>NC_139937.1:14778460-16063460 GCF_963514095.1 Eutrigla gurnardus | reverse complement strand
TGTAGCATGAAAAAGTGGAATTAGCGAGCTTGCTAGTTAACTAGCCAGCCATTCTCTGAATAGAGTTAAACAACTCAATAATCTATCCCCTCACTCAAAGCACCCTGCTCTCGACAGATGAGTGACAACTATGTTCCGCTCATTTTCTGTAACAGGAGTAGTATGAAAGCATGTTGGAATGAGTAAGCTAGCGAGCTAACTATCCAGCAGCTAAATGAGTGAAATGTAATAACTTAATCTACACCAAAGACTCTTGCCCATCTTATCAGTGTAGGCTCTTGTCATTGGTTAGGAAACCATCCAATCAAAAGGCAGTAGGGCGGGCACTAGGCAGAACACTCTTGGGGAAAGAAGCTAGCATGACAGGGATGATGCATTAACAATGCCGCTTAATCGGATGTTTCAGCAATTAACCTCACGGGTTTCAGAATTCTGACGATTACAGATATGTGATTCATATCACCACTGAAGGGCGTGGCAGCCCATCTTCACCCTCCGCCAGCCAGCGACAGAATCAGGGTTGATATCTGTCTTCCCACACGGCGCAGGCCGCCCCGGCAGATTTACGGCCGAGCATGGAAGCAGCAGCTAGAGGGAAGCTAATCTTGTTTACATTCAATCTGCTATTTCCTCCCCTCTCAAACCTTGAGAGAGGAAAGTCATGTAATACTCTGTATTAAAAATAAGTGTAGCAGAAATGGGCCTACTGGCAAGCGTGCAGCAAGAGGCTTTCGTGGCCTGGCCAAGAAGGCCTGCGGCGAAAAAGCAATCGATACGGCCAATATTCCAGCACGTATACTCTTGAATAACAATATCCCACATTTACACCACGCCACAAATCCTCAACCTGCTCCAGAGAAAATAAGGGAGCCTACTTTCTGTGTCCATGTCGATTGGAGCAAGGTGGTGAATATGATGAAATGTAACATTTGGGCACATGTACTGAATTGTGTGTGTTTGAATGTCGGTGTACGTATCTCAATACTAGGTAAAGAAAATATAACAACGTCATCATTTCACCTTGCCGCACACAAGTTGGACATCCCATAGAACCATCACGATACCTCAGAGTGACAACTGGTGATTTTGGTATTATGATGATTAGAGCACTTGATGGTTATATTAAGAAAGACGGCAGTGGTTAGACTCAGTTTGAATTATACATGGCAGGTTATGCTTTCTGTAAGTCAGCAGGACACTGGGTTTAGGGTCAATTCAACCTCCTTCCTCTTTATGAAGCTCTTGTATCAGAGTCGCTTGGCCTGGAGGGCCTTGTAAATGTGAAAGCACGATTTTTGCTTGGCTGAGTGTTGGATGTGTTTTTTCCTCCCGCAGCAGATGCTGACTGTATCGGAGGAGAAAGCCTTGCCAGAAGTGGAGGCCTTCAGGAAATCGGCAGCCAAAACTGCAGCCATCACAGCCCTCTGGTGTGCTCTGGAATGAAACAATCCAAACTTCCTAAAAAGGCGAGAGGGAGCTCAGAGCACAAAAGATGGTTTTCAAAAAGCGAACCTAACATCTCATTGCGCGAGCCAGCCGGTGGCTTGAAGTGCCCCCGCAGCACAGCGGGGGAAGGACACAGAGGAAGCATGCCACTGCTCTAGTGGTGTCAAACCCAGTTCCTAACCAGCCGTAGCTGACCATAAATGAAAAGTATGGCTGGGAGTACACCTCCCTCAGGTGCTGTACGCCTTTGATTTTTCCAAGACTGCTTACTTTTGCCCAGAATCCCAAAGCTCCCCCCTCCCTTCATTCATGGTTTGCTGGATTTATGGAAGGTCTGGTACCATAGCAGCACTTTCCCAAATGAAGTTGCACAGACACACACACACACAGTGCATGCACATGTGTACAGATGGATGCACAAAAAAAATGACATCTTGACTCTGCACTGAAACCAGCTGCAGCCACTTGAATTACCACTCTCACTTTTGTCCAAGGTTTGAGAAGAAACAATCAAAATGTGGTAAAACGGGGAAGAAGAAAAAAAAAAAAGGTGAGTTTAGGCAGAGTTCATATCACACAAGTGATGATTTTGTTTAAGTGCCTTGGAAAAAAACACAAAGCTGATAATGTAAGCAACAAATGAAAGGAAATAGGGATAAAACAGGGGGGGAAAACACGACGGAAAAGCGCATTCTTTTTACGGAAACTAAATTTCAAACTGAAACCATGCAATCACCACATTAAAGGGCTCCCATTCTTTAGACAACCACCGGTATGCAGAGTGGATGCCAGGGCAGTGTTTTCCATTAGATTTCTCTGTTTTTTCAGTTGATCTGGCAAATTAACTTACAACAGGCTGAACACAAGATGCAGCCTGGAAAGGAGCATAGCAGCAAATTGCATTTATCAAAAACACTCACTGGGACTGTTTACTTTATGTGATCTAATAAAAAAAAGCTCATGCTGAGAGTGTTTCAGTGATTGCATATGGATGTAAGAGAACAGTAAGCCCCGAGTACAACCGCCCGGACCACATGAAGAAGGGCCACATTTAAACTCCATCACCGTCATTTGTTTATCGCTTCAACGTATACGTGGTATCTTTGTGAGACAGTTTTTTCCCATGCCGCCTCACCGGATGGGGTTTGACTGCTCACGCTCATTGTTGCATTCTTCAAGGATAACCAGGCTTATAAAAGCGGCAGATCATATCCCCGCTGACCGTTTAACACTCCTGAACTTACACATGTAAAACTATTAACTCCAAGGGGAAAAAAGTCATATTCTATTGAAGGATCAAAACATTTTTTTGGTTTCCTACCACAGGTTTTATAGAGCCAGGCTGTGGGTTCACCAAAAAAAAAGAAGAGGCAATGTGTCTTATGGTTCCTATGGCAGCATTCTCCTGAAAGATTATATGAACTGCTTACAATAATAAAAAAAAATCTGCTGTTTCAGTGGCCTATCCCCTCCAGGGAGGAGCATTTAAAAAAAATAACGAACACACCAGCCTTGGATACATCATTGGTCGACCTCTCTTCATTTCACAACATATAACCATCATTGCTGAGGCTTTTGGACATATTTTTGTCCATCTTCCGAAAGACAGGGAAGAAGATCAAACAGGATTGTCAGTGTGAGAGGAAGTTCTCCAAATAGGCCAGGGGAGCCGGGACAAGAACAAGGATGACCCCTGTAAAACACATCACCATTACATGCTATTATTCAGTCCCTCTCTCCACCCTCGCTGCCGTGACGGAGAAACGCAAGATGAATTCTGCAGATTTGTTGGCTGTAAATCGAACAAAAACAATTTCAAGCTCCCTCCCAACCCGCGCTCTTTTTCTTTCCAAATTATTTCTGGGGTACATATGTTAAACCTGAGGTTTTAGAATGGTTTATTGTAATATATATATATATATAAAACATATATATATATATATTCCAGCCACACTAAATTGAAACCCTCCTTATAGCTCCACCTTGTTCCCAATGTCTCAGTCCACTTCAGTCGGGTTTTTGAGAGTCACGGTCCTACAGTTTTTATGGATCTCTTTAAATCATCAAGTGCTTAGCAAAAATGGCTAAGTGTCCAAAAAGTTAAACAATGCAGCCAGGTAAGGTAATGGGGCACTTATGATCTATAGACTGTGGACCACCCAGCCAGCAGTAGCAGAAGACCCGGCCTATATGCAGCTGTTCAGTTCCAAACCAATGCTCCAACATCTCAGCAGCCTTGATGATAAAACTTAGCAAAATGAGTGCTGAGGAAGATGGATTGCTTTGTGTTTTCTCTGTCATTATTTTTGTCTCTAAAAATAATAATTTGCCATTTATACTGGTCCCTCAGGGGAATTCCCATATGTCCTGGCCTCCTCCTCATGGAGGTCAGAGGTCAGTACAAGCCACAGAGCCGCACTCCTGAAGCTGCTGGAGATTCAGCGTCTTGCTCGAGGACACTTCAGCAAGTGATGGTTTAAAGAATGCGTAGGCTACTCGGCGTATTTGCGCAAAGTTTTATCATTTTCATAATCTGCTGTTTTGTTCCTCGGGTTCAGAGTTTTGTATATTTCCATCCCTTGGGCACAGTTCATCGCCCACAAAGAGTCCACTGACCAACCACCCACAGGGAGCCGGGAGCTGCTCCCTGACCCCCCTCAGAGGAGCGCTAACCAATCGCTATGGAGCGATAAGAGGAATAAGATGAGCAGCGAAGTGTGGGAAAAATCAAAAATGTCCTCAGTAAGCAGACGCAAACATGACGACCGCTCATAATGGGAATTAGCTGACGGCTTCTTGTCTTCTATCCTCTGCCTGTTGTCTCTCTGGCAGCTCCGGAGTGCTTTCTGACGGTAGACCTAGATCCTGACAAGATTAAAGCTCACAAGGGGCTGTAAAAGTTGTCTGTGCCGTCTTCCCAACAGCATTCTTTGGATGTAATATGTAAGCAAAGACTGTGTGGAAATAAACACTTCCAAATTCTACTGCTCCCAGCCTTTTGTTTTGTATCAGAAAGGTTAACTTAATAGTGTGGTAACCACCGTGAAGAGAAATGATTATCATATGCCATAGTCTCCAAGGGAGACCTGATTTTATTATGTTGACTTTAAGAGAGTGCAAGGCCCAGTGGAATCGAAAGCTCACCGTCAAATGTCCAGCCAGGCCAGAACCAGCCATTTTCGCATGACCTTCCCTGTCACAGAGGATATTCCCAGCTTTCATCTCCCGGTGGATTTTTCCTTATAAACTGCAGATAGCACAGGCCCTTCAAGGTTGATTTGAGGATGCAGACTCGTTCTCATTGAGCTGTGCAACGAAAACATACGAGGATTGTTTTTCCACTGATTAAAACACTCCGAAGTATCAGACGCCAAGAGGCTCCTCGTGGAATAAAGAAAAGAAAAAGGGAAAAAAAGAAGCAGTTAGTGCGGTTTAATTTGCGTTCAGTTATGGAGCAACAGGTGTTGTCACTGGTGGTCGGACTTAATTTTAGTGGTTGTAAAACATGGGAGCGAGCAGTCATGTTTGAAATCATCTCATACATCAAAGCCTGTTTTATTTTCGGCATGCGGAGATCGAGTTCGGAAAATGCAACGGCAGCCAGCCTGCAGCCTCAGCGTCAAAGTGCCTAAAGGTACCGTGTCAGTGTTACATGAATGTGTTAGACTCACAGGACGTTGACTGCACATACACATATATGCTTTTTCTCACAGTTCACCGCTCGACATCACTCATTGTCTCCACCTCGAAACTTTTATCGCATTACGAGCCACCCAGTCCTGCAATAAGTTAGCCCTTTAACAAGTCAGCCAGCCAGATGCCCAGACGGCTCGCCAACCAGTCCAACAGTGGCAAACAAGTGTAAGAAGGTTTATGAATCAAACGTCCCCCTGGCTAACGCCTGGCTGTTCAGGACATGAGTCACACACACCAGAGTGGCAGAGCAGAGAGCGAGGTGGGCTGGGATGCATGGAAGAAGGGGAAATTCCCATTAAGGGATGGCCAAGGAACTGGGCTCGGCCAAACGCTCCAGCAGAATGTGCACTTCATTAGTGGGAAAGTGCCGGGGAGAACCGAGCCGGGCCAAGTTCTTTGAGGCTCAGGAAAAAGCTCATAAAAGTCGAAGCCAGGGAACCATACGAGCACATTTGAACCAAGACGATGGAGCAACGCAGCAAGACAGCGTAGGTCTCATCAGAAAAATGACCAGAGAGGTATAAATGCTTGCTACATTATTCCAGTGGTCAGGTTTGTTGGTGTGCGTGACATCATCTGACAGAGTCAACAGAGGGTTACAGAGACGTGCAAGCGCCAAACAGGAGTTTTTAAAGCCGCGATTCCCAGCAGAAAAAAAAAAAAGTCTACAGAAAGGTCCTGAGAGGCCGGGGCGTCTCCGTCAGTATCTGAAGGTTTTGTCTGATTCCTGCCTTTTGCAGCTGGGCTGGAATAGCTTGACTTCCACCACCGCGATGCAGGCCGGGACCCCCGGCACTGGGAGGTTAACGCAGCCCCAGAAACCACCCAGCTGTGCGAGCAAGGAGAGCTCACATAAAACACAAGCTGTTTCATTGCCTCCACGCATACGGCTACACTTATACCACTCTCTGGCCGCTTTGACTTATGTAAAGAGAATCTCAATACCGCGAAGAGCGTTTAGTGAGAGGCAGAATCGTAAAGAGGGAGACAGCGAGCGGGGATATGAAGTGGAAGCTGAATATTTATGGAATTCCAAAGGAGCTGGAACGAGGAAGCTCAGACACGGAATTGGAGAATGGGATTCACTGTATCTTTCATTTCAGTAGAGAAAACACACACACACTCAGGCATGTGGACCCACAGTGAAGAGGCCTGGAGGGATCATCGACAGTTGATGTTTTTTTTGCTGTTGCAGAGGCAGGATGGCTGAATATTTATAGGCAGGACCTCCCTCGTCACCAGTGAGAGGGGTTTGGCCGGCAGAGGCCGGGCCGAGCTTGCAGCACCTGGACAGTTACAGATCCCCACAGCCCACTTCAGCTGCTTGGACGCACCGTGCACCACAGGAGCCTGCTCCCTCCCCCCCCCACCCTCCAGCCCCGGAGGCGGCAGCCTCCATCTCTCTCCCTGCACTTAGCCCATGTTTATTCTCTCAAATAGTAACAAAAGGACGGGGCCGCCGAGAACCGTATCTTTTTACAACCTGGTGACATCACTCGTTAAAAAGCAGCGAGGTAAACACGTGGAGCTCGGGCTCCTGGTCTTCCAGGTTTACAGTTCCCTGTGTGTCCACCCACAGGGGCCCGATGTGACCCCCGTACCTCTGTCTGACTCCTGATCGGGGTCAGGAACATTGCTCACATTGGTTTCACAGCCCAATGAAATCAGCGCAGTGGACACGCTGCACTGTACTGTTAATTCGGTCAGTGAGCAGCTGGGGGGGGAAATGTGCTATAACACAAAGCATATGAATGAACTTGTACCACTTACTGGGTGAGTGAAAAGATAATTGAGATAATGAATAATAATATCACCCAATTTATCATATAGAAAACAGGAACCAGCTGGAAGCAGGAAGACAGAGGAAACCAACAGAATCTGTTTGAGAAGAAACAAAATATATTTTATGTGATTATTCCGGATACTTTTTTTGAAAATCTCATTTAAAGGTCCCACATAAAAACACAGAGAACTTCAAAAAGAAAACAGCAACAAGTTAAAAACAACATAAAACATGAAAAAGAATTTGCATGAAAGAGACGATTAACTAAAAACAAACCAGCAAAATCGCATCAAGTTGTCCTTCAGCGTCAGGAGAAGGACTGAAATGTTCCATAATCCTGTTTTTAATCTTGTACGCTCATAAAATAATCTTGTTTATGTTCCACAACTTTCTCATCGCAATGATGTGTGTGGAAATCTGAGTGCCGTTATGACTGAGATGAAGATGAACTCGCATGCGTATATTATTTTTGTGATGATGTTCAAAAGACGGTCTTCTAGGGGGGAAAATGGTATTTATACGTTGAGACGTATCTTATTATTTACAGTAACAATCTGGTAACCATCATCAACTGTCTTCTTTGACCTTGAGAACATTGTTGTTGTATATGGCTTTGAATATTCATAATCATCAGCTCCTTTGATCAGAAGTCAAATGAGTCGGTGATTTGACAAAAACACTATCTAAGTCTAGTTGAGACTGCAGTTACACTTGTCATTCCAATATGATTTTCTTATAAGAGTGAATTTCTGGTTACCCGCACTTGGCCCGAAAATGCCAGTTATGCATCTCATGTGGTTGCATTGACTTAACTCTCTTCATATTTTCCTCCGTGTCTTTATGTTTCTCAGATGAACAATGTAACTGGACAGCGTCCAGACGATGCAGAATTCCACTTAAATCCATTTGCCTCGGATGTGGTCGAGCTTGTTGCACCGTCGGCGAAATCCCACATGGGAGTGTCCCTGGACCTGTCCATCAATGCGTCCTCGCATGAGTGGACGGTAATCACGATGGTGGGGATCCGAGCTCGCGGGGAGAGTCGTCATTAGTCGACAGCTGCTCCGGTGGTAGCCTTCCACAAAAGCTTCTGCCTCATGCGTTTAATGTGAGTGACTCTCCTGTGTTGGTACAACAATGGCTGCCACAGTGCGTCCTTCACAGCAGGAAGTGAGTGAATGGGACTTGACTGTAAGTGAAGCCAGCGAGGATCAGCTGATCTCCAGCTGCACACAGTTTCTGCCGGTTACCGGGCCACTGGGCTGCAGTCGGTGCCGTAATGACGAGCATTTGTCTCTGCTTCCTCCCTGCGGTCACTTTGACAGCATCTGTTGACTGTTGCTGCAACCCCCACCCCCCACCCCCCACCCCAACCCAACCCAACCAAAAGTCCCAGATACGCACAGCTAAATAAAAGCACACAAATTAAACATGCGGAGCATAGTAAACATTTCCAGCTTCCCAGGCCAGCTGCATCGTGCCAAAGTTACAAGTTGCTGTACTTGTACTCTGCAGCAAAAGCTTTCTCTCAGAGCAACTTTTCCCCCGTGTCATTGTATATCTCTGGCAGCAAACCGATACGATCTGATGGATCCACACAAAACTTTGCCAAGAATTTATTTTTTTCAAGTAGTCACTATTCTTCACTGCGATCTGAATTATATCCCGATCGTTAATTCGTTGGCCACTTGGGGCAGCAGAAACAAGTTTTGGGCAACATTGCAAAAGCGCAACATTAGCTTTCAGTTGGAGACAGGTTTTTGGCCACCAGGCAAATGTAGGTCCAATATTTATGCTCTTTTTCAGCTCTTTTAGCTCTCTTTTGGTCCCCACCACCTCTTACATTTGCATTTAGGGTATTTAGCAGACGCTTTTATCCTTGACAGAAATATCTGGCTCTTTAGCAGCTAAATTCTCCTCCTCTATGTTCACCAGCTTCTTGTTAACTTTGTCTGTTTGCAGTTTAGTGCTGGGCAGGTAGTGTACAGTTGGCTTATCAGAGGTGTTTCGATGAAAACAGCAGCCAGCTGTGGCCAAAAACAACATTGTGAGAGCAGTTAGAGTGAGCCAGAACATCAATGCTGCAGGCCAAACAAGAAAAACTCAATAAAGAGCTGAAATACGTTAAAATAATCCTCAGAGCTGAGGCGATCTGCAGAGTCGGGTGATAATTATCTCTGGGTTTATCACTATAAGCAACATATTAAATGGAATCTTTTGATGGTGCACTGGTCAGTGTTTTGCTTCCTAAACATGTCGTCTTTCAGATTAGTGGAAATAAAATCCCATCCGACAAGTATTTATTTTACTACTTTGTCTACCTGCCTGTTTAGACGTTATCGGCTAAGTTTCATGATATTTATTAGATCATTTTTCATTATATTCACCTGTAGCATCTTCAAAATATGTGACATTTTACAATTCATATCATTAAACGTCATTTTCTCTAAATTAGTTTTTTCAGATCTCCATTTCAGTATCACTTACATTCACCAAACTTTCCATTTTAATTTTTCATCAGATTTCTTTTATAGTCATATATGTTAATGAAAATGACCCTATTCACCTGGAGTCTCTACCTTGTTTTCAATCACTCCCTAATATACTTCTAGTAGTGCTATCTTCTTCATTTATAATTACTAAATGTGTTACCAAGTGAACAGAAACCAATGTCCATGTTTAATCCAGTAATACATCCACCGTCAGCATAAGCAGGGATATAAAATAATATATTTCTGAGCTTTTATGGTATCTTTAAGTGTTCCCAGAGCTGCGGAGCCCGGCCCCGGGCCCCTAGAGCCTCCAGCAAGCCCATCCCAGAGACTTGCATTCTCCCTTCCTCTTGAGCCCAGGTAGTCCTACTCCACATGTGAAATCAATACCACATCATTTATAGCCAATTCTCACTTGAACCATCAAATCTGAAACATATTGCCAAAACTATTACCTTTTTATTAACACTCTCTCCTCAAAGATAAAACTCACTTAATAGAGAGAAACCAAAAAAAAACAAAAACTGGAAGGATAGCACAAGGGAATGACAGCACATGCAGAGGGTGTGTCAATGCATAATAATGCCGTCTCTATTTCCTGCTTAGAAGTAAATGGATTCTCGAGAAGCATTTTCATTTCATGCCTAAATGCCAAGGATGTGTTGAGCTGGATGTGCAGGGGCCTCCACCAGCTCTAGGCCTCTCATAGGTGTTTAATAATAAAGCCTTGGTTCATCCAGCCTAGCACTTTGACTGAGATTATGTGCTTCCCAGACCAACCCAAGGGCCCTTTAACTCTCACGAACATAATCCTGGAATACACTTACACCATCCATCACTCTGACGCACGCCGCACATGCACACACACACATTTTTGCCAGCGACAGGTAAAATTCAAGGCTTTTAGGAAATATTAAATCTACCGACAGACCGTTGTGCGCTGACGGTTTTCTTCACCTGCCTCGTTCAGAACGGCGCTGTGTGATATTTTAAAGGGGCAGCGGCGGTGCACGCGGCGCGGCCCGGGGAATGCCAGAGCCGGGGGCCCTGAACCTCCACAGAGGTGAGAAATATGTGATTTGTGAGCCGTTGTAACACTACATCACACTTCTCTCTGCGAGCCCCTTAACGTCCAATTACAGCATTCGAAACGCCGGTGACAGGAGTCTGTTTCCATCCAAAAGAGGAAGAGGGGAATGTGGTTTTCTTTCCGCGCTGGTATTAGGAGTATTTTACCAGAACCTGGGCACCGGTCTAAAGTGTAAAGACAAAGTAGCCTGTTTTCTGTGCATTTCCACTCCCATCAGACGCAGCAGCAGCAGCAGCACAACACTCGCATGGTCTTGCCACAGGGGGACTGTTTCCACCCGCTTCAAACAAATACTCCAGTTGTGACTCGACTTCCCCCTGGTTTTTACGACAAAGCACCGGTGTTGGTATAAAACAGGTCATTGGGACCTCCCCAGGACCAGTTTGGTAAAGGCGTGCAACCTGCCAATATCCACAGCCGCCCCCCCTTCCCCCCTCTTCCCCCCTCCCCTGACCAATAACTCCACTCTCACCCATATGTCGTAAACAGCTTAAAACCCTATTAAAAGCGCAAATACATTTCAGAAACTAAGTAGACATTTATAAAACAATATTTCCTGTCTGTGAGTTCCGCGCTATGACTGCATCGACTGTGCGACCGTATGGATGCAGAAGCTTATAATGTATTCCTGGTGGCGGTCAGACTTTTTTCCCTGGCTCAGAGTTGTGAACATGCATCCTATAAATGCATCAGTAAAAGACGGTGATTTACTGGGCTGGAAGGGAAGTGATTACGAGTGACTGATGAGAGAGCAAAGACTAAAGACTGCACCTGTGTGCATTAACATTTACTTAGTGTGTGTGTTTGTGTGTGTGTGTGCCGCTGTGAAATTGCCTGAAAGCTATGTGTGTATGTGTGGTGTGTGTGTGTGTGTGTGTGTCTACACACTAAATGCAACCATACAGGCATCCAGGCTATTAATTCAAACCACAGTGGAGCGTAAATCCATCAATAACACAAGGCTGCATTAAGAAAGAACAATGTTATTTTAGTTCAAAGAGCGTGAGGGAATCGAGAAGGAGAGGAGCAACAAGGTTGGACTCCAGCCAACGGGAATATTTTTAGCACCGAGAGAGTTTTTCAGTCTTTTATGTTAATAACATCTCTGTGACTCATTCGCAGAATACCGATAACACGACGAAGGCACATAGCTCTCAGTGGGTTCGTACGAGACTCTGCGAAGAGGGCCTGCCTGCAGAGTAGCCGTCCCCGAGGTCCTCCTCGGCGAAAGGTCCCTTCTCGTAACAGTGTCAAGATGTGCTCTCATTTATTTTAAGTGGAACGGCCATTTCCTGACTCTCTTTTGTAATGCTCGTAACGTCTGGCACATCACAAAGGGAGCGAAAGGCAGGGGAATAGAGAAATTATGAAATTGCGCCGGGGTGAATGCTGTTGTTGTTGCTGTTGATGTGGGAAAATGACCGGCTCCATTGCATTATTCATTCCTCATCCAAACATCATCACAGAAACGCTTCAAGTGGGCCTGATTGCGCTGAAATCGATGACGAGAAAGCTTCTTTACAAGCCTCCCTCCGTCCGACCACTGCTGCTTCAAACAACATTTCTCTCTCTCCTTCAAACCCTCCACTTCTTTCTCCACCCAAGCCCTGTTAAACGTCTCCATCCCTTCCTCCCATCCCTCCGTCCTTGCTCCATTTCCATCGTTCCGTCTTGAGACGCAGGAACCTTTTAAAGATGTCACTTCTGACGGACTGGATGAGACACTCTGTTGATTTATCCTTCTCAGGGTGCTACGGTAACTTTGTAACTCATCAGCCTATTAACAGCACATGAGCGTGGCCAGGAAACAGGTGCCGGGGAGGGTTTTACTGTCCATCACCTCACCAGCAGGAGCCCATCAGCAGGCGGGAGTATGGCAGTACAGTTGCACAGCTTTGGGCCCCCAAATCACAACCACATTAACAAGTATGATGAGACTTCAGGCTCAAACAGCAACAAAGGAGACATTCAGCAAATTGGACAAGTACGGGGCATTTTTTGTGAGGCTGTGACTGTTTTCAGTCTTGCTGAGAGTTAGATCAGATGTATCAAAAATGTGTATACCACATCATACACAAATACAGAGTCTTATGGACTGTTTGGTATTTATGGAATGGACCACCAAAGGAAAATAGGGGGGGTTATGTCTTTATATTCTTTGTTGAGGGGTGGGTCACCCAACAATTGTTAGTCTGAGGGGGTTTCCTCAGCTTTTGTCATGAAAACAGCAACATTATATATTTTAAAAACATCTCAGCAGCACATTAATTTTTTTAAGTTATATTTTTGGCCTTTTATTGGGGGAGGACAGCGTGAGAGAGAGAGGGAGGACATCCTTTAAAAGAGGGCTGCAGGGCGGATTCAAACCTGGGACCGCTGCAGGGAGCCTCGGTACATGAGGTAGTATCTCTACCACTGAGCTATCAGCACACTTATGACATTAATTTAATCAATAACACAATGTTCTTGATGTGAAATATTAATAACTGACCATTTGTCACTCAATATTTGTGATGTGACATACTGAGTTGATAAATTGTCTTTTTTATTAGTCTTTTTAGTGTATTTCCAAAAATGTCAACTGATTTCATTTACATGATCAATAATGGACCAGATGTTTTCTAACAAATTATGAGTTTACATCATATAGCATAGCCCCCGAATGAAAAAACATATTACAGAATTACTATCTACATTAGTAGGAAACGTTCCATACAGAAAAAAAACACACACACATCTTGGATTCAGAGTAGATTTGAACTGAGCTAAGCCAGTAAACTGAGCTGTCAGCGTTCAGTGAGAAAAGAGGTAAAACAGCCATGATGCAATGTGTGGAGGGGCAACAAGGCATGAGGCACCTTTTAAAACAGCCCCTTACAGCAGCAGAGCAGCTGAATCCAGAGAATCCCCACCCGGCCACGAAAAAAAAAAAAAGGTCACGCCTGTCACAGCTGAGCCATGACGAGCTTCAGAACATGCTCGGAGAAAACACGGTATTCGTGACGAGTGTGGAGAACAATGCAGAAATGCGGTGACCTGACAGCGGGGGGAGCATGCTCGAGACGGTCTGATACGACCCTCTCTGCTTGGATACTCCTCACCTACCCTCACACCCCACACACACACACACACACACACACACACACGTCTATGCACACAGTTGTCACGGCCTGGGAAGTGATATGGTTTGCACTAATCCTCAGCTCGCCTTTCCATCAATCCATTCCAGCATTTCTTCACACTTCTTTCCCAAAACGTCTGCCTGCTCCCGTCGCTCCATCCCACCACAGACACCAAACAAGCACGGCAAAGAATTTGGACGCGGCCCCTCTCACGAAATAAGGCCTTTATTCACAGCCTCTCGCCTTAAATGACCCAAAGAAGAAGAAGAAGTGTCAGTTCAAAGTGAAGCTAACTCCAATTAACATGTTATCAGTTAAAGCAGCTGATGATTCAAGAGGGATCGGATGTTTGAGTTTCCGAGGCACGTTTTTGATCCTGCACAGATCCCCCTCTTTTTTTTATGCTCCTGCTTCTTCCCTCTGCTTGCCATCAGACCAGACAACAAATAACTGGAGATGTCATGTTGATGGCACAGGGGGGGGGGGGGGCTCTACAGAAGCGCCTGGCCAGCACAGACAACCGGAGGAAGCTATTTGCTGACAAATGGGATTTGGTGCCGGGCTTCAGCGGCATTAACTGGCGGGTTTTATTGGTTGAAGGAGCACGATATCGTGGCGGTTTCCCTCCTCTATGCCTTTCTGGCAAAAGTGGATGACGTTGCGAGGGAGCGGAGGCATTTGGTCACGCAAAGGTGCCGAACGCTGTTAAACAGATGGCAGGAGACCAGTGAAGAGAGTGGCAATGGACAGCAGATGGAGAAGAGATTATGCAGGAGGCCAGAGGAATGCAGTGTATATACCCGACACACTGCCAGGCCCCTGTTCCTGCTCACACAAAACACGTGATGAAGGAGCCTATCTTCCAGCTTTTCCTCCTGTCCAACGTTCTGAGTGAAATGTATGCAAACGGCAGAGGAGAACGGAGCAAACGGAGGTTGGATTTAAGCCGTTAAAGGGCATTCTGAACACTCATTCTAGTGGCTGACACTCATCACAAGGAGAACATGAAATGCTGCTCTAGCAGTTTGAAGGTGAACCAATAGGGGGCAATCTTGCACAATAAAGCAGAGAGGCAGAGCAGGCGGCTGTCACAGCTGAACTCCCGGCATGTACTGCAGAATAATGTCATCTTCATCTGGTTTTCTCAGACCGCTTGAGGCCGTTTACTTATTATCTGGACCATGTGTCCAATTTAAACTGCTGGAAATAGGCGTTACTTCTTTCATTTGTGATTGATGTGTTTCTCTTTAAGCGTGTAATACTCAATCTTCCCTTTTTTTTTCAGATACAGACAAACAGGCCTGACATCAGCATCATGTTGCAATCAGTTATATTACAACAAAAACAACAAAAATAATGTTAATACGGTTCATTGGTTTATGGAAAAGAATCCGATTTAGTGGCCTTACAGTGTTTTTAGAGGACAGAATTAGCACAATCACACGGATGAATGGCAGGTTCACCTGCCTGTCTTTGTTGTCGGTGCTAAACCTGAACCAAACTGCAGCTGTAAAAAGAGAACTGTAACAGAACTATACAGCAACAGTGTTTTTATTACAGCAGATGTTATCATATGGCCGACAGAGATGTCTCCTTTTTTTTCCTTTTCCTTGTGAAAAATAAATGAAAAACTAAATCATATCCGTCGCACACTTTGCTTAATTCACGACAGACTTGTCACAAAGAGACAATGAGGCATGTGGCTCATCAAACTTTTTTTTTTTTTTTTTTTCTCGAAGTGCACACTTTCAGGTAAAAGCATGTGATTTGGAGGAAAGTGTGACTCTTGGGGTCTTCGAGTTGAAAAACAGCCATCCTGAAAGCTGCTGCTGCTGCTGCTGGGACAGGATGAGTGAGAGTGTAGGTGGGGATGTGGGGGCTTTGAAACCGCAGCAGGTAGCTGCCCCCCCCACCACCACCACCACCAGCAGCTCTCACAGTATGGACCCGACATCCTGTCAACATGCACAGACACACAGCAAGCAGACCCAGTCACACTCCACGACAGCCTCGACGGTGAACAGAGGGGAAAGGAGCTGCAGCCACGGGATAAACAAAGGTCAGAATGATGGAGCCCATCATTACATTATGATGGCATATTCATATAGGAGTTTCTACTGATATCACATTTAATGAAGGAGCAAATCTGTTGCTCTATTGATTTGAATTCTCCCTTTAGTTTCATTTCATTTCTGACCCTGAGAAGAATTATCACATTTTTTTCTTTTGAAGAAAAAGTAATGTAAAAAAAAAAATTCTAGGCATATGTCCTATATTCCACATCAATAACCCTTTTTTTATTTATCAAAATCATTATCAGGGATTTTCCTAAATACATTCAAGTGAAGTCCAAAGTCGAGGCCTGCGTTGAATCTTTTGTGCAGTTGTTTATGAATAATCTGCTCTGTCACTCAGTGTTATTGGAAGAGGAGTGTCGGCCATTACAGGCTTGGCAGCTGCACTGAGCTGCAACACTGATACTCTGTGGAGTCAGATTATATAGAGAATGATGGCGGCTGCAGGGGACTCAGGGCAGGGCCAAAGGGCAAGGCACTAACTCACTGGCTCTGAAGCACTATAAAGAATACAGTAATCCTATAGCACACACTGGTGTAACCGTAAAATATAACAAAAAAATATTACGTCAAGGCCAAATACAAAATGTACTGAAGCCAGATAAAATTCCACACTGTTTTCTGGTGGATTTAAATGTTTCTTTGTCAAATGTTTATTATGGCACATAATAAAACATAATAAAACTCTTTTGGAACAGTGATGATATATAAAGACACCATGGAGTAAAATCAGGAGTCCATGTCACATAAGAATTAAAATAAATAGCATTCATCTGTAGGTTTGAGGTCATTTTAAATGTTTTATACAGAAAAAAAAAGCTTCCCACCATCAGCTCTGATATTAATCTCGCAGGGAATATTTGACTTATTTTGTAACTTTTAAAATGACCGTCGACTGTATAGATTCTGGTCAAATGAAATTCAATTATTGGTGATTGCATTATGGAGCATCCCAAGAGATATTAAAAAAAAACACATACGCTTGTTTGAATGGAGTTTTGTCCAAGGGAGAGAAATGAACACGATTTACATTTTTGGAGTGAAAGCGATATGTTGAGAAAATGTCATCGTCTCTAATGTAACAATGTGGGGTTTTCTGTGTCTTTTATCTGTCTCGCTGTTTTGACGTGAAGACCGAGGCCTGTGTGATATGAAACCGAACGAAGAAGAGAGAAAAAAAAGCCACAAGCATGTTGGGTGCAGAAAATGTTCTGCAGCTCGAAGTAAAAGATGAAGCTGCCTGAACTAAAAGGACTAACTGTTATTTATTATCTCTCGTCTCGTGCGCGCGCATATAATTATTAACTCTGATGTGAAGCTGCTGTCATGAAATATATACATTATTACATTTTTCTTCCAGCAGGCGAAATTAATCTGGATGTTAAATGTTAATATTAATATTGAAGTTGTTCTGCAGAGCCGGTTTTATTCAAGTTGTTGTTGTTGTTGTTTTTCAAGCGACGTCGACAGAAACTGTAAAGTTGCTCCGATGTGTTCTATCAGAGCCGCGAGCCTTGAAGAGGACACGGCTCGTTGTCCTGTGAGGAACCGCCAATAGGCGGCGCTGCAGACCAACTGTGAACAGCAGAGAGGAGCAACGCTGCTGCTCGGCTCAACTTTAGAAACTGCATATTCATGATTAACGTCCGATTGTCATATTCTAATTAGAAGGCAACTAAAGAGAAATATTTGAATTTGAATGTAAAGTTGATTGTCATTGAGTATCAGCCGAATTTTTCTTCCTTTTTTAAGGAAAAAAACCTCTAAAGTTGCTTTTTTTATTATTAATATTATTTTATTTTAATTTTATTTTCGGTTACTTGCTTTTGATAGAAATTTCAACAAATCAAACATCTCCGTTTAATAACAACAACCTGTTGGACACCGCTGGTGTGTAAAGCCAATTCCCAGTGTGTGTGTGTGTGTGTGTGTGTGTGTGTGTGTGTGTGTGTGTGTGTGTGTGTGTGTGTGTGTGTGGCGCACTTTAACTTCTCATCCGGGCTGTCAGAAGTCTTAATTACTTTGCAACCTAATTAAGGAGCAGTCTAATTAACCTCCCAAACTCTGTCTCTTCCAATAAATGCAGTTAAACATGGCGATGGGAAGCATGCAGAGTGACAAAATGTTTCTGCTTTTGGACAGAAATGTCCTAAGTTAGGCTGATCCCTCAATATATTACAACATATTTTATTGCACACAATTGATCAAATATAATAAAATGCCAATTACATTTTTGGAGAAGAGAGGGGACTAAACAAGCATGTTTGGTTGTAAATAAAACCTTTTTTATGACAATATAATGAACTATAATTAACCAAAGTGTTTACATACAATTTCATAAGAATCAACAAACTGTATGGAGGAAATAAAAAGGGCAGCTTATAATCAGAAGTATACAAGTGACGCTTACTTTGTATTTGTTCACCACGCTGCTGATCCCTGTGTGTATGTGTGTGTGTGTGTGTGTGTGTGTGTGTGTGTGTGTGTGTGTGTGTGTGTGTGTGTGTGTGTGTGTGTGTGTGTGTGTTTCTGTCACAAACCTCAGAATTGTTTTAATCTCACCACAAAGAAATAAAACCATTTAATGTGGTGGCTCTTGCATGTGCCCTCCATTTTCGTAAATGGAGTCTATAGTTAAAAAAAAAAAAAATCTTGTAAGCTGCTCAAGTATCCCAAAAAGCAAAAAAAAAAAAAAAAAAAAGACTTGTAGGGGGGAAAACGAGCAGAACTGCGCTTCCAATCATGTCTCCAAAAGAAGGTATCGGCCTTGGCTATAACGTATATGAGAGGTGTCAGAAGAGGCTGGTTGAAGCGAACACGCTTCTCTATGGTCTGAAGCCCTAGTTGCTATCCAAACACAAATAAACAGAGGAGGAACATTGGAGTTAATGATAGAGGAGGGGGGTGGAGGCGTGTCGGAGGGCGGGCTGAGCTCTCCGGAGCCCCGGAGCCCTGAAAAGTGAAGGACCGGTGCGCATTACGCACACTTCCAGCTCCAGCTCCGGACGGGACTCCCACGCTGCTGCTGTTTCTCCTCCAAAACTCCTTCGCCACTTTTTCACTACTTTTCACTACTTGTCAGATCTCTTGCAAAAAAAAAAAAAAAAAAAAACAAGGTCCGAGACATCCCAGCTGACTGCATGGCTACATGAAAGTTTCATGGACTTGGAACTTGGAAAACTTTTAGCGGCGCTTTATTGGAGCTCGTCGCCTCTATAGTAACTGTGGATTACTGACATCACGCAGGACCTTTGGCAGCTTTTTATTGGGGTAAGATTCTGTTTGGCAGGGTATGTGTCAGTCTCGTGCAGGAAGGGGGATCGACAGCTCTCTTGTTCGAAACTTTTTTTATCTAAAGAAAATAGAACTTGTTTTACTGCTTGGGCTGTAAAGCAAAGAGATTAAACCGTCCGTAAAACGGCTCCCAATAACCAAAGCGAAATTAAATGTTCTATGTGATGATCAACACCTCGAGGTCATAGTTCACCCACGTTTTGACATGACAGCTCTCTGTCCACGGTGCGTAACAGTGAGGAAACAAGCAACTCTCTATAGGCTTGTCACTTATAGAAATGTAAAACCTGCCAACAACTAAAAAAGTAGAAAACCGAGAAGGATTCGGAGAACACGACACGGCACTTAAAGCTGCTGTCAAAGTGTAAATGAAGTCCAAAGGTTATTGGGAGAAGAACAGGTTGAACAAAGTTGCACATGTGGGCAAAGAACAACAAGTGCCTGCATGGTGACTTATGTTGCACCTGTGCAAACTCACACTGAACCCTGCTCCGTCCGCGGAAAGGGGTTGAAATCAAAGAAGTAGTACCGTTCGGAGATCTGTGAAACTAAAAGTAACGAGCTGACCGAGAGAAGCGAGCAGCCCCTCTGGCTGCCATGCAGGACTTCCACACTGCATAATGTCGCTTTTATGATAGATATGATGCATGTGTGAAAATAGGATTTGGCTTGACCTGTCAAAAAAACTGATGCATATGATCCATACGCAAAAAAACTAAATGTTGTAGAGCAAATCTAAAAGGTCGGCTCCGCGTCCTGGCCTGCTGCCAGTCCGGAGTCTTGAACTTCCACGGTTCTTTTTTTTTTTTTTTTTTCTGTGTGGGAAAACATAACTTGTCACCCGCGCAAACATGGAAACAGACCTCCACATTTCCATGCAGTCACTCTCACCTTACGTGTCCCTACATCGTGGAGATGGCTGCTTTATTGGACATATAGGCGAAAAAGTGCTCAGGAGAAGCGCACCTCGTTTAAAAAAAAACACGCAGCGTGAAATAAAAAATCCACCTGAAAGCTTAATATTAGGCCTGCGAAATTAACTGGCTGCCATCCGCAAGCATGCAAATAAAAAGCACATGCATTTCCAGCAGAGATTAAAGTCACTTTCTTGTGGGTAATAGCCTGCGTTTTTGTGTGTTTTGCTCTGACTCATGTATTTGATCTCTGCTTGCAACCAAAAAAAAAAAAAAAATGTAATTCTGCAAATCTTACAGAGCACTTGTTTTGCATTGTGAAACACCAACTACAGCCGTCAGAAACAACAACTGCGTGTCTTCTTTAATTATCTCATGAGATTTAGTGCTTTATTCAGAGTGTAATTTACCGTGTTAATCGATGCCATATGACTCTTTCACACCCATTTAATTTAATTACAGTGATGACTGATTTTTAAATATATATATATATTATACTATATATAAATATATCAAATGCTTTGAAGCGCATTGTCGTTTTTTAAGAGAAAAACTTTGCTCGTGCGTAAAATACATTTTTATATTCTCTCTGCGGTTTCGCTCATGTCAAACAAGGTTTTACTCAAAGCAAAAAAACATGCTGCACAATCTCAGTTGATTTGCCCAATCATCTCCATCGCTTTATTATAATATATCATAATTCATGTCCACCCTAATCTGCAGCACAAATGATCCATTCCTGAGGGAATGTAAATTGTGAGTCATGGTGTTCATGAAATAAAAGCCTTCGTGTTTGATTAGAATGTAAAATATAATGTATAGAAACCTCTTCGTGTGTTTCCAGTAAAATTGTAGTTTATAGTCAAACAGGTGTTTTTTTTTACTGTAACATGATCGCTCAGTGAAAGTCACTATTTGCCTGCCTTTTTTTTCACAGCCTCTAATGTGGCATTTACACATAACACTCATCGTTCTGTATTCCTCCCCTCCACCACCCCCCCAAACCCCCTCTCTCCAGGGTTATCACCGTGTCTTCTGCAGAGGTCTGAGCCGAGATGGGGAGCAAAGCCCTGCACGCTCCGATCCCCCTGCACCCGGCCCTCCAGCTCACAAACTACTCCTTCCTGCAGGCCGTCAACACGTTCCCCGCTGACCAGCTGCAGGGACTCTACGGCCTCAGCGCCGTGCAAACCATGCACATGAACCACTGGACTCTTGGTTACCCGCACATCCAAGGACTGAGGTCGACGATCACAGAGATGGCAGCCGCCCAGGGTCTGGTGGACCCCAGGCTTCCCTTCCCAGCGTTGCCCTTCACAGCCGCAGCGCAGCTCTTCCATCCAAAACAAACGGCCCTCGCGCACGGCATCCCCTCGCTGCACAAGGACAGGCCGAGGTTTGACTTCGCGAACCTGGCCCTCGCTGCCACACAGGAGGACCCGCCGAAAGCGGCGGATCTGGCGAAGTTGGCGTCGGGAATAGGGGGAACCATCTCCGAGCTGAGCAAGCTGTCCCCGGACAGAAAACCCACCCGGGGCAGGCTCCCGTCCAAGACTAAAAAGGAATTTATTTGCAAGTTCTGTGGCAGGCATTTCACCAAGTCCTACAATCTCCTCATCCACGAGAGGACCCACACAGACGAGCGGCCCTATACCTGTGATATTTGCCACAAAGCCTTTAGAAGGCAAGACCATCTCAGAGACCACAGGTAAATAGATTTTTTTTTATTGTACCAGCTAATTACGCGCAGAGTTAGGAGGGAGGGGGGTCCCGAATTCCCAGAAGTAATCCTGAGTCCTGCATGTAAATGAAATCACAAATGTGTATTTATCTAAATAACCTCTTCATGACTTGCAATTAAAAAATATATGTTTGATTTTACTCCACGGGCTGTTCCCAGAGTTTTCTCCATGAGGGCGCTAAAGCACTTTTACGCACCAGGTTGCACAGTGGAGACTTTTCGCTCCATGACTCTGGGCTTTGTCACAGCTACAGGCGAATCCGTGCACCAGTTTGATTAAGTGTTATTTCTGTTTTACAGATACATCCACTCCAAGGAAAAACCCTTCAAATGTCAAGAATGTGGGAAGGGATTCTGTCAGTCTCGAACTCTAGCCGTCCATAAAACCTTACACATGCAGGTAAGCCTGGAAATATTAACAGTCACCATGATTTTTTTATTTATTTTCTTGTATCCTCACTGAACTATGTGACACGTCAGGATCGTAATTCACGTGTAATGCACTCTCTTACTGCATGCAATGGGGCTCACAGTCTCACAAGACAGTCAAAATTCAGTAAAAAAAAAATGCGAGTGAGAGACACTTAATGTTTGCGTAAAACCTGATAAACAGTGGATTGCTTTAGATGAATGAAAGCTATCATTTATAGACGTTCTGTATTAATTAAAAGGGAATAATCCTTTGCTTGCTTTAAATCTAAACAGGAGTCTCCCCACAAATGCCCCACATGCGGAAGAACCTTTAATCAAAGAAGTAACCTGAAAACTCACCTTCTCACCCATACAGACATCAAGCCCTACAGCTGTGGCCGCTGCGGAAAGGTGTTTCGGCGCAACTGTGACTTGCGACGGCACAGTTTGACGCACAGCCCGCATCAGGACTACTAGCCTGGACAGACTAACAAAATAACAATGGACAAACAGCCCCCCGCCCCTCCCCCCTTCCCCCACGTACAGGACGACAAGTCGACGACTGTTTTTTTTTTTTTTTTTTTTTTTTCAAAAGACAATTCTCCAAAAAAAATCCGGACACGTTTACTGCCGCACATTTGAGAATGGGATTTGGTTGCATCTCAAGTGGAGACATGCAGCGGAGCAACGTCCAGCTTTTTCTTAACCACCTGTAAATATCAAGACCATGTACATACTGTTGTTGTTGTTTTTTTGTTTTGTTTTGTTTTTTTCTTTTCTGACCTTGAAATGATACAGTTGTCAAAAAAACAGCCATAAGTTTTAAAGTATGTTAAATTGTATTTTAGAAATAAATATTTCCATGATACATTCGCTCTGTCTTTGTGTTCATGATGATTCCCACGAGGTTCCCCAAAAAGCAATATTTACATGAAGCCATCAAATGAATAGTCTATAGGTTTACAACCTGCGAGAGATATGTGGCTGAATTTGTTGGGCTTTTTTTTATAAGAGACCAGCAGATATCAGTCAGCAGCAAGGGAGCATGACGTATGTTCAGACAGGAAATCAATCAAAATGCAGATTTGTGTCTTTTTGACTGGTTATTGATAATATGTGATATATATATCATTTTATTTTTGAATACAATTTTAATCGTATAATGATTATTAGACAGACGTGTTAATGTTTTTGTAAGCCTCCGAATTATTGAGCAGCCTTTATTATCTTATATACATAAAGGGCGATTAGTCATATATTAGCAGCCATATCACGTGTCTTTATCTACATCACCTCTGGTATCATAACTGACTTGCAAAGCGGCGGAAGGAGAGCAATCTAACCACGGAGATGAGACGTGGCCGAGCAACTGATTATTTTTTATTTATTTTATTTTTTTGTGGGGGGTTATCAAATTTCATCACTTTCACCATATATATATATATATATTAGACATCATCCTACTACCAGATTTGCTTTATACAATTTATTAAATCAATACCAACTATTTTCAAACGTGGGCCTATTTGAGTTGTAGTCTGATCGCTGTTTATATGGTGAATAATAACTTAGAATTATTATTGTTATTATAATACAGAATATCGTAAAAAAAAAAAAAGAAGAAGGTTGGGGGGAAATTGTGAGCGCTTGTGCCGAAAAGCTATGCAGGCTATAAATTCCCGGATTTGGATTTCACCCAGCTAACCTTTGATGGCCATGTTCGAATGAAAATGCGCTTGAATATTAACCATCGCTTTGTGAATGAGATTTATTTTTTAAATTGGATGAAGACAAAGTGAGACTCTCTCTCTCTCTCTCTCTCTCTCTCTCTCTCTCTCTCTCTCTCTCTCTCTCTCTCTCTCCCTCTCTCTGTTGCTTGGCCTTCGGGCCTGTGGTTTCAGGATTTCACCAGCCTTTATTGGCTACCGAAGACTCCTTTAAAAACCTGATCTTCACCTGACTGTTCATTCAATAGCGTTTATATTTAATGGGCTCGAAAAACAGCGTCTGGGAGAAGTGTTTTCAGTAAGAGCAGATGATTTAAAACGGCGCAAGTTGCTGCTGAGAGGCCATTAACTAAGACCCCGTTTATTACGCACGGCAGGCTGGATTTCCCTAATTACGTTCGAAATGGAAAGACAACAACGTGCAATTTCTCCAGCGAGCTCACGTTTACAAAACTGCAACTGAGCGTCATAACAAATCCGGCAAACGACGCAAATAAGTAAAGATGGATGATATATACTCAATAATTATTATTATAGCGACAACGTTATAATAATAATTATCATCATTATAATTATTGTTATATCAATTATAATTATTATCATTATTTTTGCTATGATTATAATTATTTTTGTACTATTTATTGTTATTAAAACAGTAATATGCCAGTTATGATAATAATGTCAACAAAAATGTGATTTTAAAATGTATTTTTATATAAAAATAATTGAGTTACTCCAAAAAATTGTATTTAAAATTGCATTACCGTGTAAATAATTTGTTTATAGCGTCATATATTATAGTTCACTTGGATAAACGAAACGATTATGACGCCTATACGTGTATAGCAGCGTCACGCTGATGCAGTGGGAGTTTGTGATTGGAACTTTCATGCATGTAAAAATGAAAACCTTTGGTGCATTTTTAAAACAAGCAGCCCTGCAAGTCTTTATTTTTTCTGTATTCGTTTATTTTTTATTTCAACGTGTTGAGACGGTGACCGATAGGAAGCCGAACGATCAGCAAGGACTCTGAGGAATCCGTGAGCGCAGCCTTGATGGACACGGGGAAAGGGTTGTCTATCCACAAGGGTCACGTGATGTAAGGACACAGCAGCACGCCATCAAACTCCGCCCTGGTTTTATTTATCGCTTTGTTTCTGCAGTGAAAGGTGCGGCAACACGAGCATACTTACCTCCGTGTGTGTCGACCAATTAACCGAGCAGAACATGACATCGAATAGGGCCAACATCCTCCCTCACTCAGCTCGGAGTTCATGACTTTAGAATATGTGACAGCAACTTCCGCACATCGTCGCACTCGCGCACGCGCACGCGCACGCGGTTGGCATCGTGTGGACACGGTGATCTTCTTCGGCCTACGTGGACTGTGCACTCAGGGAGCTTTATCTAACTGTCAGGGGAGAGGCTGCGAAGACATGCAGGCCTCTGAGCTTCTTCCAGCTTGATGACCCTCAGCCAGTCGGGGAAGAAGACCTGCTGTCACTGGAGTAAAACTAGCCATACTGAAATAGTATGAGCATCAAAATATATTTAAGGTTCCTAATGTAAAAGCATTCAATATGCAGAAGGACCCATTTCAGAATGATATACTTTTATATACTGCTGGGATCGTCGAACATGAATTCTATTTTGGATCGATAAGCGGAATCTGCAAAGTAACTTGTATCTGTCAAACAAATATAGTGGAGTACAAAACAAAAGCACAATATCTGCCTCCAACATGTAGGAGAGTTGAGGTATAAAGTAACATAAAATTGAAATGAAGAGAGACAGATTTTGACCTGTAGCCAAAGAAACCATTGGCAAGAAATGACGGGTGTGTTCAAGTTTGATTGTGAAGTAAAGATGGAGCCGAAACCTGTGCTTCACTCCCATATTAAAGTCTATTCGCCTAATAGTCTAAAGCAGATTTTTATTATTTCAAGGTCATCTGTGGTGCCGCTACAACAAAAGACAGAAAAAGGACAAAAAAAAAATATTTTTTTACTTCTGATTCATAATGTGTCACTGCATTGTCCATATTACATTTGGCTGTATTTAATTATTATTCCTCTGTATTGTTTAATGAGTCTCCAGTTACATTTGTTAACATTTATAATGACACTTCATATCATAATCTATTTAAGATTCCCAAATCAATAAACTATTCAGAAACCAGGGATGTCACCTTTAGGACAGGCAGGTGGACAGGCAGGTGTGACCCAAATGCAAAGATGTCTCTCATAGGCTACATCCTTCATTGTTCACTTTCATTGACGTTTCTCTAGGTTTCTCAGCATCTGAAGGGAATCTCTACTCTACTTTAAAAACAATAATTCAATCATTAAAAAAAACGTTTCCTGCATAATGACCCTATCCATGGGCTGCGAACTAAGAAGTGTGATCTCTACTCTCAGGTAAAGTGAGTTTACATGGCCATGTAAGGGCTGGGGTGTGCGAAAGAAACGACGAATATGACGTGTGGTGATGCCTTCCTAGGTTCCTCGTAAATCCGTCCTCAGAGATGCTGGTGGTTTGACAAAAACACACTTTGATCAGAACTATTGATAAAAGTAACTCAGTATACTCTGAAGTCGGTACATAATATCATATTTCACCCAGTCATGCTTTACAGGAAGTGTATTTTTCCGCCCTTGTAGTGGCCGCTATATTTTAGACTGTTTGTCTACTAAACGTGGAAACGCAAATTTCCAACAGATTCAAAGGCAACACCAGACATACGGAAGCCGCGCTGGTGTTTACTGATGACGTTTGGGCTGAAGTCGTTGAGCGATGTGGCTAACGCCAGTTAAGAGGACGAATATGCTATATTAAACGTCATATTCAGTTTATAACTTCAGGGTCCAAGCAGGGGTGAAGTAAGTAGGTTTCGTTTTATTTTAACCCGTAGTTACGCGTTTTAGCCAGCCAAACGAAGTTAGGGTGACTTCCTCCCAGCGGTTAGCTTAGCTTCTTTGCTCTGCTGCACTGGTGTGTATAGCTAGAATGACAGGAGAGCATAGCTAGCCTGTCTGGCTAACTACTCCGCAGTAAGTTAACCTTACATGTCTTACTATGCAGCACGACATTGCTTCGTTTTAAACCATTGCATCGTTATGCATTCGAAGACGGACGCTCAAATATTAATGCTACGCTTCTCCTCTCTTCGCATGCATCACAAGTCAACTACTATAAGCAAACAGGCTAACTCAGGCATTTGTGTGAATTGAAATGCAGCCGTTATATGTATATACAGGTAACAAAAACATGACATGCAACAATGCGAGCAGGTTTCTCATTCTGCCTATGTTGAGTCTGATTAACCCGTTACATATTCAGCCTACCTGTACAATGTATACTTTGCTTAGTGCACGTAGACTATGTATGACCCTCCCATGATAGCATAAGAAAGTAAGTTGCATGCGTTTATTATTAAAGCGCCTTTCAAAAGCAATAAGATGCACGATAATATACAAAATAGCAAATAAACGACAGAGCAACAGACATGAAATGCAGACACGAACAGACGCTAAAAACACCACTTGCAAGCCGAAACAAGTGGCTCTTGAGCTGCTATTTAAAGCTGTCCACAGTTTCCACAGATCTTAAGTTCAATGGAAGAAAGTTCCAAAGTAGGGGGGCTTTAACCTCAAAACAACAGTCTCTGTTTGTCTTTTTGAGTGAAGAATAGACCATGATAAAAACATCAATTATAGGCCTTCTTCAAGTAGTATTTTTTTGACTGTCCTAGTGGAAAGAGCACAGGTGTACATAAATAATATAATTTATTATGGCTCCATCCCATTTAACCCTTGCCAGTGACTGCTATCTTGTAGCTGGTACACTTAAATGGACTGTAGTCATCATTAATGTTATTAAATTGACATGTACTCTGACATGTGAAAAAAAACTATTCTCTGGTCGACTTTAGGCTTCAGTGGCTGTAGAGTTTAATAACATATATGATATTTGGGATACAATGGCAACAGGAGATTTACAACATAAGTCCTGCATGTACAAATACACACAATAATGCTTTGTTCAATGTTCCATGTGTGTTCAGGACAGGCACAAGATGTTGGAGTCATACGTCACACCACTGCTGATGAGCTATGTGAACAAGTACATTAAGAATCTGAAGCCATCTGACCTGCAGCTGTCTCTCTGGGGAGGAGATGTGGTGCTCAGCAAGTTGGACCTGAAGCTGGATGTGCTGGAACAGGTACTTTCTGGAGCTGAGCCCAGCTGACATTGGGTCAAGGCAGGGTACAACCTGGACATGTTGCCAGACTGTCACAGGTCTGAGGGTGACACATAGAGAGATAGAGACCATTTAACCATTCAGACCCACATTTACACATACAGGCAATTTTAGAGGCATCAATTAACCTGCATGTCTTTGGACTGTGGAAGGAGAACATGCAAAGTTTGAAGTCTGGCCCGAACCTGGGCTCAAACCCTGGCACCTCTTGATCTCTTAGCATTTTAAAATGAGGAATATTAACATCTTGAAGCACCTAAGCATATAAACATGACAGTTCTAACATTGCAGAACGCATTTGCAGTAAATTAGGAAATAGAGTGAGAGGTTTGAAAAGGAATTCATGTGTAAAGGGTCAGCATGTAGCCCACTAACATTTTTTTCCAATTAGTCTACATCAGGAAGGCACCATTGGCACCCTCCCCCCCACCACCGACCCACCTGCATTCCATGAACATCTGCCTTACTCTGCCTCTGATTGGCTCGTACTTTGCAGAATTGAAGTTTATTGCTGATGACCAATATTTCCACTCAGATGTGGATGTTTTCATAAGGATGGCACCCTACTTGTATAAGGCTCTCACATGTAATTTTTTTCATTGTTACTATGCATGGTGCCTATACGGATGGAAAACTAAACTTAATTTTATATCCAAAAGGTTGCCAACCCCTGGTCTACATCTGAGCTAGAGTTTATATACAAAGTCACAGTCTATCGCCCTGACGAGCATCAGAAAGAAAGCAGCAGTGCTGTTCAGCCAGGCGCAACTTCAATTACTTTACTGTCATTTTGGAAGAGTTTGATAGATTTACTTAGATATGTTGCTCTGCAGTGTTATTTTGACACGGTGTTCCTTTTTTACACGTGTAATGTCTGGATTAGATCAATCTGCCTCTCTTCTCTCTTGAGTGGGTTCTGACTGCTTCTGAAGAGCAGACCAAAACACTACCTAACCCAACAGAGATTGCGATGAAAGTTCTTATTGGAAGCAGCTTGAAGCCAACTGACAGTGGGAATTGGGCTTGGATTTTGATGTATAATACTATGTCAAAACCTTGGCAATTATCCCCCTTTTTTTCTTCGTTTTTATTGCATTTCGTTTGAATAGTACCTCTTTTGAAACGTGCATTTAGAGATCATCTTCTCAATATAAAGGATAATTTTTAGTGAAACACTGTTGGGCTTATCAAGAAGACGTACTGTAAATCTGTGAACGCTTTTCCTCACAAATATGTTTTGTTATTCGTTTTTTTGGCTTAAACTTGCAGAGGAGGCATGTGAAGCTTGTGTGTCAGCAGTCTGGTTTCATGGGACTGGTTCTCACATAGAGTAGTTCAAGATGCAGAACAGTGATTCTCCTGCCTATGAGAAAATCTGACCGATTTTGTTAAAAGCGTGACCAATATGTAATCTGTAGCTGTTGTTTTTACTATCCTCTCGTCTTCAGATATTAGTTTCAAAGAGCGGTTTAGAAAATGGATGGCTGAAACTTCCAAATGTTCTTGAAGCCTCTGTGGTTATATCACCACATGTCCTTACAATGCTGCCTGCATCGCAGATGTAATATTATAGTACAGCATATTGTAACTATACTATTGTTTTCATTTTTCTTTATGTCTTTGCATATTTATAGGAGTTGAAGCTGCCCTTCACATTCATGAGCGGTCACATCCATGAGCTGCGTATCCACGTACCCTGGACCAAGCTGGGCTCGGAGCCTGTCGTCATTACCATCAACACAATGGAGTGCATCCTCAAGCTGAGGGATGGAGCCCAGGTTAGTTATTTACTGGTATGAGAAACGCGTTATCCTCCCCCAAAACAGGGCTGGCCAGATCTTCTTGTTATTTATGTGAAATTCTTCCTCGTGCCACAGTTAAGCTTTCTCATTCCATTTACTGTCTGTTTCCAAAAAAGTTTCGTAATGGCCTTTGTTTCAAATAAACAAATGCCCTGTGGTGGGGTTGTTGTGACAAAGGCACGCTATAATCCTGAGAATCACATGAAGAAGAACTCCAACCTACCATTTATGTGGCCTTGTATTTGCATCAGATTCCTGCAAGTAATATAGATATTATAGTGGCAATGAACTCAGCCGTGTGTGTACCGGTGGTTACGTTAACTGTTAGCTGTCAGCTATTAGCTGTGAGCTGTAAGCCAAACACTCCGTCCAAAACACTTAACAGTGAACAAACTGTCCAGGCCTACTGGCCTGGGGCCCGTTAAGAGTAGTGAGCAGGAAGTCAGTAGACAGGCAATGGCAGTATAAAACAGGCAAATAAGATGTTTTAAGAAAGTCACTGCAACCACGAGAGGTCATTGAGCATGCAGCCATAACTGGTCACTCAAAATATTATACAGTTTGCTGCAGAAGAATCCAATTCTAGCATAGGACAGGCAAAGAGGTGCACACTCATTCATGGACGCATGCACCTACAAGACCATCACATTATCCTCCTGGTGGGATAACAATGAAAAGTAAATATGTAAAAGTAAAATGAAAAATATTTAAAATCACTACCTATATTTGCAGCATGCAAGTAAACATGTGATTCTCCAGAACGGAGTTTCTTTCTGATCTTGGTGAGAGTACGACCACTTGTAGAAATGTTCTATTCCCTAAGAGAAGAGAGAATATGAGAAAACATTGTGTACAAACAAATTAAGAACAAATCATGGATACGAACAAAAATAAGAAGAACCTTGAAGAACCATTACACTGATGAGAAATGCATTGGGGGAAAAAATCCCAAAGCAAACAAAGAAACCAGAAGCAGTAAATCACTCCCTCGTTAAGGCAAATTATGAATAAGTTACTTTAAAAACAGTGATTTGGAACTTAATCTACAATTTAAAGAGCTTCTGGGGAAATTAGTGCATTAGCGAGCACTGTAATGATAGTCTTTATTTTTATACAGATGGGTTCCAGCATCCTAGCTCCCCAACCGGTCTTTTTGTTATTTAATTTAATAGCTGGTTCCACTATGATTTCCCTTCAGGAAAGCAAAGCACTCTCACTCACTTATGAAGAGCGTCATCTTCACTGACCACTGACCAGAAATATTCAGGGAACTCGAAACTGAGAGGTGACTGTTGAATTTGACCAGTGCTATTTACTACTGTATTTGGCCATCCCCATCTTCCAGCAGTGAACAGTGCTTCTCATTAACAATATTTAGAAAGACATTCATAAACAAATTGAGGTTGTACCCTGGTTGTAACCAGTTGTAGTGCTGTTGAGCAATTTTTCTCATGACTTGGTCTCCGTTATGTGTCAACAATAGCATGGAAAAAGAAGACTGCAAGCTAGTAAACAGGGATGTTCGATCATTGCAGTTTTCAAACTTTTAAGATCAGCTTTTCAAATGTTTTATAGAGAGGAAAATGCATTCAGCACACTTATAAGAATACACAAGAACAATTTTTGTTTACAAGAAAACTCCCCAGTGCACTCTTAAACAAAAAATAGTGAGCTGTTGTCTTTGTAAATGATCAGTAAGAAATGTTATCCCAAGAGAAATATTTATATTATTGTATTTAGTTAAGTTAGACATATTTAGATTTTTTAAGTGCGGTATATGAAAGCCATTTTTCTTACATTTGTTTTTGCAGAAGAGCCTGGTTCTGTCTTTGCCACCCATGCAGTTTTTTAAAATTGAAAGTGTAGCTCAGCACTGGGCCTTTATGGGAAGGTTGAAGTTTCAAGGCCAGATGTCCCAGCAGAAACACATTTCAAGGGAAGTCAATTACAGCTAATTATATAGACTGCGGCAAAAAGATTTGTAACACATGAGCTTGAGCTGCCCAGAACTAATGGTAAATATCATACTATGCAGGTGGCTACTGCTGGTGCGATCAGGTTACAGTTCGATGGAAATTTAAACTTGTTTTTTATGCTTCATACACAGCTTAAGGTCATGTACCAGTACCGATACCGGTGTAATGCATGTAGTCTCAAAACAAGTATTTGTTACAGATGTTTTGTAAAAGGCTTCCAGTCAAGAGAAGATTTCGGGTGAATTGCAAAGGACGTTTGGACAAATTATTCGGTGGTATGTACACCCACGAGACATAATTTGGAGCAAAGCCAGACTTACAGCAGTAGTCCCACTAACATGTGGAATTTAAATGAGCCGCTACACTTCTCTCCAATGAGTGGGAGGCAGCAGGCTGACTACTGTGTTCCTTAGCCAAGAAAATGCAGCCAGTTCTTGTGTAGTTTGGTCACTTGTATTTCCTTTATTTCCTCTTTATTACACTTTGAACATCATTAGACAGCAATATTTTCCATGTCATATCTGCGGTGGCATTTTCCCACTTTGGTCGGTCCGGAGAGAATTCCACTTGATTGAAGGCAATGGTCTGTTGGCCTTTGTCACATTAGTCTCAAAGCAGAAACAATATTATATTCCTCTGGAGGTTCGACATCCTGTTCATATGCATGTCAGGCTCTGGTCCAGTTTTAATCAGGTTCCAGCAGGGATGCAGGGAGTTTGGCATAGGTGTATGCAAATCCTGGGCCATGACAGTTCTCCCTGAAGCCCTCAAGTACTTTGGGTGATGGCCCACAGGACTTTAAAATGAGCTGAAAATATGGATCTATGTATGGAAAATCTTACAATTTAAATTGAGTAGATTACTAGTGTTTCTTTTGTCCAGTAGAGACAGGAACTTTGTGGTGGGCCTCATGTGGCCAAAGTGTGGAAATGATAAATGATATCATTAATATGGTTTGTTTTCATAATTACCGTTAAAGCCTGAGCGCTGGCCTGTGAAAACATCCGCACATCTTTTGAAGTTCATTAAGGGTTGGGTAATTTGACCGGAATTATTTGGACCTTTTTAATGTTCGTGTTTCCCCTCGAGAGGAACTGGGTAATATTAGGGATATTCAGATTGCTCAATAGGGCCCATCTGCAAAGCACCAAGTGCAGCTCACAATTATAGTTTCCAGCAAATGTGGAAATTTGGGCGTTTAACAGCAGTTGGAGATTACAGCTCCCGCTGACAGTGTAATTGCTTAAAATGAGCTGTAATGAGGACTTGTAGTGCAGAAAGTAGAGTAATAGAAAAAAAAAGTTGTCAACTTGTTTTTGACATTCGTTGTACAAACTGGAGGTCATTTACAAACAAAATGCATTAGTTTTTCCATGTACCTTTTTGTATTCTATGTGACATGGTGCTCTGAAGCGAGCTTAGAAATCTTCCATGATCGTGTTCAGGCTGCCTGCATTATTTGAAGATTAGACACCATACTTTTCTCCCTTCTACTTTTGTTTAGATTTATTGTATTACTGTATTTCTTTAGATACCTCTGCCCTTAGATTCTTCTATCCAGTTTCACTTTCTTATTCCGAAAATGTAAATCATTGTAGTTCATGTATAAGTTGAATAATTAGTGTGGACATCTCCACGTGAAATTAGACTAAGCCCTGCACTATGCCTAAGAGCTCAATGTATGTAACAGGAGATTGGTCATGGGGATGAAAGGGTTTTGTAGTAGTCAACTTTAACTTCTTTCTTCTTGTGCAAAGACACACTCAATGTGGCCCCTCTTGAGTTACTTGATATGAATGAACTGTTTGATCTGAGCCCGTTCTAAATTAAAAAGCAATCTGAAAAATGTCAAGCGCTGCACAGGATAAATCAATTGTTTTAAAATCTGTCATTCTATCAACGGAGCCCGTCTGGAACCTGCAGTTATTAATAGAAGTCATAAGGTCTCCATCTAGTATCTTCTTTTCCCCGTGGAAATCTCATGAAGGGAGTTAGCAGCAATCTCCAGTTTTACACCAGACTATTAACATCCAGCAGAGTTTTTCCATATTTGATGTATTTATTTCTTGTCATTAGGTGGTTGTCATTTTAAGGTTTCCAGCTCAGATGTGCTGGATTGGAGCCATTCTGTGATGTGATACTGAGCATTTGATTTAAGGCATTACTGCCTCCAAGCTTCCTCCTATAATGAGGAGATGGTTCTAGTCGGAGATAGAATTTATTGTGCGGCTGTTTTTAGGAGTTTGGTTCTTGTGTTTGTAGCTAGTAGAGAGAAATGAGCAAGATTGGACTCGGGCCTTAATGAAAGACCTAACGGCGAACATTGATTTAATGTTGCAACGTTACCGAGAATTTTTTTTTTTTTTCATAATGTTGGACATTTTGGTAAACTGCTCCAGATGTTGAAGATGAGGTGTGATCAGCAAAGGCAGAGAGGAACTGGCTGGACAGCAGTTACAGTGGATCATAACACTCTCAGGCACTCTTTATTTTTTACGAGACAAAGATAAGGGCTTGCGTTCACCGAGGAGAGCCTTTCTGGTTTTGGCTCAGTTCGCTGCTTGATCTGGGAGTTTTATGGCCGCTGAGTGCATTTGCCACTGATGTGGAGGTTCTGATTGATGCATTGCCTCAAGATGATTTGGGGAGGTGCCTCTGAGACTTGTTGGTTTGGCATATGGTCCAACTAGGCCCTTTCTTCTGTTAGATTCCTTCCAAACTATTTTTAGGGCTTTACACCACCAGACCTCATTGCTCTTAAATAATGGTTAATACATGTGAATTAGGGATCCCCCTTTTGAAAGTTAAGTCTGGGCAATATATCGATATATATATCGATATAGTTAGGTTAGATACTGTTTAGTCAATATGTTCACATAACTGTAATTTTTTAGTTTAATAGTCTACCCCACAAAATAGTCTCAATACCGATGTTGAGATATTTGTTGAATAATATTAGTAATATATTTTTCCATTCTTACCCCAAGTTGTCACTCAATGTCAATACCACCTACAAGACAAAGGGTTGCTACTTTTGGTTTTGGAAGTGTAACAATAAATCTATACACACAGTTTTTAATATAAACCGTCAATAACACTTTATTTTTAAAACATCATCACCCTGTCATGGAGTTATACTGTGCACTGTGGAGTTATACCACTGCGTTAACGTGGTTTTACCATCCAGTGGTTGAATCCACAGCCCACTAGATAGGAAACCTGGGAGCTTCTGTGTTAAACTTGTTGTGGTGGTTAAATCAAGTTATGCTCTACTATCTGGTTTAAATTGAGATATGAAATTTTCATTGATGGAGTGTGATGAAAGTGACAATGAAAGACACGAGGACTATGTTCTTCATGTATGTCACTGTGTAATCTAGTAAAACATTAAAAATGCAACCAAATATCCCTTCCCTCTCAGCCTCTATAGTATACAGTCTCCTCCTGGTCAGTTTGTGCCTGTGCAACTTATCTTTCACAAGTCAGAAAACACAAAGGAGAAGGTTAAACAAGTAAAAGAAAACAGCCCGTGGAAGTTTGCAATCAGATAGCACAAACTGGATAATCTCTGTCCCAATGCCATCCGGAAATCTTGCCTTTGATTCTCCGGCTCGCAGGGAGCAAATGGCTTACAGAGATTGCACCATAAATCCGTCTGATCATCAGCTCAGCGGGGCCTTGTCTTCAGGACCGAGGAGACATAGGGTGCAGACACGGTGCTTGGCAGAATCCATTTTCCTCGAATCCAACCCCCCGTGGCGGTAACAAAACCCGTCTCTGACTGTATATAATAAAACGATGGAGTAATGTTGGCACGCGGTGGATTCCTCAGGCAGGTTGGAAGCCGGAGCAAGTGTTCTGATGAGAGACAAAGAGAACTATAGAGAGACAGAAGTAGATTGATCATCAGAGTGTATGTGCGTGGGAGTGGTTATGGAAGGATCTATGTGTCTAGGTCCTTGTAGTTTTACATGTGTTTTTTCCTAAAAATGGCTTTGAAGATTGTTTATACTTTATCAGGCCTTTATGTAAACTTATCCTGAAAGCCCACATCCACTGCTGTTTCAATTTGCACTCCAACATGTGTCTCTGATGCTGTATTGCTTAATGCATGGGGTTTTGCATACATTTGATTACTGGCAACAAGGTTTTTATATTGGCGGGATTTGGAGATATTTCAGATGAGATCTGATGACAGGGAGGAGAAGACATGAGGGTTCCCTCTGTCTTTTTCACATGTACTGTAGTTAGTAAGTCGATAGCCTCAGACGAACCCACTTGGTGACAGAATTGTTCAATATTAGGAAGGCTTTGATGTTACAACGACGACATTTTCTGGTCAGTAAGTCTGTTTTATGCTAAACACACGAAATTCAGCATCATGAAGTGTGTCTGCAAGCCAAATAAATGTTTTCTAACAAAACATTATTCTGGTACATAAACCAATCATGTAATTCACTATGCTGAACTCGTCAGTCCCCTCATCATAGAGAGACCCATTACAGTGGTCTCTATTGAGCATTCCAAGCTGATTTGAAGCATCTGCAGAAGGCAGTGCACAAGCGTGTCATTCCAGCAGAACGCCTTGCACTCGGCCACCATTGCCTGTGAGTCAGGCAGCGCTGCACAACCCACAGCGTTACGCTGCTTCGTCTTTGAGGTTTGATGGAGTTTTGGGTTCCAGGTCGGAGGAGGTTACTTCAGCCCCGCAGACACAGGAAAGCTGTCGTGGGGGGAAAAATTAAACCCAGCGGCTTCCTGCATCCAGTGAGTCAAGTGGTGATCAATACACTCTGGGCAGGATGCTGTCACTCCACTGTTTAATCCCTGCTCTCAGGCCATCCGGACTACAGCAATCCCTGAATGGAGCTTATTACTTGCCGGGTGCTCCTGGTGATATTGCAGTCTGGGAAACGATTACCTTGCAATTAAGGCTAATGTTTGCTTTATTAGTGCTTTCTTTGGACCGACATTCTGGTCAGATATTGTGTCGAAGTAAGGAACACCATGTGCTTTTAAACCTAAACAGACAGGAAGAGACTGCATTAAATTACAGGGTATGTTAGCAACTTTGTATTGCTCTTAAGATCCTTGTGTCTGTGAAGATTTGGGGACTTTTTTTGGTTTGGAAAGGTGAGTATCGTATTACGTCAGGCTTGAAAAAAACGGAATCCATTAAATCCTCGAACCAAATAAATCATGAGCTTGTTTGGGAATTGACGATCTCTTTTGTTATTTATGTTTGACAACGTGTTAAGTTATTGTATTGCGTGTGTGTGTGTGTGTGTGTGTGTGTGTCACAACAGACTAATTTCATAAATCACTTTGGTTTTAAGGGTGCTACAAAGACTAAGGCAACCATGATTTGTGTAATATATCACTATATTTCTCTTCATGCTATTGGTCTAACCACATTTATAGACACGGATTTTTCTTGGGTGAGACAGAAAATGACAAAGAGGAGTAACACGGTAACTGAGTGCCTCTGTGTGTAATTTCTCAGTGGAGAAAGGTGGCTTGTATGACTCCGTGCTACACGAACTGTGGGTGGTCTGTGTTTTATGTCTCAGGGTGAGTGTGTGTGCTCTATTTAACAGACCCTCACCCCTTTGACCTATGAATAATTTCACTCTTATTATAGAAATCATGACGCTATTATAGGCAAGGCATTTTAACCAGGAAAATTATGCATATAGCGGCTAGTCGGTAGCAGGCTATATGGGAGAGCGTAAAGGTGTTTTTTCTCCCAATACTAAATTCAGTTCTATTTTTAGATTCTACCATAACACATTTTACGTGTAACACTTACGGATCTCTGAAGCCAGAGGAATACTAAACTACAGAAGTAGCTCCATGTTGTTATACGAGTTAGATTCCGCTTCCACCAGAGTGTGCCGGAATTGGTAGTGTTTGCTTTTATGCTGGCCGGCCAGGGCGCCTGTAATGTGTGGGTAAGAGAAGAAGAATGTAATATGAATAATTGCACAACATGTCACTTTCCATGGTGGGTTGGGGGAGGGGGGGGAGGGGGGGCAGAAAAGGGGATTGTGTGGAGAAGGCATATGGTTAGCTGAAAAGATAATAAACATGCAGATCTTGAAGGAGTGCATCGCCCTGGCTTGACATTGAGCATATTTCTTGTTTAAAATGACCTACGTGATAAGAATTCAAATGTTATAAAGAGTTGCGTGTGCTCCTATTGTTTCCTAAAACAGTTTTTGACATTTTCCAGAGTAGAGATATTGGGATGCTGCGATACAGCATCACAGATACGAGTATGAGGTCATACTCACGTTTCATAAAACTGAAATTCATATCTAAAAAAGTTGAATGAAAGGCTTGAGATTTTGTGGTTTAAAAGTGAAAAGTAGGAGGGGAAAATGTAAATGCTTGAATGCGTTTGGCAACCCTACATTAAAAATGTAAATGTTCAATACCGTTTTTAAATTTTCCATCTATAGTTGAACCTTTTAAAATCCTACTTTTTAGCTTTTACATGTTTAAAAGAGGACTGCACAATCTGATTATTGGCCTCCTTGTTTTATTGGTTTGTTATCCAAATTTAAGTCAAGAAATGAAACATGTCTTCTTTCATTACGCTGATGAAGACAAAAAGAGACCTGAGATCCATGGACAAGAACTCGCTCATGGCTCCAAAACGTTACTCGGATGAAATTGAAATGATTTTCCCCCCCCAAAGTAAGGTTGACATTTTTCCATCTCTAAAGTAAGCTGATGAATGATGACAGTACCTCAGTTGCTTTGGAACCTGGTGTATAAAAGCTATGCAAACACAAGGCCTGCTGCATTCCGCTTGCGTGCTCAAACCCCCTGCAATATGGCTTTGGTATTTCTCAACATTGACAGAAAGTCCTCTCCCATTTCTCTCTGTTTGATTTATTCTATCTTGCTGGTTTCAGAACATTGATACTCTCCAAGAACACTTAGGCCTCTACAGTGCATGCCTTCCAGCTGCACCTCACATGTGCAATTAAGTTGTCAGAGTAGCCTCAGCCACTGCATGCGCTGTTCCTGAAGGCTGGTGCTTACATCGTTCAAGGGGTGCTTATGTCTTGTATAATGTACTTAATATTATGTATGAAATAATGGGCAAAGCTCGGAACAGGGATGGTTTCGTTTTTTTCGACAGATGAATGGCAGTTTATGTTCAAATCCGGTCCTAACCAGGAACTAGTCGACAGCAGCTCACCAAAATAAGATGAAAATAGCTAGGATGCTCATTTCTTTTTATATACCATTTAATATAATTTCAGGTAGGAAAGAATATATTATTTACATGATAGAACTGGGTACTAGTTATTATTTGGATTATAAATGAACAGGTTAGATTGTGTGTGTGTGTCTGTGTGTGTCGGGTCTGCGTGGAGTGTTTTATTGGAGCTAACACATTGCAGTTATTAGCATTAGGGGGTAGCTGTGCCAGCGTAAGCAGCATGCCTCACATGCTCAGCCTGGGCTTGTGGTTAGCTGATGGAGACATCTGAAGGACCAGAGCCTCTCAGATCTAAATCAGGAACAATTTCTCCCTCTTTCCCATTCTCTCTCAACCCCCCTTCCCTCCACACACACACACACACTTTCCTGTTGTCTCACTCTTATTTTTTCTTTTCTGTCTTTCTGTTCTCCAGCCATTGTTTCCCTCACTCTTTTTTCACACTCTTTGCTCTGTCCTTTATCTTTTTATGTTTTTGCCTTTTCACCAGTGAGACAACAGCTATGAGCGTCAGGTGCAATGATACTAAATGTGCCGGCACCAGCAGGAACATAGCATGTTAACATCAAGAGGTCACTGGGCAGAATTTTCGTTGGCTCCAATGAAAGGAAAATTAAGAGACAGCGGTGATGTGGACCGTTCAGTCTGGTCCCAAATCCCATTATGGAACCTACATCAGAACCAGTCAGTAGCCTGTCTGTCTGAATCCCTTGTTCTTGGCTTTGCTCCTTGGGATTACAGTAACTTCTACTTAAAATCTTTTGTTTGAACAGCAATTTGTGGAAAACAAACATTGTTAGCGAGGATGAAAGAGGGCTGACCTCAGCGCTCCCGCTGCTTTGAAACGTCTTACTGCTGACCTGCTTGTTTTTGTCAAGAAATAACAAGGAAAAATATCTATTTTGTAACAAAAGAAACCAATTTCATGCGTGAATGCACTGGCTTTGAGATTTACTAGATTAATGGAGAAGTATGTACACTTTAACTGGAGCAGCAACAGCTACTGTACTATAAACACTAGATTGATTTCTGCTGGTATTACTTATAAGACTAAAAAAATGCTTTTGGGTTTAAACCAATACTACAGAAAGTAGGTCCACAGAGGAGCTAAAATTCACTTTAATGGGTCACCTTTAGTAATGGACAATGGTGGCACTGATTGGTCAATGTTGCCGGTCTTTGTCAAAAACTCTGTACAGCGTTAGAGAGGTTCCAGAAGGGCCCTAAGCTCAAGGTTTGGCTTGTGTGAGTATTTACAGTTTGGGTGGTTTGTTCTGTGTACAGAGTGCAGATCCTTCTCTGTTCCTTAGTAAAAGACCTGTGCAGCTGCAGCAAACTGTTTCCTCTCAGGTGAAGATTATGCATCGGCTGTCCGAAGATGTTCAAATGAAATGCTTAGGCGTGAAGGTCGACCGATTCAGTAATCGTTGGAGGTACTCCAGCTATAAATGTACAGTGTTTGAATCACTTTTTTAAATGACTACATCGGAAATATGTTTTTCAAATAGCAATTCTCCACACTCACACTTAAAATATGTCTTTAACCTTTTGCGCACCCTCTCTTCCAAATAATCCAGCCGCATAACTATCCATTCATTACATGAAATCACACACTTTAGGATCCTTGCCCTGGGAACATGCACTGACATTAATGGTTCATAAGAGTAGCGTTTAACAATGTAGTCAGAAGAAAGCGCAACGCCCATTTAAAAAAATAGAACATGTTCCAGCGATGTAATTCACCAAATCACACTTCAGGATATTTGCTTTATAATTTGGAGTAACAAAAAAAAAAAAAAAAAACAAGCTCCAAACTGTCATTATTATGTCGGCCTTTAAAAATCAAATATCGGCCGACCCCTACTTAGAGTCCCAAGTCCTTCTGTCGCTGCCTGTGGGTCTTGACTATAACTGGGATCCCGGTTTGTCTTTTTGTTATTCTGGGCATGTTGGAGGCAGATATTAAACATAGCCAGTTTGACTTGGGTACAGTGGAGGCACTCTTGGCAGAGAGCTTCAGCATGACTTCACCAGTGCTGTCATTGTGATTCCTCCCGCTTTAGAGTGAAATACTTTGGTAATCGTTCATTCTCCTTGGCGTTGGGAGTCTTTTCCAAGCCCCTGCTCCCCTCTCTTTCATGAACATGTTATATCTTTGGGCTTCTGAAAGAATGTTTGGAAAATGAACTTTTATTGAACAGTTTGCGGGGATTGAATGTGCTTAGTTGCACTTCTGATATTACAAACCTTGTACACGTCCTATTGAAATGATTCTAAAGATATCCCACAAGTGTGTTTATTCTCTGTTGTGGTTGCGGTAATTATATGAAGTATGAAGGTTTCGAAAAACACAAATTACAGATAATTCATTTGACTATAAAGAAAATAACAATAGTTTCAAGTAAACCAGGGTGGGATGCATATTTTTATGGACTGTATCCCCTTCATGTGAAGTCAAGAATATTTTGTTTAACTGATGGTTAATATGCAGTATGTGCTGAATAGTTGCGGTGCGTGGTTTCACAAAAGAAAACCAACTTGGAAAATACTTCTTTTTTTAGAAAAAAAAGAGAATCACAATAGCTTTAGTTTTGACATTAGGAAGCAGCACATTCATGGAAGCTGCCTTTCAGAACTATGCCATATTTGAATATTTACCAATCAGTTTAGTTGCATTTCTGCCAGACTTATAGGAACATCGTCACATTCCACAATCATGAAAGTCGCGGTTTCTTTTGGTTGACTACTTTGTAAGCTGAGCTATTTCAGAAACAACTTAAATTGCCCTTCCTCCTATTAAATTGATCTTACACCAATTCACATTTACTTTCTCTATTGCTCAGAAAAACAAAGCCGAAGGAATACAACAGTTCAGTAAGTTGGAAAAAAAACGAAGCACATAGTGTACATTTCAAGACTGTAATATTTCATTAGTGCAGTATACAGCATGCGGTGAACATGGAGATTTTCTTTCCCAGTAGTGGATTTAATTACTTGAAGACAGGGGAGAAGGGGGAGAGGAAAAGAGAGACCGCATTTTTGTAATGAGCCGTTTTCATTGAGATAATTATTCAGAATGTCACACGATGTGATATTCATCTGGGCTCTAATCCCTCCGATGCCATGGATTCCAGCTGCACGGCTCTGCTGCATATTTAGAGTATGGATCTTAATATTTAGTGCGTGAGGTTGTGCACATGCTTTTGTGTAGTAGTGTGTATTGGTATTTCTATGAGAATTGCAGAGCCTAATGGTAATATTAAGAACATTTGCTCATTTCGAATGTGATGGAGAGTGTGAGAAATTCTGTCCTACAGCTCGAGCTGGCAGCAGCCTTCTCTCGTCTACCTCCGTTTGAGGAGAAAATGAAACCACTGTCTTTAATCATGGCGTAATGGCTTTCTGCATTTGTTACAGTTTCATTAAAAAACCATTAGCAGCTAATTTTTACTTGAGCTGATGGATGTGTTCGGAGCCAAGGGACGTGAAGGAAAAGGTATTTTGAGTCAACTGCGAGCAGCTCCGTTCTCTTCAGCTTACATTCCAGTGGGATCGTCATCAATGGCTGCATACCATTTGACATTACTGGAACTGGCCCAAAACTGTGACTGTATGTTTGAAACAGTGAGCCACTTTTCACGTCTGGTTCCTCCCGTTGCCAGCTGGAAACCATTCTGTTGAGAACCAGGGTCATCGCTGTTTAAATAAGCTTCAGACTAGCTGGTTATGGATGAGATGAGACGGTCCAGAATGAGAGGAGGGATGAAGACGATGACTAGAAAACTAGAAGCAAATGTATAAAAAGGAGAGATTGTTGATGAAGAAGATAAAAAACGGATAGGATGATGAGTAAGAAGGACAGGTGAAGGGCAAGGTGACATAAGGAGAGAGGACATGGGGTTGAGAACAGAGGCAATGCTTCAAGGGCAGACCAGCGTGCTCTGTGCTGAATGTGGTGTGTGTATCAGCAGTGTTTGTTTTCAGTATGGCTCTGTAAATAAAGCCAGCGACCCATCATTAGAGAGGGTTTCTGGTATTTCTATTATTATATGACAAAATGTGTTGTCTGTGAGTGTTGTTTTTAGAAGGAGGGAGGAGGTCTGATTGCTGGATCCTCCCTAGGGATGGTGCTCCGTGGGCCCTGACATGGGGGACAGGGCCTCTACTTGTCAGGCCCAGTGAGTGTGTCTGTGTCTGTGGGTGTATATGAGTGATTTGGAGGAGGGGGAGGGGTCTGCCTGAGATAAGGAGCTATTGGGTTTCCTTCATTTATTTTCTCACTCCGTAGGCGTTCACCCTCCACTGCCTGGCCTCCAATCTCCAGGCCTGCTGCTTTGATGTCAGCATGAGTTCGCCAGCAACCTGCAGAGGAAAAACAACAATAACAAAGAGTGTGTTTATCCAGCAATGGTGTTCTGCATGCACCCATTAATCTGTTGAAACTGTGTGAAATTGACCAGTTTTAAAAATGTTTGGGTTTCAAAGATCAGGCCGTTGCAGGCATGCAGTGTAGTCAAATGCTAATCCCTGCCAACAATTTCTGTTCCTGTGTGTTCCACCGAAATTGAAAAATTGCTTTGCAATGTGTGAAGAGAAAAAAAGAAGCCATATTTTACTTTTTAAGAAATATACATTAGGAAATAAAAACAAACTGGCAATGTTGTTTTGTTTTAGGCCAACATATGTCAAAGTGAAAGCCTCAAATATCAAGAAATTGCAGTAAGACCATTATTCAGAAGTATTGTGGATATTATTTCCAGTAGGTAAAAATCATTTTGAAGTGTGGGTGTGTGTTGAATTTATATTTAAACAGTTGAAAACAGATGCTTGGAATACAACTTGAGTTATGGTGGCCTACGGTGTAATCACATCACACTGTTCCCCTTCGCTGTGACCCAAAATGGTCCATTTACCAGAATAAAACCATGAAGAAAATACAATCCCATGACATGCTAATGGCGGCTGAGATTATGCTGGTCTCTGAGACTTATAGTTTGTTTGTTTGTGCATGGATAACTGTGGCAGTATCTGCAGAGGTGCTGTGTTTAATAGCTTGAGGTGGTGGCGAGGTTGAGCTAATGTGTTATGCAGCTCAGATGAGGGTCGACCCTCCAGACAGGCTCAACACACTACCTCCCGATCCCTGACTGAGCCAGACGTCTGCAGGGGGACAGAGGTCAGGCCTGGCCTTCCTGTGCCCTAACCCTCCATGGGTGCCCACTTACCCTCTGAGTAGGGGGTCCCCCTTACCTGTCACTCACACTGCCAGGACCTGCTCCTTTTATTCTGTGCCTTTGTTCTGGTCCCATTGTCCACAAGTCTTTCTCGCTCTTAAATACTCTCTGTCTCCACTTTCTCTCGCTCTGTTATTTTTTCCACTTATCTCTTTGCCTCTTGTCCTTTTCCTTTTTTGCTACCGTCATCTTTGGTCAACAGCTGAGTTGACATGCCTGCAGGGGAAGCAACCCCCCCTACCCCCCTTTTCTTGGTCCTTCTGTCTTTCCCTCCTTCTCTATCCCTCCATCCCTCCCTCCTTGTCCTGTGCCCTGCCGTGGCATTGGAGGGATCAGTTTACCCGGCAGCAGCTGAGGCAGGCTTCATTTGTCCCAGGGCTTCCCTCTGAAAAGGCATTTTTCGCCTCTGGAGAATTGCTCACTGCCCACGGTGACATTGAGCGCTTAATTGCGCTACTTCCAAATTTGGCAGTCTTGTTCTTTAGTGGCATTTTGAGCTGTTGAACTCAATGTACTCTTGGCCTGCAGGGCTAGGCATTCCTTTAGGTATAGATATGAGCGTCTGCACGAGAGGGAGAATGTTTCTAATTCGAATGTGCTTGAGTGGTGTATTGTGATCTAAACTAAACACCTCAACATGTGAGCATGTCTCATTATAAACTTACCTCATCTACAAAACAGACCCTTTTTTTCCCTCTTTTTTTTGAATGTAATATCTCTAAATATTGCGGATGCATCATTTGAAGTGATGACAAGTTTGCAATTGAAGTGTGAATAATAAGCAACAGAATTTACATCTTATTATTTGCCAATCTCTTTTCTTTGGAAACCTTGATGAAGTATTTATTATTGTTCCCCTTATGTTTACCAATTCCCACCACTCACTGATGGAGGGAAAAAGCTGCTTGCATAGTGCAGCCCTACCGCAAAGGCCCTTACTGAAGCAAAGTGTAAATATTTCTGCCAGAGCCTCTCTCGTCTCTTTTGGCAATTGCGTGTTTACGTTACTGCACTGGGGGATACTTGCTTCTCTGTCAGTGTGTCCACAACTCAAATTATGCAAAGTATGTTTAAAACCTAATCTTCATTACTCAACCACACAGAGGGAGAAAGGGGCTCATTGTCATTACAGAGTGTCAGAAGCGGGGAATGCGTGTTAATTGTGCGGGGTATACGTGTATATACAATATGTGCGACATGTGACTTGCACGAAAGGTATGGCTGTGGGTGGGGTTTCATTTGCTCATTTGAGTATGTGTGAATGAAGTGTGTGAGCATGGAGTAGCCAGATATATTTGGTTTTGACACCTTCGGTGTTTACATTTGTCAGGGTAAGGGGTGACTCCTGAGACACTCTGCCACACTGATCCCCTGTTTAAATGCCAAACACATGTGATTGCCCGTTTTCTTTGTCCAGATTTTCTGACTAACTTACCGCCCAGGCTGACTCTGAAAAGGTTACAGTGCTGCAGTAACCCCTAATCAATGCCATACTGCTAATACCATACCAAACTGGTTAACTCACTCCACTCTCCACCCTTTTCCTGATTCCTCAATTCTAATCCATTTCTTGTCTTTCTTTCATTTCTTCCTCCATCCTCTGTTGCAGGCTCACATCTACTGTGAATCTAATGATTATGAGGTATTTGTTCAGTTATTCAAAGCAGTTGTAGAGGAGTAGAAGTTTAGCTATAGTGCTCACAGTATGTCATCTGTGCTCTGATTTCGATGTAATAGTGTTTTTGTTTTTTTACCGTAGTGCTGGCTGTTTTCTAAATTTGACAATTCTTTTTCTCCTGCCTGCAAAAACATATTTGACACATTTTAGTCGCATAACTTTGGATTATGAACTGGTTAAAAGTCGTGAACATGCAATTCCCTGCAAAAACTTGGAAACAAGACAGCAACCCTAGACTGAATCTTGGAAACACGATGACCAAGACCCTTTGGAGAAGGTGACAATCTGCTAGTAGAAATTTTACAAGTCCACAAAGTCAGTCTCTCTATTGTTAATGGAGCTTCTCCAGGGTTTGTTACTTGATGACTTCAGATATGAGAGCCTTTTTGTTTTTTTTTGCTTTAAGCTCTAGGAGAGTGTTAAAGCATTTTGCTGTTTTTATGAATTTTATGGATTTGCTAAGCTTAATTGTATCTGCTCCAGCAACAGATCTAGTAAAAGTCCTTAGCTGTCAGTCCTGTTTTGTCCTCCAGTCCCTATTGTTTTCATTGCACCTCATGTCTTAGTCACAGGGGCTGGCACACTCTACATGCTGAACCAATAAATAACCTCCTCATTCCCAATCTTGGCTCATTTTGTTTATCTTCAGGCTCACCTCTGAAGGGGCTGTCCATTTCATCGTCAGTCCTACACACACACATAAACACACACAGATCTCGTACTTGCATTCCTGGGCTCAACAGGCCGCTGGTCTCTGAGTGCAGATGACATGTGCTGTTGTGGAGGAGAGACCTTCACCCTCATCCAAGGTCCAGAGTTTATTTGTAGAGCCCATGGAGATGGTTGTTAAATGAGAATGGGAGGAAGGTTAGTAGGAAAGAAGTCTCCAAAACCCAGAGAAGTCTTGGTTACATTTTCCCTATAACAAGAGTCTTTTGTTTTGGAATCAATCTGCTCATGTGTGGGGAATGTTTTCTAATATCTCAAACTCCACCAGATATGGATTAATTGCTCTCTTAGCTGTTGTAGTTAGACCCTATAAAAAACTGGTTGCTCTGATTGCACCCCGATTAACACAGGCAGGAAAACATGGTGGATGCAGGGAACTAGCAAGAGTCGAAGCATTATATTAATGCAAAGATAAACTTGCGAAGACTCATGTATTACTACCATACACCATAGTAAAAAGTATCACTTTAATCTGGTTATAATTAAAATGAACTTTCAGAGAACATCTAAATGCATCAGTTCTGTGTAGAGCCCTGTGTTTACTTCACTACCTATCCTCACAGGCCTTCTTGTTTGTTTTTTCAACAGGACGACCACGACAGCGGCTCTAGCTCCACCGGTCGCAGTGTCTCAGACAGCTCCAAAGCTGTGGCGAAGCCCCGCCGCCTCCAGCAGGCTGCCCCGAGCGACCCGGACCTGCCCCCAGGTGAGTGATGGCCCTGGGGCCAGTGAGGCTATTCCACCTCCTTGCTCTAGAGAATGACCACCGGGGCAGGCGTAGCCCCTGTGGGGGAGGATGGGGCCACTGAGTGAGACTGAGATTAGGACCTATTGCACTATGGAGAAATCTTGTTGTTTTGCTTTAGCCTTGAGTAATGCTAAAGAGACCAATAATTTGGATCAAGATCCACTGGCTTGTCGTAGCCCAATGTCTGCAGAGGTCGGTGCCAGATTCAAGTGTTCGTAATACCTGTAAGGAATACTCTTTTTGGGATGAGCTGTGTAGCCCTGCATTTTTAACCAGTGTAAATCAGCCAAAGAGAGTGTGGGGGATGTTTCTGTGATAAATCATGCTGTGATGGCTCTTATCAACAAGGCCACTTGACCACATGCCTCCTACAGGGCCATGGATTCCATGCCTGCCTTACTCCACCACTTTACTGCACCTCACAAAGAACGGCCTTGTTTGATTAGGGCTGGATAATGGCTTAAAAATATTTATGACATGTTTCTTTATCTTTAAGTGTCTTTATAAAGAAAAAAAAACATACACAGACCTCATATCTTATCCTTTTTCTTTATTTTTTTATAATGTCACAGACAATTTTAATCCTATTTAATGAAGGCAGAAGTGTAAAAGGATGCACAGCCTCCGCAACCTTATCAAAATACTGAACAAACAAACTCTCAGACACAACATCGTGGAAAATAATTTTAACCAATGAAAAGGTTAGAGACTAAAGCATGTAAAGAAAAGTTATGGCTTTTAGAGAGAAAACGTAAGGAGATAGATGGGGTTATGAGCTTTAAGAGCTAAATCATAATCTAACCCTAACCACACGGCTTACTCCAAGAGCCCTAGTATGCATGAATGTATGAACCTACACTCCTGGCTGGTTGTATCAGGGGAGGATCCTTTTCCAGGCCTGATGTTATGAGATAATATCTCTCCCCAGCTGTTAAAGCAGGGTGCCTCACACCCCAGCATCTCCCTTTGGGCCTGCCTCCAACAGATCCCCCAGGTGTGTGTGTGTGTGTGTGCTTTAGTGTATCTGTGTTAATTTGTGTGCACACCCCACACTGTTCGAGCGGTGGACCTTGTTTCAACCCATTACAGGCTGTAGAGACAACTCTGAGGTCAGAGGTTGCAGCACCTCAATAACAGCGAGGAAGCAGATGAATGCTGTAATCCCAGCCTTCCTAATTAAAAGGTAGAGGTTAAAAGGTAGATGGGGTAAAACTAACCTGCTATGAGTCAGACAGAGGATGTTTTCCTAAGAATAAGATACAAAACAAACCTGTCATGAGTCTTTTAATGTAGTTAAAGGATGTTTCTTTTAAAAAGCGTGGACACAGCACAGCATTTCATGGCAGCGCACATCTGGGCAGTTTTGTAGTAATTAATTTATTAGTCCAGTGAGTACCTCATTGTACACTTGTTATAGTACACACAGGTATTGATACAGATGTAGCCTTTCTGCTAAGAAAATATCGATCACCTGCATGACCTGCAAATGTTGCTTATGCTCTATATATATATTAAATATACTGAAATGTACACCGCTAGCCCAACTGTGTCTGTTTTGATACCATCACTAAAGAGGTCTGAAGGGTCAACAAAGGCAGACAAGGCATATAAGACAGACTGACAAGAGCGCATTTTAAGTGTTTTCTCATAGTTCATAATGCAATTATTACTGTTATGGTATCCATATTATATAACATAATACAGAAATGCTAAAGGAAAGCATTGAAGGAAAGCGATGTTTTGTTATGTTTAATTATATATCGTTTTTAGTTATATTTAAATTGTTTTAATGTAGGTCTAGTGTACACTGTGCAGCTGTATTATGTAAGAAAATTAAAATACAGTGGTGAAAATCAATATAAGAGCAGTCGGAGTGGGATTGGAGGCTATGAGTGGAACATCCTCTGTCTGGCTTCTCCATTCCTTTTTTATTTAAGGCACCTGCATGATTCCCTAAATTTGAAGACTGCTGCACTTCAATGCTTCTGTCTCAGAAGGAATTGATGGACACAGGCAGATGTGCGTGTGGCGCTCTTTAGATGTGTGCGTGTTAAGGAAGACCTGCGTAAGCAGCGAGACGATGGCAGGACAATGGCCAGTCTTACTCTTCGTCAGCGTCTACGTCGACAAACCTCCGTGTTGCGTCTGCTCCCCTCCTCTTCAAAACAACCAAAACAAAACACGACCGACACTAAAAAGCAGCCACCAGCAATTATCCAGTCATTTGGCCCTAAGCTCTCACATGTTGAATGAATTTATCCTCCCTGTTCTCCCTGTGGTGGAAAATAGTGATGTTAATTCATATGCCATGGGATTGGTAGCCACACAAAGACCAAAGACCAAGTGCTTCCACCTTGGGCGATTCTGTGAGTGATTATGTTTACTGCTGCTTGTGGGGGACCAGTGGCCACTGTTTGTGAGAACCACATTTCTCCGTTCCAGGGGAATCCTGCTTTGGCCCTTTCACACTGTTGAAAATGTGTTTTATTTTATGTTCAGTTCAAAGAGATTTAATAGTGGTAAGTCTCACTTTGAGTCTCGGTTTAGCCTTCTACCTGTGAGTTGGGCTGATCAAAGTTGAAAGCTGAACCTTCCTACAGAGCATTTTTGCAAGTGCATTTAGGACATTTTGTATGAAGTGTATTTGCGGTTTTGCACTTTCTCTTAATATATATTTTCTTGCCTCATGTGATAACTTGTTATATTGGATATTTAATTGAAATATGAATGGACACTGGACATCATATTCATTTGTACAAGTTCTACCATACCTATGTATTTTACTTGTGTTTATAGTTATTCACCAATATGTTGGAAAATTATGCTCAGACCAAATTTTGATTTTTCACAATCTGGGAGATACTGCTGTTTCCCACCCTGCCAGAAAAGACCAGAATACACATTATTACACGGTTCAGTGTGCATGTGGGTGCATTCATTCCTACTTTTGCTATGCTGTGTTTTTATGTATGTAATGTTGTGTTAGTGCATTTATCTAAATGTACGTGTCAGATGGGGGTGATCTTGTGTTGCTTTGTGCGAGTCCAAGAATTGTGCGTGCATGCATGGTTGTGTAAGTATGCGTGCGATTGGAGGAGATTGAGATTTGCATGGACTGAAATGCAAACACACTCCTGAGATAAACCCATGGTCCAGTGCTACTGCTGTCCTGGTACTGGGGCCTTTGCTCAGAAAATAAATACAGCAGCTGTTCTGGTATTACTTGTAAATGCTACTTATGGATAAAGAATATCCCATACTGGTAAAGGCTGGAGCTTTCTCCAGCTGGAGCTTTCTCCTGTTCTGGAGACCTGCTGTACCATGCATGGTCGGGTTCTGTGAATCTACTGTTTTACTATAAGAGGCCCTAGAGCTACTTGAATGGCTAACATAACCAAGTGCTGATAGTAACCCTGTAATAACATAGGCTTGCAGCGATTCCATGATCCTGCACGATGACTAGCCATGGTGGGACTGAGGACCTCCATGTTTACTTTTACTGTATTTTATACATAAAATATAAATAAATGGAATTTTGTGAGCTATACTCAACACTTTGAAGGTGTTGTGTCCCACAGTAGCTACTATATGTAGTCTCTTGGCTACATGGCTAACTGTACTCATTCCATTTCAGAGTAGTAGGCAGGACCAACTTACAGTACATTTATTGTGTGATGGACTTGTCAATCTTCCTCTCTGTGGCTAATAACTGGCATGGCTGATAGCTGCTAATACTTTCCATGTACAGGAGAAATGGTGAGCATGGACAGTATAGTGTTTCTTTCCTGTATTACACAGAAAAGAGTACTTTGCCTGTTCTGAGATCACATAAAGGAGCTGGTTTTTCCAGTCATTTTATGGTTGAACAGTTTTAAGTGGGCTCCTTCCCTGTGGGCCGCAGCACAGGTGCTGGCTGTGTCAATTGTTTACAGAAGTTCAGAGCGGCGCGATGGCTCACAGAGAGACTTATTGGGGCCCTGGACTCGGTGCGAGGCAAGAAGAGGTATAGCAAGTGTAAGAGAGTGCAAGAGAGACACTCTGACACGGGTAAATTAGATCCAGAGAGGGAAATAGCAGGAGGTAAAGTGCTGGTTTTACTGCCCAGGCTGCAGGTGCGACAGCAGCTTTCTGACTGACCCCAGAACCACAGGCACACACAGACACACACACACACACACACACACACACAGCCACATTCATGCACGCAAGAAAGCAGCCAGGCACACACTCCAACTCAGACAAGCACATACATGCATGCAAGGCCACGCACAAATGTCACGAACACACATTGCGTTTATGAGTGGAGTTTATATTATGTCATCCTCTCTTCCTGCCACTCTGTTTGGTCAGGCAGGCAAAGTCATGAGAATTTTGTCAATTGGATTATGCTAATGCGTAGTCAGGCCTGTGTACAAGTGGCAGAACAGTTAACCAATTCATATAAATATTTTTCATCAACAGCACCATTTAGTTCGGCCTAATTATTGGTTCTGTTTTGCCCTGGGCCAGGCATGTAGATACAGGAAGACAAACATTTGGTTTGGAAAATAAGGGAAAAGCATTAAAGGTTTATATGTTTTAACTTGAAGAGACTGTGTTTAACAGTACATGAGAGGAATGAATAATGCCATTGGTCCTGTGGTTAGGAGGATTTATGACTGTATATTTTCATATTTTATGGCCGAAACTCCCCTGTCTGTAATATTTTAAGTTCTTTCTTACTTCGTTGAGTAATGACCTTAGCATGTATGTTTTTCCTGCAAAGCTTCTGTTTCTGGGCGTCACTGTGGCCATTAGGAGGTACTGGTAACACTGTAGGATGGCTCCCCCAGCTCTGCTGAAACCCAATCTATCGGACTGCTCTTTCTCTCTTGCTTGCTCTTGGTTGCTGCATCCCTCCGCCTCTTCACCACAAAGCTGCCCCATTTCACCCTCACCAGAAAAATCTTTCTATATTCCTTTTTCTTTCCATTTGTATAAGAGATTTCTCTCTTGCTCTCCATCACCACAGCAATTCAAAGTGCCTGTCTTATTCTGTTCATATCCCATAAAGCATTAAAGGTCTGAAAGTAAGTGATGACATAACCTTGACCAACTATCACACTACCGAATGAACAAATGAATGTGTTTTCACACAGTTGGTCGTTTTTACTTTTCATCATTGACGGAATGTGCCTTTCTTTTCCCAAATCCTGGCATTCCTAAGACTGTAGTTTCACTGTGCCCTCAATAACTCTTGTATCAGTATGTATAAAGTTCTTTATTTTGTATGTGTAAAGGCTTGTGTATACTAATCCAATGAATCTCGCATACGTTTAAGTGAACACCCAGACTCCTCAGTGGTTTAACAGGCTCGGGAGGGATATGTTTAAGGCACCATGTGCATAGTTTTGGGTTAAACGGGACTTTGCCTCTGAGTGGAGAGAGATTCATAAATTCAAGCAGGATTTGTAGCGCTGCTCAAGCAGGGTGAGGAGTAAAAATGTTTTCTTATGGATATTTAGCGCCTTTCACTTTGCATGTCCAACTGAAGCAAAAAATAACATGTCAGGACCTCCACTTATTTACGAGCCAATGAGAATGGGGTCAGTAGTATTGAGCCTAAACGTTAAGGGAATGTGTGTCTGGATTTGACTCTTTAAATTTTCTCTGCACCAAGTTAGCGTGTAGCTGCTATGTCCCTCTGTGTGCATTATGTCTTTCGTGCATTTTTATGTGCACTATCATGCAGTTTATGATGATTCTTATGTGTTTGCTTGTGTGTTTCGTAGGATACGTGCAGAGCCTGATCAGGCGTGTGGTGAACAACGTGAATATTGTGGTGAACAACCTCATCCTTAAGTACGTGGAAGATGACATTGTGCTGTCAGTCAACATTACATCAGCCGAGTGCTACACTGTGGACGATCTATGGGAGAGGGCCTTCATGGACATCACTGGTGAGCAACGGTTGCTTACATTCCTTGTAGTAGTGGGATTAACTAGTAAATCCACTGAGACAAGAACCTATATACTACAGTAAGTGTTTAATTTTGTCAGTTCAAACTGAGGTCAAACTGACATATCAGACAGGTTTAAACACCATGGCTCTTTGTCTAAATGCCCGATGTCAGCTACCAGAGCAGGCTCATATTCAGACTCCCTACTGTGATTGGAGCATGTGCAGGTCCAATGCAAAGTGGGCTCTGACACAGAAAATAGCTCCCATTTCAAAGCAGAAGAGAAGAATGTGGTGGGGGATTTTAAACCCGAGCACGCCACCTGTAAATAAAACAGTAGGAAGTATAATCCTCCTGGGCCCTCGCTTTTGATGGCTACACAGTTCATGTGTTATTTTTAATTCCTCGGGGGTAGAGACACTAATTACTTGTAGGAAAGAATGAGTCAGCCCCTTTTCATATGCCATTACCTATCCCTATTAGTTGTATAATGTTTCTCAGAACTGGACAGTGACTTGTGGATGTGGTCTGTAGCCGTTCCCCGGTCTCCAGTAGTATTTGATGGAGGGCTCCCACTAGAGTTGCAAACATATAACATGGAGAAGCACAGACTACATGCAGCTCTTTGATGATAAACTTTGATTTGCCACATTGTTGTGAAAATGTGCCTATGCTTTCCATTGAAAATTCTTTAAATATTCAGAGTTAACAGGGAGCTTTACGCCACACAAACGTACCATATTCTACTTTTCCTAAATCTTCTAAACAATCAACTTTTAAAATCGTCCAATACTGTACAATACTGTAAGAATATTTCCATTCTCTGTAAAGGGTTTCTGTCCACTGAACTGAGAAGCCGTCGTGTATAACGGACTCCTGGGTTTCTCAGGTTACTGCCAGAGAATTACAATTATTTTAAACTTGAACTCCCATAATAACCTTGAAGAAAGAACTGGTTCCATATAGGGAGTCACAAAAGCCTATATCAACAGAGAAATCATAAAGTGGTCATTTTCAGTTACTGTTATCACTGTGGAATTTCTCGTTAAGGGGGCCCTATTCCCGTATATAAAGCAAGTATTGGTTACAACTGTAGTCGCTGGTTCAGTTTTAGAGAATGAAATAATTATTGGAATGATGAGTCCTGTTATCTTAATCTGCCAGGGGTGAGTGCGTTAACACCCGACACACATACACACTTAAATGCCTACACAAACTTATGACACAACTTGTAACTCATGTTACATTGCACAACGGCTCTGTGATGTCTGCTGAGTGTCATCTCCTCTGATTCCCTACATGACAGATAATGAGGATTTACTGTCAGGGCTTGCTCTGTGTCAGTGTGTCTGTGCTTGTATTTCTTAGTGTTTAATGATACCTCTTTGTAGGCCTTCATTTCTCTGTGCGCGTCCATGTCTAGTTGATGTATGTCCACATGTTTGATGAGTGTGTGCAATGGGTCAACCTCTTACGTGTTCAATGCAAAATTATCTACGTTAATTATGTTTTTTTTCCCTTTTTTCTCCTCCTCTCTGTGAAGCTCCAGAGCTGGTCCTACGGAAAGTGATCAACTTTGCCGACTGTACTGTTTGCTTGGACAAGAGGAATGCTAGCGGCAAGATTGAGTTTTACCAGGACCCGCTGCTGTACAAATGCTCCTTCCGAACACGTCTCCATTTCACCTACGACAACATTAATTCCAAGATCCCGTCTGTCATCAAAGTGAGCAGCAGTAACCGTCATTGTCTTAGAAATTTAGAAAAGCTTTCACGTGGGTTATTTTGATTTGGTATAGTCCAAACATGTCACACAAAAAGTTAAAGCACTTTACGGTTGTGAGAGGCACACGTGACTTACTTTTGGTAAGTTAACTAATTTCAGTCCATTGTTCTGGATATGTATTGAGGACACTAAAATCTAAGATAATTCTACCAATAATATGATGTGTTTATTTTGGTCCGCCTGTCTAAAAAAACAGTTTTCTCCTGTTCTGGATTGAAAAAGCTACCGTCGAGAAAAATATGCCATTCCTATCTCGGCCAATTCAATCAATATTTGTTCAAGGACTAGTCAACCATGTTGATGTAATTGAGAACACCCAGTCTAGATAACTATCTCATGTCGTGAAGCAGCAGCTTTTGGACTACACCACTGTTGTTGAGAATCAATCTCAACTTTTTCACAGTCTAGCCAAAAAAATGTATTGCGGCTGTCTTTGGTTCATGTTTGTCTGTATTGCATTTGTCATCTCTCCACTATAAAGCTACATCTTGGTCCATGTAATTCGGTACCATTTATCTGTTAAACAAATTTAGTCATCAGATGGCATTAAAGCAGAACCGTTTAATTCCCACATATATTGAGTACAGTAAAACGCTTTGTGGTTATGTGACCTTCAAAAAGGTTTCAACAGAATTGCACACAAAAGTTTTGCCACATCAAGAGCAGTACTATCTGTTACAGCATGTTAAGCAACATCATTGGCAGGGCCCCTTTTTGTCTTCTGTTATTTATCATTTATTATCACGTAATACAAACCTGCCTAAATGAAGAGTTTCTCGCCGCTACAAGTAATTACAGTAAACGCATTGTTCCTCATTCATTTAATTTTGTGGGTATATTTCCAACCTCTTTTATGCTGACAGTGTTTTCATTTTATGGGATGTATCTACTTCCTTCTTGCAACCCTTGTCCATCTACTTTGTGGTTTTAGCTGTCAGTTATCAAATAACTTTGTTTAACAGGAGCAGAAATGGCCTCTTCCACATGCAACTCTCAGCACCCACCAGCTAGCCAGACAGCAATCCATACCAGTTTTTACAGGGTCTGGGGCAGCTCCACTCTTTTTTTTATTAAACATTCCTATTCACGTTAAGCGGGAGCCAACCAGAATCATCTAAACATATAATTTACCAAATCAAATTTCACAATTTTAAACCATCACTTACGCCTTTTTCTTCTCTGTTTCCTCAGATCCAGACCATGGTAGAGAGCCTGAAGTTGTCCATCACTGATCAGCAGCTGCCCATGTTTATTCGCATTTTAGAGCTGATTATTGCCCTCTACTATGGGGAAATCGGAGGGCTCAAAGAGGGCGAGGGAGAAGAGGGCAGTGTTCATGTGAGGGAGGCTGGAGCAATTTTACCTGGTGAGTGAGGTCTCTTGGGGTTTTTTTGCATTTTTTTTTTTTTAAAGTAAGGTAATTTAGGCTGACAATTTTTTTTTTTACATTTATTTGTTCATGTACAAGTTAGAATGAGGCAGTCCTCCTCTTTTTCTGACTAAGGGTCTTGCTTTTCACTGATACTGCTGTGCTGTAGCTGTAAAGTTCAACATGTGTACACAGCAAAACAAATGCAAAAACAGTAACATTTTCCTACAGCCATTATTCGGCTCGATCCAAATTAATTTGGAAATGATATATTGAGGTCTCACGGCGATGTGTGCCAGCAGAGTTCCTGTTGCAGTCATAATTCTCAGACAAAATGTGGTTGAAAGCTCTGAAGTGGTTAATGAGCCATCGGCCCATGCACAACGCTTTGAAGCTCGTCCTTAGACAGTGTTTTCATCTCATGACGCTCTGCATGTTGCCTTGTTCTGTTCAGAGGCCATGTCTGTCCATGTGCTGCTGTTCCTGAACGGGACATTTCACATCACTTTGACCATGGTGTGCGCTCCTCCTGCTTTTTCCACAAACAAAAGCTGGAGCGTGTAACTCAACACAGACCTTTGTCGTCAGGCCTGATCCCCTCCATGTGGACGGAGGCAGGCGAGAGGAGGATGACGGGAAGACACGAGGATGAATCAAACACAGGCCCATCTCTGTCTTTCTGATTGGAGCACCATATGAAATCAGGCACATATATACAAAGAGTACATACTTTTAATTTCTGCAGCCAACCCATCCCCTTTAAAAAAAAAACCTGCCTGATTCCCGAAACGCTCATCTCATAGCTCCCCAACCGCTCATCCTCATCTCAGCCAAACAGAACAGGATCAAGTCCCGGGTCCCGTCGGGCTAAATCAGCCTCTGGAGCACCAGGAGCAAATTACGGTGCAGGGGAAGTGGTGGGCAGAGGGGAAGCAGGCAGCCCAACACAATACAGCCCATTCGCTCACTCCCTCCAACTTGCTCCCTGCCTGTTGGCCTGGAACTTTTACTGCTAGTTGGCGCAGCTTCCAGTTCAGTGTCCAATGCCAGATGTAAGAGTCGGTGTCATGCTACTGCTATGCGGAGCCTCTGAGAATGAATTAGTATCCCATCACAAAAATATACAAGAGGGGACCAGCTCTTGGAACCTGAGCGCCCCCAGATCTTGTTATGCTGGAAGTAATCGACAGAGTGAAGAAGCTGAAGGGGGTTTTGGGGGCAGTGCGTGTGTGTATGTGTGTGTGCGTGTGTGTACACTGTAGTAGGTGGGTGTGTTTGTTGGGAGGTGTGGGCTTCTGCAGGAACATTTCAGCAAATTTAAGGAATAAAACCGACTGCTTTTAATAATAGTCGCAGAATTGCAGCTCCTATGATTTATTATTTATAGTAAGTAAACAGTGCAGCCTTTACCATTGGAAGGCTCTGAGTTCCACGACATGTATGTTGATGCTTATAGTGACTGACTTGGCTTACATGCATATTTATTTTAAGTGCGTTGTAGTTTGTAGGAAACAATTATTGTCACAGGATTGCTGGAACTTGATCTCAGTATCATACAAAGTACTTCAACACATTCATTTGATTTCCCATAGGCTGCTTGTGGCGAGTCTTTGCTGTATAATCTGGCTCCATTGACCTCTGTGTGTGTGTCTGTGTGTGTCTGTTTCTTTTACTTACTCTTGAATATTAGAGGGTGTTTTTCTTTTTGCCAATTAACAAAGGGGAAAGAGCTTCGTGATGTGTTTATGTGCCCATGATTCACTGTGGCTGCATGTTGTTTGTTTGATTATTTTTCCTTTAGGTTAGCGCCAACGTCTCATTAATGAATAGCTCTAATCGGTGAGTGGCGCAGGATACTTGTGTGTCACTAACCAAAGCAACCCTTTCAGTCCGGATCAGACAGCTAATTTTTCTCCTGTCTGAAATTCAATGAAGTCTGTGAAACACTGTAAAAAATGTCAGCGGTTGGAAACACGGATGACTAACGTGCTTGAATGGACCAGCTGGTCACGGCACCGAAAGCTGTACGGTTTCAACAAGTATGTGAAGAATTATGAACAGAGGACTGTGGCTGCTGCTGGTGTGTGTATGTGTGTGCGTGTGTGTGTTTGTGTGTGTGTGATAAATGTGAGCATGTATACGTGTGGCTGGAGTTGCTGTGTGCTTGTCCAATGGTGTGTGTAGGTGTTTTGTGCTCTGTGTGTGTGTGTGTGTGTGTGTGTGTGTGTTTTAAGTGTTTGCTTTGTAGGAGAGCCTCAAAGTCCTTAGAGACCTATCGAATGTAATGGAGCATCACGCACATATCAGCCAGAGGCCACAGGCTATCTGCCCATCATAAACCTCATGTGGCTCCCTTATGCAACCCCAGTGACGTGACAGGGCCTCTTTTTAATCATCTTTTCACTTTTTAATATTGGTGTGAAGACGTGGAGGCCGTTGAGCGTAAGAGTCTATGGCCGTGGATGAAAAAGCTTTTTTGTCTCACAGAGCGTTTTATATTCTCCTGCCATGACTGCTAGAATCCAGTTTAAAACATTTTGATGTTAATGCCACGCTGGTAGTGCTAAATTGAAGCAATATGCGACACACATGTTCGATATATGTTCCATTTTTTTATTATATCAAAGTAGGTAGGCCAGTGCGTCTGTGTGCACAGAATGGGTGTATTTGTGTGAGCAGATGCATAAGACAACGAGCAGGGAAGCCTTTACTCAGTGGTCAGGTAAGCAGTCCACCTCTCCCTCTATAAACATGGAGGGACATCTACTGGCCTGTGAGGGCACTGCCTTCTTTCATTCCTCCCTTCTCACTGTCTCAGTGTCACTCAGCTGTTCACTCACTTACACACCCACTTCTAGCCGCCACCAGCTAGCTTAGACATCCACCGCTGCCCGGAGGCCTTGGACTCCCTAGAAACCAACCATGACCCTGACACATTCAATTACACGGTGCCTCTGAGCTCTGCTTATGGACATGTGCATGCTTATGTGGTGCCACGCTGAGTTGTCCAACGAAAATAAAAAAAAAAATCACGTCAGGCTTTGATTGCTCTCATGTTGAACCTGTGTGTCATAGCGCTCAGCTACACAGGAGCATACATATTGGCCGACCCACATCACTCTGGGAATTTTTCACTCACTTCTTTGGATTAATACTTCAAAGTCTCCTTAAGCCGGTCTGTTTTGATCACTTGATTGGTAATTGTGCTTTTATTTTGATTGCCTTGCAATTCAAACGTAGGCTTCGTCAGGCTGGGACGTGAAGCGAAAGAGCTTAACTTGTTGAACTGACACCTCAAAGGCTTCCACGAAGTGAAAACAAAAAGAAGAAAAGAAAAAAAAACAGAAATGAGAGATAACATCCAGCAGGGAGATCGGGGGGGGGAGGGAGAGAGATAAAAAGCCATAACATGGGATTTCCAACTGCCAATTCGCAAAGTGAAAGATTTAATTAAAATATGTCATAATTTTCACCGCCTTAGCCTCTGGGATTCCTAAGCTGTGACCTCACGGACAATGTTGTTTTCCCACAGAGAACGTGAGGCCGCGAGGAACGGGATTTCACATTCTTGTGCGTTGACATCAGCTTCCTCTCTCCCAACGTGTATGGAAACTGACGCGATGGGACGAGATCAGAGGTCGGGTCGGCATCGGGGACTGGGGCTGTACATGGTGGTTCGGGGGAACCTGTGAACCCCCAAATAGTTTGCAGAGAAAGATCATAGTGAATGGTGAATGGCCTTCACCACACTTAGTCTTTTGTTACGTGGACTACCAGCCCAAGTTCTCCGTTGCTGACACAAGCACTGGCTGTTGACGGTCTTTAGGTTCTACTTATCTTCAACCCTTTTTGTCCAGACTTTGTTCCGTATTTAAACCTCTGTCCGTTGGTGTGTCCGGGCAGTCCAACTTCACTCAGCATCAATCTGCTGTCTTTCACCACTTTCTACATACCCTCTGGCTACTGTAAGGCCTGTACCTTACAGTAGCCAATCACCCTTGCTTGTTGCCTCAGTGTCATCACATAGTCAAAGTGGACCCTTCCTATTCTTCACCTGTATTAGCCAAACTTGTTCTGAAAGCTCATAGCTACTCAGCCTCCCTCATGGCCTCCATTTCAGTCTGTTGGCCTCGAAACAAATATGTGACCCAACCCCCGCTGCGTGCATTCATGGATGTGGCCTGTGCTGTTGGGTCCAGCCTCGGACAGCCCTGACCGCAGTGATCCACTGGGCTCAGTCAAGGCTCTCTTCTGTCAGGATGCTGGCTGACAGACCGTGCCCTCTGGCCTCCGTTGGAACGGGCTTCCTGTCTCATGTCCATGCAGCACACACCTGCAGGCTGGAGCATTGGCAGCACTACTGTGAAACTGCCTTGTTCTGTGCTGTTTTTTTGTGTGTTTATTTGACAGCTGAAACATCTTGCTTGGATTAAACTAGCCTGAGGGCATGGACAAATTAATTTGGTTTCCAGTGTCCTTCATTGGGCACACGTACACACTTCCATCATCAACAGTTTGACCAGTTTGTTCTCAGAACTTGCCGCCTTAAAATTATTTTGTTGATTTGTCGGATTAATAGGATAATAATGCATTTTTAATTAAGTCTTAAGCATCTTAAACAGTCTCTCTCCTGTAAACACTTTCCCCTATGATTTACCATAAAATGATCTGCATGTCTTTGTCTTATAATTTAATTATTACTTTTTCCTCCTCCAGGGATGGATGTGGATATGGAAAGCCAGGGGACGAACCAGTACTCCAGCCCAGACCTCTACATGCAGTCTGGAATTCCTGAAGAGGGAGACCAGGGTTGGGTGTCCTGGGCTTGGTCCTTTGTCCCCGCCATCGTAGGCACAGAGGAGGGCTTTGAGGAAGGCCTCTACCAGCAGGGAGAGATAGCAGGCATCCCCAGCAACCCACAGCAGCACACACCCAAAGACCCCATCGTTTCTATCGGCTTCTACTGCACCAAAGCTTCTGTTACCTTCAAGGTAAATCAGCTTTTTAAAAAAAGACATGCATCGTCATGAATGATTCCTTTTACAAAATATATTCTGCATCACATTTACAGTAAAATTTACAGTAAAAAGCATTTGGAAATGCTTTTGAAATAATAATTTAGATATTTCAATATTTCAGATATACAAATATATGATATACAGTGTCTACAAAAAAACATTTTCATGTCTAAACCAAAAGAACGGTGATAGATGGAGACAAAAACAAATGTTAATGTTTTTAATTGGAACCAATTAGTGTATGCGGCTGTCATAGATCAGGAAATTCTGCATATAATGATATTTAATGTTGATATAGATTTAAGATCCACCACCCCCCACTACCATTATTGTTTATTCACTCCTTCTCCCCAGCCCATCCCTGCAGCTTATATTTTGTGGTGATTTTCGGTTTGAGACCTAAAGAGCAGCTTGATCTTCAGGAAGTTCCGATCCTCTTTGTCTCCGTGTGTGGTATAAGAGAGGGTAGTGTAACCGCTAACTGGCGTCTCGGGTCACGTTAATGTTTTAAACATTATACGTGGTATGAAGACTATTCAGAATTGGATCCCAAACTTTAATCCTGCCTGCTCACTCAGAATAGTTTGAATTCATCTGCGTTTCCCCTCAGGTTCAGGCACTTCAGATCACATTACTGTGTGTGTGTGTGTGTGTGTGTGTGTGTGTGTGTGTGTGTGTGTGTGTGTGTGTGTGTGTGTGTGTGTGTGTGTGTGTGTGTGTGTGTGTGTGTGATCAGTGAAGGGGAGGTATGTCTCAGGCCAAACAGACCATGGTGCTTTTCTAATAATGTTTAAATTGTTCCTGTATTGTTTGAGTTCTTTTAATCAATTAATTGCCTCTCGTCTGGAGTAATTGCAGACAGCTGAAAGGACGTTTTTCTAAACGCCCTCTTTTTCTTTCCTACAAGGAAGTATTTAGTTTGAGGGAATTTCATGTCTTTGAACAACCACTGCCTGGACCCGAGTTTGACATGGACATGAAATCAGAGAGGTATTTTTAGATTGCTGACCCATTACTCCCCAAATCTGTTTGATCAGAGAAATTGGCAGTATGGTTTAATGACTTTAACACACATAATGCATACTTCAACACTTAACATTTTTTCCCCCCTCTTCCACGCTTGCACACCTGCCAAACTCTCGTCGCACGCCAGACGTCATGCAATTCTTTGTTTTGGTATTTAAGTTTATTTCAACAATAGCAAATGTCAAGTGTTCCCAAAGTCTTTTTCAACGTTTCTACCGTGTTACATTTCTGAGAAACGGACATAAAGTTCCCTGACGTTTCACATCCAACGTTTTTACATTTCCAAGATGCCTCATAAAGAATCATTTGATTTGTGTTGGACTCTCTAAGCCTTTAAATGGGCCAACGTATAATAAAGGAGAGGCAGCAGGGACGGTAGTGGCAGCAGTAGCTCTGTATACTACTGGCTGTGTTAAGCATTTGTGTTGGTGTGTCTAGCTCGGACGATACCAAATTGGCTGTATTCCTGTTGAACAAACAGTCTCTGTCTGATTGGCAGCTCTTCGGTGCTACTATGCTCTGATGTTGTCAGACGCAGCAATTCCTCAGTCTGATAATTTAACATCCTTGCTCACCGCTGCTCCCAGGGACCCACGGTTTGGGCTGGACTGGTCCCTGCACGTGATTAAACCATCACAATCGAAGGGAAAGTAGCGAGGGTGAGAGAGTCTGCTCCATCAGTAGGGATAATAAGGCACAGCTGCTCCTTGCTCTGCACCTGCTTCCTGTGTTAAAAGTTGAATGGGTTAGTGGCCTGCACAGCTCTGCTCTACACCCACATTTTTCAGACTGGCCAGCCTCAAAAGCATCACAGATCTGGACCCTTCTCACCTCAACCAACTAGTTTTGACCAGATACACACTCTCTCTCTCTTTCTCTCTGCCGCCACAGAATGAATGCTCTCACAACCTTACCTGAATAATCAACGAAAAGTCAGCGTACCCTGTGGAATCCCAAGTGCTTTAGTCATGTCCTGATTGTCATCCCCAATAAAGCCACAGCAAGCCTCCCCTAAAGCAGAGAGGAGCGACTGTCATGTGGTTTGATGAATGTCTTTGGCTCGGCTCCAGACTCCAAAAAAACGGCAAAAAAGTCTTGACGGCTGGCATCCAGTCTGTGATCTAAGGAAATGTCATCCGTCCTTGTTTGGATATTATTATTCCTGGTTTGAAGCATTATTTTCTTGGGGCCTCATCGCCCTTCACATCCAAAGACTCCACATTGCTTTTGTTTATTTTTCAAATCATGTATCTGTTTCAGCAGTGGATTGCGGGTACACACAGGCACACACACGCACACAACTTTATGTTTTGATTCTTTCTCAAGAATAATAATGGTTTCTGTTTCTCTGTCTCGTGTCTCAGCTGACAGAGACCCAGTCAGAGAGCAGCTACTACAGTCCTCAGAAGGTCAAGTCCAGAGAGGTCTTATGCCTGGAGCAAGAGGGGATCACTATTGAGGTACCGTAAGATGCTTCAGTTTATTTCCTACCATGTCACCTCAAGAAATGTGTTGATTGCAATTGTAATCTTTTATTGATTTATTCACTTTGCGATTCGTAATTGATAGATTGTCTTCTTTTTACAATAAACAGAGAAAACCCACGATAATCAATGACAGCTTTCTTTAACTTTTGTTTAACCAATTTGTCCAGAATTCCAGTCGAGTCCAGATTTCAAAATGTGATTTCAAAAAAAAATTATTATTATTATTAATAATAATAATAATAATAATAATGATAATGATAATGATAATAATAATAAAAATAATGATGATGATGATGTGTCATTGATTCCTCTCTTAACTCCCAACCTAAGTACATTTATAAAGCCTATCCAGGTCAGTAATCAGTGGCCTTCTGTGAACACAGTGGAATCCACAGTGTCTGAGTCAGGCCCGAGTCTGATCATTTCCGCATTTCCCCCTCGGCGTAGAAAATATTTTTAAACCTTTTTTTCTCTGATTACCTGGTTGGAGTAGGAAAGGACTTCTCTGCGCCTAAGCTTTCTACCAGATGTGAGAATTCTGAGAGATTTCCAATCCCAATTTCTGTAATTTATGCTTTTGCTGGAAGAGCGAGAGCAGTCTGAACTGGGACCAAAAGTGAGAGCGTTGAAAGGCAAAGGGATGGCTAGTAAAACAGGGAAAACTAGGCCTTGTAATTATTGTGTGGTGAAACGTAAAGTTTTATTGGATTGCTCTCTGTTTAGTTGTCTGCCGGGTAAGGCAAAGGCACGGTGAGTGGGAGACAACCAAACCTTACTGGTTACAAGGGCTGCTGGGCTGCTACCACATGCTCACACACCACTCTCAAGGGAAATGGAAGTTGTCTGACCCCTGCAACGAGCCCACAAACCCACTTAGTCTCAAACACGTCATGGTGGAGAACCGTGATTTTGATAAGTCCACAATAAATTGAGTCCCTAACTGTCATTAATTTCATTTTATATTTTATTGCGATATAAAAAGGTAATCCAGTAAAATTAATTTCTGTGAATTATGGCACTAGTTTTACTGGGCTCCTGTTGACTGATTTAAGACATTCTACATCCTGGGTGTTCTCTTTGGAGAGGAAATTATTCTGAAGCTAGCAATGTCACCTGCTGTTCAGTTCTTACTTATTTAGTATATGTATTCATTATGTTAAAGTTTATAAATATGAACTTTTACGATTTTCTTTCTTTGTAATTCTTATTGTCTTCACTGTAGGAATAGTGTCTCTTCAGTTCCTCCAGTTTCCTGGATAAGTCTCTTCCTCTGTTTTTGTATTCCAGGTGCTGATGATGGGGGAACCCTTCTTTGATTGTCAGATTGGCTTTGTGGGCTGCCGGGCACTCTGCCTGAAAGGCATCATGGGAGTACGGGATTTTGAAGAAAACATGAACCGACGTGAGGAGGTAAAGACAGCCTAAAAATCTCAAGGAAAAAGATAAAAAAAAACAGAGCGGAAAACCTCAGTGACAAGGATAAAGAAAGAGAATTTAAAAGCCCAGAGCAGGGATGACTTTCACCTAAACCGTCTCACCGCAGCCTCTATTGCTCCCAAGAGCTTTCAGAAGGAGGTAGAGATGCGGTCTGGTTTGTTCATGGAAGACCCAGCTGCTTTTTAATAATAATATTCTCTTTGCCAGACACATCAATGTGCCAGCAGCAGTCTCACCATCTGCTCACGTACAGTGCAATGCTTTCGGCTCAATTGATATCTATTTATTCCATCAACTATGTGTTAACTTTGTGTTTTAGTGGTTATTTTTCTTCGTTTTTTTTATTTTGCATCCCATGGATTATATTTTTGTGACATCTGAAATCATTTTCCTTGTGTGTCCTCTCCTTCATACCTCTCTTAATTTTCCCTTTTCTTTTTTACAGGATGCAGTGTTCTTCAGCTGTGGGGACAGCCTCGGCAGTAAAGGAATGACCTACCTTACCAACTCCCTCTTTGACTACCGCAGTCCAGAAAACAACGGAGTCAGGGCTGAGTTCATCCTGGACGCCGCTAATCACAAGGTCACAAGAAAATAGAGTCCCCATCTCCAACACTGTACCAAAGAATAACGGTTCTAACCATGTTTATTCTGGAGTTATTTATTTGGGAAAATATATGTTTCTGCTGGTTTAAAAGAAGTTGACTTTGGTTGGATGGAAGCCCAAAATGCAGAAGCAGACCCTGCATTTCAGCAGTTTGCCTTTTACTGAATCCAACCATTATATCAGTTTCTTTGTGACATATACAGTATATTCACAATAATTCTTTTTTTCCGGAAGACTAACCACTAAGCCTTCCAAGGACACCCACAGAACTAATAGCAGAAACTAAACCATATGGCAAAAATTAAGCAGTTCCAAACCAGGCCAAGAACCAACTCAACACGCACCTCACAGCTGGGGCGACAGGCCAACACACTTCTGCAACCAACAGCAACAGGCAAAAATGCATTAAACGTAATTAACTCATTGATGCTGTTTACTTGAACAGCACCTGCCATTGACATAGTTCACACTAAACAAAACATCTGTAGCGCTGATGTCATCAAGATGCTAAGAGAAAAAATATTCACAAGAGTGATACAAAGACGTTTCATATGTGTTACATGACATGTTTCTTTATTTTAATATCAATTTTAAATATAAAGGGTTCATACCAAAATATGTTTCCTGACATGTTAGTGTGGGTATGGCTTAAGTGACTTGTAATGTACATTTTGCCCATACAGTACTTTATCTGGATCAATAAACAATAATCTGATAGCCTTTCTTGAGGTTTCATCCGGTAAAGCTGCAATTACAGCTGTTATCATAGTTAGCGGCACTAAGTTAATAAAATATTTACTTTTTGAACTCTTATAATTTCCTTGTTGAAATAAATAGCTCCTATCTAAATCACCGCTACTTAGATTATTCCTGTCAGTCACCCAGCGGCCGGCTGCAGTAGAGGAATGTTCCCGCTATCTAAGCAGTAGTGTTAAAGCCATTATTCCTGATAACGCTCAGCTCCCTTCACCGGCCATCACAGCTCTAGTGTTGACTCTGCTCAGAAATGTTCATGACCCTCAGTGAAGCAATTGTTTGGGGATCCATCCATCCATCTAGCCATACTTGAAAGTCTAAGAGTCAAAGGTTTTCGTGTTAATTCATTAGCTGTAGTTTTGAAAACAGCCAATGGCTTTGATCCAAAAGCATGCCAGAGCCATTAGAGGTCCCCTAATAAATATTACTCATTAACCCTCCTGGCTGATAAGGCTCTATTGAATTCTCTGTTTAGAGAACGAGTGAGTAAGTCTGGGGTAGGGGTGTTAAATGTGTGTGCGAGAGGGGCCTCTCTCATTCTCTCTCTCTGTTTCTTGCTTGCTCACTCATTCACTCTGTTTACCGGTGGTTTGATGTGCAGTAGAATTATAACTTTTAAATAATGTCTTGGGCAGGGTCAATAGCTCTTAACCTGCAGGCTAACACATGATGACGAGTTATGGTAAGACATTACGCCCAGGTAGATCAAAGACGGAGATAAAAACCCACACTTATTTGATCTATATTAAGGTTTATTTGTTAATAATCCACAAAGCAGTAGTCCATAGTCCACAAAGCAGTTTCATGTAGGAACTAAGAAAATAAAAGGTTCAAGATTTTTGGAAAATGTATGTTTTTGGCGCTTTGAGCACTATGCGCCGAGTGCCCTGTAGTTCAATACATTGGAGAGAAGTCCGACATCTCCACAGTAGATATCTCGCAATCTAGGCAACTCGCACAAAAACTATCCAGATTGATAAATAGCACTTCAGGGAAAAATGTGTATTTTTGATTTTGAGGTGAACTTTCCCTTTAACAATCATCAATTTTTGACAAATCCACTCTACATTACATTCATGCTTTGAAAAGCCCCCATGCTATCTTAGTAAATATTTCCAAATAATATTTCACAATTTCATGCTGAACCCATCAGCCGTAATTCCGGCCAGACAGTTTTGATTTGCCATGAGAACTTCCTATCTCTTGGCAGATAAGGTATGTATTTCCATTGGCATCCATCCAAGTACCAATTGAATGAGGAAACTTTCACTTCCTTTTGTCAATAGCTAACCTCATAAAGAACAGCCGTGATGCGTAATAATAACTTCCCTATGCACGTTTTTTAATGAAGATAAGTGTAATCTCACGATCAGAATGTGCTCTTAAAAAGTTGATTGAAAAGGTTGGTTGGTCATAATTCCACCCCAGATTAGAGACCATTTAAATTATGATCTCCTTTCATTTCAAGCCTTTGTAAATATCCAAATATCAGTGGCATTGCTGACCAGTAAAAGAGATAGAACAGATCAACTCCTCATTTTTTTTTATCTCTGAATTGACCCCCTTTGCCGTATCCATGATGACCCCAGTCACTGCCACTCTTAAATGCTATCAGCTTGTTTGCTCCCTTCCCGCCATGTTTACCTAACTCTGCTTTTGTTTGACAGGAGACCTATACGGAGATAGCAGGCATGCAGCGCTTTGGTGCTTTCTACATGGATTATCTCTACACAATGGAGAACGGCAGCGGAGAAGGTATTGTCTAATTGATTCCTCCCCACAGAGCTTGTTTGCTCACCTTGCCACCTTCTTCTTCTTCTTCTTCTTCTTCTTCTTCTTCTTCTTCTTCTTCTTCTTCTACTTCTCTTCTCTCTGTCAAACAAGCCCCCTGGAGACTCAAAGAAAGAGCTTGTCTTGTTTGAGTCACAGCCACCTGGTCCTTGACCCTTCCTGTCCTCAGTCTCACCCCAAACTTACCTGGAGGGCAACTGTCAGAAGTGTTTAGTCTGCGCTGACATGTATTTGAGTTTCTTTCTCCCCGCTGCTTGTTGAAACACTGCCCCCGCCCCCCCCTCCCTTTCTCTTTACCTGTAAGCTCTTGAGAAAGTGAATAGGCTCCTCTTGGCTAATTAGGTGTCACTCTTCCTGGCAGAAGCTTTAAGACGGGCAGGATTTCTCATTCCTCAGCTGTAGCACTCAAGAATGTTTATTCAGGTCTTGAAGATCTGAAGTTCCCATTAGGAGATAAAGTGTTCCCCTTTCAATTTGAAATGTTATATTTGGCCCACAAATGTTTCTATGCCCTAGTGTGTGATTGTTGAGCATTTTATTTCAATGCTGCAGGGAAGCTGTATGACACCTGACTGACATCCACTTCTTCTAAGATTCCCCCACACCCCGGAGTTAAAACAACCGCAATCAAATAAATCTAACATGTCGAGCACTTTAAAAGAAATCCGATTCAAACTAACCTCGACAAACAGATTCTGCATTCACGTTTAGAAGTGTCGGAAGCGTTCTTTGGGTTCCTTTTTTAGTCTGAGTGATATCACCTAATCACGTTCCAGCATTTATTGAATGCAAGGCAATTTGTGGAGAGCAAATAAGTTGGCTGAAATGCAACCTCGGAGCCCGCCGGCTATTGTCTGACGCCGATTTTGCTTTTCCTTAAATAAACTTGTAAACCGGCTACGTGGAACAATCCGGTCGTAAACGTCGTCTCTCAACACCAACTCCAGTCTCGCATCTCAAGTTGCTAATCGGAGTGTAAACACTGAGCAGCGTACAGAAAAGGAAGTCTTGACCCGGATATCCGCTGGCTACACCAGAACCCTAGATATACAGCCCCTTGACCCCAGAGGCCTATCCGTCTACAGACCAATTGCTGATGTGGTCTGATATAAATATACTTGATAATTAAATCTGATTATGTAGCACAGAGTTACTTTTTTTAAATAACACAAAGAAAAATCTGGTTGAACCAATTCAATGACTTGAGCAGATAATTTGATGAATTAGGCGTCTAGTGTCACCTATGTTGTTCCACTTGCCTCCCACTCCCCCTCCATTTTTCTTCTCTCTTTCTGACTAGCCTATTGTTTTTTCTGCTGTCAGCCTCAGATAATGATCTAAATTTAAAAAAAACATTGATACTGTCATCCTGAGCTGTCAAAGTCATTTCTGACAGCAGGATAAGTGTCAGTCTCTGTTCCTGCGGGACGGCTGCGGTTACCCTTGCCAAGTGGAATGCTTCTCTTCTGTCAGTGTTTCTCTTCTTCTCGGACGCGGACCAGATCCAGTGTCAACCAAACAAATTAGTTTCCATTGCCATGGGACTAACATAAACTCTGAGTCAACCGAAATACTAACCGACCCGGGTCACATTCGCCATTGACTTCACATTAGAACGCTGAAGATTAAAACTTTTTTTTTTTTTTTTAATCTTGGGAAATAGAGACACTTTTAAATCGCCTAAATCCCGGCTAATTTCAGCCTCCTCATCATTTCACTGACTGTTCTAACTGCAGCCATATGGTTGATATTAGGCCTAATCCATTGCAGCCAAATCTCAGTGAAGAAGGGAAGGGGAAGTGGCATTGCCTATTGCCCTTTTATAAATCCCCCAGAATTCACAGGAGTTTCATCCCATCCCCCCCCCTACCCTTTCAACTAAAAAAAAAGTACAATTCATAGCGTCGACTCTCTGAGCTGTAAGAATGTTCAGTGCAGTGGTGGAATGTAATGGGAATAAAGAAAGTTGTGACCCTTTGTCCTCTTCCTCCCTCACTACCATTCATCCACCCCCTTCTTTTATTTTTAATTTCTGCCTTTTTATTGCCGTGGAGCCGAGTCTTTTAAGTGGACCTCTGGAACAGGGGCCTATGATGAATGAAGGGACAGCTGTGTGAGAGAAGTGGACATTTGGAATATTCATCATTCCAGTAGGTCACGGCTATGTGAGCTGCTCCCTGCTGCTGCTGCTGCATTACACCACTGCCATCTTTGTTATGTTTTTGCCCAGAGATTCTGTACTTATGTTAAACATAATTAAGACATGGGATAATGGGAAAACATGTTGCTGCCCTATTTGTCAAAAACACACAACTCTAAAATGCAATACAGAAGAGGACTGTTCTTGTTCTTTTCAAATTTTATGTTGAAAAATGTGTCAGATTTGTGGACTGACTGACAAAAGAATCCTCAACTATGTGATGCATGTTTGCTTCTGTTCATTAGGTTCTCAGGACTTCTCGGTGGTGAGTACGGAGGAGGTAGTGCCCGCTATTCAGGAGTCATCCATCAAGAGGCTGGTGGTGGGACCTCTGGACGTCAGGCTGCACAGCAGCGCTGTCCACCGCATACTCAAGATGGTCACCTGCGCCATGGACCACGAGTACGAACCGTACTGCAAGCCCCAGAGTGGTCAGTCATCCTGCGCTGTTGCCCCATATCATTGACTGGACTGAATTTAACAGCTCACAAATAATCAGCTAACAACTAATAGTTCACCGTACTCCCTACACTCTCACAAAAACCCTGTCTCTTATCTTCTCCTCCACTCTGTTCTATTCTGCCAATGATCAGAACCCCCAACAGTTTGCACTTTAGTGTATCCTCATCACATTGTTATTTCCTTGCACAACCCATCTTTCAACACACAGCTGTACATGAAAGCAGTGACCTTTTGGACCACATGAGGGAGGCTAAGCCAAACACCTTTTGTTAGTGATCGTCCCTGCACAGCTATTGATGAGCTCATCCCTGGGATGTTGTGAAAGAACATGGAATGTGTGTCTGTGTGTAATATCTCTAGCAATAACTCTCATTTTTGCGAAACAATAACATCCGTAGGTTTCGGCTGTTTCAGCATCTGCGATAGATAATAGATGATGGGGTAATTACTACAGAGCTTTTGACTAAAGCTGGGTTGGTCAGCGTGTTCTTTCCTGTTTCTATACGTGTCTGTGCTCTCTCTGACTTTTTCTGGAGGAGGGTCAGTGTAGTTAGACCCCTGTGGGGGATTGAGAAACTGAGAGTAGATAAAAGAGGAAGCATTTTTCACAGAGGTAGCGATTACAGATGGAGTGATAAAATAACACATGCCTTATGCATTTTCCTAAATCATGCTCTCGTATCCACTCACCTCCCCTCTCTCTCTCCTCTCAGCCGTGGCTTCATGAGGGCAGCATTTGTGTGCTTGCCAGGCGAGAAGTAGAGGTCAGGGGGTCAAAGACGTGAATATCTTTCTGCTCATCCTGCCCTCTTCTTCTCTGCTCCTCCTCATACACTCCTTGCCAAGAGCTCAGGAAGAATCACTTTCCTCCCCAAAACTCGCTGTAAACTGAGGCCAAATTGGCTGAAACAGAGCGTTTTATAAGATCGTGCCCAATTTAGAGCAGGAGGTTCTTGCTCTCAAAGTAATAACTTCCAAATTACTTACAGTGTGAATGTTGGTTTTTTATATGTACATGTATTGCCTAAGAACAATAGAAGGAACACAGTAACAAGACTTTTATGCAGGAAAGCGTAGGGCGTGGTCGTGACGGTGTGTATGTTGGGGTGCACACGTTCTTTTTCTCCTATTTTGGCCTTTTCTGTGAGCTTTAAATAGAAATTGTTTTAGCCTGTGTAATCATGCCTCTGTGCAGCATGTGAGCTGCATGTCTCTTGTAATTTGAATGTTGAATGCGGGTATTGACATGAGCCCTGGCATATGATTTGATTGGACATGGTAGTGCCAGATGAACCTGATGTAGGCTGTGGCGGCAGGCCAAAGAGCAAAACAGCGTTGGGATCAGGTTTTTGAGCCCACCTTGGAGCTGGGAACAGAACCTTTACTGAACTGAAACAAGCCCATGTCCTAGGACAAGAGCCAAGGCCGTTCAAGTGCTCAGGTTTTGGTCCACCTCAGGCCCTGGACACAGTTTAGTGGTTCAGTGCCTGGGTCACTCCTTACTTTGGTGAGCACTGAACTTGCTTGCCTCCACTGATTTGGTGGTTCACTTCATTTTCTGCCTTTCCGGATGTTTCTGGTTATTGATTGAATGAGTGGTTTTATGAGATAGTTCAAATACAAAGCTACTGGGAAACGGCCACTGTAATGAATATCGTTTGGCGATGCCAGTACTTTTTTATTACAAGCTTATTTTATTTAGTGTATGAGGTGGTGGTTTTTGTTGGAAAAATACTTTTTTATTGTTTTAATGCTGCAGGCGTAGAAGAGAGGCGCCCACTCAAAGAAATTGGTGTGCTTTACAGCTAACCTTTTTCTCTGTAAATCAATCTTTAGCCCTCAAATCCAAATGTCTTTGGCCTCTCCCAGTCTCTTACTTTATTTCAAATAATGCACCACGGGTCCCGTACTCGTGGTGAGATAAAACAAAGAAAAATGTTTAATCTTACCCGTTCCTAAACCTCTGTTATACAGTATGTTCCAAAGCTAACGTGTTTCCTTCTGTTTCGTCATTGTCTCTGTAGAGCTGGTTGAAGAGAGCCACAGTGCAGCTACTCCAGAAGAGATATCGAGCTTAGAGGAATTCATCCCAACCAGGCTCACTTGTCTCACTCTGCTCCAAGTCTCGGTGACCGTCTCCATGGCAGAGTTCAACCTCCTCCACACATTAATGCCCATCATAATGGGATGCAAGGTAGTGCACACGGACCTACATTCATCTCAGTAACCGTTCTTCGGCCATGTATCACATAATAGCCTCGTAGGATTCAGTCCAGTCATGAAGGAGGAAAACCAATGGCAATGACTCAGAATTTACACTTGTCACAATAACATGCTTCGCAGACAATGCGACCACATTGTAACTTTCCTACACAGCGTTGCACACAATAAGGAGGCCAGTGTGTAGAGTTGTTGAGTTGAGTGTGGGTTTACTAAAGTGAAAACAACTTATGAATTTATGATTGTGTGATAGTGCGAAACTTAAATTTATAGTGAACCGCACAGAAAAACAGTTTTTGTGTTGTTTTTATCCCCCGTGTGAAAAGGCCTGGATGTGGACATTTTGACTTTAAACTGCAGTGCGCTATGTGTCTCCCCTTTAAACCTCCCACTTTATATCTTTAATATCCCAGACTACGCCGGTGCCTGTCAACATCCCAGCGTTTCAGCCGGTGCGCCCCCTCCCTGCTGTGCAGTTCCAGGTGGAACGGGTGAACGTTGAGCACTCGGTGCCCATGTATGCTCCAGAGCTGGTCAGCACTGTCAGCAGTCTCAGCCAGCCTTCTGACAACCTGCTACATCACTGCTATTCACACCTCTACCTCAAGGTGAGTACGACACTATTAAAACACAGCTGCCCCTTTTCTGTATATATAGAATGAAAATGGGACATATTGCGAACAACACAATTAAGGTTTTCAAACAAAGGTCCGTCAGATCTCCTTCTAGTTAGGCGAACTAGAACAGACATACTAGTTTATAAAAGAAAATAATATTTGTTCTCAAGGGATACGGTAAGTATGCATTCTTCTATTATATTTTTGATAATGTAGAGTGAAAACGTTATGGTAGAATGGGTGCAAAACCATACACTCATGGAAAACTAACTTACTTTAACTAACTCACTTTTTTTCCTGTCCTTTGGCATTTTTAATTATCACAGTTTTGTATCAGTTCACACACAAAATGCGCTAATTTGTATTTCCATGCATTTTAACCCAAAGTCAGCAGGTCAACCATTTAGCCTCAGTCTTAACTCCACTCTGAAATAACCCTAATGACCTTAATGACCCCTTTTCACCTCGTCATAAAGATCTCAGCACTGAGATTTCTGATGAACACCAGTCCAACTCTGGTCTACTTCATGGTTTCCACCTTCCACACAGACATTTTGTGCAACTGTGACAATCCCCTGGATTACTGCACTGATCGTATAGTTTGGAGTCTGAAGCTCCACAGACAAAAGCCATTCTTAAATACAGTTAGAGTCACAGTAAAACCACTCAAGATTATTTGTTACCCAAACTTGTATCACGTTGTCTGATATCATAAGGCCACATTTAGTATTTAAAGTGTGTTCTATTAAAAGATGGTGGCAATTCCTACGGACAGTCATGAGACAGAAAAATCAGCTGTGAGAACAGTTTTTATGAATACTACTCATTGGTCTACCATAGCATTTAATTAATATACTCAAGTTGCAAATAATGTATTAGTTCAGAACAAAGCATTTAGAATTGGTCACTGATTTTCCTCTCAATGTGTCTTTGTATTACTTTATGTGTACTAATTATTTACACACAGTACTATTTGTTAAATTATTAATTTAAATACAGTTAACCCCTCTAAATGAATAGTTTACTAGAAGGCCCAGATGTCCCATGGAGTTCATATAGAAATATGCAGCCTTTCCACCTTTTAGGAAGCCTGGATAACAGATCTGGGGTGGCCCAGTCTGGTCTAGTATGGCCTGGGATTGTGTTTTTTTAAGGCAGGATGTTTGCCGGACATCATGCTGGTCGGCCTTATCACAGGGTCACTGCAGGGTTAACAGTCAACTGCTCAGTGGCCAAGGATCCTTCTGACCAATCAGCCTCTGTATCTGCCAAGGGACTAATTCTGCCTCTGGATTTTGGCAATGGAGATCATGACAGGGTGGAGGTCATTCTGGCCGCAACTCACCCACTTCAGGAAGTGATTTGAAACGGGTATAAACTAAGGCTTATCTTAATCTGTGTTTTATTGACACTGGCTGACAAAGCTAGGTGTCTGTCTTAAGGGTAGCGGTTAGCCATTGTCTCACTTGTCCATGGTTATCGACAAGAACTCAGAGTGAGCTTGCTCAACAAGGAGGACATGGGAAAACAGAGCGATCCCAGCTGAAAACGTGGGCGATTTGAACAACTAGTTGCTTTGGGCTGCTGAAATCTGCTCTCCCGGAGGAAAACGTAGTGAATCAGTCCGTGGCTTCATGGCTCCAAGCTTGCATTTCAATGTGTGATTTTTATTATGTCTACATCTGTATCTGGCAACGATACAATTCAACTTGATATACTGCTCTAGCGTGTAATATTCCATCCATTGGCCAGTTGTCCCATTATACATGAATTATCATTGTAGTTTGGTCCAAGGTTTTGTCTGTTTGCTCTGGGCCATCTGCACAGCAAAATCCTTTTTGGTAGATCTTCACTTGCAGGAATCGAATGAATTCTGCCCCGACGCATTTAAAGCAGCTGCATGTGGGACAGCTGGGCCCAGCCATCATCCACTCCCTCGAATATTAAATGGGACTCCATCCACCATGTTCACTATTAACAGTATGTAAACATTGAGGTCGCAGTACATTACGGGTCTGGCATTGTGGCTACCAGGAGCTCAGATATTGACAATATGATTATGTGCTACGTTGTCATTAAAAGACACCACACTGAGGTGAGCGAGCCGAAAAATCTCTTACTGGAAAATCACATGGATGTTAGTTGACAGTGACGTTGGAATCTTGGCGTGATCTGGTCCCGATCTGGACCTGATCAATCTGATCCCTATGAAGTGTGTTATGACTGTGCTGTCATTGCAGTGCAAGCAAGAGTGTTACTTAATTTCTTGCCGTTCCAACTCGGTTACTGTATGTATTTCTGCTTCTACGCGTTTCTCCAAGTTGTTCTGAAAAAGGTCAGTTCAGTCTGTTGTTTGTTGGTCAACATCTGTGTTAGTGAACACACTTTTGAGCTGAACACGGTGTGCTGAAGCATTGTGTATCCTCATTAAATCACACTGCAGTGGTCATGTCACTTCCGCCTTGTAATCAAACTTTTTTTTTGAGAGTTTGACAGAAGGATATTATTTTCTCTGAGAGTTCAACGGAAGGATATTTTTAACAATCCCTCCTAGACTGGAAGATGGACATGCAAGTACGATAAGACCATTCTGTCCTCCTTCCTGTTCTTTTGCTTTTCTTTATTATTACAACTACTATGGAAGTAGCTATATGAAAGCATTCGAGTCCAAGACAAAGTAAATTATATTTTCTGACATAGCAAGAGCCAGGTCCGGTCCAAATGCAGATTTGGGCTCTGACAGGGCCTGCGACAGGTTCAGTACAGTTCAGTGGTGATTGAGATGAGATTTTTTTTTTTTAGCTGTGGATCCAGTTCACGGTTTGGCCTTCAATTTCTGCATATGAATTTCCATGTCTGCTTTTTCTCCCCTGTCTTCCCTTCACCTCCCGATCTCTCACATCCTCTCCCTTTCTCTCTGTCTCTCTTTCCAGGTGTTTGGGTTCCAGGCAGGCTTGGCATGCCAGGACAGTACTGGGGGTTTCCTGCCTCTCATCCCCATCATCCCTTCCTTCAGCACTGCACTCTATGGGAAGCTGATCCAGATGCCTGCATACTGGTGAGCATTCGTAACACGAAGCTCGTGGAGATCCCCATATAAACATAAATTATTAGATTTATCATCTCAGTAAGTGCAATTGAATTTAAAGGTAATCGGCGGAAAAACACATGGTAGGAAAACCACCGTTTAACCACAGTTCCCCCCCCAAGTAAATCTAAGCAAATCATCAAAGGGGTGCAAAAATCTGTCAACAATAGAATTTGTCACTGCAGATTGATTTTATTAGCACATATTTTTTGCAATAGTTTCGTTATTGCTAACAAGGTTACCTCAAATTGTAGTATTATTTAAAATTTTAGAATGACTGGGATTGAAGTGACGCCCAATCTTGCACCGTATTAATTTAACACCCACTTTACTTTGTCAGTTTTTGTTCCTCAGGGACATGTTTGTGTGTGTTTGGTTCAAGTAAAAACATCTCAACAAGTCTGAGCTCCGAACGCATCCTGAGATGTTGAGTTGATTCTATTCCCTCATATTTGTTAGATCTAGGTGTAGTATTATACAATTAAACATGACGTCATTACTGGATGTACAAGGTGATTATGACTCTACATAGGTAACATACTCGACATTGTGTGATGGCTAAAGGGACTGAGCCAACACAGTAAGTGGAAGGGTTCCTTCAATAAAAAAAACAATGGTTTTGGTTTTGGTTTTGGTTTTTTTCCCATTGGGTTTTGGATTATTGCAGAGCTCTGTGGCAAACAAACGTTTAAGATACTTACACGTTTTGTTTGTTTAATGATTTCTGATCGCCAGAAGTAAAAATCTAAATTTAGGCTGTAAAAAGAACACCACGCATGAGTTCACGTCACCACCACCACTTAGCTAAAGTTGGACTAGTCAGTGTGATGACATGTAATAGTCTCAGTTAGCCACTTGTGAGCAACCGCCTATTTAAAGACATGTTAAAAGCTTCAAAATTCATTAGTGGGGTATTTAGTGACGCATTTTGTGTTGTAGAACAAAATGTTTAAATATCTTAAGCTTGTTTTAACCCCAGACCTTATTCCAGGCAAACCGAAAACATATTAAACATATACTTTTAGTTGTCGAACTCTATTTAAGGTAACAATCACCAATCGATCGAACCCTGTAAATACATATAACAAAGTAAGGGAGACAAATCTACATGAAATGTTGTTTAATTAATTTGGAAAGGTTTGGGTGTGAACGTCCTGTTTGTCTTCTTGATTTTTTTTTAATTGTATGCTTGACTTGTCTGTATACAGTGTGTGTGTGTGTGTGTGTGTGTGTGTGTGTGTGTGTGTGTGTGTGTGTGTGTGTGTGTGTGTGTGTGTGTGTGTGTGTGTGTGTGTGTGTGTGTGTGTGTGTGTGTGTGTGTGTGTGTGTGTGTGTGTGTGCGTGCGTGTGTGCGTGTGTGTGTCAGTCAGTGGCCCATGTATTGTAGTTTATGAAGAGGACTGCAGTCTTTTGCGGGCAGTGCATCAGAGGGTATTTAAAGTGATGGATGAGCCACTTCTTCAGCGGTCGGTGGGGAAAACAGAAAAACAGAGTCATCGGATAACAACTGCAACAATTTCTCAGATGGTTTGAAACACAAGGAGAGGAAAATAATACAACGCTGTCTATGGAGATGAAAAAACATATTGCTATATCCCCGTGCTCGTACCAGACAGAGGATGACTCATCGGGGTTGTGCCCCAGAGAGGGTAGGAGTTGAGGAGAGGACGAGTGGGGAAAGGAGAGGAATAAGGCTCCTCGGAGTGAGGAGGTGGAGCAGTTGGACAAATGGGAGATGCTGATGTTATCAAAAAAACAAAGAGATTGGAAGAGAACAAGGAGAAATGGAAACTTAGAAGAACGCCACAAATAGGCACCCCAGTGGGGAGATTGCAGTCAGCCAGTGGAAGACAGAATGAGGAGCAGAGAAGTAGACGAGATGGTGGAAGATGAATTGAGAGGAAGGGATAATGATGGGAAAAGTGTAGATGACGGATGAGGCACAAGCTTGGGAAGATGGATGAAGGAGAGGACGAATGCTCTCACTGCTGTGTACAGTACAGATCCTGCGTCTGTAGTGTTTAACATCACATTTTATTGTCATAATGAACTTTTTTTTAAACATTGAACCCCGTCTCTCCTTGATCTTTAGCCATTATGTATAGAAACAAAGCACTGTATGCATAAATGGCCTTGTCTTCCTGAACAACTTTATGGCATGTCTGGTTGGTAGAGCAACACATGAAATACGGAGATGTGTTGGGAAAATAATTCCCCGCATCATTCACTCCATCACTGTGTGTTCAGTAATCATCGTCTGGGAAAACCCTTGATGCGATCTCACGCACACACACACACACACACACACACACACACACACACACACACACCCTATGCCCTCTCCCTCACACCTTGCAGTCAAAGTGCCTGTTAAAGCAGGAAACCTGTGCGAGAGCACTAGCTTGGGAATCGATTTCCCCCCATTAGTTTAGATTTAAACATGTCAAAGACCTGCAGATGGTTTTGACTTTTCCTGACTTCTTCCCCAGGCAAACATTGTATCTACTGTACAGCGGTTAGCTGGTCACACAGTGAACCACAAGGCCCTCATTCAGTGGTGTGCGAGTGTGTCTGTAGACAGAACCTGATTCCCCGTACTCTCTGCTCCCAATAAGAGACTGCTAGCTGCTTGTTTGATCTCCAGCCCCCCCGTTTCAACCCCGACTGCCTCAAATAGTGGATTCAGATGTCAAACGGATGTTATTTTTCTTTCTGACAATCACTCGATGTTTCTCATCTCCAGAGAGACTTCCAGATCAATGCCCTCCCGTGGCTTCTCTTTCAGCTGGAAGCAGCCCTTAAAAATAACACTGACAACCTCTCGCAGAGTCTCCCCGACATGTTAAGAAAGTGCTCTGTTATTCTTTGTTGTAAGCTAGCCTTTGATGAATACAGTGCGTACAGATCCAGTAACAGTATGCATCAGAAGTGCTTATCTTAATATGATTTGAATAGAACATCCATTAGTCTATCTGGCATTGTTGAGCTACTCCAGAATAGGTCAGCACGTAATACCCAAGATAATTCTGCTGCCCTTAACAGGATTAACTCCGCTTCATCTTATTTTCCTCAACCCCGATTTTAAATCTAGCATGTTGTTTCCGACACTTGGACAGGTTGGAAGCCCTTCTGGCGTTTTCTCTCCGTTGCCTGTTTGTTTCACTGTCAGTCGTTCTCCTGTAGATGATAGTGGGACAGGGTGTATTTGTGCTGGGTTATGAGTTTTTGAACCTGCCATTTCAAGCTTGAAGTGACTCATGTTTGACCCTTTCCGTCTTAGCGGGAGGTATGGCCTGTCTTACTTCCTGACCCGTGTGTCGCTACAGTCAAAATCCAATTAATACAGCCTGACAGTTTTGCTCCTGGAGGAATGATGATGAGCAGGTTTGACAGAAGTGGAGACAGGGGTTAAAGGAGTACAAGGGAGAAACAGAGGGTGCTGACTGACAACCGGCGCTAGTCATAAGTGTGTAGTAATGAACTGATTTGTTTTCCACTATGCTCATGTTCTCTGCTGAGGTTAGCGGCCACCGTTGTGCTTGTTTGTCTCTGCTCGTGGACGTGAAAGAAAAAAAAAATAGAAGTCTCCGAGAATGAACATTGAATTGGATGATTTAACTTCGGTTGACTTTATTCTCAGCGTGTTTGAGCGATGGGATTCCCGCGTAGAACTCCCACCAACACCAACACATTCAAGATTGCATTTGATCACAGTGTGTGGGTGACAGTCAGACAGACAGTTTGTCTCTTAAAGGTGAAAGCTGAGGCCAAGAGCGATACATTACGTCAACGGAGAAGCCAAAAGATGCACTCCACCAGGTGGTAGCATTTAATTTGACTGTGTTGGTGTTTGTTTTGGGACTGCTCCCCGACGCTGATGTAACTCCACAAGACCCCTTTCCAAGATGTTCTGTTCGCCGAGCAGACACTAAGCAGACCTCCTTAAAGCTTTTGAAGTTTTAAGGAAGTATGAAAGAAAGTCCACAGTGAAGGTGGAGGAGAGAGGACGGCAACTGTGAAAGAGAGCGTTATCTCCAGTTTCTTCTTCAGTCTTTGGTAGTTTTGTAATGCGGATCATTGTATCAGCTTTTTCCATTACCAATGTAAAATGTAGCTGTAGGTTTGCCTTCTGGAATCTGTATTAAAAGTAAATGATGACTGACAGGAGAGAAGGGTAGCGTGGAGTGGGGAAGTACAGACGGTGACACATTTTGCATCCCGCTCTCTCTCTCACACACACAAACATGTTTGTCATTGTACAGCCAGGTCATGCTTAAGCAAGTGCATATGACTGCCAGGTGATCATGGGGGATTTGTAGATTTCACTGGGCGTCGAGCACGTCTCCTGATGAGTTGGCCCGCAGTGCGTACTGTAGCTCATGTTTCCTTCAGTCTCACCACAAAGGCTCCGGCTTCTCACAGTGGGCAGCAAGGGGCTTTCACTGGGGAAAGTACACTGCCTTGACATCTTCTCTCTGCCAGCCTTGGCTTTAACTGGGCATTTTGGTATTGTGTGTGAGACCTTGGACGAATCCAATTGGACTGAAGTTTCCTCCGTTTTTTTTTTTTTTTTCAGCAAAATGAAAATTTAAGGAATGGTAATTGCGCCAGAGCAATTGCAGTTTTTGACCTTGTGGTTCCCCATTGTGTCCTGACCTGAAAAGATCACCAATAAGGGAGGAGCCAAACCAGCAATCCACTGATGACAATCTGTTCTTCTTAGTCAGTTGAAAGTGGGATATAGATTTCATGGGTTAGAGTCGTCTCTACCAACATTCCTGAAATGCCCTCAGCTCCGTTGTAATGTGTGAACCTCCTGCTCTTCTTTTGTCTGTCTGGAGAAGTCGGAGCATTTTACACTTTAGAAACCACCTGATTTGGTTCTTCTAACTATAATAGAAAGTTGATTCTGTAAGCTGACACCCTGTGACAATGTGTCGAGGCATCACAATGGCTAATATATAACTGAAAGTGAGTGTTAGCTGTTGTTAAACAGTAAGCTAAGGTCCACTTGATCACTGTCACTAGATCTTCGTTTGGGGTGTGGAGGTGCTTTCATACAGAAGGCACCAACTGAGACACTGAGATAAAGTTTCTTTAAAAACAACATCACTATCTCCGATCATCTGTTGAACTACATACAAAAGTAATATGTAAATGCCATACATTTACATTATATTATAAGAAAATGATTGCACTATAAACTAGGGACAAACTATATGCTAGGCAAGTAAAATGTTGAATAATGTAATTCAATTGGTGTAAAAAAATAATAATTTCCTGTGGAGTCATTAATTTAGAGCAACTTATCTTTGTCTGATTTATTGCTGATTACATCAAACAGCATATGAATTAATCACAAAGAAAATCCAAAAATAATTTTGAGTTTTGGTTGATTGCAAGGGAGCAGGGATAGTAACCAAAGTTTACTATTAAAGTCACAGTCTCCCTCTTGGTTCGCTACCATGGGCAGTCATTGGGTTAGCAAAAAGCTCAAATCCTCTGAAATGAACTTTCACTCCCAGTGAATTAAAGTGCAGCTGAGAGGCATCAGGCTGTACTTACCCTTAATGAAAGGCAATGTATGTGGCCGCCAACTTCACAGACTCTCAATTGGTCTGGCTGTTAAACCTGTTATCCAGGATAAAATCGGTGCCTGCAAAAAAAAAAGAAAGGGGTGGGGGGCTATGTTAGAAGTGCCACCTGCATCGATCTCCCCAAAACCTAACCTCACTCCCTCACTCAGAAACATGAAGACACACTTACACTCACACCACATAAGGGCCACCTGACGGCAGCAGCATATGGAGGCAGGCCAAGGCCGGGGCCCACCAACCGACCGAGCAACAAACCAGCAGCAGCAGCCTAGTGTGGCGCGTCGTATTGCAGGTCATAATTCAGCCCCATGCCAGCTTTTATGTGGCGTTTTTAGCAGCCCCTGTTCCTCGCTCAGCTATTTCAGAGTGGATCATTTCTTCAAGCATGTGGCAGTACAGGTGCATGTTATATAGCCACCAAAAAAGCCCACTTGCATTGCGAATGTTTCTGAATGGAAAAGAATGTCTGTTCTCCCTTGATATCTAATTATTACCATTGTCAATGGGTAGTTTGGTTTTTAGCACTACCTGTAGGGTTTTTTTTAATGCGAAGTTGAGAAGTCTATTACTCTGTCTGGACTCCGTCGTCTAGACTCTAGATTAGGTCATGTTGTGATTTATGAAGGCTGCTTGAGGCATCTGAGGCATGAGGCTTCTGGTGTGATTGTAATGCCTCATTACTCCTGTTCATAGTTAGTCATAGCGAGCAGCTCCTGGTCTATGTCTCCAAGCACAGCCAAGAACAAGAGGACAAATGCGTTCTGTGTCCGTCAGTAGTGAGCCATAGAGATCCAAGTCAAATTTAAGCAAAATGCACACGAACAGCATTCGACGGTGAGAACATTCGAGCGTGGCTGTTACATTTGTCTACTCGCCATTTTGGCAGGCGATCTCATTATGAGTAGAATAATCATTTTGGCCGATGAAAACTGATTCGGGAGTGGCTCTTGCATGGAAAAGCCAATGTCCGCGCTCTTGAGTATACATGTACATGACTTATGACACAGATCTTGTGAATGATGTCACGCGCACAGCTTCTGCATCACCCGTCGTGCCCCCTCAACCAAACGTTGTGTTGATTTTATAATGAAGTAATCGCTTGTATTACTCATCAAGGTCTTAACGGAGAGGTCTGTGCAGGCAGGGTTAAAGTTACTGTGAGCCGTTATGGTGAGGGGTAATTGAATGACCTTAAATCAACGTGTGGTTGCTGTGGTCATGCTCAGCTCTTGAGTTGTGGTTCGGAGGGCCGTAAGAGCAGCAGGGAATTCATTTAGTTGAGCAAGGCAATGCATGAACTAGGCCCTTCCCTGTTCTTGAAGAAACATGGGAATGTTTTCAGAAAGGCAGAGGGGAAAAAAAAAAAAAAAAGGTTTTCACATGATGAAGCTGAAGGGATACAAGCACACACTGCAACAAGAAGCCTTTATGTATTAACAGGTGTGTATTAAAAGCCTGGATTGACACATGATGTAATATCGCTCCATTTTTCACTCTGAAGCGCAGGAATGCAAAGCTGCAAGGTAAAACATCATATTTCGTGCGGCACAGTCTATAAAGTATTTTCGGCCAACTTTGTGGTAAAGACCCCCCCCCCCACCCCCCACCCCCCTCCTCTACATCTGGTGTCAGACAGTTTTATTTGCTTTCATGGCTGACAGAGATCAACGGACGTATTGAGGAGCCTTGTATTAAAGGAAATAGCATCAGCGTACGGGAGGCTTGTCCTCGCGGTGATTGACGTCCCGGTTCTGATGGACGATGGAAGCTGTGTACTTGCCCTCGTGATTACAAGTGTCATTTGGTAGCTTACATCAACACGGCTTTTAACTCGGCCCCAAAGTCTATATTATAGGCTATAATGTGCTCAAGAGGCAATAGTCTTGTAATCCAAGAATATCTAGTGAATATTTAGCCATGAGATGTATGTGGATGTACAGGCCGGAGGCAAGATGGTGAATTGAGGAGCAGCTGTAGATGTTTTCACTCAACTGCGAGACTCTATTAATGCCTGAATTAGTCATCTGAGGAACTGAAGCTTGAGGGAGGGAAAACAGTGGGAAATAGGGAAGGGTAGATGGATTATCAGCTCTGAGTGGATTATCATCTACTGTGGTGTGCATTCCACTGTCCTCTCCTCCTCAACTGGCCTCAGCGCTGCTCCGGCGCTTCCCAGGTGCAAGGAAAACGTCTACAGCTGGTTTAATGAGGCGCAGGGAACGCCGGTGTTATCGTGATCAAAAAATCATCTCGGCTTTATTTGACCAGGCTCAGCCAAACTCAGTGGAGTCTGTTTTCTTATTTTCAGTGACCGTCTGAGCGAAGGGCAAAGGCCTCGAGGACGAGTCATCTGAAACCAAATGAAGGACAGCCAGTGCTTCTGTTGACTGCCGCGTTTGTTGTTATGACAACGGGACGTTTGAAAGTCTGAAAATCCGAAAGTATTAATGCGATATTAGGTCTGCGGTCTCTGGACAGAAGTCTCCTATCTCTGTGTGTCCTTATAAGGAACCGCATGTCCTCCACAGCTGGACATGTTGGACAGAGGCAGGAAGCTCATGCACACTGAAACACACTATTACACACACACACACACACACACATACAGAGGCCTCTTGATGTGTTTTCCTTTAACGCCTGATGAACCACGTCATTGCCATTTTCTCGCCTTGCGGTCTGCAGCTGTCTGCACAACTTGATTAAAACATTTCTTTTAGTAATCCCTGTGTAATGAAGCCCTCTCCTGAGAATGGATCCCAGTATGTGTGGATTCAATGTGTGTGTGTGTGTGTGTGTGTGGTTGTGAGCCTATGTGTGTGTTTTTGGGTCAGGGGTGCTCCAGATGGGAGGAAGGGGAGGGTCGTGTGTGAGACCAAGGGAGAGCGAGTGTGCGGAGTGTTTCTCTCCGTGAAGAGTTTGGGCTGTTCAGGACCGATGATTGAGAAACGCACACATGGAACACCTTTGACCCTGGGGAACCACAAAACCCTGTGCTGTGGCCACAGATACAGTCCCTGCACTCTTAACTCCTAGCCAGCACAGACTTTAGAGCTCGGTCAGGTTCGAGAGTGGATATCATTTTAAATAGTGGTGGAGAGATAAAAATAACATCGTAATCTCTTAAAACATCCTCACAGTGGGGCGCCGGATAGCTCAGTCAGTGGAGTTGGCACTCCGTGTACCGAGGCTAAGTCCTCACGGCCCCGGGTTTGGATCCTTCTGCATGTCGCCCCCCTCTTTCACTCTAACTCTGTCCTATCTGAATGAAGGAAAAAGCCTTTAAAAAAAAACTAAAACTAAAATCACAGGGACAAGTCAACACTACACTTAATTACATAACATAAAGAAGAACAAAGTGAGCAAAATAACAGGGAGTTCATGCAATTACATTATGTCAATTAACAATGGCTGCCAGTTACTGTGATGCTTATACAGAACAAGGAATGCAAACTCTTATGTATATTGACTACTAAGTACTGTGTGTTGGAAAGATTCCTTTAAAATGACTTTGGAAAATCCTGTTTATTGATCACTCTTACCTGTTGAAGTGGCGTTTGCAGCTGGATTCAAAAGACACTTGAGAGTCATAATGATGGCCGTGAGTCATTTCTGGCTGCTGCCGAAAACGGCATTTACTACATTTTCTGTATCGGAGGCTCAGCTGCAGCTCTCGTTGCGTTTCCCATGAAGCCCGTGACACACACCATGTGCAGTCATGACTTGAAAGAACATTAAGAGAAACTGCAAAGTATGAGAAATCAGTTTGAGGTGTCATTTATTTATTATAACTTTTTATTATTATTTCTTTTCCATCACTTCTCTTAAAGTGCTTTTCCTTGCTTGGCTTTTCAACGGTAATATTTTTCTAATTTTTTTTTTTCAAATGCCAGCCCATTCAACCCACTTGACATCCAGGTGGTAAAATGTTCCAGCCCCCCAAGTTGGCCACTTAGGTGTTGTTGTTAAGTGTGAAGTGCTTGCATGATTTATAATGTTCATTTGGAGACTTTGTGAGACACTGTAGTGAGTCTTTTGTAGTGAGATAAAAGAGGGGACTTGAGAGCAGCCCATAACTCACTTTGGTTATTTTCAAGAGGGTTCGGTGACCTTGGCTTGGGGAGATGGGGAATTCAGCTATACTTCAAATCAATCTGCACCACAAAGAAAAAGGGGGGGGAAATACAAGGTATAAGCCGTCAGTCTTGCCTTCCCTCCATTTTCAGTCTGATTCCCTCCCAAAGAAGCTCTTGCAATTGGAAAACAATAGCAGTCGAGGGTTTGCTTAACTGTTGGGGTTGGGGAATGTTTGTATTGATAATTAAGGGTGTGACAGTGAATGATTTGTAGAAACTTCAGATAACTTATCAGTGGTCCCAACAAGACGGTGGCTCTGTTGTGTCTATCAGACAAATATGTCGGCCCGTAATGGATCACATTGGCGTTGCCGTGGACTCAGATAAGTTTCAGTCGAGAGAAAGTAGCACATTGTGAAGCCAGTCAAACCTGATTGGCTATCTTGTTGACTTCTTGTTTCTTTTACTGCCTTGGATCCGGTCTATATTCACTGTTGGGAGTACTTCCACTACCTTTTCACGGTTTATTGGGGTGTCATGTTCCAGCTCATTTTAAATTTCCCGTTTAGCGCCCATTACGGACAAAATCCACCTGTGTCGGGTAGTGTGTGTTTGTGTGTGTGTGCCTCCCTCTCTCTCTCTCTGAGGTGCGTCGGCGGACCAGACACTTTGCTCCACATCTCTCGCCGACCTCCCAGCCCCCACAGCTGTCTGTCACTGTATTTTGGAAAGAGTGAGGGAACTGATTTTCGGTACTGTACAGGATATGAGTAATAACAAAAATGAACATTCTGGAAACTGTGCGCAGGTTCCAAGCCTGTATTCTGGGACGCTGTGTAAACCATTAGAAGCAGCTGCTCTTGGCGATATTCCTTCAATCACGGCAAGATGCTGATCTTAAAAAAAAATATATATAAAAAAAAAATTTGCTGACCACATTTGGCCCTGCAGTCAATTTTGCTTAACGCCTGCTTTCTCTGTAGTGTCCTCTGTTAGAACATCTGCGCTTATGCCAACATATTCAGGATTCAACACGTTACTGGACATCTAAGTGTACGCAACACACACTCGCCTAATTGTCTATATACACAGACACATACCCCAACCAGCCGTCTTTAATTAGGCTACATTTATTTTTGTCTGTAAAAAGTACAAAGCAGCAACCTACCAGTTCTGCTGTTCCTGAGTTTGTACTGGAGCTCTTCCAAATGGCTTTTTTAATGAGACTCCCCATGTTAGGTATTATTTTACCTGGAGAATAACATATGACCTGCAAGTTTGCGGTCTCTATCCCTCTCTTGCCTGTGCTTGCTGTTTTCCCCCTCCTTCTTGTTCATGTTTTCTGCAGGGTTTGATTATATTTTTTTGTCCTCTTTTTTCTCTCTTCTCCCTTTTTTTTTTTTGCTCAGTTTGCAGAACAAGCATTCTGTCATTATTTTATATGCGTAGTTAACACACACAAACCTTTTTCAGATTGTTGTACTGGCAGCCAGTTTAAAGAATAGTTCCAGGTATTTGGAGTAGCAGGCCCCACGTCAGCTGTGGCCTCATTACTGCTGCTGATCGTGCTCTGGCTGACCAGCCTGCTGTTATGTTATTGGATTGTTTGCATGCACAGGTGTGTATACACGTGTGCTTGTGTGACAGCATATGTGTTGGCATGTGTGCATATTTGGCACACACTGTTTTATTTGTATCTGTACAGGTATGTGCATTCTTGTGGTTTTGTGTCCGTGTGTGTCTATGTGCGTTTATGTGCTTCTTGTGTGTGGCCTCGAGCCCCAGCTGTATTTGTCTAAATATAGTTGTGACCACAGTCAGAACAGACCCAGACCAGGAAGCTGATTAGCCTGAGAACCAGAGGTCCAAATGGATCTCGCCTAGTATGATGTGAAAAGGGTTTGATACAGATGTTGGATTATCCTGAGGCTGTTGTGACACCTTATACTCATAAAGGCTCTCAGCCTTGTTTTGAAGCTGACAAAAACGATTTACTAGGGATCGCAGATATCAGGTGGATGCTGATAAAAAAGCTGGATAGGATGTCAGTAACAATGGGGCTGATCTATGCAATTCACTTTTTTTTTCGACTAAAATTTTAATTTCTGGTAAATGTTTTGACCAATTAGTTGCGCCATTAAAAAAAGGTAAAAAAAAAAAATTAAAAAAAATTATATTTTGTATTGTGTTTTAGAAACTTAGGAGAGCAATGTATAAATCCAGCTTGATGACAGGCAATAGAATAATTCCCATCGACTTCCACTCAGTGAGGCATACAGCTTATCATTAAACAGGATCTCTGCTCGGTATCGAGGCTGGAAAAAGTTGCATCGGTTGCATTCCTAATATTTAGTCAGGGTCCTCTGTTAAGTCTACTCCCTTTTGGATTTCACTCATTCATTTTAATGACTAAAAATGATTTGCTGTCCCTGCTTCATGTCCACATTTGAGCATGTACACAAAGGAAACAGTCGAGGCAAATAGCACCACAGCTGGTACGGTAGTCGTGACTCACACCCCCTGCACGACACCATGCCCCGTTTTTACCTGACATGGACACTGGACAGAATGTCTTTGTGCCAGCCAGTCAGTGGGTTACCTCGCCAAGGAGTCAGCAAGTCCGCCAAACAGGCTTGTCCTAGCCCCGGTCCAGTTCTTCGTCACTCAGTCGCGGCGTCGACGGGGGACAGGTCGGGAAATGAGGCCTAATGTTGTTGAAATGCACCAGAGGAACCCATATTTCATTGGCTGAAATTGAAAACACCTAATTTTTCATAGCTCCTGACTAATTTTGATTTCCTTTCAATATATATTCCTGGTGGCCTCTGAGTTTTAATAAAACAGTTTTTGACTTTAAGGACTACTGTGAGGTCAGCGACGGCCTGTTCAACACGGCACTGAAGTTCAAGCCAAGGGCCTGATTTCTTAAATTATGAGTCAGGATCCAAAATGGGTTGTGGGCCCACTTCTGGTGGGTCTCCACAATATGGGAGTAGAAGTATGCTTTAATGAGTTTTGCTCCCTAGGCTACAGACTCTGTTTCTAATATAGATACTCCACTAAACCAGTAAATTGCGTTCTGTTACTTGCCCGTGTTTCCCGTTCTAAGATGTATGTTTTAGTGCAGTCATTTGTTACTGCTGTTGATGCTGCAGGTATAAGTACTTGGAGACTTTTGTTTGCCTCAAAGCTTGTGGTAACAGTTAAAGAGCTGCCTGCCAGAAAGCTGTTTACCATGCTGCAGCGAGAAACACTGTCTGTGCCAGCTACTTAATGAAATCCGATGAGTGTCTGGCTGTCCTCACATCCCGCATTCCCAAAACACCCTAATGAGAGTTTCTGCTTCTCATTTAGCTCCAAGATCCAAGTTGTTGTTCGCAAGGAATTGGGTATAATATAATAAAAACAGGTGCATAATTAAAGTTTTAGACGACCACATGCACATGACAGCTCCCCTGAAACGCTATAAACACTGGAATAAGCCAACAAACTTTCATCCCTTGCCAGTCCTCTCATTGAAGTGGCTTTGCAGGCACATTTGCTCTGCATGTGGGGACATTGTTGTTGCTGGGTCCCCTTCACTTTCTTTTGTTCAGCAGCGATATCTGCTACGCGTACACACACACACACACACACGGGCATGCACGCAAAACGGGTTGATTGATGTCTTGCTGTATAGCATGCAACAGTAGTGATTTCTAATAGAGGAGAAGCATGACATGGCGTGGTTCAGCATGGTGCCAAACGCACCACATGTTTCCAGGGAATTCAGAGTGTACATGTGCGCCGTCAAGGTAAACTCATTGACCCTGTCACGTTTAGAGTTTCTCTCTCTTCCCTGCCTTTTGTTTTTCCTGTATTCATACATCTCCCTTTATCAAACTTTCCCTCGCGTTTCTGTCTCATAGTAGTCCCCCCTCTGAGACAGCAGGCAGTTAAGAACTCTGGGCCTGCCTGTGTGCAGCTAACAGCTCATGTCACCCTGCCGAACCACCCAGGAGCAGAATAAAGGCAAAGATAAAGAGACACAGAGAGACGGAGAGGGAGGGAAGCAGAGGAGTTAAACGATTGCAGAGCTGCTGAGCGGAGGGAGAGACCCCGTGATATATCCCACACTCTGAACTGGGACCAGACCAAAATGGATGTGTGATTAAATGAACTGTGATGCTTGTTCCTGACACGCCGCAGCCATCCCTGGAATTAGTCACGGTTCTATTTTCACCGAACGCGCGGCTCAAAGGGCAGCGCCTCTTTGCTTCCATTACAATATGTAGTCAAGCGAGCATATGTGCACGCACTCACGCCCCCCCCCCCCCCCCCCCCAAAAAAAGTAGATGTGTATCTAGGCCGGGGGCACTGCCAGTCCCTGAAAAACCCTACTGAAGAATCGTTTGAGAACAGAAGAGAGGAAAACAGGAGTGGAACCAAACAGGCTTGTTTTGCTGTGTTTAGTTCAGGCTCCCTTGGTGTTTTTCCAGGCAACAGAGGTTCAACAGACAGAGAGAGATGCGAAGGAAACAGATCAGTAGTCGTGGTGATGATAAGTGCTCCATCATCTCGGTGCCGTGTATGATGCTGTACCTTGGTTGCCCTGTGTGTATGTGATGGGGAATCCCTCCTCCGGCTCTTACTGACTGATGTCATGGACGGGATCTTAAGAACTGAGGAGCCATGACTTCACAGCCTGGAGAGAAAGCGAGCTCGGAGACCTGATTCAAGGGTTCGATGGCCAGTGTATGTGTGTCAAGATGTTTTCGTGTGTAGCGTTGGAGTGTGTGTGTTTCAGTGTTAGGTAGGTGTGATGATTACGGAGTGAATAGGGGAAACAGTGAGGCAAATACTAGAAAGTAAAGATTCAAGAAGGAATGAAGAGTGTGTGTGTGTGTGTGTGTGTGTGTGTGTGTGTGTGTGTGTGTGTGTGTGTGTGTGTGTGTGTGTGTGTGTGTGTGTGTGTGTGTGTGTGTGTGTGTGTGTGTGTGTGTGTGTGTGTGTGTGTGTGTGTGTGTGTGTCAGATGATAAATGAGAGCATGGTCCGCTGAGGTTCTGATGGACATGGGCCTGGAGGACTCCATCCGACTGTGCTGTTACCTCATCCCCCTGAGCGTTCAACTCATCAGCTTGTCATACACACACACACACACACACACATGCACACACACACAACTCTCTCCCTCCACACTCTTGGAGACTGATGAAATGTTAAATGCGTGGAGATTCTTTTGGGGGTCAGGTTTCTGGGCTGCACATCTCTTCACATAAATCATCGTCACAGTTCTGACGGAGGGGAGCGAAGGGTCGGCGGCAAAGAGGCAAACTACACCTACCTGCCAAGTAACTAAGGAAAGCTTGGCTTGCGCGGGGTACTTCTTCAATTTGCTGTTGGAATGCAGTTCTACCTATTTGGCCACTCGTGCAATCAATGAGCTGTTTTATATTGTGATGTGATATTGATGGATTCATGGAAGCCATGAAGCATTTGTTTCCAACGGTGTCCGTTTCATTAAGTGTACTTTGGCTCTTCAGTGCGACTCTCCATTCTTTCATTTATTATTGTCACTATTATGACTCTCTCTGTGTCTCTCTTTTTTTCTTGCCCATGTAATATCCTTCATCTAACTGTCTTTCTTCATCTCGTGTCCCTCTTGCAGGAGCAAAAGGTCTGCAGTCCCCACCACAGAGTGCATTTTCGAGCTTCCCCACTTCACAGTCCAGGCCACAAGGGCCCAGACGCTTTTGCTCCAAGCGATCTGTCAGAGCTGGACCCACAGCGTGGCCAACGGAGGCCCATTGACACTCAGCGAAAGCCTGCTCCGCGAGGTGTACAAAGCTCCAGGTAAACAGATTTCTTCACAACAGGCCCTATTAACTGAGCTTGTTCTTTAATATGTGTGTGTTTCTTTGTGTGTGTGTGAGAGATTATGGGTGAAATGACCCCTGACCTTTCCACTGACACCATGCGCTTTTTCCTTGTGCCTTGGATTTCCATCCAACAGACAAGTGATTAGGTGTGCGTGAAGAGAAAGGGAGCAGGTTTATCAAAGCAGCTGTTTTTATTCCAGTGCATGTGTTTGCAATAGCTTTGCATGGCAATGGGCTCATTATGTTTTTCCAGTTGCATTTGTGATCGTAGGCTAGCAGTTAACATTCGGCAATGGCGATTCAGCCCTTTTTGGCAACGTGAAAAACCACTCAGACAGAAGATAAATGCCGCCTTCAGCAGCTCATTCTGTATTTCACTCACGAAGAGTCAAAGAACAAACTACATGGCTTTGTTCATCTGGTCTCTTTTAGGCCATTGCCTTCGTCATTGTCGTTGATTTATTGAAATCTCATAAAGTACATTTACTGTCTTTTGTTTGTTTAGTCCTCCATAAAAATAAAGCTTGTTTCTCAGTACCATGGAATTGTCATGAGAGATATATGGGACTGGCTCGAGCTTAAACTGATTCGTCTCCTATGAAAAGTTTTACAGTTATTTCTCAGGACTCAGCACATCATGTGCCAGACTATCATTCACCCAAACCAAGTCAACCTGATAGTCGCTAGTAAGCTATGGACAAATTGGCTGCAGACTCTATACCAGGAGTGCAAGCACACATCCCGAACCTTAGGTCTCCACATATACACGTTTGCGCGAAACACTTTGGATAAAGATCAACTTGTCTTGTGCCCAGTGTGGGGTACTGGACCCTGCAGCCAAGGGCAAATTAACTCTGAAACGGTTTTACGCTTCATGTCGCCTAAGATGCCTTAATGGTCAAATAATAAATGTTGCCCCTTGTTAAAGAAAGGGAGGGGAGCCTGAATTCAATAAAACAGTAGCGTTTCTCATGACGGTAGCATCTGGACAGTCCTCAGGAGGGCCAGGGATTTTCCAACTCATTAGGATCATGTTGTTTGGTATGCCGTCAACATTCTCCCTCGGCCAAGCCAGCCAAGCTACCTTTTTCACCGTTGTGCAGCCGCCAAAATTTATGAAACCGGTCTCCCGTAGAGTGAAGTCAAATATTCCTCTCCCCTCACTCTGCCTTTCTCTTGGAATGGGCCTTGAATAGAAACATGGAGAAACATTTGCACATCTGGTCCGTGTGCTGGCAGGTTAGAAAAAGAGCAGTGGGGAAAAGAGTTTGGGTTTTAGAAGGCAAAAGAGTGAAGGGGAATAGGTGATGTGTTGTGTAAGTATATGTTTTGCGGGGGGAAAACATTCAGCAATAATTCCTATGATATAACCGAAGATGTCTAATACTGTATCGGCTTTAGAAATTGCGGTGACGCTCATGGGCCTTAAGGAAGATGTTAGCTGTCTCAAACCCTCTCAATCTTTGGTCTGATGGTTTAAGTGTGGAGGAGAAATGGAAAATGAGGAAACGCAGGAAGAGGAGAGGAGTGAAGTTAGCAGGATAAACAGTTGTGAGCTGCGTTTGCTGTTGCACACCCAGTAAAACCATGCTGAATACTACTGGTTCCTGTGGGCATGATAGTGTCTTGATGGGTCCTTACTGGTTGTTCTGTGCTGAAGGCGTCCCACTCACTCCTCTGCCCCGCTTTGCCCCGGGTTCTGTATTTTCTGCACAGACCTTTATATCACAACTGCCGAAGAAAATCTCACTGGAGGCAGTGCTCTTTATGTTACATCCTTTAAACCTGTCTAATGACAAATATGGGGACTCTACTGTTAAACTGCTGACATGGTGCCACTTATTTGGCCCTCCGCACAGTAAAAAAGCGTTCGCAATCTTAGCAGTGGCTGCATTTTTCCGCGCAGTGTGACTTGCCGGCTGACTGGCTGCAACTGTTTGTGGTAAAAGCACGGGTCTGTTAGAACGCTCCCAGGATTCAGATCTGGCTCCAGATTTAAGTCTTGCGGTCGTTTGTTTGTTCTTGTGTCACCAGCCAGCAGTCGCCAGGCCACTGCCAGGACGGAGCTCACACACACATGCTGAGAACACTGAACATGGCACACTAAAGCTGTTCACTTACATGTGCCTTTTTTTTTTCTCATTCTTTGAGGAATTTCTCCTCCCTTCCAGCCCTTTTGATGTTACAGGGTTTTTCAATAGAGGAAGGTGTTTCATATCGAGGCCTAGCTGATAACACAGATGGTCAGTGTCCTTCGCGGGGGAGCCATTTGGGTATAAGATTTCATTCCCTGTCAAAAGGAAATTCCACGATTCAGGAAGGAGGGGGGAACTCAACAAAGCTTCATTTTTAATCTCAAGGTACTGACAGACTGTAAAAATGTTCTTCAAAATAATCGGTGGACTCGGATAAAAGCACACGCAGCCACAAGGACGTGTAAGACTTGGAGGTACTGTGTGGAGTTGAGTGGCAGTGTAGCCTGTGTGAGAAGATTTTTGAGCGAAATCAGAAAATACAGCATCAAATTGTATTTTCCTTGCGCGTCAGTCGCTGCCAGTCACTGCCTGTTATATGACGGTTGTTTGTCACACAACTGTCAGCAGGACGGTGTTGATTTCCAAGCCTGCAGTCGTGAGCTTGGCTCAGACGTTAGTCCTCTGGGGTGACGCATTATTGCAGTGTTCTCCCTTGGCATTCCAGGGAAGCTCACACCAGTGTTGTGTTTTATTGGTGAGCTCTGCAGAAAACAGTATGTCATGCTTCATGTGTCTGGTGAAGACGGAGCAGTCGTCCGTGTGGAGGTGTTTGGTGGAGGTTTTTTTGCACGCACATTCGTACAGTATGTGCCCACTAGCCCTCGGCCTTGACAGCTGCCAGTGAGGGGAACAACAACTCTGCAGTTAGCAGTTCTTTCCTGCTGCATTCCCTTATTACTCCCAGTTTCCGGCTCTGCTTTTTTTAGTCTTTTTTTAGTTTTATTCTTCTTTCTTTCCATCTTTTCTGTGCAATTCTTTGCTTTTCAGAACATGTTTCTATTCTATCTGACGCTCTTATCTCACATTCGTTGCTGAAATCATCTCAGGCCTTCCTCTTCCCCAGCGATTGTCAGCGGCCTCCCTTGCCGTCTTTGTTTATACTGCCAGGATGCTTTCGTGGTTTGCAGTAGCAGCCATAGTAGTAGCAGTAGATGTAATAGTAGGAGAGAGGCGCCAGTAATTCCTGCCTGCCTCTGCTACCAGTCACTGCTAACCTCAGATTCAGCGACACGCTGACCACAGTGACCTCCCACACACACCACTTGAGCCTGCATGCATTTGTGTGCGAGTGTACTCAGCGTTGCGCATGAGAGTGTGAGTGTGTCTAATTCTGGTGCCGGCCCAAATTCCTTCTGTCGTTGCTCACTCTTCTGTGCATTGTCTCAACAAGAACTTTGGATGTTCAATGGCTGAAAAGGCCGGTATGCGTGTGCATTCCCTACGTGTGGTTCTGTTACACATTACATTAAACCCTCCTCTGGTGTAGAAAACATGCCAAACTATGCATAAGTGTGCCTTTGATCATGACGGTTGAAGCAGCTGTTTAACAACCAATATATACAAGAGAAATGTATGGCATTACGTATTGCTGACACCATTGTCAATAAATGACTGAACGAGTGGCTGATCTTCAGTCTGTTACTCAGTGTTTTCATGCTTTCACGGTGAGCTCTGCTTCGTAGTTTAATCTCACTCAGTGTCAAAAGTCAAATCTAACACGTTGTCATGGATACCAGTGACTTTCCTTGGTGTGTACGTTGCCATGAGGACACAGAAAATGTATGTTTTCTTAAAGTTTTCTTCATGATGATGGCTTTATTGGATTTTGATTCATTCACTTGGAGTCAATGGACTTGAGTCTTTTCATGTCATCAGGTGTATTTATAGCTCAGAGCTCTTAAACCTGCAGATGGTACAACAACAGGCTGGAGGATCTCCTGTCCCTGTCTTGTAAACATTACCTTTATTGTCACGATGTGAGAGTAATCATATTGTGTGTTTGTGTGTGTGTGTGCCTGTGTGTGTGCATGAATTAGACTTTGCAGTAAACCCTCCAGATGACACAAAGCAAGGCCGGGATGCTCTCGACTGGAGACAGCTCATTATAAAAGACGGATGGTTTTGCTTGTCCGTTCCTTTTAAACACAGCCTGTGGCAGAAGTGCTTCAGAGCCTATTTTTAACAGCTTGTTTGATTTTTAAGTGACTTGTGGCTGAGCACTGATTGATTTTAGGTCACTCACATTCACCACAAAGACTACACAATGAGCTGAGGAAAGTCATTTTTGGTTTGTTTACCAAACAGCTGCTGTAAGCGCTAATCAGAAATTCCCCCCTACATTTAAGCAGGGCCTAGCTGTCGACTGCGTTTTCATATTAATGGGCTTCCTGGATATTTTCCTCCCTTAATGAACCATTCTAGGACCAGTGCAGGATCTCCAACCAAGGTGGCAATCCAGTCTCTTTCCCTGCAAAACAGAAAGTCTTGAGCATTGTTTTGACCCTTGCACTTGCTTCCCTGTTTTTAGTGCCTTGCCAAAGGCTGCGTTTGAAAGACAAAAGATCAAGGTCATTTAAATAAGCATAACATTGGCATTTCCACCAGTGATGGATTCAGCTTTAATGCTGCTACCACAGCTGGTTTTCTGGCCACAGAGCTCCGCGGTGGTCTGGACTAGGACTAGAGGAAGGGGGGGGTCTAGTAGAAGTTGGTTGGTTGGTGGTCACCAGACGTGCTCTAGATGATTGCTGGGTGATATACGAGCTGTGACATAAGTTTAGCGTGACAGATATAGGGGCGAAAGAACAGAGGAAGAGGAAGAGAGAGAGTGAACGATATAATGAGCAGGATGAAAAATGAAATTCAGAGGGAAAATAAAGCTTGAGGGGTAAAGTGACAGAAAGAAGGAAATAAAGAGATTGAGAGTGTGGGGTGGACCTCAGTGCCCAGAAACACAACTGGCCGTTGGTTCTCTTGATTAAACCCAGCTTTGGCATCTAATTGAGTGTCAGGTTAGACACACACACACACACACACACACACACACAAAGATGCATGCCCATGTCCATCTTTAGCAAATCCTATATGTTCCCCCGAACTCCCAGCATATGATCCCATTTAAGGCAATTGACGGCAAGAATGTTTGGATACAGCGAGCGTATGCTCTCACTGCATAGCGACTAGAAGCACGCTGATGATAATAGTCCAGGACTTGTGCTCTCACTCTTAACAGTATCATTATTAAAACAAGTCTTTTGTTTTCACAAGTTCTCCCGACACTTACAACGGGGGGGCGGTTTGGAGGAAAATAGAGGGAAAGGAGTGGAAAATAGACTATTCAAGGTTACGTCAGGGAGATTTATTAATACTTTTCTTCACACTGATGTTTCCCATTGCTCGGAAACAAATGCAGCGTCTTGGAGGACCATGTCAACAACAGTTTTTACGCATTTTTGCACTGCATGGAAAAAAAGGCTGCTGCTGTCACGGCCAGCAGTTCACATCCCTGTGATCTAACTGCCTTCAGGAGCATGGGTCTGACGCAAATCCCCCCCGTGACGCCACGGCATAATAAGTGTCGGTAATAGCTCTGTGTTATTGGAGGGGAAAAAGTGTCACTTTTCGTATCACTGTGTCACCTCCATAAATTAATCCCCGCTATGCTGTGCATTTAATGCCGTCTGGTCGAAGAACGCACCCGTCTGTCTTTGCTCCCTCCTTGATCGTTCTCTTTGGCCCACAATGCCGTTGGTAGCATAGTCCTGGCTATGAGAACAGGGGAGGTAGCACGCCACTCACTTTTCCACTGCTTTCCTCTGCAGATTTTTTGGTTGCAACCATAATGGCTTCCATTTATTAATCAAGACAAGCCGGGAGGAACACGCAGCTTTGTCCTGTCATAGACCGGGTCCATACACTTAGCTCATGGAGATTATTTTGATAGTCCTTTTTCATTGTTCCACAATGGACGTGAAAGAGGAAGGACGTGAGCCGTTTTTTCCCGGCCTGCGGTTGTCACAAATGTCAGTAAAGAGATGGGAAGCTTAATGAAAACCCTGAGATGTCTGTTTCAGCATGGCCTGGCCCCTCACTCAAGTATCCATACTTCTTTGAAGAGGTAACTTATTGGTTTGAGAGAAATTTCTGCCTGTCTACTTGTCTGCTTCACGGATTGACATCAGGGCAGGAAGAAAGCAGGAGGGAAAAGGGAAAGAGAGAGGGCTTTTTCATCCATACGCAACCTTATTTCTGACATTAAAAACACGTTGTGTCAGCATCAGAGAACCGATAAATAAATCTCGGATGGAACATGAGACGGTTCTTGTCAATGAAAACTTCAATGAGCTACAGACGGCCCTTGCTCTACTCCTGGCAGATTTGTGATGATGTTTTAAGTCAATCCAGACTCGGGCCTTCCTCCTTTCTTTTGTCTTCCTGAAGCTCTCTGCTTCTTTTTTTTTTCTTCCTCTCTTTTGCTCATTTCAGGCCAGAGCTAATGAGAGAGGCCAGTGGAGTCAATGCAAAACAGAAGTTAGATGTGTTGTCCCACAATTGGACATCACATTACATGGATATTTATATCTTTAATTGGATGAGAGGAGCAGAAAAGTGCCTGCGGGCGGCTCCTCCGTTGAACTTCTCCAGTTTAATTTTCACCACACACACAAACAATCTCTCGCTCTCTCACTGTCATTCTCACTTGCTCTCTCACCCTCACTCTTCAATTGAATGGAATTCATTTTAAATTGTGATGATTTAGACCCCATTGAAAAAAAGTAAGTGTTTAAGTGTTTTATAAGATTTATGTCCCCACATACATAAACATGCATTCAAGCCAACATATACAGTACACACACACACACACACACACACACACACACACACACACGCAGATATTCGTACCTATCCGCATACATACACATCTCCCCCTTGCGGTTGGTGACAGACACTTATCAGGGGACATCAGGCTTGTCATTTCTCGCCCAGATTCATGATTCATCATCCCCCCTTTCCTCACACCATCCTCTGGCTTCTGGTGAAATATGATAAGTAAAAGAAATCAGAAGTCCACTGATAGTGTGCCAAGGATTTTCTCTGCCCTGTTTGTTTGAATAGAAGCCCACTTTTCTGTCATGGGAAATAAGATGTGATTCCAGTCTTATTAGAGGACATGGATGATCCCAGTACAGGATCTGAACGCCTGAGTTTTATGTCCAACTTTTTTTGCTCTTTCATATGAATCATTGAGGTTTTAAATCCAATAAACCATTGGCCGAGTGTAGCACTTAAATTGGTAGTTGATCTCGAGGATCTATCATGCCTTTTAGAAACCTGGCTGATCGTTGGTAGTTGAGTAGGTCTGTTTAGTTTCTGTAGAATTAAGCTTTCGTCATCTAGAGCTGGAACACTGGACTCGAGGCTCTCCCCCGTGGAGGGTAAACTGAAATATGACATGAAAGCCCCCTGCAGCTGCAGCTTATGAAACGTTACCATGGTGAAGACCCCGACAATGTGTCATCGACAGATAATGCTTTAAACAGACCGAGTAGGACACGTTAAGGTGTGCAGAGTACAGTTATAGGAAGGTATGTATGTAGTGAGGGCACTATATTAAAAGATAAATATATATTCAGATATATAGTCACAGAATAAATGAATTAAATAACTGTTGTGGTATCAGGAAAGCAAAGGGAGCATCAGGGAAATGTTAAAAGCTTTTATTTTCATCCCAAAGTAAATTATGGTGAAGAAGAGTATGACTCATAAGGGATGCATTTCATACAGCATTGCATAATAATAAACAAGAAAAAGATAATTTGCTAAGTAATTAAGTAGCACTATAACTGTCTAACATGTTTAAAAAGTTCACAAACACACGACGCGCATCACTGAGACATAAAACATAAATACGCTGTAAGTGGAATTGACTTTAACGCAGACGCAGCAGGCTGCTCCGAATGTTACTAAGCCCCCAATCAAGGATAAAAAGATCAATCTGTTTGTAGTTATGTCATCTGGTAGTGTCTGCAGAGCTGGCTCCCTGCTGGGAGCCAACCGTCCCCATCTAAGGCTGGTGACTAGTGCCGAGTGAGCACATAGCTCCGCGTCACAAGGCCATAAATTTCCACTGTAACTCCCATTGAAGTGCCTCGGCTGCACCGAAACCCCAGTCACGTCTTGGCTACCACCACACACAGACACAGTCGCCCTCCGCAAAGCTGAGACATAAATATTGATCTCAGTGGATTATTGATAAACAAGGACCCTCTGCTCGGTTTCTCTTTAATACCGTTCCATATGGGAAGGGGAGGGCAAGCCTGAGAAACGGAGCAAGTGTGAGTTGTGGAGTCGCCGAGATCCCGAGAGTTGGAAGGGGGGAGAGCGGGGGGGGAGCAGTAATCCAGAGTTACGTTTCAGTGACGGAGGGGCTGGTTTAGCGTCATTAGCTGCGGTCTGTAGTTTCGAGCATCTCTCTGGTGGTGGAACCACACTGGCATTCCATCCTGGCTGCTACTTCAAAGTCACAATGCCCCCGTTTCTTATGCTAACCAAATTTGTCAAGGCAGCATTAGGCTGGGGATATGGGAGATTGAGAGGCAGGCCCTCTCATCCAGAACTGTGTTTTAATGGCCTATCTCACCGCCGACTAATCATCTCCTTACAAGTGGCGATGCGGGAATCCTCCGTGTCACAGCACATGTTTCTCTATCACTCTTTGCACATCTGTCTCTCCCTTTTTTGCTCTTATTCTCTCATCTTTCTCACTTCTTCTATAACTCTTTCACTCTGTTTTGCCCCCCCCCCAATCCCAAACCCCACTGCCTAGGCCCATTAGTGTTGGCCAAATTGCTTCCGCATGAAGACTCCTTAATTGTGGTAATTCGGTGGCAGAGAGAACCAAGGTTTGAATGTTGCGGAGAACATGTGTCACTGCTTTAGTGGGCAGACGGAAAGGCAGGCAGCACCTGGAGGGGATGGTAATCATGGAAATTAGACCCCCAGCCTCCGCTACCACCAGCACTTACACCCCATCACTGTCTTAATACCACGACCTTAATAGGCAGCGAGCACCACTTGCATACCCCACCAGTCTGACTTCTTAGTGTGTGTGTGTGTGTGTGTGTGTGTGTGTGTAGACACTTGTCTACTTGCCAGGGGAGGTTTTTCTAACGTGAGATTAATTCCCACATCATTCTTTTTTGGCTGGTTTTGTCATGAGAACGTTCACACAGAATGTTGCTCTGGGTCAGGAGGATGGCCGTAAGCGGGGCCCTCGGCTTGCAGGCCGGTATGAATAGTTGAGAAATATTCACAGGCAAGTATTACACATTTTCCTGTTGGTTATTCATCGCACCCCCCGGTGTTTAAAGGCCTGTACTCTGTTTCCAGTATTGTGACAGTTCTTTAGTTCCATAGAATTGACTGTTGATGGAGGTTTTTCCCGAACCCTTGCTGCGTGTTGTTGTTTAGCAACCACAGTTATCCAGTTGCGACCTGAAATATGAAATGCATCTCTTCCTGTGTGCAAAGGCCAGATTTACTGTAACTGCTCTCATTAATTGACTGTCGGCTTTTATTGTTGTACAATTTATTGTTGCTGGTTGTAAGTAGCACTTTCCTTTTCTTTGAATATGTCGAAACCTCTCGAAGCTGATTATCTTGGTTGATGATTGAGCATCAAATGCATTCCTAAAGTCGCCTTTATGTTTCTTTAAAAGTCTACTATGTAAGGAATCGTTTTCTCATGGTATGAAAAGGAGATTTTGGTGCGAAGTGATGAGTCTCCCCTGCAGACCTCGTGTTTGCCGACTGCCAGAGCTGCTCTCGTCTCAGCTTTAACTGCAGGACAAACCACTGCTGGTTCACCTTGTCTGTTTTCCTGTCCCACTCTCTCTGCATGTGTCTGTATTTTTTGCTGTGTGTCAGTACTGGGCAAGGTGCCAGCAGACCTCCTGCTCCTACTTACTGCTTCTACTTCAGCCCTTCCTGACTTAGGAGAGACAGTTATTGTTTCTGCATCAGCACTTAATGGCTCAGCTGGCTGCTTTCGGTCTACCCAACTTGTCCATGTCTACCTCTTTCTCTGTCAGCCCCCTCGCTGCTGTGGGCCCGCTGCCAGACCTGGAGCTTTTAGCACTTTAGGCTCTCTTTCCTTCCCTGTCGGTCTTTGTCCGACTACTTGTTAGGGTTTTGGCGATAGTGTACATCCTCTTGTCAGCTGATCGTCATCACGTATAAAACTGATCCCTAATGCATTAGTACGTGCCAGGGGACTGGTTTTCTGAAAAAGTACGGGGAACTCTTCACTCGTGACTATAATGTGACCGCTTGCAGTGGAGCTGTAATAACTTGAATCATAACACAGCTTTACTAGCTGTTTTAAGACCTGCTGTACCTACTTCTCCCTCTATATCTGCTCAGGCGTCACCTCTGGTAATAGACACACGTTCAGGTTTTTGCAACAGCTTTTAATGGCTCCTTTGGACGCTTTCAACAACATGCCTTCTTCGTCTTATGTGAATGTCCAGACTTTATTTGCTCTTAAATATGCTTAAATATAAAAATTTGCTTGGAATCATGAGTGGTTTATGAATGAAGGCTACTACAAACACTGTGCTTCTTGATTTTTTAAACGGAGCCTCGCCTGGTGTAGCGTTATGGGCACACAACTTTCCCATAACGTTCCTCAAAGCAGTGTGAGCAGGACATGTTGGAATGTGTAAAACATGGCAAGTCTGCAGATGTCCCACACACATGCACACACACACACACACACACCATGTGCACCCCCTGCATTGAGGTATGTAGCAAGCAAAAAAGCAGCCTTCACATGCCATATCGCCCCATCCGCGGGCTTTTTAATATCTATACTCTCTTTCTTTTTTCTTTCCTTTCTTCACTTTACTTTCCATCCCTCCTTCCCTTAGAAATGTTTCCACACTCCTTCACGGCGTTCAGGATGGCAAATCCAGCTGCCCACAGTTGCCCTCACAGTGTTTGATGGAGTGCCGTAGCCTCTGGCCCCTAGCTGTGTGTTTATGTACTTCTTGCACCTGCCCTTGCTTGAAGAGTTACAGCACCACACACATTCACTCAGTCTTACACTCAATCACACACAGAAACACAAACACACACACACACATGTCTGGCTGTAACACACACACACACACACACTAATGCGTCCTACATACATAAACCAAAGTGAATACCACTGTTAAGTCGACAAACTACCAACCCCTGTGTTTCTCCTCTTCCTGTGTACCCCACTTTTTTATAGTCCGAACAGCTGGACAAAACATTGTCCAGAGCCCCCCCACGCAACAACCACCACCCCAGCAGGTGCACCGTGCCCTTTTGGACATCTACGTGGGCAACGTGGGATAGTGATACCCCTAGTTCCATTTATCAAAGAGTAAATAGAGTAGGGGGAATGGCCCCTGTTGTGTTCCAGATTGGCTTGCACTTTTAACATCTCCATCTTTTCCAGAAAGTATGGAGGGCTCATGGGAACACCCAGTCTGTGCGGAAGGCTACTCATCACCGTTGCGATCGTTTTTCCCCCCAGAACGGTTGAGAAAAAAAAAAAAAAGCAGAGTGAACACTAGATCTGGATATCCATTCTCTATAATGTTCTGGGTACTTTCAGGGTAGATGGGTCATGTGTTTTTAGGTTCACTGAGAAACACTCAATAATATAGCTGAATGTCTGGTGCAATACTTTTATGGCAAATGTATGTAATCTATATTGTTTCCAGGACGGGAAGCCTGGCTTTATGTAGTGCCTATGTCATTCTCTATCTTTCCCTCCGGTACTGGATCACATCAAATCACCCAACCGTGTGTGTGTGTGTGTGTGTGTGTGTGTGTGTGTGTGTGTGTGTGTGTGTGTGTGTGTGTGTGTGTGTGTGTGTGTGTGTGTGTGTGTGTGTGTGTGTGTGTGTGTGTGTGTGTGTGTGTGTGTGTGTGTGTGTGTGTGTGTGTGTGGAATAGTATGCACATAAGTGAGTGAGCTTACACATACATGCCTTTTTTTAATATTGTCGTTATGGTAACTCTGCTCTGTTTTCTAGTTTCTACTAAAAATTTATTTTCATTCAGTAAAAACATCGTACGATAACTAAACTACAACACATAACATTGAGGACAGCAAGTGTCAAGAGTGGTAAATGGAGACAAAGACGACACAAATTATTTAACAGACGGACAGAACCTGCTTACTTTTTGACAATAGTGTCATTTGTTTACAGTAGTGATACAAGGTATGCCTAGGGTTTTACCAGTTACTTAAAAATACATTGATATTTATGCGACTCACAGTATAACTGTAAATAGAGTCTGGGCCCAAGAATCCGATGATTGCTCGTTTGGCTTCTGGGATGAAACACCAGCTCTACACTTCATGTAGAACATCTGTCCTGTAAAGATGTAGGTAACCAAAGCCACAGAGAGACACACAGCATTGCTCTGTTTGACCTGCAGATATATTAAGTGGCAGGCAGGGAGACAGAGGGAGGGTTATTAACGTCCCCATCTTCCATCTGGGCTCATAGAGGGCCTCTCAGACAGCAGGTGAAGAGGTTGCTGGGTAATTTGTCTGCGAGGAGGAGAGGAGGGAAGTCAGTGGTTAGGGATTTTAGCAATTGGCAGTAATTCTCCTGGTTGAATGCTGTGTGTATTTGCATGTGTCTACTTGAAGCCGCTCTGTGTCCACGCTGCCTGCTGGTTTACATTAAAACTAGCGTTGAACTATAAGTAAACAACACAAGCGCTGTGTGCTAATTTTGGCGTAAATGAAGCGTATACCGTGTTATCGTTGTTGATGCAGGGTCCAGATAAGCAACTGTTGTGATTCAACCTGACAAACAGAGATAGGTGGGGAGCGAGTTAAAGCATAAGAAATGGAAGACCAAAAAGTCAGAGTGCATGTGGATGTAGATGAAAGAAAGCTTTTTTTTTTTCTGGAACTGTTGCCAAATATTGTCCTGCTGTGCTTTCATAGCCTCTGTGGCAGCACCCACTCATCTGTGGCTTATTAATACAGAACCTCCTCCCTCACCAGCAGGCAATACATCCAACATACATACAACCCATCTGCTTCCTTTCTTCTTCATCACTTCTTATGTATTTGCATTGAACTTTCGAGTCCCTTTACCTTCACTGAGTTGTAAACCCTTAACGCTGCGGACACTTGTAGGAAACGGAGTGCTATCGTTGTAAAAGGGGATTATTCTGAGAAGTATAAAGCCTCATTGGAACAGGTGATGTAAGAATTTAATGCGACTCCCTCGGACAGTTCCAACTCACTGGAAGAATGTAGCATGTGATGGATGGATCCTCCTCTCCTCTCTCAACAGGCGGTTTGGCGTAGATCTCCCTCAACTCTACAGTGAAGTTTAGCCGTCCAGCGATTTCTCCGCCGTCCTCTTGTTATGTGTTTGAAATAGCCTCTCACCATAGAAATAACATTGACATATCATAATGGCGAGTATGTAATCCCTCCCCCCCCCCACTCCTTCCTGCAGTGCAAACAGTTTCGTTTTGGAAAGATGGCAGACGGAAGGTTCTTCCACACTATGCTGTCATTAAGAGAAATAATCATAGAGTGAAGAGCACTTGAGGCTCCTGTGATGTAATGCTGGTGTTAGGTGAGTTGTAGTTGACACTAAGCTGGATACTGGTGTGACCGTACTGGATATTGTTTTGGAAAGATATATCCTTTATATTGGCCTATTACTCATTCTCCTAATAGTCGCTGTTATTTAACTGAAAATGTTCAAGTCATTCAACTCAATGGATTTACTGGCAACTTGTTAAACATTTAGAACAAGCGCTTGACATTTTTTTTTTTTTAAATCTCTTTAAATATCCTTGCTGGGCACTTTTTAATAATAATATGGCTGTGATATTGAGACTCCCATCAGTGTAGTGTAAATGTTTTCACACGGATCAAAATACAAATGAAATGTACCGCTTGTAAATGTTCAGAGCCTGCCAGCTTGTAATCACAGATAAATACACACATAGAAATAAAATGAATGATATACAGTTAAAAATGTACAGGGGACTGACAAAGATTGGAGCAAAACTAAGAAGTCAGGGTCTGATGATAACGTATCATACATTAGAGTCAAATGTGTTGTTTAGATTGCAGCTTAGGGGGGCTGTTCACTTATGTTTAAGCAAACGTTTACAGCTTTTTATCATATAAACATGTGTTTTTCTTATATATTTATCACAGCGTGGAGAGTAACCAACTGGTTAACCTTGGAAACAGAGGGCACCGCGAGCCAGAGCTCAGATTAACGCAACACACTGCGTCTGGTGTTGGTGATATCAGTGTTTCAAAGCACCTGGTTCGCTCCCAACGTTGGGAGCGACGGAGAGGGAAAGCAAGGGGTCAAGACCAATTAAAGGCCAATCAAGTGTGAAACCAAGCCTCGGCAGTGGTGTTTAAACCTGCCGGACTGCACTTCATTTTCACTTTGTTTTTTTTTTATTTTTTTTATTAGGTGTGAAGTCTCCAAGCCCGTCACCGACTCTCGAGGGCTCGGTCCAAAACCTGGAGCTGAAGTTCTGCAGCCGTGCGACGGTGAAATGCGCCTCGGGAACCGTGGGAGCTGTAAAAGTGTGCGCCAGGACCCCAGGTGTGTGCAGCTGTGCCCTGTTAAAACTTTACTGCCTGTGTAGGAGGGAGAGAGCGGGACCAACTAGACTCTTCTTTTACTTTCTTTAACTTCTACTTCTACACACTTCACTCTCTCTCTCCCTCTCCCTCCAGCTCCATCTTTATCTTGATTTCTTTCCAGCTATGTGATTCAGTTGCTGTTTTTCTCCTGGGGCGCTGTCATTGGGCTCCGGCCATGTCTTTGATGGCAAGGATGTTATTGGAGCTAGTGTCACAGCACAGAGTTCACCGGGTCAAACTGCACACATGATGTCAGGCAGATTATAAGATCTATTGCAGCTGTCAATATAGAACTACGAAGAAAGGAAAAAAAAACACGTGCAATTAATTTTCATTTTAATTTTCATTGCAAATTCAACATGTACAGGGGTCGCATGTAACGATGTGCACATAAGGGGCTACTTTTTTTATCTTGAGGTAAATTAATCACATGGTGAAGGTTAGTACTGTTTTTATAAACACCCAGTTAAATGTTCATGTCCATCACAGTTCCAGTTTTACCTGTGATAGAACTTTTGTCAACGCTTTTTGTCTGTTTGACACATTTTCTTTTCCCAAGACTCTTTCTGCAACACTAATATTATTTCACCTGTAGTTTCGACATGAATAAAGCGCTGTCTTTTGGATGTCTCATGTTGTTATGAAGACCCAAACTGTTGATTTACGGACGACGACAAACGCTGACAAACGCTGGAATTGATCTTACTTAAATATCAAATGCCTTGAGGCACAAAGTATCTTTATTCTCTGTACTGTCTCTTATTAGTCGAAGTCACGAAATCACAGCCTGTATGACGACTTACATAGACTTACAGTCACTCAAATCACAACCTGATTAAAAAATGGGGATTTTTTTCAAACAGTCCAGACTGTCAATATGAATATTGAATCCACCAGGATAATAAAGCAATCAGTCGCGTGTTTGTGTGCATCTGTGAGTGAGTGAGAGTGCACGTCTAGATGGGAGTTACCCAATTGTGAGTTGTATTTATTCAATCACAAAATACAGCAGTGGTCATTGCAGATGGTGGAGTTCTACACTCTATTGGCTGCACCGTTCTAGTCTTAAAAGATTTTGGTCACTGTGGAATTTTCAATATATTAATTATCCTTTAACTCTCGTCTCTTAGGTTCTGGAGAGGGGGTTAAAGAGAAGCTGGTTCCTCTGATTCAGGGCCCGTCTGACACCAAAGAACTCCACATGAGCCGCTGGCTTAATGAGAGCCGCAAGCCTGAATCTTTGCTGGCCCCTGACCTGCTGGCGTTTTCCGTTCAGATCCCTCAGCTAGGAGACGACTGCAGGAACTCAGGTAGAAGCTTTTGAAATGTCTGCACGCATCAGAGTCTCTCCTCTCTTTTTTCCACTCGATCATTGTACGTTGCTCTGTGCTCAACCTGTGCATTGTTGAAATCACAAATCGCCATCCTGCGTTGATGTTTCGACTTTTTAGCTCATTTTTCCGGTCGCGGTTGTGGTGTTTGGACTCGTGACAGGCACTGGTAGTCCATATTCCATCTCGGTTATTGGTGATCTAATACAAGAGTCTCGGCTTGTTTAGCTCGTCATATTTTCCTTCCCCTATAATGTCACGCAATGCCCCCTTTTGGTTATTTATTTAGTAAAGCCGATAAGCGTTTTCCACTCCAGTATCCTTGAGGCAGGGTTGGCAACTCGGCGTCTCTTTACAGGCAGCATGAGTTCTCTAAACAGCAGTTAGTCTCTGTCAGCGCTGGGCCGAGCTGGCTAACAACAGCAAACCACTCGAGGATTGCTGCTGAAGGCTGCACTGATGTCAGATTGCCCCCTTTTTGACTGCGTCCTCAGACCAGGGATTATATTTCTGGTGTGCGGGCGCATGCGTGTGTGTGACGTGGGATTATTCAGTAGCCCTTCCAATGCAGATTCCAACACTCAAAGTGCTGTCCTGCTTGATTTAGTTGACCCTTTAGTTGGATATTTAATCACTGCAACTCGGTGCATCTCATGTGTCCGCAGCAGTAGCCAGATATGTCTTCGGTATTCTTTCAAGCCAAAATTCCTCCTGTAGTGAACGAGCCCATGAATATCAGTATGTCATCACTAACCTTTCCTCCCCACCTGCAACTGCAACTACTTCTCTTACAAGGCAGCTCTACAGGGCTCCCAGGGAAGATTGATACCTCTGGAAGTATATGTACTCGACAGTCTCTCCTGTGTCACGGTCCTCAATTGCTCCCAGGTCTCTAAAAGCCCACAAAAGGTGACTCTCCAAAATGCACTCTGGGCTATTATCCCGCTACCTCCCCCCAACAGCCCCAAAGGCAGATACAGGAGAAGCCAGGGGTGACAATGTAAAACAATACACCTGCAGTATTTGTTTTCAGAGTTGTCTTCAGAGTCACAACTGTACATCACTTTAAATACGGGGCTGCAGAGATTCATCGCCTCGACTTACGTACAAAAACCTGAACCATATCAGACCCCTGGGCCCTTAAACATGTCAGCGCTGAGGTGGAGATAGAGTTGGCCTCAGGTGGTTTCACACTGTGAGGAGGAGATACGGATGCAGCCTAGAGTGAAGTGAAGTAAGAAGATAAGTACAGTTTAGAGACTCTGGATTTGGACTGGAATTCCATTCCATTAATGTTTGAATGTTGCCCCAGTCAATCACCGTCCCGTTGTTAGTGAAAAGAGTGCCAGGACACTGCTGTAAACTGCAGACGTAAGGCCGGGAAAAGCTTACGTTTCATAGGCAACTCACGGTTTGATGAATGCGAGGACAGTCTTGGGATAAATTCCCCCGCAAGTGGCATAGGAGTAGATTTGAAAAACAACGCTGAGTTCCTGACAAGGGCTCGTCCCGCCCTTTACAGCCTCGCAGACGTAGATAGATATTTTTAGGAACTCTGGTGAATTCTATTTAGTGCACAGCCTCAGACTATTACTTTGATTTAGGGAGCATATTATTTCAGCGCAGCAATGGCTCATAAAGACAGTACATATTTTTGAATATTAAAACCTGATCTGAACACAAACCAGAAGACCAAAAGGAAGCGAAAAGAGGGGGAGAGAGAAAGAAGATGAAGGTGAAAGGGAGGCGGGGGGGGGGGGGGGGGGGGGGGCTGACTCCCAGAAGCACTGGCTATATCTCCAGCAGATGTGGAGCAGTGGACGCCTGCACTCCTTCTCATCACTGCCTCAGTGCTCTCTCCCCCCCCCCCCCCCCCCTCTTCTGTGTTTAATGTTCTTTGTTTCTTGCTTGCTTTCTTTCCCCTCGCTGTCTGCCTCTCTCTTTTGTCCTTTTTTTTTTTGCTGCTTTTAATCTCAAATCTGGAATACTCATGCTTTTATCACGCCTTGTTTCAATTCATCAAGCATACATCTCTGTTCCTTTTGTGTTTTTTTAGGAGTCGAACAAGACATTTCTATTTTGGCTGAGGGTCGGTACAAAGCAACACCATTTTATCAATGAAAGCATGAACTTTTTCACTTTTCTTTTAGATTTTTAATACAAAGCACTGCACACACACACACACACACACACACACACACACACACACACACACACACACACACACACACACACACAGAGTTTTTCTGCAAGAAAGCTTTCTTTTATCTGCAATATACCTGTCAATACAGTCAAAGTTTGAGACAGCAGCATGGCTTGACAGTAACAATATCACCCGCCTGGAACATTTCTCTCTCTCTCTCTCTCTGCATGCATGTGTGTTGTGTGTCAAATGTGCAGGAAGAGCTTGCAAAGTTAGAGTGTGTGCGTCTGTGTGTGTGCGCGCTGAGGTATTTCTGAGTGTCTACTTATAGGTCTGTGTTTTGTGGTCAGGCTGACATCAAAGCGTTTGGTCAGTCCACATGTCCCATGTCCCCGCTGTCATCCTGAGGGTGACTGGGAGCCTGTTAGAGCAGTGTTAATGGAATGATGGATGCAACACCTCATTCAGCCCGAGATGAAAGGTAGAGTAGCAGCACTTTAAATGGCCCTGCACCCTTTGCTCCCATTGGGCAAACTCGGGGCTCAATGTTTTGTGATCATGACATTTCTGAATCGTTTGGAGCACTTGGCCTTGGCATCAAACACATTTTATTCGTCCCATGTGGCTCTGTTGATTCCATTTAGCAAATTCTTAAAGCGTGATCATTATACACGGAGCGTAGGACTGGGGTCGGGAAGTAAGACAAAAGCTAACTCCCTTACACCCTAGACATGCCGAAAGCATTAAGACATAATGAGCCGCAATCAACTTTTATATTCCGTTCTTCATTTGATTAGTCGCTTCTGGTTTTTGTAAGGATGCGACGCAAAAAACACCGCAGTGCCGTCGGATCCGTCTGCCCAATTCTCAAAGCATAATATTTATCTAAGGAGAGGGGGAGCTTGTCGGTATCGACATCAAGCCACCGCCGTATCGTGGCTGAAGTGTTTGAGTATATATACTCGCATGACACGGGGCTTTCACATGCATGTGCCTTATTTTCATGTTTTGGCGTGTGTGATTGACTGCGGTTGCTTCTAAGTCGAGGGAAGTCTTGCCTTCAGTGTTTCCCCACTGGTCATGTATGTGTGATCTCTGTGTTGACTCATTTCTTAGAGGATGTGACAGGCTCTGGAAATTGCCAGCACTCTCCTTATGGATCCTTTAATTCATCCCAGAAGCCATGTCTTACATTTTCCCTTTTTTTTATAGAGCTCTAAAAGGCCCGACTCTTCTCAGGCCTTTTCTCATATGGTATAGTTGGTCGAGTAGACGGCTTGAGACTTTACTAACGGCCAATCACATGAGACCGGCGAGCACTCTAGTCCTGAAATCTTTCTTTGACGCTGTTGTCGGCCTGAAATTACCCTCGAAGAACGTTGGGGAATGTTCATTTTCACTGCAGTGACGTAATGGTAGTTTAAACAGTTGAATGCCAGCATTTAAATGGCAAATTTGACATGTTTTAATCTTCTCTTTATCTTTAACGCACAGTGAATTAGCCGGAGAGATACGTTGCTTTTAAATACGGCCAGTGACATCTGTTTTCGGTCTAATTGTTTACCAGTGAAAACGAAAAATTCCAACTTACTTAGAAAACGAAGAGATTGGGTTGGGTGGCTCGGGGTGGCGGTTGGAGGGTGTCCCTTTACACTTGTAGAACTGCAGATCCAGGCGAATGTGTTTTCATTTAACGGATTTGAGGTTGGAACATTCTAATAAATTAAACACAATTAAAGGCGTGGGTTTAAACGCAGAAGAACTAAGCAGCTCCGCTTTGAAAAATCCCTTTTTTATAGATCCAAAGGCATATAGTAATTTCATATCTTGCCATTAAGCGATTGCATTACAACGTGTCAGTCCCAGATTCCTCCTAATTGAACAGCCGTTGGGGATATAACCAACGACGATAAGATTTTCCTTTTGGCAGTGGCAGAGCACCACCATAACCAAGTGTTCTTGCCTTTTTTTTTCTCTCCTTTCAAAAGAACCAAACATGATTCATGCTTGCGATCTGTTATGACTCAGTGAATACTGAGAAATCAATGCCATTATTAAATAACGTGAAAAAACAAGGTTTCGGACAGAACAAAAACACGGAGGGAAAACGGGGCAGCCGTGAGGGGAGTCAGACTCGGGGTGAGGTAGTTTTCTTTTAAGTCGCAGCAGGCAGCAATCCAGGTTGGCAGGCTGGATGAGGAGGGCACAGGTTAGTCTTCCACATGGGCCAAGCTGAGAGCCAGGGACATGTCATCCTTCACTCGCGCACACTGGGACTGATGCCTGTATTCCTTGACTGGTATTAGATCTATAAATTATTTGTGAATTTAATCAGAGTCGAGCAATGCCTCAAGGATCACAAACACCAGATATCCTTTGCCATGTCACTCCGAGTGACCCCCGGTGCTACACTCAGTGTAAATTACCACTAGGGCTCCAAAGACAGCTTGATCATTTTGATCCCCGGACAGTGGCTGGCTGGCTGGCTGACTCTCCTCCTTGGCTTGGTCTTGGGCCTGTCACTGCTGATGGATGGGAGAGACTAAGGGGGCCTTGGACGAGGCCAGTGTGAGGGAGTAGAGGGCTAGAGGGCGTGCGAGGAGCTGGGGTTTATGCTGAACCTCGGGGCGAGCGGCAGCCTGCAGGTGTTCCCCAAAAACCCCCACCCTCCACCAGCCTGACTTGCACCAGGGGAGGAGGGACCAATGGGTCGGGTGGGCTTTATGATCACAGAGAAGACAAAAAGTGAGAGCGAGTGAGGGATAGCATGTGTTTTCCCCAGGCACGCCAGCAGCTGCGAGACAATGATTTATGCTTTTCTCAGAACTCTGGGATCTCAAAATGTTACATTTAATCAAGCACACTGAGAGCAGAGCAAATGTTAAAGATGTTCCCTATAAAGCCCTCCAGTTTTGATCTCTTTACCATACCATGGGAGCTGTGGGAATAGGGGAACAAAGTGATCTTTAATCTTAATTTAAACATATTGCGGGGAATTATGAAAGCTACATGGAATTAATCCTTGGAGAATTCCTTCGGGCGCGGTAACACTAAACATATTTAGTTCCCTAATAGATATTAAAGCTGTTTTCTCCTCAATTACTGTTCCTATTGGACAGATGGAAGGGAGAAAATGTTTCAGAGTTTGAGGTTTTATGCGGAGTTAAGTCCACATTTCAACACTGAACAACTTTGTTTAAACAGTAACATAATTAATCCACAGTTTTAAAGAAAACAAAGTATGTTCCCATTGCTAGTTTTTGTCCGTACTTTACAAATTCAGCAACACAGATTTTTTAGAAACATTTGTATCTGTCCATCCATCTGTGTCTTTACTTGTTGATATGATGACGATGACGTGTGTGTGTGTGTGTGTGTGTGTGTGTGTGTGTGTGTGTGTGTGTGTGTGTGTGTGTGTGTGTGTGTGTGTGTGTGTGTGTGTGTGTGTGTGTGTGTGTGTGTGTGTGTGTGTGTGTGTGTGTCAGTCAATAACAGGTGGGATCTTACAGTATCTTACAGGGCCCGTAGACCCGGAGACTAATGAGAGCAGGTGGGAACGAAGCGCCACCTGACTTTGATCTGACCATTTCAAACAAACACACATGCATGCATTACCCTCGCTGAGTGGTACGTGCACACGCACAGGCATGCACACTCTTAGAAACACTTGCCACACATGATCTCTTTGCCTTTTCTCTGAAAGCGTAGCCTTTGAACGGGTTGCACCGACACCGTAGATGGGGTGTGAATTTTGGGATCTCCCTTGGTAGCCTCCTCCATTACAATCTTTCAAAGGCCTGCCGTACTTTCATATGTCCATCTATCATGCTCTTTTTCCCTCCTTTGCATGTGTTCACTCACTCCATTGAGTGTTAAATCAACAGTCTGGCTTTGTCTCAGGCAGCAGCTTGATGGCTTTAAGCTGCTGGCCTGAACTTTCTCTGGCTGATAGACCTACAGTAGACAAAATGCTCCTAAAAATACATTTATTTAACGTCGTTGTGAGAAAATCCAAGAGGCAATCTCTTTAACTAGTTTTGTAGGTAATGTGATCAGCTTTGTAGCTGTTGGGAACTGACCAAACCTTCACCTGAAATCTTTTTGAGAGGCAAATACTTCCTTAGCACACACACACACACACGCACACACACACACACACACACACACACACACACACGCACACACTTATTTATATAAAGCTGATCACATTACTTGCAAAACTAGTTAAAGAAATTCCCTTCCCTTCCCCTAAGACCATTCTGTTTACTGTAGGAATATATATATTTATATATTTATATATATATATATATATATACACACATACACACACACATGCAGGTTTTGCATGAAACCGATTGAATTGGGTCCATTCTCGATCTCTCCATTGAATTCGGGCGCCTGAAACTCGACCATAAGAGGTTGTTCCATTTGTTTATTTGTTTAAGCACTTTGTAACTTCCTCAACAATCTGTTTAATCTTCAAGGCAGTCGCTCTCATCATGTCTCGTCAGTCAGTGTGTGTGAAGCAGAGCAGGTAATGTGGAGATTAGACCCGAGGGAACCCACTCAGGGCTGGCTATTGAGGTCAATCATGGCCCATTACTGGAGCTGTTCATCTGTGAAGTGTCGGGCTACTTAGGCCACTCTCACAGTGCTTAAAACCGGGCTGGAGTGTGAGGCTGAGGGGCAGAGATTGGGTACAAGGGGATAAGGGCCGAGGCTGGGGATGGAGTGTGACTGGGGCTAAAGCTGCTGTTCGGGCTAGCCTCCACCCTTACATGATATCACAGCTTCCATGCGGCCATTTGGCATTGGCCGTTCGACATCCTTTCTGAGAATGATTCAGTTTATCTCGGTCGCAGATGGCCAGAGGTTGGGCTCTGTGCTTTGCACTGGAGAGGAGATGAAAGCAAATGACGCTTTAATGATCCCTGTGTGGATGTCGGTCATAGCAACAGTAAAGTAACACAATACACCAAACAGAAAATGGAATATAAATAGCAAATTGGAAAGTCAGACGGTGTCAAACACAACACAGCCAACACTCCAGGCGACGCCAGAACAAATATTATAAAGATTAATCAGCGAAAAGCTATAATAATTTATAGCATATTATCAGGTGGTGGTAATAAAACAGGGAGGTTTAGTAGTTCTCTCCCTAGGACAGAAACCCAGGACTAACTTCAGCTTAGGGGAACACGGTGGTCAGACTACAGGCTTTTCTGGTGTTTGCTGTCAGGGTCGGGCATCATGGTGGTGTGTAAGTGAGTCGGCTAGAGATGAAGAACTAGCCTTTTGAGTGTGAAGAGAGGTCATTCCGGGTCACTGCTGTTCCACTTCTAAAAGCGGCCGCTTTCCCCGTGTGAAAGTTGAGCCGATATTAGCTCATCAGTTTCATTAAGAAGATCTCTGTAAAGACCTAATGGCTGCCTTCAAGATGGCCTCTTCTCTCACATTCGGAGTGCACTAATGCATTATAACGTGGCAAGCATGTGGCGAACGTTTTTTTCATCCATTTTAACGTGTTCCTTCAGGCTAAAGGTTTGCAATCCACACGGAAAAACAAAAACAGAAAAATCTCGATGAGGTGGACATTTGTGAAAGCAGACATTCATTCATCTTTAAGAAAGGCCCAGTCTGGATTATTTTTCCCTCAGGAAACTCCTTTAAAGTCCTCTTTAACATGTTTTTTTTAAATTTAATCACACCTTTTATATTGTTTCCTGTTGGGAGTGCCAGCATCACAGCTGTGGATAGGAACTGGATCAATACCTTGATCGAGACGGCAGGATGTCTTAATGGCCTGACGTCAGACTCTCTGGAGATCGTCAGGGAGCAGAGAACCAGAAGGAAGTTTCTGGGTTTTCTGTCACGGGACGGCACAGCACCTCCATAAAGAGTAGCAGGAGCATCCGGCTTCCCAACCGCTCCACTCAGAGGTTCAGAGTGTCTTTAGTTCCTGCAGCCGTTTAGACTTTTGCTTGATGTTTGCGTGGTTGTACATAAGCACATCTGCAGTTCTTTGCTTTTATGACTTTTCTTCTGATCTAATTTATCGCCGGCGTTTGCTGACGTATTGTGCTTTTTATTTCTAAGTCTTTGACGATGTATCGTGTATATCATTGTTTATTGTTGCATACCAGTTTGATGATCATCTTCTTTAATGTTAAGTTTTTTCATGTTCTACGCGTTTTGAGATGACACTTAATATGATACTGAGTAACCAATGGCAGTATCCTGTTTAGAGCCTTCCCCGCATTTCTGCTTTTGCTCTTTGCGTGGATGGGGGAGATGCTTGCCCTTGGCTACTCAGCAGCTGGAAAATAGTAATCTAGCTTGTCAGCTACTGGGCGAAATGCAATTCCCAGGGCAGCCTGATTCATTTCCCACCAAGGTGCTATCCATTTTTAATGTTTGTCAGTGAGATATTCAGTGAAGAGCCTAACACAGAAGCCCCCCCTATCCCCCTCCCCCACGTCTATACACTCCTATCATTTCAAATTCCCATGTGACTGCAGAGTTATTACAGTGAGTAATTACAAGTTAAGCTCTTTAGAGAGAGAGAGAACTTTGCCAGCTGTATCCTTTAAGATCATCCATTCATCATTAGTAAGTAAAGAAGAAGGGAGGGGAAGCTAATGAGTGTAGTTTTCACTGGTTTTAAAGCAGAAACACAGAAGTGCAAGTTGTGTACGTGCTGCGGCTGGGGGAGGCCATGCCGACTGTTGGTGGACAGTGGTAGTCCCAGGTCGACTGTGCAGCATACAAGCTGTTTACACTTGATCCCATCCTGGGCCGAGTAGCGGGACTGGAAGGGGTCAATTAAGTTAACCTTATCTAATTGAATGTTGTCACTGGATCAAAGGTGGCCACATTCCACGCCGCCGGATCAAACGTCGCGCGGCACAATCAAAACAATTGACTTCCCCCAGATCACCCAATCAGGAACTTTGGGTTTCATTCTCACAAATTAGAGGGGATAATGTTGACAGCAGAGGGCCTGAACACTGTCTTTAGTTAGGCCCATTTGAGTTAGTTTAGTGAGATTTACTGGTTATCACCATGTGCTTTAGGTACTTTCCCTCATTGTTTCCCAAAAAGGTGACAAACAATTATTTAAGTTTGTAGATTTAAAATAACATGAACTCATTAATAACCGTTTTACAGCCTTTCTGCTTCATGATAAACTGTACAGATGTGCTGACGCGTCAGGCTGCGGTTTAGCTGCTGCCCTGTGATAGAGATTTTCCCTTCCTAATGCCTTCCCAGCTTTGCTGACAGAGACGAACATTCATTTGCGGCGGCTCCCTGCTCATCACCACTTAGTTTATCAGTGTCACTGCCTGTGAGCCGTGCTTCTGTCCCTCCTCTCACGTTATTGCTGTCCCAGCTACGAGTGTGATCAACCGCCGCCTCCTCACTTTATTAGAGGCTGGTTACTGATTCTTACTCTGCCAGTCCTAAAGTCACATACAGGCTAACCGGAGTTCAGACGGATGCCGAATCGGCAGTATTGAAGCTAGCTGGCTGGAGTTCTGTGCCGGTAGCCAAACCAATATGTGTCTCGCCGCTTGAGTGGCCATCAGAAAACACGCGGTGGGCGTGGGAAGGGGATGAGAGGCCATTAGCTTCTTCACAGCTGAGCTGCCGCGGCGCGCCTCCTCCCTCGTACCGTGCCCTTCCCTCATCTCTTCACCCATTCACTCCTCCACTCCCCTCCTGTCCCGCGCTCTTTTTTTCCCAGGCTGCACGGTGTGCACACAGCGGGCAAAGGTTTACCACACAGCGCCGCAGCAGCACGAGTACCTCAAAAGAAGAAAGGGGGGGTACATATTAAAGTTAGTGGGCGAAGTAGAGTCCCACATAAAGCAGCAGTGGTGAGGATGAAAAGGGGTCTGGGGGGGGGGGAAGAGGAGTTGAAATGCGACGTAGGGATGAGATATTCTTTGAAATGTCTTTTGATGCTGATGTGGGCATTATTCCTGGAGCTCTGTGTTAAGGCGCAATTAATTAAGCTAATTAAACAAATGGCGGTTATGCGGTTGTGGTGTAGGTTTGGGTGGGATGGTGAGAGAGATTTCTCACAGAATAAAAAAAAAAAAAAAAAAAGCCAAGTAATTAAGCGAATCAGCCGGTAGGAACCAGACCAGGTGGGGTGGGGGTGGGGGTGGGGGGGGTTCAGTGAGGCTCAGTCGAGAATGGAATGTGACACAAGCCACACTAATGTTGAATTCTCCCATATAACTGGCTTACTCTTCCACACTCTCATTCACACACACAGAAGACTCTCAATAGTACCACTTACAAGGTCTTTGGCTCTTTTTCAGGCTTGGCTCGTGTTCAGAAACACTGTTGGAGCCAGTAAAGAGTTTAGCATCATCTGTTTCTTAGAAAGGGGGGGAAAAAAACGGGAAATACAAAGTAGTTTATGCAAGGTTTTGTTTACCGCACACCCTATCCCTCTGTTGTTCAAATTGTATTTCTTTCTTTCCGTCGTCCAAAACCACTATGATTTGTCCCAGTGACAGACGGACTGAAGAATGGCTTCACACAGCCTTCACTCTATCGTCACATATTTATCCCCTAAATAAGCAGCTCTTCCTCAAGAGATCTGTAATTCTTCTCGTTTTGTATGCAGAGCTCTGGTTTGTCTTCAAAGCCCCACGCAGACCACACAGGAACATCTTTGGCGTCATTTCCCATTTGGGGAAAAAAAAACACAAAAAACAAGAGAAATGACAAAGTATGAGCCAGTAGAGTGACTGGTAGCAGAAATAAACTAGATTTAAAGCTGCGATCTGCAAATCTCTACGTTGAATCTACAGCAAAGATGACAAGAGCATGTGGTGGTAAAAATATCTGACTGACTAATGTGTAAAGAATGCATCTGTCCAGAAATGAAGTCAGACGTGTGTATGGACAGCATCTTCAGCCTGTGTAGTAATGCCTGCTTGTTTTCTAGCTCCACTCATAAAAACCAAACTCACACTTATGTCACTTTCATGTAATTTGGCCATCAGCATTTCAACTGAACAGGCTTTTATCACGATGTTACTCACTCCGACACTTTTCATCTTTGTGTATTTTGACGTGTGAGGCTATGCAGCAGAATCATGTCACAATAGTCATTAATATCGTTGATATGAAAAACTTTTAAATGGAGTTGAAAGTCCAAATGACTAACAGCCCCCTTCGGCCCTGCTCGTTTATATCGCCCCGCTTATCCTGAAAGTCTCGGTGATGAATGTGAATCTCTGAACATTCGGCGATCCAGTTTGTTGTGTGATTGTTTGCAGATTTTTATTTTGGAGTGGTATTTAAAACATTGCAGCCCTTGTTAAACATATTTCCAAAAGAACACGGTTTCAGTTGACCAAAAAGGTGTAGGCTGAAGCTTATTGTATCTCGCATTTTTTACATAATGGAATAAGCAACTGATTTACTAATAGGTTTAGGTCATACAAAAACAATTTTTCCATTTTGGTTTAATCATTAATTTCACTGCAGACAAATTCAAATACAGTAGACACAGAGGCAGGCATCATTGGACTTTCTCCTAGTGACCTTTTAACTTTCTAACTAGTAGCTAGTTTTAATGTATGATCCCCCCCCCCCCCCCCCCCCCCCCCCTCCCCACCAAGTGCTGTACTTTACATGGCTCTGTGTTTGAGTAAGTTATAGCTTTACATATTGCATTCTACATCTGTATAGGCTTCTAGGCATTTAGCTTAAGGGGATTCATTACAGAAAGGCTGGCAGACGTACAGATGCAGCCATTTGACTCCTGTTTTTGTTCTTGGTCCTTTTGCATTTTTATGTGACATTGGTTCACATTTTTTTTAAGCCTTCAGTCCTTATTCCACAGTCACATCTGTAGTTTTAGTGTTTAAAGGAGAATAGAAAAGACACCTTCATTAACAGATTTAAGGTGGATATGCTGGATAGTATGTATTATATAGATAGTTTAAGATGAACAAGTCTTGAGGATGATGTATTGTTTTTATTTTCAAACTATGCTGGCTGTAGTGTTACAGTGGTTCTGGGCTGGTTCAGCTCAGCTCTGGTTAATAATGGCTGGAGGCAGTGAGTGCTCAGTACCCTGGTTTATGTCCACCCATCCAGTCTGCTGTTCTCTGCTGACCTGGGACGGCAGGAGTCACCGCTCCTCCTGTTGCCTTTTCTCTCTGCTTTTCTCCACAGTCGTGACATTTCTAACGTTGCATTCATATTCCTTGGTGGATTGTGTGTGCTTTCTTAAAGCAGAAGTGTTTTTGTTAGCAATAAGAAAAAAAAACACGTAAGAAATATTAATGGAAAGGAATGAATAAAGAGCTTTTTAGATTCTAAAATGTACCCAAAATTACTTGGAGAAAACATAGATAAATTGCTTTATATCGTCCCTTAAACGTAAATCGAAAAATGTATTTGTCTTTTTCCCTCGTTTGCGTCCTCTCTCTCTCTCTCTCTCTCTCTCTCTCTCTCTCTCTCTCTCTCTCTCTCTCTCTCTCTCTCTCACTCAAACACCCCCCCTCCCTCTCCCTCTCTGAACAGCACTGCAGGCCAGTAAGTGTTATTCGTCAGTGATTTAGTGCAGGAGCGTTTCCAGGATTTGAGGACTTTCGGGACTAAGCCTGGACATCTGTAGGGGGTTCCTCTCCCAGGGAATGTCTTTGTAAAATACGCTCTGGTTTGATACTCTTTTATGCACTCTGACACCTTATTTACATTTAAAGTACATTTGCTAAATATTGAACAAATTAAATATGTACCACACAAACTGTTGTATATCATTATATCGAATTAATATAGATAGCTAGTAATTATGTAACTAAGTGAGAAAAGAAGTACATAAGTACATACTATGCATAAAAAAACCCATCAGCCCCCTTCCTCCTCTCATTCACTGTGACTCGCTCTTCTTCTTTCTCTTTACATCCTCCGCCCATGTGCTTCCCTTCTCCCTCAAACCCTAAAACGGATCCTGGTCCCAGTGTTCCCCTCCACCCTCTCACCCCACTTAACCTTCGCTCACTCTCCTGCCAGGTTGGGCAGGAATGTTAATGGAAGCTGTTGCTGTGAACAGATCTGGAAGGTTCCGTCCAGGGCAGCCTCTAGTGACAGAGGCTCTGCCCCGGAGAGAGTTATGGTGGCTTGGGTGAGGAGAGCATCCTGCTCCCTTGGCCCCTTCAGTCTCTCCTGGTAACCTGAGCCTGAGTGTTTCTGAAGGCCTCGCGACTGGTCATCTTCAACTCGACGAAACTTTTACGGCCTCTTGTCATCCTCTGACTCGGAGCACTACTTCACTTCTCTGTGTCTCTTTTCTGTTTTTCCCCCTCCTCTCTGCCTCTCCCATCATTAGAAATCGTACACAAAATGAATCCTTTCACCAAATGTGTGCCTTCACTCGAACCGGTGTTTTTAATGTATCAGTCACTCTGGCGTTATCGGCAGCATCAGCGTTCTGGGGTTACTGATGCCCTTTGCTTCTCTGGGATTTCTTTTATTTTCACAGGAAGAGAAATAACAGGGCCAAGAAGGAGCTCTGGCGAAAACCAAAAGGTTGTCATTATGTCATGACTCATAAACACACTTTTTGACATCTAGATCTCAGGGATATCAGAGACAGAGAGGCAGAGTGGGATGGAGCCCCGGCCTGGCAACGCGCTCGTTACCGGAATTAATAAGGAAAACATTTTACCAGGAAATACGATCTGGTGTTTTGAAAGCTGTGGCTAATGTGCCTCCGTACCCACAGTCTGTATTAGGTTAATCAGCTTTCAGACTGCACAAGCTGTCTGGACTGGGATGGAGCTTTGACACCCAGCCTGGGGGCTACATACTTGCTTCTGTGAGGAGTTTCACAGCCAAGGTGCAGACTTTGCCTCGGGGCGTCGGACCTCAGTGCCTCCTGTCAGCTCTGCGGCTGACGCCACCATGAGAGCCTCGCTACTCTGGTATGCCCTTGAAAGTCAGTCAAGGCCTCTGACATAGGCCTTTTCTACGGTATGAATGTGGTTTCATGTATGTGTCTAAACGGGTGCTTAAGGCAAGTGTTTGGATATCATATTTGTCTGTGTGGGTGTACTGTATGGCTTGAGCAGAAGCTGTTCTGGTATCAAGATGTTCTTGATACGGTTTCCAGCACTTTCTCTCCTGCTGGGGGAGAAAAAAGGCGTAAAACCCCCCAGAATCTCGAGGCACACTGGCCAGTAACCAGCAGGCAGCTAATTTATCTGATTGAAGGTGAGATGAAAGCAGTGGGGTGCACTTAAAGCTCCCTGCTGTTGTCTGACTGTGTTTGTGCTTGTGTGTATGCATGAATAATGGGAAGTGTGTAGGTATTTTGTACCCATCTGTATGTTAAACTGCTACAGATGGTACGAGTTTCTGCCGAGCTCCCGTTGGTCAGTAGCAGCCGGAGGCTCCTTTTTCCGTATGGGTTAAAAGGCTTTTAGGCCCGCGCAGTCGGCTATGTCTTGCTGGAGAAACGAGCGATTAATCTTAGACGCATATATGTAATACACGTGCCAATACATACAAGAAAACAGCTTTTATCCCACTAACATGCAATCATGACTCACAAAGCACACACAGCCGCGGGATGATCTGCAACTTCAGCCTCCGTCAACCCCTCGCAGCACGGAAGTAGTTAAGGGTCATTATGGCATCAAGCCTTTCCCAAAGGACAGGAGGTTTTGAGGGGTGATGTGTGTTTGTGTGAGAGCATGTGCTTTTTTACCATTAGGGTGATTGGTAAGCACAAATCCACTGGTGTTTTGCAGGGAATCTGGAAATAGTAAGCATCACAGCACAGCACAGGTTATCTGAATGTAGGCGTGGGATCTCTTGTATGATCATTGGACCTCATGCAAGAAGCATTGGTGATTTAGGAGAACGTATGAAATCAGCAGTATCACGAGATGCTGAGTTTCTGACACAACACTGTACCAATGAAGAGCATTAGAATGGTAATAGTGAGCGTGTTCGAGCAGAGGAGGCGGCGTTGTGACAGATACCGTAAAGGGGGGAAGCGAAGACTGCTGATTGACTGCTGAATGAGTCTGCTCTGTTTTAAAGTGTCACTGTGAGGTCTGCTTTTTGGACAGGCAGAAGAGCCCTTGCCAGGTGTAGACACTAAATCCAGTCTGCTTCTCCACACAGGGAGATAGATGACCTGTCTACATGTGTGGTGGTGCTCTTCATGCAATAGGCCAGAATACACAGGGGCCCGTTACCTCATACAGAGAGCTGGATATGACTGTGTGCTTACTCAGTTAGCAACAGGGATACAAGATTTTAGGCAACATAGACACCAACTCTACATCAGTATTTACAAGTTACAGATATACAGTAACTGTGTGAATATTATTGTGACTTTTTGCGTCTAGTTATTTTTTCCGTATTCATAAATTGTCGTGTGCCAACAAATATTTCCCTCAATAGTACAGTTTGAAATTTGAAGGCAAACACCACCTCTAGTGGATTTGCTCGAAATCCGTTTTGGTGGACTAACCGTGAGTTGACCCCTACGCTGGTCACTGTTACACTGGAGCACGAGTTAGAATTATTACCCTCTTTCTGTACAAGTTATAGGCTCTGGCGGCTTTATCCGGGCTGTATCAACACATTGATCTAATTCTCATTTTCCCTCTGATTAATCGCCGTGTTTTGCGACTGCGCCGCTGTCCTTTTGGTGCACTTTGCATATTTTTCACGTGCCGTCGCTTTACCACTTGTTACAAATCATTAAAATTCAAAGGGGAAAGTCTTTAGTCTCAGCATTAGCACATGTAGACGTGTTTTGTTGTGGTGAAGCTCTTGAAGCAGAACAGACTGCACACAGCCATTGTTGCTCTGGCGCATGTGCGTCCTGTGTTTTTTCTGACGCAAGTGGGTGTCCGGGTTGGTGTGCCTTTTTTTTTTCTTTTTGTTGCTGAGCTTGTTATGTTCTCCGACATTACAGGATCATTGAATCACTCTCACCCTTTCACCTCCATCTGTGTCTGACAGACAGACACTCTGCCTGTGTGAGACGGGGCCTAAACAGGCAAGGCAGCAAAGTGACGTGTGACAATCCTGAGAGGGTGGAAGGTCCCTATACTGAACTAATAAGCCAGGCTTATCTGTAAGCCCTGTGATGGCCAACACTCTCCCACCACCTCTGCCACCTCCAATGTGTTGGCGACGGCATTTCAGCGCCGCTGCTTCTGGATCCCTCTTAGCCTCTGGGCCAGTCAGTCAGTCGCCCTGTCAGCCCAATCTGCCCAGTCCATCAGTTTTGTTTAAGAGGCTCTTTAATGCAGTTGATTAACGTGTCAAAGGTCAAACCGTCGTGCTTTTCCACAACGTGTAGGGGGGGTGTGTGTGAGGTGGGATGGTGGAGGGGACGGGTAGTGCGACAGTGTGATAAGAAGCAGACGAGGGGGAGGCTCAGCAAAGGGACCTTATCACCGAGTCACATGGGGGATTTATGGCTCAAATGAACTGTAGAGTTGCATTAAGTGCTGCATCAAGTCCTAGCAGTTCCTCTAGGATCAGGCATGGGACGATATGAAACTTTCATGTCACGATTATCCTCATCAAAATCATTGTGATTCATGATATTATACCAAAAAATCATCAAAAATATGGTAACAACCTTTAAATGGCACTTAAATGCTTGCATGACTTTACAGTTTATAAAGAAAATGCATGTTTGTTGCCTGACAGAAATGTCATGTTTAGTGAACGACCCTTGGTGAAAACTAATCTAATAATCTTCAATACAAGGCTTACCTACTTGATCACCTTCATCAATGTATCAGTAGGAGTTCAGATATCATCAGATATTTTAATAAATTATTATTTTCACGTTTTACAAAATTGTACTTTTACATAGAAAAGCGCTTCATAAAACATTGAATTGATTCCTCAGATTTTCAAATTAGCAATCTAAGCAAAGAAGAATAATTAGGAGGTCATGATGCAATTAAATATCAAGATCAGTAGATGACAGGGTTAAGGGGAGACTCCATTGTTTTTATGCAGTGTAATTTTTAAATTGTTGTAATTAATTTATGGAGTAACAAAAAGAGAAATTCTCTCCAATGCATCAACAAAATGAGTAAAAAAATGACCCTGGCTTTATCCAAGGTTCTCATTTCTGGTCATGAAAGTTCTGCAAATTAGCACATATTTGATAAGATAACGTGTCATTTAAATATACATTTTCAGTAAACACGTGTATAAAAACATAATTGTCTTAATTTAATTTAACAACTGGTGAAGTTTTACGGTGATACCAGCAAGTTAAAAGTTTTGCCCTGTTCACCCACATTGTCTCCCCTTTAAAAAATAAAAAAACCGACCATAGGAGAGGTATAGTAATCCAAAGCAACACATATGGAAGTGAGTATGTACATGCACACAGGTAGCCATATTCCCATATCCAAGAAGGCATGAAGGATGTTTGTGATGACAGCTCGGTGTAACACTGCCCAGTTCTGTGACGTCCAGTCCTGTAGCCTTGTAACCCTCTAATCTCTGATGGTCTGTCATTCTAGCCCCCTGCAGTGACAAGCTTACACTGCTGTTCACACCTCTCTTATCAGCCAGCAGTCCTCCTCTGCTATCAGAAACCTTCACAGGAGCTTCCTCTGTTGCCACAGGCAAACTGGAGAGGCCACGGAGTCTGGAGCCAGAGGTTCACCCTCTACAACAGGCAGGCTATTTGGCAAACTGTAGAATAATACATTTTTAATGTATCGACCCATTTTTGTGAAATGACAGGTTACCGTGATCTGCTCTGTCTGCCTACATCAGGATCAGAAAGGAGTTTACTGCCAAGTACGTTTTCACATCCAGTGTAATCTAGTGTAATCCGGGGATTTGATGTGAGCGGGCCTCGTTGAAAGGAAGATGCCTTACCGTGACATCCAACAGATCCACTCAGCTGGTGCCCGCACAGCAGGTGGTAGGGTGAACGGGTGGGCGCAGAGCAGCCTGACGGAGAGCTACCGAGGTATCAGGGATGGAGAGGGGCGGGTTTTTTTCCGAGACAACCCCCTGCTCTTGTTCTAGGTGTGAACATGGGGTCAGCCGTTGCGAAAGGGAGGGAAAGAACAGCACGGAGCAGCAGGGTGCTGGAGACGGTTGTCAGACACAAAGACAACGGTCTGATGGTCTCACTCCATTGGCTGGTTGACCCTCTGGATAATGGACTACAGCTTCACACTAGCTCACCTTTAGTATGTGTTATATATATATTGAAAGGTCTTCTCATCTTGCTAAATAAGTGACCAAATAATATAATCATACTTTGGGGTTTCTGGGTAAATAACTGTTCCTGACTCCTTCAAATAGGTACACAGAATAAATCGTGACCTACCTGTGACGTGCTCCATTATAAACGACTCTACATGTGGAACCCTGCACACTAAGTGAGACGCAGTGGACACAGAAAATGTGACTAATGCGAAACCACTGCGAGCGAGCTGCCACTGAGTTAAAAACGCTACACTTTATGGACACTGAAAGTTTGGTCTTGAAGCGGAGGCTTAATAAACACCATTTGGAACTTGAAAAGAGTGCGGCATCGTGGCTGTTTGTGGTCTCCACTTTAACGCATGTGAGTAATTACCGGCAGCGTTTGAAGTGAGCACACAAAAATGTTACAGAAAACCCAATTACTGTATGAGGATCGGCGGGAGACATGCAGGAGGATTAAAGGGTGGAGGGAGTGATCTGATTGGTTTGGCTTTGAACTGAATTATTAATTGCTCTAAAGTTACAGTCGTGCAATTTTTGCTTCCCAAGACTTTTACATATAAATGCATTTTTTTTCTCCACCATCTTCCGAAACTGGATTGTTTATTGTCCTTGCTTTGTCAGGATGACACAGCATTGGGTGGGGTGAGTGTGTGCCGAGTTCGGTTGGAACTGGTTGCGGTTTGGTAGCAAGTACTACAGTAATACCAGGCTTTATATGAGTGTGTGTCTCCGCTCCGCCACATGTGTTGAACTGGTCACTGGGCTCTTCGTCTTCGTGGTTTGCCCCTGCAGGCTGCCGGCAAGACAGACAGACAGAAAAATAGCATGAGGCATAAGGACATGTAAAGCATTGGGGGAGTTCAATACAGGGCATTAAGGCAGACAAACAGGCCAAGGCTTACACATCTGGGTTGGCAGAATATCACACACACACTCACACACACACACACACACACACAAAGACACTGGGAGTTGGACAGTGTTTGTGGCAGAGATGGTATGAAGGGCAGAGTGAATGAAAAGCATACAGGCAGTAAACAGAGTGCAACAAGGATATCTTTGTTGTGGAATGTGAAATTAGATTTTAAGTTTCCCATTAACATTTTTTCCATTAGGGTCTCCCAGAAATATTCAGATTCAGTACTGCAATTTTTTTGCCTTTTATGTAGAAGCCAGGCAGTTGAGGCTTAAGACGGGGGGGGAGCTATTACATAGATATAGAGGTAAAAGGGCAACAAACTTACACAAAGTGTGTGATAGGCCTCAGAGGTGACCTCTGTAGTGGGACTGTCCAGGAGGTCAAACAAACTTGTGGCAATAGTAAAGCCTCTCCTTGTACCCCGCAGCTCCACACTTACATCTCTAGGCCTGTTTAAGGACTGGGTCACTACAGAGGCAGCAGGGCGCCTCCCTCTGGGACCTGTGGTTTTACTGGGACAGCTCTCTGGGAGGCCAATAGTTCTTGTTTGTGTGTATGCACATCTGTGTTTCTGTGGACGGCCATTCAAAGGACTGGCAGACAGGCTTCGGTATTTTTAGAGCGCTATCTAAATGGTGATTTTTATCGTTGGGTTTGGTTTGCTAGAATGCTGGGCTATATATAAAAAGTGGAAAAGGTCAGAGAGCTGTTATTGGTAGGGTTATTTGAAAATTTAAATGAATCCTGAACTCTTTAGCTTCCAGGTGAGAGTTAGTTGGGTGGTCTTTAAATGGACTTTTTAAGCAGCTTGGTTTTGTTTGACAGTCAGTGGCCTTAATCTTTAGTGTTATTTCCTGCTCTCTCTACAGTTGTATATATGCCATAACCATCCTAAATTATTTTCAGACATCCCTCACTCCACTTTTGGCTTTTTTCCCCCTCCTCCCTCTTTCTCTTCTTCCTTTCTTTGACACCTCTGTCCTCCTCAACGTTCTCCTTCATCCTCCACCCCCATATTCCCAGTGCGTTCTCACCCCCTCTGTCAGTTCTTAATGAGGAAGCCTCTCTGACCTTTCCCAGGTCCTTGTCACATCACTGCCCCCTTGTGGTGCGCCGTTCATTATGTTAAGGTCCCCCCCCCCCCACTGTCAACTTGATAGTAGACCACCCCCCAGGGTACAATGACTATATCAAGTATATTATTTTGGGATTGATTGTTCAGCTTGATGAAACGGAGAAAAGCAAATAATCTAAATCATCTCTGGAGTTTTATTTAGAAGTTATTTAATAGGGCCAAGTTTGCATGAAACACAGGTCTGTAAGACCATAAATAAGTGGACAAGAGTTCAGGAGTTTGTGAAGACTTACTGTTACGTAAACATGGATTTAAGGGCGTAATATAAAATCAGCTCATTAATTAATTATTCCGAGGTCTTAGTGCAGCAGCATTTATCAGACACTTGGCCTGTTTGACACAGCCTCAGTGTGTGTGATGTGATGTGATTTCCACACACAAAAAATAAAAAAATAAATCATGTTGTATTTATGAGAGCTTGAACTGATACCAAAATCCCTGGTATGAAAGAAATGAATGAATCACTGCAACAACATGATCATTCTCTGACATGTAATAAAGCCGTGATGTACATCTCAGTGGAGTTTAGCGGTTTACCTCTGAGGAAATGATAAAGACACATAATCTGGTAGGAGCTCAGCTGTATCTCACACCAGAGAAGGGGAGAGGAACCCGGAGTGTTGATCAAGCAAATCCCCACGGTCACTCTCCAAACGGAGCTGACTTTCACCCAGGCGAGTACACACAGGCGCTTTCTAAATATGCAAGAGGCTTGTGTGAAATTCTCTCATAAACACATGTAACCTTGGCTGCGCGCACGCATTCGTGTGCACGCTTTGTGCAAAAAGCTACGCAAGTGCTGCAAGGCAAAAGGAATGTGGCCGCTCAGAGGTCCGCTCCTTTACAAATAAATATTTGGTGATGACAATATTGGAGATATGTTAAACACCACGGGGGTAATTTTCTAGTCAAACAAACTTCTACTCTGCTTGGGGGGGGCTGGGGGGCACAGATGTGTCTGTGTTTCTGACGTGCTGGATAGAAAGAAGGAATGATGCGGGGCTGATTGAGAGAGAGAACGGCTGATATATATAAATGGAGAGAGATAAGCATAAATGCGTAATAATGTAGACAGTGTTTGTTATTTTATACTTAATAGGCCAAATCGATTTTCTTACTCGAGTGGCTGTTTCGGCCGGCTCTTTGTAATGTGCCATATTTGTTTATGGTCATGCTAAACCTAACTGAGAAGTGACTTGTGTAAGGCGGGTGGAGGCTGATGTTGACGGAGCTGATAAAAAGAAAACAGCAATACTGCTTCTAGGCCTCTGCTCCCCTTCAGGGGGCCTGGGTTGATTGTGCTTCTGCCGTACAATAAAACATGCACTCTGGGATTTTTTGTTATGATGGAGAAACATATCTGAAATTGTTCATTAAAATCAAATTCGATATATAGCCTGATTTCCTTCCCTGCCTCTCTTACCACCCATTGCGTTCCTGTAAAGTACGTAATGGCGTTTACGGGAACGACTCCCCTACAGACTGCCAACATTTGGCTCCACTCGGTTGACGAAACAGATGCTTTGGAGTAGAAATGTCACATGACCTAATGATATATATTTGTAATTACTGCAAAATATGTAGGGGAGAAGGAGAAATAATGTGAAGAAGCGGGCGGGGCTTTGGGGAGACTTCAGGTGCGACTTCATGAACTCTGATTCAGACCTGCCTCCTCCGATCCGTCTCTTAAATATGACATGGAATAAGACGAGGCTGTGTGTTTGAAGTTTGGCTTTTCGGCTATAAAAGTGTTCCATGTGGACAATGGCCCATTCTTTGTGTAACTTTATTTAATTAAATTGCTCAGAAGAGATTCAAGATTAAACTTTTTTTCCAATAAATTTCGTCACTACAGCCACATTAAGCAGCTCGAGTGTATCTCTTTCATTGGATGTGGTCTTTTCTTGGTCTTTGCTCTTCTGATTTTAATGATAGCATCTCTTCAAAATGATTTTATTTACAAAGGCATTACATTTTTTTTACAAACTCCATAAATATTACACTGTGAAATTATCACAACTCGAGATCGCAGTCGCAGAGTTCAAAGTGAGTGTCTTGAAAGTGCAGTAGTATTTTATCATACTGTGAACCAGACTTGACACCTTCGTCTGGTCCTGAGGTTGAACTTGTGAACCGGGTTGTTTTCTCAGCACGTCGTTGAGGCTGCATGTATCTTGGACCTTCGGCACGAGGCCGTAGGTGAGGGTCCGGATACAGACCGACTGGTCAACTGTGAGCACATCGCTCTCATTCACAACAATGGTGCATTCAAATAGCCAATCCAGGCTGTGTGATGTCGGATGCACCCTGACCACAGCAGGATTTTTCTGAGGCATCGGGGGCTCCGAGGACCTTTCCTGGGAGCTCCTTTGTGGTTGAAAGCCATAGATGTAATCAGATGTAGTAAAGCATTGGAGGCAGGTCGTGGTGGGGTGAGCCAGCAGCTCCACAGATTATGTCCACACTCCCTTAACTTTATGATGGGTTGGGATGAGTGGAAACCTGAGAGGGCCAGAGAGAGGTCAGTACCAGGGGACAGTGATTGCTCAATGTGAAAAGGCCAGAAGTTAACAGTAGCTCTGGAGAGGTGGCTGTAGAGTTTGAGTTGAATCTATGAAGACAATTAGGATGTAACAGATCCTTAGATCTCCACTGAAAGCAATTCATTCATCTCTATATTGTTGGTCAGTCATGTTTATAGAAAGGATGAATCGATACTATTTTAGTAATCAATTAAACGGTTCGAATGATTTTTTTTCATGAAAACATGTTTAGAATTCTGTGAATGTGAATTTCGTCTCTGAAAGCAAACTGAATACCTTTGCGTCGTGGCCAAAGCAAAACATATGAGGATTTCATCATGGGCTTTGGGAAACACTCATCAAACACACATTTTTCACAATTTCCTTCCATTTCACAAACCACGACAACTTGCACAAGACAAAATCAAATGATAATAAATAATGAAAATCACCGTCGATTGCAGCCCTCGTCATGTACTCACTATCTGACACACAATCTGTTGAATTCGTACGCGAAACTCACACACAGCGGCGGTCCACCCAAGTGCATGTCAGAGCCAGAGCTTGCATTATAAATGGGTGTATGCAGCTGTATTATACTGTAATGAAGCATTTTTAAAATGTTTAGCTCATTTTACCCAACGGCACATATAGTAATCAGTTTTGTAATGTAGACTCCTACCCTCATAATGTCCATTGGTTATGACTCAACAGCGAGTGCGTAAAACATTCAAACCTGCCTTAGAAACTGTGTTTTTTAATCCACAATGAATGAGCACCTCTCCTGCCCTGTCCAGATGTTCTCCGGTCCAGCACCCGGTGGCCTGCATGGCAGCAGAGGGCCGGAGCGCCCGTCCGCTGTGTGGCTCCGGTGGTTGGTGTTCCACCAGTTGCAGTGGTAAGGCTGGGAGATGTGTCAGATGGCACGGCGGCCTGTGTGCCTGAGGCGGTGCCAGGGTTTATTTGAACAGCAATTCTACTTAACATTTTTTTGAAAGTGTGAGTAGCGATTTATTGTTTAGCCGTGAGTCTGTCAGTGAGATTCTTATTTCATGACTTATCTGATAGGTCCAAGAAAAATAAACCCACACCTGAGCTGAGTTTATGGGTCCGCCTGACGTCATGCCCATTATCCACAGCATTGACTGCACATTTTTATTCCACTACAATCTTGTGTGTGTGTGTGTATATATGTGTGTGTGCCACGTCTGTATTTGGAAGTATGACTTTGTTTTTTGCTCCTGCACGGGATTCATGAAGTAGATGTGTTCAATGTCTGTCAGTCTTGTTTCTCTGTTTCTCTCATGACGTGCAATTAATATGGCCAGTTGTGAAAATGTTGTTTTCAACAAGTGTCACTCACAGTCAGCTCAGAAACATAATAATTAATACAATACCAGAGCTGGTTTTGTCATCTGGGGTGGTGTGGAACATTCAAAGAACAACATTAAACTATAAATCAGTTTCACCATATTAATATGTATTTGTGTGCCTGGAAAAGTATTGAATTAGATTTTAGGAATTTCCTGGTCTGGATAAATATGGATATGAGAAGAATATGGAACAATATTTGTGTTTCCAGATCACCCTGAAGTTTTCTTGTGAACAAACTAAAATGATGGTTCCATTCAGTGTTACTCACCAAAGTGCATTGTATATCCTTTCTATAAACATGTTGAGTGTCTTTCCTTACTCATAAAACTCTTCTTTCCGGCCTTTGCTGGCCTGTTGCAGAATATGTTATTGCCTGTTTATCAATGGAGTAGTGTGACACCATTGGTACTGCTGTACATCGCATCATACGCATCGCTTCACCCACTCATTGAAAAACAGCCCCATAGCGCTGATAGAGGTCTAAAAACCCCTCAGGGAACCTTTAAACCAGGTACCTGACATCATGCGGGTCAGGGCCATGTCTTGCATGCTTTGCTGCCTGCACAACTCACTATTTTGCAACACTATCTCCTGCTGATCCAACATTGTTTCAGGGTCCTGACCTCACAGCAACCAAAACACGAGCTGAACACAATCCTTTAAAGTTAGGTAATGCACTTTGGATCCTTGTTGACCATCCCTTGGGCTCAGAATAAGAGATCCGTTCCTTTTAGCCTGTTGTCTGGTCTTTATTACTCAGCTCCTTTGGAGCTCAACAAGATGAGTGGCTGCACCCAGCCCACAGCCTGGAATCCCAAAGCATCTCATCACGAGATTATATTAGCCCATTGACTTACAGGGGAAGTAAGACAATCCTAACGCTCCTGTCATGGTTTCACCGGGCAATCAAAATGCATTTTCTGCAATAATAGACTGGAAAGATAATCAGTCTTTCACACCAGTTGACTGTTTTGACACGTATTCAGCAGGGACTCTCTGAAAGTAAGGAGTTGTAATGTCACTTACAGGACCACGCAGATTGATAAGTGATTGAACGGACTGCTGTAGATATCTCTCTTGAGTGTACTTGCATGAGCGTTTACGATGTATAGCTTTAAGGAAGTAGAGTTGAGCAGAAAAGATGAAAAACAAGAGAAAAACATGAGTAAAGGATCAGTTTGTGGTGAGCTTGTATTTAGCAACTCATCCTCTCTTCTACCTTCCCTCCCCATGCCAGTAAGCGATGCTTCGGCGGGAGGGAGGACTCGTAGGATAAAGGTTGATAATCAAGTTCCACCAGTGGAACTCCTTTGATGTGGGTTGTTGTTGTTTCTGTGGGGCTCTCAGCCTGGACGCATCCCCCTCAAGCAGCTGTGCAGCCGGGCAGCCAGCTTTAAGAGCACAGAGGGCGAGACGTACTGAGTCTACACACACAGTCACACACCACTGGATATACAACCCTGGCTACGTACACAAAATCAAAGCACTTTATAGCTGATACATTTCTCCAAATAAATAATGTTTTTATGTCTACGGACAGATTGTATCATCGTGATAGCATCACAACTGAGTGTGAGACGCCGAGATGTGCGTGGTTTAGATCAAAATGAAGGTTGACTTCAAAGATGGGTGTGGTCCATGCAAGGATGCCAGAAGTAGGGGGGGAGGAAGTGGGGAAGGGGCCATTGCTCCCCGCACTTTACGCCCCGGGATTAGGCTTCCCGGGTCACAATATCGTCTCCAGTATTGCTATTACACATGGTGTTGATGGTAACTCTGTGCTTATTTTCACATTTGCCTGAAAATATTCTACCAATATAGACACTATGTGTTGTTATGCACGATTAACTAAACTACGACTGCATATTACAGCTGCAGCATAAAAAGAAATTACCAAGAAAACCATAGATTTTAAGCAAACACTTACTTAATGGCAACAGACCAATTTGCGTAAATTGGAGGCGGGGTGACGGCATCTGTACGGTTGTGATGCTATTGCGGTAACAAATCAATCCAAAGACATATAAACACTTGGCAAAGAACTTAAAACCTCTTCTGTGGAAGTTGCCGCTCCAGCCTGTGTCTCCAGAAACACATTTCGCCATGATGACTCACACACTGACTTACAAGGTGAAAACAATACCAGCCACACGCAGCATGCAGCTGGTAAAAAGCTCACTGGTGCAGGTTCACGTTGGCAATATTTCACGTGAGGTGAAATTAAAAACAAAGTAGTTAACTTTGAAATGTTGGGGTAGATTCATATTATTTGTGCTTGTATACCATGCTGCACTCATTTCTTGTTAGACTCAGTCACAGGTGCCTCCTAGCACCACTAGTGTTATTGTAATGGACAGCTCCCTGCACAGCTGAGATAGTGTGTAGCCATAACAGCAGAGATGAAAGCAGGGTTGAGAAAGATGGTGTAAACTCCAGGGGCATGGTAGTAGTTCAGAGGGAGGTGTGGTGCTGTCATACTTCATGTTTCCTCCTTTAGCCATACAAGTCATTAGCCTTGAGGGGGAATAGTACCCAGGCCATAGCCAGGGCCCAGATGGATGGCCCTGTATCAGAATGCCACCCCGTTCACTTACAATTTATTGTTCTACCGAAGGGACTTAGTGGTTGAGCTGCTCAGATGAAGACAAATATGGGTCTATGATTTTGACCCTTTCTTTTTGAGAAATGAGGGCGAATTGCCCCTTTAACTTGTTCTGTATCGTACTCTCATTCTCATTCTGTCCGTCTCTTTTTTTGCTTTTTCTCTCTCTCTCTCTCTCCTACTCCCTGTCCTCTCTAGTTCCCTGTGCCTGAGGCAGTTGTGTTCATTAACCCTGGGTGTAATTATTTTTGTTTTAGTCTCATATTGCTGACATTTCAACTCAGGGGCTCCTCAATCAGGATTAACCCAAACCGCAAGAAATCACACTTCACAGCCGTTTCTTACAGCAGCGCTTGTTGCCTCCAATTTCAGTCAAATTAAAGGTTTATTTTATTTAGCCGTTTCTTTTTTTTTTTTTTCACTCAAGCCCCGTACCCTGAGAAAACAAACCAGACTGCTTGCCTTTGATTTGCTGGTTGCTAGTGGCTTTCTCAGTATCCACGAGCCTCACTCTCCCGGTAGGCACAAAGCAGGCCTCTGTGCAGCCACTGGAACTAAAGATCTGGATCACACAGGTGGTAGCAGGATGAACATCTGCCATGAAGGAAAAGCTCTTGTATATTTGCTTACTGTGCAACCTACTTGGAACAGCATTGAGTTCACTTATACTCTGATGTTCCTGATAAGGGTGACCGCTTTCTGAATTGCATCTTTAACACGATGCAAGCATGGTATTCTCTCAAACTTCTACAAAATGATAAAATACAGGCTGGTAGGAAAACTGTCAATGTATTGGTAGAATAGACTGGATGTAGTTGCATTTTGCTTTTTTGCAATGTTACAATGTTTATTGTAATAAATCAAGTGAGGTGTAGGGTCGCCCCCTGATGGCAAGTAGAGAGAATGCTAGATTAAGGCACTTCAGCATTGGCTTCACTTTCCATAACTTGAGGTTGACACCTGATTGTTATCTTGGAATTATATTAGTGTACTTCGGTCGCAGTGTATCATGTAAAAACAGCTGATTCAAAATGTAGTGTATACATGCTTGGCCTTCTCAAAGGCTGCGTTTCCCTCTCTTTGCCTTGGGGGCCTTAAGGTCCACAGGAACCCTCAACTCGTCTTCCTGCCCCGGAGCACTCAGTCTCAACACAGTAGTAATAAACTCTCATCACTCTGTGTCAGAGGTGTGTACGTCAGTCTGTTACTACAAACGTGTGTCTATGTGTGTGTGTGTGCCGCAGTAGTCATAGGCCAAGCAGTAGTTGTAAAATCTCATCACTTTTAGTGGTCCTCCGGGGGTCCTGGACTCCTCTCGCTGTGTGTGGTTTGACCTGCCGTGGCCCCCCAGCCCCCCACATACCCACTTAGATAAACAGGCAGTAAACACAGGCAGTCCTAGCACTACTCTCTTCCCCTCACAGCATATACAAGACCTCCAGATGAAAGGACTAGTTCCCAACACTAATAGCCATGAGAGATTAGCTCCCCCCCCCCTCTGTCTCATAATTAAAAGGTCAGCCACCATGTTCATAAACTTTCTAAGAATAGTAGAAAACCAGTCTTCGACCAAACTGGCATGGGATGTCCTCGGCCCAGGACAGGAGGGCTTTACAGCGGGTGGTCAAAACTGTCCCAAACAACATTGATACCCATGTACCAGCATCAGTGATATTGGTGAGAAGAGGTGCCTGCGGAGAGCCCGAAGGTTATTAAAAGACAAAACCCACCCAGCCACAACCTGTTCAACCTGCTGCCGTCTGAGAAGTATCAGCTGCCATACCCCCAGACTTCAGAGCAGCTTCTTTCCTCCCAAATCCATCCTCTACGTATAATATTTATATTATGTGTGTGTTTTCTTATGTAGCAAAATGGGAAAACATACTGCATATAATTGCTTAACCCTGTTGTACAATGAACATTTGAACTTGTATGTTGTCCATGCCTTACCTTCACCTTCACCTGACCTTGAAATGAAAGCTGCTCCCCACATCAGCCCCCCTACCCCTGTCACTGCTGCTATAACGCAACAAGTGGGGGCTGAGTCCGCCTGCAAACACAAGGGTTAAATGAGTGAGCATGCCTGCTTGATGCTGTGTGAATACAAGCCAAAGCCATGACACCATGATAAATACAGGCCCTGGTTACTGGGGCTGGCTGAAGTCAGGGCAAATGTTTTTTTATTTATTTTATTATTAGCTTATCAGGTCTGCACGCATATCTGACAATGAGCATATAAATTGATGTAAGGCCACATGGCTTGCCACGGGGAGTTGTTAGTGATAATTTTGAGTCTGTAGGCTCGTGCAATAACATGCTTTCTGATACCCCGAGCTATTTTCTTGTGAGTCTTGGTCAGAGTAGATATGTGGTGTGGATTGTAACCAACGAGCAGGGGTACATTCTTCCACTGTGTGGAGGTTTACGTAATGCTACTGCTCAGATTATTGACCAACTATGGTTCAGAGACGGGTGTTTCCTGCTCTAGCTTTTGTTGCCAGTATCACAAGTGGTCGATGCCAATTCATTATCACTGTAATGAATGATGCGGCTCCCATAGTGAACGAGTGTGTTTTGAAGACAACATGAATGGTTAATGATGATAAGTGATTCTCTGGGGCACATCGGTTGGAACAGCTTTTCCCTCCAGCATGTCTCCCACTCTCCCATTACATTCCTTTAAATGGCGTGGGCCACTAATTCTCAAGGTGGGGGTGGGATTTTATGAGTCGAGACAGAAAACATTTTCATCAAGTTTAAGATTTCCATGGAGACATTCATGTTGGGCTTTTTTTTTTTTGGATCACCTTGGGATTTGTCCCGTCGCCATGGCCAAATATGTCATCTCTCTTTTTTTTCATCGGATGACAGACGTCCGAAAGGACAGGAGATGGATTGTTGGCGAGCTGGCCTTCTCTGCTCTCACCGTCTGAAGTGTTTCAGCATTGCATGTATAAGGAATGGTGCAGTGGTGTTAGGAGATGAACAACAGTGTGCAGAATAAGTCCAGTGTTGCGCCGCTCATAGTTCTGCCTGCCAGCTGTGTGTGTGTGTGTGTGTGTGTGTGTGTGTGTGTGTGTGTGTGTGTGTGTGTGTGTGTGTGTGTGTGTGTACAGTGTGCATCAGCATGGTGTGTTCATGGCTTCATAAGAACATTTTCATGAGAGTCTGTGTGCTTTCAAACCCAGTAGATTTGAATGAATTAGACAGCAAGAGGGAGAGAATTAGACCAAGAGGGGATCCCTCAATATCTAGACTGTGTCCTGATGATAACTCTCAGATTAGAGGTTGAAGGATAAGTGCAGCCTCTCTGGCAGCTGCTGCTGCTTTTTCTACCTTCAAAGACTTGTCCTTCGTCCCTCCCTCTCTTCTGCTCTTCCTCCCTATCCCCATATATCTCTCCGGCCTTCCCTCCCGCTCTCCTTTCCCTTAACCCATCTCTTTCCTCCCATCATTTCCTTTTTTTTTTTTGTCCCGTCCTCTCCCTTGTGTATTTTTTTTTTTGTCCCTATCATCCCTCACATCTCCCCTCTTCCCTCTGTGTCCTGTTGGTCTACTATGAGCCAGTCTGGGGAGCATCTCAAGTGTGTTTAGAGTAGCTGACTCATCACGGCTTTTGTTAATGCAAGGCAGTTGATAGCAGTTTGGACGTCCCCAGATGCAGGTGGCCCAGGCATTCTCTTGTGTGTGGGCGCGTGCACACGTACATGTCCATATGTGTGATGTCTGACTGTGTTAGATACAGCTCTGATGGGTATAAACACCTCTTTCTTATCGTCGGCGTGTGTGTGTGTGTGCGGACGTGAGTGACATCCTCCAAAAACAAGACGCACACTCTGCCTTTACTCTGCTGTCAGTGAGGAGTGTTCAAACCCTGGTGTCATTCAACAGCGACTAATTACAGGCCACGGCATGCAAAGGAGGTCTTCCTCTGAAGCTGCAGGACCCCCCCCCAACACACACACACACACACACACACATGACATGTTATCATCCTTATCTGGACTCATGGAATTTATAACTCAAAAGTTTCATGCAAGGGTTTTGGGGTTAGTTGACACACCCATGTGAGAGCATTTAGCTCCCCTGTCTCTCCTAATCCACCCAAAAAAAACAGCCTGCTTTATTCGTTTAGCAATGACCTTACACCAACATGAATCTTTTTATGAATCTTAAAAAGCCTCATACAACCGCTCTCTCAACGTTTCTTCCATGTCTTCGTATATTCCTCTCCATCTGCTAACTTCTAATTGTTCAGTTCTAATCGCCCTATCTTTGTTGAGCTCATCCCTCTTAGCGCTGACACCGCAGTGACCCCCGTCCTGGATAAGGAAATCCAGCCAATCAGGACTAGTGTTTCATTGTACTCAACACCCCTTCCAATGCTTTATCCCTTGGTCCCAGCGTTGCAGCTAAAACAGCTCATCCTGAAACCATTAGACCAAATTGCTAAATGGTTCAAATGTGCAACCACTTAAGGCTTTGTCTTTAAGAGGAGTAATCTTCAATCTACTGTGGCAAGCAAGAAGAGGATGAGGTGGATAGCAGGGACTGAGAGGGACCTGCATACTGAAGATAGAAGGTGAAGAGCTATTTCATATACACCTCTCCTCTTGTTTCTCTCTCTTTCTCCACATGCTGCTCGTGTATTTATTATTCTGCTGTTGGTTTTCAGAGAGAGTGCAAAATCACATTGTAAGAGGCTGACACAGCGATAGTTATTGAGGTTAATAGATAGTAAAAACTCACACGCTCACGCTTATTTTCTCTCACACATGCACAGAGTACTCATACAGACAGTTGACCCTTCGCTAAGCCCCGCTCCCCCGCTGCTACTCCATCAAGCTGTCAGAGCTACCATGGAGCCCTCACTGTCACTAACTGCACTCTGTGAATAACTACTATCTACACTTTTTGAAAAACTGAAAATCCATTTCAGAGAGAAGAAGACAAGAGGGTCTGGCTAAGTATGGGCACTCCCACTCTCAATCAAAATGAAGATGACAGTAATATACATATTATAAACAATAATATTGCAGAGACCAACACTGTACTACCACAGTGGCCAAACTTACTGCTATGTTCCCTCTGTGAAAACACCCGTTTGTTTAAACCATAATCAACTGCAACAATTGAATTAATTGCTTTTCACTTTCACATGTTCTAAGAAAATATATTTTTTTTAAATTTTTGTTTTTAAATAATTCCCTCTATGGATCCAGAAGGTTGTTACACACACTTTGTGTTGGTTTTCCAAGGAAGAAATCCTCTTGTGTGCAGAAAATGATGTTTCCCCCCTCAATTCTGGCAGCTGCAACTACGTTTTCTTTGGAACAAAGCAAACGAACCCGGTAGCTAACTTCAGCAGTAATGAACTGAACAAACAAGGAAAAAAAAAAATATTGTAATGCTGGCGATGCTCTCGTATTGATCCCTTAGTACAGTGCAACTTGGCCCATCAGTGACCACTTATCACCTGAGATGTGGCCAAAAATGGAAGAGGATTTGAAATGAACTTCACTCATGGACCAAACGGACAAATTGCTTGACAGATCTACTCCGGTCAGTTGAACTGGATTACAGCCAGACCGGTAGACAGATTGACACAGCACACAGACAGACCAAAGGAGAGGATCCGTTGCACATTGCCGTGAAAACGTGAAGCATTCCCAGCTTCCTGAGTGACCCCCAATCTCAGCCAGAGGACTTTGATCTGTCACTGAGATCATTACTAAGTCTACTGAACTGACAAAAGGCCAAGCTGAAAGAGTGAGAGAACAGAGATTCTGCAGAGAGGTGCAGAGACTCGAAGGTAATTGAATACAGGATTTTGTCCTCGATTGTCCTGTATGTTCTCCAGAAAGCTGAGGTGCTGTGGAGAGAGCCGAAGAGAATGAATGGACGAGACGGGGTTGCAAAACTACCATCTGGATGTTTGTTGCGAAGCTGGTCAGTTCCTGGATGGGGACGGAGAGTTGGATAGGCAACTACACACATTGGATATTAAAAGGAAAAAGGAAGCAACATTATCCTTGTTGAAGTCCTTGTTGACTTTTACACAGAGTTGCCCATTCGTTTTTGAAGCAACTTTGGTCCGAACCAAGAAGGCAAACTGTATTATACCTTTCAAACTTGCAGCTCAAACCAGATCATCTCATTCCGTTCTTTCCTTTCACAATAAAAGCCATTGGACGTATGTTTGCAGGCGACTATTTCGTATTTATTGGTCTTTATTTGTCTTAAGTCATAAATAAGACAACATCACTTAGTCTAACATTTAACTGTCATGCACAGCATATCCCTGTGCATCCGAAGCGCCATTAAAAAGTCTTCTTCAATCCGCCAACGTAAAAACATTATTACAATATCAACCTCAAATTGGGCCATTTGCATTAGGCTCTTTCGATTTGTTGCAACGTAACTCACATGAAAACGCTTGGAAGGAACTCCGGCTAATGACAGACATTAAATTGCTTGGCTCGCTCTCGCCTCATGACAAACTGAGAGAACTCGGCTTGAACCGTAGAGAAAGCCCATGAGCCATCTGAATGATAGCAGCGATAAGGAGTTTTCAAGGTAACTATGCAAAACTGAATCTGTCTGTGGGAAAGCAGCAGCAGAAGCAGAAGTCTGTTTATTTTAATGAGCTCAGAAGTGTCTCTCCTGTTTCTCTTACATTACGCCGGGGCTCATTTAGAGTTCACACAGTGCACTGTATGTCCATGATGGATACGGTAATGATACATTAATGCAATCAGAACCACGTCTGTTTTGTCTCTCATTAAGAAGGCTAGCTATCTTGCTGACAAGAGGCCAGGTCACATTTGGTCGTGACTTGAAGCGTTTTCCTTTCGTGATGTGAAGTGAGCGAGACAGAAAGCGTGTATTTCTGCGGGCGTATCAGAGAAATGGCGTAGGGGAGGGAGGATAGGAAGAGAGATAACAGCTGGAGTAGTCCGAATCAGCGCTGCTTGGGTTTCAGCTGGGGCACAGGCACCGATTGTGCACTGTCTGCTTGTGTTTTCAACACCCCGGGAGTTGATGTGGATTTATGAAGGCGAGGAATCAACCAGAAGGGGGATATGTTTGGCCACGGAGCTTCTCATCAACATATGGTGCTCGGCAGAGCTGCTGTTCTGCTGCTTCCAACCCCTCATCTGGCCTCACTAGTGGTCCACAGTACATACGAGGGACGTGCATATTTTCCATGGTCAAAATATTTAATGCGTGTCATTTCATTTTATGTTATTTAGCCGGAGTAAGGACTCTGACATCCGTTCTGTTTCAAGCCAAACAAGTTCACACAGCGCTGATCAACCCTACGGCCGCCAGGGAAAGCTCTCTGTATAGCGGGTCGTGGCGTCTGTAGCGTGTTTCCTGTGCCGGCGCGGCAGAATTGATGAATCGACCAGCAAAAAGCTAAAGGGGGAGGAAGGAGGTTTGACCGTAGCACTGGAGCAGCAGCTTGGATTATGGGGGAAGCTATGGCTGGAAATCCTGAGAATTTTATCAATGTCAAATATACCTTTTTCACATTAGCATAGTGGCATAAACCATGCCAATACATACACATTAAACTTGTTGAACAATGAACATACATAATCATCAAGGATACGCGTCGACGTGCATGTACGCACACGGTTTTGAAATACGTAGTGGATGTGTGTGTGTGTATGCATATGCAGCTTTCAACATGCATGTAATGCACACACACACACACATATATTTGTACGGCTTATCCAGACTTGGCTGTGTGCGATATATCCGGTTCACAGGACTTTGCATGTATGGAGACTTACTGAAGTCATCCCATAAATCAAACGGACCCATGGCCAAATTCTGAGGCCTAGTCACTTATCATGTAGATTAGGAAAATGACTTTTTTCCCCCCCCCGTTTTAAACTTTCTCATCATCCACTGTTTTATATGTTCTCCCTGTTTATTTACACTATCTCTGTCTACTCTGTCTTTGTCTTTCACTGTTTTTTTTTTTCCTTTCCCTGTATCCGAATGTGTTTCTGTGATTCTGTCTTTCACTGTGTTTTGAGGTGTTTCTCTGCTTCTGTCACTCCGTCTCTCTCTGCGTCTGCCTTTCGCTGGCTGAATCAATCTCCAGCTTTCTTCCTGCCTATTACTGTTACCGTACCCACGGCCGTAGTCAACCTTTACGAGGTGGGTCTAGCCTGTCAGCTGCAGGCTACCGCAGTTGGGCCATGTTGAAAGACACACACACACTTACGCATATACGCTTATATTCTCTTAAAACCACACACACACACACGCACAAACCGGCATCCAGCGCAGAGACTTGTATGGGCCCAGAGTGAGAGCAGGCTTTCCGTAGACCAGGATCTGTTTCCAGTCAAACCTGCCTGTGTCCTTCCTGAGCCCCCGGGCTCCTGCAGCGGCATTGCCCCTGGGCCGCTGGGTCACGGCACGGCAGGGGAACTGCACTGTGTGTGTGTGTGTGTGTGTGTGTGTGTGTGTGTGTGTGTGTGTGTGTGTTTCTGTGTGTGTGTCTGTTCACCGTGGTACAGCGCACACACAAATTGATACAAATAGAAACACTTCCTCATGTTCAAAAATACCCATGTACACACTTCTATCTTACACACACACACATTTACTGCACACACTGTTCCTTGCACCCACCCACACACAGCTGAGTCCCTTTTCAGTGGTGTCAACAGCTCCAGCTCTCTCTCCCACACACACACACACACACACACACACACACACACACACACACACGCGTAGCCACACACTCGCATTCACAGACACTCACACCGACACACACACCAGGAGAACACCTGTCGGGCTGCTCGGCTCGCTCCAGGACACCTTCGAGTCATGAGCTCATCGGAAAAGCAATTAAAGGCAGCGTAGGCCCCGCACGCTGGCGTAATGTTTTGTTTTGCTACTTGGCTTCAAAATTAACCAAACCTGTCAGAAGTCATCTGGCTGACGCGGGCCGGGCTATATTTATTTATTTTCTGTTGGAGAGGCTGGACGCAGGGTCCCAGCGCTGCCTCGTGTCCAACAATGAAGCGATTCTGAGGGGGCGATTAGCTGGCTTGAACATGAATCCTCCCCCCCCTCCCCTCCGTCGACCTGGGGGGTGGATGGCAAACTCGACCCCAGCTTCTCTTTTGCCTGTCTGTAACCGTGATGGTGGGGTCATGGCCCTGGAGGGGAGGTTGTGCCCTCTGTAACCCCAATCAGAGCGTTGGTCTCCTCTGTGGGACTTGGGTTTTGAACTTGCACTGACCTAACCGCTCCCACTTTATTGAATTTCATGCTTGCATGCTGAACAAAAGCAGATTTTGCATTCAGAAATGTATAAACGGCGTAACCTGATAAAAAGACAATAGGAAGACAGAAAGACGTGTGGCTGATAGATTACTGGGGCTATTGGCCCAGAGACCAGGAGACCTAGACGGGGCTTAAAGGTGAGAGGCCTTCTCTCAGTCTGGTCTAATGCTCTACTGTAGCCTCAGGCGGTGAGCAGCCTGATGTCAGACGGCTGTAAAACAACACCAGCAGCCCCGTGCTCTCTTTTAACTCTCCTGGTCTTAAGAAAAAAACCCCCACCTCTGACATTAATAGGTCCGCTGTGGGTGAGTCAAGGTAAGTGTGTCTTCACAGATGCCTGGACGGACGTTTTCGCGGTTGTGTGTGTTTTCAGAGCCTAGGCCACTGAGCGGGTTTTCTTGAGGGATCATTTCAGAAGTAAGAAAAACACCTCTGTTATCATTGTCATCACTTTCTGTAATTACCCATGTGCCACCCCGCCGAAGCCCCGAGAAAAACAACAGTTAGCCTGCTGCCGAGGTCGCCCTTTAAGCAGGCCGGGGCCGTTTCATGGTGCTGCACGCTTCAAAGGGAGTGTCACTCTCCGGCAGTTATGTCAACACGGCGATGAAACAAGAAAACACAGCGTGGATGGTAAAGCCTTGGTCTTCAAAGCCTCGTAAGCCAGGTCAACACATATTTTGTTTCTGTGTCACTGTCAAACTGGCAGAGAGGGAGAAAAAAGAGTGTTTGCTCTGTTCATTTCAGAAAGAGAGCTTTTTGAGTGGTGTTGTGATTTATCAAAACGGTCATGGCCGTCGTTGGCAGAAGCCAAACAGAAATGACACAAAGCCACAGTGAGATGACAGCCGCCGCCATGACACTTCAAAGCGGAGCTGGAATGAAAAATGCCTTTTTAACCCTTTCAGACCACACCCTCAGTCATGCTGTTCACCTATTAAACAGTATATGCTGGAAAAATTAAAAAAAAAGGAAACTTTTTTTCTTCATTCTGATTTTTATATCAAGTCCAATGTTTCATCCTTCCAACATTTGACTTGAGTTAGAGAAGGTTGTGAGCTAATCTTTTGAACAATCAAATCAAATTCCCGCCTGTCTTTTCTGTTTCAGAAGTCACCATTCGGAAGCCAGATATGTCATTCTAATGTTCAGGTTTATACTAGAACACATTTACATGCTTTAATGTTTAAAAACCACTTAATTTGTCTCATACTCTGTGCCTCTATGTGTCTAACAGCTGGAGTAGTCCCCTGTATTCACCCTCTGTCTAGCGGTTGTCTCTTTAAGCCCAACTTCCCGAAAAAAAAAGGCCAGAGTGCTCTGATTGGTCGGCATTTTCTGGTTCTGCATCCTCCCTATCACTGTCTTCACAGCCTCACTGCCATCAGGGACTCAGGTTGAGCATTTTGATACTTTCACAGTATAAATACAGCACCTAATCTGTGATTTAAACATGACGTTCTACAATATGGGACGTTTCAACACTCCTATTTACTTCGTTATTTAAGCAACTGACTTACTTTACACCCAGAAGTCACCTCGGATCAACTCTGAGTCTATTTTGTAATGGAAACTTACACATGTGGGTTTCTTTGTGTATTGTATTTATTCATGGGAATGACAGTTTTCTGCACTGGCTTTGGCACTGCAGACAATCCACCACCAAAGAGCTGGTGGACCTTTATTATTATTGATACTGTGTGGATAGTTATCTCCAATTAGGCATTTTATATACTTTGATTTGCTCATTCATCTCCGTAATAACTGTTAAATAAGCCATACATCTATTAAGTTGTGTGATTTACTGCGCTGTGACTCATTCCCGCTGAATGTGCGTTGTCGTGCTCAGCGCTTCCCATCCACCACAATTTAGGGTCAATTTATTGAATACATCTTCACTTCTCAGCTCGTTCCCAGCCTTCTGGGTCCTATACCGCTCACGCTGTTCTGGGCTATGATGAAACCACTTGAAGTCGGGCCCCAGCACTACAGCTACAGCCAAAGCCTATTAAGCAGCCACACTGTGGTGTAGGAGTTCAAGCCACAGGGCTGAGGTTGTGATTCGTCGTCGGGAGGCGGGGGGGGGGGGGGGGGAGGTGGATGTAGGATGACGACGAAGGGTGGAGGTATGGTTCCAGAATGAAGGGTAAAGAGGGGTGAGGGAGGATAAAGGGGGCCAAGGACGGATGGAAGAATGAGGGTTGTAATGGAGAGGTAGAGTTGAAGGATACACGAATTAGGTAAGGGAGGGTTTAAGAATGGAATTGAAGCAGGGACGCATGCCAGCACGGCTGTTGTTAGGGAGACGTGGAAAGGGAAATAGTGGAGAAACACAAACGATGGAAGTGACGGAAAGTAAAGAAAGTAGAAAGATGGATGAAGCGATAAAGGAAGAAATGTGTGTCAGTTTGACTTGATCCAATGAAAAAGTTTCCTCTGCCCAGAAAGGATTCTTTGCCATTAATAAGAGGTTTTGAAGCGCACCTGGTGAATAATGATCCCACATACACGAGTACTGATACGTGCACGGACTACAGTATATTACATCATACTGTACTGTAACCCGTATACACACACGTATTTGACAGTACTGACACGCACACGTTTCACATCATTCATACACGTTTACTTGAATCTACACACACACACACACGGGCTCACAGGCCACAAATCACCGAACGTTGTAAAAGTGGAGCAAATTGGAGCAGTTTTATTTGCATTGTTCACAGGGAATAATGGAGGAGGGAGCAAGTCCTGCCAAGCTGGAGAAGTGGTGTAACAAAAATATGTGTGTGTGTGTGTCCAGGGGGAGTCTATAATTGTGCTTTGTCCATGCATTAAAGACACTCAAATGTTAGGCAAAGCAACAAGCAATTAGGCTTTGTCAGAGGTGAAATGCACACACACATTTACACATTCACACTTACACACTCGCAGCCTCGCCTCGGGGCCTGAAACAGAAGACCGGGGTCTCGTCAAAGCTCCATTAAACTGCTGAAAGTCCTTCTAGAGCTGAAACATCCTCCTATCGTCATGCTGGGACATTCCACGGCACGCCAGAGACCCTGCGCTAATCCCGCCGGCATGGGAATCATTATTGATAGGATCCTAATGCATTACCTCAGGGCCCGCTTATTGTTGGTGAAGATTATTATTTAAGAGTAAACCAAAACCCAGAGAAAGTCTTGAGTTTCATAGAAATTTATCAAAAGAAAATGTTATTCTTGGCTTAGTGTGAAACCACTTTGAACAGCGCAATTGAAACAAACTGTGCTCCTCGCTGCGCTCCAACGAGCCCGACTCCGTACCCACGAGCAGGTCAGTAGGACAAGCTGGAAACGAAGAACCCGACACTCAGTATGAGCAGATATGCCCTAAGTCACTTTTACTCCGAGGCTATTACCGTACATTGCTTTCAGTGATGGTATCGATGTGCCTCTTACAGTAGCATCGGAACATTTGCGAGTATAGACAGTTTCCACACGTGCCAATCATTCTGCACGTCTCTTGATCTGGATCCTGTTGAATAAGTTGTGTTGATGAATGAAGCACGACCGGTGCGTGTTTGCGAGCGGCGAAGGCAAGACAGATGTACAGACTATCCTTTCCTATTAGACTTCCTATAGGAAGTAAATGCTCATTCATCATGGTTTTGATTTTCTTTGTCTTCGGGGCTTCATTATTGAATCTTTCTGTGGTCCAGGTGCAGTCCTGCTGGTCAGTGTCCAGGGAATAGCTGTCAACGTGGACCCGGTTTTCTGCACGTGGCTGTTGAACCAACCTCACAGAGGGAGCGGCAGGCAGCAGCAGCAGCAGCAGCAGCAGCAGGTACCCAGATCCTCACGTTCTCACGTCTGTTCTCTCCCTGGCCATTTGTGTCAACATTTAAACAGGTATTGCGTTTGATGTTTCACATATTTAACTTCCACATGTCATCTGTATTAATAGAACGACGGCAACGGCAGAGCCAGAAGGGAATGTAAATGTCTCTCTCCCTCCCTCCCTCCCTTCTCCCATCGCCTTCTCGTTCCCAGCTACCTTTTTCCATGTGCTCTGCTCCCTGTCTTCCATCCCCTCTCTCTCTATTTATTTGACAGGGGTCATGGTGATGCTTATGGACATTGAATGCTCTGTGCCCACACATCACACACCCACACACTTGCTCACACGCTCAGTTTGATTGCCTGGGATATAGCACAGGTTCACCCCATAAAGGCACATAAATATATATATAGTACATGAGAGTATCATATTGTAATACCTTGCCTTTTTTTTAACAATTTGTTCTGTTTCATGCCTCCTGCAGTTTGGAAGGGCTGTCAGCGTGCATGTGTGTGTGACAGACAACGAGAGAGAGGGAGTTAATTGCACCAACTCATTTCTCTGGAGGTTATTGCTGTACGGGGGTAAACAGATGTTATGAGTTGAACTGCAGCCAGTGTGAGGGATACACAACACTGGCTGCTGTGTGTGTGTGTGTGTGTGTGTGTGTGTGTGTGTGTGTGTGTGTGTGTGTGTGTGTGTGTGTGTGTGTGTGTGTGTGTGTGTGTGTGTGTGTGTGTGTGTGTGTGTGTGTGTTTGTGTGTGTGTGTGTGTGTGTGTGTGTGTGTGTGTGTGTGTGTGTGCATGCTGCACTTCATGTGTGTGTTCATGTGAGCTCAGCCGCCTGTCAGGGCCACTTTTCAAGGCCTGGCTGGCTTAGACCTTCAGCTGAAGGCTGCACAACAGCCTGTGAAGGACAGGGGAGAGGACACTGACTGGGTAGGGTCGGGGTGGCAGGAAATGACTGAGAGGGGCATATGTGTCACACATGAAGAGAGGAATGGGAAGAGCTTTGGTGGAGAAGGAAAGAGAAGAAGGAAAAAGCAATAATGAGCAAAAAGATCAGAAAAGTGGGGGAACTTAGGGGACTCCAAGGGGTCTGATAGAGAGAGCACAGAGGACAGTATGGAGGAACAGAAGAAAACACCAGGGAATGGGCAAAAGTTGAAAAAAAAAAGTGTGGAACAGAGAGGAGACGGCCGAAAATGGGGAACTTAGAAAGAAGCTACAGAGAAAGCAGAGGGAGGTTGAGGGAACACACAACCTCACAGGCCACAAATCAGAGAGGTAGAGGGAGAGATGGTTCGGGAAGTGGGTAATGAAGAGAAAGGGGATCAGAGGGAAAGAGAAGGTTGAGAACCAAACAGACATTTGCCTTGGCTGTCTTCACCGCCCCTCAGTGTGTGCGGTAAAAGGAGTTAGCTCATACTATGTCATACATCAAGAATGAGTCTTTGGGTAAGGTACCTGTTTTGAGAGTAGAGTATTAAAATACTTTCCACGAAATATGCAGACTGAATTATATCATTTGTTTTTAACCATTAATATTTTTTTGCTTGTGTATGTGATGGGTGTATTTGGAAGTTTCTTTCCCATTAGTGTATATTCAACATCTTCTAAGCAGATCTTTAAAGGTGCTCAATATGGACTTTACCACTTTCTTTACATAGCAAATAGTTGTTTCCTGCTATTTTAATCCCCTTAATCCCATGTATAGAACCTTTAACAGACCTGAATGAGATTTTCAAGTCAAACGTGACTTTGTCAAACTAACCTACTGGCCTACACTATTTCATTCACCCTATGTTAATTTAGCAAAAACCTTGGAAGGACTTGGCATCGTGCCTCAGTCAGTAGTTTCAAATACTAATGTAATTTGGGGGCCCATTTTTAATCTTACCATAACCAGCCTTTGGGTCCCGACCCAGTCATTGAAAAACAACTGCATAAATGTGTGTGTGTGTGTGTTTACACAGGCTGCAGTACGTGGTTGGCCTGCAGCCTTGTGCAGCTGCATCATAGCCCAGTGCTGCTGCTGGCTGATGCTAATGGGGTTTCCTTATTTCAGATTTCAGACCAATCTTCCACTCTTCTGTCTCTTAGCCATCTTACTGCCAGCCTGTGTGTGTGTGTGTGTGTGTGTGTGTGTGTGTGTGTGTGTGTGTGTGTGTGTGTGTGTGTGTGTGTGTGTGTGCGTGTGTGCGTGTGTGTGCGCGTGTGTGCGCGTGTGTGCGTGTGTGTGTGTGTGTGTTCGGCCTGCCAGCAGCATGGGAGAGTGCTCAAAAAAAACACGGAGCTGTCACTAGTCCTTGTTGGTCTTGGAGGCCTCTGTTGTGTTCCACTGCATTTTTTCTTTTCTCTTTCTCTCCCTGCCTCCTTTTCTGTCTTGCATTGAATTATGCATTGCGTCTCCTGTTTAACCCACATCTTTAAAGCTGTCTCAAGTTATGTCCAGGTCACCACCTTCCAAACACGTAACAATGGGGGTACGATACAGAACAATATTTGAACAAGTTGTGCTCTTGCACCTGACAATGTGCGACTTTTTAAAAAGACAGAGAGAAATACATTTGCGTTACAATAACACAACAGATGTCCTTTCCCATGGCCTCATTGGTGCTCAGTCATGCTGTGATGTCATTGCAGACTCCGGGTTCCGTTCCTCTGGCCAAGAGAAGAGAAGACGAGGTGTCTGTGGGGAGCACGCCGCTGGCCAAACAGCCCTCCAATCAGGCCTCGGACTATGCCAGCAGCCCGGTCAAAACCAAGACAGTGACAGGTAGCTTTACCAACCTCGAGCTGTGTGCTTCATGTAATATGGAAGATATTACTGTGACATCACAATTCACACAATGACTTGGCATTACCTCCATGCAGCAGAGAAATTCACACACATTAGGGGAACCGTTTTTGTAAGAGATGTTTTCTCAAGTGTTTGTTTTCAGATGTGTTTTGTGTGAAGATTAATACACAAACGCAAATCGCAACGACGTTTACTTCTCCCTTGGTATTTGCAATAACTACCATATGTTTATATGTTCAAGGAAATGGTCTTTCAGTAGTGGAATAACACCATTTTACGGCATTTAACCTTGTTTCTATGCAATGATATCGTGTTACTATGTTGTTACATAACACACTACAGCTCGCTGACACCTGAGTGAACCCGTTTCTCAGAGGACACCACATATCCAGGCATGTCCTCCTCTGTTTCCCTCCTCTGGTAGTATTACTGTGGGCTTGGATGCCCAGAATAGATGAGTGGCTTGGCTGTGTGAAGCTTTCCCCGATGCCAGTTTTCCGCTTTTCTGGGACCCCCCTGTTCAGAACAAACACGTCGTGTGCACACACACACAACTTCACAGAATACATATAGAAGCACACACATGCAGACATGTACATAGGCAGGTTTATACTGTACATGTACATACTGTACCTGCACATGCCACACACACAGACACCCTCGCACCCTCGTGTCGCGTTGCTGTGGTCCTTCTTTAGATTCGTTCTAAAAATTTTCCAAATTGGTCTCTAAGTAGGAAACTCTGAACCTTTTGGATGGAGATGGACAGAGATGCGGTGGAGGACAGGGATGAGATGATGTTCTGGACATCATGTTCTGGACTTTTCTTGTTGTGACTACTTGTTTTAGTGTCAGGAACTCATGGTGAAGCAGACCAACAGTATACGCTGGGAGATTATTGTTAATGTTAATGTTAATTAGTGACAATTGAACCTTTGTTAAGCCCCGCCCCCACTGCTCCTCCGTCAAGCTGGCAGAGCTTAACCTTTGTTAAGCCCCGCCCCCACTGCTCCTCCGTCAAGCTGGCAGAGCTACCATGGAGCCCACACTGTCACTAACTGCACTCCCTGAATACATATCCTCTACTTTTTATTAATTTTCCAAAAAAAAAACAGATACATAGGTCTACAATGTGCGTTTGAAGGATGTATCCAGGATGCCAAATTGATTGAAACCTGTTGAAAAGAAACAGAGAAGCTAAAGCCATGAGCTGTCGATAGAGACAGAAGATGATGACATTCAACAGTGTTTCTGTAAAGCTGGTAGGGTCTTTCATTCTATCTTCAACAAAGCGAAACTAGCGTTTGCGTACATTCAGTGTACCTTCAGTAGCTAGCGTAGCATAGAAGTACTTATGCTAGTTAATGATGTGCTAACGTATTATGCTAATGTTAGCTCCACAGGTTTTTTTTTTCCATAGAAAGGTTCAACCATCCACAAAACTTGCCTGAACATTAAGAAAATCTGAAACAATTGATTTTCTATAAAGCGCAGCCAGATAGTTGTCTGAGCTCCAGGGGCGGGACTTAGCAAAAGGTTAATTCATCAACTATACAATGCAGTGCAAAAAGCTTGTAATGCTTTTTTAATTTTTATCAGTGTGAGGAATCTTTTTAGAAGACTTCAGGGATATTGCGTGGCGATACCACACACACATACACAAACACACATAGTGTACAGTACACATGTATTCTTCCACTCCTACCTGGGAGGATGGTTGGAGCAGTCACTCTTTTAAGGAGCTGTCCATGACACAACACAGAGCCCAACTGGCTGCAGAAATGGTTTTCATTTAATACTCCTGTGGTGTATTTACAAACCTAATAGCCCACCTCCTCTCTCTAGTGTTCCCCTATAGATATTTAATTAATGTGATCCGATGGAATGACTTGGCTAGCCTCATGCAACTGAATTAGTTACGGAGTTACGGAGTATAAATAAATACATTTTAAAAAAAAAGGACTTCCCAGCCTCTACTGTTTGACTCTCTCAGTGTTTAGGCTCCAAGTCCTCTAAACACTTTAACGGTTGAAACATTCTCTGCCAAAGCATCGCAATGAAGAGTCAGGGGAAATAAGCAAGAGGTTGTTTGTCTTTTTTTTTTTTCCCTCTTCTTCTTTAAGTCCCTGGGAAATGTGTTCCCAACAGGAGTGATGAATCCCTGTTTTGGATGAAGTCATCCCGTAGCTGTAAATAACATTGAATGTCTATGACGCCCCTCCTCCCCCCAAATGTTTTGATAGGAAAAATGCTCCTTTGGCTTTTCAGAGTCTAAAAAAAGGCCATTAGGGTTGTTTCCTCGCTGGCTTTTAAAAGCTCTCAGCTAAAAGGTCACGCCGCCTTCCTCCTGGTTTCCCCTCTGTTCCTGTTTCATTCACAATCGGCACTAATGGCTTCTCGAAACCGCAGCATCTTTGCTTACTCACATCTCAGCCGTATGTTCTCTCATTAGGGGTCGTCAGTAAACAGTCACCTTGGCTCCAACGCTGCACACAAACCTGAATCCGGCTGTAGCTTGTCAGCAACACTCAACTGACTACAGTATACGGGCTATCAGTGTGCATGGCCTCCGATACACCAGCTGTCTATAAGTGTTGCACCGTATACCCATATTAGGAATGTTAAACATGGTACAGTACCCTATTTTATTAGTACGGATAACAAATGAAATACACACACTGCAAATACACGTGTTGTATTTTCATATGGTTTGTCTGAACCCCCACCTGTCTGGAGGCGTTATGTTTTGGGACTGTCCATCCTGAGCTGAAGGGTGAACTGATTACATTTGAGTGGTCAAAGGTCACTGTGACCTCAAACATTCACATCTTCATTTTCACAATTTCACACAAATGTCGAATGAAGTGATGACATTTTGGACAGACGTGAATGTAAACTGCACCACAACTGGTTGGGGGGGGGGGAAGCATACGACCACAAGGTCGGTAATTGTAGTTTCTTTCTTAGTCATGCCGTCTGCCTTTATGTCACTCTGTCGACCACACAGCTGTTTTGCAAATGACTGAAAACAAAGCCGAGGCTGCGTTTTTTCCAACGAACCGACGACACACGCAAATCACACACGGCGCGTCGGCTGTTGAAACGTTAAGTGGTCGGCACATGTGGGCTGAAAATCGTGTCTGTCGGAGTGTTTAGTGTTCGACCTATTTGTATCAGGCATCTCATTGTTGGACTGCATTAGGTAGTTAGAAACGTATACTAAGTCAGACTCGGGCTCTTTCCTTATCCAAATATTTCTCTTGAGCAGCGAAAACAAGACATTGGTAACTAGGTGCTGGTACTGTACTTTGTTGAAACCCAACCCTCCGTGCCCCAACACTCCCAACACCCAACGCTGGAATTGTACTCACGAGTAAATGAATAGCATCTTCTCTGGAAATGGCTGCGGTGTTACAGGAGTAGATGTAATGATAAGTTACAAATTGTTTCCGCGAGCAATCAGAATAAGGAAAGGGCAGAGGGATTTAGCCCTTGTGGTTTTAATCATACTGAAACAATAAGCCTCCCTGCAGTCAGAAGATCTTGATAGACCACAGCTCAACACTACAGAGGAGGACTTGCAGCACAGCAGGTATTCAGTTTCCTAAATCCCAGTTCCTCCTCGTCCGTGTTACAGAATAACGCATCCTTCCTGCAATTAACTATTTTTCTTTCTCGGTACGTGAAGATGACTTTCTAACTCGGGACATGGATGAAAAATGGGAACTCCCCACGTCGTCTTCTTGGGTTGTTGGATTGCTGCGATACTTGATACACTCCTTTTTGCGATTCATAAATTGCAATTGTTTTCCAACTCCATTCACTTAATAATACATTGTTCCTGTGATTAATTGGGGGATGATAAACGGAATGTTAATTCTTTGTATTCCCCGGGGTTGGAGGGATATGGAGGGGTGGATATGTAATTCACAGCAACTTGATACGCACAGTGATCTCTCCTGAATGCTTGCTTCCCTTTGGGAAATAGATGTTTAATGTAGAATTTTGTGGAGAGAGTTGATTGCTGAGGCATCTCAGGTTAAAATACACTACATCAAAATGTGTAATAGCTACGTTGATCCACAGCAAAACATATAGAGTACTGCAGGGATGACCAACCCCAGAAGTTAATGAATATAAATATATATCAATAAATGTTTATGCTACTAACATGTTTTGCTCACCAAATATTCTTCAAAAAACGTTAAAATCTATCAAGCTTGTGTTGACCACAGACCTTATTTCAGGCATTGGACCAAAAACCCATTGACGAGGGAAGCGGAAGTGCAAAAATGCTGACTCATTGCCAGGTTTTTTAGGACTCATTCCTGCAGCAATCTATTGGTTTTACAATAATTACTCTACAATTGTGAGATTCCTTTGTTTTTCGTTTTTTTTGGTCTGTCCATTGGCCTGCATTCAGTCACCTAACAAGCATCTTTCTGTGAAAACAAATCAAAATTGTTGACTTTCATTTTTGTTAACACTGGAAAATGCAATATTTTAGTATATATGTTAGTTTTGGCATTAAAGTACGTTAAGTGAGAAATGTAGATTTTGTTAACGTAGTCTTCATTGAATGTCTATGACCTGTAGTTTGTCAAGATTATTCCAGCTTTTGCCAGAAACTGTTTTCTATAGGTGTATAAGTGGATGCAATGGACGTTGCAAATTCACACATATGCTGCATGTTGCTTCTCTTTGCATCGTATCACCACATTTCTCAACACAAAAGCGTGAAAGTGTCCTTTATACCTCAACAACAGGATGGGTTGATATTAACGTTGGACTGTGAGGTGAGAGAAATGATGTGTTTACCCCATAACTATACACAGTTGAACTAAAGCCAGACACATTAGAACCATGGTGTACGGACACATAAAAGGCAAAAGGTCATGGGAATAACATATGTGGATTGTGTTGTACTGGTGGATTTTTCCCTTGCAAACCTTCCACACCCAGTCACCTCATGAGAAGAGCTGCTGACATCCAACATGTTATGATTGGAATTAGCCTCTGTGAAGATGATTTATTAATTGCTTTACCATGTGTGGAGCTCACTGAAGAAGGAGCTGGATGTTTAAACAGGGGGGAGATGATGGGGGCTCTCTCTGGTCTTGCTGTTATGTTGGCCAGGGTCAGCCCTTAAATCCAACTTAGTTATTAGTCTATCATGTTTGCCTGTGGTGTTTATACTTTGTTGACTGTTAGCTGGACATAAAACTGTCTTCTGCTGTCTCTCGTCAGCAGGATGCATTTCATCCCCAAAGCCATTAAGCAGCAGCGGCTGATCTGATGGATTTTTCAGAATCTATTTGTAATTGCTGCATGTTTACCCCGGGACATCTGATCCAGCTGTTTAGCTGAGGTTGAATCAATAAGCCATAATGATTTAGTAAAGGGTAAAGCTGATGTGAGCGTGGTTGAGAAATGGACATTGTGTCTTGATGGACCTTAATCTCATCAGCTGTGATGGAGCAATGTTTTCAGGCAAACGTGGTAATTGCCCTGAGAAATAAATTGTGTTGTTGTAAGAAATGAATTGAAATGGACCTGCTCGTTTTCCCCCATTTTGGAGCTGCTACAAAGACAGCAAATCTTCCTTTTTTTTTTGTTCTAATAGCTCTAATGTGCTTGTTTTTACATGACTTCAAATAAACGTCCAGCTATATGACAAAGTTGATTTTAGTTGCAAGTTTATTGCTGGCGTATCATTCCTCGGGGGACCCTAAGGGGGTTGTAATCACGGCAGCAGACGTTTTATTTTTCAGTCTCCGGTCATCTATTTAGGTAAACAGAGGAGATACGTGCAGGTCGTTTTTGCCATTTGGAGTCGACGCATGTGCGAACTGCCATTCTCGGTGATGCATGGGGAAGAAACACGTAAGACTGGGGGGCAGCCGGCCAACTGGACTGCCACTGGTGCTGCTACTCCGTTGACCTTCAGGAGAAGACGTCACAAGGTTCTTATAGGAACCATAACTCTGACGTTTTGTTGCTGAAGTGTGAAACTCAAAATATTTAGCCCCTGAATGCTCATAATATATGTATGCCGTGTTGCAATCCCTTTAAGATTACCCTTGAGACACTTTGTGAAGAGCTGCTGATATTAAATAGTGATTAATTAACTACTTTTTAACAATTGCCTCTGTATGGCTGTTTGCCTCTTTATTGGAACACACTGACAAAAAAAACAAGACCTTCTTCAAAAGACTCCTTCAGAACGTCATGACTGGCACTTTGCATTTTCATTCCACTACAGCAGAATGCTCCTGGAATCCAACTACTCAGACACTCCGAAGCCCACTATCTACTCTAACCATGCATTAAAGTGGTCAATTCAAACATAGGAGTTAACAGTTTGCATGTCCAGAGTGTGGTTGTTTGAAATGCTATTATGAGATTAAATGACCCGACGTGCTGAATATATGGAATATTGATATAGAGCGGTGTTTTGTTCCGCCTGATTATAAGTTGGCGAGGACGCTCGCTTTCTCTGCCTATTGATTACATAGTTTTCCACTGGAGCTATTGATTTCCCCACAGAAATCACCTTGGGGAATTACAGAATAAATCATAATCCACTGGAAGAAAATCATTTTCAGAGGTTTTTTTTTTTTTAGCAGTTGAAAGCCTCCTCAGAACAATTGCGCTCGCTAGATGTCCCTGCTTCCAATTGGCCACTTGAACGCATGCCTGGCACTTTTATGATGTAAAGAGAGTGTTATGTTGTTTTGTTACCACATTCAGCCTAGCTACAGTTTCGTAGTAATCAAGGGGGGACTTTCCTGCAGGGCTTTCTTAGGTGCCTGCTAATGTGTAGGCAAATGTACAGAGACACACAGAACCAGTCCGCTGCAGATCACTTCCCCAGAAGGCACCGAGGGCAAGGTGATATCATACCGGGGCTGTGGGGCTGCCCAGCTCAAATCTCACAACCCATAGCCACTCAGCTCCACTTGGCAACAATATATTTCACTCCGTCTCTCTCTTCCTTTTCTGGTTTTGGTCACTGCACATGTTAAATACACAGGGTACATGTTATAAAACACCGCTGACTTTCAGAACCGGCATCGGCTGAGTTGGACCGAAGCCAGTTCCGGTGGATGGCAGAGACTTTGGTAAAAGATATTATTGCTCTTTTCATTTTACTTAAGGCACGCATCTGCAGTTACCCGTGGCTCTCTATCACACAAGGAATCATATGTCTACTTGTATTGGTTTATCTTTTATCATGGCACAAATGATCATTTTTAAGCCTCTTCTAGTAGTTCTGTGCTTCAAAATGCTGCTTTCGTATAATTGTATGGTTGTGGTTGGCTAATATTTCTGGTCAGTCCATCAGGCTTTTCAGGTCAAAGTATATGGTCTGACTAAATAGTCTGGAGGATGATATATTTGATTTAATTTCCAAAAAGCAAACAGAAGACCGGTCATTTAACTCGCATTCGGGGTTTGTTTGAATATTGCTTAGTAACGTCATCAGAGGTGTTAACGGTTGTTTTCGTGTGATTATCCTTTACAAGAAAGGCCGTGGAACGATGACTTTGAAAACAAGTCGGTTCTCCTCAGTTTGAGGTCGGTTTCTGTCTGCCCGCACAATTACGCCACAAATTGGTTCACATAAAACTAGCCTCTAAGTATTTTCTTTATTTGTCCCTAATGAATGTTCTTATTGGCAGCGGCACTGTGTTTCTGATCGAGAGCCTCCCGAGTCCCGAGCTTCTCATTGTTCTCCAGCATCTACCGGAGTAATGATCTCACTGGCTTTCCTTTTCAATCCTAAAATTAGCCGTTGGCGCCCCGAGAACATACTTCTTTCGCTGAGAAACCTAACCTTGAGACCTGGCTGCGCTTCTCAAAGGTTGGGACCTGAACTGTTGTCTCAGTTTCTGTCTACTCGTGGTCTGGATGATGGGATTAGATGTAATTTTGCTGTTTACCGGGAGGACCACAAAGAGAAAGCGAGACATGGAAACATTTGCATTGTCCGCGTTGTCAATCTGCAAGGTAGTAGACAATGTGTGGTGGTAGTCAGAGCTGTGGGCCTCCCAAAAACGTTTCCATACTGATGGCTTTTCTGTGATCTCAACCGTGGTGCGCCAGCGAAAAAAAAAAAGAAGGTTGGGAACAGGAAAGAAAGGGTTTCACGGTTGAGAGAATTATATTCTGGAAAGACATACATTAATATATGTTGGAGTAAGAAACTAATATATGCATGCGTATACACATCTATAAAAGAGAGAGAACTGATGAGAGGACTTCATGCAGAACTACAGCCATACATAACTATAATCTGAGCCCAAGTAGCCTGATGGAAGTCAGGCAGGTTTTTATTGGCTGCCGTGCGCTTTTCAGAAGGGGATAATATTTTCATTGTGGAGTTATTTATACGGTTTAATTTTTCTGGTAAAGTCAATAATTTATCAAGGTAATGATGGTTGGTGTGGGGAAAGAAAACAAGAACAAGGAGGAATAATGAGATAGGAGGCCCCCCTGAGAAGCCTGGTTGGGGTCTGTGGGGGGACTCGGCTGGCTAGATGAGCGTGTCTCTGGCCTCTGCACACTGATGATCCCATGCAAACCTCTCCCCGGCTTCCAAGACAGACGGAACCATCTGTGGGGAATAGCGTTGTCCTTATGTATCCCTTTTTTTTTTTTTTTTTTTTGCTTTTGTGAATGATAAGGGTATTAGGCCTTGTGGATGTTGGCCGCGGTTGTTGAGGTTGAAGTGAGAGGAGCAGAGAGGGAAGTTTGGGGTTGAGTTGTGGTTCCTCAGACGTGGGCTGGATTAGTGTGCAGGCTGGAGGGGGGCTTAGTTCAGATGACAAAGCAACAGGAGGGGATCGGAAACCCCGGGTCGAGATGATTTCATCAGGGACCGTTCAAAGGATCCTGGTGTCACTCGGAGAAGACGTGTCTCCTTTTTTTGTTTTCATTCTTTACATATCGTGTCATGGTCTGGCTGGTAGAAACTCTCCTCCTCTGTTTTTTAGGTATCTCGCCTGCAGATTGTATAGGTTGACTCTGATGATAAAGATGATGGAAGTAATGACGACTGCCATGGGAAATGTGTGTGATCCACTTCTTGCTTTTCTTCCCGCCGGGACATCAGAGTCTGTCTCTGCATGCCTGAATTGAAAAGTCATCTCTACAATTACCTTGACTGGTTATTAGGGGACTTCCTAAAGCATAGCTGGCAGAAAGAGAGAGACCAAGCAGCGTGTGGAGAGTAGAAATAAATGAAAAAAGGAAAAACAAAATGTAAAACGAATTCCTGTTGCCACCCCCTCACCCGGTTCCTCACCGGTTCAGGCGGCCTCTCCTCGCCGCCACTTTTCCGTGGTGGCTTCCATAACCCCATAACAAATGGAGTAACGTAAATATTTAAATAAACACCGACTTGCATCCAAAACAAATAGGCGGGCAGGTTTATTAAAGAGCCCCGATGCTGCCTCTGCACGCAGCTGTAACAGAATATACAACACTTCAACTCACTGTAAACCATTTGTAAAAGGGAACATACCAGAAAGATAGCAGGCGGCATGGGGAAATGCCGAGATCCCTCAAATGAGGCTCCTTTTTTTTTTATGGTCGACTTGCTCAACCGCTCTGGAAGGCCGTGCGGATGCTTTGTGCCGTTGTTGTTGTGTAGACCGTTAAATCGGAGCCAGCGTGTGAGTGTGTTCACACGTTTTTACTGCGGCGTTTCTCCGCCGCTGCGGTGTTGTTTTGTACGCCGTGAAATGAGGCAACGCTGATTTGTTTCTCGCCTCCGAGTCGACGTGTTGTAATGGGGGCTCTGGTCTCCGCGTCTCTCGGCCCAGGCTTGTGGGCTTATAAGACCCGGGCCTTTTTTTCGCTTGCTGGGAGATGTGATGGAGCTGTTAAAGAGGATGAATAATCACCATCAGAATGTTTATAGGGGACTGGACTGGCAGCTCCACACACCAGCTGAACACTCGCAGAGAAGGAGGGAGTGGTGGGAGAGAGTGAGAACAAAAACGGAGGAGGAGAAGGAGAAGGGGGCGTCTGGTCAGAGTTTGGCCAATATGAGATATTAGCCTAATGGCCCAGCAGAGGGTGAAAATGAGGACATGGCTGAGATGGCACGAGACAGGGGGAATAACCCCACTTTAAGAGGACTCTCAGGACTTGTTAGGCCTGGGCAGGTTTAAGAGCTTTGGGCGCTCCTGTCATATTTCTCTTTCATTTGAATTTAGACCTCTTGTGCTCTGTCTTTCTCATTCTCGGTCCCTGCCGGCCTCACTCTTTATTTTTTTCAATCCCCTCCCTGCAGAAATGGCGGGCGCCAAGTCACTATAACAAGATATGGCAGTTTCATTCCAAATAATGACCCCAGGATTAACAAACAGAGTCCTGGAATGGTATTTATAACAAAGCGGAGAGCAGAATGGCCTCGCATTGTTACTGCCTTTGCTGTACTTTAGCACACTTTCTGATTGGCTTAACAGACTCTCTCCTGGGAAGGACATTCACAGTCTTACCTACCCACTAAAATTACAAAAAAAAAAAGGTTAGGTTAGTCATAAGGTCCTTATGATTAGATGAAAACTCTAGCCAGTACCACCATTGAGGCCTGGCGACAAAGTCATAATATGAAGAAGAGTGATGGGTTCCTCCAGAGAGTGACTCAGATTAACATTTTGGAGGTTGTGTGTCTAAAAAAAAAACATGGTATAAAGTCAGGGTTCAAAAAGCTGAATTTAATTCTCTAAGTGGCATTATTGGCTCAATCTCAGGCTCTGTGCTGCCTGGCGTGTGCTCTCCTCCATGTATTAAAACTCCCTGCATTTTATGCATCATAAAATTAGTTCCACAGGTTTATGTGAGTGCGTACTGCTTGTGGCACACTGCGTACCCACTCACGTAAGCTTGCATATTTGCAATCGAGCACTCAGAATAATACACACACACGCAGCAGGAGAGTTTCCAACTTCTAGTCATGCAGGGTCCACTCCATTGTCACACTAACAATATGATGGTCTATAGTAGATTACTGACACGTGTGTGTGATTAGGATCGATGTTTGGGGTCTGCTGTGTGTTCTCAGGGCAGTGTGTGTGTGGCTACAGAATATTACAGTATATTTTCCTAATGTTGTAATAGACAAATATGTATTCCGGGTACAGGGGGGTGGTAGGGGGGGACCAGGACACTAACGTAAGTATAGGCTGTGGTACTTCCAATGATAACCACCGAACACACTGGCGAAAACACACACACACACACTTCAAAAGATGCCTGCGTGCACAGACGTTGATGTCAACGTGGGTGCACCCAAAGACTTCCAAGTGGAGATGCACTCCTTTGCCACAACTAACATGACAAATAAACATGCATTCCCACTCAGCATGTTGCAGTCCCTGGGGTAAAGGCACCATCGTCTAGACAGCCGGGCCACAAGACAGAGAGCGGCAGCCACAGAGCTCTGTCATGTCTGCATGGATCCCCTGCAGAGGTGAACAGGAAACGGCTCTCTAATGCAGTGTGACAGGAATACTCTAACACACACACGGCCCTCTACAACAAAACACTATTGACAACCCAATGATATCACAGCGGTTTATGCAGCACTCTCTGCACATTACTCAATGAAAGACAGTCCATGAAACACAATCTATCCTGTCAAAGTCAATTTCTGCCATCCGCGACTTTGTGGATATTCAGTTAAGTATACGAACGATGGAATTGGTTTCCGTGCAACAATGTAGCCGGCCAATGAGAAGGAGGAAGACGGCACGCTGTACACTACGGGTTGTCAAATGCACAAAATGTACAGCGCGGTGGAAGTGCTGCGCGTAGTACGTCATGATGCAACGCTGATTGTAGGCATCATGACAAAAACAGTCCATTCCATAATCCCCGGATGCCGGAGGCACCTGGATGCTGAGTGTGAGAAACTCTCTGGAAGAGAGTGCCGACGCGATGATGTCGGCCTTCGGTCTGGTTTCTTCCACTTCCACACAAAAGTTTACACGCGTGCACCTGTGACCTCAGCCACTCGGCCGCGGATACACACACACACACACTCTCCCACCCACAAGATTCAGGCAGGTTGCCACGGTGACCACAAACCAGGGTAAACCATCCTTTTTTTTTTGTCCGTCGCCATGCCGACGCGTTTGGCTGTTTTAGCGATGTTCCGGAGCGTGGCGTCTGAGGGGGCAACGGCGGTGCTGTGACATCACTGCTGTTTCATGACAACTGTGGGATAGAGCTGCTGAGCAAGGCAGAGCTGTTAAATCCTGGAATATGCCTTAATGCGTCTTCAGAGGGACCCCCCTTCCCTCACCTCGGACGCCCTGATGGCTTTAACATCCACAGACCTCGGGCTAACCTGGTAGAATGTGTGTTCTGTCTACATGCGTCTCGGTCGCTTCCATTTCTGCATCTGCGCCTCTCTCTCTCTCACACACACAGTTTCTCCTGTATCCGTGCATCGTCCGCCCATTGGACACGGAAGATGTTTTTGTTGTTTTGACCTTAAGGTTAAGGCGGTTAGTGCGAAGGCGAACCGAGGAGGTTGTTGCTGTGGGATTTGTGTGCTTGGCTGTTGCCATGAGTGTCAGCACAGACAATCGACCTTCGTCTGGACCACAGCAGGAACACTAGGACATGTCATGTCTAGGACACTGTGTGTGTGTGTGTGTGTGTGTGTGTGCGTGGATTCTCTCAGTTCCCATAGTTCCCTCTCCTGCTTTAGGAGACAAGGAACCCGAGTGCCAGCATTACATCACCTCAATGAAGTGTCAGTTAAAAATCGTATAACATGATACTGTATGCTCAATGAAAATAACAGTGAATTATGAAGAGGGTTAAATCAGGGATAAATGCAGGTCAGCGTCTCATGTACCGTATATTTATTTTACATAATATATAATATGATGCAGGGTTCAGCAGGACTTATATGGTGAGGAGGTTAGGTGTTCACAGAACCAGCAGTTGAATAAAACTAATTTACATTAATAGTAAAGTTCTTTCTTTCTTTTCCCAGAATCGCGTCCGCTGTCCATCCCGATGAAGGTGATGCCCATCACCACAGAGTTGGAGACGTGGACGACCTCAGAGGAGCAAATGAAGAAGCTCATCGCCCAAGCCTGGGATGCTGTTAAACGCCTTACTCTACAGGTACCAAACTTTACTCTCTACCGTTACTGGTGTGCTTTTGTATAGGGGCATCCATTCCCTTTGGATGCTGGTTGTCAGTGAGTGATATCCAACCTTCCCCATGTCAACAGTCTGCCCTGCTGCTATATCACAACTGCTGTCCTACTGTACAGTGACAATAATAAGTCCTTGGCTTCCCAATATTTGCCAATCTTTACCACATTTGTCTGGGGAAGTTCCACCTTATTGCTCTTTGACCTCATTGGCTGTCACCCTCATCCGGGAGCAGGTTTACAAATCCAAACACCAGTCACAAATCCACCGAAGAGACCATGAAGCCAGAGTTTCAGCGTAGCCCAGTCCCGCTTAGTTGTCTGTGGTTGTCACCATATGGCTTTCCAAGGACCTCTGTTAGCTGTTAGCCCATTAGCCTGTTTCTACATACAGATGCATGCGTAGCGTCTCATGTCGCTTTGTGGTGGGCTGACTCGCTGGATGCTTGCTGGATGTCCCTGGCTGTCTGTTCGAGTGTCTAACCGGGTAGTTTAGTGCTCCCATTGTGTGGACGCTTGCTGCATCTTGACTGGACCAGTTAGCAGAGCCCACATCACAACCGGCCCCATCTGAAATAGATCAGGAAGTGCTGACAACTGTCTGACGGGGCTTCTCCTGACGCAGGAACTCAACGTCAAAGTGTGTGTGTGCGTGTGTATGTGAGTACTCGTGGTTCAGTGCATAACTGATTGGGAAATATGGACATATTTGTGCCTAATTCATGTGTTCATTCATGACACAGTACCATCGTTAATGTGAATATGAATAATATTTATTTTGTAGTACTTAAATATCCAGTATTTTGGTTAGCCATCATCAGAAATATATGTCAAAATACTATTCAGGCCCATATTCTCATGATACGATATCAGGACGCCTGGCTTATTTAAGTATCCCACAGATCACTGCAGCGTGGAAGTATTTGACATTGACTGTTGGTTTTTCTCTGTCAGCACTCTAACAAGATTATGGTTACATGGCGTCGACAGCAGACCATCATTTCACAGATCTCTCCAGAGATCATAACTTCACAGGATTCTGTATTTCATACCTTTTGGCAGTGTGCTGTAACAGCGGGGCATCACAGGGACACAGAAGTTTTCTCTTAACAGGTCTATTCATGGCTTACAGGGATACTCTGTTCCAGGGAATTAAACCAAATCAGTCTTTAATTTGAGTGTGGCTTATAGGCAAGTTTCTTTTGTGCATGTAAACAATAACCGACGGTGCAGAAGTCCAACAACCGTTGTTAATTCGCATTGCTAGGACCACACAAACCGTTGTCAGTCAAACATGAAAGAGGGCATGACGCATGTGAATTGAAATAACGCTTCAGAGCCCAGGTCCCATGTCAGCCACGCTGAGCTGTTTACAATACTTCCACAAAAGTGAACTCAACCCTCTAATAGTTTGCTGAGCCCGTCATTGCCTCCACTCTCCCCTGTCCCCTTCGGCTGTGCGACCGGGACCACACCACGTACTGCAGCAGTAATTAGGAAACAGTCTGTCCTGTTGACATGGGAGTGGAAGCGGACCAAACCCGGACGACCCGACAGCTGGTACCCCAGGCTTTACATATCCCCGAACTTAAACCACTCCATTTATTTTAGTGTGGTGTAAACACAATACCTAATGGCTCACACTTCTGCTGCACATGTGCCCGATTTGGCATGTTGGGCTTTATCCGTCTCTTACAGAGGAGAGAGGAGCAAGAGGGATAGAGTGAAGTGTTGGCGGAATGACACTGCTATAAAAGTATTTATTATTCTACGGAGATCACTTAAAGCTGTTTTAAGTAGAATAGGGATTTTGTAAATTGTTTTTAAAAAATTCTCATAGTCCTGATCTCAGATGCGGTCATGATGCTTCGTCCTTGTCACATACATTCTTTAACTGGCGAAGGCAGGAAGGCGTCTTACACATATGAGACTGTGGGCTTATGTTCATGGCAGTAGAATATAGTGATAATGCAGATTGGAAAAGCCACAGTATATGAGGTTTATATTCTCAGCAATTCTGTGTTGTCATTTATTCCACCGGTGTCAGCAGTTCACAAATAACATAGCATGATAGAATGGAACATGTTCTATATTTTCATTTTACTGTCATACATTTCGAGGTCTAATGCACTTTGCTGCATCATCCCTTATCTTACCTCAAGAAACAGCTTAACCTCAAAAAAAAAAAAAAAAGAATCTGCACAAGCAATTCTCTCCCACTGCACTGTGCATTTCATTACAGCGTGACTTGGATATAGCTTATGTAATGTCTTAGACACATATCCCACTCAGAAAACCAGAATAGCAGCTGGAAAAAGCCGAACATGGACCGTTTCTATTTGTAGCTTTTCTGCTCGAAAATCGTTCTTCACACCATACTTGTCTTTTTCAATCCCAGGCACGGTTAGCATTGATTCCTGCTGATGGCTCGTCATCAGTGGTTAGTGTACAGATGATTATCTCAGTCCACGGGTGTCATGCTTTATCTGTAGCCGAGAGCTTCAACCAAACCCCAGGAACGATTCCGAGTCGTGGTTTCGGTGTGACTCGGGTGCATTCCTATCTACCCCGGTTTGTAACACCCTCTCCTCCTGTTACCTCACTATCATCGACAGGGGGGGGGGGGGTTTCACCCCGCAAAACACTATTTGTCATCCATTCAAAAGTTTTTCAGAGAACCAGACCAGCAGCTGAAAACAGGCATGCTGGCTAGCCCACAGAAGGATGGTTCAGTTTACATATAGTTCTTCAAATTACTTAGTTAAACACTGTTGAGATGTTGGAAGGAGATAAACGTCTCTAAAACATTACATTTCTATGAAATCCCTGTGGAGCCAACAATAGCAGAGTACGTTAGTACACCATTAACTCACTTCTATGCTGTGATCTGCAGCTTTATCGTTTTTTTTTTAGCCTATTTTTACTGTTGAATCAGTTTGGCATCCTGATATATCATCAAACACATATTCTAGACCCTCCTCAAGAAATTACTTTCCAAAAATGACATCATATTTATTCAGGGAGTGCAGTGATAGTGTGGGTTGAGCAAAGGGTTAATTAGGGGTCCCACAGTCGTTGATTAGTGTAGATGCTCCCCAGGAAACATGACCTGAGAGAGAATCTGGAGGTGAAGGAGCCAGTGTCTTTGTCACACCATTGCAACACATGCATGGTGAGGTCAGAGATATACCATCCAAACCGAGCCCCTCAGGCCCAAGATGGTGGAGTCACCTTGGCATCACACGCGGCACAGATCATCCGTGTACTACACATGAGTGGGAGTGAGTGTGTTTGTGTTTTTCCCTGCAGAGGCAACTAAGTCTCTTGGTCATGCAAGGCTACAATATATGTAGGTGGTGGTATTTTAGCCGTCACTTCACATCAGGGCTGAAGGGCACTGCTACGATTGTCACTCTGGCCAGAGTGGCCTGGCACGTCGTCAGCTGGCCACACGCCCTCAGCTTTGGACTTTTACTTCCTTGTGTTACTCTGCGGACCTCTTTGCTTTGCCTTCCATGCTCTTACCCCTCGGGACTTTCTCTGTGCCCCGTTTCTCTCCCAATCACTTTATTTCCTCCCTGCCCCTCTCCCCGGCTGCTCCCCCTCACCCCCTTTTCATGCTGTCATCCCCCCCCGTTCTCCCCACGGACACCCATGTTCTGTCTGGGCCCTGATAATAATTGCCCGTGATCAGGACGGTGATTCTATTTCAGGAATTCTGCAATAATTCCTTCTATTTAACACATGAATGTGTTCAGCGCTGGCAAAGGAGCACGTTGCTACCAAAACTGAAATGGGATCCGCTGAAACAGAGAGACTGTTGCCATGGAAAAATGAAGTAACACTGCTCCCTGCAGCTGCCATGCATTAATGAGTAGGATATTTTTGAGAGAGAGGGAGGAGAAAAAGCAGTGGGGTAGAAAAGGTAAAGTGATGGAAAGGAGACGGTTAGGAAGCGAGGAGGAAGGAGAGAGAAAAAACTGTTTGAGAAGGTGAGCTTTAAGGCAGGAGGGAAGTGGGAGAGATAGAGCGGAGGATCATGTGTACTGTATGTTTGGTGCGGCTCAGATGGAGCTGGCCAGATGGTTTCCATGAACAGGATCTGACCCCCGGCTGGAGCACCATTACTTCATCCTCTGCCCCCCCCCCCCCCCCCCCCTTCCTCCATCCTATCATCCCTCCACTCAACACCTCACCCTCCCTGTCTGTCAGATCCCACAATTTCCAAATGATTTGCGAATACAACTTTAATTTTGGGCCACTTAAAAACACCACGTTTATATGTGGAAACATTCTTGGTCGATATTACAACCTCAGGTGTTCTCTGATGGGGTAAGTGCATGTATTTATATGCATTTATTATGATTAACCTCAGGCTCCAGCCATGAACAGGGCCATCAGCTACCCATTTTTTTTTTGAGAGAGAAAAGCCCAGATTTGAAAACGTGTTTTGTTAAATATAAAAAAAGGAAAATTCGATAGCATATTAGAATAAATGGAATGTAATAACACAATAATTAAATTCATCTGTAATCACCCTCACTAGCAAAAGCTTGCATTCCCGCAGAGCTCCCCTGATTATTAAATAATACTATTTTGCAAACATTGAACAGACTGGGAGTTAACTCACACATGCAATGGAATCCATGTATTTTACTGTATTCATCACAATAACAACTCACAACATAAACACACACTAGTTGAGCTTTTGGAGGATCTTTATTCGGAGCGCAGAGTGACTCACCGCCTATTTTACAAGCAGAAAGGCTGTCACTGTGAAAATGCATACAGCGGGCTGGCCATGTTTGCCTGGTCGAAAGCCAGAGGAACGTAACTGAAATACAAACGATATAATGTGTTGTTTATCATGTTTATCTCCGTTTCTTGGCTCGGAGCAGACACACGACCTCCATGCTCAAGACTTGGCTAATAAGCCTTTTTGCAGCCAAAACACGGCTGGAGGGACATTCTCCAGCGTTATTACATATTTATCAGTCTGATATCCAATACGTGGATAACGACACACTGGAACCTGATACTAACATCTGATTGGATGGGTGTCATCTCAGACAATATTGCAGCTTATAAATCTGAATGGACTCTTTAGGGACGGGAGGAGGTGAACTCTGTGTCAACATCAACGTGGTGGTCAAACATAATCAGACATGATGGACTACGTTTCCCTGGTTTTTTAATGTTGAATGCGTTGATGCCATGATCTCTGCTGTTTGCATTCCCCCTGATGCACTAAAGGGATGCGCTACTGTTTTTGTGTTCTTTCGTCACATTTTTTCTTGTGTAGCAAATGAGCCGCGACTGCATTTTGTTAATAAATGATCTTTGAATCCACGTTGAAGAGCACATGAATGAATAGGCTTTTATTAGGCTGCAGCTGAGACCCTGGTTGTCTCATAGAAAGCTGTGTCGTGCAGAGGAAGAGGAGGGTTAAAACTGAGTCTCTCCTGTCATCGAGTCGCCACAAATATTGCGCACAGAGAGGAAGCCGGAGAGCAAATTGAAAAGAAGGAAGAACAGCGAGTGAGGTCGAGAGAAAAAGGGTGTACATTCTCTCCTGATTACACACTCATCCTCCCTGGTGTCACCTGGTCTAAATCAAGACCCCACAGTGTCACAGTAGACGTGTCATTAACTGTTTACTGAGTGAGAACACTGTGTGTGTGCACGCAGCATTGCGACGGGAGCGCTCATGTGCACGTGTGGCCAGAATCCCATCATCTGCTGCTGTGTCAATACGCTGATGACCTCACAGCCATTACAGGCGCACACGCATATTTGACCCTCTCACCGGGCTGCACTGGGAAAGTGCTTACCAGGATTCTCTTGTGTCTGTAACCTGTTGAACCTCAGAGGCCTAGAGACCTGGAACTGATTTTCATCAGGATTAAAAAAAAAACTCAAGCAAGAATTTCAAGATTGAGATGTTTAAAAAAATGTCAGGGAAAATTTTTTTTTTCGTGGTTTTCACCCTGATCTTCTGAGTGTGTTTTTGGAAAGCTTGTTTGGAGGTGAATCTAGTTTAGCATCTACGCCTTTGTCTCCTGACGGAGCAGGAAGCCACGCCAAGCGCAGGTTTAATCAGATCAGCTGAGGTTCAGAGCAGACCGGTTTGGCCTACTTGATTCAGTCACACGGCATAAATCAGTAGTGGTGAACATTTGCCAGAGTTGGCCAATAAAAGCTCTTTTCATCTGCAGTCCATCACCGTTTGATCCAACTTGGCCTAGTATTATATACTGCATAACATACACAGCCACCTTCCCTCACTTCAGTTGGCCAAGAGCAAAAATGTCCTGGCCATACCACGATTGTAGACAAACCCAGCCAGGCGTATTTTTATACATCTGACCGAAGCAGAGGCCAAACTACGTGCCACTGGTCCGTTGTATGTTTGTCAAAGCTCTCAGCCAGAGCTGGGCGATATGTAGAATATCAAATATTACAATATTTAAGACCAAAGTCACAGACATATTTTCACATTGGAACGTCTAAGTAGGAAAGAGCTTATTTACACTACTTACACTTTAAGATATTTAAAATCCAAGACAGTATTGAGTCTAATCTGACAATATTTATATGATATGGGGGTGCATCCCATTCTAAATCTCTCAGCTTCCACATCAGAGGCCTCATGGCCACATTCTCCCGGTGCATCTTCATCTCCAGCTTGGCGTGCCTACCCCTCAGCCCCCATCTGTCGTGGCTCACCATGCCGGGGTGGTCGAGGTGTGATTGTTTAATATTTGGGGGGGGAGGCGGGAGCAGGCGAGGCTGGCCGGCCCAGGCCGCGCTCCTTAGGCCACCGTTGGATCAATAAACGCAGCGATCAAAGTCGCAATTAACCCACCGCCCTAACACAAACAGCCGGGGCCAGCAGAAACAAACAAAGCCTTCATGTCACCTAAAGCGTTTATTTTCGCAGATTTCCACCTCGGCCAGGGAGACCTCCAGCGCTTGTCAGCTTCTGTAAGCAGTGTTAGAAGGGAGGAATGCAGGGCCACAGGGATGGCTGGCTGCCTGGCCGCGCTGCTGTGCCAGGCCACGAGCTTATTGCTTGTGGTGGCATGTGGGTGAGACGGAGCCTATCTGTTGTCAGGAGGCATCACGCTTAGATGCCTTTCTCATAGACATTAGGGACGAAAGCTGCTTTCTGAGGTTGCAGTGGAGGGGGGGGGGGGGGGGGGGGGGGGGTGGAGGCGTTTGTGTACATCCATGGATCCAGATGCACATCTGCACAGACGCTATCACGCACGAATCCTGTTCATTTACAAGAAGACTCTATTTACACTATTACGATCACTGGTCCAAATGTGTTTCTGGACGGAGCTGGAAATGCAGGAGGATATGCCGAAGGAGGGGAAGCAGAAGGTTAACAGTGGGTGGGTTCTCCAGAGAGACTGCGGGGAGGGTGGGGGGGGGGGCTGCTCTGCTCTGTGGACCTTCTGTTCATCTGACCGGCCACTTAGGAAACACAGTGTCCCGTCTGGTGCAGGCACAGGAAGATTACATTTGGAGGGGTATCAGGTTTTTAAAAACCATGGGATGTAGTTTCCGTTCGCTGCAGATCTCTCCGCTGAGATTTCCCTGCTCCAGAGTTGCAAATATTTTCACCCGGGATGCTGGGAGGGTGTTTCTAATTTCCTCTCCTCTATCTCTGGGTGATTTCCTGTGTGTCGGGGCTTTGTGTGTGTGTGTGAAACAAAAGTGTGCAGGAGAGAAAACGAGGGAACAATGTGTCAGCTCTTACGCACTCGAATGGGCTTGAATGTGTGAGTGTGTTTGTCGTCCAGTCGTTGTGGGGTCGCTCCACAGAGACGGGATCTCGGCCTACGGGGTTTGTGCTGCCGAGGTCTGTACAGAGTCAGGACCTCTACGCTCCTCTTCCCCGCAGTGATATGAAAACAGCGGATCTGACCACAGCACCACCGGACAAACGAGATAGATGTCAGAGAGATTGTATTTAACGCTCAACATTGTATTTAACGCTCAACATAGCTGTCATGCAGTGAGGAGAGATGATTTATAAGATGCAACTCTTATAGACTATTAAAGAGTTCATAATTGTGCTTCTTTTTTGTCTACTTTTTGGTCGACTAAGATTTCTTCAGTCGATTAGTCATTTTTAATGCTTCTTCATGTTGAATGACTTATTTATAGAAACATATAAACACATCTCTGGTAAACACAAGGCTTAAAGTGATCCGAAACTTTTATCTGTGGATTAAATCAATCGATTAGTCGACAAAATCGTATCAGATTTAGTCGACTAATAACTTCCTTGGTGGAGGACAGCCCTAGATCATACAGCAAGCATTTCTACACCAAATACCAACGTGCACAAATAAATGCTCTACACTGTTAGAAGCAGTGTGATAATAATAGCCTTGTGTTGGTATAAATGCTAAAATGTCACATCCCAACAATGTCGTACCTTTCTTGCAAAGTCACTTCATGTCTGAAACACTTAACTGCGACTTCTAAGGATGACAATCTGAGAATAAGTACTCACAGCTGAACTTGCTCTTCAGTGTAGACAGGCTGCCCTCCATCTAACTCACTGTTCTGTCATTTACTGGCGAGGCACGGCCGATCCTAAGAGCCTCCTGTGGTTATATAGGCCATTTCCACATGGCCCCAGCCTTTCAAAGACTAAGTGTGTTTGGCCCTCAGCTTCCTCTCTATTAGAACCTGCTCTGCTGGAACCAGATAAACCATCTCCACAAAGACTTGAGGGAGAAATGCTACATAAGACAGATCATACTCCCAATGCTGCTCTGAAGAGGAGGAAGTAAGGGACGCTTTTTTGCGGGTATTAAGACGGAAAGATTCGAAACAGGGTCCACACATGTGGCTGGATTCTGAGCGCTATCTGATGGAGCAGGGAAGTGATCAGGAATACCACGGAGCAGAACTTGCCACAAAAAATGGAACAATCCCATATTTAGAGCTCTGTGATGTGACGCCAGGCGGGGATGAGAAGGAAGAAATAGACAAAGAAAAAAAAAAAAAAAAACGTCTTCAGGCGTCTCACTATTTAATCAAAGTACTTTCCAAATGGATGTGTTTCAGGTTTTTTGAATGTTTCGGGCTCTTTTGCTCATCTGTCTCTCTTTTTATTTTAAGTCGTATTTATTTACTCCTGACAGCATGTGCTGGCTTCCTGATCCAGGAACGAGATTGAATTAGAGCCTGTGTGATTGTAGATCAAAGTGTAAGAAGATCCGTGTTCATTTAGAGGCCTAAGAGGAAAGGATCAAGGCCTAAGTCTCAGGATAAGCAATGGTCACCTACTAAATAACCACGCTGTCACTCAAAAGCCACTGGCTCTCGCATTCTTTCAGGCCATGAGGCTTTTACTTAGTACTAGGCCTGGGCGATATGGTCAAAATCTTTTATCTTGATTATATATCACAATATATCATGTTTTCAGCTCATTCAGTATATAAATAGACTCTATGAAAAACTGAAAAACTATTTCCAGCGAGTCCCCTGATTTCTGTGCACTGTCAGCTCCCTCCCTCACCTCTGAATCAGCGAGCTAGAACACAGACGTTTCCTTCACATACCAGGGATGGACTGACGAAAGGCAGCAAGGAGTAAAATGCATCTTTCTGAGTACAAACAGCACACTCCATCTTTGTTCCGACTCTGATCCGACGCCAAACGGCATCCTTGCTGTGCTCACATTGAGCGAGCAGCAGGAATAAGGAGTCCTACACGCAGGAAACGAGGCAGCATTTCATCTCTTCTAGGTCCCTCGTCTCAAAGGTCTGTGGTAAACACAAGCTTGTGATATTTTAACGTTGAATTTTGAAGACTTAACATGTCTTAAAAAAGGCGACTAAATGAGACGACTAAACTAGTCAGCCGTTAGCCGTTCATGGTGTAGCTGTTCACTTCGGTGGTTGCAAATATGCTTCAAAAATCATCATCGGATTATCTTGACATAATGTGTACTGTAAATGTGTATGTGCGATAATAACTCCATTGGCGTTTTATTGAGGGAACCAGTGCGATGCTTAATTCCAAATATCTGTCATCCTGCTGCACACAATAGAAAGGGCCCATAATTCCAGCTGCTGGATGCTTTTTCACGCAACACAAGAGGAGGCCGAATGCAGCGGGCAGCTTGTGACACTGAAGCAGTTGGACATCCAGCAGTAGTACAGAGAGGGATTCAACCTCATAACCTGCGCAGTGTTGTGGTAACTCAGTCCATTGCTGTTGCAGGTGCCATCCTTCAGAGGAAGCACAGCTCAGAGTCCCTGCAAGGATATTAAAAAGCGGTGGGGTCTCTGAGCGGCACTTGTTTGATGGGAGGGAGATGTTAACTCAGGTGTTTTGGCTTGAGGCCATGGGGTTTGGATTTTCTTTGGATTTTACTTTTTCATTCTGGAGCCAAATAACACTTTTCTTCTTCTTTAATCGACAGCTGAATTTCTCAAGTGTGATGTTGCGTGTGTTTAAGTGTATGTGAACGTGCAGCCACACATACAATGTGTGTGCGTATGTGCTTTTGTAAACGTGTGAGTGTGTCATTTGAGCATGTTTTCACAGTTAAAGCCTGGCACGTGCAGCCTCATAAGGAGTCGATTGGCTTCAATCTCTTTTCTTTTCCTTTTTTTTTTCTTTAACGGAGATTTCCTGCGCAAAATTGAAAAGCGTTTCCGCTGTTTTTGAAGTACATTATTAATAGTGTGCAGCGAGTGATACACCCTGCACTGAATACACACACAGACACACACTCACATTGTCCCCTCAGTGTTTTTCTTTTTTTTCCCCAGAATGAATCTGTCATTACAGGCAGTGGGTAACTGAACTGCAGTCCCAGGAGTCCTGGTCCCAAGATTTAGTTTCACTTTGACAGGACATGATGTCATTGGACAAAAGGAATGAAGAATTAGGACTCTTTGACTCCTCTTTTCCCCACTGAAACTTATACAATGACATATATACTATATGAACACACCTGCCATTCTTAATCTTCTAACAGTACGCTTCAACTCGAATCCAAATGTTTATGAAAATCAACAGTCTGATGTTGCTGAGCTCCAGATTCTCCTCTAATAATCATAAAAGGGCCGCTCAGCCCTGTGCTGTATTTCTTGTTTGTACCTGAGTCATTTCCAGAGGCTGTTTTTTTTAATTTTTTTTATTCCACATTACCCTGAACCCCTCGGAGAGTAAAGTTGTGTAACAGATATTCCACACTGCAATTATACTTCTGGCTTTCAGATATTATTTGTGCCCGTTTCTATTTTTAATTCATTTCATAATTTTCCCTTCGCTGCACTTGGAAAAGCTGCCTTTCCGCGGTCCTGCCCAAACAGAAAATACATTTTCACCATCTTATTATGGATACAAATTGAGTTTAGTTTGCTGTAAATACAGTAACATGCTGCAAAATGCTGCCCGCTGCTTTCCAGGCATGTGACGGAACAAAGTGAGTTTTCGGTCAACCTGGCATTCCTGTCAGTTTCCTGTCCTGTCGTAGGACATAGTGCATGCTTTCTCTCTCTACTAACACACACACACACACACACACACACACACACACACACACACACACACACACACACACACACACACACACACACATGCCCATCAGCTCGCAGTAGGGGGACATTGTCACACAGGCTAACTGCTTCCAGTGCTGTGTTTATTGGCCTGTTAGAGAGCTGTTAAACACAATTGTGTGGAATACCAAACATGACCCTGCACAACCTCAAGTCAACTTTTACCCCTGAAGAACATGAATACATGAAACAAACAGACACAGAGGTTTTATTTTTACAGTTTTTTTTTTTTTGCTGTGTATGCAACCATTCACAAACATTGGATTCCCCTCTGCTCCCACCACCTCTCCTCCACGGTTTCCTTTCCTCCCCTTGCTCCAGTCACATCATCTCGACGAAGATTTTCCAGGCTGAATCAATGCATGGTCATGGTGAGAGACCTGGACACCAACAGCAAGGCGTCCGCAGGGACGGGGACAAAAGGGCCGAGGCATGGGAGAGTTGGGCGATGGTGAGGGTAGAGGAATATCGGCCGGGGAGAGCTGTCAGTGGGTTTGGCAGTGATGTGTATGGGACATTCTGACCTCAGGCTAGTTCTCTCTCTGGATCCGTCAGCGCCGCGCAGCAGCGCCAATGCTCCCCCTTCTTGCCCTTTGATACCCCACTTCGCCTTTGTTTGGATACTGTATGTCTGTCTCCCAGTGTCGGTGTGTGTGTGTGTGTTTGAGTGAGTCACAGCTCATAACACAAGACCACAGAGGGAGGGGGGGCTGGGAGGTTAACCGGGGTGACCTGCGAGCCCAGAGTACAGGGTGGGGTATAGCCAGTCCATCGTCAGGGAGCTCTGAGTTCACGTTCCTACAAGGGTGACAGAAACCGCAGAAACGAGGAGAAGCATTTCCAATTTTTTGTGTTTGACTTGAGTCAATTTCAGCATAAATTATTCCTCATGAAAGTTTGATACCCTGACTTTTAATTGGTCTGCTGCGGCCAGAAAGCAGAGCATTTCCATGGCAAAGGCATCATGTCGATGAACATGAATGAATTCAGGTGGAACTCATTAAGCATTCCTGTTTTCTCCTGTAATTGCCCTTGATGAACAATAATATAATCCGCCCATTTCAGGTGTATAATGAGTTCTATCCACCAGGATGAAGTGTTTTTTCTCTCTTTTTACCTCTTCCAAGGAGATTCTCTTTTTGGTCCGAGTCCTTTTGTCTGTTAGCACGATATATATCTAACCAGAGGTGCCAGAAAGTTTGTCACATAGAACAAACAAATCAGAGAAGCTGGTTGGGAAAGGGCGGGCCAAATACTTTGCAGGTGATTGAACGAACCATCTGTCAATCAAGCTCTTGTTGAAGCGAGTTGGGAGACGAAAAACACGTAAAACATCCTTTCCAGTGAGAAAACCCTTCAGCGTTGATCTTAATGATGAAATACAGTTATCATAAAAGCTGATGCTGTTGTAGCGCTACGCTAACCTCTTTAGCAGCCGCCATTCTTTCTGTGTCACGTCACACACACCTAAGTCTTAACACTGGTCTGTAGTCTGGCTTACTTCTATGTGATATTTGATGAATTCTCGCGTGAACTCGTGAAATCGTGAGAATCCAGCTGCCGTGCAATGTAACAATCACTAACAACAAGTTATGCCTGGAACAAAGACCATTTTTAAGGATTTCGCAACTTTCCAAGAGGGCATTTTTAAGCATTTTTGCTGTTTTCTTTTGAACTATTGTACTCTCTTCAAAAACCAAAAAAAAAAAATCCCAGTGTGTATTTTGCTCCAGATCCAGATGCAGATTAAACATTCCTAAACATTTTCTATTATTAAAATAACAAAAGTAGACGATTGTATAGCCTTGGCACCGGCTTTCTAGTTCCCATTATATTTTCATCTTACTTGTTTACCATATTTATCTTGGATACAACTTCAGCCAGTAACCCGTGTTGCCTCCTGGAGAAGGTATGGATTACAATAAGTAGTTTGTTCATGGACTCCGTGGCCCCGCGGACTTGAGCACAATCTAATCCAGACCCTGGCAAGATATTTGACTAACACTACAGTTCATCTGTTTGCTTTAGCATTATTTGCCTCGTCTTTCGGTGCCGTCATCCTTCTTCGAGCAGCAACTGTGTGATTTGGAGTCGGTTATTAATCAGCGGCTGCAGCCTCTGGTCCCCCAGTGCATGACATCCCCCGTTCACTGTTGTTCTTATCTACTCCGTTGACCTCGACTCCCTCACTCAAGAGAAAAGCAAACGTTTCTCCCTTCACCACCCTCACCCTCAGACGGGACTCGTGCACTCCAGCCATCGTGGATTACAACATGTTTGTTTCTGTGTTTTTTTTGTGGCTTTTATTGGCTGTCACCGAAGGAGGAGGGGCTGACTAAAGATTAGTATTGTATCACCCAGATTTAGCACTGACAGGCCATTTTCTTTTCCATTACATAGCTGGGCCCTTTGAAGCGTTTTGAGCCTTTTCTGGCCGAGTGTAAACATGTAGAAACAGCGGTCGCTATGCCCAGTCAGTGCCATTCAATTGTTCAGACTTTTCCCTCTGTTGTCATCTGTGAGATGTTATCTGATTATTGTTAGTATTTCACTCTCTGATGTGGCAAGTCTGTAGCTACCATGTACTTGACATCATCTTTGGTTTTGGGTTGCCATGGGGAACAACAGCAAAGCATTATAAAGTCATAAGCAAACAGCATTAAGGGGTATAATGTTATGATGTTTTATTGGACACACTCAAGCTAGGAACTATGGAGGTAGCTTAGACAGGGGTTGCCCATTTATATCTGCCCTGCTAGTGCAAGAAAGATATACATCCTGTTGAGGCACAACCTACTCTCAATACCAAAAAAGTCCCTTTTCCCTCTGCTGAGTTTTCCAAGAGAATTGGCTGACCTAAGTAGGTCATCCTAACTCACCCTTTCCGAGTAGTTATTAACAAAAATCTACCGCATATCTAATTTTGCTAAAATTATCCAACAATTGCTAATAAAAAGAGGTTAATATGAAATGAAACGTCTGGAGGAATAAAGAGTCGTACATCTGGGTCTTCTCAAACACAGGCGGTCTCCCCTACTCTTTTACTGTTTAATATTTCCCTATGATTACATAAAGTTTGATATATGGTGACAGATTTAGTCAACCATCAGACACAGTATGGTAGCTAAAGTCATTTAGGTACCTGTAGTCTGTGTAGTAGGGTAGCTCTGCTCTGAAATTACCCATTTGAAACTGTAAATATTTAAGTATTGGATTACTTTCCTTATGTTATTTTTAACTTAGTATGATTCTTTATCTTTGACAGTAAGAAGGTTAAGCTTACATGTACACAGCGATATACATGTGTATGCATACCTTTTAAATTTGTTTTGGTTCTGCATTAAATTAGTCCTGAAATGATTAGTCAATTAATCAAACTGTCAATTAATTAAAAATGTATCAATGACTATTTGGATTGTTATGCCTTTTGTTAATTACAATGAACTATTCTCTCTCAGTTTCCTGAAAACATTTGCAGGTTACAGCTTATTACATGTAGTGATTTCTGTGATTACACTGTTTTCTTTAGTTTGTTGTTGAGTCATAGCAATTTTTAGGTTAATACTCATGTTTTGGGTTTCTACTAAAACACGTTTAATGTTCAAAAAAACGTTGTTACTCTCATTCTGTCTGACTGTACGCTCTGGTTTAGCACCGTTCAATGGAACTGTGTTGCTAGACAACAGCTCTGCTCTATGTTTACTTCCTGTCAGCTGTCTTTCACTTACACTTCAACTGGAACTAAACTGGGACACATTTACAATGCTCACTGTATCGGCCCGTCCCTTGATGGTCCGAGCCGAAGAAGATAATGTGTAGTCATGTGACTAAACCAATATGTCCAGCAGGAGAGCATTAGCCTCAGGCAGTGAGCTCAAGGTGCAGACCAGAGTCACAGTGTTAAACCCAGCGCTTTCCGTGTGTCTGCCTGCTTTACAGCTTAACCCTGCTAAGATCCGCAGCAGACCAGGCAGTGTCAATGGATTTTCTTCCTGCGTGCCGGCTCTTAAAAAAAAGGCCAAAGCCTTATGTGTCAGTGTGCAAAAGTGTTCCGATTTCAAACCCCCCTTTGAAGAGTAATCAAAAGAGGAAGCAGCGTGAGATGAATGTGTAACCATATCTCCCCCCCTCTTTCTCTCCGTCTTTCCACCTCTCTTTCTCTCCGTCCCAGTCTTTTTCCCCTCCGTTTCTGCCGTTCCTCGCCCTCCCATCAAAGCCGGGGGAGCTGGCGTCCACATACAGGCCTGTCAGAGGCGTTCCAACATTTGTGTGGGATATTAGCAGAAGGCTGCATATTTATAGATGCTAATATCAGCTGGAGGATGGATGTGTGTCCGTGCATTAGTGTGCATATTGCAGTGTAACGGCCAGTCATTAAACCGAGCCGCTCTGACTGACACCCACCCTGCCGTCTGACCCCTGACCCCTGGACTCCTCTCTCTTCTGTTAACGGGTCTTTTAAATCGCTGCAGCCCCGATATAATGGAAAAAGACTGCTCCTACGACTACTGGCTACATGCTACTGGTTGCTGACCTAATGGCTTGTAAATTTCGCCCTTTTTTTGGGTGTACAGAGAGATATGTGTGACACAATGCAGCTGGAATGCTCAAACCCTTTAAAAAAAACATACTTCAAATATGATTTTAGTTTGAGATTTGACTGTAAAAACTCCCTGGAGTTGTAAAAGGTGTTCTGTTTCCTAAATATGGAATTTCACATCGGGTTTTAAATGGGCATTCAAAGTCTCACGTTCTACTTTTAAAAGGTGTTTTCAAGGCAAATCCTTCCTTCTAAAGTGGGAGAGTCGTATAGTAATACAGCAGTGGTCTTAAAATATAATAATATATAGCAAAGTTTGGTTTATCATACAGTAGCCATGAAGCAGAACAGCATGCGTGACTAAACGTGGGATCGACTGTTTCCATTTTTCAAATCAAGGAAAGGTTTATTAAGCGTGTTCAGTCTTTTCCAGCAACACCCAGCATCGTGCACACACTCTCTCTTCGGTTCTTTCCACTGCAACCCAGATCCTCTAACTCTGGCACAAACTGCCCTATGAGCACTTTGCTCATGAGCACTTTGCTCACCGAAAACGATACACGGAGGCTGAGGCAGGTGGGTGGTCAATAGTCATGTGACCCGACTGGATTGATTAACATGACTTCATGTGTTCTTTCCTTTTTTCTCTCTCTCCAGCTGGAGCTGCAGTCGTGCTGTGTGTTCCTGCCCAATGACAGCCTCCCCTCCCCGAGCACCATCATCTGCGGCGACATACCCGGCACCGTCCGCAGCTGGTACCACAACCAGGCCTCCATGCCCGGGACTCTGGTGGTCTGCCTGCCACAGATCAGTGTCCTCAGCGCCGGGCACAGGTACATGGAGCCACTGCAGGAGCTCCCCTTTGCAGTGTCCAAGCCCATCCTAGAGGAAGGTAGGTTATCTAATGACACGTCAACGGGAATTTGAATGATTCAAATCCTGTGAGAAGATCACCAAATGACCTGGTGTCAAAAGAGATTGATTTTAATGTTACACCTCTGAGAAACAATGATGGGGACAGGTTCATGGGTTAAAAGTGGGAGTCCAGGAAAATAAATTGCAAAGGGTGGGAAAAATCGACTTAACTATTTTTTTTTTTTACGCGTGCTTTTATTAATAATTGAAATAAACGCTTTCATAATAGTTATAGGCTACATAATGTGAATTCATCATCATTACGGCCTTTTCAACACCGAGCAAACCTTTGACCCACAACTACTCATTTACCATGACAAAAGACAAACAAACTTAAGTAGAGCGACTTTGAGAGATAGATCTCGCACATGTGGTGTGCACACCTGGGTAGAGTTGACATAAGCAACACTCAGACGGGTGAGCAGTGTTTTCTCTTTGGCAGAAAAAAAAAGGAGGGGAAGGGGGGGGCACCCTCCTCTTTTTTTTTCTCTCTCAACTCTTCAATGACATCAGCATTGGGCATACGGATTTCAAAACGGAGGAGAAAGAAAATATGACAGCAAAAACAGTGACATCAGCAGCCTTGTCAGTGTTGCCGTAAAAAAAAAAAACACAACCCTTTGCTTTTAGTAATTCATTCCTACCCTTTGAAAAAGCTCTTCATCTCGCAGTTTCAAAGCGCCGTGCCTGCGGCGCACGGGAAATGTGCTCTTCATGGCCCCGTGCTCGTGAACACATCCCCCCCTCCCCTTGGATGATTGCTCTACCAGGGTTGGCACGTTAACAAACTCGAGCTTTCCCAGTGTGGCATCCCGTCTCAGATCCACAGATTTCAAATAGACACTCATTTTACAGTGTGTTTTCATGGGATCCTCTTCCATAATACTCCTTAGTGCATCTTTAATGCTTTCCATGCACTTTTCTCATCCCGTGTACAGTAATTGGCTTTGATGTTAATGGTAAGTGAAAGGGATAATCTAGCTGTCATGGTGTTTTTTGATAATGAGCATGGCCTGTTATCCCTCTTGCTATTTTAATCAGCTGCACTTCTCTCTTTCCAAATCTGTCTTCGGGCCGTGGTCGCGCTCGTCTCTGTCATCCGATCATGCCAGGGCGCGCTAATTGTTAAGTCTGCAGGCTCTGAGATAGGATCTTGCTTGGAGACCACATGCTGAGGTGGCCCCGGCTGGCATGGGGTTCTGATCTCACTGAGGTTTGGGCAGCATGTGGGCACAATCTGGACACCTAATCAAACAGTAGTGCGTTCCCATAGTGCATTTGTGAAAATTTGCATCAGGAGGAATGTAAACGGCACCATCTGGGCAGATAACGGGGCCGGGATGTTAACATTAAAAATGTAATGTTCAAGGCCTCGTTGTCCGTCAACTTTAAATGTGTTTGACCACCAAGCATCAGTGATGTAAACACAGAGAGCACTTCAATCTTCAATAAAAGAGGTCCACTAATACTGCAGGGAGGAGAGTACGCAGCCAAAATAAGAAATAGTATTGTGAAGGATTTATCGGAAAGGAAGTGTGTTTATCCAGCTTTTTTTCAGCCGCTCCTTATAAATATAAATGAATGAAATATGTCCAATCATTATCTGATCTGCAAGTCGCATTGACGTGTGGACACACATCTGCGGACGCAGCCGAGTTCCCATCCAGCCGCAGGATCACAAAATTTGCATTGGAAAGACGAGTCGAGAGATTCCTCTCTCTCATCGTTCTGCTTCTCTAAATCTCCGCCATTGTCTCTGTATTGCATTTTTCATCCCCTCTCCCCCTCCTCATGTCTCCCACCAGGTGATGCCTTCCCCTGGACGGTAAGCCTGAGTCAGTTCAGTGTGTACACGTTGCTGGGACAGCAGCGAAGCCTCAGCCTGCTGGAGCCTATGGGCTGTACCTCCACCCTGGCCGTCACCTCCCATAAGCTGCAGAGCTGCTCCGAAGGGGGACACTCCTTCGTAGTCTGCCTCCACGTCGATCTGCAGCCCGTCCACGTCAAGTGCTCCAACCCTCAGGTCAGTCAGGACAGCGCTGGATCTCACGTTGTAGTCCTGAGACTTAACATGTATATTTATACAAATCATCCACGTTGTAAACTTCCCTGAAATGTGAACACAAGAGCCCTGGCAGGACGCCGCTGCCTCGGCATGACACCCTCGTAAAGATTGACTCCAATAAACAAACTGCCTCATCTTCTTACATACTATGATTTCCACGAGGAGCGTAAACAAGAGAGTGTTGCCTTGTTTGCTTTGGTCAGAAGTTTTGAGGTCTGAGTGAAGGAGAGCAGGGGGATCGTTGTTTTACAGCGTGTGATTATGTTTCAGCGAGAGCGTGATGAATATGGACGGATTGGAAAGGCTTTGTCTCCCAGTTAGGTTGTTTTTCACTGCACTATAATCACATCTACATGTGCCATTACACATGTTTTGTTTTTTTTCCACAATTGAATTAGCCGTATTGAGTTAGGTTTCCTCTGTAAACACTTAATTGGGGCGACCTTTCGAGTGGTCACACTGTTAAACGTCCCTGACCACAGTGATGAGCCATGGTGATATTGAGGGGAATTGGTACCAGAAACAAATGAAAGGCCTTAATCTGGTAGTGGTGAAAACTTTCCCAGAGATGAGGAAAGCTGGTGGGTTATTAAGGGAAAGTTTCTTTCTTCTTTCTCCCTCTCAAACGGAGTGCCTGTGTCTGGCAAAGCTGGAAAGGCTTATTGCGATTATATGATGAGTCATTATTAGTTTTTGGGTCCAATGAAAACTTCTCTTCATTCTTTCATCGCAATTTCTCCGCGCTCTCTTCCCATCTGCTCGCCTCCTCTCGCTCTTTTCTTCCACTCCTCTGTGTAAATGATTGACTCGAGGGGGGGTTATAAGCTCATACTGTACCATTTCAAGTCATGCGGCGGCTCTTTAAGAACTACTGCCAGGGCGACCCCGCCCTCTTCACAACAAAAGAGACCTCACACTTCTCACTCCTCTTTCTAATTAGCGTTTCCATTTGTGGGAATGTATACGGTTGTCAGAGCGCTGCACACTCGGGATCACCGCGACAGTGGGATGAGAACACTGCAATGGGTGTGCTGCTGTGGGTGGTAGAGTTACAGCTAGCGTTTGGAAATCAATCAATAACTATCACACTCATTTTGAAACATTAACACATGTAAAGTCAACACATAAAACCAGAGCGTTTTTGCCTCTTAACTGTCGCTGGCGTCCATACGACATTTTTGTGACATTAAATCAGATTTTCCATAATACGCAGTGCATTACTTCATGGCACAAACACAGGTATTTTTAGAAACTGGGGTGAAACAGTCGAGCTTTTTAGGGTTTTTTTTCTAGATCTTTCTTAAAATACTTGTTTGTACAGGTAGACACAGTTATTGTGGTTTTGAAATTTAAGATCATGAAGAGCTTCGTCATCTGTGTGCCGACGAAGTGACTGCACACTCCAATAGGCACGTTTCTGAATGGATTTCTCAGAAAATGTTCGAGCTGCAAAAGCAGCTAAGATATAGTAGGAAGTGAGGTAAGTGTGAGGGTGAGAGAAACATTCTGAGTAAAATGGATAAGCAGTAGTAAAATAAAGTGAGAGGAAAAGGGACCCGGCCATACAAAGACACAGTCACACACACACACACACACACACACACACGCACACACGCACACACACACACACACACACACACATAGAAATGACACACAATCACAGGAAAATCAGCTTTCATGCAGCTTTCCAACAAATATTCTTCTCTTTTTATGGAGAAAGCAACTGTTTTCATTCACTGGTCAGTTTTTGCTTCAGAGATGTCTTCATGTCTTCAGACCAGTGGAAAGAAAATATTCAAAATACACATTTAGGTGTTTATTTTTACTACTTTGTCTGTTTGCTTCTGTAGAATTCTCCCAAATTCAACACATTTTAATTACTATTTTGCATATTGAAACATACAATTTAAGAGAACCTGTGATACAGAATTGTCTAAATAGAAGTAATCACCTGGGGGCGTTTCATGGTGACTCATCAAAATGTATGTAAATGTAATAAAACATATCTTTAAAGGTTGTTTCTGCTTCCTCTGAGCCAGAAATCTCCACTTCAGCAGCACTTATATACTTATATACAACAATCCAGTTTCATTCCTTCTATAATCTGACTACTAGCCCCATTTATACAACATTTTAGTCCTAAAAACATGGCCAAAAATCGATGGAGCTTGTACCACATTGACCTGGGTGTCTCCCCTTCACAACACTGTGTTTGTAGAGCCCTGTGCGTCGCGCGTCGCCTCCCATCCGATTATGTGCGTCGCTGTGAATGATTCGTGTGGGTGTCAGCAGAATGGGGTTAATAGCTGTGGCCTTACCTTATCAGGACCACCTTGAAATCTCTTGCACACACACACGCCACCGCCATTTGCTTTGACCTTTGACACAAAGCCTACAGCATTTCAGAGAACCAAGATGCACACTCCTATATCTATCCACGTGTTCACTCTCAGCTACCACGCATCCACAACAATATCACCTGTTTCTACGCAAGCTGTGCTTAGGTAAAGGAGCGCGGATCACTCACCATCTGCACGCTCTCCCCTCTTTCATCTGTGTTTTTATGAATGACTGTAGCAGCCTCCTGTTCAGTCTCCGGTTTGTACTACTGCAGCCCAGCAGACGTCCTGTTCTACAGATGACAGGTCTTTGGAGAACCCGGCCCTCCGAAACACTTCCCCAACAAGTGAAATGTGGCATATGTGGTGTGAGCTCATGTAAACCTGCGAGCGCGTGTGTGTGTGTGTGTGTGGCCGAGCCTGACAGCAGTAGCTGTGGTGAACCCACCGACCCCCACCGCTCTCTAATCAGGGATATCATGAGCCGGAAGTAGATGGGATAGATAGGATGGAGGTAAGATATGAAGTTGTAAGAAGGTGGTGTAATGACCCTTCATGTCAGCCTCAGCGTGCTGGCCCCTTCCCTTCTCTCCCCTGTTTGCTTCCTCCACATCTGCTGCTGAGTGCAGTAGGCCTTGTTGTGCTTGGTTGGACTTCCAGGCCCCCAGACTCCCAGAGACGAGAGCACGGAGCCGTACCTCTCCTGACGGCGGTTGCACTCCGGTCGGGTATGGCAGACAGCTGTTGGCCCCGTCCCTGGACGGCTGCTGGATCGGCGTTAGCAGCTCTTCCTGGACATGTTTGAAATGGCCCAGCTGCAATGTATTGTGCTGCTTCTCGTTTGATTCATGCTTATTTATGGAAGGCCTCCCTGTAAAACAGGCGTGTGTGCCGAGCAAAAGCCAGTGAGAATGTGTTTGGAGTAGAGAAAGCCATTTTCGCGTGGGCGATCATGTGTCTGTGCACCTTTACTTTTGAGGGACCCTCAGTGGTCAGAGTGGGGGGGGTTAGTTAGTTAGTTGGCTGCAGCAGCATTTGAAATCCAGAAGTTAGCTCACTGTGAAAGAGTTTTCTCCCCTTTCTCTCACTGAGTGAACGCATGAATAGCTGAAAGCATCGCATCACATTCCCCTGCCTTCCCCTCATGTTTTCCACTCTTGTTTTTGGCTTTGTTGTTGTTTAAAGCGGAGGCCCTCCGTTCCTGTGAACACATGAGAAATAGTCGAGAACACTTGATGCCGAGCCTTCAGTTTTTCCTAGCCGCGGTGAGTTTTTCAGGGGAAATTGATGACACAACTCAACTTTCCTCTGTGGGTGTTTCGTTTGGGAGTGTTGTTGTTATGGATAACAAAATTTTGCACTGCGGAGCAATGCCGTGCCTCGCGAATAATCACCCATCGATTAGAAACATGCCCACGTGGGCTTTACATCACCTCTGTGAAATGAGGCCTCTCCGGATGACGAGTCAAAAGCAGCGTTGAGTCGGGAGAGTGAAAGAAAATGGGAATAGCGGTGCATTTCTGGCTAATATTTCCTCCTTCTCTCTCAACTTTAACTAGGTTTAGTGTCACATAACTACAAAGCTGCCATGCCAAATCACGGTAATGGCCTCAGAAGTAAGAACTACACGAGAACTCCCCAGTGCAGCTGTTTGAGTCAGACCTTGGCAAACACACGTTTGAATCTGGTTTCAAATATTGCTTGTGGTGTGTTAGGTCTATCTTCTAAAGCACTCAATTGGCACACGAGACTTCATGTATTGAAAGTGTATTCAGCTGTTGGTCTAAAGCGGTGGATATGTACAGTGTAGTGTCTATGAATGGGCTCTCGGATAACAACGGAACATGATCCTGCATTGTAGTCCTGACTTTAGATGACGTTTCATACCGACGAGTGTTCTCCTCACGTTCTCCGCCTCTGTCACTCTCCAGGTCCAGTTGTTGTACGAGCTCCTCCTCAGCTGGAGCTCGACATGGGCTCGTCTCCAGAGGCACGGCATCCTGCGTCAGACCTCCAACATCCCAGAACCCCCCGCTGGTGCCACTCCGTCATCCCCAGTACGCAGCAGCGCCGGCACCGCCCTTCCCGACACCAGCACCTGCAGCCCATCTGCAGATTTTGGCTCCCCCACTGAGGTTTGTTATTCTCACCCAGCTACACTTTTAATTGTGTTAGTTGTGTTTTTGTGTTTTTTTGTTGTTGAGGAATTCCTGAATTTGCACGTGAGTCACGCAATAATGATGTGCTAGTCGAGCCTTTGTTGTGTATGTAATTGTATGCCTCTTCACTGGTGACATCCGGGTCCAGAGGCAGGATGTTTTCAGGTTGTTCTTCAATCCGTTCCAGTTCATTCTTGTGATTGTGATATCTCAGGAACTTCACATTTGGCTCCTTGGAATCAATCAAATTAGGGCACAGACGTCCACTTGGATTCGATTTTGTGGTCAAAGGTCACTTTCACCTCACAAAACACGCGTCTGGCCATAATAACTCAAGAACTCCTTTGTTAATTATGATGCTTTAACACAAATGTCTTAAAGGATCTAATGATGAAGATAACATTTGATACGGAGAGGGATGTAAACCGCACTGTGACTGCTTGGCAGGGGCATTCAACCATGAGGCGGTAATTCCAGTTATTGTTATGAGCGGTTGAGTCAGTGCTAACACATGCAATGTGTCTGTAAAGAAATCTGTTTTGTTTGGGAAGGATTTTTCAAAGCTGGAAAAATCTCATCAGTTCTTGTGTTTCTTGCATGATTTTGTCTTACCCAGAGCAGATACTCCAGATAGACTGTGAGCTCTGTTTGATTCATGTAAGCTGGGCCTTGATTGAGTATAAACCTGTCTCTTAATTTAGGGAAAACAATAACCTGTATTTACATTTTTCGCTCCGATAAAATATCAAACCCAGAGAATGAAGCATGAAGTGTAGCAGTGCGTGCAAGCATGTGCAAAGCTGATGGAAAACTTACAATCAGAGTTTTTAAGGGGCATATTTTTCTTTTTTGTCCCTAGATGATGCTTATTCTTGCTTTTGTGGCAGGGGATTTTTTTTTTCTCCTGCAGTAGCAGCAACAGTGACTAGCTGGGGGTCCCTGGCCTTGGGGCCTTAGCCACCAGGGCCTTGTGCAATATGACTGTGTGTATCCGTGTAGTGGTAACACGGGTGCATAAAAATGATGGTGTTGATGACTGTTTGTGTTGTTAAGCACTGGCAACTAGCCCAGGATTTAATGCTATTTGACCACCAGGGCGCTGTCAGCCATGTGAGGCCCCTGGGGGGTCACAGCACAGCCATCATACCGCCCCTGAGAGCCAATAAAGGGTGTCTGTTTGACAACACACTCACATGGGGTGGGGGAGAAGTGTTTCATGTGTCGACGTGCATCGGGGTCCGCGTTTGTTTCCGATGGTATAGCGATCAACATGTGTGCGTCATTTGTGGAGCGGCGGTTCAGTGTGGCGGCGGAGGCCCGACGGTATAGTGCGTCAATAACAAGGCCACAGAGGCCCCCTGACAGCCCACTTGTCACTGTTTACCTAAGTACAAACACTGGTAGAAGTGTTTAGTCCTCGGGGAGGCTGGGTGATTGAGCAAGAATGTAGGAGCTGTTTTGATAAGTCTCAGCAGTAGTGGCAGCAGCCCCCCCCCCCCCCCCCCCCCCCGCTCAGTCCTCCAGCTACGTCCAGAAACCTCTGCCCTATAGACCAACCCTTCCTCCGCCCTCAGCCGATCAGTTGACACAATATTTCTGTGACATTTTCAAATATGGGTTTGTATGAATTGATACCCCATAGTCCATGATCCATGCTTTCTTCCATCTCTCTCCCTTCTTCCTTTCATCCAGCCTCACTCACTCAATCTTTTTTTTAAATCTGTCTTGCTATCGCTAAACCAATCCTTTTACCCTCCCAACCCTTCTCCATCCCTCCACCTGTCCCTACATTTTTTTTTAACTTCTTTGATAATCTGCCTTTCCCTCCATCTTCCCAAGACACTTCCCAGCCTGCTGTTGTCTTCCAATGTTTGGGTCTCTCTGATGAGCAAAGACAAACTCTGCAAAGAAAATAAACCCGGATCCTCAGCCCGTTTATGGCACAGAGGCCCAGGAATTAAACTGTATACTTTACAACTTGGCTTGTGGAGGTGTGGGAAAATAGCTCCCTCTTAGAATGTGTGTGTGTGTGTGTGTGTGTGTGTGTGTGTGTGTGTGTGTGTGTGTGTGTGTGTGTGTGTGTGTGTGTGTGTGTGTGTGTGTGTGTTTGTGTGTGTGTTTGGGTCAGGGTGTATGTGTTCGGGGGCCCAATCTGAAAGTTCATGAACGTGGCAGGGCCCACCTCTACCAACGCCACATCACAAGGTCTTCAAGGTCTCACCTTGAGAACAACAGGGGAGGGATTTTTAAAATGTTCTTTGGCTTTTTTGGAAATTATTGTTGATCCTTTTTTAAAAAATGTGCGTTTAATATGCAGTTTTGGGATGTTTTTGAGATGTTCAAGCAGCCTTCTTTTCAAAACTTTATTTCTCCGTTTGAGTTTTTCAGGGTTTTTTCTACAATCGTGGGTGGATTATTGACAACTAAACAATTTAGGGGTTTATTTGTAGTCTCTCATTTTAAGCTATTCTAAATTAGCACTATTCATCCATTGAAAGTCACATTGAAAAACACTGTTTTAAAAGTGTTTGTTTTTAATAAAAATAATTCTTCTTTCTTAGTGGCTGTGGTAAAATTCGGATCGTAAGCGAGGCTGAGAGTTTTTAAACGACAGCAGCAGTTCTGGCTGGGAAGCAGGAGCAGCCGGGTGTCCGATGCTCCAGTGTAACCACGCTACAGTACACAGTGGTCTGAGCTTCCCACAGCGCCAGCGGTTGGCTCCTGTTTCCACACATGACATTACAGAGTCTAATCCTGCCGACTGGCCAGAACTGTAAACTAAACAGTCCTAACTCCACACACACACACACACACACACACACACACACACACACACACACACACGGTCCCATGTTTTGACTCCAGCTCCACGATGATTAGTCCCCAAATGGCAGTTGACACAAGAATATCTCTCATTGAGACTGACTGAACTCCATTACTAGCGGGCTCATGTTGCTGCCAGTCACTGTCATTACACACACACACACAGACACACCTTGACTGCTTGCTGCCATGGAAACTCCTAATGTAAGACACTTGATTGCACTGAATGCTACTTCGAGAGGAATTAAGCGATTCAGGCCACGTCTGTTCAACCTCTGCTCTGTGCTTCAGCTCTCATGTAGACCATATCATCTGGCTTCAGACCATATTTTAAAGACATTACTAATGCAGAAAAACCTGTAGGTATTTCATATAAGCAATGCCCAGCCCTGTGTTTACAGTATAACTGTTTTTTTCCATGCGCACATATTCTGTTTCTGTCTCCAAATAGAGATTTTTCACTTCTCTCACGTCTGAAAGCTAATGCTTCTCATGGAGCACATGCTTGTCATCTGTTTCTAGCGGTCTCCCTGTAACCTTGAATCTATTTCTGAATACGTATAATCCTTAATGTATTTATATTATTGTCATCCGTTGTTATTGAGCTGCGCTGTCAGCCACCCCTCAACTGCGCAATTAAATTAAATTTGCAATTTAGCATGGGGCCCTCGTCCTTCTCCCCCCCCCAGATGTTCACCAGGGACATAGTTTCCTCATCTGGACCCTCTTTGAGACACTGTAATCAGCCAGCAGCTGTGGGGTTTCTAATTGAGATGGTTGATAATCTCCTCACCAACCGCAGCCAGCCTCGATAACCATGACACAATCTGTCATTACCACGCTGGGATGGGAAAAGTTGTTGGAAAAAGTGAACCCCCCCCATGCCTAAGCTGCAAATTGCCATATTGTTTGTTTGCAGGCTTTTCACTTTCCGAGTCAGCCACGCAGATACATGTTTGGAAAACAGATATACCAGTGAGCACATGAAATAAATGAAAAAAAAATGTCCCCAGTGCTGTCATCCTCAGTGCCTTGCCAAACCCCCAGTAATGAGATGAGAGCTCACAGAAGGCAGCCGCCTCCGCCGCATCCTGCTCGCCTCTCCACCTCACCCCACACCACCTCCGGTCTCTCCCGGGCTGCGAAACGCGTGTGTGTGTGTGTCCTGGCCTCCTTGAGTGAAAGCAGGCCACATGGGTGCTGGTGGCTTAGTTCGGGGTTAACACCAGTGACAGCTCCACACAATGGTCCTCGTCCCCCCACGTCGCTCAGCTCCGAGCGGAGCTCTGCTCACCAGACACTGATGTCATCTCCACGCCAAAAGGCCCCGAAAAAAAGCTGGCGGTCGCTTTGTTATGGCTACTTGCGCAGCGACGACACTCTCAAACACACGTGCACGCTCACGCAAAAACACATGGTTGGCCACGCACACAAGCAGATAGCACACGAGCTGACAGGCGCAACACAAACATCAGAATTTTAAGGTCAATCCGTGCACATGTTCCTTTCATAGAATGTCATTTCTTGGTGTGTTTGACTGTTCCCTTCAATCCGACTGACTAAAATGTGAGTATTTAATGGCTTTGACATTGATGAGAAAGTGACATTTCTCTGCCGTTGATTTGTTTGAACAGATGAACAGAAATGTATGAATTCCGTCTCTAAGCTCTAGTAAGTTTCCCCTTAAATCCTCCCTAGTTCCATTCTTCCCAGCCCTGATTGAACGGATCCCGTTTTGGCTCCCTAGGGTGACTCGGTGCCTGCCGGGGACGACAGTCCGTTCGCCGACACAGTGACTCTGGAGCAGAAAACGAGTACCATCGGTGGCACCAGTGGGAAGGTCAGCCTTTGGATGCAGTGGATGTTACCCAAGGTCACAGTGAAACTGTTTGCTGCTGACCCATCTGCCAAAAAGACAGGTACCTAACCTCAACATGCTTTTTTCCCCCCAAATAAAATAGATTTCAATGCATTTTCCATTCTATTGTTGACTAGTCTTACATTGTGAGACGTTAGAGAAAACTCATCCGTAAAACAGGATTCGTTTTAGCTGCAAATGTGTCGGTGTGCAGCATAAAAGAGCGCAGGAAGCTATTTAGAGCCCAAACTGTGCTGTTAAGTGATCCACCCACACCTCTCTTCACATTCAAACGCACTCGGAGGGGGGAAATGCAGCTGGGGGAACGGAGGGAAAAGACAAATAAATAAATGGATGATGAATTCCAAGCGAACCGCCTCGTGTCCCCTTTAGATTTAGTGGGGTGATGAAAGGCTAGATTTACCTTTAATTGGTGGCTGTAATATTTAGCATCTGCCAAGCAGATCGCCCAGCTTAAGGACTTTACATAGTGGAAACGGAATGTTTCGGGGAGGGGGGGGGGGGACCTCACAGAGATGGTTTGACTTAGAGACATCCTAAATACGCATTGCTTTGGATTTGGGTTTAATGTGTGCCATCTGAGCTGCGAGATGAACTTACCACTGGATTTTCTCCGCGCAACACGTTAAGCGTGTTATTGAAAACAAGAGCCGTGTGCATGCGATATATTAGATGCCTAATATCACACGGACATTCTTGGGGAGATCAGTAAGCCACAGATATGACTGCAGACAATCGGCTGTGATGTAAGATGTTTTCCAACTGCAAAGGAAATAGGATTCTTGTTCCTCCAGAGAAATTGATAAAAAAAAAATCCAAGTCGTATCAGTTCTCGGGTATAATGTTATGCTAGTACGTGTTGGGAGATTAGAGGTAGAAATTCAAGCATGGGTCTCGGAGGCACAAATCAGTGGTGCACTTCTGCATTTAAGACTAAGGGTTTCCAGTGCTCTTACAAGCTGGGTTTGCAAAAGTCATACATCAATATCAACACCATGTTCGGAGACTATGAGTGTGACAACTTGGGAGAGTTCTTTCCACACAGTTATCCACAATAAAGCGGACATGCCTTGTGTTCCCACTTTAATACGCCCTTAGGAACGCCCGCGTTTCTCTGAATGGCCACAAGGCAACGGTACAACAACGGCAACCATAGTTTGACATGCATGAAGTCTGTTTTTTTCCCAAGCCAGCCTGTGATTGTGGGACTTTTTCTTCGTGGAAACAATGAGAGAGAAGCAACAGTTAAGCTCACAGCCTCGGTTCAATACAAAAGTTAATCAGTCCGTCTATGAAGCTTACTCACTTTGCTGGGAGTGGGCGGGTTCGTTTGCGCACAAGGTGCATCGAGGCACGCACGTACATTTTGATGAATACACACACTGGAGAGTGTAAACGCACACAAACTCCTCATTATGGGATATCTCAGGTTTACCGGCGTACCGGCGTTTGTCAGTATGACTTCCCCTACGCATGTGTATGCATTTGCATATGTGTGTGTGTGTGTGTGTGTGTGTACATTGGCTCTCGCCTTAATCAGCCAAACATTGGTCCAGTTTCTCAAACACACTGTGTGTCCACTGTGCAGGAACTTACCACAGCAGCTGGATCAGGACCAAAGGCAAGACCTTGGCAGGGTTAGCGGCAGTGCAAGTCTTTACCCGCAGAAATGAAATTCACACACACAGATGAAACTTCCTCTACTCAAGACTTCAGCTGTATTTGCCAAGTACAATGATGGCCATATAGTACGCTTAAAGGGACAGTTCAACCCAAATAAAAAAAGACATATTTTCCCTCTTACGCGTAGTGCTTTTAACAAGATTTTTTCATTTAAGTTGCTTAATTTTGGATATATCGGTCATATAGACGTCTGCCTTCTCTCTCATATAATTTGAAAAACTCAACATCAATGTCTCTTTCCAGAAATCGTGACCTGGTTGCTCAAGATAATCCACAGACCTTATTGTGAGCAGTTTCATGTAGGAACTATCTTCTTTCAGCCATAGTGATCATTTCTGGAAAGGACATTTGCTGTTGAGTTTTACAACTGTATATTTTCAGAGCTTTGAGTGCCATTTAGTTCCATTATACTGGAGAGAAGGCAGACATCTCTATGGTTGATTCCTCCAAAACTAGGCAACGCGCAGCAAAGCAATCTGGATGGATAAATAACACAACAGCTAAGAGGGGGGATATGGATTTTGGATTTTAGGGTGAACTGTCCCTTTAAACAAACACTGAGGGAGAAATTTAAAAAATGGAGTTGCCTCATGAATGTCATTCTACTGTAATTCACTTCCTGATCTTTAAAAAACTCTTCCCGTGTGTTTCCGTCAGAGATCTGTGTCATCAGTGAACTCGAAGACCTGAGTGCCTCCGTGGACGTCCAGGATGTTTACACCAAGATCAAATGTAAAGTTGGCAGCTTCAACATCGACCACCACAGATGCAGGTAGAGTACGCCTCGTTCACGCAAACACGTAACTGCATCCAACTCTAGGTCGATATGGCAAAGGTGGGAGGCGGTGCTACAACTGGGACCCTCCAGTTCAAGGTCTGTCTGTCCACCAGGTCGCCCTGCGGCACCCACGCACTTGTGTTCTCACAGTCCCGGAGTCTAAACACACCACTCCATGCACACTTCACCACCAACGCCACTAACACTCCCTGTCTGTTCCCACTTCTGCTCACATGGGTGATTCCTTTCGGATTATCACCTCGGCGTCATCGGCGTTCCAGACAGCTGTTGCAGACAGACTAACAGGCTGGTGGGCAGGCGGACCAGACGGGCACGTTGAACAGGCTTGTGAGCTGGCCCGACACTGACTCACAGAGCACGGGAGGGTTCAGTCCATTCTGCACGCCGGTCTCGTTTCTCTGAGCCTGCGGTGTCTGAATTGCTTCACAGAAACATTTACACGTTTGTTGGGGAGGAAAAACCACCGGGCAGCGTTCCTGCATCCTTATGGTAATCTCTCCCCATGTCAAGTTCCAGTCAAAATGGGATCATTTTGCTCTGGGCTCTGAAATTATGAAAGTACATACCGGCGCATGGTGAAATTGAAGCTGTAGCTGAGGATTTATATATATTTTTCCCCCCGCACAGGTTCTTCCAATCAATTAAAGGGTTGGCGTCGTTTCAATATCTAGATGCTTATGTTTTCCTGTATTTCTGTCTCCTTACCTTGATGGCATACCGCTGTGATGGAGCCAGCAGCCCAGAGCGTGCTCTCCGTACGTGCCTGAGGTCTTGTTCTGTTGGGAAGAGACCAATTTAGCAGGAGGCAATTCCCTCTGTCTCTGTCTGAGGAGATAATGAAACAGCGATGTATAACGCTCCAGCATGCTGCATCCAGCAGACCATACTGTGTGTGTTTTCTGGGTGCCTACGTGCCTGAACAGACATGTTCCTATAAGTGGCTCCTCTGATCGAGCCAGGCAGTGAAAGGGAGACGGGCCTTCCTGGGCCGTGCGTACGTACCGAACCCCGTCATTAGCAATCAACGCTCCCCGCCGCCAATATGATAATAGATGTGGATTCTGATTTTTCCATATTTTTAAACTCGCCTCGCCCGCGTCCTCGCCGGCATGCGAGTGCAGGTCAGAGAGGGAATGTCTTGCCTTTGAACCTGACAGGCAAGCATCTTGCAGACCTCCCTGTTTGGCTGCACTCGGCTGATTAATGTTCAGGCCACATGTGTTGCATGCAGTATGGAGAATCAACCTAAGCCAGGACAATGTCAGTGGTTCGACACTTTCGGAGCGTAAAGGTGTCGTGGGTCGTTATATCACACTGCTGCCTTCTCCACAGGTGTGTGTCCAATTGCTTCTGAGACGGAGCCAACCCCTAATCTCTTTAGTAGACCTCTATGCCTTCCTAAGTAGATAATGGGTCAATTTTCTTATTTCTAGGTTATTTCAGTTTAATGTGCTTTTAACAACATGGTCTCAACACACTTTTAACCGACCAAAGCTCTGGCAGCCAGAAGCACTCCATCATCCAAGCCAGGTTATAGTCATGGCTGTTTAGGACACAGTGGAGGACCTCTGGGCTCCTGGCCCACCCTAATCTGTATCATCCACATATACAAGAGAGCCCACTGGGGTTGGAGTCCATATTAATCATTCTGAGCAGATAATTGTTAGGTATGTCATCACCCAGCCCAGGTTATTTGTGTGCAGTGGGTCAGATTAAATCGAGCCTGACAGAGAAAATGTATCATCTGGCCATGGCTATCTCACCGCTGGAAAATGAACGGAAAGTTAGATAGGGCAGGCAAATATGCGAGGTGAATGTATAATTGAATCCCTGATTGTATCAAAATAGGAGGAGGACATAAATAGGGCGGAGGAAGGGAGGAAAATGACAGAAAAGGAGTCCCCAAGGAGTGGGAAATAGGTGGGCGTAGGTATGGGGCTCACTAATCACGGAGCAGAGGTGAATTAAAGGGAAACATGGAGGCGATGGGGGGGATTGGGTCTGAAATTCTGGAGAAACTTGAGAAATTAGGAAGCTTCTTCTCCTTATTTTAGCCAGGTCTCCATTAGCAACGGTGCTCCTTGAACTGTTCTGAAGCGCAAACACGCCTAACCCCCCCACCCCGAGAGAGGACGGCCGGTGACAGTTCACCCTTATTCGCTCCAAGGAGCAGCTCACGCAGATTGGAGCTGATGTCTTCCAGCTGTTCCGCAAATGGCTCGGAGCGAAGGATGCCTGGATTGGACTGGAGAGAGAGATGGTGGGAGAAATGAGGAGCTCGTGGGGGGTCCATATGTATTAGTCACTCTTACAGCGGAGGGGGGAGATTACAAAGAGATATTCACATAGGCACTCACAGAAAAGAAGTGGCACAAACACACATACACACCCACCAGTAGGCCGACTCTCCGCTCCCAGTGTTCTGCTGGGGAACAATGAAGAGGGAGGGGGGGGGGGCGGCGTAAAAGATACGATGCAGATGGTGTTGAACCGTTTCCATTGTGTGAAACATTTTGCCATACATGTGCTGTGCATGATTTGGCATCCTCGCGTTACTCTAATAACGGTGCATGTATTTGTCTGCGTGGGTCTTATTATGAGCTGTAGATTCCATGGCTGTTCTGCTGAGAGTGATAAATGTTCAGTTCTTTGATGTCCGCTTCACAGTTGCTTTCTGCTTCTTACAGATGGCCACAACAACAACAAAACAATGGAAATTGGATGCATCACATTTTTTATATTCATATAAAGTTGTTTATACTAGGAATGGTAATTTCATACATATATAATGGTCATTTTTCATACATTGAATGCATGCCTTGGAGTCTCAATGTGTGCATTCTCTGCTGCAAGTTTGTGCATAAATGTTGCCTGTGGTTTGCCCATCTAAATGCAATGTTGCCATTAAAGGGATATTATCAGTGCCTGCCACAACAGTATGAGTAATCCCAGATGCCCAACATAAGCTCGGCCTTGTGTGTCTCTCCAGGCCAGGCCAGGGCTTGCACTCTGGCCACTATGAAGGACTCATTCTGCAGTGCAAGGAGACAGCTGTGGTGAGGCTTCTGCCTGTCCCAAACCAGACTTAGAGCCACCCGTAGGCCTGTAAATACTGTGCCTCTGCCATTCTGCTGCTCCTAATCAAGGTCACTCATCTCTGCTCATGCTGGACAGACAGGAAAACCAAGGAAAATCATGATTTTTTTGGCTACAAAAACTTAAATTTCCCCTGAAAACAGAATCATATCACCAATAAATCCGATTTAGAGAATAACATTCCCCTGTCTCTCCAGTGGCTCTGATTGGCTAAATAATTAATCAAACTGTTCTTCTGTGTGTGTGTCTGTGTGGGAGGAGACTAGGAGATGGGCCTCCATTCTGATGATGGTCTTATACTGGTACCTAACACATGAAAACATGTTGGATCAACACGTTTTCACCCCCAACTCGTCAAACGCTGCAGTGTGGTCAGTGTTCCTTTAAACTCGGCGTCAGTGTCCGACGTGTCAACGACTCCCATGACGAAATGTTTACCTTCAGTTTTTGCATGGGATACAAACAGCTGTCTGCTGGATGAAAGTCCTGTGTTTGTTTGTCCAGTCCTGCTACGTCGGTTGCACTGGGTGTTTAATAAGGACGTGGGTGTGTTGACATTGGAGTCGGTTACTCGGTACGTCATATGCAGACACTAAATGGTGACTCGGTGCGTTGTGTCAGAAGGCGAGGGGCACTGACTAAGCTGTGGTGTTTGACGGATTGGGAGTGAGAACGGTTGGTTGGATGGCAGTTGAATTAAGCAGTAAATAGATGGAATGATGAGTATTTATCTCACTGCTCAGGGATGTATGTCCCTTTAAATTATAGCCTTTTCCATTGGGAATACTGCTCATCCTTGAATTAAGCACTTCTTATTACTGGATCGTATAAGACCATTCCACAATACGTCAGCTGGTTCAAGCAGGTGCAACTGCCTTTGGTTTTAATCAGTCCATTTTTTTCCAAATGATCCTGAGGTTTCATGCTTTTCTGTCTTCTCATCCCTGATTGTCTTTTTTTTCCGATCTTTCTGCCAACGTTCTCTTTGCCCCCCTCCCCTGTGACTTCTTGCCTTCTCTCTGTCCCCCCCCCCCTCCCCCCTCTGTCTCTCCTCCTTTCCTCTCCTCACCTCCAGTACGGAGGAGGGTGTTCGGAGCTCGGGCAGCTGCGGAGGAGTGGTCCTCTCTTGCACTGACAAGCTGAACAGACGCACTTTGTTGGTTCGACCCGTCAGCAAGCAAGAATCTTTCAGCCACTTCTCTGGCTTCTTTCCTCCTGTAAGAATCCAGCGCTTCTTCTTTTGAGTTGACTCTGCTTCACCTCCATTAACAGTGGCAGCTGTAATTTGTAATCATCACAAATTACTCAAAATCAAACACACAATGCTTTGAAAGAAAATACCTCTATGGATAGAAACACAACACACCTGAACTCTGAGTTACTGAAACAGCTATCAAGTCCACTTTTACTGGATGGTTTTGCAGACTTTACACCGGTGTCTCAAACATATGGGGCTCTTTTAATCATGCAAATGTTGGAGGTAATTGTCTTTTAATTCAATGGGTATTTCAGTGATTTTCGCCCAGTATTTGCTTTATAAATCACCCATGAGATTGGAGATCTGTCTTTTTCTGATGAATCAGAAATAATTCAGCCTTAGTATTCAGCTGCAGTCCATTGATTTCTAAGAATGTGTGCATCTCACAACGATCTCTAAATGACTGCACAGAATATGAATGCATTTGCTCTAGAACACCTTTCAGCTAGAAGCTTCAGCTTGGCTTTTTTTAAGAGTTGTGTACGGGATAAGAGAAGGCTGTTTTTTTGGCTGAGGTTAAGTCTTTTTCTTTAAATAAAGCATCGTGGAAGTCGGAAGCTATCTGGCCCAATTTGTTGATATGTCATTTAAAAGTAGAATTTTGACTCAAAAAGCATTAGCAGTCGAGAGTTGTGTTATTTCAAGCCCGGCCTGACCCTCAGCCAAGAAATCAGACCGAAATAACACTGAACATTTCATGTTTTTGTCTGCCGTTGCTCAGTGTAATGACATGCATCATCAGTGTGATTTGTCCTGTCTGACCACCGGCCAGACGGCAGCCAAAGTCCTGGAGGGCTCTCACCAGCAGCACGGCTTCCTGTCCATCACCTACACCCAGGCCGTCACCAAAAACGTCCGTCACAAACTCACCACCCGCCCGGAGCGGCCGGCACGCAGCGGCGCTGCCACGGATCTCCTGGCAGACGGCTCGCCTCAGTACCTGAGAGAAATCCTGCTGACAGCCCAGCCCTTTGATGTGGTGCTCTCCTGTCCCTTATTGGCTACGGTAGCGGGGGTGTTCCAGGTAGAACCCGTCAGTTCCTATAACTGGAGTGTCTCAAGGCTTCTCAATGTTATTTGACAGTAATGATGAATATATTGCACCTCTTTTATGCAGTTTGATAGGCCACCCATTAAAACGGCAAATCTCACGATTCAGATCTTGTGGATGTGTTTGTTTATACGTCTGACTTTTTTTTTTTCTTCGTGTCAGGCTACAGTACCGAGACGCTACAGAGAGCGTGGGAAGTCAGTAGGTCAACCGATGAGAAGCCACACCCTGACCTCGCGATGTTTGCCTCTCATGTACATCAACACCAGCGTCATCCGGATCTTCTGCCCCGGGGCGCAGGACACACACACGGCATCAGGTTAGAGAAGGACTGTTTGGGACAGTGTTATGTCACTGGCTGTGTTTACATTCTTCACGTCTGTGGTGCCTGTATGAAAGTCCCTGTCATGGCCGACCAGACATAGCAGTCGCCACACGTTTGCTAAGAGAAATAGTTGAGGTTCTGAAGAACCAACCACAGTTATATACACTTCTTCAGAATATAAAGTCTTTGTCTGCTGGTAGTAATGACTAACAGTGGTATGGCTCTGTCAGGCAGTGTGTGTGTGAACTGTCTTCATATCCCACATTATAGAGACAATAGAACGTTGGTTTCCTCTAAAAAAAAAAAAACCCAGTGGGATGATACTTACATGTTTTGTTCAGCAGGATAATCTTCACAAATGAACACCAGTTTGAGTTGGGTTTTTACGCATGGATGCATTGCCAGAAGTAAAATGCTAAACTTAGGCTATAAGTACATCACGGCCACATGTCCGTACGTGCTGTGAAGGTGGTTTAGTCTCATTTACCCATGTTTTAGCAACCGCCTTCTTGAAGATGTGTAAAACCTTCTAAATGAATAAGAGGGTTATTTACTGACGTGTTATATTTTGTAGCACACACGTCAAAATCTCTTCAGCTTGTGTTTAACCACATTCCTGATTTCAGGAATCCAACAAAACCCCAGAAAAAAAACCCATTGACTTCCAGACAATTGAACTGGAAGTGCAGAAAGTTTATGAAGTACAATCTAGTCGTTTTTTCTTCTATAGTCAGAATAGGAGGGGGAAATCCAGAACAACAATACTGCATATTCTAACCTGAAAAATATATGTATTGAAATGAATAATAAACCAGGAATTGAGTTGACTCCAACAATGTCAACACAAGCTGTGAAGGTAGATATATGGTGCATTTAATTGCTTTAGCTTGTGCAGTTGTACCTAATAAATAGGCCAGTGGGTCTCCATGTCCCTCCATGTTAAGGTTATTCGATTGTGTGTCTCCCTCATCAGATCCCCAGGTGAAACGAGAGGACACCCTGGTCTTAAAGCTGGGCTCCCTCAGCATGGCCCCGCAGGCTGACAACCCCCTGACTCGCACGGTGCTGCGAAAAGACATCTACCAGTAAGACCAGCTCTCTCCTGAATACAGCCTCTCACCACTGAATTCACATTATGTCACTATGTGGACGTTTTCAATACAAAATCAATATTAATGTCCACCATGTGTGGCTTTTATTTTCAAATTTTCATTAAATATATTATTTAATAAATAATATTAAAATGGCTAAATGATTAAAACTTAGTAAATACAAAAAAGTATTTTTTAAGGAGTAAGTATGAAATTAAGACGTTAATATTATCAGCCTCACACAATAGTACCAGTTTTAAACCAATGTTATCTTCCCTGTTTGCACATCCTGTACATGTATCCATGTTTCTCTACCTCATACAGAAGTTTTGCTAGGATCATTTTGTAAGTTACATCACCTGTTTTCACAGGTGGGAAGAAAAAAAGTAATTTTGGCCTCAAGAGGCTGAAGTGCACCACAACCCCATGTTATAAAAAGGATGAAAAAAATGCATGTTACACATAGAGAAATCATGCTGACAACAACCACAAAAAAATCACCTGCACAATTATTTTCTCCACTACTTTCACAGATGGAAAAAATAAAGAACAAAAATAATTTAACGATTTAACGCAGGAGAGATCAGACTTAGAAAATTGATCACCAGATCCTTTTCCCTTTTACCCCTCTTCTGTCATCATATATTTTACACATTTTTCAAACCGCTGGTAGACCGCCACAAGACTCACCTCACGTCACACTCCATGAAAGCTATTGTGAGGCAATTGTTGTTGGTGTCACTTCTGTGTGTGTTTGCTGTCTTATGGGACGTTTTTATGGTAAAGCGAGTGACAGCGCCACATAGTGGTTAAGCCAACGCAGTCAATGACAGAGAGCAGTGAGTGACACCTTGGGGGTCTGCCGGGCCATCCAGCTGAAACACAAGACTGTTGACACAAGCCCCCCTGTGCCACGCGGATCAAAGCAACTAGGCAGGGAAAAATCTGGACTTCTGAGGGAAATAGCTCCGCGCAAAACACATTTCCCTGCTATAGGCAGCTAAAAGAATCTGGATTGTGTCATAGCTGCCTCAAAACCGCAGCCCCACAGCTTGTGTGTGTGTGTGTGTGTGAGAGAGCAGTTGTGTGAATGGGCAGATATGGAGCTGGCAAACACATGTAATGAGGGAGATAAAAGTGGTGCCAAATGCTTTGTGCAGCTGCAAGTGAGATGTGAGCTGACACAAGACGTGAAGTGGAGGGAGAAAAAAAAAAGGGGGAAAGTGGACAAGAGAGGGAGAGGAGAGGCCGCTTTAGCCTTCATCGCTGCCTTCGGTTGGTGGAAGTGTCACATGTAGGGAGACTTCAGGGAGGCAGAGGATTGGCAGTCTGGAACCATCAAGGCAAGATGGAGAGGATACCACACATTTCTCCATCACAGTCTCTGATTTGCGTGTGTGATGTATTGGAGCAAAGATGGTATTGATCAGTAACCATAGCTACTGTTTTGCAGGAACTTTTGGGGGTATTTTATAGAGCTAATGGGTAGTAACTACTCTGTTTCCATGGCAACTCCGCCTGGATTTCATTTTGTTGACACGTTGGCCATGTTGTTATCATGTCAGATGATAACTGATGATCTTGTGGGCATGGAAAATAATCTGGAAATTTTTCTCAGACTTTTGCCCCAAAACCAGTCAGACCAGCCATGTAATTTTACCCCATATTGGCCAATAATGTTCTGCCTGTGGTAGTTAGAGGCCTGGTGGCTCTGTGGCTGCGGTGCCCACATCTGCTCACAGACACAGATTGCCTCGCACACCGCTCCACCCTGGCCTGAACAACATGCACGCGACCATGCGGCCCTCCACACGCACATGCTCACGCAGCCGGACACACACATGCACTTGCAAACACGATTACTTCCCTCCACTCGGTCGGGCATTCACACCCCACATCTGCAAACGAGCACAACCACCCGCTGCACCTATGCGGTCAAATCTACGCGTACGCTTACTCCGTCAGAAACACTAGCAGCAGGCATGGCCATGTGTACAAACACACCCACATCCACTCACCCCTTTAACCTCTACACACAGAAGCCAAGAGCCACCACTTCCCTCTCTGCAGCGAAACCCAGGAATTATGTCAAACCGCCCTCTGCGTTCATTCTTCCATTTGTAACCATGCATTATCCTCACCACCTTCCCTGTTCACATCTGCCCTCCAATTTGGGATGATCACACTTCTGAGTCACATGATTGATAACCCTGAGATCAGGGACCCGAACATACCGTCCGCGAGCTACCGCTATGTGCCGTATCTGCGCCGCCTCCCGCTGCGTGAACCCCCAAGTCGTAGAGGGAAAGTGGAGCTCGGGGTCTGTAATCATGCAAACCCGATGTGTGTTTGCAATCTATAACCAACTGTGGCTATAGGAAGAAATATGTCCGTGAGTGCCGGTAGCCATTTGCTGCAATTCTGTTTAAAGCCCACCACTAATTACATCCGTTGTCATAATTGAATGACTGATCCGAGCGGCCACGCTGTTATTGTCTACTGTACATGAAATGATCGCCTCGCAAACGTCTAAAAGCAGGATTTACTGTAATGCCACCCTGGGAGAGAAGACGAGAGTGAAGGCTGGGAAGGCGAGCGTGTGTAAACATCCTGACGGAGCATGTCTCCGCGCTGTTGAAGTAACACCGTTTCTGACACACTTCAAAGCCGCCCGGCTCCCCTTTCAGCCTCAACATTTTCAGCGCACTGTGTGTATTTATCGTTTAGCGCCGATAGATTTCCTCAAAGCAGGTAAAATAAACGGGTTTGACTGTAAAGCCGTAGAGCTAAAGTTGATCTCCCACCACCAGGTTCATTTGGTAACAATTAATGCCGTGTCATGTGATCACGCGGCGTCTCCGCCGAAGGAGCAGGTCCCCGGCGGCTTCCTCGCTAAGCAGGAGTTATGACACAGAGCTGCAGGCTTCCCCTCTTTCTCCCTCTCCATCTTCAGCTACAAGGCCGCTGTCAATTTACACAGCTGAAATCATTTTCCCGACTTGAAAAACGGGGCTTTTTCCAAGTACATGAGCGCCGACCGGGGGGAATGTCCAGCATGCATTCAGCCCTGACTTTCTTGTGGTTTGGGCCCTCTGTAAAAATCTCACAGATCTTTTTACTCCCCACTCCCATTTTCTCTCATTCTCCCTGTTTTTCTCCTTTTTTGTTTCCAATGAGAGTTTCTTCACTTATGGAACACTTAATTGAAAGCTTCTTGTATGCTGGGGTGGATGGGGACCTCTCGTTTCAAGTACCATGTGGAGATCGAGTGTCCTTTTTTTGTAAAGGGAATGGAGACGCATGTTAAAATGTCGTGGTGTGTTTGTGATTAACCCAATATTGACCTTTTATTGACGACAGTGGAAAATACTTCAATGACTTAGCAGTCTTTTAACATACTGTATTGATATATTATAATATACATATATCATTTTATATTATGATATATTATTACTATCCCTGCCTTTGATTTCCAACTCAGTGTTCTGTGGGAATTCGGATAGACGGGGATCACTCTTACTTTATACGTACTAAGAATATGAGTAATGCCTCATAAAAGTCAAATTATGCAATTGTTGTATTAAGTCCAATTATTTGTATCCATGGAAAGTTTAAATAATAAAAGATGAACCTTCTTCCTCATATGTTTGTCGCTCCGTGTGTGTCCATCCATGTGTCTGCACTGTGTGTGTGTGTGCGTGTGTGTGTGTGTGTGTGTGTGTGTGTGTGTGTGTGTGTGTGTGTGTGTTTGTGTCTTAAAATACCCTGCACATTTCCCGACATCCCCACACCTCGATGACACAGCTCCAGATTCCATCACATGCTCGGTTACCTCATGGTCTGTCAGAGGGAGACTCGGGGAGCATCCCGCTGCCGCAAAATATGTTTTTTTTATTTTTGTTTTGATTAGTGCACATGCCTGCGTTTCCACGGTAACGGCAGACACGGCTGCTGTGTCAGTGGTGATGCAGAGCCAAGTCAACATGATGTGGCTGTATCAATGGGCTCCTCCTGTGTCTCTCTCTCATACACTTTCCAGAATGCGTCCTCAGTGTTGCATTTTTTGTCCATTCCGTCTTTTTCTCCCTCCTTTCTTTCCTCGTCCCATATTTTATCTGGAGTTCATAAGCCACGCTGCCTCTTTAGCAGTTCTATACCCTCATCGTATAAATTTTGACTTTCTCTGCACTAATTGGATTGATGTATAGTCGCTTCCTTTCTTATCAGCAGTGTTTTTCTTTATACTCCCCCTTTCTGCTCTCTCTTTCTCCATCATTCCTCCTGCACACCTCCATTTCCTGCCTCCCCCTCCTTAGCTTTATTGCTATAGTTTTTGAGTTGTCTGCCAGAAACGTAATATCTCTGGTCCTTTAGTCCATTCTTGTAGAGGTGGAACGCCTGAGGCATAAACCTACCTGGACAATTTTTTTTTTTTTATTTCACACAAAAGTAAAATAGGATTAAAGCAACACTAAAGAGTTTTTAGTGCCTTAAAATAATGTTTCCAAAATAGTTTCAGTGGTTTATCACCTCAAAACCGGGTGAACGGCACTTCAGCATTCGCTCTGCGGCCCTCTATTGGCTGTAACCGCACTATGTAACTTTGCCTCGTCGGGTAGCGGTTTTGTAGTTCTAATGAGACTACGAATTTGACCTGCTTTACGGCAAGCGTTACAAAAGCCGGTAGGTGGAGGCTCTGCGTAGAGATCATTGGGAGAACACCCGGCAGGTGCGTGGAAGATACCTTGCAGCTAGGTAGTTTTTAAATTGGCGTCATGGCAGAGCCTGCAAAGAAAAGGAGGAGTATAATGTCCGATGAGGTGAAGAAAAGAAAACGGGAGCATGACAAAGAAAGAGCTCGTACGAGAGTGAATATCGGACCGGCTCACACTCGTTGGCGAGAGCTGAAGGAGGCTACAAAATGCAAGACGGATGGTGACTCGGCTTTGTTGCTGCTGGACTTGTAAATAATACCGGTAATAATTTTTTTCCCAACAGTGTGCATCTGTGTACAATACATTGTCGATTATTTTATTGGCTCATGTTAGCTAAGGCGTTAGCTATTGTGCTAATATGTATGTAACTATCGCTATGGCTCATGTTAGCTAATCTTAGCTAAGGCATTAGCTTCTCTACCTTGTCACTGAATTGTTCATTGTTTCCAGAGCCGGTTCTGCATACAAACAAATAACGTGCGTGCGACGGTAGGCTGCGGTAGGCTAAATTATTTATGACGGCAGTAATGGACAATTCCCTTCCAACCTGTAGGGGGACCGAAGAGGAAAAGTTCTTAAGTGTTGCTTTAAGTGATGATGTGATGCAGACATGGATGTCAACTGCAACCTGACTGGTTTACGGGTTACAACCAGTAATTCTAGTTTGATATTACTGTCTCTTTCTCTTTTTTGTCATTTCCTCCATGCTTCCTTTAACCCTTCTCCAACATCATCATTTCCTCCTCCCATGTTCCCCTTGCAGGCTCCTTCTTTTTGGCTGGAGCATTTGTAGATGTCTCATATGACCATCCATTACTTTCCACTCTTCCTCACCTCCTGCGTCTCTTTTACTGGGTTTTCTCTTCTCTCTGACTCCATGTGTGTTTGTTATTTCCTTCCTGTCTCCCTTCTCCTCTCCGCTCTCTCACTCTGGTGTTGGTGAGACTGGTCCCAGTCCCAGCACACTGTGGTCAGTAAGCAAGCCCCTTATTGCTGTTGAATGACTGCTTGGTTAAGCCCACATATATATGTCCTAATAAGTGGTTGTGATGGAGATCTCCCTTCCACAGATAAACACATCTAGCTGAAGCCAGGGCCCTGCCTGTTAGCAATAAAACTCTGTTATGTGCACCCTTCTCCTTCAGTAACATCCTCGCCATGGCTGTGCATGTGTGATAAAACAGGGATAAAAGACTCTTTACTGATACCTGACAGTAAGTTGACCTGTCAGAATCCTTTTGGAGAGCAGTCATATTCATTGACAGAATTAAAAGCTGGTTCTGCCACTAACTCTGCTGCATTGTGGGTTCTTAAAGAGACTTAATAACTTTGTTTTGCGTTACAATACTTTTGGTACTTTGTTCGGTCGTCTTGGCAAACGAATGTACTCTTGAAAACCAAACTATAAACCCAACAAGTTAATATGAAGTTAACCTTGTAAGTTGCAATTGTGGTTAACTGTTACTCTGTAGTTACCATGGTATTTTAGGGAACTCTCATTACACTGTACACAGAGATGCAGATACAAAAAAAAAAACAGCTTTCATGACATATAATCAATAATTATATCTTGTCACAGAACTTAAAGGAACAGTTCACCCCAAAACAAAAGTGCATATTTTTTTTCAATATATTTGAACTAGATGACGCTAGGTTTGTGGAGATCAAAGGGCCCCCAAAATAAACTTAAACAGTTGACTCAAAGGCAATGTCTCATCCAGAACTGATGATGAGGATAAATATGTTTGATTTGGGGGTGAACTGTTCCTTTAATTACATTCACTTCTTAGATAAAAAGAAAGAATTCAACAGCACAACGTGGGCTACTATGAACCCTTTGGCTGGACTGGATTTATTATAATGTATTTTTACATTTATAGATCTTCTGATCATCAAGAGGGGGTTTTTTTTCAGTCGGTAGTAGCGAAGGTAATATTTCTGTTTTATGAGTCTGAGCCAGCGGGAGTGAAGGCAAGGTGTGGAATAAAGCAGCTTATAGGCCCACAGCACATCGACAGTGTTCAAAGGTGCAGACCTGTCACAGCGTCAGCAGTCACCTCGGTAAATTCACCGCCGGTCACCGGGGTTCACAGGCTGCTGCTGCTGCTGCTGTAGTAGGATTAGGAGACCCTGCGACTTTTATGCATTCTAATCTCTTGTCCTCACATCGGGGCAGAGCACTGAATGATCCTCTCAGGCGTCTGCATGACAGCTGCGGCTCTCTCACTTTCTTTTCTTTTCATTTGAAATGCCATTCTTTCTTTTTTTTCTCTCTCTCTCTCTCTCTTTTTTTTAACGCTCTCAGTTGGTCTCCCTCTTTCTTGTCTTCCTCCTCATCTTTCTTTTCCTCATAAAACCCAGAGTTCCCAGCAAATGATTCATTAGATGCTTCAGTGCACACTTGCCTCATCACTCACTCTAGTCGGCTGCCAAGTGCCCCATTTCCCCGTTTGTTTACACCAGCAAAAAGTGCGCCGGCTTTGCTTCGCTGCCGCGGCGGAGGAGAGGAGCTGCTCGGGGGCCACACACAGTGACACTCAGGACCCACACTTGTATACACTGATTTAGGAGTTGCTTTAAAAACTCCCCCCTGGCTGCTCAGCAGGTTAAATGATAAACTCCTTCCAGAGGCAATGATGGCAACGATTGTATTATCTGTAGCCACGGAATAAAAGCTTTAGTGCGGGCCTCACAGGCCTGCCTAAATGATGAGCGGCGATGTTTTTTTGATGCGCCAAAATGACGTTTTGTAATAGCAGTGCTGAAAGAAATTATGTTGTAAAACTTCTCAATTACTCCCTGCTGGTGTAGTACATTGCCACTCCGAGTAGCATTTTTAGAACAGTAAAAGTGGTGTCTGGGATTACCCGGCCAGACATGAGGCACTTGAATCAAAGTCCTCTTCATCTATTTTGGTCTGTATTTTCAGGCTTTAAAAATAAAAACAAGATTTTCATCTTGTTGACTCTCTTGTTATTCTAAATGTTCTTTTTTTTTTGTGAAAATATGCCAGCATGTCATTAACACAGAACTGGGCAAAACCCAACCAACTTAGTAAATCTCTTTAATTGCACTGATGCTTGTTTGGCTAACTAGCTGTTTTGATCTTTTCCGTCACTTTATGTGAGTATATTGACTTAAATGTATGTTATTACACTAACCCCTTCTGGTACTACACGATTGTCTTAAAGTGTAGTTATACTGCGTTAATTACAAACGTCCAGTTATCGTAATGTAAGCTGGTGGTAATTATATGCTTTTAGGGCATAAAATGAGGGAAATGGCACCGAGCCATGAGCGTTGAAGCTAACCCAGCCAACAGGGAGTCTTCTAGCAGAACCACCCAGCAGTCAAACAGAGGTAAAGTGGCTAATAGTGCAAAATACTTTGTCAACAAGAATGGCTGTGAGGCCTCCTGAGGCCTCCGTTCACCCTGTTGTGTTCTGTTCAGCCCTGCGAGTCTGAGGAACGAGACATCCAATTAAGATGATTAGACCTCGACCCTTCTTTGTGAACTGTAAATCATTTATTTAGCTCCATTTGTTTCCCTCCCCTCTCTTTTAACCCTCTCTTCTGCTCTCCCGCTGTAGTTCTCCCTCCCTTATGCCGAGCAAAAAAAAAGATGAAATAAGCAAGAATCGGAGGGTCAGCCAGAACAAACATTGTTTTTTGTCAGTCCGGCAAATGAAACACCTGGTGCTGGTAAACGCAGAGCGCATATTTCACATCGCCTTGACACTCGGGATTAATGCAACATCAAATTGTTGTAAGAACGGGGACAGCCGCTGCCCGGGGTAAATCATACGCCCCCTTTTATTAAAGTGAACCCTGGAGTTTATGTTGGGAATCAGAGAGGATAGCCTGCGCAGAGCCGACAGACGAGACCGGGAGTGTGTGGCTCGACGGGGCTCATGTTGAAACAGCTCTCGGACAACGTGTCGTAATGTGAACAGGAAGTTTAGACTCAGCCACTGAATACTGCTTGTGGCTTCGAGATGGAGTATTTCCCCCCTTTCACCTTTTTTTTCTTTTTGTCTTGTGACAAAGTGTTGTTCTTTTCAGAGGGAACCCGTGTGATGGATAGACTTCTCCGTCTCCCCCGATGATACAGCGAGCATATCGTATGACATGCAGGCCCATTTCCAGGAAGGGGAGAAAACGCCATTTACTTGTGCAGCCGTAACAGAGAGAGAGGGAGACTTGTGTTACGAGAGCAGAACAGTGGAAACCAGATGAATGTTAGTGGATTTGATCTTTGATCTGCAAACCAAAGTACCTGACCGCTGTGTTCAATCAAGTCAACCACTCAGTATGAGGCTATCTGTCTTTTTAAGGGTGTACTCCACGCTGTCCAGGCTGACCACCAGCCGTCCCACTTTCTGTACGACTAGAGGCCCTCAAACAGACGACGAGTCGAGTTCATATGGATAATGAAATCAGTGATTTATGGCTGTATCTATTTACCTATATATCATGTTGCGTCTTTTTCATCTCTCTTTCCGTCCCTCTAATTCCACTTATCCATCACTAGAGAGCTTTTGACCGCAGCGCTACACTCTCGGCTCAGCCGGCAGTGTCTTGTACTGTATATGAGCAGGGAGCTGTATACAGGGTCTTGTGTGCTGTGTTGTGGTGTCTGCTGACTTCTGTGTACAGCCTGTGGTTCATTCCATAAATATCTGTGGCCTCTGTGATGTTATTCTCAGGCCCTCTGCTTTGTGAGAAGATTGCACCACAACACTTGTATTCCTCAGCCTGCAGTTAGAGGTTTAAGGGGATTAGGAGGGAGAAAAACCCCAGCCCGGGCCCTGCTATACGTTTTTATGGCCATTTTATGCATACGATTCCGATGTAATGTGTGGAGAAAGTGGAGAAGAGGGAGAGAAAGGGGTATTAGGGCTCACCACAGGGGAATCAAACAAGTAAACCACAACTTATTTTCCCTCTCGGCTGTTGGGAAGGCTGTTGATCGGTTTGTGTTTGAGTCCGTTGGTCCAACAGTTTGGTTCGGCCTGAAATATCTTAACTTTTGGAGATCCTTGACATTTTATACTGACATCTGTCGCATAATGGTCAATTCAAGTCAATTTGAGAATACCTCAATCTTTTTTTGGCACCAAAACGTCACAGTCCAATGACCAATGTGTCCAACATTTGACAAGATATAGAGTGCTGCAGGAATGAGTCCTAAAACCAGGAAGCAACTCGGCATTTTTTGCACTTCCAATTCCCTCGTTTTGTAAGATGTCTGAAATAAGGTCTTTGGTTAAAACAAACTAGAATATGCCAGTAAATACCCCACTGGTGAATTTTAAAATAAGCTTGGTTAAATGAGACTTTTAAACATCATCATGCCAAATACTAGTTTGTCTTAGTTTAGTGGTGACGTGAAGTCATGCCACTGTGGTGTAGTTCCTTTATAGCCTAATTGTTTTTTATTACTGCAGATTACACTTTCTTGATGTAGGCTTTTCTTGATGGAGAATGTGTTTTTGCTCTTTCTTCCGCAAACGTTTGATTGACAGATGGTTTATCCAATCTCCTGCCAAGTATCTCTTGGAGTGCCTTCCCAAACAGTTTCCAATGCATGCAACTGATAGCGAGCACTAGACCACAGGCACGGACGCCGCAGACCGATGTTTGAAATACTGGCAATATTCAAAATCTACACAGCACTATAAACACCTATAAAATCAGGAGTGAACGCAATGATGAAATCAACGGAAATCAAAAAGAAAGAAAACTTTTTTTATCTTCTGGAATAATCCAAACCTCCAATGGATAACTCCCATTGGCCTTTTGTCAAGGGAACTTGTGCGATGCTAAGTTCTGAGTTGGCCTACAAAAATACAAAATCAGTCATAGATTTCCTTGGAATTTGCTGGTGATGATCACAGTCCTCAGAGGATGCATTGTTTGTGTATTACCTCCTCTGGTTAAAGTGTTGAAATCTGACAATAGGACAGATTGGCCTGAACAAAATGATCTTCCTCAAAGGTTGATCCCTTTCAATGTATCGTGTCTTAATTTGTAAGATACGTCCTCCTAATAGTATAGGCCCTATGTATAATTATTAATTATTATGTCTTCTCTAGCACCGCCTGCAGGGTGAAAAATAGATTCTCGTCTGAAGATTATCCCTTCTAGTTTTGGTAACAACGTGTCCCTTCCTCTGGCACCACCCAAGTCTGGTACTCGCATGCGAGCAGACCACGTTACCTCCTTCACCCCGAGTGTGCACGGTGCAGTTTCCCGTTTCACATGTTCAATGCAAAGCTGAAACACCCGACGGTATGGATTCCCAACAACTGCCCTTCCTTTGCCCCCTCGTTGACATCTGTCTGTGTGTTGCCGCTGAAAGCAGAGTGGAGTCCTGCGTTTCGTGCGTGGTGACGGACCTTGATTCAGAGCTTCCCGGAAAGCGCGCTCGTGTTTTGGAATACTGCTGTCAGTCAGGTCGGGATGCAAGCTGACAGAGGCGAGAGGGATCACCCCTCAGCTGTCCTGCACTCATAAAAGGGCCTGATCCAGGGGTTGACCGCCTGGTTGTCCCTGTGTGTGTGTGTGTAAATGGTTCATCCTGAAGCAGGATGTAAGGCTTCTAAGAATAAACCCATACGGCCAACCTAGGAAGCCCTGCGCTCCACTGCAGCATGCGATACACACATTCTACCGGTGTTACCCTGTCAAAGTCTGGTGTGTGTGTGTGTGTGTGTGTGTGTGTGTGTGTGTGTGTGCATAAGTTTTAGTGCAAGCATCCATGTGTGTAGCCAAACCCCAGCCTTGTGCATTATTGTGTTTTAGTTCCTTTTCTCCCCCGATCATGACATGTTGATGTTCTGGCATCCTGTGTGGCTGGTTTGAGGCTGTCATTGTACTGACAGGGACACTCTGACTGGCCAGTCACGTTCCAGTAGCGGAGGCCAGGTGGACCGCCGGGGGGATTCAGAAATACCGCTTTGATAGTCAGTGTGTCTCCACTTCGTCGACTTCTCTTTTCACAGGGAAATAGCTGAAATCGAGCCATGTGTCTATATGCACAGCGAGGTCTGAGACGGGAGAGTTTTTGTAGCCACACTGACTGGCTACAGCAATACCATATTATGAATATGATACTATTGTGAGTTTGTTTTGAAGAGCGTCCTACTTGTTGAGTTTCAGTGCCTATAGACAGCTCTTTGTAACCAGGTCCTGGTCAGTAGTCTCCTGCCAGGTGACAGATATCAGTAGGTCCACTCAGTAGAACATCAGAGCAGAGGCTTTCGGAGGATTGAGTAGAAGTACGAAAGAGGGGGAAAAAGAAAAAAGAAAGTCAACCTCAAGAAGGAAGGAATGTGCAGATGCTTTCAAATGTCCATGTGTGAAGCCACAAGCTCTTCTGTGGCTCTGGGAAGCCAATGTGAAACCGGTGGCGTAATTGCCTAATGCTTGTGTAATAAGAGGCACATTACAACCCCAGGAGGCCCGACCAGACTTAAAAGAACCAGAGGCTGGCACTAAAGTGGGCTCAGAACTGTCTTCCTCCTTCTGGTCTTTATTCCGTCCTGCTCAATATCAAATAGCTTCTTTTAATGTACAGTGTATCAACTGTAATAAGCGTGTTCACTTTGGTCCCTCTTCAGTCATACGTTTTCCACCAGGTTTATACCATCTTAACACACAAATATCCTTATATGGACAATTGCAATACTTTGAAACAGAATATCCTCTGCTATGTTTTGTTCTTGAGTTCTTGATCCTTATTCATGCACCTGTTGTATGTTTTAATTGAATATAACTAAGTATAATTGTCGGTGTAGTTGGAGTAGTATGCTCCAGGTTGATCCCAGCCCACATTTTTTTTCAAGGATTTATGCCTATTTTTAACTGAATGCCGATTGAAATCCCTGCGTATTACACTTAAAAAGACTATGGAGTTATTATGAATGAGCAGCCACAGGTATTGTGTTTTGACTGTGTGTGTGTGTGTCAATCAGTCAGTCAGTCATGTTACTTCTGCTGCAGGTTTGAGAGAACCACAGAGGGAAATGTGAAGCCACCGTGTAGACAACTCTACTGTGGTGGTCCCCTTTCTTCTCTCCATAACTTACCCCACACACACACACACACACACACACACACACACACACACACGAAACAGCCCTCCATTCAGCACCCCACCCCTGTCACTTTATCATCACACGCATGCACAGCTCTCCTCATAGCACATGTAACCGGGGCAAAAATGATTAACTTGAGCAAATATGCTTTGCTCCATATATTTATGCTGAAATGAAATGTCCAACTGTTGGCAGAACTCGCCTCCATTCCTCAGTAATGATGAGGAGTCCGTGTTTAAATCATCATTGTTCTCCCCCTCTTGATATTTTTCCATCTCCTCTTCTAACGACTGAGAAAGGCATTTGAAGGGCTTTGAAAGGAGTTTTTTTTTTGAAGGCCTCACAGTATATGTTGCCTTGTAATGGACTGATGCTATTAGCATTTTAGAGCCACATAAGAGTTATTTTTGAAGGAGCAGAAGGCTGGTTTTGAAAGCTGAGGGAGAGATCCAGCTGACAGACACATGTTGGAGAGGCAGCACAGGCAGACTCATGCATCACGACCTGACATGTCAGCCACACACACACACACACACACACACACACACACACACACACACACAAACACACACATGGTGGAAATGTGAGTGAGCGTTGCTGTTGTTGTTAGAATTTGTTGTATTGGAGAACAGAAATCGTAGCTTAGCGTTGTCTAAACGATGATCACAGTGTCATGGCTGAATATTGAGATGATTGCGATAATTTTGATGCAATGCGAAAAACGAAGAGACGGGGTCAACTGAAAAGTTAAAAAAAAAAGAAAAGTTGTGGCAAAACCCCAGCTCATGTAGCATTTTCTACTAACCCTTCCAAATAACATGTACTCTCTCCAGTAAGCTTCCAGCCCTTAATTAATTCATCCTTGTCTCCACCTGACTCAGGCCTTTATGAACTGTATGCCTCTTTTGTATGACTCCCCTGTCTATATAAAAGCATACTGGTGGTCCAGTTCTTATGTGTCCTACATCATCCCTCCTTTCCCCCTCCGCTCCTGTTATAGAGGCTTCCCCTTCTTCCCTGTGCTGTTCTTGAGTTTCCTCTGTTCTTCCCATGTCGTTGCTGAACACTTTCTCCATGTGTCCTCTTCTGTTCTTCACCTCCCACTTCGTTTGGTCTCCTCGTCGCTCCCACTTGTCAGTTTCTCTCCCTGGTCAGCTCACAGGATGCTGTAGAGCATTTCCTGCCACAAGGGCTACAGGAAAGAGGCCGAGCACGGCCCCCGTTTGATGTGCCATCTTCTCTAATTCTTTACACCTGGACTGCTCTCTGTGCAGAATTTCTACTCAACAGTAGTTTCTCCGACTTCCTTCCTTCCTATCCTACAGCATCCTTCACTCAAAGCTCAATCTTTCCCTGCAGCCTCTTGTTTCACAACACACTCTTCTGTTCAATACGCTTTTATGGGGCTGGAAACTCAGATTCCACAGAGGCACAGGGGACTGACGTGTTAGCATCACGTCTTTCTCATCTCTCAGTCCCTTTTAATAAAAGCAAGGCCCACGCCACTCTCCAACTCTACGCAGACTGAAGCTCTCTGCGTTGCATGTTTTTGATTCTTAACTCTCCCTCCTGCTACTTCTTTTTATTATTTTGTCCTTTTTTTCTGTCCATTTCTTTCTCTTTGTTTTTTTTTTCCCCATTAAACGTTCTCATGGCCTGCAGCTGTTTGGATGTCGCATGGTGGTCAGAAAGATTTGGCATTGTGTTGTTTGAATGCCATATTTTCACAGCGCTGCCTGTTTAGAGTTGTGGTTTGTCAGGAGCCTGGCCCGCAGGGGCCACTTCCTCCTCACTGTTCTGGAGTCGCTGTAGCAAAACAGTGACTGGCAAGAGAGGAGAGGGGGAGAAAAAAGGAGTAAGACGTTAGGAGAGGCAGGATACATTCTCACTCCAATGCGTCAGATAACGCAGCTTAGTCGGAGCTCCAAAGCTACAAACTATGACGCTCGACATTCCCCTTTAGCATCACTTTGAACCATGACGGTTCAATATACGTGCATAGTGCCTTTTCCAAATAAACTTCCATCTTCACAGTTAATTAGTTTCAGGCAACAAAAACGTTAGGTTTAGCAAATCAGCATGGTTGACCTTAACTTGACTGACTAACAACTCTCATATCGTAACGTGACTAGCATAGCGTAACTATCAGAATGTGACTAGGGTAGCAGGACTAGCGTAATAGGACTAGCATAGCGTGACTATCAGAATGTGACTAGGGTAGCAGGACTAGCGTAATAGGACTAGCATAGCGTAACTATCAGAATGTGACTAGGGTAGCAGGACTAGCGTAACAGGACTAGTGTAACAGGACTAGCGTAGCATGACTATCAGAATGTGACTAGGGTAACAGGACTAGCCTAACAGGACTAGTGTAACAGGACTAGCGTAGCATGACTATCAGAATGTGACTAGGGTAACAGGACTAGCCTAACAGGACTAGTGTAACAGGACTAGCGTAGCATGACTATCAGAATGTGACTAGGGTAACAGGACTAGCCTAACAGGACTAGTGTAACAGGACTAGCGTAGCATGACTATCGGGATGTGACTAGTGTAACAGGACTAGCGTAACAGGACTAGCGTGACAGGACTAGTTTAACAGGACTAGCGTAACAGGACTAGCATAACATGCCTAGCATAGCTTGACTATTGCAGCGTGACTATTGGAATCTGACTAGCGTAACAGGAATAGCGTAACAGGACTAGCATAACAGGCCTAGCATAATGTGACTAGCATGGCGTGACTAGCATGGCCTGACTTGCGTAGCATGACTTGCGTAGCATGACTAGCGTAGCGTGACTAGCGGAATGTGACTATCATCAATGACCGACCACCAGTTAAATCAACATTAACTTTTAGTTTTACATGGGTCACAAAAACAGTCTGTTGGCCTAAAGTCCTGTGTTAGTTTGACTTGTCCACAACCCCTCCCTCCCTCTCTCCCTGCCTGTTGGACTATTTCCCTCTTTATACGACATAATTTGCTCTGCTGGTTGTAAGATGATGTATGGAACTAATGAAGTTGCCTCATTTCATTCTCTATCATGTCCTATCATGTCCTTTTTTTTATGCACTGTCCCTACATTAATAACATAAAGTCACTTATTGTGTCTCCCACAGCAGTTTCCCCTTCTGCGTCATGAAAGCCCTTAACTCCTCTCTCCTTTTTGTGCTTCTCACATTCTGCACGATTCTGCCTCCTTATTGGAACAAGGTGCCGTGCTCGAGAACACAGAAAGGAGCACACTGTCATTGCACATGTTGAGTGTGACAGGCTCCAGTTGAAGCTGATTGAATGCAGCCTTTATTCTAACTCTCACCTCCTGCGGGTCTCTGCGATGTTGCCATTTCAGCAACCTGTTGAGGCCATTCCACTTACACCAGCTTACACTTCTCATGCGACGTTTCTGCGTATTGCTCGTAATATCTTTCTCCTTCCTTCACACTTCATTTCCCTGCAGGAAGTGAGAACTTTCACCTCATTTAACCCACAGAAGTTGGATCATTTGACTCATAACTGAAGCAGTGGGATCGGTGCGGTGACTTAACTTATTTGCTGATTGGGTTTCCTTGCATGTCTTTGGTAGATTATACATACTGTGGTACCTCTGGGGAGAAAATGATCCAGATTGATCTTTTTCAAGGAAGGCATATTAGCATTAGGAAAAAGTAGAATAGGAAATGGTGTAAATAGATTTTTGTAAATTAGATTTTCAGGATTTAAGGTCACAAAATGTCCTAAAAATTATATTCCAAATTAATTCTTAAGGTTTGAAGTGATTCCAAATTGCATAAAAAAATCTCCCCACAGGATTTACTCATTTAAATTTGGTTTAGTCCAGCTCTTTGTTTTTACCGTAATGTTTCGATTGGTTCTCCACAAGCCACCTGATCTCAAGAATGTAACAGGATTAAAGAAGTACACATAACACTGCAGATGATGCAAAGCTGAAGACAGTTGGCCGGGTGGTTTCGGATAAGACACAAAGCCCGCTGTTATTTATGAAAGTTGCCAGAATCTGGATAATAATAATCATGTTTTCAGTCTGGAGGCACAGCAGCCAATTTGCAGCCGAGCAGACTTTAAGTTTGACGCGGAGCTGGAATTAACAGTTTTAATGGTCTGTTAAAGTGGATGAAAGGTAGATATACTGTAATGTGTGTGTCTAGAATTAACTAAAGCCTCTGTGAGTGTGACAATGACTAGAACACAACCAGAACAGCCCTAATGTTGTATTCAATGTCAATTCCAAGCAAATTGGAATGAGTTAAGCATATTTTCAAGCTTTTTTTTATTTTTTTTTGGTCATGTGTTGAAGCTGCAATAGCATCAGTAACATCATTTATTTTTAAAGAGGGGCAAATAACAGCACTGAAGGCTTTTCTCCACCAAAAATATGTTTTTGTAAAGTATTCTTTTAAAGTCGCTAATCTTCCAAACAGTTTCCAGTTTCAGATGGTTCTTTGCAACGAAACCATCTGGCAGGTCAAGTGATGGAGATAGAAAAATATCCCCATTAATACTGTCAAGTTCATTCCAAACAACACGCTCAGCTCTAATGTGGGTTCATTTCGTGTTGGAAAGAGATAAAAATGTTCTCCGTCGAGGTCTTAAAAAGGTCTTAAAAAGCATTAAATCTGATTTCAGAAAGTGTGCAGCAGCACCGCATGGCTTACTGGGGCACTTGAATACAAAGGAGACCTCATTAATGTTATTAGAAACACCTGTGCTTTTTCTCCCAAAGTCAAAATATCTGCAGTGAAATGGTTCGAGCGAAGTCTGTAAACCTCCTCATTTCACTTCGACGGCATTCGTGCTACATTTACATTTTCTTTCTTGTTGATTTTAAATGAAGCTACAGAGCCTCTTTTGTACCTTCCCCCTGTTCTTCCCTCCCTCCCTCTCTCCCCCAAATCATCAGCACCACCAGTGGTATTAGGGTGAGCACGGGAGTTCTCTCGCCCCCATTTCATTTCCTCAGTTAGAGAGGGGGGGAAATCTCCCATATAGAAACGTCACTTTGTATAAATACACTCGGCGGTTTGGACGAACGCGAGATCCGCTTCAGAATTATAAACACTCGCTCTGCAGTCATTTACAGAGGAGGAAGAATTAGCTGGTGTAGGAAGCATGTGTGCCCCATATTATTGTAATTATTTGATGCTGTTTTTCCTCGCTGACATAAAAGTATTTGGACGCTATCTCATGAGAAAGCGCTCGTCGGGGGCTTCTAAGCTGCTCTCGTATTCCCAAAGTCCGGCCTGTCTCTCCTTAAACCTTGTGATTTCGACATAAGTTTTTAATTCCATTATGTGGGAGCTTCCAGCAGCAAGTCGTTGTATTTTGTTTCATTCCGCCTTTGTTTGCTGGAAGGAAATTTGAATTAGAACAAAATGTTGTTTAAGGTCAAGGCGAACGTCGACGAGCAGGACCTACTGTTTTAGCTATCCTGTTACATGTTTGTTCAGCCTGTCTGCTAAACCTGTAGCGCACGTTAACCTAATCAAATATGGCCATCACTCCCATGACTTTGTTTAGGAAAATTGTTCATTCTTTATCCGACGAAGGATAAGGCCTTGATATGTAATCTCGTTGCTTTAAACATTTGTCAGAATTCAATAATTGCTGTAAACAACGTGTAATCAACTTCAAAGTGCTCTGCCAAAGAGCCCCGTTTTCACAGATAAAAATGAGCATCTTCAAAAAATGCACACGACGCACGCCTGCGTGTGTGTGTGTGTGTGTGTGTGTGTACACTAATGTAAACCAGCTTGGCAACACTGAACCGTTTAATCAATATCAAGAGGAAAAACAGTAGTGGTTCATGCTGTTGGATTCATAAAGTGGGCCTAATTTTACAGCTCCATAAAACACCCTCCTTGCCGGAGCGCAACGTGAACAATTTATGTGCAGAAGTAAATCAGGAGGAATGCTGTGACTGTAACCGTCTTGGTTTGAGACTCAGATCATGGAGCGAGTGCGTATTGCCTGTGCGTGTGAGTGAACGTTATGTTTTACTCCATTTCCAGGTTGTTGTTTTTTTATTTTTGTGCTCCTGGTAGCGTATCTTTAGACTGCAGTGTATTTCCACTCAACAGTTTTTGAGCGATAAGATTCGGGGACGATAAGAGGAATATGCACCACTGCTCCATGTGTTTACCGGCAATCTGGACCGCATGTCTGATACAACATGTGAGGTGCAGCTGTACAAGTATTGCTCTCGCTGTATCATCAATTACCATCAATCTACTTGAAACGGCGTCAGCTGGAGTAAAATGGTTACGGTCCTGGGTGATTCGGACTCCTTCATGTTTGATTCACTTCAGGTTTTGTCAATCAGACCGGTGAGCACGCCGAGTGCCTTGCCAGAGACCGGGGACAGGGTCTGGATCTGGAATCTTCCTCCAGCAACGGGATTATTTTCCTTTAATTAGTGTAAAAGTAGCATTGAGGTATGTGCCTGTTCTACTTTAGCTTGATGAAAATGACTGCATACGAGGGCGAGCCAGATCCTTGGCTCCCACTGCCATGTTCCCGACTGCAGCCAGTTATGAATAATCTATTCCACGCGTGTGTTTAGCGATTAATTAAAGATAAGGCCTCTGAAATTAAAATGGCAGTGGGCTTACATCATTGTGAAATTGCTTGGTGGGGACACAGATGTGTTTTCAATCTGAGGTCTGAGGAAGTCGGCGAGGCATTCCCTTCACACCTCGGCATCAGGGACCCGCTGCTAAAACTCTGCCTGACATGTTTTATAGAAGACGCCTTATGGCTGTTTTCAGGAATCAGAAAGTCAAATCTTTAGCTGCGATCGGCGGAGGTGATCTCACAAACACTAGTCCGCTCCGTTTTATGGGGGGGAAGTGCTAGCATTGTCAATCTCAGCAGCAACTTCAGGTGCAAATATTGGATTTTTTTAATTGAATAATTATTTTTGCTAGGACAATGTCATTGAATGAAGTTTCAAACACCAAGCACCACATAAAATATCCATCAACAGACGAATAAAAGCAAAACAACAAAAAGTTGAAAACAACATTTAAGGAGGATTTATTGGCAGAAATGGAATGTAATATTCATAATTATGTTTTAATTTGTGTATAATCACCTAAAAATTACAACCATTGTGTTTTTGTTAACTTGGAATGAGCTGTTTATACCTGCATGGGGAGCAGGTCCTCTTCAAGGAGTCCGCCATGTTGCATCGCCATGTTTCTACAGCAGCCCTGAACGGACAAACTAAACTCTGGCTCTAGACGGGCCCTCTCACTTTATTATGTCACCTTAAGGCCACCGTAGTTCTGCCACATGCTTGCATAGGAAGGGGTCAGCAGGCGGGTTTTCACTAGATTGCAATTTGAGAACTTCACCACTAGATGCCCCCAAAACTTACACACTTTTGACAAACCAACAAATTGCATCAACCAAAGAACTGTCATGTAATGACTGTCAGGACAAGTGCAAGAGTAGTTTGGATCCTTTGTCTGTATGATCCGCTACTGATTTTTATCAAATATATAAGGAAAAAGGCAGGTTGTGTAATATGGCCTTATACAGAAAATAGAACATTCTTCCTTTCAACATAGGTTTGGACAGTATATCAATATATCAATATTGTGATATCAAATATATAAGAGTTCATCTAAGATTTCACATGATGTAATGTGGCATACATTGTCTATTGCTGGTTTTAAAGGATGCATTACAGCAAAAATCTCAATGTACAAATATTTTTTAAAAGCACTTATAGTCACAATACAATATTGTAGTAATATCAATATTTAGTCAAAAATATTGTGATATTTGATTTTCTCTATATCACCTAGCCCAAATTCTATTATTGTAGAAAGAAAGATACCACCATCCAAGAATGGGCTGATGCACACATGTGGTGACACACACACACACACACACACACAAAGAGATGACTTCAGCAGGAGCCACTATTTAAGTTATTCCCAAATGAGGATCCCTGGTGCCCTTTTCAGTAGATCCAGTGCAGATGTACCTACTGTGTGAAGGAATCCAGGGAGAAGTCATTGCCCGAAAAAAGTGGATGAATTACTGTCCCTGTTCCCCAAGAATGTTCCACGCTTAGAGCTACATGAAAGCAGAAGCAGGAGAATAGCGCCGTTAAGGCTTAACAGACCAGACAAACTGAGTGTGTGTGTGTGTGTGTGTGTGTGTGTGTGTGTGTGTGTGTGTGTGTGTGTGTGTGTGTGTGTGTGTGTGTGTGTGTGTGTGTGTGTGTGTGTGTGTGTGTGTGTGTGTGAAGCAGTACAGAAGCAGTGGAGAAGAGGACGACATCTGTGCGTCTCAATAAAAGGCCCTTACAATGCTATTAGCAGGGGGGAAATTACAGAGCACCAGAGACTGAAATGCAAGTTTGGAGTTGCAAACATTCTTAACTACAGCCGAGGATATATGCTATCACACGCCTTTTTAAAAAAATACTTTCTCCTGATAATGATACACGCCTTGTGTGTGTGTTTTTACTGTACAATGGATCTCGACCGAAGCCAAATCAAATATCTGCTCACTCTTCACTCGCGGCTCTTTGTGCAAACGGCGATCTCTGATGCAAGAGGTGGATTTTGAATCGGTGCGTGATGAGCCCATACATCACAAGACGTCTTTAACAGGCCATCGCGGCGAGCCGGTTCGCCGGCGTCTTCAGAGGAGCTCTTCTGACGGCGACTGTGTTTATCACATGTAAACGTCATGGGAGATAAATGACTCCTGTAATTAAGACATGTCGGAATCAAAGTGCAAACACTTTTGGTATGCACCGTGTCATTGGAAACAGAGGGCCTTCTTCTGTAGCTCACTGCTATCATGTACCATTGTCCTGAGGGAGATATGTGCTCGCGCTAACCCCTGCTTGCATTGTATATAGAAGTGATAGTTTCCTCCTAAGGTCTTGTGTAAATATGATATAATTGGTTGAGTATGGGTGTCTTTAAAGTGCAATCAGTCAAATGAATAACAGGCTTCTGTTGGGAGCATCACTGGAGGATGAGTCATGCTTTTGGGCAAAAACAGAAAATATTTTTTAATTTCTTTCAGCGACGCTACATCAAAGTCTTAGACGTGACACGGCAGAGCAGCAAATCATGTTTTTCTCTCGTTCTGCCAGTGATGAGAAAAAAGATCCACTTGAACTGTTGTACTTGGCTTCAATCAGCCACCAGTAATAACCTTGTTATTGCCAAGTGTGACAAAGTTGGAGCATTTTTCGCAGCTCTGTTGTCTTGGATGTGTTGTTGTTTTTATGACTTCGTTTGACTCCTGTTGAAAAAGCTCGAGTCATCATTTTCGTAGCAGCGGTACGAAAAAACCCCTGAGTGACTCCGTCTCGCGTTGTGCTGACTCGGCGTGTTCCACGACATCATTTTCCCCTCTCACTCCGAGGGGCTGCTCAACGTTCTAATTCAGGGCCTTAATTACTATAATTGGTCGATGCAAATTAACAGCAATTGGACTTGACTGGGGTCATAAATCCACCGCTCAGAAGTTTGCCGAATTTCTGGCAATTCTGGAGCGGACCACCGTCGGCAGGGGTGCTTAACTTACTAAGTAATTGCAAGTTTCATGAATCATAATGATTATGAATTCCCCCTCTGCGCACACACGGGGCCCCAGTGGGACTCGGCTTGAAGCCACTGGGAGTCACAGCAAGTGGATTGGGAAGCCACTGTGCAGCTTTGGCCTCTCCACATCAGAACCACCACGGAGGAGCAGCGGGGTGCTAATGGTGTTTGGTTAATCACATTTTGGAGGCGCAGAGAAAAACCCTCAATTGAACACTTTATTTTTCAGAATTCATGGATGAGTGAAACTATTTGTGCTGGTCTCACACAAAAACGTTGCGTTTGCACCCCTCTGCAAAATGAAACGACACAGCGGGACATGCACCGTTAGTGTTGCACGTAGCATGTGCTCTTTCACTCCAAATATACAGTAGTTGAGGTCTGCTCAAAACAAAAAGCACTCATGAAATGTAGCACATGTGTGCGTACAAACCTAATTTACCGAATTAGGCCTGAGATCTCAATGAAATTTCAACTCGTTATGCATGTTCTGCTGGAGAGCAGAAGCAGAGGGCCCCATCTCTCTCTCTCACACACACACACACACACACACATTTACATACACTCCTGCCTCTGTTGAACGCGTAAGCAGACGTGTATTGCATGTGATTGTTGGGGAAGTGGAGTGAAAAACAGGTCTGGGGTTGTGGGTTCAGGTTGCGGGTTTCGGCGTGACGAGATCCAGAAGCCAGCGGCGCTTGGTATTACCCTGCTGCTTCCTGCCCCATTGGCCCCTGGGCAGGGGGGGGGTGGCTGGAGCTTGAGAGAGGAAGGTGGGAGGCCATTTAAAGCCAAGGGCCACGATACACACTGGCCCACAGGATCCCCTCGGATTTTTTAACACAGCCCACTGCTCCCACACTCCTACCGACGGGCCCGGAGCCTCAACCAGATCCCACTGTGGTTTGTTTTACAACCTTGAACCACGGTTAGCCTTCGAAACGTGGTAATCAGGCTCTCCCGACATTCCACTTTCTTTCTTTTTTTTTTTCCTTTTTAAACAAGCCCTCTTACTTATTTACTCATTGGCTCCATTCAGCGTCCGTCTTTTAAATGTAGTTCACTTTTGTGCTACTGCAGAGTTGCAGCCGCAGAGTCAAGCCTCCACCGAATGCCTCCATGCAGCAGCAGCAGCAGCGGCGTGCGTCTGCATGAGCTCATTTGCTGCTTATCAGGACATACATGTGTATCGAGCTAATGGGCGCACTAACTGGTGTGCATTAACTGCGGTGTTATGCATGTGCCCAGAAGGTTCCTCCTCGAATCCTATTACCACTTCAGTACACGTTCCCCAAATCTGCTACATGTTAAGCGCTGCAGTCCTCCCACACGTCTACTTAATAACACAAATCATGATTGATGCTCTGCCCAGCACATGCATAGAACCAAGGAATGCTAAACAGAGGAGCATAACTTGCAATTAATTGCCCATTTATAAAAGTGTCTGCATATCTTCTGTTCAAAGGAATTTGGAACATCATTACTTGTTTCTCGGTGATGAAGTACCAGCGAGCCGCTCGTTCCAAGTCCCGACTTCTAGATACATAACACTGCCATGCCTTCACTATTTTGTCTGCCGTTTCCCACTGGAGGGCTTGAATTGGATGGAGGTTTTGACTTTGAGCCATAATAATGTTGGACGCGAGCCCTCATATTTCAGCTCTGATGCAAAAAAAAAAAAAAAAGAAATCGGCCCAGTGGCTTTTCGGACTCAAATTGGGTTTAAATCGTGTCAGAAGAGGGAGAAATGTTTTTTAAAATAATAGCCATGAATGCCATGAAACGGAGCATTCTTACTGCAGAGCTTTTGATCCGTTTTTATAAATAGCAGAATTTTGTCGTAAAAAATAATGTTTCTGTGGTCCTTTCCTGCAATTAAAATAAGGTTGGCTCGGGAACAAGGGCAAAACTAAGTACTCGTGTTTGAGAAAAATGTCTCCCTCTCTATCCCGCTCTCTCACTCCCCCCCTCTCCCTTCGCTCCCTCCTGGCCTTCCTCATCTGCGAAAGCATGTCATTTATGACTTGTTATTTTCATTTAGCACCATATTTTCCACATGGCCGTAGTGGCAGGCAGATGTCTGATAATGGCTGGGGCGAGCCAGCAGAAGGGTGGGTTCCACCTGCCTCGCTCTGTATGTTTTTAGTTCGTCCGTGTACGCGGTGGGCAGAGCCGAGCGCCGTGCTTTCCCAAGGCATTCTCTGATTCCTCTTGGCCAAGCAGTGTGGTCTTCACATGACCAATCAAATATGTCAAACCACCAGTGTTTTCCCCCCACATGTACAACAAGAAAATCTGGCTTCAATTATTATTGCACCCCAAGGGGAACTTCCAAAATTCCTCCCCTCCTCATTTGTCAGAAATGAAGCTCTCTCGTTTCCTGCGATTGGCTGAAATATGTCTTTTGATATTAAATCACACCGGTTTCCACTGGCTGCATGACCAAGACAAATGTTTATCATATTTATTTATGTCATTGGAGATGACCCCGCAGCTCAGCAATGCGGAGACTTGGCTGCCGACTCCCATGTAATGTTGATTATGAGTAAGAGAGTCTCCTAAATAAGCTGAAGTTAAGAGATAATTTGGAAAGCACATGAGGTAACTGTGGTTTGCTTAATGTGAAAAATACAGTTTGGGGTTGGGGAGGGTGATGGAGGTACTGTTACAAAAGCCCTAATGAATCTAGACTGACACATCCCACCCAAATCTTACAGGCCTCTTGGCTTGATTCATATTATGTTCTGTTGATAAATGTGGTTCCAAATGTTGATTAAGGATCTGTTTCACTTGTTTGTATGTCAACAAATCCAGCTAAATCCAGTTATACACCTCTGATCTCCCATTGCCATTGTTTTTGTACTTGGTGCTTATTGTCATAACATCACGCTCTGGTAGAGGCCTTCCCAGTGTGGCTAAGGGGGCGAAACGCTATATGAAAATTGCCATTGACGTTGCCGAAACAAATAAAACCACTCATGCTGCCGCTACATCTGTAGCCATTTTAAGCCCTTATTTATACCATTTAAGCTCTCATTTGAATTCACCAGCACAAATAAACATATCATAACGAAGCGAAAGCCCTGATGTCATATGCAGATGTTGAATTTTGATTATTCCTTTCGCCTCGTGAATTCGCCGGGATCTTGTCTTTCAAAGGCAAAACAAGAGATGACATCACTTTTTCTTGGCGCTGAACGGGACGGTGTTTGCTCACTTGACTGTAGCCGCTCGACCACGGAGACGGCGCTGCCCACTCCTGACATATCTCTACATCTCCTCTACTATATCACAGTTTGTATATACTGCACGGGTCCTGTGTTTTCTGGAGACCGAAATAGAAAGAGGGAGCCAGGAAGAGTCGCCAGACTACTGTGCCGTCCAGCCAGAGGTTTTCAGCCATGTTTACCGCCAGTGATAAGCTGGCATCGATCTGAACTTTATAAACGGCAAATGATTTCACCTGAGGCCTGCGGGGTGATTTATCCGAGGCCTGGCTGTACCAGAGGTTTGGATTTAGTCATAAATCACCCCGTAAGAAACTTGCACTACTAAACCACTGAGAAGACAGAGGGAGGAAAGAGGTCTGTAGTGGTTTAGGGCCCGCTGCCAGAACCTCTTTACTGGTTCACTACTACCTGCTCTACTCCTGGAGCCATGCACTTTATTGCAATTGACAGTATAAAGTACAGCCTGACCCAGTGTGACCCCTACAACAATGAATGTTTTATACATTTACGTTAGTTGGACCGAGACACCTGCTTGTAACCCCACTGCGACGCGTAGGCAACCTGATACACGTTCCCAAAGATCTAAGCCGATGCTTCCTAGAATCATTAGCGCACTACATGATTTGTAAAGTGACTCAACCAAAGAGTGTTCTCCTTCTCTTCCCTCTAGACGGGCGTTGCACCTCGGCATCCTGCGTGACCCGGGTTCAGAGGTGGAGGACCGGCAGTACCAGGTCGACCTCCAGTCCATCAACATCGGAACGGCTCAGTGGGAGCAACTCAAGCCAGAGAAGGAGGGAACCAAGGGAGGCGTGTCCGTGGAGAGCGAGAGGAGCTCCCAGAACCCGGCCCTGGAGTGGAACATGGCCAGCAGGTCAGGAGACACTTCAGTATTTGCACGTTAGGATTAAAGGGGAGATGATGGTTTATGATTCAGTCGAGTACGTACCAATGAAAGAATGTTTTTTCTTGTTACTACGGTGAATCATTGCTGGTATAGTGAACAGCGCTGAGGAACTCCACTGAACTCTCTTTACAAAATGTTCTGTTCAGTCAGAAAAGAAGAATTCTGGTGGAACATTTACTTAGTGTGATCTACATTTAAGAACAGATGTAAAAAGGTTTTGCCAGGATAATCTTTCTAAATTCCTTCTTTTTTTTTTCCTCCCATCTGTTAACAGCTGTTGAACAACGTTTTTCATTTGCAAACTCAATTCAGCCACAAGAGGATGAAGTGGCTTTTCTTTTAGGTCATTTTATTCCTCCATGCACTCCAAACACAAGGTGCATGTCTTGTCAGCTAGCAAGTCATGTAACATTACGGTCACGTTCTTCTTCTTTAGGCAGGACATTTTTATATTTTCATTCGTGCTGATCTGATGTTAGGGAAAACACAAAAGCTTTTAGTGCTATTTACAATATAGAGTAGTGGCATAATTTATCCTCTTCTGGCTGAAATTAGTATTACAACAACAAACAATTATCCTGACCAAAAAAAAAAAAAAAAATGCATTTTTTACAGATAAAAAAACACAAAGGAACTTTTTTTTCTCCTGTTATTCCGTCAAAAACAAAAGAAAAACCAGCAAAAATCAGACTTTCTTTTTCGGGGCTTCCATAGATTTTTGTAGAATTTCATAATTCAAAGTGAGCCAAAGGAGGACCAGGAGACGTCAGACTGGGAGTGAAACGTTTGTGATAATTGAAGCAACATTGGTCAGGTGGCGAGAAACAGAACCCCATTGAGATTGTTCTTTGTCCAGGATGAAGCCCATCCAATAACCACAGCAATATAAACTCTGCTCGATTAAATTGTTACACCCCTAGTCAGGTGCTGTGTGTGTGTGTGTGTGTGTGTGTGTGTGTGTGTGTGTGTGTGTGTGTGTGTGTGTGTGTGTGTGTGTGTGTGTGTGTGTGTGTGTGTGTGTGAGATCTGCTGTGAATGTCCCAAAAAGTATCTCATCAGTCTTGATGTGGGAGCAGCATGTAGTTATTGAGTTAGCGCCCTATCATGGAGCCTCTCTATGCACAGTCATAATTACAAACCCTCATTTTTTATAGACTCGGGAGCTAAAACAAGCACAAGTGTAACAGCCTGTTTGGCCCCACAGTCTTTTTTTTTTTTTCCCCACTCATGTTTTGAGAAGGAACAGACCCAAAAATCACAGAGTCACAGGCAAAGACTCCGGATTTGTTCCTCGTCAACTAAATATAAGCCTGGAGGAGAACGCAGTGCAGGATCAACACAAGTACAGAGTGTTGCTGGCTGAGACACACACACCTTTCACACGCACACAATCTCTCTTATAGGCAGGACAAACAGTACTCCTTAATAAACATGGATGTTTTCTTTGCTGTACGTCTTAAACACACACACACACACACACACACACACACACACACACACACACACACACACACACACACTTTTACTGTAACAACCAATTTGTTGGATGTCACCCCCTCTCTCCTCCCTAATTTCATGTCAGCTCCCAATCTAATTATGGCTAAAATGCTTTCAAAGGTTAGTTGATTTACTTCTTCCAGAATGAACAAAAAAAAAAAAGTAGTTTTCAGGCAAATGTACAGAAGTGAAGAATGATCTAGATTGCTTTCCCTCCTGTGTTTTTCTCTTTGTATGTTCCTTAAAAAATGATGTCATCTGTGAATTAGGTGTGAAAACAAGTGTTGCCAGATGAGAAGAAAGTTTGGCCAGGATTTTTTTATTTTTTTATTTTATCTGTGTGAACAGGTGATTTTGTCAGGATGCATTTTTCCATGCACTCTTTACACACAGTACATACTGTATATATTGTGTGTTAGCAAGTTGTGGAAATTAAAAGTTATTAGGAAGAAAAAATGAATACTTTTGAGCTAAATGTAGAACATTTTTAGAACACGGAGTAGTCATGCACTTCAGCCTCTCTTCAGGCGCTTCGAAAAATGATGCTGACAATAAAAAAATGTTGAAAAAGAAGTAAATTAGTCAAATAATCCTGGAAAATGTAAGTATTTTCACCTGGAAACGATTAACCCCTCATCTGGTTCACAGATAAAAAAAAAAAAAAAACAATTTAAGGAATTAAAAAAATATTATCCTTGCAAACTGTTTTTTTTCCTCCTGTTCTTGATCATAAACACACAAGAGGTGTATTTTTTTCTCACTTGCCTCTCAGGATAAAATCATTGACACAACGCCAGCCAACTTTATGTTTATCCCCGTTAAAATACACCTGACTATTTAAAATAAACTTTCAACATCACTAGAAAAAGGCCAAAAACTATGATGGAGCCTCTTTAAACTATTTTTCAGTTATTTTAAGTTCTTTTAGTTCATATTTCAACTCTATTGTTAAGTCTGTTAATTGTTTGGCAAATCTTTGATTTCATATTTGAAATCGTCTCATATGTTGAAAATAGTTGTTGAGACCACCCAGATGTCTTTGTACTTTCCCTCGGTGTCCTCAGTATTGACCAAAATCCTCTTTTGTCTTGACCTTGTCTTACTGCTCCAGGATCTGTTGTAAAACAGCTCTTTTAAAAAGCGGACTTGGACCTATATGTTCACGTCTTACCCTCTTGTTATTGAGTCTGATGAGCTCATATGAGCAAAGGGCTGCTACTGAGGTTCACTCCGCTCGCCGCTTTCCTTTTTTACTCTCAATTCGTCTCGCTGTCGATGAAAACGGGGCCGCTCGGGCCCCGTGCCAAGGCCAGACCGTCTGACAGGCCAATGAGGTGAGATTTTGGGCTCACACTTTGGGCTCCAGAAGATGCTGAATGCCTTTTGAGTGGACTCAACTTTCGTTAGACATACTACAGCTGCAGGTCTGGATTTCTATTCAGAACTTGATTATAGGATGACCTAACATGTAGCTTAACGGTTACTTTTCTACTCAAAGGATCGACACGCGGCATTGCGCTCGAGGGAAGGTCACCTTCGTTTGACATGGATGCGTCGCCAATATCGCATGTTGGAGCAATTACTCATCTTTTTACTTTCATCTCTTTTCATTCCCATATAATGATTAACGTGATCACGCTGACTTGTTCCTCTCACTCTGACCTTCCTACCGGATCATCCAAGGTGGCTGTGGTTGCCTCCTTTTTTTCCTTTTGCTTGTTCTTTGCCGTGGCAGGAACAGCACCGGAAGGTTCTGTTGGAAACTGACGCCGCGTGCTGCGCTGTAAACCCCGGCCTCAGCCACCACCACCACCACCACGACCGAGTCATAGCTGAACGTGTGATTTAGAATGTTCCGACACACTGAGGAAAGGGGAGTCAAGTTCACAGCTTTACTTGTCCGCTGCAATCACCCGCAGAAATCCACCACCTCGGCTGTAACAAGTTTTGACACACACCACTTCCAAAGTTCACACCTTTCCCTCATTCGCTACATCGATACCCCCCCTTCCTCCCTCTCTCTCTCTCTCTTTGGACTCGTGGTATGTTCGCTCCGCATTTTTTTTGGGGGGGGGAGTTCAATTCCAGTAGTTGCGGATCTGCGTTGGCCTCAGTTGGCTTCCTGAGGTTTTTTCTTTTGCGAGGAAATTCCAGCAGTGTGGATCCACTGACAGGATCTGTCCTCATCACAGTGTGGAGTTGCCGGCTAGGAAAGACCCGTGTCACGGAGCTGTGAACTTTCTCCATCACCTCTCTCCTGTCAGCCACCCAGTGCAGGCCTCCCTCTCTTGCCATGCCACGGATATCTCCACTTACTGTTCACACTGTGCAGCTTTGTATGAAAACAAGTCATTCTTTCCATCTCTTGTGTTTTGCACCACACCCATTCAAAGGTGAACACACACACACACACGGGGGGGGGGGGAGGCATGCAGAGTTCTCGGGCCCAGTCGGGGGACCCCGTGTTTCTGGTAAACCGAGCCTCGCGCCTCCTAGGCTCGCTGGTGAATGATAGCACCTGTCCCCTGCAACGAGACACTCATTGTTTCAATCCCCATCTAAGGGGAGATTAGCCAACACCAATTGGCCTCACAGATCATTTCACCTCCGAATTAGGCCTCCCTCAAACTCTATACGCCGAGAAATGTGTCAGAAAATAATCCCTTAAGGGCACTGGTAATGCACATTTGTGTAGCAGAAGAGAATATGATATTGGTTCTGGTTAAGTACTGTAGTCTAGGCCACCTAGAAACAGGGCCTTTTATAATCCTGCCCAACTATAAATATTGGAAGCTGTACCGCTTGATTGTTTTAATAGCAGCAGATGTGGCAATTAACACCACTTCATAAAGCCCCCTTGTATATTTGTTTTACTGCTAACAAATGTTCCCACAAATATGACTTGATTGTGGGAATGAACATTAGTGAAATGGAGAGAGTTGATGTGAGAAGGTCTCCATCTGATCTTGTGTATACAATTAAGGGGTGTTCCCAATTGAGACTTGTCAAATAACGTCTCACTCCGTCTCCGTAAACCGTACAGCGTTCAAGCTTCCAGCTCAGACGTGTTAGAGCAGAAACAAAACAAAAAAATAGCTCACTTATGGGGGATATTTCACAAGTCTGAGAGAAATCAATTTTGAAGTCTTTTACTTTTGAGAGGAGCTTTTTTCATCCTACTGGTTTGAATTTAAAAAAGCCAGAGCAAGTTTGAAATGTGAGGCTGCCTGTCAGCTTAGGGCAAAACAAAAAGTCAGTTTTGAACATTTTGTGGTTTCGACTGTGTTGTGTTGCCTTGTCATGTCCTCGGCAGATGGGCAGACAGCCTTACAAACATTTAACAAATGGTAACCATAACAAATTATTAGTAAATATAGGTTGGGGAATGCTGGTGAATAAGTGTTCCCTTATGCGTTGCTGTTGGAAACACTCCAACATCAGGACCATACATTTTTACAGGAAACAACCATTCAGGAATAATATGTATTAAATCAAAATGTCCATAAGGTACGCAGTGTCCAAATGAATCCCATCGTTTGTCTCAATTATCAATAGAATATTAACAGCAAAGAGGTGTCTGCTAACGATCTGATCCCTTATGATTCTTTGTTCAGTATCAGGAGGCACCAGGAGCGGCGGGCCATCCTCACACCCATCCTGACTGACTTTTCTGTCCGGCTGACTGCCGCCCCGGCCATCATCTTCAGCAGGAACCTCTCCCCTGAATGCGGGCAGACAGAGGTCAGTATCCACTCAACACAGCATCGATCCAGCATCACAGCTTTCTCACGTTCAGAGTGGCTTTATCTGTACTGTGGCAAGCTAATTAAACCATTTCTTACATCTGATAATCAATGGAAGCAGGTCCTGGGGATGTAAGGATTTGTTTAAAGGGATAGTTTGGAGATTTAGTTATTTCTCCATAGTCAGTGGATGGCGGTCAGCACGCCTCCTGTTTCACGGAACAGACAGGAGTACCAGCGCAGAGTAAAGAGGGGGGGGCAGCAGCAGAACGTGTCTTTATCACTTTAAGTGTTCACTATATTTACAATATCTCCAACGGGAATCTGAAAGTGAAACTTATCAGTACTATTTTTGTCATTGAGGTTTTGTGGATTTGAAGGGCATGAATATGTTTCAAGTCTTCTTCAATCCAGCATGATGTTCATTTAGTAAATTATGGTCCATTTAGAGTCAAATAGATGATAAAGCTGGGTCTGTTTTTGGGTGTGGCTGCCTTGTGATTGACAGGTCTCTACCACAGCGTTGTCTGATCTCACAGTTTTCATCTTAAACTTTAAGCCTTTCAACCACTTCAACAACCCTTAGGGGAGACACTAGAGGTAAATAGGATAAAATGTTACTAATATATAGCATTATGAAATTTTCCCAGTTGATTACTTACATTAAGACAATTCTTTTTTGTTAAAACCTTACAGTCAGGAATGAAACTGGAAAGTTTGGTGCATGTAAAGTGTTTTTAAACACTTTAAAGATGTGCATTGTTTAATTCAATGCATTTGAAAGAGACTACAGGTGAATATAAATGTTACGTTTAAATAAGAGGCGTTATCTAACAGTCCCTTTTGGTGAGTTGAAGAGAAATCTACAAATGTAGTAAAATAAACACCTGAATGTGTGTTTTGGATGTTTTCTTTCCACGTTATGGAAGCAAAAGCCAAAAAATATCATAATTGACCCTGAAAAACAATGTTTTTGCCGTTAAACAAGGATTAGTCAGAAGTTGCGTATTTTTCTCCATCTTTGTCGAGCTGACATGAACCGCCCTTTGACCATGACCTGTTATAACCCTGATTGTATGCATTACTCTCCCAATCCATTGTCCATATGAACACATTGATGATGTGGGATGTCAGAAGTATTTAACTTTTTTCCTCTTTAACATACAGTAACTTTCTCATTAGGAATCCGTCCGCCCGGTCCGCCATGTAATGGAGGCTTTTGACCCACAGAGTTCAAACCTTTCTGCTTATACAGCTGATGTTTTCTGGCACGGCTCTCTGAGACTTCCTGCCTCTTTGATGCCTCGTCCATCCACGCTAACGTGCCCCCTGACAATGCGTAACAGCTAATCCATAGTTTGCACTGACATGCACACACACACACACACACACACACACACACACACACACACACACACACACAATGTGAGTTGTATTACTCTGAGCTATGGAGACTCAGAGAGCCAGTAACAACACAAACAGGACTTTGAACTCAGTATTGTAGATACATTACAACAATGTGCATAATAAAGTGATTTTAAAGGAGTATGCCACGCTAACATAACAGCTGCTTTTATTGACGTATTAATGCATTCATTTTAATCTCCAGTATATATTCCACATCTACAATCTACATTTTCATCCACCCCTGCAACATATTCTGTAACTATTATTGTAGCCTTATGATATCATGACCTTGTGTGTTAAATTTACTATTTACTATTGAATAATAGTAATTTTACACGTAATATGCAGTTTAAGGTTGTAGAAAGTTCTTTTTACAAAAATGCAGGACAAACTGCTGGAGTGTGGTTCAACCAGAAATATAGTTGAAAGTACAGAAAGAGACAAAGATCTCACTTGGCAACACGAGTAAAAATAGAAGAAATCAAAAAAGTCTAAATACATGCTGATTTAAAGAGGAGGAGGCTGCTGCTTCAGTGTCGAGTGCACAATGACGCAGCCGATAACCAGCTGGGATATTAACAGGTGTGTTTCTTGGAAGGTTACTGTTCATCCTATTAGAATATCAGCCGAACCAAATATGGACTGACAGATCACAGTTTGAAACTCTTCAATCCAACCACTGAGTCGACTGCAGAGGCCTCGAAGAAAAACAGCTACCCAAAATATTTAGAGCCCCAACGGTGCCACCATACCAACTTCTCTGGGCTGGAAAACAAAAATCAAAGGGTGTTTGTGGGGGAAAACTTCTTTAAATGGAGCCAAAACAATTAAACAATTATTAAATTACATATTTTGTGAATTATACGTGATAAAAAATGTGTATATTGAATAATATGTCGTTACGTCATCACAGTGGTGCAGTTTAGATGGTGTTTACACTGTAGATGCCAAATACCATTGTGTGCAGTTGCTGTAGGTCTGGCCCATGTGTGTATGTGGTTCAACCCCGAGTGTTACTGAGTGACATCCTGTTAGATGGAGCCTCCAGGCGGAGGTCTGAACTGCTGGCTGTGGGTGGGACCCTGGAGAGGACAGACAGAGGAGAGGAAGGAGGGAACGACTGAGCTCGAGGGAGGAAGATAGCGAGCGAGAGGGGAGATCGAAAGCAAACAGTCCAAGAGTATAAAACTTATAAAAAAAGACAGAGAGGCAGTACATTAGGTCACAAACAATCCTGATGTGTTCTTGAATGTCTTTCCTGCTCTCTCCACCCACCTCCCCTCTGTTGTATTCCCTCTCTCTAGGAGGTGGTGGTGTGTGGCCACTCTCTGGAGGTGAACGTGACCAGCAGTCTGGATTTCTACCTCAGTGTCGCCCAAGTGCAGCTGCTCCAGCAGCTCCTCAGAGAGAACGTGGTGGGGACGGACGCTCCGGAGAAGAGCGCCGAGGTGCGTATCGTTCATCAACAAGGAGCTCATCATATATCATATAAATGTCATGAAAGGTCACATGGCTTTACAGTTTCCCTTCAAAGATCACCTCATCTCCTGACGCATCGCCCCGAAGTATCGCCCCTCTCTATGTTGGGTGGATCCAACACATTTAAATATTTACTCACTCGGAGCAAGGCGGTTCTCTTATGTGACCTTAGTTTACTGTGCTTGTACTCGGCTGCAGCTTTCAGGGTCCTCTCTATTGTTTACAGAACAGGGAGCTCCCAGGCGCCATTTGCCCCGTCTGACCGCTTAGTAAGACTTTCTAATGGAACACAATATAAAAATATTTACCAGCTGTGGTGAGGATGGGAGTCATAGAGTGGGGGGGGGGGGGGGGGAAGGGGACAGGGGAGAGAAGAGGAGGAGGGGGGGTGAAATGAAGTGAGTTGACAGAGTGATTTTACTGTTATCTCCTCTTTGGATATTTTACGGGAGGATGTGTGGACTGACGTCCAGCAACAGCCTCGGATGAGTCAGGCGCCGCGAAGGCTTCTGTGAAGTGATGTAGTCGGATTCCAAGGAAAAAAAACTTTACTCGCTACAGATGACAATCTTTTAATAACTAATACAGACAATACAAGCAGAATCTTTTATATAGAGTGCATTTATAGAGTGGACTTTCACCTGAAAGTGACATCATCAAATTAAATACACGTCAAGTAGGCTGCACAATGAAATCACTCCATGTCCTTCTGTAATATAGGTATTATATGTCCATAATTTAAATTAACAGGAGGCACAATATTTGGTAAAGGTGTCAAAATCCCATTTAAAATGGATTATTGTCAAATGTCCTGGCCTACACATCATGTTCTACAGGCTGAAGAAGACATCATTGTTTGGGAAAAAAAGCCACAGAAATCACACCCTAATCATGTTCATGTATAAATATGAAAATAATGGTTTAAACATTATCAGCCCCTCTAATATCACACTAGTATCAGTCAAAATAATCGCAATTAGTGTTTGTTTTGAAAATCGCTCAGCCCGAACAGCGATCCAGATTTGTTAGCGCAACACAACAGAAACCTCTCACCTCTTTACGTCCTCGCATGTTGAGTGCTTCGTGTAGTTGGGCCTAAGAAGGTGCCTGCTGTGCATCTGGTTTTGATTTGGGTGATCTCGGAGCCCTCACCCCTGACTCGTAATGATTCATGGCTTGATTCTGTTGAGGGGCAGCTAACGGCTGCAGAGGGTTCATGCAGGTTCAAGGCAGGAGGAGAAAGTTCAGCTATTCTGGGAGGTCCATTAGCAACAGGTTAACGTTTACAAAATGTGGTTAATGTGCTTAAATGTGTGGGGTTTTACCTTTATTTCTGAATGTAATGTAAACTGAGCACCTGTGGAATTAAAGGTATTGCTCAAGGGCACTGTGGAAGGCGTTCTTCACCCCAGTCGTGTTTCCCAGTTTATCCAGAGATGGGAATAGTAGAAGTAATTTGTTCCGAATTCACGTCTACTGGCTTTGTTATTGCTGCTTTCAGCTGGATTCGGTGGAATTAAAATGACCCATAGGTCCCGAGTGATGTAATATAACGATCATCCATCCACTGTTGAGAAATTAAGTATATATGCTTGGGAAAATCCCTCTGCTTTTAATTTGATACCCAGTGTTTGGTCACAGTTGATGGGAACTCTGTGTTTTACCCTTATAGTACCGTATTTATTTCAGGTGCATTCGGTGTCATCGTGGAGCGTAACGGTCTCATTAACACTGAGGTCAGTCAGTGAGTTTCTTCACCTCTGTGCAGCTGCAGAGCGCGGAGGTTCCTCTGAATAAACGGCGTCTGGCTTTTTGGACACTTCTCCCTAAAACTATGTGTACCTCCATCTATCTGTGTCGTAAGACCTTTTGGCGGCCACGTCTGTCCGGCTGCTTGGCCCACGATCTGCAGAAGGGAGGTCAGTGTGTGACAAAGACGTGGGTCTGCAGAGGCTCATTCTACAAGCTGCAGAGCCCTCTAGTGGCGCATTCACGTACAGCGCCATGCCGCTCCACGCTCAGAGCTCCTTGAGGGCTGCTTCTCCTCACTCGCAGTGTGTTCTGCCAGCAGCCTGTCCACCCCCTGCTAGCACATTAGACACACCGCCATCAAATAATATCAGTAATATGTGCACTGACATCGTTTGGAGTATGAGTTTGGAGCAGGTAAAGGCTTTTGATGTGGTTAGAATAAAAGATAGAATAAAACAGATGCCTGTCCACCCCCTGCTAACAGCTTACAAATAATAATCATAAAATCCATAAAATCAGAATCTGGAATTGGTGCATGTATCTGTTCCTTTTTCTTTCTTTTTTTTTTTCCAAACCCAACTTCCGTAATGATATTTATAATATTTGACAGTTTTGTTTGTACTTCCTTTATACAACCTGTTCAAAGGATTCATTAAAACGGGTCGTGGATCTCAAGCATCTGGTGCAAGGGGAACTGGTTTTGTTGTTGTGCTTCAATAAAGCATAAAGCAGACACAGTCACCGCTGTCCCCAGCAAGAGTTTAAATTAGACACTGCACACACTCTCTCTCTCCTTTCCTCTCTTATTTTTTTAATTATCTTCTCTTTTTTTTTCTTCTTTTCGTAGTCTTTTGAGAACACGCTTGTTTGCCTCGAACAGATTCTCCACAAACCCGGGCACTGATTTCAAGCAGTTCCCATCGCCCCTCACAGCTGTGTTTTATTGTCCGGGTTAATGAATTTGTTTTGTAGGGGCTTTTGGGTTCCCTGGCAGCGGTGAGGCGAGCCAGGCGCGTGGGCAATATGTGTGTGTGTGTGTGTGTGTGTGTGTCATTTCAGCTCATTTCTAGTCTCTGTGCTTTGGGAGACGATCTGTACTCGCACATGACCGCTCACGATGACCCTCCCATGCATGCGTACATGGACGCTGTCCAAGATTGTTATTTTCCTCATAATCTGTAATCTGCGTCGCTTTGTATTGTAGCCAGTTACCACTTCAACCATGATTGAAATGCGGAGCAAATGCAAAATGATTCCTAAGCTGCCCCTAAGCAGATTTGTTGCCCTTTAAGTCCGTGCATTATTAGGATGTTTATCGGCGGCGTTAGCTACAATCCGTCACAGTTTGACTTCATCTCTGTATTTATTCATTTTTCTTTTTTTTCTGATGTTAATGATGATAAAGTGACGCTGGATTGAGATCAGGCAGCTTTCAGCAGCAGGAGGTCCCACAGTTAGGGAGCTATGAATAGATGACAGAGCAGCTTCTGGGACTTATCTCGCCGCTCTGTCGTTGGCACCGTCACCACGGCAACACACAAGTGTATACCCTCGCACACACACGCATATGTACACATGGTCCCCACATTCGCTGCGTGGTAACCCGCCTGCAGCCTTCTATTTGGAAGCTGGAACTGTAAAGCTGCTTCGCTGCTAAACAGCTGACCTGTTTGTTTGTGTGTTTGCAAGCTGCACCAAATGAATGACTTTGCATGAAACATGTGCAGATCTTCATCTTTGTCTCTCATTTCCAGTCTCACATCTTCACACACACACACACACACACACACTGCCATCTCAATGCCACCCACTCCTTTAAGCAGATTTCAGAGTGCACTGTCGGCATCACTGTCTGGCGGTCGTGCCGTCGCCACAAGCTGCCAAAAGTATTTCGGTGAGGTTTCACCAAACTGGTTAGGAGCCAGAATAGAGCTTCTTTTTTTAATTTCTTCCCAGGTCCCATGTTGGTCCGTCCCTCTCACTCTCACACACACAAGCAGAGGCAGCCCGGGTCAGCCATGTGCTTGTACCACAGTGTGAGAGGAAAATACCCTCTGGTGCAGGGGAAGTCCCGCTCGGCTTCATCCTCCACCTCATCCTGGGATGATTACACGCATGGGAAACAGGGCTTTAGACTTCCTCCAACACTCATGCACACACACTAAGGCAGCGCCCACGTCCAGGACAAGGTATCAGGCCTCACAGGAACCTCTGAATTACGGTTTTTAGTAAACACACATGGGGGGAACCTCTCAATCACCCAATTACCTGCCTTATCTCTCGTTTTCCTCTTCCCCTCTTTCTCTCTTTTCCTTTCCTTCCTTTTGTATCACTTACCACATCAGTTGGCATGGTGACGCGATACACGTCCCCTCTTTATCACTTTTCCATGCTCTTTGTCTCCTCTCATCCTTCTCTTTCCCCCCTGGTGGGACTGGCACAGCTCCTGGTTGGAAAAGTGTCGGTCCTCCGAGAGCTGGCTAGTCAAGCAGCTACAGCGGGCTGACAGCGGCGAGGGTTCCTCCTCCTCTGGAGACAGATGGAATTTGACAGTCTGTAGATTATGATATTACTGTACTATTACATGGCTGCATTCGGGGTGCAGGCAGGCTGCACTCTCCCGCAGAGCCGGACTAATGCAGCTCTATAGACAGCAGCTGGATCGCCAGCCAAGACCAACCGCTGTGAGAAGTGAATTTACGGCGGGCGCAAGCACGCTGGTCGGTAGCTGGTTTGGTTTGTCAGTGGGTTTGGACAGCAGTTTTAGGTTATTAGTGGGGAGGAGGCACTGCTTTACTGAAGCATGTCTTTTTTTTTGTGCACATTATCCACACAACCTCTCTCAAATCCACTTGAATGAGTTAGTGATGGTTTTATTTGACTTATTGTTTTAAATATGTGGAGATGCTTTGTAATAAGCATTAACTAATGATGAATTGGTAATTAAACCTTAGTTAATAGCACGGACGTTGGATGAGAGGCGGACCGAGTCAACGTGACATCACTCACTGGTTTGTGGACTGTAGGTTTGAATCCTTGAGTTCAGCATTTTGGCCATCGCCATCTTGGTTTTTTGGAACCAGATGTGACACAAGAGGGTGGAGCTTAATACCACCAAACACTAAAACGTGTTCAGGTGACCAAAATATTAGTAGTGTCATAATTTATTTCATTATTAATATCTGTAATATTAAATACAAAGTAGATGAGCTGATACGAGACAATTACATTTATATTAGTTAGCTATTCATGAACAATTTATTGTTGCACATGTGATAATATGTTAATATATTTTAATATCTATAAACACAACAGAGAGATGGACCAGAATCTTTGACAAACTATCTAAATCATGCTTATAGATAAAATAAAATGTATTAACCACTCCACAACATGTTTTAATCATCATTTCTAACTTTATAAAAGCTATTCCAGATCATATTTATGGATATTTACTTTAACAAATACTTAATATAATATAACGAATGAGTGAAACAATAAACTTGTTAAAATAGAATAAATTATAGCATTACTAACTAGTAAACTATGTTTGTATTGATGATTATTATAGTGTTACCATAGATAGTTCAACAGTCAGCAAAGACACTTTTTTTACTTGCATGTACGATGAACGACAAAACCTATGAAGCAGACCAAGTCCTCCCTCCAAATGCTACCAGGTGTTGCATTGTGGGAGCATGGAGGCCCGGTGACCCGCTCTGCCCTGCTGTCTAACGATGTAGCTGTGGTTTTTGTAGGAGTTTGAGCCGAACGTCAAAAGCACATAAGACGGCTTATCTAAGCCGTGGTGTTGTTGACAAGCTTGGCTCAGCGAGCGACCCGGGGCTGGATCCTTGTCTGTGTATGTTTAAAGTCGAGCGTTTCCAAGACCGCTCCTCTTTGTGATGAGTGTTTCATATTGTCTCGTAGCTGTTGAGCTTTGAGAACCGAAAGGTTTCCCTCTCGACCTCCCATATCCTTCCAGGACAGTGAGGTGTCTGAGGAGCCTTTTCTGGGCTCCGCGCGCCAACAGAAACAGGGGAGACATCAGACGCGGGTGAAAATCCGACGCATGGAAAAGGAACGGCGAGAGAGTGGAGACAGCTTGAGAGCCGATGGCCAAATGACGGAGAATGCCAGAGGGAACGAGGAGTAAGGGAGACGTCCACGGGGATGGGACATGACACAGTGAGAAAAGGAGAGTCTGAATCAAGTGTTTGCTTTGATTCCTGGCTCTGTCCAGAGCGTTTGTCTGTAAATGTGGGAGCTGACATTCGCTAGAGGTCAGTTCTTAACCAGCCAGCCTGGCTATTAACCCTCCCTGAGGGCCAGATCCCTTTCACCCTGACCTCTTCCCATCCTGCTTAGCACTATTTTCCTTCGCCCTGTTGCTGCTGAGAGTAATAATAAATAAGGCTCCCTGCACGGCCATCTCCTTTTCCATTTTGGCTGCCTTACATCTGTTAAGTAAGCGTCGTTGTCTCAGCTTATCTTAAATATACATATTTTCCTAGCCAGTGTTCCTCTCGCTGCCCTTCTTTTGTTATGAAAACGTATCTTCTTTTTTTTTTCTCTCTCTCTCTCCCGCCCGTTTTTTTTTTTTTTTTGTCCGTGTCTCGCTGACCCTCCTGTGTGAATCAACTGCTAATTGACAGCCAGTCATAACAACTCACCTTGCCTGTTCGGCCCCCACACCCCAACCAGCCTTCCTCTCAAAGCAGAACCGTGGCACATTTCTTAAATTGGCCCCCCTTGGAAACTCAATCTATTTGAGATCAGTAGCAGCTGAATTTGCTCCCTCCTCAATCGGTTTTGGCGAAATTGGCGTGAAAACTCCAGATAAAATCACGGAGAGGTCGGAATTCTATTAGGAGCAGGGAAACAAACGGCGCCTTTGAGGGGAGGCAGCGGGGCCCCCACCGTGAACCCCGGGATCGGGTGTCCACTCAGGTGAGGAGGAGTCAGGAGTGCCCTCTCTCTCTCTCTCTCTCTCTCTCTCTCTGCCTTACGAGGGAAACCGGGTCACACCCAGGGGACTAGTAAAAGCAGGGCACACCAGGCCAACTAGTGCAGACACATATATACACACACCATAGTGAAAAAGACCAGATCTTTTTTTTTTTTGGTCTGAAGAGGTGAAAAGAGGAAATTCTTTTTTCCCTCTACACCTGTATAAGCAAGATTCCACCTAGAATAACAGGTGATGGAGAGTATTGGGTTCTCTTTCTGTAACTCGGATGATGTCGTGTGTGTGTGTGTGTGTGTGTGTGTGTGTGTGTGTGTGTGTGTGTGTGTGTGTGTGTGTGTGCGTGCGTGTGTGCGTGTGTGCGTGTGTGTGTGCTAAAGCATACATGTGGGTTTGCGTGTGTGGATGCAAACGTTTGCGTTTGACTAAAACATCTCCGAGTGTCTGCGAGGCCTGCAGCTGACTGAAGTATTACTGAGTTCCTTCTGGACTGCTCCCATGAAACTAAATATTTACCCTAAAATTAAACCCTAAAAATTCACACATCATCCCAGGCTTTTGGGAGATTTTCCATGGGTGCAGGGACCTTTTCTTTCTTCCCCCCACGCTGTGTGTCTATGCTACTACATTATCCAGGTCACAAAGGGGTAAATTAGTATAACAATGTACAATCTACAACAATGTTTGTGTCTTTCATTATCTTCCAGACAATAGTGACAATCTTCCAGTCATTCACGTCTGCTGATTTGATGCTCCTTTGAAAATTAATACCAGTTTCTGAGGTTCTTTTAGGTCAGAAATATACAGTTTTTTTTCCATCTCCTTCCAAAAGTGTAGCCATATTGGACATTCCTCAGGGGGAACATTTCCCATACTTGTATCTGTTTCTTAAGCAAACATTATTCCATGTATACCTCAAGTGCTATCTATGAATAAATGTGTGAAATGAACGATGTCTTTGTACTCGAGGCGTGTGTGACTGGGGCCCCGACACCCGATAGAGGCTTATGAACCCAAATGAAATCCAGGCAATGCTAGATATGCAGGGATAGGTGCCCCGTAGCCACTCGAGACCCGACTCTCAAACACAGCTCAGATGTCTCGGATAATCAAGAGGTGGGCTTGATTTTTATTCCTCACCTGTTTCAGTTTGTCTGTTTGGAGCGGCTCCCGTACTTCAGATGTGCACGACAGAGATGAATCATCACATGCACCTCGCATATTCCAACACTTGGAACGGTCCACGGGGCTAAAAATCCATTCTTGATAATGTGTTCATTTGAGTTGGAGTATTTTGCCGGTGCTCCAGCCAGAATTGGAGGGAAGAAAGAAAAAAAAAAAAAAAAAACGCCCTCACGTGTGTGGTGATGACTTAGTTTTGCAGTTTAATGCATTACAGGTGTTCCTTCCATGTTAAACTCTGCTTCTGAATCCCACCAGTGCAGCCTCGTGATCAGGTCTTAAACACCTGGACTTACGGTAATGTCCTCTTGACCCGGGCAATGCAGCCGATGGATTCTGAATCATGTTTTTTTCTTGTCAGAATAACAGTTTCTTCTGTATTTGCACTTTTATTCATACCAAAGTGTCCTCTACGTCCCCCTTATCGAGGCCCTCCCCGCTAGCCCAGATGAGGGGACAAGGGGGTCTTGCGTCATCCTCCTTTGAGAACCTAACATGCAGCACATCAGTGCCTTTGTCTCCCTCAGCCCTGGGAGCACATCCAGAGAGAAATTAAAGGAAGATTACTTCAATCCTCCTCTTCTAATTTCAGCTCTGTAAATAGACGGCGAGCCAGGATTGTTCCTGTCTTCACGCTCCTCTTTGGATTCGTACGCAATCTTACACGCATTTTTGTGTGTGTGTGTGTGCACATGTGCTCATTTCTACAGGCTGGTGTGTCCTTGCAAGTGAATCCTTTTGCAACCGTGTGTGTGTGTGTGTGTGTGTGTGTGTGTGTGTGTGTCCTGGGCTAACCACAGCAGCATCGCTCCCAGTCCTCAGCGGACCACCTGGGGGTAAAACCCCACTCCTCTCACCCGTCCCGCTCCCCGGCAGCCTCATCTCACCTCGGGCCCCGACGTCGTCTCCCTCCCGTTGCTGTTTCCCCGTGACCTCGTTACTAAAGCAGAGAATACAGACGTGGCTGCAGGCAGCGCAGGGAGGCGCTTCAGAAGAACACTTTATGACCTAATGAAAGGCATCTCCGCTGCTTTTTGAAGTCCCTCAGACGTCTGCTTTCGTGAACCACCGAGGCCCACGCTGAAGACAATGCAGTTTGAAGTCTCCTCTGTTGTTTGTCTGTTGAAAACATAATGCCAGAGCTAATGACGTTAAGTTGAAAGCTCGGATGAGTGATCTCGAGGGGGGCCAGGCTGAAACCTGATGATTACGCCGCTGCGCGGCTCTCCGCGGCACTCGGGGTGTTTTTTCAATGTGTGGTGCATTGCCACACTTCACTTTATCTCCGCAATGTCAACAGTGACGCCATGACAGAAGAATTGCATTGAATCAGTGCTTTTACAGCTAATTATTGTTTTTGGCACAAACATGATTAGGAGTGAAGAAAATAGAGATACTCTTTAGTATCTCAATACTATGTTTTGTGATGCTGTCTCAATTCTCAAAAATGGGTGGCAACAAGGAGGTCCCAGGTTCGATCCCGTCTTTCTGTGGGGAGTTTTTATGTTCTCCCCCTATCTGTGTGGGTTACCTCCCACCAAAAAATGTAATCAGTCAGCCTTGGTTACCAACTAGATGGAAATAGATGATCCACTATGGTATGGTTTGGCATTTTTGCCATCAGCAACCTTTTTTTTGTCCGTCTTTGGTTTTTGGTCGTCACCATCTTGGTTTTTGGCCGTCAGCATCTTGGTTTTTGGCCGTCAGCATCTTGATGTTTTCGCCATCACCATCTTGGATTTTAGCCATTTCTATCTTGGTTTTTGGCCGTCAGCATCTTGGATTTTAGCCATTTCTATCTTGGTTTTTGGCCGTCAGCATCTTGGATTTTAGCCATTTCTATCTTGGTATTTGGCCGTCAGCATCTTGGTTTTTTGGCCATCACCATCTTCGTTTTTGTCCGTCAGCATCTTGGTTTTTGGCCATCACTATCTTGGTTTTTGGCCATCAGCATCTTGGTTTTTGGCCATCAGCATCTTGGTTTTTGGCCATCATCATCTTGGTTTTTGGTCGTCAGCATCTTGGATTTTGGCTGTCACCATCTTGGTTATGTGCAACCAGAAGTGACACAAGAGTGTGGAGCTGAGTACCATAGAACAAGTTTACAAGTTTAAGGCAAATCCACATTGGCTTCACTTTTCAGACCCGGAGGCTCCCGCTTGTTATCATGCAAAGATAGTGACAGTGGCTCATTTTGTGCTGGGGGTTTAGGGTTAGATACAGTCTGGTTGGCCTATTACAAAGGCAAATGTGCAAATTCAGCAAGGGGTGGGGTACTGGTGTGGCCCTGTGGGCTTTTATTGACTTCAAATTCTAAGCATTTCAAATTGTGGGTACAATGGATGAGATGGGTCACTTGTTATGTCAAGAGATCTATTTTTGGTAGTGCATGCCTGCTGTGATGTAAATGTTTCAAATCGTATTGCAAAAACAAATGACATTCTGAAGTTTCAACGTTCTCAAACTAACTTTAGGATTTCTCACAGTAGCTCAACCACACCCTTTCCACTCTTTACACCCACAACTTCCAGACGCCACCGTCGCCATGAAGCCCACCTCACTCAGGGACTCCTGGCATGTGTGAATACTGGGGGCCTGGATATTAGATTAGAAAATTACCCCCACACAAATCTTAAAACTAAATAGGGACGGTGACATCTAATGAGAGCCAGTTGTTCTCTACTCCGTTCCCATGAAAAGAAAGAATGAAAGAAAGAGTGGACAAAGGGAGGAAAGTCTGATGATGACGCCGCCGCTGCTATGGAGGCCAGGATCACGGCGATTAAGAGAGACCCCAGGGTGCCTCACTTTCACTTTAGTTGTAGCGTGTCTTCTAATCTCACCTTTCTCCACATCTGGCCTTCATCTTATTTTAATCAGTTACCAAATAAATTGTTGGGAGTCTCGTTGCAGCTGTCCAGGGATGTAAGACAAGGAGTTCTAATATAGATGTTTTTACACGTAGAAAAGGCCATTCATCCATTTTTTTCGGGCCCCGTTCTTTCTGCCAAGTTCCCCGTCGAGCGTTAGCCCCGTGATAACTCCGCCGTCCCGATTTCTGTTTACCATACGGCTGATATCTTGTTTATCATTAATGTTGGACGTTTGCTGATGAGGTCCATGTAGCAGCATCCGATCCCAGCCAAGAGATTATGTCGGATGAGCAGAGCACGTCTGTGTATCATATCTGAACACTTACATCATGACGCTCGAGCCTTTTCCCCCCCTTTGTTTATTTTCACTAACACACTTGTGGCGTTAATCTAGAAATGGTCTTCTGGCATTGTTTGAACACTTTATTCACTGACTAATAAACGACACTGCTCATACACACAGCCCGTGTTGTTGCAGCGATATGGGGTAATGCCTGCGTGTCCTCACAGTCACCCCGAACCCAAGAATTGGGTTTTTATAGGTGGATCCGAATCAGGTTTTGGGTCTAGATCGGTGGATCTGCTGAGGGCCACTGAAGCAATATGTCTCCTGTTGAGCTTTAAGGGTGAAATCTGTCAGACTTTTTAAATCATTCTTGATTGCCGGAGCTTACGAGAGGGGCATGGCGGGCTTGGCGAGCTCCTCCGAGGGCCTGGATCCGTATTCGGGAAGGCCACGCTCTTAAACTCGACGTGTTGAGTACAACGCTGCAGCCTGCGGAACGTCAGAGCTCTGGATCCGGCTCCAAGCAATGGCAGTCCGCCTCATATTTGTGGCAAAACTGTTTGTAAGCAAACAAATGTGCAGATCGTTTTTTTTGTAGTTCAATCAATTCTAAAACAGAGGCTTGGGTCGCCACATCTCCCGGAGCCAGGTTTTTTTTTGTTGAGCAGCGCGCTGCAGTCCCCCAGATGGACCGCATTAACTCGGCCTTTTTCGCAATTTTTCTTTTCATTCTCCAGCCCTTTTATCAGCTTGCATCTTTGTTTTTGAGCTCAGGCTTTTACAAGCCATAAAGCAACTGAAAACATCTCGGCGTTCACGTTTTCTCCTCCGTTCCTCTTCCCTTTGTTTTTTTTTTCTAGCGAGGTGTTTCACAGGCGTTCCTCTGTTTACACCAGCCATGTCATACTGAGGCCTCGCCTCTCCTCGCTTCTCCTCCACGAGGTCTTTCCGGATGGAAACTGTTCCAACTGACCCAGAGCTTTAGGAATGTCAACATGCATAAATTATTACTGTCACACGGATGTTTGCTTTCCCCCCCCTCCTGTACTGTATGTCACACAGCATCAGGGGAACAGGAGAGTGTCTGACATGGCAAGCAAAATATTCTCACTTTGTTATTCCTCTGATTCTGTCCAAAGCACAGATCGGGGGACGGAGGAGAGATGCCTGGGGGCCTGGATTGTGGGAAGAGAGAGCGGAAAGGATATTGTCTCTCATGCTGTTAAAGCCCGGCGGAGTAAACCCACCCACCAGCATGGCTGGGTGGAGGGAGCTTGTTAAAACGGCCCCACTCGGCGCCCTGAGCTTTTGGAGTACACGGTGTTTAAAATACAGTTGACAGTCACTCTGAAGCACTCGGCATCCACTTGCAAGCTCCGGGGTCACGACCTTCCATTGCTTCTTTGTTGTGGTTCAGTTGAAGTGCATAGCAGGTTGCCTTTGTTATTGAAACAAAGTTGAATGTATTAAATGACTGCCTTTGATGCCCTTTTTCTTTTTTTTTTTGCTTTGTGGCCGCTGTTCCAGCGTACAAAGAGCGCTGACTTCATATTATAAATGCCTTCCCCCCTCTGTTTTCCTCGAGAAAATGAGAGAATGAATTGCGGTCTTTATGGCATTTGGTTAAGTATTATTGTTATTATTTTTGATCAAGATGAGGTATTGCTGCATTGAGGTTTTTCTTCCATCAGCACAAAAGCACAGAGGCCTGCTATCGGCTTTATGGCCGCGGTGAACAATAGCGGGTAGCACAGCGAGGGGGCCGGACCTGTAAACTCTGATGCAGTCAAGATACAGAAGTTAATTTCCGTGTCGAGCAAGTAGCTCAACTGAATAGTTCTGTCTGGAAGATTTAGTAATATGACTTCCATGCTTTTCAATAGGAATTCTACTGTAGTTAAATGAGAACATGGGAAAACTGTGAGAAACACAATTTTTCAACGTGAGGACGCATGAAAAGCAGCTCCGTTCCCCAGCTGACCTCACCTGACTACTATGACTACTGGAACCGCCCGCCACTGGTTTCGTTTAGGGTCGAAAACACGCTGCTAATTGCGGCTTGTTTTCTCTCCACAGCTACTCTCATATCTGTTAACGTCGATAAACCAGCATATATATCGCCATGATTGGGAAAGCTGAGGTGTTGACGGCCAGAAATAGAAAACACAATACACGTGAAGTCACTTTTTTTTCCCCCGTTTTTTGGCAGAAAGCATGAAATAGTTAAGAAATGTGCCTGTAATCTGTTTCTGGCTCTCTGCGACAACTCTGTCCCCACATGCTTTTCTCTAATGATGTCAAGTTGCTGACCTACTTCACTCAACACTAACGTTCTTTTTATACCGCTGCCTTGACCTTCTCCCACAATTAGCACTGTTGTCACTTCCTAGTGATGTCACTCAACCTTTCCATTCACCAGGATTCTGATTATGTCACCAGCAGACATTTGACTATGTAGTATCGATGCCTTGTTCTCAGAATCGTTCTGTCTTCCTGCCATGTGTTTTTACTAACATTTTGTACTTTCTCAAACCGCATTGTAGCACCCCTAGAATATAAAGGATGCAAACTTATTTTCATTTTTTCCTCTGTTTGTGTGCTTTTTTTATCCCCGATGTAAACGTGGACCCCCATGAAGCTTTAATCCAAACGCCAGTGAGCATAATGTGGCTGTTAAACGGACCCTTTTGAAAGGAATAATAGTCACCTTTGTTACCTCGACTTTATTTGTTATATTCTTTCCTGTCAACTACCATGAGCTCCTCGACCATCTTAAAACATCCACATTTTCATGTTTCCTGATCTCTGAACCTGAATGGCAAGCCCACTTTTCCTTCATCTGGAAGCAATCAGGCGCATATGTGGTATTCAGATGTAAAAGTGATGTTGTCATATTCGACTAGCCAGCCAACACTGTAAACGGGTGGCATTCGGATGATGTGACATTTGCTTCCGCATATTAGCCTCCCTCCAGCCAAGCTGTTCTGAGTTACACTGACAGAAATAGGGGTCAGAAGTCGTACAGATGCACGCCGACGTGATTGGCACTTGGGAGACTCATGGTTTCACACTTTGGGGATTATCCTCCATTTTCCAGAATGTTCTGCCTAGCGACTCTTGAGGGGATGACCTCATGATTGGCTGATGAGGGTGTGTGTGTGTGTGTGTGTGTGCAGTCGCATGATCATGATCAACTAAGTTCAGAGAAAGATTGCATTGGGATCTGGAAACGGTGCTTCAGTGCAGCCATTATATAATATAATAGAAAGTAATGGTTGGAAAAGGGGATTTCAGTTGGGACCAGGCCTGCAGCTCCACTGCATGTTTGTATTCTGGATTTATTGCCCTCTGTCAGTGGATAAATTGGCGAGAGGTTAAAGCATATAGACTACAGAGCTGTAGGTTTATGTTTTCTGTGTATACCTGCTTTCTTTTTCAGCAAGTTAGCACAATGGGGATAATATAACTGAGGCCCTAAGCTCAGGAAGGAACCCAGTTCTGTGCTTTGAAAGCATAGCTGAGATCAAACCCTGGGAAAAGCGACGGACTTGATGTGTGTTTATGTGTCCATGTTTGCCAATGCGCTGATTGCATGCATTGATTCAGACTATATGAACGACTGTGCGCCGCGGCATGTTTTCTCATTGTTTCTTTTCCCCTACGCCACCAATTGTGTTCCCCATTATCCGTTATTCCACTTGTAAGCACATCTAAATATAGACCAAGAATTTGCTTAGGGGGCACTCTCTTAGTAGTGGTGGTTAAAGAGAAGACGGGGTATTTGCTGTAATTGTAAATGCATGTGCACACAGCCCGAGCTTGGGAAGAGAGACGGAGAAGCGTAAAAGAGTATCTGGCAGTTTCTCCTGGCGCTCGCTCGTTCCCAGCTGCTGTGCAGCTTATTTGTCCCTTCCAACGTCGGGGCGCTCCTCGGAGTGGACACATCGCCTTTTGCTGAATACCTTTTCAAATACCTCGCTCTTACCTCGAGACAAGTTTCGCCCGCTTAACACAACACACATGGAGACGAGTCCATGCCCTTTTCTGCCTTCGCTCCCCTCCCCATTGCTTGGAAAATCTTACATTTTCTGCAGAAAAAGAAGTGCACACATCCTGTCCTCATTAGGCCGGGGAAAGGAGAGGGATCTGGCATGGCCGATCCTATAGAAGCCCCACACATGAGCCCGGACGAAACAGAACAGAGCGGGCAGGCGGGCAGGCATGCCGCGGCGTTTTATATGGCTCTTGTTCTTAGCCTTTGATGACACTGTTTAGAATAGGAAATATCTAATAAGTCAAGTATTCTGTCTAATGTGCTGCCAGTGGGTTTAGTATTTGCCTGGAGGTCTTGAAACACTATCTCGGCCACAGCAATAATATACATTTAAAATTCTCATGGAGTGGGTGGGATTGGAGCGATGTAAGGGGGGGGGGGGGGGGGGCAGCTGTGAGTACATGCTGTAATAGCAACCATGTGCAGGTTGGAGCAGACGAGGGAGGGATAGGATGGAACATACCTTTCGTCTTTGAAAGCCCTCTTTTCCGTACGTCTCCTCCATTTCCAATTTATCACAGTCGTGTTTCGAAAGACAGCGGTAGCTAATTGAACCTGACGTTGGACCCAATAACACGAGTAGGAAACATGGGCGAGAGGCCTCAATAACGGGAACCTCATTGGAAATGATGATGATTAATGGGCCCCGAGTCTCTTCATGCTGCACCTGACAAACCTGCAGCTATAAGAGGAGAGTTTAATTGGTGGAATGAACTGGGACTACCATGTTTGCCTGTGCTTCCTCTTGTTCTATATGTGTTGTCTGAGTGAGAGAAGGTTCGCAATGTGTTTTTCTCAGCATCTACAAAAATATATTCCATGTCCATTTTTGTAAACGCTTCTGTTTATTTCATCTTTTTTTTTTTTACCCACACGTGTCAGCTGGATATAAATATGTCCAGTAATTTATTATACGATAGGTAGTGTTTAGTTTTATATGTTTGTCTCGTTCCTGTCCACTGGGAGCGAGCGGCGGCTCCTTTATAGGCTTGCAGATGGCATGCTTTGGTAGCAGAATAAAGATGGTTGTTTTCATTGTCGCTTTTAAACCCAGCAACCTACTCGCATTGATTTATATCTTCTGTCACTGAAAGGTTTTTATTGCCGCAACGGCTGGAACTCTCCCGACATCCGTTAGTCGGAGCCAAGCATAAAATCTCGGCCCCTTAGACACAATACCGCAGTCACTGCACGAAGCGATTCGATTTGCCGGGTTGAGGCCCTTTTTAAAAGACATTTCCAATATTGAGAGAAGTGCAAAATGATTTTAAGACCGCGGAAAAAGTCCCAGAGCATGACTTTAATGTCTCTGTGGCTATACGATCATCCCTTTCTTTGGTAAATTTGTCCATGGTTTTAATCAAGCGAGTTATTTGGTTTGTGTCCTCTTGTAAAGTCAGGATCCAAACAAGAAACAAAAAAAAAATGCTCTCATCCATTTTTATTTGATGCTGTGATCCATCTCTTCGATTGTAACGCAGCATCTTGGTTTGGTTTACGATAGTGCACTTTTTTTTTTTTAATACATTCGGAGCAAGTTACGCATTTTTCCTTTTGCTTCCATTTTTTTCATACAGCAGGAAAACCGAAGGTAGGCTAAAGAATAGCAGAGTGAAGCCCCAGCCACCTCCAGGAGAGAAAACAACATCAGCATCGGTGTGATCACAGTCTCACCTTCCTCTATCTCTGCGTACAGGTGCATCGATGCGAGCAGAAGCGTGGCAGCCGAGTCCCGGCGGCGGGCGTCGACTCTTCGTCGCGCCACAGCGGGACGGGGCAGGACAGCGGCTTCGGCAGCGACAGCGCTCGCATCCGCATCGTCCAAATCGAGCAGCAGAGCGGGGCCAGCCACCACTGCATCGCCAGGCCCTCCCACAAGTCCACCATCACCAAGAACCTCAGCTTCATCCCTTTCGACGTCTTTCTCACAGCGAGTAGGCTGTCCGTCATGACCTACGCTTGCTCCAGCGTTCCAAAGGCCCTCCCCTCATCGTCGGACGGGCCCAGCACCCCCGAGAAGAAGGAGCCCGGGGATAAGGTATGAGGAATGTAGTGATACAGTACAAAGGAATAATATTACGCGGTTTTAAATCAACCTCATGTGGCTTATGAGAGTCATTTCATCCGGTGGACATTCTAAGTGAATTTGAGTCCAACGTAATGACGTGTTTTATACAGTTACACGGATTTGTACAGGACATTTAGTCATGAATCTAACCCATTCCATCCGTCTCTGCCCATCGAGCTGGCCGAGGACGTTCCATGTTTGTGTATGATGTATATTAAAAAAGCTGCTCTTTACACTCACTCAGTGGGTAATGTGATCTAGGCTGATATTTAAGTGACTTCTGGGCCCCAGCTCAACACGGTCCCACAAACGCATAGTTGTCACAGGCGTTTAGTGCTCCTTCTTGGTAATAAGAATGTGTATTCGCTCACATCCACGCCCATGTCGTTGTGAACAGCCACCAAACGTTAGCTGAGTGCGGATAAGATCGACGGGATCACGCTGGCGTGAAACTTTAGTCGTGTTTACAGCATGGAATCGAATCAATGCCTCAAATAATTGCAGTGAATTGATAATGATCCATCTGACTTTAGGCGGGAAAGAGTGCCCTCAACCAGCCCGAGACCCCGCCTGAGTGTCCTCCGGCCTCCGCCTCCGCCGCTCCAGACCCGGCCCCGGCTGCTCAGGATTCCCTCGCTGGACTGACCGCTGAGGACATCCTCAACAGCAACAACTCCCAGACGGCCTCTCCGCTCCTGAAAGGCAGCCTGCTATCCCTGCCAACTCCCAGCCGCTCCTCAGCCCGCCAAGCGTTGGGTGTGACCATAGTGAGGCAGCCGGGGAGAAGGGGGGCTGGAGACCAGGTGCTGGAACCCCTCCTGTACGTCCAGGTGATGCAACCTTCCGCTCTGCTCAGCTGCCACCACCGCAAGCAGAGGATGGAGCTTTCCGTGTTTGACGTGGCCTTAAAAGGAGTGGCCTCTGACTACAAGTGCCTGGGTAAGAGAGATCAGGGTGGGGAAGAGGTACTAAAATGATCTGGTTAGTCTAAAGGGCGGGATTTGGATATTCTGGTTAAGATATGCACCCTAAAGTACAGGGAATGTAACTTTAGTAGTAAAAATGTGGATGTTAAATATGTTGACACTATTTCTTATTTTCTCCATGCCCCTTTTTCTCCCCTCTTTTCTCTTTTTTTCATGTCTTCAATCTTCATCCAGACCCAGGAAAGACTCTGCCAGAGTCTCTGGACTACAATGTGTTTTGGCTGCAGACGGTAGCCGGAGAGGTAGACAATAAAACGGGCATCCCTCCCCCTCTGCTCTCCCTCCAGATCAAAGATTTCCTCAATGGACCGGGTGGGGATCACGCACACTCAAACACATTGTTCAGCACATGCAACTCCCGTATACTCACGCTAACATGATCGTTTACTATTTTAAGGCATCCGTTTCGCATTTCGTCCCACTTCGGGGGGGGGGGGGGAAATGTCCACCGCTGTGAAAGCAGCGAGGAAGAGAGAGCACACACACACACATGATCAAAGGAACACATCCCAGAGGCAACACACACCGCTGTGTGTGCACACGATGAGCAAACAAAGCGACGGTGTTTTCTACGGTAGGCCGCTGATATCGCTCATATTCACTTTGAACAGCCCACTACAGCTTCCTGTGTAGCGTCGGCCTCCTGCGGGTTCGTCTTCCACGGGGTTCGGCCGTCTATTTTTAGACAAGATATGATATCCATATGAGCAGCTTTAAGCTAAGGTTGTTGACCTCGGGGTGTGACTGACATCCCCCGCAAATACTACAGCAATGAATAAAAGTGTGAGTGAGCTTCCCAGAGTGTGTGCAAACTTGCGATCCCTATGAGGGTTCCACGGAGAGTGTGTGTAGGCGCAGGACATCCTCCAGGGTTCGGCTCCTTGAACCCCGTAGGCCAGATGCTGCAGATGCGTACGCATACAACCGCAGACGTACGTTGACATATAGGCTGTCCTTCTCCCACATGCATGCAATCATGAAACTGTGCATGTATACAAAAAGGAGCTCCAGGCTGAACTGTAGGTGTTATTGATGATGGTTTGGGGAAGCTCCCCCCCCCCCTCCTCCGTCTCCCACACCCATCCCTTCCTGCTGTCAGCGGAAAAGCCCTCAGCTTCTCCGTCCACCTGGACTCACACAACACAATGCAGCTCTCTGTACAAACACACAATGCAGCCGCACACCACCAATGTCCGTCTACCCCTCTGCTCGTTCCAGATGGCGCCAGCAGTCAAATTACAGCGTGCGTGACCTTTCCATGAGCCGTGGGTTACATCACGTTTTCAGTCAGTTTTCTGAGCCTTGACGGTAAATATGATTCCTGTGTGATGGCTCAGGGAGAGGCAGGTTGGTGTCGGGAGTCAGAGAAAGAAGAACAGCACAGGATAGAATATTGATTCCAAAGGTTAAATAAACAGTAAAATAATTAGGTTCACGTGGTTTATTTATCTATTCCAAATCGCGTTCGGTTTAGCGTTGATTTCACGACTAAATGTGATTTATTAACAGCACGTTTCACTGAACGGGGGTTCACATTGCTCCGGTACGGCGGTTTGCGTCTGATTTTGAGTGTTTAGTCGAAGCGCAGATGTCGACGTCGTGCAATTACAGTCAGGTGTTTCCCCTTGAACTGGTAGAGAGCAGAGCCGTCCTCGTCTCAGAAGGGAAAGCTTCGATCATAATCACTCACGTTCACTCTCCCTACATGCACACACACACATATAAACAACACCCTCCCCAATGACTGAGACAGGATCCAGGCTCAGTGTGAGGTTGCCCCGGGTCAGGCTGTGCTGGAAATATCGAGAATTGACCACACATGCTACTGGTTCCCCCCTTCGCCCCTGCACGCACGCACACACACACACACACACACACTTTGTTGTTTGGTTAGATGACTCTGGTGGAGATAATTATCCTCTTCAGGGATGGGGGAGCAAAGGAAGAAGTTACACAGAGCAGGAGAGTCAGTGAAGGGATGCTGACTTTAGTGGGACACAGTTATTCCCTTTGTTTTAGAGTCTGAAAGGTTTCTCAGTCCGAACTGAAGCATCAGTTCAGGAAAAGTCTGTTTTGATGCCTCGTCTCAGAGTTTAATTTGGATTCACCTAATTTGAATTGAAACTAAAAGGGAGCGTGGAAGAACGCGGAGAGGATCGATGAAGACAGGGTTAGGAAGGAAACGTGCACCCAGAGTTTTAGTTTTATTTATCAATAACGGACGGTTTATTTGCACGTTCAAGTCTTCACAAGTGTCTGACGCCGTACATGTGTGTGTGTGTGTGTTTGTGTATGCATCACGTCTGGCGGGCTTTGATTCGACGCTTCACATTTGATTTATGTCAACGAGGCGCAAACAGAGAGCAGACTGCCGCGAGGCCACGTCTCGCCGTCTGTTTACAGCAATATGCTCGCAATTTCGGCAGCATTTATTCTGCGGGACCAATCAAAGCCGCTCCTCCAAGGATGCCGAGTGGGAAACACTTGTAACGTGTGTGCTGTAGACTGGGTGGTGTTTCAGCACTGACCCTCAATCAGCAGCTGCTCATCACACGCACGCACGCAAACAACACTAATGCAGACGAATACAGGAAGACACATTTGTAAACCAGCGGCGTTAAAGGCTTCACCAGCATGACAAAAGGACCGTTTTGTGTTTTACGGCTCAGAAAGGAGATGGCCCACTGTTTCTGTGGTTTTCACCAGTGTGGGTCCCGAGTCTATTAACTTAAACACAGGTTATTACCGATTCATAGACACCAAAGTAAATATTGCACCCATTGTTCTACGAGCACGTCCAAACATGTTCACAATAAAATTGGAGCAGATTAACTTATTCAAACCTCTCTCTGTAAACAAAACACTCGTGAGATCTGGCAATTTGCAAACGCCCTAGTCTGAATAATAACAAGAAAATACATTGTACATTATGCAAATGTAACGGCTTTCATCCAACCTTGGACTTGGTCTTGAAACAATAAGCCTCCGGGGTTCTGGTGTGGCCAGCAGACATCGCGGCAAAGCCTACCTTTTCCGTGCCCTGCTCGTTGCTCGGTCCGATTATCAACTTGAGAAGCGAGACTCGGAGTTGGAGTTGAGAGACGACGCGTACGACCAGATTGTTTCACAAGCAGATGGCTTCCAAGCTCATTCTAAACCAGGAAACGGCTAAATCATCGCCAGGCGATCGCCCGGTGGGTTCCCACATTGCATTTCGGCCAATGCGTTCCGCCTCTTTTGCTCTCAACATGGACTGTTTACCTGCATCCAACCGAAGCCTGCTTGGACGTGATTGGTGAATACTACTCGGGACTACAAATAGAAACCAGAACAAATCCTGATTCTGCATGTGAACGCAGAATCTGTGGAGATAGATTAGCTTTCATCCAGCCACACGGCATCCACGGCATGACCCGGAGACATGAAGTGGATACCATTTCAAACCACTGGTGGAGCCTGCAATGCATCGTCTTTGTTCTGGAGCATCTTTGGTTCAGTGATTGACCAGCGAAACACACGCACACGCTCCTTCTCTCTCATCTTCCCTCCTCCGTTCCCGTCTTTGAGAGGGTCAGTGAGCGAGTCCAGAGATGTAACTGCTACCACTTGGAGACAAGAGAAGCAACAGGTGATAGATTAGCTAGAACAAATTGGAACCATTACTCTCCCGCGTCCCTGGTTCCCGTCAAGCTACGGGTTTCGTAGAGACGTTGTCAGATACTGTATACAAGCCTGTGCCCCGCCGAACCGTCCAGAACCGCTCTAATTCGAGTCAGATGGTATCTGAAGCGCGTGTCACAGGTCTTACTTGGTGCAAGGCTTTTTTTTTCTTTTTTTGTGGGCCCTTACAAACACATACCCTTCCAGTGTAATTGGACACATTGCCACCTGTGTCAGACGCAGGCTCTCTGCTGTCAAGAGTCAAGCGTAAAAGTCAGCACGAGAAATCAAAGGTGGGGCGGGAATGAAAACAGTGTTCGTGGCGACGGCACACACGCATATACCCAACACCAGGTTCAAAGTGGGGACGGCGTCATGCATGACCTCGCCAAAATAAGGCACAGTAACCTGGGTAATAAGCATATTTGATCTGCCCCGCCACTTTGCAGAGATGTATACGTGTGTGTGTGTGTGCCTCTGTCAGACCTTGATCTCCCACTTTCTCCAGCGCTAATAGAGGCTGACACCTGAGAAGGGCCGGTCTATGATTCCCCCCAGCCTGTTCACATTAAGTCCTGTTCTTTAAAGGTATGTGAACACCAACACCACCTCTCAACCTCTTGGCTTGATGTCTGCTCCTGGCACAGGCCTTCAGCCTCTAGCTTTAAACAGCCAGTAGTCTTATGGCCGAAGCCAAGGTGTTCCCAATAAAAACAACTCATATGTGTGAGAATTCCGCTGCTGAAAAAAAAAAAGCCCTCTTTTGACTCTCCCTCCTTGGCGATGAAAGTGCCACCACACTTTCAATAATTGATATTTCCGCCTTTTAATTAAAAAAGAAGCCTCCGCAGCGTTTCCTTGACCTCCTGAAAGCATAGCGGGCACATTTGAAAGAGCGTTACATAAGATTTCCGTTTGCGTCCTTCAGTGTTTAAGAGGTGCAGCGGTGTTGAGAGAAGTCTCTATCAGAGTGCTGCGATACATCTTGATCCATAAATATAGGATATTGCAGCTTACTCTGTAAAACGCAACGAGTCTGTCGCTGCTTGTAAATAGTTTTTCTTTTCTTTTTTTTCTGGGGTGAGGTTTTAATTTCCTCGTTTCATGCCGTCTTTGCCTGGATAGTAAACCCACACGGAACACCGCTGTAGAGGCTGTCTTGCACACAACCGAACGTAGGGAAATTACACAGATGTACTCGACTTGAAGTGATTTTATTAGAATTCTGCAAAAGATTCTTCTTCGAATAAAGCTGGGGGGACGGCTGAACAGATACTGTTCCTCTACTTTACGTCAAGTGACTTTGTTCCTCAAAACGTGTATGTTTGCTATGTATGATGTACCTATTTGAATCCTCACTCATTGATATTTTGTGGGGCTTTTTTTGAGACGGTAAGAAAGATGTGGCCGTGATGATTTCAGGCCACCACAGGCATACTGTTCATCAGTATCTTTACCCATGATTAATGTCCCACATCAAGTAACAGATACGTGTAGGTTATGGCAAGTGGTAATCATCAATCAGGCCAGGTGAGTTCCTGAACAAACGGGTAATAAATCCCTTACTATCCGGGCTGTGGATGCGTTTTTCAGGGCTGAGGGAAGTGAGGGACCTCGGGATGGAGGACAATCGATAATGAGGACCAGGTCTCCCCTGTGCAGAGAGCCAGGCAAGGCCCCGGCGCTGGCCCTGACTGGGCAATCGGAGACAGCTTTATGTGATTACAGAGGGGGGGGGGGGTGGGGAGGGGTTGATTAGTTCGGGGGGGGAAGAGTAAAAGATAGAGAGGACTGAGAAAGAAGCTGAGGATGGGCTCCGTGAAACAGAGGGAGCGAATGAAAGCGAGGAGAGCAGAGGAACCTGGATGAGCAGCTGCACACGGGCTATTTATTCCATCGCTGGAACGCTTCCTGGTGATAAGTCAAGTGGAAATGATAAGCTACATTGCACAGCAAATTCCACATATCTTTCCTCCAATTCCTCTCCCCAGCCGTCCTTCCATTTGACCATGTGCTCCACTTCCACTGGATTAAACGAGCAAAAATCCTGAGGGCAGAGTTTCTGTGTGTGTGTGTGTGCGTGTGTGTGTGTGTGTGTCTCTTGGCAGCGCCCCCGCTCGTGTCATCCAGCGCTCCTACCTGGGAAGGAGACAGACGGGAGGCCTAAAACCCTTAAAAACCCTTCTAAACACTGGTGCCTTGATGAGACCATGAAAACCAGCTGCGCTTGTTTTCGGGCTGCTTCCCTCTCCCCATCATCATGACCAAGTGGAAAAATGGGATAATGGAAGTGGTGTAAAACGCCATTGAGTTAATTCATGTGTCTCTGTAAATTCCAGTCAAGTGTTTGAAGGCTGCAGTGCAGCGGAGCGCGAGAGGAAGGGAGAGGTAGATCCGAGGAGTCTTGGATTTACGTGGGCTGGCATGAAAAAAAAAAGACTTTGTGCTTTTCCGCAGTGTCACGTTCGGATGTTACAGCGAGGCAGCCGCTAGTCGGGATTAGGAGAGAAGAAAGGAGATTCATGTGACATGGTACCATGCAGTTGTCCATGGGTTGGAAAGCAACAGAATACTCTCAAATGTTTTGTGTCCAGTTTATGGGGGATTTCCAAATGACAAGGTCTTGGTGTTTAACATACCGGTAGTTCATAAGGACCTGCTTTAGCACTCTTAATTTACACATTAATTTCCCATTCACAAAAACAAACTGAACACACACACATGTACTTGTCTCCACACTCATGTTTTATTGCCTTCCCAAATCATTTAGCACTTGATTTATGTAAGTCGGGACGTGCACAAGAGATACTCCCCAATTTTGGATGAGATAATACTTCCATACGTCCATAGAGAGTGCAGTTTTACTGACAGCGCAGTGAAATCGTTCTTTACTTATCTCTTTGTCTTATTTTCTGCCTTTCCATCTGTCTCCACAGCCGAGCTCAACGTGGAGCTGTCACGCCCTCTGAAAATCAACCCCACGCTGGCCAAGCTGGAGCAGGCCAAAGCTTACCTGAAGAAAGTCCTACCAAACCACACGTGGGACGCCTCCAGCAAACCGCCGTCCGCCTCCTGCACCCCTCATTCCTCCCCGGCGAAGACGCAGCCCAGGGCCTTTCCTTCCCGCTCAGACGCTCCCCCTCAGCCCTCTGCCCTGGGTAAAGCCAGCGGCCTCGGGGCCCTGGCGCTGTCCTTCCACAAGGTCGCTCTCCACACTGCCCAGATTGTCGTAGTCATGGAGACGGAGGCCCATCCAAAGAGGCCCAGCGTGACGGCGACAGTGTCGGCCATGACGGGGAGTCTGAACGTGAAGTCGGGGCCGAGGATGGAAGGTGAGTGATGGAATACTTGTTTTGTATGAGATAAGCTTGTGTTGGCACACGAGAAGTTAAACTTACTGTTGGAACATTCTTTTCTCCAACCTCCTACTAAACTCAGCGTATGACCCATGTTGTTTCACTTCAAAGTAACGAGGGCCTGGAACTTAAGTGACTTCATTTATTATTACTTTATTTTCTTAATGGGAAATAAAGAATCGAACCAGTGATGTGATCCATCTTATTCTGCTGTATTGCAAAACATTGCCACTTGTTTCAAGGAAATACTTGAAACAGGTGGAGCTGCATTGGAAACAACTGCAATGACTTCACCCCATTTCGCGGATTTCATCATCTTTTAAAAGAAACCACAAGACTAAGTAATGCTCTACACTAAATATACATGTTTTTTTTATGTTTTTTTGGTGGTGGTGGTGTGTCATTTGCCCAGTACCCAAGCTCACCGTGTGTGCCAACAGGAACCGATCCAGGCCCTTTAAAAATCAAGTACAGTTACACAGAGCTCCAAAATATCCAACACAAAAATGCAGCGGAGAACAAATTGTTCTGTGTCATCGTGTAACGAAACAAATATTGGTGTGGACAGACTCTAAAGGGCTGTACACCGTGGTATTTGCTATTCATTCCCATTAAAATGTATTCAGGATGAAGCTGAAGATCTGTAACATGTGTCCAATTAAACAGCAGGTTGAATAAAGAGAAAGAAATCCCTTCTGAATATATATTGGTGAGTACATCACCGCCTAGTCAAACTTTCCACTTTCCGCCCTTGTTTGTTGAACATTATGTGATGTCTCTGCCATTTTGGACGGTTTGACACGCTGTCATTTACTCACAATGAGAACCAAATACCGCCATTGCTTTCAGTATTATTTGAAATGTTGCTGTGTGTGGTTTTTTTTTCACTCACTAGCAAAGTCCCTATCTGCCAGAAACAAGGTTCGTCAGTAAACTGTAAAGTGAGATGTTTGTGTTACTCTTGGATCTTAAGCTGTTGTGAGACCTGTTGTGTGTATTTGATTGCAAGGGTATGTGTGTGTTTTAATGAAAGAGGACGATACTCTCGTGTTATGTGTGCGTGAGTGTGAGAAAGCGAGCAAGATGTTTGTTTTGGTGTTAGGACCGAACCCTGCCTTCATCATCAACACCGAACTACTATCCAGGAGGCATCGCACTGTTTCCATTCGAACAATCAGAACTCCTAATGCTAATGTAAATGAAAAGGCTTCCAATTCCTCCGTGTTGTTGGGTGTGAGCCGATGCGCCTGTAACAGATGAGCCGGGATTCTTTTGGTTTGTGTTTCCCTTTTTTTTTGCTATTATTTTGGCACTTCTTTCAAATTGGACAGCAGATGGAAACTGAGAGATAAAAGAGAGTGAGGGGCTGACATGCCACATGAAGGGAAATAACAAGGAACACTCATAATTCTGTGAGAGGATGGTTTGTACCTCAATACCACTGAGCAACACATCCTCTGCTGACTGGGGTTGCAAGGGGACGAGGACAGAGCCGGAGCCGGCTCCCTAAGCGCCTGCATCTGTTTGACAGATGTTGTTATATTGGGTTACTTCAGATAAAATGATTGTCGAAAATGTTAATTAAAACCTCAAACAATTTGCACTTTGTTTACTCAAATCTGCATAACTGCACAGTGACACAATACCCAGCACTGCTGCCTGCTCTGATTTTCACCAGCTTTGCAGCTTTCATCCATCTTTGATGTGTTGACTTCCATAAACACAGTTGAAACTGCGTGTGCAATGGAAAAAGAAATGGAGTTTAGAGACAATCGCACTAATATGAAAGTGAATCCCCGCCCACTCACTTTGCTTTCAGATGCCCCCACTATGTGGACACTCTGAGAATAGAGGTGCTAACTAGAACCATAGAGGGTTCTTCGCCTTTTCTATATAGGGGAACTCAACATAAATGGTTATACATAGAACCATCTGTGAATGGTTGCATCCAGAACACTCAATGGAGGTTCCGTCAAGAACCATTTCACCTAGGAGTACTAATAAGAACCCACTCAGGGGGTTCTACTGAGAACCATTTTATATTACAAGGGTTTCATGTAGAACCCACCTAGGGAGGTCTACCGAGGACCCTTAATATTCCGAGGGTGTCATCTAGAACCCATCCGTGGAGGTCTATGGCGAACCCTTTTATGTGATACCCACCTAGGGGAGGTTTACCGAGGACCCTTACTATTCCGAGGGTGTCGTCTAGAACCCATCCGTGGAGGTCTACGGAGAACCCTTTTATATTCCGATGGTTTTATGTAATACCCACCTAGGGAGGTCTACCGAGGACCCTTTATATTCCGAGGGTGTCGTCTAGAACCCATCCGTGGAGGTCTATGGAGAACCCTTTTATATTCCAAGGGTTTCATCTAGAACCCACCTAGGGGAGGTCTACCGAGAAACCTTAATATTCCAAGGGTTTCATCTAGAACCCCTCCGTTGAGGTCTACCTAGAACCATTTATATTCCAAGGATGTCATCTAGAACCCCTCCGTGGAGGTCTACCTGGAATAATTTATATTCCAAGGATGTCATCTAGAGCCCCTCCCTGGAGGTCTACCTGGAATAATTTATATTCCAAGGATGTCATCTAGAACCCCTCCCTGGAGGTCTACGGAGAACCCTTTTATATTCCAAGGGTTTCGTCTAGAACCCTAACGGGCAACAATCCTGGTTCACAGTCCCAGTTTGGGGGGTGTGGGAAGGATTGTGGACTTTCCCTTTTAACACTCATGCTTTCAACAATCCTTGAAGAACTATTTTCTTCAACAAAAGGAAGTTATTTTGGAAGAAATGTGCTCTTAACGGAATACTAAGTTTCATAGAGAACCCTTCAGGAAGAACCCGTTTGGAACCCTTATTCCTAAGAGTGTAGTGACGTCTCTTGCTTTGCACCAGATGTCGTGTTAATCAAATATTTTTCTTCACTGACTTGATTTTTTTTTTGTAGCAGTGACAGAAACATTTGAAGGCCGGTCGTTGTGTTTAGGGACAGGGGGCCTTGCAGCACATCTGTAACCATTAGAGGCCACAGAGCCAGACCGGTGCAGCTGCACCACTGCTGCACAAGGAGACGCATGCTGCTGGATTTCCTCCCAGTAAAGCGACTGCTTGCAGGGTCAGAAAGGCCCACATTCAGGGTCTGGTGTGTCCGGTCTTCAGTGTGGCAGCAGAGTGTGGGTTTAGCCTTCAGAACAAAATGAAAACGGACAGGAGAAGCCGTCTGAGAAAGTGACACAGTAGGTGTCTTGTCTCTTTTCATGCTTTCTCTCCATGCCCTGTATAATCTAGCTTGAAAACAAGTATAGTAAAAACACAAAAGCACATAAACACTGTAAATTAAACAGAGAATCTCAAAGTTCAAAACATTTCATTTCCAAAATTCCCAACATGTTCTAATCTAACGAAATATCCAGCTATTACTTGTTGGCATTTAACTCTCGAAAACAACATTTGCAGTCCCAAGCTGTTTGTGGGAACAGACTCGCAGCTGTATTCACAGTCAGAGAAACAGAGGCTTTGAATGTAGAAATAAATGTCATTGGGTGCAGCCCTAGTGGCTCGTCTGATCCACTTTGCTTGTTTCACATTAACAGAGTCAGGCTGTGTATGAACAAGAGATTTCAGCACACGTATCGCTGAATTTAACAACAACTGTTTTGGATTAGAATGACATCCTTCGCCTTTAAATACACTTGTGTCTTATTATCATTTAAAAATGAAAAAAATCAAAGGATGTAATACATTTTTGACCAAAACAATGTCTAGCGTAACCACTGCTCTGCAGAACTCCTGGATTAGTTTACAGTCATATTGTTTACCCCAGCACCTTGAAGCACCGCCTCCGCTTCTCGCAAGACAGTTTTACTAGAAGCAAATAAAAATGTTGGGTTCAGGCCCACCGGTGTTTATTGACATCCACTGGATCATTCTTCCTCCGATTGGCTCCGCTTGGCTTGAAATACTGTTAGTTATTACGGCCCAAAAAAACATAACATCATGTATATCTGTTCCGAACAAGACGTTATAATAACTGCCGTAAAACTAATGCTGTCATCATGCGGAGCTAAAGTTTCATTCGCCTCCTCATATATCATATTTTAGTGGTCTGTGAAATACCTGACAGGTTTAAGATCCTGTATGTAGATCTCATTATAGACCCTGATATTTCATATTTTTGCCTCATCTCTGGGAGCATGTTGGAACGTCACATGGTATCATATCCACGCACGTTGCCAGCGGAGGATTACCGAGGTTACATGGCACCAAATGCCCGCAGAGAGGGTCTTTTATTTGAATGGGGAAAGGTATATTAATCCAGATGTCAGACCGTACACGGCTGAATAACATGTTTGTCTCACCCATTTGTTCCTTTTTTTCTCATGCTAACTTTAGCACTCTTATAGATCTTTGTCACAACACGTACGGCTATTTTCCCCGAGGGCTTCTTCCCATAGTGTTTCCAGATTTGTTGCCATCGAAAAAGGAGACAAACTGTCTCCAATTACGCAGACTGATCACTGGTGACAATAGATGTATCTGCTGACTTTTAGCCTCAGCTGCACCGCCTCCATCATTCAGCACTCTGGCCCCTCCAGTCCGCTGTGTACGCCACGGAAAACGGATACCTTGGAATTTTTTTTTTTTTTTTTTTTAAAGGAAGATAAAGGTTAGGATTCCCATTCCGTTAGGTTGAGCGTTTGAGCTGCCACAATAAGTCAGCGGGAATGACCCCCCTGGGAGAGGCTGTACATGAGAGATGTAAGGCAGGAGAATGTAGTATGACTACCTCTACAGTATGCACCACTACTGTTGCTGCTGCTGCTGCTGTTGTTTCTCTGCTGGTCCTCAGTGGCAGGCTGAGATTGATGGACCACATCCTGATGCCAGTGCGCAAAGGAGAAACGGGAGGAAGAGTCCGGAATGAAGATGGAACTAGAAACAAATGGAGAAATGTGAGAGGAGGGAAGGAGTCAGGGGGGGGAAAAGCATCAAAACATGATGAGAAAAAGAGAAAAATCCAGGTTAAGAAAGGAAATAAGTGATTGATTTGATGTAGGAGGAGATGAGGGGAAAAGGTTTGTCCAAAAAAGTTGACGAAAGTATATATAATGGAAGCAACAGGAGGAAAAGGGCGACTACTATGTGTGAGCAGTAACCGGGGTCTTCAGTATATGTCATTACACTCACCCCACCCCGCCCTGTCTTCATCAGCCTACATCCATAGCTGCAATAGGGGTGAAGACCCTGTCATCCAACCCCCCATCCATGGAACATCTGGGGCTCTGTGCCTGGTCATGGCAGCCCCCCTCTGCCAGGGGACAAGATGGAGAGAGAGGGGATTAGGTTGACAGTGAGGTGTGTTACCAGATCCTGTGTTAATGAAAAGCAAGTGGAAGCTCCGCATTCCTCCCTCCGTCCACGGCTCACCACTCCCCAAGGTAGGGGGGCATTTATAGTTCAATGAAAGACAGGAGGGGGCAGGGGTGGGGGGGGGCTGAGAGAGAGAACATATGTCTTAAGGTCCGTGAAACAAGACCCTCCATAATCTCTCAGCTCTCCATCAGACTGCCCATAGAGTGCCCCCGATTTCCTTAGAACACACACACACATGTATCGACAGACTATGTTTCTAGTGCACGCTTTTTCACATGCATACAACAACATACACACACACACACACAAAGCTTTCTTCTCGGTCCTTTGCCTCTGCAGACCCCCTACTTCTTCATGGTGATTTACTCCAGCACACTTTGTAAAGGAGAACTTCTGTTCGTGGAACAAAGTAAAAGCTACCCATTATTTATTTATAAGTTTTTATTTTGTTTCCCTGGCCAATGTCTGAATAACGATCGTGTCAGTTTGTTTACTCTGCTGAAAGAAAGTCACTCTCTTCCATCTATCTTATTATTTCTGTTTCAATAGTCAGGAAGAAGCAAAAGCCAAACATGCAGAGATTTATATTTGAAAAAATGCACCCCGCTGCGATTTGGCAAGTTAACCCGACTCGTAAATTGTTTGCAATGCATTAATAATACAAATAGATCACAGAGAAGACATGGGGGACAGAAACTGTCCAGCAAGGTATCTGGGAACACACATGGCTGCCGAGACAAGATGAAGCTGTATTGCAGTCAGTTGGCTGGAGAGGTGAAGTGTGAGGTTGTCGTAGTTGATTATCAGAGACGTATTTTGTGGAACATTAGTGGCTGAAAGTAGAGCCTGGTTGATCCATCAGATCAGACTGAATTTATTCATATACTGTCAAACCAGAACAGAAACGATCTCAACACACTTTTCATAGTGAGCCAGGTTAGACGGTGCTCTGTAATCTGCAGAGACCCAACATCCCTCATGAGCAACCATTGGGACCACACTTCCTAGAAACCGTGTTCATTCATATCTGGTCTTAAAACCTGAATGTATTTCCTTGTGACATCTTTATGGATTAGTTTGAAGGAATTTGTGCAAAAATATACCCTTTTCTCTCATTTCTATCATGTTTATGATGCAACAGGTGCTAGAGGACAATACGGGGCATTAAACCAAGGCCTGAACCCACCATGTACCCATGCAAGACCTGGTCCTACTGAGCCCGGCTTTTAGTGCCATATTGGACCTGAACCTAAACTGACCGACCGTTATGTGTTGGTAGTAGTCTGATTTTAGTTTATGGTCTCAATATCTAGTTTCAATACAGCATGATGTTCATTCAGTAAATTATGACCCCATTTAGGGTCAAATAGACGATGTGTTAGGATATGCTTTAGGGCGGGGCTACCTTGTGATTGACAGGACACACTGTTGTCCGTCTTTGGTTTCGTCTTTAGCCCTTTTCACGGTGTGTTTTCAATCCATGAAAGTTAATTGTATCATTGGAAGACCCTTGCCGAACGATGTCTTGTTCATTGTACGGTTGAGCTTCTGCATTCCAGACAACTCAAACTCCAAAACCCCTCACCACAATGAACGCCACTCAAAGTTGAGAGCTTTTTTGTGGCCTATCCATCCACCATGACTTCACGAGGAAGCAGTTGTGTGATGCATGCATTTGATTACATTACTACATACAATAAAACCTGTTCTGTATGTAAATTGGTGTCAAAATATGTTGCCATGTTATTAGGAAGCTGGTTATGTTAAACCGTCTCTCTTCTCTGCCCAAAAGTTATCGGGTAAAACGCTAAAAATGTGGAGCCTGCACAGTCGGACATGACTTTTATTTTTGGCATCATGCACCTGGAACGTTTGGAGGTCAGATATTGGACATTTCCAACTGGGAAAATCCCGCCCTCCGAGTTCTCTGGAACGCAGCACATGACATGGTGACTACATCCACTATACAGTCTATAATCCATATCCTGCTCTCCCACTACTGACCAGATGACCATGGCTGGCCTCCTCAACTCTCAAAATCCACAACAAATCCATTTGCGATCACAATCGGGTCATTTGAGTTCACGGCGTTCCGTAATAAAGAAGCTTGTCCTGGATTCGGTGGAGACTTTAAGAAGCCTCCCTTTAGCAAAGTTGTGCTTTATTTGATCCAGTACTGAGCGTTAGTTTGCCAGGCTAATGTAATACATTAGTCAAGTTTTGCTGTTTGTTTAGCTTCTCCCGCTGGGCACTGGATGTCCTACTTGCAACATATCACACAGACACATGTACACACAGACACAGGCCATTGGAGCAGCCGGAGAGAGAAAGAGAGCGATTTCTTATTAAATTACATTTGAAAATAACCAAAACCACACCGAGCCCGAAGCTGTATGAAATGAGATGGCCTTAACTCGATCTAAAACCCGATAATTTGTCACGACCCATCAGGCTTAAGTTGGGTTATGGAACGGCATACTGTGAAAATTCCCCGTTGTAGGAATACGATGGATTGCAGCGTTACCTCCGCCTGTCTTCCTATGAATGGACGCAGAATGGTGAGAAAGGAAAACACTTTTACTCCACATAATCTGCTGTGTTTGCTCATGTGCTGAAACTGTCATTGAACCCATATGTAACTCATCAACGCTCCTCGGTTACTTGTGCTTGGATGACGCACGGCTCCTCGTGTTGTGCCATTTTGGCCGACGGTGTCCCCCGCGAGAAAACCAGTTTCCTCTAGTGTCCTATAGTGGTCTCGCGGTGAGGGATAGTGTATTTCTGTGGTGAGTGACAGTATATTATTTCTATTACTCTTACCATCCCAGACAGTCTTCGGGGGCCTCAGCTAGTTAGGTAATGACTCCTTTAGGTTTCGTCTAATTGATACCAGTGCATCCCGGGGTATAAATCAGCCAGGCAGTGGTCAGATAACGGCTGCCAGGGAGAAACCGACACGGTAAATCAACGTCTCCGATCCTATCTAATCTTACCCGAGCGTTGCCAGAAATGCATTTCACTTTAGGAAGATTTCCATCCACCCCGTTCCCCACCACCCACTTTGTTCCCCGAGTGTCAAGGTTGAAGATTAGTGTGCCGAGGATATGCTCGTATGCACTGGTTCACTGGCAAGTGAGAGCATGGAGTGTATGGAGGTATAGGTTTATGTGCACCGATCTGTTTGGGATCAAAATGAATTCTGATTTAAAACCGTAATTCAGAATGCATTAGTTCATTATTTTAGCTCGCACATTGACTTTGACGCTGCATTCAAACGTAGAATCTGTCGAAGCTTGAGTGTTTGGAGAAGGTGCTCCTCACCGAGGTGACGATGTACATCAACCTCTGGCTGGCGATGCATCACTCACATCGTGGTTATGAGTACAGGCTTCCACTGTGGAGTGTGTGTGGCTCCGTGAATGATGTCCATAGATCTGTAATGAGGGCTCGCGGATGTCAGAGATGCCTAAGGAAAACATTGAAGTGCTTTAAAGTGCTGCTCTGTGTCTGCCTCTGTGTGTGTGTGTGTGTGTGTGTGTGTGTGTGTGTGTGTGTGTGTGTGTGTGTGTGTGTGTGTGTGTGTGTGTGTGTGTGTGTGTGTGTGTGTGTGTGTGTGTGTGTGTGTGTGTGTGTGTTATTGCCATTTCCATATGTCAGGATCCATTTCATTCAGCACCATCCGAGCCACTTTTCTAAAAACCCCAACACGTAAAGTGGAGCCACCTCAAAAAAAAACCCTGAAACAACAGCTGTCTCCGGTGTCTGTGTGCATGCTTGTTTGTATAAGTGACTCTGCATGTCTTAGTGAACAGTGGCATAACACAATGTTCCTGTTCATCCCTCTGCCGTGCCATCCTGTCTGCTTTCTGTAAAGAAGAAAAAAGGCTTTGTGTTTCTCAGGCATGTGTGCACACGTCTATCTGTGTTTGTCTGGTACGGCACAGAGCTGTAGGGATGGTTGAGGCTTGTATGAGGTACTTATGTATAGTCAGTGTATTTGTACAGTAGATGGCGGTCAGCACGTCCCAGTTTGGAGAGACAGACATGAGGACCGGCGCTGATTTTAGACTGGATGGGTGGGTGGGACGATCTTAGCTGTCTCTCCAGTGTTTATCAGTTAAACTATGCTGCTCCTTTACTTTCTTCATCATGAAGCAATCTCATCTATCTGTGTCCATTTCATGTTTTGCCTTTCCCTTCCCCCTCGTCCTCTATTTAGGCCAACAGGCACAGTTCCACCTGCTTCATCCTCCGATACTCTCCCTCCCAGACCCTTTCTTCTCTCCTTAACATTCCCACCCACTCCTCCCTTCTAATGGCAGTACACCTCAGCGGTGTAATGTCTTGGTGCTGTCTGCTGACCTTTGGTCATACAGGGTAGGGATGGAGAGAGCATGACTGTTCCTCAGCCTGGATGGAGGGATGGAGTCAGGGATGAAGAAAGAAAGGGATTCCCCGCTCATTAAAACCACTTTTAATTAGGGTGATTAGCAAGAATGCTGGCTGCTGCTGCTGCTGCTGCTGGCTTTAACACCAGGAAGCTGCGGTCAACTGTTCTGTAAATGACGTATGGTGAGACAGGAGAGAATGCTTTCATACACATTGTGTGTGTGTGTTGGTGTGTGTGTTTGCAAATGTGTATGTGAGTGCATTTGTTTCCACCACCATTTACATGAATATGTATGCAGGCTTTTTTTTTTTTTCTCTGTATGTGTCTACGTACATGTGTGCCTCCTTTTATACGTGTGCGACTGAAAGATCCTCCATTTAACAAGCCAGTTTGGGAGTTCCCTAATGCTGTCTAATAAATCCTAGCCATGAAAATAAACCCGGTGTCCACAGTTCAGTAAGTAATCTCTAACAGCTCTCGCTGCGCCGCGACACCAGCAGATATTAGCAGGTAAACTGCCAACTTGTATCAACAACGTCTTTCCTGAGCGGGATGACTCATCCCAGGATAATATTTCCCCCCTGAATGATTTATGCAAGAGAAGCCCTCTTTCATTGGAACCCCCCCCCCTGTTGTGTTTTTGTGCTCTTATGTTGAATAAGATGTTCCTTTGTCAGTTTACCAAGACGTGATGACGCTTGTGTGTCATATCTTCGTCAAATCGCTCTCTCGTTCTCTCACACCCCTCTAGTTCTGTATGTCTCTCTCTCTCTCCATGTTTATATCTATTTGTCTCCTCATTTATCACCTCTTCCCCCACTCCCCTCACTTTTCTATCACTGCCTTTACCCCAAGTGAACCCCAAGCAAACTATGGGTCTCTGCTCTTACATTGATGTATTTGGCATGACCTCCGAACTTTGCTCATGTCAGATTGTGAATGAAAGTACAAATTAAATAGTTATAAGACACGGTAGTTTTTTAAACATATATGTAGAACATTAGTTTACTGTCATATGATCTAACTTCTTGGTTTTCAGTTTTACCACTGGTTGTGTTGCTGGTTGCTGTACTTTGTTTCCCATGTGAGCATCAAACCCAACCTATCAAAGTCTCCCTCTTCATCCTGCACTACCGTTGACATTTAAAAGGTCAAATAGTTCAATAAAACCTAAAGTTTTGGACTGAAACAGGTGTGTCGCTATGTTCTCTAACTTTCCCAGACACACAGCCAGACTGGTGTGAGAATCGCTCGAGTTGAAAGGAATTTTTAAAGAGCCACTTCTCAGGGCATTATTAGTCATCTGGGGTTGAGGTTTCCAAATGGGCTGCCGCTGCTGCTGCTGCTTTCTCACTGACCAGATCAGCCCTCCCATGTCAACAACTAGTAGAAGGGGTTCCATTCCGCTGGTTTATGGGACCAAAAGACCAAGTTCAGGACTGCCTGCGACCACAGTGACACATCTCTGTTTTTAATGGAAAGGATGGAGAATGTCCTTATTAACTTTGGGGCTTTCGCTTCTTTTCGGTTCTTTCAAGAAGAGTGGCTGTTTGGCTCCCATCAGGGTGTTCTCACTATCATGTCTGCTAAACCTTTTAGTTCATTAAATCACAGGAGCGCCCACTTTAAACTCATTCCATACAGGTTCAAATGGGTGAAGCCGTGACCCCAGAAAACCTCTGTTCAATGAGACACATCTGCTCTCCGTATTAGCTGATGTTGTGTGTTTTTTAGCCTCAGACCAAAAATATTGGAAACTTCTCATCACTGGCAACTTATACCAAGTCAAATTAAAGCCTTCCTCGATTAAATGCCAGTCCACTTAAAATAAGCAAACTCCTTCATTATCATCAGTCCCATCGATTTGAGAAACACGAAGGCAAAAGGCAGTGCATGTCGTCGTTAAAGAGGCAGAATCACGCTCTCCTCTTTCTGAGGCAAGTGTTTATGTTTATAGCCTCACTTGAGTGCTACAGTTGGGAGGCCAGGGATGTGGTTGATGGAATTATAATGTATGTTTTTGCTACTGTGATGTCATACAGGCAGACCGTCGTAGTGGAACGGGGTAAAAACACAGAGGCAAACATTCGTGCAGCGGAATTTTGAGGTTGAATTATTGATGCGTTTCAGTTTCATCTGGCTTGGTTGCAATTGAATCAATGAGCTTTGTTAGTTTTTATATATAATTAGAGATATCAATATTTCACATTGGAATGAGTATTTATTGGAAAAATGTTTCCATCTATTTGAAATCCTTTTCAACTTTCAACTTTCTCCAATGTGTAATCAATAAAACTGGCTGCTCCTACTTCATCCACAAAACCTACATAGGGACTCACTGAGAAGACGTCTGTCCTCCTATTGGTCCAAAACATTTTCCGACGTATCCTCCTGTCCACCCTGACCTCTACGTGCCACTCACAGCTACTCCTTCTGTCTTCCTAGATGCGGTCCAGGCCGCATCGATGCAGATGGAGCTGCGAGACTTGTTGGTGAGGACAGGGCTGAAGGACCGAAGCCGTCATCTGCTGGGGCCCTTCTCCTGCAGCACCTCCCTGGAGGCCCGGTGGTGTCGGCACAGCGGCAGCCCCGGACCTGAGCCCGGCTCTCCTAAACTGCTGCTGGACCTGAAGGGAGGCCTCCTGCAGGTCTGTACAACCGTGACATCAATTCAGCAGTCACAAGATTTATCAGGCAGCGCAGCTACAGTTCCTAGGGGTCAGGTTGAGATCAGCGCCCCCACACCTGGTTAGAGTCCTACTCAGGCCAGGCTCTTCCAGTTGAAGAACAGCCTCCCAAGGCGAAGCGGCTGCCCATTTAAACGTCACCTCGGCCGACAGTAGAAACTGCATGCTGTAATTCCACTGTATATTTGAGTCACCTCGGCCGGTTAAGCAGTGGAATATTATAGAGCTATTTTTAGAGGGGAGGTTCTATCTTATGTGTGTCTTTTTCCCCGTGAGAAGTTACATAACGTCCACACTGAAAAAGTCCCTTTTCAAATGTGACTAACTCATCACATTATTCCGAATGTATTATTCCACATTACTCCTTCAAGGGGGGAACCCCCAGCCCCCCTTCCATTTCCAACGGCTCCCTTAATGCTTTTATTGCGTGCCCATTAACAGAAACATGACTCGTAACTCCACACTTAATAAGTAATCATACGTTTCCCCACTGTAAATATTGGCGTTTGTGGTGTCTTAATCAAGTTCTCTCCAAAAACCACCGGAATTCCTTTCCGATTCCTTCTTCTCGTGCTCTCTTTCCAAAAAAACCTGGGGGAAAAAAAATCCCCAAATTTTCCTGTTTTTTAGAGTTTAGTCATAACCCGCCCTTGTAAGCTCGAGAGTAGCAGGCGAGCAGGCAGGCAGCTCCATGTGTGAAGAGTTTTTGACTCAGAGATTCCTGGTCTTCGGTCCAAACCCCAGGCAGACTGGCTTTGATGGAGCACGGCAAGGGGAATGCCGCGGGTAAGTGAGGAGGATGTGAGGTTGTTTTGGCCAGTGTTCGAAAAAAGGATGTGAAGGGGTGATGACGAGGGTAACCCTGACTGCCTCTCTTCCTGTTTTGGAGAACGAATGTTAAATAATTGTCAACGTATGTATTTGTGCATCAGCTGCCGTGTCACTGTCTCGTTCCCCCATCCTGTTCTCTTTGCTCTGCCGTTCCCTGCCAACCACCTCGCTGCTTCTGTCTCGGCAGGTCTTCTGGGGTCAGGAGCATCTGAGCTGCCTAAAGCTGGTGGAGGAGCACCTGCAGGCGTACCTGAACCTCCATAAAGGGTCAGATTCGGCTGATAGCTGCTCCAAGGGGAAGGCCTGCCACACCCAGCCACCTCCTTCTCCTGGATCTCCCTCCCCGCGGACAGAGCACAGCTCTGATGACCTGCGTACAGGGCATTTCCAATACATTCAGGACTCAGGTGAATGTTTATGCTGATCTCGTACAGCGGGGCTGATAGTGGAACCAGGCTTTAAATCTATATAAAGCATTGCCTACTATACATCTAAATCTGATTTCAAGTGACACGATCGCTGCGTGGAACATTTAATTTCTTCATAGACGCTCTGCAGAGGCCCAGACTCCAAAGACGGATAGCTGTTGGCGTTCATAGCAGACAAAAAGCATCATCCAAGACTCGGAGTAAACTAATATTACCCAGACACACATTTTCCTGCTTATTCTTGACAAGGTTTACAAACTTGATGGAACGGCAAGAGTTCTGTTCACACAGTTTCAAATGAACTTGTTCTCTTTCATAGTTCACAGTGTTGAATTTTAGAAGAAAGAGTCCACTTTTAACTCTTCAGACTTACATTTTTTAATATCCAGTCCTGCACCACAAGACACTTTTTTATTATGCTATATTATAGTTCTATAATTATTAGTTCTCATTATGCAATAACATATACTAAATTCCTGTTTACATTCAGTTTATCCATTTGAAATACTGTATACAAGTATTTTATTAAGTTTCAGCCCTATATTTGCATATGCACTATTCCATTCTGGTATTTAATGAGCATTCAAAAGCGAGCCTGATGGAATAGGTAGCTCCTCTCATTTTCACCTTTACACTTATTTTTTTTTGCAAACAGATGAATTAATTTCACCGGAAAAACACAAGCACGTTCGTTTAGCGTGCTCGTGCACGACACTGTCAGTAACGTAAAAAAAAAAAAGGAACCGTTGCATCAAAGTGAGATGTCACTTAAGATACACATCGCCTTAAATCAAAGTCAGATCAAAGCTCTCTGTGGAAAGACGTTTCATCGGACATGTCTGCCTGGTTCCACTCTGACTAACATGCTGTTTATTCCCCCGCTTTGTGCTCTGTGTGCTGTCCTCTACGTGGACACACACACACACACACACACACACACACACACAGGAACATTATACACAGAGGTTCAAACTTGTCTCTGGCTGGAGACCAGCCGTCCACTCTGTCAGCTGTGGTTGAGCCTTTGTTTGTTGCACTGTTCCACTGGTCTTTGATGCGTTTAATATGCTGGCTGAAGCGGGAGAACGTACAGTAGTGAACTAGAACAGAGAGCACAATCTGTCTGCAACATGTTGTCAACAGCCGGAGAGAACCGGGCCCCGGAGTGCAGGGACCAGCGAGTGGCCCCCGGAGGCCCGACACAGGGATGGATGGGATAGAATGAACGGTGGAGGAGGAGATGAAAGATGGAGAAGGGTGGAGGGTGGAGGGGAGTCTCTGTCCCCTCTCTGAAACCTCATGAAAGTGTGTGTTTTTGTCTCTCATTCAGCCTTTTCCAAAAAGAACAGCAACACCGTCGTCTCCCAAGTAGCTCACCGCTTCACATGAAGGGAAGAATTAGCCCCAGACAGATTTCGCTGCCCCTTGAAATGTGTTTTCTGGAAAGCGACTCTCAGTGTTTGTACCTCCGGGGGCCAAACAAAGCAGCGGTTCTCTGCCTCACTGTTTTTTTCAAATAAACATTTTTCCAAAGGACTTGAATCCCAAACAGCAGCCACGACTTAAGTCAAACACCACTCAGAAGTTTAGATCCAGTGTTATCCAGCTTTTTGCAGGTGCTTGGCATGGTTCAATCAATGGCTGTTTACTCAATAGCAAAAATGTTTACTCAGCCACGTTGTTTATAGACGGCTTCTTACGCATATAAACATTCTGAAAGCGTGGAAACATCCAGAGCGTTCTTTTAGGAGATATTTCTTTGGGGAGGATTCGGATTCCATAGTAGAAATAACATGACGCCGCCGGAGATGTAAGTTGGTTTGTTTTTTCTTTTATTTTTGTGCCACATTCGGTGAATTTCCTAATGTGAAAAGAATGATACACTGACGTGCATCCCACATTAAAAGGCATCCAAATTTTCATTTTTTTCTTCAAGCATCTGTGAATGTTCAAGGAGACCAGTTAAGCCTTTAAACATGCTTTTTTGCTCCGGGATCTTGTGTTGTAGTTGTTTAACGATACCAGAAGTATCTTTTAAAAAAAACTGGTAAATTAGTAATCTACTTGAACATCTAAAAAATACATGGATTCCATCCAGTTTATCCTCTGATTTCCAGTCACATCATTTTTTATCTGTCGGTCAGCGATAATCTTTTACTCCTCTTTTCCGTGTTCCCTTTCAACTCCTCCTCGACAAATGTTCTTATTGTCTCAGCCCCTCACCATATGTTCTGCCTCTTTTTTTATGTCTTTCTGTGAAACACGGCATACGCCTTGTTTTTGGATCTGCTCGGTCTTTTTCTGATATTGTTCTTTATTCTTCTATTCTGGCAGCTTCCCAAAGACTGCCAGGAGCCCATGAGGTGGTGTTCTACAGCGAGACGGAGGAGAGCCCGGGGGTGATGCTGTGGAGGTACCCCGAACCCCGCGTCCTGACCTTCGTCCGGATCACTCCGGTCCCGTTCAACACCACAGAGGACCCTGAGATCAGCACCGCCGACCTGGGGGACGCCCTGCAGGTACACACTGACACAGACACAAGACAGAATGGTCACATTGTAGTCAACACAGACTTCCAGGTAGGGGTGGCATCGTTTCATTCAGGGTGTTTAGCCTGTTCTCATTCCCAGGTCGCCACAGTCTCACAGACCTCACAGGCCTGAAACAGAGAGCAGGCAGGCCTGATTCATGACTTTGCCTCCCTTCATTCAATCTCTAGCTCGCTTGACCACTGCACTCTCTCTTCCCCCTCCCTCCCTCTCGCTCGTTGAGCTGAAGGTGAAGTTTGAATGTTGTGTTTAGAAACGGCAACTTCTAGTCGGCTACATGTTTCGCTTCCAGGAAAATACTGAGTATCCAAGTCAGGGAAAGGGTTGCTATCACAACCCTGTCTTAAATACATACATACACAAACAATACAATACATTTGTTGATGTTAAGAGAAGAGGAATGAAATATTATTATTCAGTTTAGATAGGGCTGTTCGATTTTGCCCAAAAATAAAATTCCGATTTTCGATTACGATTATTTTGTGAAATGACAAAAGGCAAAGAAATTATTTCAAATATGCTGTTTTTTATTAAACATTTTGCAAATAATTTCCCCATTGGGATTTGAGTGCAAACCTTGTTCTTATTAAACAAAAAATCCCTCAAGGGATTAATATAAAGAACAATGAATGAACTTTTGCCATCTGGCTTTGCTCCATGTTATCTTCTTGTAAACATAAAAAAACAATCCCTTTGGGATTAAGAGAAAAACCTCACCTTCACATGTATCTTAAGGTGTGTCCATTAAACAAAAATGAATGAATTAAGTGCAGAACTTTAACTTTTTGAAAAATCGATTTTACGATTTTCACGTTTTTAACATCATCCGAACTACATAACCGTGATTACGATTTAAAATCGATTAACTGAACAGGCCTAAGTTTAGATATGTATTTAGTGTAAATTCATTCATACATATTTTTAGAATAATCAATAAATGATTTGTTTGATTAATTGACTAATCTTAGAAATAATCATTAGATGAATGAATAAAAACAAATCCTTAGGAGCAGCTCTACTGCCATGTTTCTTCTCTTCAAACACCTCTATCTCCGCCATTATTCTGAAACCCTTCCCAACATAAACACACTGCATATTGTGAAAAAATATGGAAATGTCGTGCTACTACTGTGTGGAGAAGGTGAGAGAGGCCTAAACCGAGAAGAGAACCCACTCATCTCTCTCCCTGCTCCCTGGTAAAGATCACCTGCAATGAAAGAGAAATAAACTGTCTTGGAGTCGGGCTGGGGGCCATTTCTAATTCCCAGGACATGAGTCATGAGAACTTCCATACCCTATGTGTTATTGAATGACAGAGACCCCTGCTGTCTCTCCAAACATGTAATACATGGTCAGACAGCTGTGGAAGTCATCTTGCATGCTCTGGTGTGAATAGCCAGGTGTCTCGAACCCCAGATGAGGTTATAATTTGGCAGGCTGGAGCAGCTACTGAGTCTACAGGGCCTCAGTGGGGGACAGGACATCCCACTTTTCCTCCTATCATTCATCCTCGGCCTTTTCTGTCCCCCACTTCACTCTCCACTTTTTCATCCTCGAAGGCGAGCTGGGTCCCACATCGCGTTCTTTCGCATCCTCCTCCCGAATCGCTCCTTTTTCCTGGAGCAGAAATATGCTATTTTAGTTCAAGTTCGCTAACAATGTTAAGGCTACAGTCACTCAGGTTTTAACTATCGGCCGTGCAATTAGGAATGGGCTTCCTGGTGACACGTTATACAAAATGTTTTTGTCATCCAGTTGAAGATGAACCCATTAATTTTCCTGGAATAATGCGTTTGTCCTGCTCAGATAAAGTTTATGTAATAGTTATGTTCAGTCAGATATTATTTAAGTTCCGCTGTTATGAATTTTATGATGCGAAAGGTCTTCGCAGGTCAATGAGGAGCAGCTGCTGAGGGCCATCCCTCGAGCAACTGATAGTGAAATGACAACGTAATAAAACAGGATGATGTAATAAATTCACAGATATGCCTCTTATATTATATTATTGCAATGACCTGTAAGAATAACTTCCTGAATGCTATAACAGTTATAGTTTGTATGACTTGTCTGATTATAGAGGGGGGCTAGGTGCTGTATACATGTGTCACTCAATCCACAGAGAAATGCACACAGCCTTTATTCACAAACTGAGCCATCATGACTCGGAGGTGGTGATGTCACAACTATACAGTCACCAGTAGACCAGAAACACTGACCAATTAGAGCTGACCGGGCTTTTCTGTGAGTTTAAAGAGGCAGGCACCAAAACGGAGAGTTTTGAATACATTTATATTAAGACATTCCTTACATTTAAAGGCGCCATATGTAAGAATGTGGCCAAAACGGTACGACACTCAAATCCAAAACACTGCGGCGAGTTGTATCCGCCTCCCCCTCCACCCACTCCCTTCCAGACTCCAGGTTGCCAGAGCTGTTGGCGTATCCTCCGTCAATGCTGCTAGCGTCCAGCCGATGTCCGGCTGGATGCCCGTAACAGGACAGTGCTAATGCTGCTAGCGTTAGCTGTGCTGCTAACGATTGTTTCTATGATCGTACTGAATAACGTTGTTACTCGACAGTTCAAAGTATTGGAAATGTCCATCCCCGTCAAGCTATGATGCTAACTTAGTTAGCCAGGCTTAATTAACCTGTCTAGGAGAAGAGTAGCCAATTCTGCATGCGATTTCAAATTCCTCTCAGCTTTCAACTGTCTCCACCGTTCTAATGCATCCCCTATATAGACCCTCACTTTGCCTCGGTTTTTATCTTGGCGTTTTTGTGAATCATAACGAGCACTTTTGGGTTTCGTTGCCTCCGCCATCGTAGCTCAGTCGAAACTGGCAACCCGTGGTTGCTCGGCAGCTGAGACTCTACTGACTGCAATGATTTGTAGACGCCAGTGGGTGGCGCCACGTGCCAAAACATGTTTCCAAAACATAAACATGATTTGCGGTCCGCAAAAGTTTTTTTTAAATGCGAATATTTTGGCTGTACTGTTGTTGTTGTTGGTGAGTTCAGTATGTTATATGATCATTATTCCTGAGTCTCTATGACATATTAGGATGATTTTACGGCCAGTTGCTTTAGATTTCTTACATATTGTACCTTTAAGTTTTTTTTTGTTTGATTTTGCTCTCATATAGAGAATTTATCACAGATGAATGCTGTAAGCTCATGTTATTACCACACGCAGTAGCAACGGCGGTGTTGTTTTCTCCTTGTGAGTCCGTGTGTGAGTCATCACGGCTAAATGTGCTCCTGGAGACACAGACTGTAGCGGGAAGCACCACACAGGAGGCTTTGAGTGCTTTAACAGGTGTTTATACGTCTGTGGACAGATTGTGTCACCGTGATGGCGTCACAACCGTGCTAGGTGCCATCACAGAACGTTACAGGACTTCACAGGTGTGTAGTTGAGATAAAAAATGAAGGCTGGGTGTAATTTCCCACTTCATCCCCCTGCCCTGATTTGGTGTTGCAGCTGGTGTGATCCCATTCTGAGATCTAGTTATTACGGAAATTAACGACTAGTTTTATTACATTCCCGGTGCATTCGTGGGCTTTTTAATGACATTTAGTTTCTGCTTCCTCCATCTGCAGCAGAAGTTTCTCATCCTCCCTTTATCTCTCAGATTCTTTTCCTGGACTCCCACAATCATTTCACCTACAGTGCAGATGTTTTCCTCCGTCTGTTTACGTCGGCCCAGGGGAGGGAGACGGTATCGGAAGGTGCTGCAGATGTCTGGCTTCCCAGCGAGGCCCCACAGCTGTAAAGTCTGTAATGAGCAAAACTCCAAAGCCTCTTGCTGATTGGCCACATATTGAGTTACAGTAGAGAACGGAGGGAGCTGACGTGTGTGAAGGAGGGAGGGTTGGAGGACGAGGCGGTGATAGACGGAGTTGGGAGAGGGAGAGGGTGGTGAATGGGAGTAGATTGACAGGAGGGAGGGGTGGAAAGAGAGAGATTGGACAAAGGAGGGCCAGGAAGGATGGAGATAGGTGGATGTAGGGTCTTCTGTGACAGAAGGGTCTGTAGGTCTTCTGTGACCCGAAGAAGTAGCATGATTAACATGTATCTGTCACACACGTGTACAGTGGCGTTTTACATATCAGGGGTGGGGATATTTGTTGTCTTTGTTTCCTGTGACTGTGGACGTATCTGTGTGAGTGTGTAGTATTACAGAGCAGGATATATGGGACCAGTGGTTGATGAACATGTGGTTTCCACATCTTCTTGTCCTCTGGCATGGTCCTGTCTCCTCTGACATGTCTCTTAAAAGGAATCAGGTGATGCGACGTCCATGGCAGGAGGTGATGAAAAGAGGCTCCGAGCAGCCGACTGTTCCTGAGACCGCTTCATGTTGGGATGAGGTGTAGAGATAGAGATACTCTGTAGAGAAAACATGCTACATAGATGGAGCCATTGTCATTGACGGTGTAGAAGAAAAAATGAAACTGTTGTTCAGACTTGTAACATGAATCAAAAACACAACGTGAATTTGCAAAAAGCTGGTTTGAATCCATTGTTGAAAGCCTTTTGTCAACACTGCTAAAAACAGTATTGTGTATCATGGAGCGTTTTTTAAAAGGAGTGATTGTAAAGTAATTATAAGACACTGGATCAGTGAACTGATATGTTACACAGTCCTCCTTACCTCGAACGTTTATCCAAACACTCACATAGCATTAAGTGAGCCGTGTGTGATGCGAGGGGTTAGGTTCGTGAGGGTTATTCAAACAGGACTTCAGCCAACGTCATCAGGAACCCACATTTAATTGATTTCAGCCTCTGTTAGACAATAAGGATATTTTCCTTTTATTTGTATTATTTTTTTCGAATTTCTCCCAAGAAAACTAGAAAAAAAATCCCAGCAACACAGAAAGGAAATGCAGCCATAAAAATCCAAAAAACAGTTATGGCTCAGTTTCAGTTCCAGAGGAATTTCATTTACTTCCCATTGAGAGAGAAAGAGAGAGGGAGCGAGAGAGAGAGAGAAGGCAGTCATATTTCTCAGGCCTCTAAAATTACCATGTGGCCACACGGAGATGGAGGCTGATAGATTTTGAGAAATGGAAAGTGAGAGGCATAGGGAAAGAAAAAGAAAGCCGGAGGAAAGAGAGAGTGATTCTAGCGTTGAGCTGTCTTGTCATACCTCTCTGTTTTAAGGCTGTTTACAAGCAGGTGGATGGAGAGATGCATCTTATTGTGGTGAGCAAAATAAAAGTGTCTCTTCTCCACATTTTTTTTCCATCCACTCCTCCTCTTCCCTCCTTTTGTCACACACTCCCTTCTCCTTCCCTTTCCTCCACCCCACTGAATAAATGAAGGTGGGGTTGGAAGGGAGGGTGGGGGGGTGTTCGTTGCTCTGAGCCATGCTGCTCGCTTGTCCCCAGAGCAGATCATATTAACATTTTATAAAATCAAGATTTCCTGCATTTAAATAGTTGTGGTTTCCCAACTGGTTCCAGTATCTCGGAGGGGGAATTCAAACCTTCTTCCATTACTCAAAGTCAAATTGCTGCCTGTGCTGTTTTTACATACAGTAGAAGAGGAACGATGTCAGAGTGATTGGGGAGGAGGGGGGGGGGGGGGGGGGGGAGCTTCAGAAGGACAGATCCCTGACGGAGCATCCGCAGGTTCCCGCCTGTAGAGGGCCCAAGTGAGGAAGGTATAAGAGGAGGGGGAGGTGAGTCATTCTCACCTTCTCACCGTCGTGTGGTCCAGTTCTCTGAATCATAAGCAGGTGTCCTTACAGCTCTTTTTCCATCCCTAGCTCGTCCTCCCCTCCTGCCTCTCTGTGGGGTTCTGATTCCTGAGAAACACAGGAGCTATGATTCAGCCTGAAGGGGAGCAGCAGGATGAGGAGACACAGTTTGTTCAAGTAGAGAGGACCTGGGCCTTTTACCAATATGAGCTTTTCTGAACGTACAAATGAATGTGATCATCTCCTCGCCGCTTCGGGCAGTCGCCCAAAATCGCTCTGACAAACATCGCACCATCTGCTCCCCTGCTGTTGCTTTCGTGCATGGCACTGTGGGACAGCCTTTCATGTCTCAGCAGGGCTCTGAGCTGCCATCATGGCCCCGCTGGCCTGCGACCGATATCATAAAAGCTCTGTGGCCTGAGATGAACCAGCAACCTTCTGTCATAACCGCTTCTGCAGCTGTTGTTTCTATCATTGTTGTTATTATGAGAAACACAGGTCCGCCATCAGCTTCACATCCTCGGCACGTCCCTTTTTTTTTTTTTTTTTTTTTTTTTATTGGTTCTTTTCCCAACATTTTTCCAATCAAGCCTTTTTGTCGGGAGTCGGTGGGTATTTCACTCCGGAGCGACCCAGAAAAAAGAGCGAGTGTGTTTTAGCCAAGATAACTGTTGTTTTAATGGGACAGCGCTCAAGCAGACCTGCATTAGTCACAGCTAATGCACAATAAAAATAAATGGCTGTGCATGTGGTTAATTTGATCTGGAGCTTTTACACCTCATGCACCAAAACTTCAGTTCTTTTTTTTTTAAGTTTGGCATTATGGAGGAAAATTTAAGAAAGAAAATAGTTGAGCGTGAAGATCTCAGCATGTGGATTTTTCCACACTGATTAATGTTAACCTATATTAGCCCACCTGAGACAGCACGGCGGGAGTCATTTTCGGAACAATTTTCATTACTTCTCCTGAGTAAACATTTGCTGAAGACGATGTCAATTCAATTTGTCTGCTGGCTGATAAGAGGTAGCTAGCAGAGGGATTTTTAGACATATAGGCATCAGTGAAATAACAGAAGACCTAATGACGGTGTTGATATTGTTAATAAGAATAATGGCAGACCAGGATGTGGATGGGAGCTCGGGGAGTCTTCAGTTGCACGGACACATTCATACTTGAGCGGCGATCACACCTGGGTCCATCATGGAAATTGGAATGGTTCCTGTCTGTTGTGTGTTTGTTTTAGTTTGCTTGCCTTTAGTTAACCTTTTTGAGAGGCTGTGATTGGTCAATCAGGAGTGCAGAGTATTTTGTGGTTTGGCAGAAACGAGGGTGGGTGACAGGGATGGAAATCAGATCTGTGTACAATGCTGCCAACAGTCCTCGATTTGAATATATTTGTAAATACTTTTGAATATTGGAAGTATTTTAAAAGTCCTTAACGTGGCTTTCCAGGCAATTGAACCCCCTCTAAAGTGGAACCTTGACTCAGAAATCCAGATTCCATTTTCAGATAACCCTCCTGCTGATTTTTGTCCTCTAGTCTAGCTGCCAGGCGGACTCTGTCGTCCGCTGGAGGGAAACGCAGATTGCACCCTTGCAGCCAAGGGAATGTCAGCTATTCGGGGTTACATGTTGTTTATCAGATAAGGTACACACACAATCAGGCAGCGGAAGCTGACGCTGCCCAGACTGTATCATGCACTCACGTCCGCGCGCACACCTGTGTATACACATATGTATACACGCATATTGTCTTTCATACATGCAATTATACATAGACACATATACACAATCCGTTTGACATATACACAGGTGCCTTCTCCTCCCGAAAAAGCCGCTGTCAGACGTCCAAGTCAAGTCAGCTAAAAATGGACTTCAGGTTTTTCTTTTTCCAGCAACATTTTTGTGAGCCGGTTATCGATTTCATCTCCACCGTTCCCGCCAGGAATGACGCAACCAAGCAAATGTATTCTACTGTACCATATATGTGCCTCGCAAATTCATCTCCGTATGCCGTCATGTGTATAGAATATCACAGGTGAAAAAAACACACACACAGAAAAAAAAAAACACCCTCCGTGTTTTATAGCAACGCGGCTCTGGGAATTCTCCGCGGAGATTCGGTGAGTTTCCGTTCCGGTGGCTCGGCGTCGGGGTTGCGGGTGCACCGCTCTTGTCAGGTGCAATTAGGAGAGGTTGATTCCAGGAAAAGCTGTGTGGCATTTCACACATGATGTAAGCTACGGTTACCTCATGCATTCCTCCCTAATGGTACGGCAGCCGGACTATTGAACACGGAGCTTCTCACATACCCACGCACCAACTGCCCAAGGAGCGCCGAAACTCCAGTGAACAATTGGATTGTCACAGACACACGTGCAGAGATGAGATGCACTCGCTCACCCACACACACACACACACACACACACACACACACACACACACACACTCACTCATGTCTTACCGCCTGGCATCCTTCAGGTGCGCTACTGAAAGCTCCCTGCCACCACCGATCCATCAGAGTCGTGCAGGCGGTCGTGGAAACCTGAGAGCCTGGTTTCGTTCACACAGGAGCACCAGACACATTTATGCTAATTTTGGCACAATATGAGAGGGATGAATGGAGCCCTACCGGTCCTCACGTAATGTGCGAACACTCACATGAGCTGATTGTTATTCAGTGTGAGAAACGGCTCCAGGACTTCAATGCTAACGGCTGTCTTTGTAGCATGCAGTGTGCCTGGTGTTTAGTTATGCTGCGGTCATGCACTGTTGCTATGGCTATGGAGATGGAGATGTAGATGCTGCGTTGGTGGTCCGTGGTCGTTTTTTTTCCCCCCCGACTGGATGAGAAATTAAAGATTAGTTTGTCTAAACTGAGTCAAATTCAAGGTTGTAATACAGACACCATAAAAAGAAAAATCACTTTTCTTCATGGCGGGGATTCCCCGTGTCTTGAAAGGGTCAGTAAACTATCGATGCTTAATGATTAGCAGAACAGTTGCTTAATACTTTATGTGCAACTGGGGGATCCACAGCACTGAAGCAGTACCTGTTGTGCAATAACAAAGCCTTACTGAAAACCTACTGCCAATGACTAATCAGGGCTACGCTGAGGAGCTTACAATGGTCTATTTATTTGGTCTGGAGCCTCAAGTTCAAGTGATGAACAACTGGTGTCAATCTGCAAAGGAGCCTTAAGTGGTGGATATAAAAACAATCGGTAAAACGCTGTCATCTGTTGGAGGGAGGCCACCACCTTGAGGAAGAAATACCTGAGCTATTGGAAGCAAACATCCTTTCTACAGCAACACCGAGTCCGATTTATTTAGCAGCAACAGTCTCAGTTTGTGTTTCCGTACATTTGTTAAAGTTGTGGCAGAGCCCAACCCCATAATGTAACCCAAGGGGATGCAAAAACAATCTCTTTGGTGTGTTTGGGTCTCAGCATAAAGAAAGCAGTCCCTCCAGTTTTCCTTCTCTCTAGGAGAGAAATATCTCTGATTATTTTTGAGTCTGTGTTCAACGGTTGTCAGCAGTTGGCCGTATGGAAAACAGGAAGGGACAAAGAAATTATTGTTACTGTCACTGGGCAGCGTCGTCATTTCTAATCTCTGTAACGATCCGTTTCACTTGGTCCCCTGTCAATGGCATCATATCCACTTTGCTGTGTGTTGTTTGCCAGAAGCTGTCATAAATTAACTTTTTTGATCCAGCGTTAAGCCATATTTTTTACAATACACTTTTTAGATCTCGGTAGTTTGTAACCTGATGAAGGATTTTAGTCATCGGAGGTCTGGATATCTCACAGCCCCTCCGGGACATCCCTTATCTGCCAAACGGCATTGGGGAAAACACTGATTTTTAAAGCTGCAGTGTGCAGGATTTGGAGTCATCTAGTGGTGAGGTTGCAGATTGCAACCAACTGAAACTTCCTCCCTGTAGTGTTTGGTTTGTACGTTCTGGGCTACTGCAGAAGCATTGTGGCCGAGTCCGTGAAGAAATCCCTTTCTAGATATAACGGTCTCATTCTAAGCTAATGAAAACACAACAACAAACATTTATTATTACTTATTAATTTAGCCTTTCAGGGCATTTGAATCTGAAGGACACTACTGTGTACGTAAGAAAGATGTATGGGAAACATTAAACCTTAATTAGATCCATCATCGGGGGTTACATGTGTAAGTTGTTCACTGTATCTTTCCTTTCAGGTACCATGCAGCCTCGAGTACTGGGACGAGCTCCAGCAGGCCTTTGTTCCATACCGGGAGTTCAACCTTTCGGAGAGCAGCGCCTGCCAGCTGCAGCTGCCCAGCCTCAGCCTCACCGACCAGCAGAAGGAGCTGGTGGCCTCGGACCTGTGGAGGATAGTACTCAATAATAACACGGAGGGAGGAGATGAGCAGAGGTGGGCGTTTTGTCTTCTACTGTTTCTCTGCGCTCGCAGGCATCCGCGTATGTTGCCGTGAAGCCTGTACTGTACGCCCGAGTCTGCACACGGATATGTGTGTGGAGCTACATGACGTGTGCCGTCCAGTGTGAAGGGAAGCAGAGAGAGAGGGAGAGAGAAAGAGAGAGAGAGCACGCACCCAGGCCGACGAGCACAAAGAGCCAGCAATGTGTCCCTCGCCCCACATCTGGTGTGCAGGAGCAGGGAGCGGGCTTGGAAGGCGTTCAGATCGGCCTAATGAGATTTCCCAGCACACCAAGTGCCTGTCAGGGCCCATCCGGATTCCTTCCTGCTTACCTTGAGTGTATCTAATCGAGTGGAAGCTCACGGGAAGCAAGAGGAGTAAAGCCCCGTTGGGTTGGCTCATGCGTTCCTAGGCCTGGTCTGGATTGGGCTGGGCTCAGTTTGGGATGGGTTGGATAGGTTGGTGTCTGCCTGCCAAGCGCTGTAACACCTCAAAGAGCATGTTTTTACTCCCTTCTCCTCGCTGCCACTGCTTCCTCTCTGCAGCTCTCTCATGTCTCACCTGTTACATCTTCTGTGCTTCACTGCTTTTTCATTACTTCATGTCTTTTCTCACTCCTTCCTCATCTTAATTTACTCTCTTTCCCCCTTTTATTTTTTTATTTTTTTTTAAACTTCCTCCCGGGATTTAGGGAACTTTTAGTGGAAGAGAATTGCCAAGCCCACATTCTGTGTGGCTTAGAGAGCTCCAGAGGAGCAGAAAGGGAGGAATAAGAAAACATGTAAGAGAAGAAACAGAGAAAAAAGGTCTTAACAGTACCAGATACAGTGTAAAGCAAAATATACATCTGCGTTTCATTACAATCATAGCCCAAACACTACATTTCCTTTATGTTTAAATTATTTGTCTTTTCTGATCAAAATTGATTCCCCTTTCCTTACTCGCTCGTTTCATCTGCCGTACTTTAGTTTCCACCAGGAAAAACTTGGCCGCCCTGCCAACTGGAAGTAATGAAAATTGTCAACATATGATGCTTATCTTTTTAAGGAGCACTCTGCAGCACCAGCATTTTTTTCAGGTCCTGAGCGTTTCCTGCTGGAGTTTTTATGGTGGATCATGGTAGCAGCAAATTACAGAGCAAATGGTCATTCACTTCAATTACCTTCCATTTCACATCATCAACCATGACATGCAATTAATGTCCACGGAGAGGTTCTCCTGGAAACTGCGACAGTAATAATGTACCTAAACGCACAGCCTCGGACAGCGAGGGGGCCCTCGCCATATTGGTGTCTCTTTTCATTCCCTTTTTGTCTGAATAATGAAGGCGTTTATCTAATGGTAGATTTCTGAGAAAGATGTCACACAATTTGTAGCTGACTGGGCAAGAGACAAAAGCATTCAGCTGCAAATAAGAATCAGACTATTTTAATTAGTGGGCAGGATTTTTGTGGCCACAATTCCACAGCCGTGCCCGTGCTTTTGATGTAGAAAAACAAAGTCTGATAGAAAATCAGTGACCGTTTACTAGTTGTTTATTATTCATTTTTACCCCATTATTAATTTCATGTGAGATCATTTCCTATTTACACACTGCTTTCAGTTCATAGGTTTCTTTATTTCTTTGCCCTTTTAGATTTTTCTTTTTGCGTCTTCATATCTGGCTGTCTGCTGTATCTCCTCTTCCCCTCCAGTTCGGATAGCGAGAGTGGATCCCAGCTGCCCTGCGATCAGTTGGTATCTCCCATCGCGTTGGCGGCCTGCACCCGCGTGGACTCCTGCTTCGCGCCCTGGTTTGTCCCCTCCCTGGGTGTGTCCCTTCAACTCGCACAGCTGGACCTCCACCTCTGCCACCATCTAGAACAGCTGGGCACAGGTAGGATACCCAACATCTCACCAATATGAAAAGATTACAATAAGTCCAAAATAAACCCAAGGATCATTCAAATCTCGGTGCCCCATAATGCATTTCTTTTATAAGCAGCAAGGGGGTTAAAAAAGTTGAGTCTCTTTCGATAGTCATGCCATGATTTGATCAGTCCATCTCTTAATGATGGATTCTGCGTCTCCAACAGTTCCAAGTCGACAGCTTCGTCCCTTCCTGCCGGACAGGAAGTTACCTCAGGAGCAGGAGTACATGGTGAGTGGTGCCCGGGAGCCACGAGTCTTCCTACGCCAGTGGAGCAACGGGCCGCGTGACTGTCAGGAGATCAGCTTTTCCACCCAGCTCGACTGCAAGCTGCTGGAGTATCGAAACCTCACACACCTTCAGCTCCTCCAGCCATGTGTGCTACAGGTGGAGCTCGGCTATTTATGCCTAGATTTGGTTTTTTTATTCAAAGCATTGGTTGGGGATTGTGATTGTTTCATTTTGTATGGGTTTCAGGGCCACGCTGCAGCTACCTGCTGCCCCCAGAGTACCACATTGGACGTGAATGTGTTTGTGGAGCCGGTGTTCCTCAATATCAGCCAGTATGCTGTCCACACTGTGGACACCGCCCTGCACAGCTGGCAACAGGTAACAACGAGTTATCTTTGGAGTTAACCACACTCCAAAGGAAATCATAAACCACTGTTTACCAGACTTCTCTTCTGGGACACACTTAAAAATGACAAACCATTGTGACCCAATTCAAAACACACCTTGTCTGGAAATGAACGATCCTGACAATCTTAACTTTTCATGCAAATGTTAAATATTTTTAAATGAGAACAAGTAAATGCATTTACGTGGACAGGTGACCTCCATATTTTAATTCTCTCTCATCAGTTAAACAAACTTCTCACTGCTGCGTAGTTGTAGTTAAGACCACCTAAACCGACACCATGACCAGGACCAGAGGGTATCAAGACCGAGACATGAGCAAGTCTTTAAGGAAATAAGGTCAAGACCAAGTTCATACTTGGTGAGACCCTGTTAAGACCAGGACCAGACCAGCAATAAAACCTTACAGTAAAAAGTGAAATATACAAACAAAGACACGACTCGAATTGATCTGAAAGATCCATATTGCCATAAAAACATCCAAAAAAGCAAGTGAAGATTCCTCTTCATTTTTTTGTATATTAGAGTTTGCCATGAGAAATACATAGATAAAATAATAGGGAGTATGTGTGGGTATGTCCCTTTGTTTTCCATGAGAAAACTTCAAAAAGTACTGATCTTGAGTAATAAACCCTACTATGTGGGGATGTGCTTTTGAAGTGACCAGTAATCAGTGTATGGTCCCTTAGTTAGCAAGGTATCGACAGATAGCTGTTCACTATACATTTAAGGTAGCAGCAGATTATCGCTAGCATGTGAACACCACTGTTATATTTGGATTCAAGAGCCAGCAAATCCATAACGTAAAATATGTAGAAAATGTATTTTTCTTTAGAGAAAAAACTGAAAGGCGGTCTTTTGTTCCAGATGGACCATCAGCCAAACAAACTCACAACAAAGGGGATTTCATGAGAATGGTTTGGGTTGTGTGCCAGTGGTGATAAAATGTTGCCGTTCACTTTGCTATAAACTCTGACTAAGAGGCTACAGCGTGTCTATTCTGGAGCTTCTAGTCCTCTAGTCCTCGTCATCTCCCAGTTCTCAGCTCTCAGCGCTGCCTCTGGTAGCCAGGATATTCGCGTGTGAAGTGATGCCCATGAAAACACGGTAAAACTTGAGTGGTGACACCTGCCAAGACTTCGTCTGGCACCGGTCCTCCACCCATTTGTCTATCACACACACACACACACACACACACACGCACCCTGGCTTCTCTTGCTTTGTATGCCCTATCATGGTTCAGCTCAGCTCAGCTGTGACTCTGCTGACTCATATACTGGCCTCTGGAGACGAGACGTACTCTCATGGTTTTACATGCATAAAGACTCTCACTGCCAGGTGAGAGAAATAATAACTGGTGTTTTTCTAGGGACGGCAGAGCTCTTTTACCTGTGGAAAATAAAACGAAACAACCTGTGTAGGAAATCTACTATAAAATGATTGTTCTGGCTGGCAGTTTAATACCTTTGTTTTCACTCAGTGGGCTCATCGTCGACTCATCAAAAGCTCTCACCGACTGCGTTGGGTAATCGGGGCATAATTGACGCTTGGCTTCACCATTGCATCATGTAGGGCACGCTAGTGAATGTTCCCAATTTCTGCTGGTTAATTTAGCCATAAATAAGAGTTTGGAGCATTGGTGGTGTTATAATGACCGGTCACATTGCAGCTTTACTGGCGTGTTTTGGGCATGTTGGTATCCATGGTGGGCTTTACACAACATGCCAGGCATGATTAGTTAGGATATAAGTTGGTTGGATGCTTTTTGCCAAGGCTTTGCTGATACTGATTGGGTGATATGTTTGGCTTTTTTCAAAGGCATCTTTGCCCAGGATTTTGAGACCGAAAATAGAGGAACACTGCTCACGCACAAACACCTACAGTCCAACACGAACCCTGGTTTATGGATGAGATTGATTCATCAAATGATTAAGCCTGCTGTATTGTCTTGATTGGTCTAAACAGCAGCAGCCTTGTAACTTGTACAGAACCTTTTAACTACCTCCAGCCTTTTCCACTTTCCTGAACACAAGGGGGAAAAAAACACACACACCATAATTATAAGGCGAATGTGCCGCATGTGGGTTGAGTAGTTCTTGAGTAAAGGGTAGAGAGAGGTCAAATATAAAAGGTTGATCCTTTTTTCTTTTGGGAAAACGCTCCTCTTAAATATTTGGTGCACCTCAGAGAAAGTTGTGAATGCTTAGATCATAGAATATTGTTTCCTGTTTTGGGGTTTTTCGCTGAAACAAAATCCCGTACGTGGTGAGAAAACCTTGTATGGGTGCGATTAAGCACAATCTGTCTGGTGGTGAGGCTGGATGTAAAGGACCGCCCGGTTAAGCTAAAATCCATCTTTGATCTGATAGAGGCTTACATTCCACACACTCTCATGCACACATTGTCCATGCATAGAAGGACTTGATCCTAATTGAAAACGTAATCAGAAGCAGTTGGAAATGTTAACAGGCCCTGTCCTTCCGCAACAGAAGGATGTATCCCAACGTGTGTAATTGTTTCTGTGATTTTCATGTTTCCTGGTGTCAAGGCTGGCAGCCAGGCCTGTTGTGATGTGGCCTGTAGGGTCAGCATTGAACCGTGGAGAAGATTTCTTCATCCACCACACAATTGAAACCTCACAACCCAGACATGGTCAGACCAGACCACCACTACCAGAGCAGCTGGAGCACTTCCAGATGGATCGCAATAAATAGAAATAAAAGACCCTGCTTGGTAATATGGTTGTAATTTAGTCTCATGTCACCATAATGGGTTATGATATACATTTGTAGCCATGTCTTGATACCCATGATAGCATCACCAAGGTCTTTCCGGCAGTCATAAGTACACATGTCCAATGGCTTTTTATTAATATTGACATAAATGTGTATTACAGCTATTATGATAGCATGTTCCCAAGCCAACGAGCCCACTTCCTCTTCCTTACCTCTACTGCGGTGCTTTCCTTTCGCTCTAACCTTCAATCAAGTCCTCGCTAACAGTTCTGAAGACAGGCAGATCAGCTCCAAATTCAGGTTGGCTGTTGCTCAAGTTCGAGCAGACCTTTCACTAATAACAGAGTTGGAGGTTTTGACGCCTGGGTTCTTCTATCCACATGTCCTTGAGCAAGACGCTGAACCCCAACTTGCTTGGGGCAGGCCACTGCCATCGGTGTGTGAATGGGTGAATGAGAGGTGAGTTCTAAAGCGTTTTGACAGTTGAGGTAGAAAAGCTCCACATAAGTGCAGTCCATTCAAGCTTGAATTATGCTGTTATATGTCAAAGTGAAAGAAGAGTAAGGTAAAAAACTCAATCTCGGCACCCGTCAGCTATCGGCCTGACGATGGATACGTCTCTAGGGGAAAGGGGCTGTATTTCTGGGGTTCTGGTGTAGCCAGCGGACATCTGGGCCAAGACTTTCTTTTCCGTGCACTGCTCATTGTTTACAGTCCAATGAACAACTCGAGCTGCAAGACTGGAGTTAAGAGACTACATCTCCGACCGGATTGTTTCACAAGCAGCCAGTTTAAAAAGCAAAGCTCTGGTGGGTTCCCAGATGGCATTTCTGCCAATGCCTTCCGCCTCTTTTGCTCTCCACATGGACGGTTTACCTGCATTCAACCAAAGCCTGCTGGAATGTGATTGGTTGGTGCTACTCACGCTACAAATGGAAACTGGAACCCTTCCGATACCATTCTGCATGCGGATGCAGAATCTGTTTTTAGACATTAAGTTCTCGTTATAAAAGTTCTGAAGAGACATAAACGAGCTCAAGATTGAGCCTCAGGAGGTCAAGCAGATCGTCCACTAATAACGTGGTTGGGTTCTCCTGTCCACGTTTCCTTGAGCAAGACGCTGGACCCCGAGTTGCTCCCAATGGACAAGCCAACGGCATCGGTGTGTGAATGGGTGGATGCTTGGCCAATTGTAAAGCCATTTGTCCGTTGAGGTTGAAAAGCACAATATAAGAACGAACTGTTCACCATTAAGTATTTAAATTGAACTTGAATTAAACTGTTGTGTTTAAAACGTAGAGAAGACTAGACTTTAACTACAGTTATACATGTTTCAAGGGTATCTTGGCTCAAAAAAAAATTCTAGAATCACATGACTTTTGCCTTTTCCCCTGGCTCGATAGCCCCATATGGCCCCAACCTCAGCCTCCCACCACCCTAACCTCAGGCCCCATGCCTCCATTTTCAATTCTCAGTCCCTAGCCCCACTTTCAATCTTTGCTCCCCCCCAGCCCCTCACCCCAGGGAAGTGGCTTTGGTGGAAAGCCACACAAAAGCCCAGTAGTATTTACACACTCTGCTTTCTCACAGAACATTCACAGGCTGTTACATGTGCAATTGAGACAACAGGAATTTTTCCTCCTGTTGTATTTTTTTCCCTCTCCTTTCCTCCCATGTTCGTTCGCAACCGGAAAGAAAGTGATAGAGGGATCAGGTTCCTGTTTGTAGCAGATGTGTGGGCAAGGGTCATCTATAGCAGAACGTATAGGTGATTGTAGATCTGATTATTGTTTCATTTTGTCCCTTTTACAGGTTTCACTATCTGCTCCACGGTGTCTTCTTTCATGGGTATTTCTTTTGCGTTGGTGTCATTATTTACAATCTGTTTTCCAGACATTTTACTGTACCTTGCCATTTTTATAAGTGCCACTCTGCCATGCAGATCTGGGCTAGACTCTGTGAAAACGTGAGTCATAGTATACGGGTGGATTATCGAAATGGATCCTTTGATTCCCTGCAGGACCGCATCTGAAGAAGAAGCTGTCATCCCGTGCTCTTTAACGAGGAAGATGTGTTGACCGTTTAAATATCTTTGTCTTAATATTTGTCCACTTAAAGTTCCAGATGGACGGCAGAGTGATTATGATTACTGCAGGAAGCTTTTCTGACGCTTGTATCGGGTTGCCTCGTGAACCGGAGCGGAAAGACGATCCCATCAAAGAGCGGGCTTAGCGATGGCATCTAAAGGATGGCAGCAGGAAGTTTGTAAATCGCAGTGTCAGATTCGAAAGGGAGCACAGATAGTGTTCCACTATAAAACTGGAAATGGATTTGAACCCACTGTCGCAGCTGTCCCGTCTATATTTTTTTTTTGCTCTCTCCACCCCGCTCCCTCTCCCCCATCTATCATCAAGTGTTCTTTTTTAATGGTGTAAACTTTCCCATCCGTTTTCAATAGCATCAACAACCCCGGGACCCTGAACGTGCTTGGCAGTCAAACTCCGAGCTTTTACTGCCAGCCTCTTTTAACCATCAGCCATCAAACCCCTGCCATTTAAAAAGTATACAGCAGGCTGAGGTCCCTCTTTGTTAGGATAGTTGAGTAGTTATTGAGAAGCTGTCTGAACCACAGTCATGTGCGTCAAGAGTCGGGGAGGGGTGTGCAGGAGAGATCCCATCAGGGCCTGAGAGCCTTTGGAAGGAGCTCAAGCAAAACTTACACATGCACTTGCACCCACGCACTCACGATCCGACTCACATGCAAACTATGTGCTGTTTTCAGATTGTGTATGTGAATTCCTGTTATAGGAGATTTGACATACTCCCCTCTCGCTGTTAAACCAGTGTTTTCAATAGCAGGCCAGTGAGCTCTTCGCTCTTGCATGCGAGGTGACGTATGAGTGGACAAGCATCCCCGTACAACTCGCATGACTCGAGTTTTCTGTGAGGCTTTCTCGCTGACCCGTTGCTGTAGGTGAGCCAGACTCCACCATATTGTTTTCTCCTCACAAACCACAATATATCGATGACCGACGCTAGCAGGAATGCCTATTTAGTGGCCTGCTTTGTTCCCGAGCATTGAGAAAATGCACACATGGACGGAGTCGCCGTTTTAAACGAGTCGACGTCTCCTAACTCTGTTTATCTCACGGCCAAAATCGAGCTGCTAAAAAGAAGTATGTGGGAAAGAAAGGGAAGTTTTGGTAAAGCGAGAGGCCTCCTGGAGGTTTTATGTGGGACCAGGGGTAGAATTGGCCCTAAAGCCCAGTCTAAAGCTGCTTCAGCCTGGATAGCTGTCAGACTGGGATATGATTCACTCCCCTGTTGAGGTTGTGCTGCTCCCATGGGTGACATTACTCATCTCCTTCTCTCTACTGACTGACAGCTCCACTACCAAAGATCTGCATCTTTAAGATTGATCATACGTACATAGACACCTGTAAATGTATTTATGCACACACTGTGCATTATACTCCGACTATAAACATACACACCTGGAAGTGACTCTTTTATTCACACGCGTTCTCTTTCTCATGTCTCCCTCCCATCTCAACAATCACCCTCCTGTTTTCTCTCTCAGAGTGGGAACTCGGAGGCTGAGGAGCTGGTCTACAGCCACTACGTGATCTGTAACGACACCCACGAGACGCTGCGCTTCGGCCAGGTGGACACGGACGAGAATGTGCTGCTGGCCAGCCTCCACAGCCACCAGTACAGCTGGAGATCCCACAAGTCACCTCAGGTAGTGCACGCACACACACACACACACACACACACACACACACACACACACACACACACACACACACAGCTACATATACACTATGTTAACACTCTATTCTGAAAATGTGTTCCATTCCTGAACAGCTGATGTTGAAGAATCCTATTTTGAAGACAGGGTTTTTCAAGGGTTCTTCTCAAGACTAAGTGTTCCATTTAGAACCCTTTCATCCAAAGAAACCAAAGAGTTCTTCAAGGATTGTTTAAATTGTGTGTGTTCCGATAAGATCCGAAAGATGCTCCGAGCCCACACGCCCCCAAAGTATCATATCAGCCTAGGTGGGTTCTAGATGAAACTCTTGGAATGTAAAAGGGTTCTTGGTAGGACCCCCTGGATGAGTTCTAAATGAAACCCTTTGAATATGAAACGGTTTCTCGGTAGGACCCCCAGGATGAGTTCTAAATGAAACCCTTTGAATATGAAAGGGGTTCTCTGTAGGACCCCCAGGATGAGTTCTAAATGAAACCCTTTGAATATGAAAGGGGTTCTCGGTAGGACCACCTGGGTGGGTTCTTCATGAAACCCTCGGAATATGAAATGGTTCTGAGTAGGACCCCTTGGGTTGGTTCTTGCACCTGTAGGCGGTGGCAAGGTTCTGGGTGGAACCATTACATCATAGAGGGGTTCTCTATAGAATCTTTTATAGGCGGTTATAGGTGGAACTTTTCGCAGATGGTTCTAGTAATCCTTGCTAGTATATTGGGTTCTAGGTATGATCTTTGATACAAGCTGAAGAACTCTCTGGTTCTAGTTAGCACCTTACTTCTGAGTCCATAGTTTTGGCACAACCAGTATACACATAAACACAATACACAGATACACACACTTACACATTCTGGACCAGCTATGTATGTACTTCATGTGCACGCACACACACACACACACACACACACACACACACACACACACATCTCTGTCCACAGGCTCACCGAGGTTTACACACACCGTCGTCAGGGTGCAGCCACTATCTGTGTGTTTCTGTCAGCGCTCCCAGACAGTGCCCTGACAGCATTGTTAAAGAAGATTGATTATATTTAACCCTTTGTGGTTTTGAGGTTGAGCGGAGGGTGGGCTGGCGATCTGTGGCATATGTGTGTGTGTGTGTGTGTATTTGGTGCGCACATGTTTCAGGACCCCTGTGTGTTCCGCGGGCGAGTGTGAGAAAGTCAAGCTTGAGAAAAGACATGGCCATAATTGCTCGCAGTAAGTCAGTAAGTCAAGTTGTATTAATCATCAACCATGGTTAATCTGTGCTCTTACCTCACTCTTGCCTACACACACGCACGCACACAAACACTCGCAAAGTGGCAATCTGGCATATCAGCGCGGCATACCACATCTCCTTTTTTTTTAAACAGCGAGTCGAAATGACCTCCGTGTTTTCAGGTTTTGGAAGAAAGATCGTCCGAAAGGGGCCAAGTGTCATCATAGATGAAGAATGTGATTCCGAGATGGTTCTGTCATGTATTATTCCATCATGTGTTTGTGGTATATGAAATATGTGTTCTCGAGATGAACACGATTTGTGAAACTAGATAAATAAGAAATAAGTGCAACTTTGCCAAAAACACTCAGCTAACTTATTGAGCTTGATAAAATGCCTGCCAATGTGTCCGCCTCGGCAAGTTGTAGCACACACTACTAATTAGATTGTGGGGTTATGATAATAATGGCAGTGATAAGAGAAAGGGTTGTATTGCTTTAATGGCCCTGCATGTGTGTTTTTGTAGCTTTTACAAATCAGTTTCTAGACGTGAGTCTTAAGTGGTTGTGCTGTTTTACTTAAGTCCCATGATGCTTTGGGGTGTCTAAAACAGCTCTGATCAACACAAGCCTTCATTCCCGACTCTCTCATCCTTCCTCTTTCTTTTTGTGAGCCTCCTCTCCACTTGGGCCCTAAGATCTTGTCCTTAACCCCTGACCTTTGTCACGTATATTACCAAACTCAGGTCCTGCACTTCCAGGTATTATTGTATATTTACACTAATACCCAAACACCCTCCTGTCACTCTCATCTCTTGGGATAAAGTACATTTTCATAATTTCGAAATGTCTCTTTCATTAAACTTTGAATAAACACATTTAAATAGCAGCTTACAGTGCATCCAAACAGTGTAATGCTGTAACCCCTTCCAAGTACATGAGTGAACACTTTTCAGCTTGGGACCCACAGAGCAATTAGCTCACTCATACAGGGGAGATGCTAATGCTGCGTCTTTCCTTGCCACGCACCATAGGGACCCACCGGATACAGGCCAAGCCCCATGTCAGGCCACACACCCCAAACCACAAGTTTAGAGAACGTGGCTGTACAATATTCCATTGACGTCGGCTTGGTCCGGTTCTCTTTAGTTCTGGTGCTTCGGCTCCCATCAGCTCGATGAGATCAGTAGACCTGGAAAGTCTCCGGCCTCCACACTGTTTCGGGGTGTCATTTGGACATTTGTGTTCTTGCTTGTAGCACACGGCTTCCCACCGTGTCCTCGTGTCATGGTATTTATGACCACACTGGCTGATCTCATTAGACCTTATCTGGCTAGTTATGCCACTGGCAGTAAGTTCCGTCCCGTCATTTGGGATCATGACTACCCCTGAATCATTGCTCCGCATCTGGTCTTGTCTGATCTAGTATTTCCCAATTACAGAATTACAGGCCCTTTTTTTTAGGATTCATACTATTCTGTTTATGTACCTTTTTACATTGCTATGTCGGTAGTGTGGGTTGGCTCTGTCCCATCGTTTCACCCTCTCTAAACCACCAAACCACCATCAGTCTGTCCAGGGTCCATCTATTTCTAACTCTCAACCTCGTCCTTTTATCCCATTTAATCCAACGCACACATACTGAAGTACACATCCCCCGTCCCTGCTGCTCATGGCCAAGCTTGTCTGGTCCAGGAGTCCTGGGGCCTATCAAGAAGGCAGACCGTCAGCCTGTCCTCATGGCTCTGGTATGATGTGTGCGTCCCAGCTGACCTGTCCCCCATGCGCGTGCACACACACACACACACACACACACACACACACACGTACAAGCCAAAGCTACTAATCTGCTGTTGTAAAGTAATCTGTCCCCCTTTTCTTTCTCCGGCTCCCCCGGGAACCCACTGGACATGATATCATTTTGAAAAAAAGAAGGCGGAATGGACAGGGAAAAATGAGAAATTCAAAAGGAGGGTAGCAAGGAGTTGTCAAAGGGGATAATGTACAGGCCTCCTCGGGAAAAAACGGGAGGACATGGAAAAAAGGAAGCAAGGGCAAAGGATGAGCCATGCTCTTAACACTCACAGATTGGCTGAGAGAAGTCTACAGTGGCAACGCAGCCAAAAATGTGTCGGCTCACTATCTCCCTGTCCCTCCCACCTTTCCCATTGCTCTGTTAGAAATGCACTCGCAAACCTATCAAGGCAATACAGATGAGTAGATTTGCCAACTGTGCTTTATTATCATACCTTAAAATCCTTTAATCCTATCTTCTGTTATTGCCAGTCCATAGAGTCAACAGAGTCAGGAGAGAGAGGACAGAACTTCCTAACGGAACAGCTGTTGTTTCAGCTTGAACTAAAAGAGGGGAGGCATAGTTAAAACCTTGCGATCTCCCGTGTGTCTTTGTGTGTCTGTATGTGAACGAGGGGAGCGTCACGTCTGTGATGCTGAGCGGTCTGACCGGCGTACGCTTCCCACGATGTTGACATACCTCCGAATATCTGTCACTTCTCTGCGAAGAACGCCGGAGCGGAGTGTTTTCGCAGTGCAACGTGAACCTCGGCTCGGGTCACACACCCTCTCAGTGCTCCTCTGTTTCCCCCGTCTCCCTTCCACTCTCCACGCCTGCCCTGCTCCCGCTGTCGGTCATAACCAGGCGATGGATTAAAAGGGTCGATTGAGACAGTCACGTCCATAGAGCTCGCTGTGGTCCAACACTTGATCAAATACACACACACACACACACACACACACAGTGATAAAATATTTCTTATAGCCTGGAGTCTGTCAGGCCTCTCAGGCCAATTTCTCTCTTTCAGGCTCAGCATGCCTTCACGTCCCCGCATTTGCCAGCCAAGGTGAAGAAGTTTATAAACACTCGCAATTTACCCAATTTTATGTTTTTTTTTTCTATTAATCTTCTTTCTTTTACATAAAATATAAGAGATAACAATAGCTAGAGAGATGGACCGATGCATCGATTATGAATCGGCAGGACGACTTTAATTAAGTACATCTATCTTGCACACAAACACACTCACTGTCCCCACCCTGCTGTTTTGCAGGGCTCTGGCGTGTGGTGTGGTGTGGATGGTTGGAATATCTGGCTGCTTGGTACAGGATGCAGCCTTGCTGATGGAAATCCCTGTGGTTAGTGTGGTTAGCAGGGAGAGGGGCGTAAAAAAAAGCCCCCTAGATTTGGGAAGGACATTTTTAAGTTCCTACAAGAAATATTCACGATTTAGAATGAATTGCAATTTCCTCCAGGGGCAGGCTTCTACTGAGGAGCTCTCTATGTGGATGTGTGCTGGTGTTTGCACGTGTGTGGTACTGAGCCATGTGTGTTTGTGCGTCGGTGTGTCTCTGTGTGTCGTTCCCAGGGGTAATGTGCTGGAGATAGCAGCGCAGGGCTATTAGTTTGTGGTTAGATTGGCCGTGTTGTTGGAAGCAGGCATGACAGGGAGGTATGAGCGTGTGTGTGTGTGTGTGTGTGTGTGTGTGTGTGTGTGTGTGTGTGTGTGTGTGGGTGAGGATCGTGAGAGAACTTTTACGGCGTGTGCTTGTTCACGTGGGTTTGTGTGTGTCGGCATGTCCGGGTTTGATGGATTGTGTGTGTTTCCTGTTGCTCACTTGCCATGGCCACTTTTGCTGTGTCAATCCGCTCCAGATTCTTGATTTCAACCTACAGCAGCGTTCCGCGGCTCATTATTCAAAATTCTAAACGTATTGGATCTTTTGTCGAGCGGGATTTCATATTTGAGCATCCTGACTCATTGTTTAAGGAAACACTGCCCTCTGTCGAAGTGGTTTGGTGGGCCGTTCCATCCGAGATCGGAGATTCGGCCAACCCTTTGGGAGATATCAGCTTAACGCTGATGAAAGAGGCCGCTGTCCGGTTTGATCAAACCTACACTTTCCTGTTGTTTATCCATTACAGCGGGGTTCGGTACAGGAGGAAGGCTGAGTTTTTAAACTGACATGTATTTGGAGGCATTGAATGTGAGCGCTGTGTCATCAGGCAACGTTTAAAGATTGCTTGGTGACTCATTTCCATTTTGATAATGCTTTGTGTCTAAGCTCACGCTCATGTGTAGTACAGTCATTTATTCTGTACTGTCACACTCTTGACCTTGTCCAGATGTCTTCTGAAACAACTCATATCTATTACAAAGTCGAAGTTTTGTCAAAAAAATATGCCAGAAAAATAGTTAGGCCCTATATGTCAAATGCAGTATTCCAAAAATACTAGGATGTCTTACTGCATTTGCGTGCGTTTTGCAGGATGCAAGCCAGTGTTCTTAATCCTCTGCAGCAGATATTTGAGCATGAGGGTCAAGGTGTAGTGTTATGACAGTGGATCAAAAGTGGTTCGGGCAAGACACTAAACCTCACGTTGCTCTGGAAGGCGGTGCCATCAGTGTGTGGATGGGCATTAGATTAGATCCTGATGGGCAGGTGGCATCAGTGTATGAATGTGTGTGTGTGAACGTGTGAATGTTGACATGGAGGCTACAGCGTTTTGAGTAGTCTTAGGTGCTATATAAATGCAGGCCCAACAGGACTTTGCTCTTGTCTTCCCGGGAGGATAACCACAGCTTTACTCCGCTATGAACGATGCACATTCCTGGTCCAGGTTACATGGTGAATGTCCATGGTGAGTGAGGGGGGCTTGACCTTCTTAATCAGCACAGCTGAAATAATACAGTAGAAATGAAACGGGGGGGGAAAGAGGTAAAAGGAACCCTACATCACACTGAACGTAACATGTTCAGCTCTGGCTGATGGATTAGTAAAACCAGCGTCCAAGAATCACCCTCTCCTATCCCTTATCTTCTCACTGACAATGCATACATGAATGTGTCCAAGCCAGATCCAGAGTCCTGGATATGGATTTTTAGAATACATAAAAGGTCCAATTATGACGAAAAACTATTTGATCATCAGACCTTCTTTGTCAAAAGCAAAATTCTGAAGCTGCTGAAAAAAACATTTGCTATATATTATATTATATTATTCCATATTTCAAGACAGAAAAACTAGATGCATCAAAATTGAACAAATATTAGAATTTTCAGAACTTAAAGCCATCATAAATCATAATGTATGTACAGTGTAAAAGAAAATGTGCATCAGCCCCTAACTCTCCCGAATCACTCAGCTCACACACAGGGAATTCTTTTGAACCTGTAACCTCAATGGCTGCAGAAAAAAAAGATTTTTGTTTTCTAGATGAACAAGCAATTTATGATTCAGGGCCGAAACTTTTTTTAATATAGTACATGTCCTTAAACTTAGTATATAAATATTGAATATTTTCAAATTTTATTCTTGACATGTGTTTGAGTGGAGCTCTTTTGCCCATTAAGAACAACCTGATTTATCCACCATAACCACTTTCTTATTTATTCCATCAGCCAATTTATTTAGTACCACGGTCTGATCATCATTTGTTTTTATGATTAATTTCATTCACCTTCACTGTTGCGTGTCTTTCAAAGCAACTCAACAGATATGGCTCCCTCTGAACGCCTGGAGGTCAAAGGTCATATGTGATTTCATGTTCCCAGCATGATGACATTTGCTTCCCAGGGCACAGGCCACATTCCTCAGCGTTGAGGTTTTGTGTGCCTTCACCTCCGTTCAACTTGTCCATCTGCAACTGGACCTCTGGTCTCACACCGATATCAGCTCACTGCAGATATTAGCCAAAAGGCTCCAAGTACTAAAAAAAGGGCTTAAGCTTTTGTCTCTAATATTTATTTTCGGTCTTCGTCACTGGAGAGTTTCTCCCAGCAGTGCTTGTTGGGAGCAGGCTTGATTAGTGATTTATAGGAAAGGTTTCGAGATGTTATGAACCTCACATTTGCCTTATATTGCAAAGACAAAGAAAAAAAACTTCAACAGTGTAACGTTGCCAGTAAATGTTTGAAATCAATGGCTCCTGAATATTCTGGGGACCCATTTTCGTCTCTCTGCAACCCACCATTTGGTCCTCATCCAACCATTGTAAAACAATGTACTACATCCCCCAGCTTTCTACCACAGCTTCCACAGCCAAGATTTCCATGAGAAATATAGTGAGGACAGTAAGTCTCCACCTTAGCCATCCGCCTTTTCTTTTTTTATCTTCATTCAGTTCATTCCCACTCTTCCCTCCCAACTCAGCCCATTTAGAAGTCTTTGTTTTCACACTCGTACTGACATGCTGTGAGATTTTATTTTGATTCAGTATTGTATATCTGATGAGCCATTGGTCTGTCATGACTCTATGTGTATATATATATTTGCGCAATTCCATCCCCTGTGCAGTTTGTCCCAGAGGAAGCTCTCCCTCCGACATGAGGAGATTAATCTAATTATCATGTTGATGAGAACCAAGCGGCTAGAATCCCATATTTGTTTTCCTATGTAAATCTTTTTAAACACGTCAATGTGTTAGCAGTTTAAAAAATGATGTTTTCATCTTCTCCATCAAGTCCCTGGCCTTGAAAGTACAACAAAGGGTCTTAAACCATGCGTTGCAGCCGTTTTTTCGGTTGGCAGAACTGTTCCTGGTTGGTCTCCACATGACAAAAGTGTTGGTATGTTTTAATGACCGTGGGCCACGTTGGGACAACAGACTTCTTCAATTCGTCCAAGTTCACCGACCCCTGTTGTACTATGATGTCAGTTAAAGAATGTCACTGTGGCATATGCCTTTTGTTTTTACAAGCTCCTCATTACTGTGTAGCTGAAGTCAGGGATAATGCCTGGCGAGGTGTCTATTATCAGGGATTACACCTTCCACCATGATCACCTGCCAAAGGGGGGAAAAGTGAACACTAAACTGTATTTGTCATGCTTTTTAGATTCTTCATTTTTGTTCTTTAGAACGTAACCACCGTCAAACAATCAGGAAAGAACACTTTAGCCTTCACTCCCTTCATTCACTCTTATAGCTCGCTCTAGATGTGCTCTACCTTTAACCAGCTCACCGTGTGATTCTCTTGTGAATCAAATGACAGGGAGGTGCAGGAGAAGTCAGAAGTCAGTGAGCTAATTGGTCCCGTTGGTGCTGCCCTGGCTTCAGCACCACAGACAGCACCTTGGTGTTGCATGACCACATGGAGCAGCACTGGGCTGTGTGGTGATTCTGGTGTAAGAACAACAGGTCACATGACACACAAGGACCCAGAAAGGCCTCTCACAATACACTGTACGTCCACCATGAATAGAAGAAACACAAATGTTCTTAGCATCACACATTCAAAGTATTTTGTCCAACATGCGTTTGGAAAGAGCTGTTTCGAGATTTTTGTGCCATTCATGTGTGTTGGCTGTCAGCTAGGCAGATCCAGTGACATCAACGCAGACGCCCCAGGCAGGCCCCCGAGTTGGAAGCAGGAGGAACCTTTTTTTTTTACTGTATGGGCATGTTGTGGTGATAGGTTTCCTACATTTTCTTGGGCCTCAGTTTCATTACACGATGTACCACTCTGTGGTTAGGGGTAGCTGCGTAGGGCTAACCCACGCTGCATTTGTTCTTCAGCAGGAGAGCCTGCGGTTTCATCGTAGCGAACCGATCCTCTCTGTAGCGAAGTGTTGCTTTGCACTATGCATTGCAATGTCAACCCAGTGGAGACATCGATTGCATTCATGTTGTCTGAGTTAGAGGCAATCAGCCTACGCTTGCTGGTAGTTCAGATGCATTCTGGTTGTGGTCGGGATACGGGGGGACTGTGGTCGGCTTGTGATCCAGAACATGTCATCTTTTGTTCACTCGTTTGTACACAGTGTTGGTAAGGTTACTTTTGAAATGCAATAGCTTAGAGATAACTAGTTACCTCGTTAAACAGTAAATAATGTAGTCATTTTAATAACTTCATCAAAGGAATGTACCTTATTACATGATTCTTTTTCTAACAAATGTTTTAAACTGCGTAAAACAGATGTTATCCTTCTGCAAACAGCAACATTTAGATTAATATCTTTAATTTACTTTGCACTGTTTGCACTTTGCACTTTGTGGATGAGCTACAGTGTCATGGCAGGAATAAGTGAGTAGCAATGATGGATGTTTTCCGTGGATAGTGTGAGCGCAGCGTAAACGCCTCTGTCTGTACTGTACATGTTCTCTGTGTGTGCAGCATGTTCCAATAGTTTCCCTCTGTTGCATTTCTACAGAAGCCCAGGGCAAGCCTTTGTTTTCTGTGCTCCTCGACTGAGACAAGGTCTCTGTCCTTCCACGGGTCCTTGACTACTGACTCCTTCATCCCCCCCAGCATGTGGTTTGCAAACCTCTCTCCTCTCAGACAGTACTCCTTTTGTCAGCTCCCCTTCACATGGTGCAAACACTTGCTGCGTCTGCGTCTCCTGGAACCCTGGAGACCCTGGATGTCTAAGATGCCTTGGTAAAAACCAAAGGGAGAACTATGGAGCAATGTTAGTCAAGCGTAAACCTCTTAACGTCTCCTCTGTCAACCACGGACCCACACAATGCCTTCTCTCTGTACCTTCTTCCAGCTCTCAAACCGCTTCTTAGACTTGCAAATCTGGGCTTTGATGTCGCACTGCCTTGCATCTCTTGTGAGCGAGAGGGAGCCAAGGAGGAGAGAAGCATTGCAGACAGCTGTTAAAGCCACCATAACTCCCTCATGTTACATGGGTTAGCCCTCACTGCCCTGGCAAGGATGCTGTTGTGTCTCTCTGTTCTCTCTTTAACTCACTTATTTTTTTAACTCAATGCAGTTCAACTTTGTCTACCACCCTCTTTTTTTCTTTCCCGTACTAATCCTTTCTAAAGGACAATATAATCCATGTTCTTTGTGTTTTTTCTGGAGGTATAAACCTGTTTCTCATTTGTTAGGTGGCTGGTCCCAAAGTGATTTCAGAAGACAAAAGAGGCCTCTGTTCCACAAACCTTTATACTCATCTACGTCTATACGACAGGTGGTACGGAGACGTGTCAGACTATTTTAATACTCCTGGTATGTGAATTTGAAATTGCATCAATATCAAATTTCAGAAAAGCTTCGGAAAGTTTTGTTTGGATGTGAAGCTTGTTTGGATGGAAGTGATCGGTAATCAACCCTCTCAGACCCGCCGCAGCCTCGTCGGGCCTGTTATGGAAAGTTGTGTGCAACGCTACTGGTGTTGTTTATGCCTCTTCTCCGTGTCTCAGAGTCTCCGATTTCCTATTATAGTCTGAGTGAGGCAGAATGAAGGAATGGGAGTAATGGCTAGACGACCGACGACCACTGCGGCTTTGTCAGCCCTTCTTCGCAGCATCCAGGAACGCTGATTACATCTCCACTGTGGACAGACACTCGTGTTGTGTGCACCCAAGCACATTCCTGCTGGAGGACAATAGACAAATAGTGGTTACAGTGGCAGGAGTGATTCTTTCTGTCTGTAGGAGGACGGGGTTGGAGGGCATCTAGTGTGTGTGATAAAAAGTCCATTCAACGATACTTGTTTCTCTTTTTATCTGGGCTTGACACCCACATTATCAAAGCAGTCACTTTGGCGTGTGAATGAGGTCATGGCTCTGCGTTCACCAGGAAGTTAATAGTCATTGCTTTCGGGTATGACTGGCTGATATCTTACCCTCTTACAGGAAACTTCGTTGCTAATTTTCTCTCGGGACACGGGATTAAGCAACGGACCAGGCAGTAGACATGACATCGCACCCATGATGGAATGTGGTCGGTCGGTTGATTGACTCACTGAATATAACTTACAGTTTAGGCGGGTGATTCTCAGAAGTGAAAACCATTTCTGAATGTGTCAGATCCCATGTTTGGGTTCTGCGTTTAGTTTCCATAGAAACGGGGGAAATGTGTCCGATGGGTTTCAAAGAGTTAATGTGGTACTGATCTTGTGATAACACCAGACACGGTCCACAATATGATCTGGGTGGATTTCAAATCATGACCCTCTGATATTTTGGCTTAGCAGACAGGTGTTCCTTGTTACATTTAGGTTAGTCTGAATTTTAGCAGACTGCTTCGTTTGAAAACAGATGTCAAAGCCTCATTACGCCCCCATCAATAATACCTGCTGGATCTCATTTATTTAAGCAGCTTGGGTTGTGGCAAAGTCAGTTAACCAAATATTCAGCTTTCATCAAAGCTTTGTTTACGCTGACGTATTAGGGCCATTGTAGGTACAAAATAAATAAATTAATAATAAAAAACTGGGCCGAGAGAGAGGGGGGCAATATTCCCAGAAAAAAAGCAGCAAATACGATTGACCAACAATAGGGATGTAATAATATATGAGATGATGTGGCTTACTGTGGTCTTATTGTTGACATTAGAACAAAGAAGAATGGGGTTGATTCAGTTTGAGCCGGAGTAGACAATCCCATTGGCAAATCAATCAGGGGATTCAACTCTGAATCACCGTCATCATCATCATCATCTTTTGGACAAACATGTCACTTCACGATGATACGGTGCGGCTGGGATATGCCGTCAAACCCAAACCCATATCAATAACTTGTAGTTAGTCCATTTCTAAAGAATTGGGGTGAATAATTGCAGGTTGATTATATTACCGAGTGGAAAATATGTTTGCGTAAAACGTTCGATTGATACGTCAATGCCGTTGGTCAAGAATTTGGATGAGTGCTTTTATTTTGTTAACATCAGAGCTTGTGGCCAAAGTTGCAAAGTTGGAAAAGCAACAGTATGCTATGACCCTGGTCAAATCCCGCTCGCTAGCAGCAGCAACAGATAACAGAGAATGCAGTCACAGAATGAAAATGCTCTGTGTGGTTCCATGCAATTACTCAGTTTAACAATCCCCATGCAGATCATTCCGGTACCGAGGCCGGAGCCCAGCAATGTGCTGGAAGTTACACGTCCGCCATCGGCCAGCCATAATCACAATCTCCCCTCTGGGATTTAAGGGAAATGAGGAGAGATTGAGATTTCACATTTCTTTCACACTCAATACCAAACTTGGGTAATATCATAATATGACAGATGGGTTCTTCGTTGGTTTTGGACAAAGAAGTCCACGCCAGTGTCTTAGGGTGAGTGTGGGAGTTTTTTTAGGGGATTTATTTGGAAGTGAGATAAAAAACTTATTTAGCATCTGAGATTAGAAGGTGAAGGCTGGTTTTGCTCAAAATGTTGTTTTTCTCAGGATAGTAACAGAGTAACAGAATCACAGAGTGATTGCGTAGGGCATTATAATCCACATGTTTATCAAAGTCTCTGGTGGCCTTTTTAATGATATCCATATTCACATTTTTGGACATCACTTATTGCATTCCAGTTGTTTGTCACCTTGGCATGCTGGCAGCTTTACTCTCATGTTAGGCTATTGGAGCGTATCATCATCTTGCAATTAGAAAAACTGAAGTCTTGCTCTATTTAAAGTTGCTACAAGTCACTTTTCACTGTCTGTTAATAATAATAATAATAATAATAATAATAATAATAATAATAATAATAATAATAATAATGGATTGGATTTGTATGGTACCTTTTCCCCACCAGGAGACTCAAAGCACTCTGACAGGGTTCCAGGTTCCATTCATTCACACACATACCGGTGGTGGTATGACACAGTGATAAGGGCGGGGATCGGACCGCCGACCCTCCGAACATTGGCCAACCCGCTCTACCAGCTGAGCCACAGTCACCCCTGTTACATAACACCTCGACATAATGACGCGCGGCAGATCCACCGGTAACATTTTGTGCAACCAGCATCAGAGTGTTGAAACACAGAATTCCTCCGTGCTTATGTGCACAGCAAGCTTGTGGTATTGATTCATTATTACACACAGTTTCTTCTGCGCACCAACAGGCGTGTTGGAGTTTGACACAATGAAAACAGTTCTACGGAAAGTGGTGAATCACTTTGTTTGCAGGTTGTCCGTACGTCTGTCTGTCTGGTCCGTGCTCTTGTGAATACGTTTTTTTGGTGGGTAAAGGTCAAGGGCGGCCCGTTTTTGTGGTATCTTGTGAACTCCTTGAACCTCGGACTCAAAGATGAACTGATTTGGTTGTCAAAGGTCACCTCAGGTGTCAGGATTTAATGCAAATTATGACAACATCATATGAATGTCTAATAAGATAAAAACAAAGTGATGGATTTTTTTCTGAGTGTGGCCAAAGGATGTAAAATGCGACGAGATTTGTTGGCGGAGGCGTGCAACCACAAGGCGGTGATGGTAGCGATTCATCATAATGCAGGTATATGTGTGGTGTGATGGAGATTTCTTGGGTTGAAAAGTAAAGTTTGAAAATAAATCGTGTCCCAAGTCCAGACAACAATGAGTTTCCTCCGAGGAAAACGCTCTCCACGATTCCCGAAATGTTGGGGGGGGGCATTTGGCACGCTCCCGGAACACTTGGCACGGCAAACAGAGCAGCAACTAACCGTCAACTCGTGGAGATAAACAGATTAAAAACAAACACTCTTTGCAGAGAAAGAACCGACAGCACGGACATGTGAAACACGCTTATCATGAATCATATGTTGAGTAAAGCGAATGTCTGCATGGGACATATGGGCAAGCCTCATCTTCCTCCAAAGCCATTGCTATTGTCCAAGTTGTCCGGTCAGTTGAACATTGTTAGTGTAAGGCCGGGGCCTTAATCCATCACAAAGACGCAAACAGCTCCTTATTATTCATTCTTGTTATCCTACGTGTCCAGTTCATTTGTGTCACCGCTGTTTTTATTTTCCTTCCACCGCTCGGGTCAGAGCGGTGATGAATTCAAACAAGAGCGGCGTTGGCTGTTTGAAGCCTGAACAGAGACATTATTATGACTTCTCCCTTAAAGGTCAAGTTGAGCCACAGCGAGCGGAGGGAGGGGGGGGGCGGTTAAAGGAGGGAGAAGTGTTGAAATAACAAATTGGTCCTCACAGATGGTGCTGAGGCACGGCGGAGCGGCTTCACCACGCCGACGGTTCCACCATAATTAGCACCGATGCGTTTCCACTCAAACTCATGAAGACAGGAGCTGAGATTAGCAAGCGAAGGAAGATTTTTGAAGTTGGATGCAAATTATAAGGTTTCTGCAGCAACATTACAGTTATTTTTCCTCAAACCACCATGATCTTGACTGGTCTTGATCACAGTGCTGGTTTAGGGAATCATGGAGTCGTTCTCCACCCTTAGGCTTAACCTTAACCTCTGCCACCCGGCTGTTTACACCACCCTGCCACTTTCCCCCGTGAGCGCGTCCACTGAGCTCAAGATCTGAGAAATTATGTCATTTCCACTCAGCCGACAGGGAGAAGGGATGATCTGGAAGAAAGGGAACTCAGGCTTTGATTAAGAATGTTTTTGTAAAGAAATCTGCCTTCAAACGGTGAGGAAAGACTGCAGCGGAGAGAAACATAGGTCCTGACCAGGGTCCCCCGCGCCCTTTGACCTCGGGCGTAATTTGTTTTTCTTGAGTCAGATTGGCTAACTGTTCGGCACGATGAGGCGACGAGTCAAAGTGTAAATCTTCAAAAACGCTTTTCAGCGTTTCACTCTCGTTGCAACTCCTCTGGGGTTGATCCCCCCCCCCCCCCAGTCTCCCCTGTCCTTCTAGACCCTCTCGTTCACATGCATTCTTTGTCTTTCTCACGTCCTCCCTCTCTGACCGTTGCCAGTTTGAAGTCGCGGTTAGCCGGCAGGGCCGACACACAGAGAGTTCAGTTAGATGGAAGGTCAGCCACGCTGCCTCGGGAGATGAGAAGGCCTTAGATCTCCCCACGTATTCATGGCTCTGCTCCTGTATTGTGACCATACTCTCGTGACAACGTCCACATTGTTTTGACAAATGAGTTTCCTTGTCCTGTATGACCACTGTAGCACAGATGTGCTGAATGCCTGGACTGACATTCCAGTCCGCATTGCCCTTGTCCTGCATGTTGTGTGTGGATTTGGATGGAGGGGGAAAAGCTGCATGTAGGGTCGCTGCTGCGTTCAAGGCATTTTGGAAATATGGGACAAACTGTATTGATTAAAAATGGGTAAAACACGTGTAAAACAGCGTTTTGCACTATTGCGTGATGAAGAAAGCATCACCGGTCTGCAGATACAGACGTCGTTATCTTAGAGATGCTGTTGTGGCCCAAAATACAAGGAATTGTGTGGAAAAATGTCACCATTGTAAAGTTGTTTGGATGTCAAACGTTGGGACAGTGTCTGTTTATTGCCGTCCTCCTGGATCCGTGTGTTTACACCCAGCCACACACATGGATGTGCTCCACATCGAAGTGATGGATACGGAGCTGAAAAGATTGAGAGCCAAGCTGTTTGCCTCTTATTTAGACGTGTGGAGAACAGAGCCTTCCACTTCCAACCACACACACACACACACACATGCAGCCGTAATGAGCTTCCACATCAGCTGTTTTCCACCAGCCTGTTTATTGTGTGTGCGGCCTTCCATTTCTTCCTCCAGCAGCAGCAGCAGCAGGTCTGTTCAGCACCAGTAAACAGGAACTTTGTTGTCTCCCTTTTTTCTCCCGACCCAAATCTTCTAAACAAAGAATCTTGCTGTTTACTTGCCTTTTGCTCAGGGATAAATAAGGGGCAAGAAGACTAACCTCTGATGTCTGGTGTCTCTGTCTGCATGTGTGTGTGTGTGTGTGTGTGTGTGTGTGTGTGTGTGTCCTGCAGCTGTTGCACATCTGCATCGAGGGATGGGGGAACTGGCGCTGGTCAGAGGCCTTCAGCGTGGACAACGTAGGGACTCTGCTGAGGACCATTCAGTACAAAGGACGCACAGCTTCACTCATCATCAAGGTGGTGCAGCTCAACGGCGTCCAGAAACAGGTAGAGTCTGTTTGAGTCATGTTTTCATTGGGATGGGAAAACATCTTCAGTATAAACTTTGAGAAAAAAAATCTAGATTTTGTATTTCCTGGCTTCATCACTAGATGGAGTTTGATCCAGTGTCATAAACTTCATGTTTTGTATTTCCTGGTAACAATAATCTTGTATACAAAAAGTTCTTAGATTGCATAAATAAGCATCAAGGTTAAGCAGAATAATGATTTATCTAACCATAGTTAGTTTAGGCAATGAAAGGAGAGACAGCGATGAGGGTTTCTCAACCAGGATTTCATTTACAAAATAAATCCACGGAAAAAAGACTCACAATGCTGGCAATACTCTTTAATTGAGTATATTTGTGGTGAACTTACACCACAGCAATAAACGGGGTCCAGTTTTCAACAAAAACCAAGAATGCTGGCACTGTATTCTGTTTTTTGTCAGTTTTCATAATCGGTTTTATAGCACTAAAACAATGGCTTATGAACTTGAAGCCACCCGAAAACACAATGTGCACCGTCAATCCGCAGAGAAGATCACAGGAAATCATAAACCAGCCACGTTCCCCTTTTTTACAGCAAGGACAGTGGTGAGTCGTGTTTTCCCACAAATACGAGGCCGAGCGGTCGTATTCCTGAAAATGCCAAGATGCCGTCGGATTACGGCGGTGAAACTTTGTTATGCAAACAGTGTCAAGTGTCGCGCAAGTCTCCCTCTCGTCCTCCAGACAAAACAGACTCGACCCCTGGCATTCCTTCCCCCCAGTCTGTCCCAGACTCTGTTTACATCTTGTTCCCATTGCATCCAATGATAGGGTATGAGTGTTGGTCACATCCAATTCACAGCACAAATCCTCAGAGTGGGACAGTGGCTGCCACTACAGAGGAGATTGGCCCCCGCCTGCGTGAGCATCGCTCCTCTTGTTTTTCTTTTAAGGGAAAGGGGGGATTAAGTGTCACATACTGCTGTACTGTTCTTCTATGTCGAGCTAAGCCCTTTTGTTGTGACAGCCTCTTAACCATTTATATTGGCACCTCATGTTGTCTGCTGTTTAAAAAAAAAAATCCCTGTGTGTGTGTGTGTGTGGGAATGGATCTAACGTGATGATCGATGGAGAGATTTCCCTCATTCGGTGCCAAGATATTAACCTTCCGAGGTCATTGTCAGTGCCACAACCTGTGCACACCCGTAGCGCACGCACATACGGACACAAACACACACTCAGAGTGGTGGAAGCGATCCATTCTGAGCACAATTAGATGCGTCAGTCCCGGATGAGAGCTCCCTGGTGGCTGTGGCTTGGCTCGGTGCATTTGTGTCCATAAATACAGACGTAGGGAGGCCAAGTCCGGAACCTTCCGGTGGACCACCCTGAGACCTTGTTTCTGTACAGTATGTACAGTAATCAAACAGAGAGGTAAAAAAAATAGTTTGCTCACATTTGAATTTTTCAGTGAATTACACATATTGGGTTAATAATTTTAAAAATATTTTGCAAGTGAGGAAAGTTGCATTCTGTCGTATAGCTGTTGAATTATAAGGCTGTGAAAATACATAATTCCAAAGACCGCAGACCCAAAAGTTGCATGAATGGCTTACATAACTCCGACTAACGGGTCTTGTTTGTCTTTTTGCTTCCCGGCTGGATAAAACACATAAAGCTCAAAGTTGGGTTGCATTTCACAGCATCGTTGACCTTTCAGTGGTGAAGATTTGATGGATGATGACTTTCCCCACCATTGCTGAAATATATATTATGCATCCCCATTTCTCCCCAACGTAACCTCGTTCTCACACACGCTATACCTCGTTTTTTTGCCATTTAAAGTAATTAATGAGCTGAAGTGGAATCTTATAACGGTCAACAAAAACATAGATCTAGAGCTGAAAAGGAGTGTTGAAAACATCTTCCTTTAAGGACATTATAAGATCACAGGCAGCAGGACGTCTCTGTATATAACCTCCTCCTATTGCAGACAAGATGAATTACTGTATATTAATTGTGTCGATTCTCCCCAGGTAATAATCTGCGGGCGGCAGGTGATGTGCAGCTACCTGACTCAGGACATTGAGCTGCGGGTGGTGCAGCACTACGTGGGGCCCGACAGTCAGACGGTGGTCAGAGAGCACTGCGACTGCCTGGAGGCCGGGGCCAAGTTGGCGTCCTACGTGCTGGAGGACGCTGAGATGACGGAGCTGTGCGTGAGGGCCAGGGGAGATGAGGACTGGTCCCAGGACGTCCAGCTGGAGAGGAGGGAGAAGGGCAACGGCAGCTCTGTTGTACAGGTACAGAAACACAAACACTACGTGATCTAGACACAAGGAAGCGGTTCCCTTAAGGTCTGTCAGAATGTTCTTTACTGTTATTAAATACATTATTTCTGTTAAAAAAAGACATGTTTGATATCAAAAACGTACAGAGACACAGACGCCCACATCCCAAGCACACAACCGGCCGCACTCAGGTTTGGAGCTGGCGACTGGACCACCAACTGTGGCCGGATCCTCTCCTCCTGGGTGGCCACGGTGCACAGCGCCTCGCTGCTACTCACAGTTAGGAACAGATTGAGATCTTCCCCTCAGATTAGCTTACAAAGGCCCTCCAACCCATAACCCAACCATGTCGAGAGGCTGAAAATACAGTTTGTGCTCTCTCATAACAACGCTAACCATAGACAGGAAACGCTAGCTGATATGTGGGCACGGGGAAGGCTTTGAAGGCACTTTCTCACTGCTGGATTAGATCCAGACAATCACTCCTTTTCCCTGCTGTTCTCCCTCTTGTTCTGTGTTTCTTTTTCTCCTTCCCTGTCTTTGATTGTCCCTCTCTTTTTGGTTTCCTTCCTTCATGAGCCCCATGCTGTTAACAGCTAGCTAGTTTCCACGGCTCCGGCTTCTGTGTGCGGGGCTGAACATCTCTGACTCCACTCCAACCTCCGCTGTTATCTCCCCTCCTCAGATCGGCCGTTCATTACACATATGGAGGGTTGGCTAAGAATGAGAGCATGGACTAGTAGCTCGGTCCTTAGATGTCTCTATCGCTGTCTGTCTCCAGATATTTCACACGCTGGCTCGCTCATCCATCTTGCCGACGTTAACTCCTCTCCTTTGTTATCTTCATCCTCTGGCATTCAGCTCGTCCACCTGTTCCCCCCTCTCTTCTCTCATCCGTCTCCTGATTAACTGTATCAGTCATCCATCTGATGTAACTCCTCTTCCTCGCATCCCACCTTCCTCCTCCCTAACTCTCATTTTCAACATCTTCCTTTCACTTTGACAACCTACGGGGAGGTCATCCCGACCTTGTTCTGCGGTGGATCAGGCCTATTCGGTATCTGTTTTCCAAAGTTTCCCCACCTCATCCCAACAAAGCCGTGTTGCACGGCCCGCTCTATTAAAAGTGAATGTCAGCTCTGTGTCTTTGCTCCGCTCTGCTGTCCCCACCAGCACACGAAGTCCCCATTCTGTCATAAACTAGGCCACTTGTAATGTGCCTTGGCATCCCAAGACTTTAATGAGGAGCGGGGAGTGAATGGGACAAACACCAGTGACACATTAAGAGCGCTCCGCCTTCGGTGGGCACATTCTCAGTGTTTAAATCTTGCTAAGATTTAACTGCCTGTAATGGCCTATTTATCTGGCACTAGCAGTTGTCAGTCGCCTCGGCCATGATATTGTGTTGCAGGGCTTTAGGGAGACTTAACTTTTAACTACTGGAAGAAGCCAAGAAACGACGTTTTTTAGGACAAAACATGATAATGCGTTACTGATGGAAGCAATAAACATTCTGTCAGTGAATAAAAGGCAGCAAAGGCGTTAAAGTCGTCAAATATTCATATTTTATCACTGTGACCACAAACAAAAACATCCAATTGCCCTTGAGTGTCCTCGATCAATAACTTTCCTTTTATCCCAGTCCAGGTACAGTCAGACATGGACTTGTCAATAACAGACTGTCTCTTTTCAGGTGCCTTGCTCCAGTGGTTCTTTGCTGTATGTTTGGTGCACTCTCATCACTATTGAACCTGGCTCTCACATGCAGCAGAGAGTGGTGAGTATCCCTACATACGTGCACATTTCCATGTTGGTTTTTCTTTTTCTGATGCTCTATCTGCTGTGACTATATGTTTAGTTTTCTCTAGTCAGGTCGTGAAAGCATTTATAGAAGTTATTGATTATTACAGAACATGCCATTCTTCAGGCAGGCCATGATTTTGAATCCTCAATTGTCCGAAATATGACCCCCTTTGACCGAAAGCCCAAAAACAAACGCCCACTGCTCCAAAACTACAAGCGCTCCCTGCAACCAGCAGAAGCACATGGCTAATTATTATGCAGAATGATGTCATCGGACCTTCCCAGTGGCAATGTTTGTTTTTTCTACTATGGAACTGTCATGACCCAACTTGCGAGGGGGTGTATTTTCAGAACAATGGACCTTTGTTTTCGGGCTGTTGAACAAATGAACTTTCGGTCCAATGGGACGTTTCTCATACTGTTGGGGTTTGTGAGTAATGGGCAGTCCTCTGCTCAGGAACACCAAAGCATTACATACCCACAACACTGTGTGAAGGCAAAACTTAGAAAATTACTTTTCACTTCATTGATGTGATTTGACATACTGATCACAGAGCAGCGAACTCTTTTACTTGGTTGATCCGGACTTCTAACGGAAATGAGAAACTTCATAAGGATTCGTGGCAGCTGAGTTACTGAACATCACCTAACTATCACATCACCTAACTATCCTTTCCAGTGTGATTCTGTACAGTCTGTAGTGTGTGTAGCCTCACTGATGACATCTATCCCCATTTTTCAGGTGGTTTTCAGTCCACTGTTTGTCATGAGGAGCCACTTGCCAGATCCAGTAACCGTCCACATAGAGAAGAGGAGTCTAGGACTGAGGGAGAGCCAACTGGTGCATGGCGAGGGCCACCAGGAGCCCCTTTTGAACACTGAGGCCGACCTCACCCACCACCTCACTTTCCAGGCCAGGTAAAGACACCATCATGTAGATAGTATTGCCCAACATTTGCAATAAACACCGGTAAAGACAACATATCCGAGGTGTATAAAAAAAACGATCTCACCAAGTCCAAAAACGTCGATGTGACACCTTGTTCCGTTCCTCGTGACCGAGGCGGTTGCCAATCAGCAGGAAAATTCACAGGCATTTCAGTTCTTTGAGTCCAGTGTTATATTATGTCATCAGCAACCAGCTCATGCTGCTACAGTCTGACTCTGGTCTTCTATAATGGGGTTTTTCTTTTCTTTTCTTTTTTTTTTATGCCTCAATATAACAAAGATGGAGAGACACTTACTTAAGATTCTTTCACACCACATTCTGATTTCTGTGAGCCAACACAGAGACACGATCCAGGGGAATCCAGGCACATTTTGAGGGAACAGGAAGCCAGCTTGGCAGAAGCTGAGACACTGCTCCAATTCCAACATGTCAGGTTGGACCATAATTACACCTCATCTAGATACAGGCCCGAACAGAGAGCAGGTTTCTCAGCCCCTTATTGCCTATGTGTTTGGATTGTGTGTGTTTCTGTGGGTTGACGAGGAGTGTATGCGCACATGTGTCCTCCCATGTATGTGTGGTCTGTGTCCGTCGTTGTCTTAGTTGTGCGCGTGCCAGTGTAAGTGTGACAGCCACCACTTCATCATGGGCAGAGTCTGTCACATACATCACCACTACGCCCGTCGCTCGGCCCCAGTTTGTCAGTGCGTGTTCACACGTTCTCATATTGTCCGTGTGCTCTTGTAAGAGACAGCTCTTTATGCAGTTTGTCATGTCGGGGGGGCCGCGGAGCCGAATCAGTCGTGTGAAAAAATGTGCCCATGTTAGAGCATCGCCATGGTAACTCACATGTCACAACATATCAATAAGAGGCGCTTTAGCCCGAAGTGTCTGTCGGTGACACGAGTGCTTATGTTTCTGTATGTGTGGCCCCAGGGGGGAAATAACTACCACATGTACATGCTGTGTTGTTTGTTGTTGTTGCTCCTACTGTATGTTCTATCTATATATCTGTAATCTGTGTTGTTTTATGCAAATCCATGAAAGGCACATCACCCCGTTTGGTAGCGACGAGTGGCGATTTGAGTAAACAGAGTAAACGTCGAGTGTAATTGACTCCCCTTGAGAGATTTTTTTTATTTATTTTTTTTTATGCTGTAACCGTTGTGTGTTTAGATATCTGGTCACAAAGTTTGTTTTGATTCCAGCTGCCATTAAGGAACCACAGCGGCCATACAGTGACTGGGAATATATTTGGCCCCTTGTTGCTGGAGATAAATCCCTTTTTATTTTGGTGCAAATAAGCAAGCTCAGAAACAACTACGTGTCTTGTCTTTCTGGTTTGCGACCACAACTTGTGTTTACAATCCCCGACTCAATCCATCCCTCTCCATCCTCAAAAAACACACACTACAAGCCACGATTGTAAACGTACCTTCGCTCACACACACACATGTAACACATGCACGCAGACACACCCCCCCAAAACCCTCCAGGATGGATCCAATCTCCAGTGTTCGCTGGTCAACAGCTCGTCTTTCCTTCCTGTAATTACACATAGTTGTGGGCTCTAATGGACGAGGTAGAGAGCGGAGCTGCGGTCGGCGACACAAGAGACACAGACAAGTCTTAACCAGAACTGTTATGTCCTGCTCTCCTCGTATTGGCCACCACATTAGAAAGCTGAGGGTTACAATCAGAAGCCTCTTCCAGTTCTCTCCCCCCCCCACCCCCCCTCAGGAACCGCTTTGGATGAAAAGCTTCCTGTCAACACCTTGTCAACATCCTCTGTCTTACCCCAGATCCATAAGCAATAGCCCCTGTGTTCCTTTTTATAGCACAATGAGCACTATTAATAAACTTCTGCTCCGGGGTAAGGGGGCCGCTTTGCTTCAGCCAAGTGGAACTGGATGCAGCCCAGAGAAAGAGAAGAAGCTATTACAGTGTTTTTTTTTTTGTCTTGGTCTCTTTTTGTTACAAAGCCATAATCGACCAGTGTCTGGGGTTGAGGTATCCAATAGGATTATTTACTGCTGTTAAGCTTTTCCTATGATCTTTGTGAATTAGTGTTTGTAAGACAAGACTGCATGTCAAGGAAGGAAAAATCCAAAACAAAAAGGCAGATTCATCGACGTTTCGGGGCAAAAGCAGAGTGTAGATGGAGGTCACTTTAATTATTCTCAACAGAACAATAGGAATAGTCTGCCGCTGTCAAGAGATGTCTTGTTCAATAGTGGAATAAAAAAAAACACGCACACGTTTGAATTGTTTCTGGCGTAGGATAAGTAAACATGCTTCCAAAACCAGATTTTGCTGACAAAATATCCAGCAGTGGTTCCCAACCATGTGCCTTTATGACCCCACCAGTACGTAGGTTTTCATTTCAAGCAATCACTTATCACACCATCCGAGGAGGACGTAATCAAAGATAAGTGAAATCAGCTGGTACTGTGCCTGCTTGGCAGGAGGACCTGCAGATTGTTGGGTAAAGATATAGCTCATCTCTGAGAATCACTGAGAATGTACATGAGCAGAAATCAGTAACGGTTCCCCAGGGAGACATGCTGCACATGCGTCACGTTTGTCTCGTTAAAAAGGGGAATCTATATCGACGTGTGCTCCGTCTTTCAGGGAGGATGAAGACGCTTCCCACTGTGCCGTCCCGATCTCCACCAGCCTGATCAAGCAGATCGTCAACAAGAACGGAAACGAGGACAACCTGGACCACATCCTGGCTGACTTCTATGGTCCGAAGTCCTCCACTGGGCCGCCGTGGCCCTACACCACCAACAATACTGACAGGTACTACATTAAGTTGTTGATCGTCTTTTTATAAGAAAATTACATTCAAAAAAGTGCACTCATAAGCACCTGGGTGGGTTAATAAGGTGGTAATAATAATGACAAGTTATGAGCCATATTCACAACCAAACCAGCACCTGATGAGCCTTTGTAATTAGTCAACATCTTTATTAACCATCGAGCGTTGAACCTTCGCTGTTAGATTTCATAACGCAAATTTCATTGAGACCCACCAGAGTGAGTTCTCTAATAGTCGGCTTCGATGCAGCTTTCCTCCTCAAAGCACGGAGTTGTGCAAGCGAACCCTTTAATGAGGGAGGCTTTTCTTTATTGCTGACTCTTTGTTCACATAATAAAACCGTTAACTGCAAAGACAGTGCAGAGCCATGCATTAGAAGTCGTCCCCACAGGCCGGGAGCTTAAGGCTGTCACTCTTTCACGGTCCCACTTTCTCACACTAGTCACAGGGCCTTGCATCCAGTTAAAAGTTGGCACAGCTTTGCAAGAGCGTACAGTGTGCACCCTGTATAGATGTGTGTGTGTGTGTGTGTATATGTGGCCCTCGCATGAGGGTAAATACACAATCGGGGCAGCGCACATGTGGATCTATCCACATGTGTCACTCTGGGAATCATCTTTTGTCACAAAGCAATCACATGTTGATAGCAGCGGGGGGAAAAAAGACGTAGCTCTCCCACAGGCACCGAGTTAAAAGGAGTCCCAGGGGATCTACTGGACATGTGGTCCATATGTGTCCCTGCGGTTGCCCCGGGTCTCTCTCTCTGCACTCTATACATACTCAAACACACAGACTGTTGCCCAGCCAGTGTTGCAAACCCACACCGCCATACACATCGCTCACCTTTAAACGTCACACACACACACACAGTGAGGGGCTTCTATCTGGAGGTTTGTCTGGTTTCTCTCCGTCAGGCCTCTCTTTCCCCTGCCAGACAAAAAAAAAGAGTCCGGGCTCATTTCCTATCAATGGTAGTTTGTCTGAAACCAAGAAATCTGCTACTTTACGTTGGAGGGAAAATAGTATGAGCAAAAAAGAGGAGAAAAAAAATGCCATTAGAGGATTAATAGCACTGATTGCTATCTGTAAACACACTCAGAATCTGGACAGCAAGCCAAAGCCACAGTTTAATTTGTTTATTATTCCTTAATGTTGATAATGGTGATGCAGTTTGCTGTTTAGAAAGAGGGGTTGAGTCTCCCTGGCGCAGCCGGGAAAACCAAACCAACTGAACTCGCTGGAAAGGAGTGCGTAAATGTTGGGACTTGAAGGGGCACGGGAAGTTGAACGTGGTAAAAGTTATTTTTCTTTCTGCGTTGGATTTCTGAATAGAAGAGAGGCACCTCCGCAGTCATTAAACAAACATCTTGTAGTGGTTGGGGTTTGGGGTATAAGCTCGGGCTGCAGGCTGTGTCTGTGGGTTTCGGAGCAGTGTGCGTCTCAAAATTCACACATCTAAAACCCCTCAGCTCCGGAGTTGGCAGGTCTTGACAGAAGCCGCTGAGCGCATTTCTTTCAATTACCTTTTTTTTTTTTTTTTTGCGAGCGCTGTAATGTGATTTATTAGCCCTGCACTTTGTTGCCCTCAGCCTCGAGGTCAACGTCCCCGTTGGAGCACACAAACAGTGAGTGGTTAAGAAAAGCTATCGTCGGTGCTTTTTTTTTTTAAGTCCCATTTCACAGCGGGGACTTTGACAAGTTTGAGAGTGCAGGTTGGTAGTTTGAGTAGAGAGGAGGCGGCCCTGAGGGAGAGGGAAGACTGGGTCGCCTCTAATGGCTCTGAACTTCAGAGTCGAGTCTGAGAGAACTGTTTGTTTGGCTCTGTTCTGTTTAGGGTTCACAAGACCACGATTACCGTGAAACGACTGCTGTTGTCAGTGGATTGGTGGGGAAATGGTTGTGTCTGTCTGTCTGTCTGTCTGTCTGCCCATGTGTGTTCCCAGATGCCCCTGTCATCTGTTCTCTCTATCTGTTTTCTATTGCGTAACGAGACTGCAGACTTTCTTTCTTTTTCTATGTATTTGTTTAGCCTGACTGGCAGTCGGTGTGTTAATGGTCTGCATAGTATAACAATTGTTTGTTTATATACGACGCTTTTCAGTGCTGTTCTATATTTGGCAGAGTGTGTAAAACACGTTACATGGTTGGATTCCACGAGTAGACGGGGCCAATTATATCCTTACACTTTCGTAATTGAGCGTAAATGAGTTTTATTACCAAGCACACGATAATGGTTGTTTGTCAGCAGTGCATTACAGGTAGCTGTGTGTTTATATGTGTGTGTCATTAGAACCCGTACGCCCGTAGCCTTACTGTCGTGGCCTAAATGAGAAAGAAGAAAAGTAGAAATGTGTTCAGCGTGTCTGCCTGCTTGTCTGTAAGGTTTAGCCCCCTGGATAGAGTTGAGCATCACTCAAATCGCCCACTCTTTCTGCCTGTTTGATTGAATCAGTGTTATTCAAGTGGAATCTAATTCCACTGTGCTATGGTGGTTTTTTTATAACAGTGTGTTCTTTCCCCACAGGTCGGTGCTGGAGCCTCTTGCCCAGTGGGACAGTCCCATGCAGGTTAAATTATCCAGCTGGAAGGCCGGTCTCAACACTCTGCTGGTGGAGCTGTTGCCTTGGGCCCTGCTGGCCAACCACTCTCAATGGGACCTTTGGCTTTTTGAGGGCGAGACCATCGTCCTGCAGATACCAGCGGGCAAGGTCATTGTGCCGCCCAACTTTAAGGTAGGGTGTCAAACACAGTGTATGTATCCTGTAAGAGCGATTATAATAAATGAAAAATGAAAATCGAGGCTGCAAAAGCCAAGACTTTCCATCGACTTCCCCTCCGAACCCCTTCATTTGAAGGCATTTCTGTTAATAACTTGTAGCCTTCAAGCCCAAATCAAGATAATGATGTCCCTCCATGGCCACAGAAGACAATATGCAACTGTTTCCCAGGCTGAGTAGTGCTCCTCATGACAAGTCAACTGAACTTCATGTGTAAAAAGTCTGTTCTTGATTTTCTTACACCACTTACATTTTTTTTATGCCTTCGTGCCGCAGACAGCCGTGTCCCGGGGCATTATGTTGTCGTCCATCCGCGCGGGGCCATTGTTGTGGATGCGGTATCTCAGGAACGTCCGCAGATAAAAAAAATGTTTTAAACTTGGCACAAACGTCCACCTACGCTGAAGGAGGAACTGATTGGATTTTGGAAGTCTAGGCCGCTGTCACCCCATGACCATCCAACTCCTGTGATATCTCAGGAACGCCCCGAGGGAATTTGTTAAAATTCCCTTCAAGTTCAAAAATGTTTTTGGGATATAACTCAGAATATATTGCTAATTATGACCATTTCACATAGACGTCGGCCAGACATGGACGTGAACAGCACCAGGAAACATACAACCACAAGGCGTTTATTCTAGTTTTGCTCATTTTTTACATTTACATTCACCTTTTTCTACATCAAATGAGTAATATTGCATGAATATTTCTCATTAGATTAATAGTTAAGTATTAGCAAAAGTATTGATTCTGTATACTTTCCTAATTGTAGTCATCGCGTGATCTTCACTGATGTTCCTATTTCACAGCAGATCCATTTTGTCCTCAGACCAAGCCCTGGAAGTCGGCCTTTTTTGTGTGAGACCAGCTCTTCCCTCATCATGACTAATAAGCACAACACCATTCACCAAAGCTGCATTACAACGATCTTCCCCGCCTGAGTCTTTATCTGCAGCCAAGCTCTGTCACCGTTTACTGTAGGCACGTCTCCTCGCTGGCTTCTGAGATCAGAAGCAGAGGTCTGCAGATGATTTTGCCCCTGTGCATAACACGCCCGAACACATGATCGTTCTACCACTCGCCCAGCGCTGAGCTTATCAAAGAACAAGTGCTGATGAGGTTCAGCTGAAAGGAACAATATAAAAAGTTGTAAATGTTGAAAAGCCTGTGAAATAGATCAAATAAAGCATTGTTTCCATAGAGCCCTGCTGTTTATCATGGCACGACAAGTGAAGGGAAGAGTCGGTCTCCGCTGAGATGCCTTCAGAGCTGACAGGTTTATGGGCGAAGGCTGCCGTTTGATCGGCATGTTTCATGGTGCTGCAGGCTGCAGAGCCAGTCGAACAATCAGTGTGTCATTCCAGCATCTGTGGGACACTTTAATTACGTTCTCTCACAAAGCCAGAGTGCGATGGGAGTTATACACTCCTCAGATCCAGGACTGTATGAAAATGCCATGCAGGGAACACGGACACTGCTGCGCTGAGCTGTCGCTAATGTAGCCACAGCTGACCCCGGCATGAGGCCGTTTTCCAGAATGCAATCAAACACAGTCCGTTTTAATAGTAGAGTTTGTTTGACAAGACTGGCATAGATGTGATTTCCTCCTCGCCCTCTCCATGTTTCTTTCTCTCTTGTCCCCCACCGTCCAGGAAGCCTTCCAGATTGGGATCTACTGGGCCCACACTAACACCGTCCACAAGTCCACCGCACTAAAACTGGTCCACGACCTGACATCTCCTCGATGGAAGGAGGGGTCGGGCTCCGAGGTGGTCACCCTGGATGAGGAGGGATATGTGGAGGCCAACATCACCCTCGGTGCCTTCCCTGGACGACAGAAGGTGAGGAAACAGTCACCGGTACTCCCTTAAATTACCGAAAGTGTCAAAGCAGACGTTATCTGAGTGATTGTTTGACGAACAATCAAAATCGAATCAGCTCCGGATCTCACCACAAGGCTGATACCCAGATTCCCTCTAATAATACAGCTGCGTGTATGATTTATGGCTGACGACACTGTGTCCGTTGTTCCCTCTGCAGCTGTGTCAGTTCTGCGTGTCGTCTGTGGTGAGACACGGCATCCAGATCCTGCAGATAGAGGACAGAACGATACTCGTCAACAACACTCCGTTCATGATCCGGTGCAGGCCTCTGCTGGCTGAGCGTCCGCTGGGAACCGACGACCAGGTTAGTCGTCTTGAACGCCCCCCCCTGCTCTCGCCGTGCACCGAAGTGACGGGTTTTCTCCGGATCACGCTCTGCTTTCAATCTAACAGCCACACAAGCGTGCGATAGGTAAAACCTCAGTGTGACTCAGCGGACGCTTCCCAAGAGTTCGCCAGTGCTTCCCGGATGAAATCATGTCAGTCGCGTCAACTCTGGGTTATTTTTGTTCGTCGTAAAAAAAAAAATTTAAAAAAAATCTGAAATGCACAAACGAATATTTACGTATGTGCTTTTCACCACCTTCGCTCAAACAGTTCCAACTGCTTGTGCTGGCAGGGCGCTAGAACGTATGAGACATTTCAGACTACGCTAGGCTAATAATATTTCATACATCACAACACCTGCCCAGTCTCCAAGTCCCCACCGGCTTCACCAGCTCCCTCCAACACAGTGAAATAGTGTAAATTCTGGGCCCGCAGCTTAATTTCCTCACTGCTACCTCATAACCAGAAGGCCCGCGTGTTTCCATGTATGTGTTCGGCCCCTGCATCGTGTCTTTCCTGTCCCGCTGAAGTCTCTGCAACTTCACACATACAGTATATTCCCTATGCACATTACTCACACGCATCCACCCCAGAGCTACCACACATATGCACATTGCTCGGACACAGCAACCCGTTTTCCATCAGATCATGCCCCCCCCCCTTCCTCCTCCTCCTCCTCCTCCTCCTCCTCCTCTCTCCCTCCACTGTTTTCATCATGTGGCAATGGCACTTCATTGGGACATTAGACAAACACCCAGAATTGGATGCAGGTTTTTCCTCCTCTCGCTTTCATCTGCTGCTTGTCCCCAAAGAGTGCAACAATGCAGTGATGTCATTTAACGAGCCTTCAGATCCTCTTAAAGAAGGATGGCAGAGCTTGCCAGTTGCCACTAATTGACTGAAAACCCTTTTTTTTTTTTTCAGAGCGCTTTAAAAAAAAAAAACGAAATAGCGGCCGAAGGGCTTAACAATAACACAGACCACAAACAAGGCGAGGAATGCCTTTCTAGTTGCTCTATTCATCATGCTTAGTGCCTAATCCCTGTAGTCCTCCACTACTCGCTGCTCACTGGCTGCTAAACCGGCGCAGCAGGGCTTCTCTGCTACCAATTTAGCACTAAGCTCAGTGGGAGAGAGAAGAGAGTACAATAACAATGTGGTTTTACTATGTGTCTTTTGTTGTAATCACTTGCATCTTCTTTGCTCTCTCCCTCTCCTTCATGTCCTATCTCATATCCTCTTTTGATGCAACTTTCTGTCCACTTCTTCATTCGAACTCGCTTTCATCGCTCCCATAAAACCATGTTTGTCTCCTCTCTGCCGTCATTTATGCTTTTGTTTTTCTTCATCGCCCTTTTACTTTCCCACTGCTTTTCTTTCTTTCTTTCTCTCCCTCTCTTCATCCCCTTTTCTTTTCCATTCCTTCCCTTTTTCCTTCACGTCCTGTCTGAAGGCCTGTGAGATAGCAGAGACGGCCCCGTTCAGCCTGGCTCCCTCTGAGGAGTCGACCCCGGCCAAACCCTGCTCCGTGCCATGCTGGGACCTCCTCCAAACCGGCGTCCAGGCGGCGGTGGAGTTCCCTCTGCCGCTCAAGCACATGCTCTTCAGCCTATTGCCCAGGCACGACGGCGGCGTCGGAGCTGCAGCGTGGAGCCTCCCAGCTCCCATCCGACCAGACTTCCCAAGGCAAAGTCTGTCTGTTCCCGGGGAACCGGGCTCCGCGGGTGGGCCGAGCAGCAGGTGGGTGAAGCGGAGCGTTGGCGAGGTGCTGGCTGTGACAGTCCATTTAGAGCAGGGCACCGAACCCCGGCTGGCACCAGACATAAAGCCCTGTTGCTGGTCACAGCTTGTTAAATACTGCAGATGAAGCAAAAGCAGAAATGCCCTCAACGTTTCCACTGTCAGCCTCTCTGCTCGCCTTGTGCAATCGATCCCTTTAAGTCCTTCTTATGTCTTCATTTTATTTGTCTTAGTTACTATCTTTCGCTCTTTGATTCCTCACAGCCTGTTTCAGCCCGATTAAAAAAAAGCGACTTCATCTTTCAATTAACAGAACTACTTGGCTCTCATTGACTGTGATATAATGTAACATGTGTGGAGCCAATCACGCACACATAAATAGAAACACACGGCCTGGCTTCGGTTAAGGCTCTGCCCGTGGACGCATCCCAGAGGTTTGCAGACGGACACAGTGGTAACGGGACGTTTGACGTGTCGCTGGGTGTGTGAGCTCTTATCTGCGTGTGGTTAGAAGGGGCTGGGATGCGAGCTGTCTGCGGGCACTTAATTTACGGCCTTGTTTTGATTTGTCTTTTTTGCAGAGGCATAGTACTGACATATCAGGAGCACCTCGGGGTGACATACGTCATCCTGAACGAAGACCCCTGTCCTCGGCTGCTGATCCACAACAAGTGTCCCATCCCACTGCTGCTAAGGGAAACTGTCAAAGGTAGGGAAGGTCATTCCCCTCTCCCATACTACTACTAGTATACTATTTTAATACTATTTTGTGTACATTCTCCTCCTATTTTCAAATAGAAACTCCAAGGACTGAGATTTTCTGCCGTCTTCTGCCTGCTAATTGCTCGCTGCACCACGAGCTCTACCACCACTTTTCCAGTTTCCCAGACTGCAGGCAGAAAGAAACACTGCCCGCACTGCTGCTGAAAACCACCTCAGACCACGGCTCCACCGACTGGACTGACCCCGTAGATATCAACTGCCCCGGCACGCAGGTATGGTCTGGTTTCAGGATGTCGTCTCAGGTGTGAGGGGATTTCACGCCTCTCAACAATATATTTACCTTTGACTGTAATGAGTTACTGAAGGAATATACATTATTTTAGATAAGATTATACACAAAAGTGTTCGTTATGAGAGCTTACTTTCTTAAATTCTGCAGATTACATTAAAGAGTGACCCTAATCTCCCTACAGGTACTGCAGACGGTGGAGCTGCAGGTTGTCATGCTGAATAGCCCCATCGTATTAACTGACTTATAACAGAAAGAAACATGACGACAGCCCAAACGTCGCTTTATATTAGGAAAAAGACATATGACAATATGCAATATGCTTTATCTTAGTGTTAAAATGTCATGTTATGGGAGCGCCGTGGTAGCCGAGTGGTTAAAGCGCATGCCAACCACAACATCCCAGGTTCCATGGCGGAGGTGAAGTGGCGAGCCGGCCACTGTTTTCAGTTTGGTCAGTGTTGCAGTGTGTGGGGGTGAGCCAGATGTTACGGAGCAGTGCGTGTAATGTTTGGTGTTGTGTCTAGCCGGCTGCAGGTTGGGGTGAAGGTGGAGGCGGCGTATCTCTGGTTACTGTGAGGTCTGCCTCTGACCTGTGTGGTAGGGGTGAGAGGTCAAAGGTTGGGACTTGTTATGGCTGCTCAGCGAGGCGTTCGGCGGGGGTCTGCTTCCTCTTCGTCACATGAGGGGGGCTGATCGTTCTCAACCTGGAGTGTTGGAGGTTAAAGAACGGTGTAAAGAGCGCTGGGCTATGAATCTGTGGACGGCTAGAGTTACCTCCTCAAAGTGTATTTGGGGTGAGAGTATATCTACGTGTATAGATCTCACCACGGGTCTGTTTTGTGTTGCCAGGTGGTGTTCCTGCCAGGTTTTGGCTGCCTCTACATGGATGTGATGTATGAGAAAGGCACCCTGGTTCTGTCTCTAGCACCAGAGGGCAGCGTGGACGCTCTCATCAACCAGCACAGCAGGTACGTGTGCACAGGCAGTGCTTTTATTGTTGTTGTTTTATGCTGCCTACATATTTGAGCCATAAAAATCTCCCCGCGTATGTTGTTCTTCCTAACCTCAAGGTATCTTACCCATGTGCCTTTTATTGTGTTCTACTTCGGATTGCTTTATGATTATCATTAACAGCCATGTTTTTCATGCAGCAGTCGCTCCTCGACTCCAGACATGAAGAAACAGGCATCATTTTGCACCACAGGAGGGCAATAAAAGCGTCTTGTGTTGTCACGGGGGAAATTAATACAGTAGAACATGGTATTACAGCTTTATTCCATTACATCAACACATAGCCGCTTTTTCATTTTGGCAGGACAGGAAATTAATATAATCACGTATTGGGTAAATGTAAACAAATAACGTCAGACAATGATCTTTGTGCCGGCGGTAGGAAATGCATGAAACAGAACATGAATCAGCGTTGAATGAGTCTGAGTCACAACACGCCTACTAATGTCTGAGATGGAGATGTTTTCTTCTAGACAGTAATAAAGGGCAGCATGGCCGTCTAAATGATCACTAGACATGCATCAATGAAAAACTAACTCCTGTTTGATTTTCAGGTCTCCTAAACTGTCCGTCAGAGTCCTCCTCAATGAAGCCAGTGTGGTGTTGAGCGATGACATCACTAATCCCTCTGGATCGGTGGAGCTGCTCAGACTCACGTTGACCAAGCTGCTCCTCACCCTGGCCCCGGCCCCGCCCGCCTCCCTGCCCCCGGAGCTAGCGGTCGACCCCGACGCGGCAGCGCCCATCTCCGCTCTGACGCGCGACGCCTCTCTGATCGAGGTCTACTGCTCCAGCCTGCAGGTCGACAACCAGCTGTACAACCGGGCCAGTTTCCACTTCCCCGTGCTGCTGTGCCAGGACCAGAGAGGGGGCGCTGAGACGGGGGGCTCGTGGAGCAGCGACGCCAACCCCACGGAGACTCCCGAGGCCCTGGAGGAGTTCAAACGCTCATGTTTCCTGCAGCTGAGGATGACGCTGGCTGGGGACAGATGCACTGCAGAGGAGGTTTCAGTCATTCTTCTGTCTTTCTATTTCACAGAGGTGGAAATTAAAGAACAAATAATTAACTTAAATAGAATTTTCGGGTATCTGTACTTGAGTATTTATTTTTCAACTTTTGACATTCTATTTTTTTTTATTAATATGATGTGAGATTACGTTAGCCTTGCAAAAAACAGCCAGTAGAAACGTCCTTCAAGGTGATTATTTATACCAGTTTTTCACTTTTGCTTGAGTAAAGAATTAGAATCAGTACTTCTACTTTAACCAGACTCTTTTTGAACACACATATCTGTCCGTTTGACACCTCTGGTTTATTACAACCTTTATTTAATTAGAGTTCAGATCTCTTTTGCAAGAGAACCGTTAAAAAAGGACTAAATTCCCTCCTGATCAACAGTTTTCATAACAGCTTTTTGTGTCCTATCCTCAGATCACCTTCCAGCTCCAGCCTGCCAGAGTCTACCTCGAAGACACCTTTGTTTACTACATTAAGACCCTGTTCCACACCTACATCCCTGACAGTGCCATGGCCTCGTCCACAGAGACCCGGGGCGGTAGAGAGTCTGGAACAGCTCCCGTCCTCCCTGAACAGGTGCAGCACTCATGACTCATGATGTTTTTATTTAGGCACTGATGAGGCTGCATTTTTTCCTGGTTCCGTCATTGCATTTTCACTACATTATTACTACAGAGGTGCATTTAGCTCAGGCCAGACATCCAGGTGAGGCATCCGACCTCATTATTTTGAGCTTGCCAACGAGGGAGGTCTGCTCATTTAGCAGCTGTGTTTAATTAATAAAGAGAGGTGACGTGTTTGATACGCATACAAAACCATGTTGTCACCTTCATACTATCTTAAATAATACTTATTTGGACAGGGATAGATCATACTGTGTGTAATAATTCAGCTATTATTACCTTGAAACTTGTCTGTGTATCTCAATATGTTTATAATATATAATATGTGTTGTTTATTTGAGGTCATATGTCAGGAAACCCTGTTGAAAAATGAATAAAAGGTTCTTAAAAATATATCTACTAACGCTAGTAAATCACTTCCAGGTGCTTCAGTCGGTGCAGGCGTTGGTCCGCCCGGTGCGGCTGCAGAGGTTGATCATCCAGCCGGTCAACCTGTTGGTCAGCATCCACGCCTCCCTGAAGTTGTACATCGCCTCAGACCACACGCCACTCTCCTTCTCCCTGTTTGAGCGAGGGCCGCTGTTCACCACGGCCAGACAGCTGGTCCACGCTCTGGCCATGCACTACGCTGCCGGAGCCCTCTTCAGAGCCGGTAGGTGGAAGTGGATGGAGGGAGGCGCACCACTTCTTTCTCTCTCAAACGCCTCATATTCATCAATCACGCCGTACAGCAAACAGGCCTTCGAGCCAGCTTGAATGGTCACGAGGCGGATTATTCTTCACACTGCAGGGACACAGATTTACAGTCTGTCTCAGATCGGCTCACACTCAAATCCACTCAGTTTAGGCAAACGTGGACAGGAATACAGGTGAGACTTCCCACCATGTCTTGAGTTGAGGTTTTGAACTAATTGCACCCAAGGGCTCACAGCAAAACTGTAGAGCTCCAGGAAGCAAAATCAGAATCTCTGGAGCCCAAAAAAAAAAGATTTAGATCCTCTCATACATCCTACGCTTTGACTGATGACTGGCGGTACGTTACGGATAATCTGTGGAGGGCAGAGTCCGACTTATCAGGCCCTATAACGGCTGCGTACCTCTCCCCTGCGTTGTCCTCATGTCTAGTCAAAGCCTCCACACATGTTCTGATTTAAGTCGGTCATTTCCACATCAGAAATCACCGTTCTGGACCAACACTTCCTTGCCGCTGTCTCTCGTTAGAGCCCTCATTTCTGCTCGTATTTCAACACATCACGTCACCTCGCTCTCCTCTTCCCGAGACAGCGTTGGAGTGAGGGGGCACCGGCGGGAAGCATTGCATTCTGGGACTGATTAGTATCAGGATGTATGGTATTACGATACACCCACAGGCGTAAAATCCCCACACGTACACATGCAAAAGACTTTAGATACTGTAAGGAGTGCACAGTTTACTATGTGCGTTTCAAAGCAGGACTCAGGCCTGTAAACATCGGCTCCTGTCAGGACTTTCTTCTTTACCAAAACCACAACTGGGAGACCATGTGAAGCAGAAACGACCACTCTGCCCCGCTGGAGTCGGTTTCCTACCATTAGAGTCCATCGCTCAAGGGCGAATTGACGGAGAATAAGAGCAGAGCGGGGTCGGCGTCTTGAAAAATGGCTATTTGATTCTTGAGATTGAATCGTCAGCGCGTAAATATCAATGAGCCGTGCCCTCTGAAGGGGACTCTGCGCTCGGATGAGAGAGATGAGGTGAGATAGTAGGAGGCTGTAAATCCATGTGGCGCATGCATGATTTCATGTGGGAGTGTGTGTGCATGAATGTGTGTGTGTGTGAAAAGAATTAACACAATGCTGGGAAAATAATCATGACGTACAAACATATTGTAAATTATTCAATAAAAGGTTTAGATTAGGAGAGCCAATCTAAACTACTTTGGGCGATAGTGAGTGTTTACTCGGGGGTCTTGTGTTCCTCCAAAGAGCAGGTGTTCCAGATGTATTTCTGCAGAATAAAATCCCCACTTTAGCAATGTAAACATTACGGTGGTGTTATACAGTATGTAATTCTGTAAATTGTGTCTTATAACACCATTGTGGCTACCTCCAAAAATAATACAATTCAAGTTTATTTATTTAAATATTTGCCTCCAGTCCAAGTTTTTCTTGAAGCCAGAAAGCAACTTTATGCTAAAATATTCTGTAAAAAAAAGTACATTATTTAATCACGATGGTTTCCATCCATCGTCTGTAACCACTTATCCTGTTCAGGGTCAGGCAGGGCGGGAGCTGATCATTAAGATGATTAATCTTATTTGACAGCTGTGCTGTGGTTGTCGCCCTGTCTCAGGTTGGGTGGTGGGATCTTTGGAGATCCTGGGCAGCCCCGCCAGCCTGGTGCGGAGCATCGGTAACGGTGTGTCCGACTTCTTCCGGCTGCCGTACGAGGGTCTGACACGCGGCCCCGGAGCCTTCGTCAGCGGGGTGTCCAGAGGGACCACCTCCTTCGTCAAACACATCTCCAAAGGTAGCTGTTCGTCATGTTGTTCTCTGTTTTGCAGCAGTGTTCTTCAGGCCAAGGACCCCCCTGGCTGATAGTCCCCTATTGCATATCATATAAAAGTGTTGCTTATTAAACCGGGCCAATAATAATATGTAGTGCAGCCTTTAGTTCCATGTATTTATACAGGGCTAAGTCATTTAAATAATAATTGTTGACAGTCTATTGACATCACAATTTGACAACATAACATTTAACAAGATTTATATCTGGGTTGTATGCATTTTTAATGTGTATTTTTGGAAATATTTCCATTTTTGGAAGAAAAAAAGTTTGGGATGAAATAATTGTAGGGAGCCCCTGCAGTAACTCTGCGGAGCCCCTGTTGAAGGTCTCTGTTTTACAGCACTGACTGCAAACATTTGAACATTTGAGCATGAGCGTGTCGATTTTGTGTTCAGGCACGCTGACGTCCATCACCAACTTGGCGACGAGTCTGGCCAGGAACATGGACCGCCTGTCTCTGGACGAAGAGCACTACACCAGGCAGGAGGAGTGGAGACGCCAGCTGCCGGAGAGCCTCGGGGACGGACTGAGGCAGGGGCTGTCCCGACTCGGCATCAGCTTGCTCGGTATGTGGGGGATTCACACGCACTCAAATGCATCTCGTGGAATCATTATATATCAGGGTTTCGCATCATTGCTAATCAGGAATATAGCAGCACTTTCCCTAATATTTTTGTACATTCTTGTTCGTTAAATATTAGAATGTTCCTTTTTTCACTATCAGTCATTTGGCAATAACACAAAATAAGTAGTTTTAGATGAGAAATGGCACCAGTTACTGAAACAATGGACATCAATACAAATGTCTTCTCACTCACACAAAAGTTATCCAGTATTTGGAATAACTTCCAACACACAGTGGTGTGCACAGTTCCAGAAAGCCTGAGAAGCAGCGGCGGAGACGGCATAGCAGGGGTTCGATAAACACCCGGACGGCAGTAAAACTATAGATGTATATCTGAGTTAGACACATAGAGCATATTGTCCCTAAAACCAAACAGCTGCACGCATCTCTCTGGGTTACAGTGGATTACAACTCCTGATAAGCACTGTCTGTGACAACATGTGTCATACAAGAAATAATACTCCGATATTTTCTGTTGGGCAAAAGCTCGTCTGAATTCCTGTCTGAGTCTCAATTCTGACACTTTGGACTTATGTCTTGCTCAAATGAGACTTGAGAAGATGCCTTGAATTCTTTGTGCGTCTCGTATTTTATAATTGTGCGTCTCACATTTTGTCCAAATAATCATATCAGTGAGAACACCCTTTTTCCCCCTATAGGAGCAATAGCGGGCATCGTGGACCAGCCCATGCAGAACTTCCAAAGGAACTGGGAGCTGCAGAGCTCGGCTGGCAGCAAGGCCAAAGGGGTCATCTCTGGAGTGGGGAAAGGCATTGTGGGGGTTTTCACCAAGCCCATCGGAGGAGCAGCTGAACTGGTGTCCCAGACTGGATACGGTGAGTTCTGACTGCATAGTGAATTCATGTTTTTCTTCTGTGTTTTTAAGCTTTTCAGGTCATTAAAGCCTGATTATGTTTGGTATTATGGAGGGCCCATTCCCTTTGCTGTGATTTACACACAAAAAAAACACAAGAAAACATCAAGAACAGAATATGAGTTTGAAATGATTTTGTTAACTTAACCTAAATAATTTATTTTTTTGGGGCCATTTTTGCCTTTATTGAGAGACAGAGTGACAATGAACAGGAGAGGACTGAGCCTCGGTACGTGGGGCGCCAACTCTCCCACTGAGCCATCCATGCACCCCAACCTAAAGACATTTTAATTGCATTTGCAAATTGTCTTGTCGAGATGCAAACTGGCCTCAACGTACAAGCAAATCTTCACTGTCACATAGCAGTTAACTGAAGTGTAAAGAGAGGTTTGGTCATGCAGCAAGCTCTTAAATGAATTTCAACAATCAGTCTTATTTTCCAAGGAGCCCGAGGCAACAGTATTCGAATAAACACACATGAATTAGAGTTTGCGCGTCAGGAAAATCATAAATCCATCAGTGGATGGACGATTTCTCCCCTTCAGGCCTTTCAGCTCCAGCCAGAAGTGTTTATTAGGTCATACCTTCAGTAGTGCTGGACCTGAAAGAGAACTGCTGAAAGACCTTTGGCACAAACACACACACACACATATATGTCTAATCATTCATGCACAAACATCAGGCAGGTGTGAGCTGTGTGTTTTATTGGTGGTAGAAGGTACAGGTGGGGTATGAGGAGTGGGTCGGTGTGTGGGTTGAGTTGGCGCTAACAGCTCTTGGCTACAGCACATAAACTACCAATGAGGCAAAGAGCTCTGTGTAAGAGTAAGTACTCCCCGGGGTCTGGATGTGATCTACCTGACACTCCGAGCTCAGCAGAACACAAACACACGCTCACAAACCCAGCTTTACATGCGGATCCACGTGGGTCCACAGGAAGACACGCGTCGAGACACGCCGACCAGCAAACGCATCCACACTCACTCTGACAACATGCACGAAACGATGCAAATATGCAGAACTGTGGGTTATTATGCTGTCTGATGAAACACACCGATACCTACACACACACACACACACGTGTTTATTACTGGAGCACCTCTGACCTATGACAGAATACATTCATCAACATGGAGCAGATGTCAGTAAAAGCAAGTGGGCCGCCCCAGGAAGAGAGGGAGGAGTCTCCTCCACTACCCAGCATGCTCCTGGATGTCTGCCGTCGGTCACAGGAAAATAAAACTGATGAAATAAGACTTCAGGCTGACCCAGCAACGGGGTTCTGCTGGGCCCGGATCTTCACAGAGATCTGGTTCCATTGTGGCGTCCAGGATCCAGCTGCACTTAAGGGATGGACCACAGGACAGAGAGCAGGACTCCGTTTTTGTATCAATGATGCTCAAACAGTCAGAGATGATGGACGGTGTTTCCCTGATGTGTTCATGCCGGTCATTATATCAATGAACTACCGTTTTTGTTTTCTTTTCTTTTTTTCTCTCGTTTCTCTTTGTGTACCAAATGGCCTTAAACTGCATTTCCATGTGCATCCCTGCGCTGCATAGCGACAATAAATGATCCTTGAATCGTTGAGTTGCAGCATTGCAGATTACCACAGCGGTGACATCATTAATGGATCTCACTGTGTTCTTTATGGCTCCGTTTTAACTGCTTGATGACTTCACTGGCCCACCGCCGCTCTGCTGACAGCTCTGGAGGGATGGAGGAACAATGACCCTGGCACAGCGCAACAAACGAACGCTGGCACACGGGGTTATGAACTCACTCACTGGGACGTGTGCACACAGAGCCATGCCAATCATGTGTTTGGATCCATCCACGCATTGAACACACGCATGCAGAAACTGTCTTTGTCCATCAAATGTCCAATTCATCGAACTGAAGTGAGGTTTTAAGTGGCTCCAGTCGGCCTTGTCGGTGTGAATGCACGTTGTATTTAAATGCGTAAACGCAGGAGACCAAACTTCCCTGATGGTTCTAGTGACGCTGACCGTCTTTCTGTTTGTCTGACAGGGATCCTCCACGGAGCAGGACTGTGGCAGCTTCCTAAACAACTGTACCTGCCGACGGAGGAGAAGTCGGCTCAGGCCCCAAACAGCCACCTGAAATATGTCTGGTATGACCTCTGTCATTCCCAGCCGCTCACTCTTTCTGCAGGCTCCTTCATTACTCCGTCCAGCCATTCGTTAGAAGTGGGACATGTGTTCTCGCCTTTGCTTTCCTTGGAGTCGCTCCAGGATCTGCTGTTCTTTTTCTCCCCCCCTTACCTCTCATCATTTTTGCTTGTCTTGTTTAAAAAAAAAACTTGGACGGTTCATTACCAACTTTCCCAAAAAAAAGTGGGGGGAAAAACGACTCTGGAAAAAATGTTTGACCTTGATCCCACACATGGTAGCCAGCCTGCCCTCCCTCGTTCTCATCGAGCCACGTTAAAAGGTTTTTATAAGCACTCTGCCAAAGCCGCCAGCTAGAAATTGGTCTTGTTGTTTAACTATGAGTCTATCCAGAGATGTTTCCCAGTGCCATCAGATGGAGGAACACCTTCCTTTGTGTGCTGGAACGGCTTGGATTTTGGGAGGGACTCGAAAGTTGCACGTTGTGCCAAGCAGAAGGTTACCGTTGGGTCTTGCGTTGTAAAGAAACAAAGAAATAAATGGCAGTGGTATCGACAGCACTGCATCAGATCTGAGTGTTTCAACTCAGCAGCACTTAATATTATCATAAAATTTATAAGAGCCCTGTGTCTCCAGAAGGTTATCAGGAGCCGGAGAAAAGGCATTTATGGCATTTTATAATGACTTTTCCGCAATTTAGTTTGGTTTCCATAGCTATCAAACATTTACTTCTAATAGCAGTCTGTGTTGACTGTCAACTGCCATGAGGAAAAAGGCCAAATTTTAGATACAATATATCTTTAGGACATTCCACTTTAGTTGTCATCACCCGAGAGGTTAGCGGTATGTCGTGCTAATGTAAGAGGAAGATGAAGAAAAAGAAAGAGGGGAAAAAAAAAAAAAAGATAAAAAGCACATGAACGCTGAGATAATGCTCCCCTGTGGTTTCATCCGTGCAGCGTTGCAGTCAAACTGGTTTCGGTCAGGCATCCATCAATTATTCCGACGACTACAGGTAGCCCAGGCACTTGAGGGGTCAGCCGAGTAACACTGAACAGAACCAAACTGTCCCTACTGTGGCTGCCTCAACATCTGCTGCGCAATTTGAACACCTGCCTTCCAAAGTAAACACGCTGTCAGAGGAACATGACTGAAGACTTCAGGTCCCGCTGCACACATATTTCCCTATCGAACCGTGTGTGTAATAGGAACCACACCGGGAACATGTAGAAATGTAAATTACAGGATGTATAGAAACACGTGGAGTCGTGTGTTTGTGTGTGTTGAAGGTTAGTTGGGCACCTTGTGTGGTCCCGCGTCGATAGGGAAAGTGTATATGTGGAGTAAGGAGGCCTGCCATTATGTGTTTGTATATGTACGCACGTAATCCACGCACAAAGTAATGCTGCCTATACTTGATTAAGCACAAAATGACAGACGTGTTTCGAGTTTTCCACACGTCCCTCCCTGTGAACAGCGTAATGCGTGTGTCCTAACTTGTTTTTATTTCCGTCCCTCCTTGCTTGCTTCCACCACAGGAAGATGCTCCAGTCTCTGGGGCGGCCGGAGCTCCACATGGCCCTGGAGGTCACCATCGTGAGCGGGTCAGGTCAGGAGCATGCCGGCTGTCTGCTCCTCACCTCCGAGGTGCTGTTTGTGGTCAGCCTCAGTGAGGACACCCAGCAGCAGGCCTTCCCCATCACAGAGGTAACTGACAGCAGTCGGTAGAAAAGGCACAGCGTTTCAGAAATCACCCCAGACTGAAAAAGGGGTCATCTCTATGTTTCCCGGGTCCTATGTTCCCCAGGTCCTATGTTCCCCCGGGTCCTATCAGTGTTTCCCCTACCATTGTACAGAAAAAAATCAATATGCCAAAAATAAGCCACCTATCAATTCATTCATAAATCAATAATCATTTACATTAGGAGCGCCTCCGCGCAGCCAGTGGCGGCGCCAGAGTATTTTTTCTGGTTCAACTATGGTGGGGCTAACTCATACGACGTTGGGGCTCAAATCAATGTCAGAATTTCAATGTGAATATATAACAACACCCAGTGGCGCTGCCAGCGGAATCCAGTACGCACTGGGAGGACTTTTTTTGAAGGTGGAAAAAAAAAATAGATGCTGCTGAACCGGGCCGGATGCAGCCGCATATGAGAGGACGATCGCGAGTGTGTGCGCGCAATTACGCATAGCGTGTGTTGGCCCCTCTCCACTACACAATACAGCTCGGCTCTAGTCTCGTCACCTCTCTGCTGCTGAGCACTGTGGGCCGAGCCGATGCATGTCTCTCTCCCCGGGCCGGCAGAGTTATCATACCGTACTGTGCGTGCGTGTCCAAGCGTGTGTGTGCGTGCGTGGAGTGCTCACAAGCGTGCGCTTGTGTTTAGGTCGGGGATGGAGGGCACAAAAAACTATTTGCACCGGGGCCTATCACCATGATATACACTACTGATTTCACTGATACTGAAAACATTAGATTTTGTCTTAAAAAAGTATTTTTCCATTTGTTGTTGTATTTGTCGTTTCTGTGCGTACATTGAAATGTAATCCTGGCGGCGGCGCTGACAACACCCTCCCGCAGCTATAATCACGCACACAGTGAGAGAGAGAGACAGAGACAGCGAAACGTGAATAGTAACGTTTAGTTAGTAAGTGACCAGCTTACTAACGTTAACTTAACGTGAGTGACTATAAGCCGCTAACGCGAACTGCTAGAGCCAGGTAGCTTACAAACTATAGCCTGCTGTCTCTGTGTCGAGCATACACTAAAAGCGGGCTCACATGAGTGACGTTGACGTACGGACAGTACAGTCTGTTAATGAACCCAGATCAGTGACAGTTGTCATCGCAGCTGCCTGAATGCCGTTACGACGTGACGTGGTGGTGCTGTTGAACTCCGCACTTTTCACATGGGAGAGAGAGGGGGATGTGACATGTATCAAAGGATCTCCAGCTGGGATTCGAACCTGACCATGCAGACATGGGTAAATGGCATGCACTCTAACCACTCAACCACCTGCCTGCCTGCCATGAATAAGCCTTTTTATGACTGTTTTGGACTCACTACACTCAGATTTTGATTGACACGCGATATAGAAGCATATGTTAGGACTTTTACATCATTTTTACAACATTTTATGAATTTTGTCGATTTTTCACTTTTTTTCGACATGCTATAGTATGACTTTTTTTTTCCCTGAAAAAGTTGACCATGGCTTTTTATGGCTGTTTTGGACTCACTACACTGAGACTAGGCGCGTCAAGCGAGATGAGCGATTTTTATGCCTTTTTAACAATTTTAAATATTTTTTTATGAATATATCCTGACTGACTTTTTCGTGAATTTTCGACGTGCTATAGTATGACTTTTTTTTGGGGGGGGTATGACTAAGCCTTTTTATAACTATTTTGCACTCACTACACTCAGATTTTGATTGACACGCGATATAGAAGCATATGTGAGGACTTTTACATCATTTTTACAACATTTTAGGAATTTTGTCGATTTTTCACTTTTTTTCGACATGCTATAGTATGACTTTTTTTTTCCCTGAAAAAGTTGACCATGGCTTTTTATGGCTGTTTTGGACTCACTACACTGAGACTAGGTTGCTGCACTTAGTCCGTTCTATTGTTTTTGGTCTTTTTTGATCCTCAGCCTAATGTTCAGAAATGTATACACATGTACATAACATTATTGCTCTGTCCGAGTTAGCAACAGAACTCCTCCAGCGGGACCCAAGGTACACCTGAAAAACAGCTCCTGTAATAGTCGGAGGAATCTTTCTTGTTGCTGTGAGGCTGTGACGTGAACGTTAACCCTGTTGCCCCCTGCAGGTGGAGTGTCAGCAGGAGCCAGGACAGCAGGACCAGCTCACCCTGACCTTACAGCAGCAGACGGTAGCCAGCGACACAGAGGTGAGGCTGAAGCTCAGAACAATAATGTCATGTTGGAAATCAGTGTTTCCTTCATACACTGTTCACACAGGCAATACATGTCGTACCACGTTTACTGTTTGAAAAAGGAGAGATGCTATATTAGTTTGAGTATTCTATTTTAGTATTTTACCGATACAAATCATTACATTTAAATCATTGTAAATGCTTTATTTAATCTCTATTTTTATTCTGAAGGCCAAACAGCATTTGAATCTGAAGTCTAATTGCTTTTAGAGCAAAACATCTTCACTGAGCTGGCTGCCTTTGCTTCCAAATACTTTTACACTTTACTTATCTGTGTGCAAAAAGTGCAATATTTGCGCACACTTTATGTAAAACTTTAAAATGTAAGTATGTCCTATAACTGTGTTACTTCAGTATTACGCTTGCTCAGCAGCAGAGGGCATTAACCTTTGACCTCAATTGATCAGTTGCTGACACATACAACTAGTTCAGTTCTTTTCACTTCTTTCCGTCTGGTTGAGGATTAAAAAGTAGCCGCAAGAGTTTCTGGTTGTCATGGCAACACACTCCCATCATGTGTCCATGATGACTGGACACCACCTGCAGCAGATTTACCCTCAAATCCCTCACAATAAAGAGATTGTGCATCACTTCCATTCCGTAAATGGAAAAAGATGTCTAGCTTGTTGTCATGGTAGAGAAGTGATAAATAGAGCCTGACTTGAAACAACACAGGATACCACATTTTATTTCTCCTTTATTCATGCAGGAGAGGAGACTTATTATCATCGTATTTACGATGATTTCATTGTCACTAAAAAGGATGTTCTCATCTGTGACTCAATAGTAAAATATTGGTGCCATTTTAAGAGTGTTAAGCATATTTTGATGATTACCTGGATCCTTTGTGAATCACACTTGTTTTGGCAGGATAATTGTGACATAAAATGTTCATATCGTAAAAAACACCTACATTTTTGCGTCAGAAAAATATTCTTCCTCTCGGTAGTAGTGATTGACTTTAAAGTCAGCAGGCTCATTTCTATGCACCAGCATTATGAGGTGCTTTGCGTTGAGGGTGGGATATGAGGCGGATCCTTTGGAAATCATAAAAGAATATTACCCACTGGCATGGTTTTTATAAATCTGCATATTGTTTGGCGTTCCTACATTTAATTTGTTTGATGCAAACATCTAGTGTGGATCTGTGTTATAAATGACAGCCGTCTGTCCTCCCTCAGGGTGACGGCGTCCGTGAGCGTCTGTCAGAGCAGCAGTATCGCCGGTTGGTGGATTACGTGATGCGAGCCTCCCAGTTTCTTTCCCCATCCACTGCCTCTCTCCAGCTGCAGCCCGCAGTGACGCTTGCAGAGGCTCCGCCCTCCGTCACCAAGTCTTACCGCTACCTGGTGGATCCCGCCTTCGCCAAGGTGTTTGTCAGCAAGTTCACCGTGGTAAAGAATAAAGCCTTACACATCGGATTCCACTAATGCACAGTAATTTATGAAACTAAGAGAAGAACATTTGTGCTAATTTAAACGGAGCCTTTGCTTTGGCTCTGAAAAGATAACTTCACATTTATGCAAAAGATACCTGTTGAGGTAATTTATTTTAATAAAGAAAGTCCACCTGGTCATTTATGCCTTATGGATGTAGAGAATCCTTAGAAATTGCATTTTTTGTCCCCCCTGAAATGCACAAACTGAGGGGTTAGAATTAGCTTTAATCATAAAAACACATGTAAGTTAAGACATTTCACTGAGCGCATACTTTGGTTAACACTAAAACAAATAAGAGTCGTGTCAATTAAATCTTTAAATCAGTGTTCCAGATACAAATTCACAGTACACAACTAATTTACTACATTTCTGTCAAAACAGTGTGTGATGTTTCTGCAGAACAGGTTTAGTGTTTACATTCTCCAAGCAGTGACGACGTCTCATGCCAATGTTATGTGCAATATTATATACTTGTTGATGGATGAGAGAGATGCCAGCTATCAACCAAAATGTGTTTTTTTTTATAGACAATGTAACATACTTGTTTGACAATAACACTGTTCTTTGTAACCGTACGTGGATGCCAAACCCCTCATGATGTAAAGATGTTACTGTTGCCTTTTCTATTGTAACACTGAGCTCTGTCTAATGCCTTCAATGTATGTAAATGGATAATATATTAATAGAGAATCATTTTAATAAAAACATTAAAAGTGATTAAGTGTCATGCTATCGTGTATATGTAAGAAAATATATAAATTCTAGTTGTAATACTCGTTTTGCAACACGATTTCATGTTCTAGATACTGTAGGATTTTTTTTCCCAGGTGAGTTTTAAATCATGTAAATGTATCCAGGTTCAAGTTCTTACGTCATCATGAAGATATCAGTAGCTGCTCTGGGTTTCCACTCACCGTGCTCCGGTAACAAAACCTCGTCTGTGTCAAAGCGTTGCTGCTTGAAGTCAGTTTCATTTCACACAGCCCGCAGTCGAACAAGCCAGTTGTGTCTGCGGGCCAAAGCTAGCGCTGTGTTTGTGTGTTGACGTCGTGTTATTTCGTTCCTCGTTGACTGTCATATCTGTTACACTGTTTACTGTCCGCGAGGACTCCTGGAGGACGCGTTCACTGTCTGCTGACGGAGGAGGAGTCTGCAGAACCGGCTCTGTGCAACAGATTAAAAAAACAGCCAGTAGAAATGTCCTTCATAGGGATACTTCAATGCAACTCAGAATTCTGATGACTTTCTTTATTTTGTTTCAACATATGGTGTTTTCTTAGTTTTTTGGCCAAATGCACAACTAACACTTATTCTATAAAAATAACTTAAAATGCTATAAAAGTGTATTCATGTTGTCAGATTTCTGCTAGTTATTTATGTTGCATGTTCACACAGCCATAATGGGGCACATCTGGGAGGAAGAGGGTTATAACTGAGAGAACACATCCCTGTGCTGAAGCTCTGAGGTAGGATACACGTTTTCAAGACCAGTCTTAGTATGTTGATTAGTGATAGAACTAGTAGCAATTCATGTTGAAAATAGTAATTTATTGAAAATGCAGCTGACAGGACAACCTGTAATGCAACTCCATTCACACAGTAGAAGAAGAGGACGTCATAAAGAGACCATTATTCATCAGTTCTGGTCCAGAAAGGAAACCAATGTTCTTATTCTGGGGAGAAAAGAAAATTATGACACCAAATGTACATCGTATTCCCTTTAAACAAAGTCATACTGAATGAATTAATGTACTGTTCTGACATTAACATACAGCAGTTTACAGTTGCATTTTCACATGCACTATTGTAGCACATGTTTGCCTTTTTTAAGACTATTTTGTAGTAAAAATATGGATTTGTCGACTTTTAGAATCATATGGAATACTACATTTTTATGTCATAATGTAATATTGTTCTTTGGATACACTATTCTATGATATTTTCAGAGAAACTAGACCCGGGAATTTAAAAGTCTTTTGGCTCTAGTTTTCTAATAAATGCATTTTTGTTTTGATGTGTAGGCCAGATATCAGGACACTGTTAGCACAGATTTGAATAGGTGAAAATTGACATGACAGTAAAATATTCTTTACAACCTTCATCAAAATCATGAGTGCCAGTTAATATCGGAGCTTTGGAACTTTAGCTTGGATTTTACTGTGGGAATGGCTAAATGTAATCTCAGTGTTTTGGCATTCTTCTCCAATGGTAGCAGAGCTCAGTCAAACGGGCTGGATGTGGGAATTTAACTGAGCCTAGGGAGATGTTTGTGTACCTGAGGCTGAGTAGAACGAGGTCTCCAGCTGACTCCGTCTCCTCAGCAGCCCCTCTTCTCTCTGCAGAGCCGTCATGGACTTGGAGTAGGACCACGACAACTGAGGGAACATTTACAAAATCCAGTCAACTCTAACGCAATTAGGAAAATAGTCAAATTAGGCTAATGATTCCAAAACTGGTACACAACATCCTTGCTGATTGACCGTACAATTGCTCTCAACCTGGCCAAAGTGCTTTACTTAATATATACATCACATTGTAATGATGTTAAAACTACTTGGTGGTAGCATGCAATGATTTTTTTAATTCACTTCTTTAATGACTGTATAGTTTTGAACATACTATGATGTGATTTTTCCCCCTGGCATATTAATTGTGTAGTTTACTTTGACTTTATGACTATACAGTTCGTCGTACAACATTTTAAACAAACACAACTTAATTCATTAGGTTTCCCTCACCCTGAACATCAGGCTGCTCCTTACCGACTGTTTTCTCCTATGGCTCCCCTCTTGTTCTGCTTCTCCGTAGTCATCGGTCTCATCCTCCTCTGTAAAACTGGACTCTAGTTTCTCCAGCTCTTCCTGAACAAGAGAGGTCAGACTGAATTCATTTTCTCCTTTTCTCAACATTATTTTTTACATTATTTACTGTTTTCTCACCTGAGCTCTCCTCTGGCTCCGTACCATCGCTCTGTGTTGGACTCGTTTCTCCTGCAGTAGAGGAAGAAGTTGCTCCGCTTGAACGCTGCTGCTCAGCTCTTGAAACTCCGGCCAAAACTTCAGCAATACACTGAACACTGACATCTACATACACAGAGAAAAATAACACACATGCAGCCTATATACTGGGAGGAAATACAATACAAACTCATAGACACACACACACTACCTGTGCCTCTCTGAAGATGTAAGGACCCAGCTCATGGTGCTTCTCCAGAATGTGCTGGGCCTGTTCTGGGGGGACGTCTATCTGCAGAGCCGGGGGCATGGAGGAGTTGATAAAACAGTTAATGATGGTGGAGATCTTTTGCTGGATGGTGGCCTCATCACTATGGGAGTGACAGAGGTCCTGCATACAGGAAGAGAGGGGACAGAAGAGAAATGTTATGTATGGTCAGAGCTATGTCGAAGTATCAGCTTCACTTGATATTCCATTTTTTTATGCATTGAGATAAGTGAGTTTCAGTTGGTAAAAGTTGATTATCGTTGATATTTTTAATGTAATTTCCTGTATTCTGATGCTTTTTAACATGTGGTTTGATACTTGTGTCTAGTAAGTCCCAAAGTACGTTTTTAAGGTGAGCAGAGAGCAGCAGATGAATGTGAAAACTCACCACAACCATCCAAGTTAAATAATGATAAACACATTTTAAATGCAGGGGGACTTAAAGTATTCCTTAGATATTGTCCCAACTTCCTTTCATAGTAAGTGTGGAGAGATACAGGAAAGATGAGAGAACATGGAATAGCATACAACAAAATCTCAGACCAGGTGGCATTGCAGGCACACCATGTGACCCACCACCTCGAGGTATATTTGCTTGTTTTTACCTTGTATCGCTGCACCTCCAGCCAGAAGAGCACATCCTTTTCTAGGAAGTCTCCCTTCAGAGACACAAAGTGCTGGAACTGTATACAAATGGCAGGATTGAGGAGGATACGTCGAAACAGCAGGATCTCTTTGGAGGAACTCATCCACAAGCCATCAGCCTGCAGGGACACACAGGAGACGGATGTTAGGAGGCAGAGATAAAATACATAGAATCCTTTACTTATGTGTAAACAAAAGAAAACCTTAGAAATGTGCACACCGGTATAAGACACATGTGCTCCTGAACGTAAAGATGATCTTTATTCATCTCACAGAAAAGTTATATAATATACATTATTTGGGGGGGAAAACCCGCTCTTTGCCAATAATGAGACAACAGTCATAAAACAATAGTCACAATCATGTATGGAAAACTCCTTCCTGTAATCATCCTGCTTGAAATGTCCATGTTTTATATCTGCGTTGAGCTGAAATGAGTGGACGAGATCAGAGCTGCATGGAAAACCCTCCAAACGCTATTAAAGGAAGGTAAGTAATGCTGATGCTTTAATCTTATTTATCCTGGATCCAATTTGGGAAAACCAACCACAAGGCCAAAATGGTGTTTGACAAAGCCAGTGTTTGAAGCCAAGTCATGAACTAAATCGCATGCTTTCAGGCCAGGAAATGCCTTATTTCTCTCCATTTAAAATATCCAGCTTCCCCCAGAGGATTTCCACTTACCTTCCAGGCTTCTCTCCTCGTTCTGCGTCGACGGTAGACTTGTTGTGAGAGTCTTCCTGCTGCTCGGGGCTACCACACACACAAACACACACACACACAAAGGTCAAAAGTCAGAAACTGAGTAAACTAGAATCAACCGACACCTCAAACCTACCTGCTCTGCACTCTGCTGCTCTTTGTCACGGCCAGTAACTAAAGCCCTCTCTCTTCTTCTCCCTTTAACCTTTCCTGAGTCTTTATTTCCCCTGACCGTATTCCTCCAACTAGAGAGATCTTTACCTCTCTGATGTCATCGGACTCCCGCCTCATCTTCCTCTTAACTGTCTTTTCCACCCTTCCACTCTTCTCCTACAGCATGTAACGCTAAACTGTGTCTACCTCCGATTACTTGATGAGAGGATCCATGTCACCAAACATGGTAAACTTGATAACATAATGAGGCGGAGCAGCGGAATCTGTGGTTCATGCTTTACCACCTGAGGAGGCAACCTAACCTACGAGTGACAGCGTTTAGCGTTTTCTCACACAGAGCCCCTAATGCGCTCATATCTCTGTCCACTCTTAAGGCCATTATACAACAGTAATCTAATGCCTTTATTAGGAACAGACAGATCTAAATTGTTTTTTAGATCAGCATGTGAATGACAGCATGTTTAAAGCAATCATGGGGCCATTAATCATCGATAAAACACTAGTAAGAAATGTAATATCTTATCTGTGCACTCCATTCAATGAAGTAAAAGTACTGGCACTATTTCTTGGCTGGGTTCAGTAACTTCCTAAAGTCTCTGCTGGTTTTCTGGCAACTGCTCAGAGCCAAGAAACCGTCCCCCTACCCCGGTAAAACCGCAACTTGTGATGTCCAAACTCTGGTTTTTGTACGGATTACAACATGTTAATTAGTGAGCTATAGAGCTGCCAGTAGATTAATTTTGTTATCTTTGGACAGAGCCTAGCTGCTCTCCCTTTTCCTGTCTTTATGCTAAGCTAAGCTAAGCTACTTGAATGCTAACTGTGGCCGTATAGTGAATAGACAGACATGGGAGTGGTATTTTCATTGAACTTCTGGGAAAATGATTATTTCTTTGTGTTCCGAGTCAAGACGTCCACCTTTGGTTTGTGTTTCAGTCGCTCAGTGAACTCCGCTGTGGACAGGAACAGAGGCAGCCATTTTTTCTCAATGTGACTCCTGATGATTTCCTGGATCTCAACGACGACTGGGTCTGAGAGAAACTCCTCTTTCAGATGCTCCAGTCCACCTGCCAGACGCAATATCTGTACACACAGTAAAAGCAAAAGAAACACCCAGTCAAAGACAGTCGAGGCAGATGGTTGTGATAATGTGTTTGATATGAATGCTAAAGATGTCTCAACATGAAAAACATATGAGGAGAACAGACTCAGGAAAAAAAACGCTGCCCACAGTGGGAAACCCAACTGAAAAGTCCTCTCCTTCCTGACTCCTGCTGTGCTCTTTATCATTCCCACAATCCCTCTGTTCCCTTCATCTCCCCTGTCTGCTTTCTGTCTCTATTCATCGATCTGGCCACGTCTCCCTATTTATATCTCTTTATATTTTTTCTCATCTCATTATGCACGCACACAGCCGTGCATTGCACACTCGCACACAGGCCTCAGAAATGAGAAACAGTCGTGCCATTGGAGTGGGAGTCAGTAGATGAAAGGAGGCCAATCTGTGACTGGATGACTGAGTGATTGAAAGAGTGAAGGGCCAAAGAAGTAAAGCTGTCACTCTCTCCGCATCACTCACGCAGACATGAACCAACGCTCAGATGGGAGCGCGGCAGCCAGACCCAGTCCTACAGAGTTAGAAGCACTAGAACTGGCATCTTCACTCAAACGTTATTATCATTATTTTTGATGGTATTTTATGAGATGAGGGTGACAAATGTCAAAGGTCATCAACAAGGAGGTTACACTTCACGTCTATCTTGACCCAGTGTGCTTCAAGATCATTTCAATCAGGGTTCTTCAACAGCCATGACTTTAATACTCACAACCAGAGCTAGCTTACCAGGGGGTTGCGGGAAAATTGTAGAATAGCCAATTTGAAATACATAGAAAGAAAAACCTGGACCCTGGATTAGTTAGCAACAGTAATGAATCAACAGTTAGCAAAAAGAAATGATAAACAGTTCAAACTGTTAACAAAAAATAATGGATAAACAGTTCAGTTAGCTTAAAATAATGAATCAACAGTTAGCTGAAAGTAATGATGCGGTTCAAACAGTTAGCTAAAATAATGAATCAACAGTTAAAATCATAAGCTAAAATTAATAAATAAACAGTTCAGTTAGCTAAAAATAATGAATAAAGAGTTAAAATAGTTTACTAAAAGTAATGAATAAAATGTTGACTTTCTACTCAAATAAAAAAAGTATCCCAAAAACATTTGAAATATTTGGTGTTAGTGGTGGTAGTTAGGCTACATTATTACACATTTAAATAGTATTAAAGTGATAGATACATTCTTCTGACTTGTGGTAGTAATACAACTGACCAAACCCGGCTTATTGGTTCACTTGTATGAAAACATTATTGCTTAATATAATAAATTATGTCAAATAAATAATCCAAATACACAGTTAGAACATGCAGTGATGTCGATGAAGGCGTAGTCTACATGAGTTTAAGTGACTACGCCTGTGATGGTGCATCAGCCCCAAATCCTATAGAACATAAAATAACACTTTTCTGTGACCGTACAATAAATAAATAGCAACCATTTCCAGATAATCACACTCATTGCTCAGTGTCTACTCATCCTAGCTCTACACAGCATGCCCTCCTCCTGTAATCCTAGAATCCAGAAACCAAATCTCACACTATAAATGTCAGGAGAGATTTCATCCTACTGTCTTTGTTACTGGAGCTGGCCTTTCTTGTCTCTCTGGATCCAAACCACACTCTTCTCCTTCTCGTTTTAAGTCTAACCACGTCCTCCCGCTCCCCGTTTCCCACCGACACCCTGCTGTCAGAGCTGTCAGCGTTGAAATCTGCAGGATGCCCAAGAAGGGAGACTCTGTGAGAGAGCCGCAGCAGCAGCCTCTGTTTATCAAATCTGGATGTTGAGCCACAGCTGGAGCTCACATCCCATTTTGGGATTGTCTTGTCATGGCCACCGTGTTTCCGCTGCTGTCTCTAATGCTTTCCCAGGAAGTTGACTATAATCCAATATCAATGAAGATGTGACTGTACCAAAATTAGTTTCCCAATAAAATTGAACACATTGTTTTCCAAACCATGTGACTGACTGACTTACATCATTCTGTTGCTCTGTTGTGGCCGGGCTGTCAGAGCCAAAGAAGTACTTCCTGTTGAGGTATTTGGCTGCGATATGAGACGATCTCTCCCGTCTGACGGTCTCGTCCTTCTGAGGAGTCCTCCTGTACTGCTCCAGATCCAGCCAGCATGTCAGATGGACGCTGAGTGGAAACATACATACATATGTTCAGAACAAAAGCTTCAGTGCATTGTATGCTTACTTCATTTCATTCTAATGTGAATATGGTGCACATTTGTAAGTCAGGCACAGTGTAATGTTATAAATATACATATTTAGGTCAATTTGGGGGGCATAAGTCTAAACAGGAGACACCGTCTCTGGTTCACAATGAACCAAAGTTCATTCATGGCTTATTGAGGGGTCTACTTTCTGTGATTATGTTGGAACCTTAAAAACCTAAAACCTACGGGCAATTTAGAGTCATCAATTACCCTGCACGTCGTATGACTGTGGAAGGAAGCCTGACTAGGGACTACAGTTTCATGTACTAACCTGGCATCCTGAGTCTGTAGGAAGGACATGAAATGCCCGATCTCGTTCTGGTGGCGAAGTAAGGAACCCAGACGGTAGCCTTGGTAATTTGGAGGCACTCTGGACCAAGAGTCCGGCGCCAGCGGGCCCCGTGACAAGGGAGATGAAGGTGTTATAGGAGAGGGGCCGCACTGCGCCACCTGTAGGAGGATACACAGCAGCAAAAATACGACGTGGTATAAAACGCTCAGCTGTGATATTTCCACGTCACCTAATAATGCCCCATTGAAGTACTAAAGTTACGGCAGTATGTCACCATTGTAAATGCAGCGTTCAGGCCAAGTCATTTAGAATATGACCAGACGTCCAACATTGTTACCAAGCAATGCATAAATACTGGATAGAATCGATTTTCACACTGCTGACATTAGCTGTTTTATGCTCACAGGTGTGTGTTTATTGGCTTTTAACTGACGACCAACATTTCATTAATCTGTAACTTGTGGATGTTGGCTGACCTGTTTCAGTTGGCGCTCCGACTCCTCGTACAGACTCCGGAGTTCCCTGTACTCCTGACTATCGACGCAACGCACCTCCTCCTGCACACACACCTTGACACGCAAACATTAAAAAAACATACAAACGTAAAAAATCAAAGCTGCAACCATTCGTTGATTCATCAACTCGTCAATCAAAAGAGATTGAATTAGCAATTATTTTTGAAAATCAATAAATTATTTGAGTAATTTTCCAGGCAGAGTTTCCAGATATTTTATGGCCCCTGAGAATTGGCTGCTTTTCTTGGTTTCTTTCATTATATTACATTGAATATTTGGGATATTAATCAATATTTAGACTTTTTGTTGGAAAAACAAGACATTTAATGACGTCACCCTGGCTCCATGATATTGTGTAAGTTTTCAGTTTTATTTATGTTTTATAGACCAAATGATTAATGCAGTAAATATTCCGTAGATCAATGCTGAAGACCATATTAAGTTGCAGCCCCAAAATCCAATAATGCACAGAAACACTCTTAGGAAACCTTTACAATATTCCAAGATGCATTAACAATCATTATTTTTGGGAAATCCTCTTTCCTCAGTGGTACTAGGGGCCGGATCATATAGGATTCTACCACGGATCACAATAGAAAACACTCAAGTTTATCGTGGTGTAATCGTAAATATCATCATGAGTGACTTGAAAGACCATCATGATAGTTGTATCATTGTTAGTGGTAGGTGAAAAACGTAAAAAGTATTATTTTTTATTACTTATTACTTTATTTATACAGGGAGACCTAATGATTTATGATCATCTTATTAATTTATTTATTGTTTTGCACTAAAAAAGGATGCTTACTGTAAAAAAAAAGACATGCATCTTATCTGTGATGTAATGAAAATAGTGATAATAATATACATAATAGTGACATGAAATTCTCATGTCGTCAGGGTTACTCGGTGGTGTCAGATATCTGTACTGCACATCACTTCAGCAGGTCAACCGCTGTTTATCTACTTGAGAGGCAATTTCTGTAATCAGTACACGCCTCAGCCAGCTAACCCACACAAATCCTTTTCCCCCTGATAAACCGGAAGCACCTTCTGGAAGGACTCCGTGTCCCTGCTGACCAGCAGTGTCCACGGCTCCAGCAGGATGTTCAGCGTCTGTTCCACAACCTTGTCAAACAGCTCCTCAAAAGCAGGCATCAGTCGGTCGTACACCTCCCTCCTGACCTCCTCATCCACGCCGACGCTCCTCCTGGCAGAGCTGAAGAGGTAGGTGGAGTAAAGGAGCTGAGAAGAAGAGAAGAGATCATAAAAATGTCATCACTTCAGAAACATTTCTCCATCGTTTCCATCACCACCATTGTTCGGTGCGCTCGTATACAATATTCACTATCTCTCATCACCGCGGACATCACACCACATAAACGTCACTCATTTCAAACCTCTTGGCCACGGCGCTCTGGAAAGACCACCTAGATGTCATTCCTTTGGAGAACTAAAGGTTAACTGAAGGAAAATAGATTCTGTTGTGAGGGATTCTGGAGCGGACTGCTCTGCTTCCCTCCCTGGTCTGATTCACACTCGTTTTATGAGAGTGGCATGCAAACAAGAGCAGGTGTGAGTTCTTGTGTGCAACAGAGAGTTTCTGTCATCCTGCCTGTTTCATTGCCTTTTCATGACTTTGTGTTTTTATTATGGGTTGACTCAGCATTTTAATTTATTGTGGTTCATGATTTTTCCTGGCGTCCTTTCTAAAAGAAGCTTATTTATCTCTTGCATCTCTCTGTATGAAGCGTCTTAATTTGACTTTTGAATTACCTTTAACATTTTTCCACAGAAAACACAAATGCACCCATTTTTTGGGGGATTTCTTGATATTAGTTTGATGTTGCACAGTTGGCCTTGGCAACAACATTTCCTCAAAGAAACCTCAAAAATCATGAACAAGTTAATAGTGTGTTGCTATTTTTTTGGCATAATGAATATGAAGTAATCCTAAGGGGAGTGTTTTGTTGATGGGAAATCCCCTACAGGCGCACCAAGATACCAGAAACTATCTGCCCGGCCAGCGTGAACTCAACTTTAACGAGAGACATCTTATCAAATCCACTCAGTCTCAAACTGATACTGCAAAAAGAAACATACGCTCATTTTATTTCTTAATAGAATAACAAAAAAATATTTTATTCTTGCTTGGTAGCCAAAAAATGTAGAATTCTTATCTGGAATTGTATGTTATTGATTTGCTTATGCTTGCAAATTGCAGTGTGAGTGTGTGTGTGTGTGTGTGTGTGTGTGTGTGTGTGTGTGTGTGTGTGTGTGTGTGTGTGTGTGTGCTAACCTGAGCCTCTCTCTGTACTCTATAGGGGTCTAGTCCATCCTGATAGAAGAGCTCGTAGTATTGCTGCAGGTCTGTCCAGAAGTTTACAGCATTCACCCACAACTGAGACAAAAAAAGGAACCTCATCATGAAACACAAGAAAGTGTGTGTAAGATCTTACTGCACCACATTATACGAACAATTACATCTCAATGTGCAATCATGATTTATTGCGATGACCTTCACAGAATTAAAGTGCAAAACCAGCGGCTGCCGTTGTACCTGGTTTCCAGATTGTTCACAGAAGTTTGTAAAGTATAAGCCGGCACACGAGTCCACACAAAGAGCCTGCAGCATCTTTTCCATCCTTCTGCTGCCCAGTAACTGACTTCTGCTGGAATATAACTGATGAAACCCATACACAGAAGAGGAAACTTTTAATAAAATACAGAGAAAGATTTTTAAAACAACTTAAACCGTTGAGTCACTACAATGTGCAAAAATTGTTAAGTATTCCTATAAAAGTCCCCAGTGCCCAAGTTTGTGTTGTATAACCATCTTTCCAAAATCCAAAGAAACTCTATTTATAATGACAAAATCTCATAGGAGAAGTGGAAATAAATGGGTTTTTTTTATTCAATAAATGACTTATAGTGTAATGATTGTGACACTTCATTTTGGCTCCACAACTATAGCAATAAACATGCCTCAGAAGAAAGGACGATTAATTGCATGGCAGGAAACTAGTCCACCTGCTGTCACTGAAGAGTGCAAGTTGGACACCGCAGATAGTCAGACCGCCATTGTTTTTGCTTCAAAAGCATTCTCTTCCCTACTTTAAAACGTATACGCACCAAGTGGTAATACATCCTCATACCTGTCCTTGGCCAGGATGGAGGGACTGTGGCAGGCAGGTGTCGGGGCAGAGGGGAGGCGGGGTCACGGGGCCATGGTGGGGCTGTCTGTCTGGTAGAGGGCTACCACACAGCTCTGGATGAGAGGAGTCATCACAGTCTCCCTGAACACACTGGGACGTCCAGAGTCGGGGAACCCTGTGGGGAGAGGGAGACAGGATTACAAGGACTTACAAGGACATGCATGCAAAGACTTAACTATAAAGGTTAAATGACTGAACAGCATTTATCATATCAGCGTATGCAGAATCTAACTCACAGTATTAACAGAACAAGCAGCATTATCAGAGTTTATGTATTCCATCACAAAAGTAAAGTAGCAAGTAAATCTATAAATAAACAAATACAGCATCTTTGATTAACATTACTACTGTGTGTGTGTGTGTGTGTGTGTGTGTGTGTGTGTGTGTGTGTGTGTGTGTGTGTGTGTGTGTGTGTGTGTGTACCTCACCAGTAGTAGAGCAGAGACTCTGTTAGGAACGGCTGAACTGAGCGCAGTTTCTCCTCTGTCCAGCAGGGGGAGGTATTCAGTCCCAGTCTGGAGAGCAGCTCCACATTGAGACGGGTCTGGCTGCTGCTCAGCAGGTACCGGCTCCTTATTAGGACCAAATACCTGAGGCAAAACACCACCATTATACTTCTTTTTTATAGCTGCAGCTGTCATCCAAAGAGGTATGACTTCATTAATGACCATTCAGCAGTAAAAAAGGCCATTCTAGTTGAGCAGAATAACAGGAAGTGAGGTCGATCAGGTGGTAATGTTTACCTGTTCTTCCGCTCTCGGTTCTGCGTAGCTTTCAGTCTCTCTATATCCATCCAGAGATTAAGCAGCTTCTCTCCTTGGGTTCCTCGCAAAAACTCCTTCAACTCTTCCAAGTCGAGTCTATTGCCATGGAGACAGGTGCCATGGCAACTAATATCAAAGATATTTTCCTGGGTTGTGCCTCTGCTCCCCACTTCTTTATTCTCCTTCAACCACTCTGTCTTTTCTTTGTCTCCACTCCGCCTCTCGGCTTCTTGAACTTTCTCGTTCTTCCCTCCCAACCGCTCTGTTCCCCCGTCAGCCAAACGCTGGCAAGCTTTACATTCACACCACCCGTCCCCGCTGGTACAACTTGTCTGGCCATCCGTCACATACTGTGTCAGGTACTCCAGCTGGAGTCCAGAGTCGCAGTTCTGGCTTCTGGACTCTTGCTGCTCCTCTGAGTTGCCCGCTGATGGCTCTGTGAAGTGGAGGCTCACCTCGGTGTGTGAGCTCTGGAGTTCCAGGGCTTTCTCACATTGAAGGTTAGAGGAGGAGGACAAAGAGGAAATGCTACGAGGGTCCTGTGAGTCAGAACAGCGAGAGAAACTTCTGGATGACTCACTGCATTTTGTGTTGATGTGTTCCTTCTGGCCAGAGGGTAGACGTGTAACGTTGTTCATCACCAGTGACCCTGAACATAAGAATATATATTTTCACAACTAGACGCTACCTCACATATATTCATATATTTTATATATATACCTTGTTTTGTAGGAATGTCTTGAGAATGTGTGCATGTTAGGACCTTCAGTGCTCCGTTATGTTCCTTGTTGGTTTGGGAGGGAGAACGCAGCTGTGGGGCTGACCTGGTGATTCCACCTGAACTGTCTTTCCTCCTCTGAGACAACAACTTGGCTAGTCTGGGAAAGACCCCAAAAAAATAAGTTATACTCTAGCAGTCACAGAATACACAAGCATATGTTCTGTTCTTTCTAAAAGCATTCATTTTATGATAAATGGAATTAGACTATTGTTTTTCCTCTATCACAGCTTCTGTGTGTAGGTTGCCAGTTAGCGTCAGTCGGTCACCTGATCCGTACAGGGATGTGGCCCTTAGGCTGCTAGCAACACGCACTAAGTAGGGCAGTATGGAGTTACAAAAAGCTACACAATAACCAGTGTACTGCATTGTATACAGGTGTTAACACACACACACATACAAAATAAACTGCATGAGCTCTTAGACACCGACTACAAAATTAACAGTGAATGAGTAAAACTAAACACTAAGTTTATTATGTATATATATATATACAGGACTGTCTCAGAAAATTAGAATATTGTGATAAAGTTCTTTACTTTCTGTAATGCAATTAAAAAAACAAAAATGTCATACATTCTGGATTCATTACACATCAACTGAACTATTTCAAGCCTTTTATTATTTTAATATTGCTGAATTTGGCTTACAGCTTAAGAAAACTCAAAAATCCTATCTCAAAATATTAGAATATCATGAAAAAGTATACAAGTAGGCTATTCAACTAATCACCTGAATCATCTAATTAACTCGAAACACCTGCGAGGGTTTCCTGAGCCTTAAAAACACTCAGCTTGGTTCAGTAAACTAAATCACAAGTATGGGGAAGACTGCTGATCTGACTGCTGTCCAGAGGACCATCATTGATACCCTCCATCAGGAGGGTAAGACACAAAAAGAAATTTCTCAAAGAGCAGGCTGTTCACAGAGTGCAGTTTCAAAGCATATCCACAAAAAGTCTGTTGGAAGGGAAAAATGTGGCCGGAAACGCTGCACAACCAAGAGAGATGACCGCAGCCTTAACAAAATTGTGAAGAAGAGCCGCTTCCAGAATTTGGGGGAGCTTCAAAGACAGTGGGCTGAAGCTGGAGTCCAGGTATCAAAAGCCACAGTTCACAGACGTGTCCGGGAAATGGGCTACAATAGCCGTATTCCCATGGTCAAGCCACTTCTGAACTCAAGACAACGGAAGAAGCGTCTGACTTGGGCTATGGAAAAGAAGCACTGGACAGTTGCAGAGTGGTCCAAAGTCCTCTTTTCAGACGAAAGCAAGTTTTGCATTTCATTTGGAAGTCAAGGCGCCAGAGTCTGGAGAAAGGCTGGAGAGGAGCAAAATCCAAGTTGCTTGAAATCCAGTGTGAAGTTCCCACAGTCAGCAATGGTTTGGGGAGCCATGTCAGCTGCTGGTGTTGGTCCACTGTGTTTCATCAAGTCCAGAGTAAATGCAACTGTGTACCAAGAGATTTTAGAGCACTACATGCTTCCATCTGCTGAAAAGCTCTATGGAGATGAGGATTTCATTTTCCAGCATGATCTGGCACCTGCCCACAGTGCCAAAACCACCAGTAACTGGTGCACTGACCATGGCATCACTGTCCTTGATTGGCCTGCTAATTCCCCTGACCTGAACCCCATCGAGAATTTGTGGGGTATAGTTAAGAAGAAGATGAAAGACACCAGACCTACAAATGCAAATGAGCTGAAGGCCGCTATCGAAGCATCCTGGGCATCAATAACACCTCAGCAATGCCACAGGCTGATTGCCTCCATGCCACGCCGGATTGATGCAGTAATCCGTGCAAAAGGATTCCCAACCAAGTACTGAGTGCATCAATGGACATTTTCAAATATTTGATTTAGTTTTGCTGTTATAAAATTATTTTTTTACTTGGTCTGAGGAAGTATTCTAATTTTTTGAGATAGGATTTTTGAGTTTTCTTAAGCTGTAAGCCAAAATCAGCAATATTCAAATAATAAAAGGCTTGAAATAGTTCAGTTGATGTGTAATGAATCCAGAATGTATGACATTTTTGTTTTTTTCATTGCATTACAGAAAGTAAAGAACTTTATCACAATATTCTAATTTTCTGAGACAGTCCTGTATATATGCAGTAGGTCCAAAAACAAATTGCCCAACACGTGTACCTGTATTCATTGTAGCAATCGCTTTTCAGGAAAAAGGGCAATCTTTCTTTCAAGATCCACTGAATTCCTTGCTCTCTGTCCAGGCACTGCAAAGGTCAGGGAGGGAGATTCCTCAAGTCAACACTCTTAAATCTACATCAGGGACTTTCTGTTCATCTTCACCACCAAACATATCCAACTATTGATTTCCACTTGTATTATTAATTATTCCCTACTTACACAGATCGTGTAATGGTTGTTTACAGGAGGGGTTCTGGCCAGTGCTGTGAGGTCACCAGTAAGGAGTTGTGATTTGCTGCAGCGTAAGACTGATGTGATTCTCCTGGAGAGGAACTCAGCGGCCCCATCCACCACCTCAAACTGCCTGGTCTCCTGGTTGTACAGCAAATCCTCTGGGAAAGACTGGGAAAATTATGTAAAGGGTGTAAGAAGGCTGTAAGAATGTTGTCAAAACAATGTCTGACGTCTAAACATCAGGACTACTTTACCGGGAGTCTTAGGAAATCATTGAGGAAGTGGACCAATAAATCATCAGATGCCAGAGAGTTCTCCTGCACGGACATAAAGAGTAAACCATTATTACTCCGAGGAGCCACCACTGAAAGAGCCCAAAAATAGAAATCGCTGCTCAGCCCAAACTGCTGTTGCAGATTGACAATAAGAAAAACTAATACTCACAAAATTGTCCGCAGTAAGATCAAGAAACTCTGAGAAAAAGTACAAAGTAAAACTTTAGTTTCCAAGGCAACACCAGCTCCAAAAATAGAAAAGTACATTTGTTAAAATGCCTGCTCTTACCTGTTGAGACTACTCCACACATTGTGTATGCTGTACAGTATTTTCAGTCTGTCTGTCCAGAAAACGAGCCAAGCAGTCACATTTTAACATTCAGCCAGCCACAAAGCCCTCGGTGGAGTCAGACACACTGCAGGTTGCTATGGAAGTAGACTCATTTTCAAAACACAGGGGGGGGGCGGTAAAAGTTTAACTAGAGGAGAGCAGAGACAAACAGCAGGTTGTGTTTCATCTAAAGTTGGAAAACCAAAACATTACTCTGAAGTATTCAAAGTATATTACTGTTACCATTAACTTGTAGGAAAAGAGAGTTTAGAGAATGTCAGTTACTGCAGTTAAGAAAGGGTAAGGTCACACCACTAGATGGCGCCAAATACCGTCAAAAAAGTTCATTCACAGATAATGAGACTCGTGTGCAGAAAGAACCAATAGTTTCACAAATGCGACATAAAAAACAATTTATTTTAAAACTGCTATGAAAAAACATGGGTAAAAGTTAAATATCTGAGGAATTCCAAAAAACATTCTGTACAGATGATCAATGCGTATGGAAAAATACATCAAACAGCAGAACCCGATCATTGTTCTGCTGTTAAAACTGTCACATTCATAATTAAAAACATACATAAGAGCTAGTAAGAACTGTGTTGGAAAAAGGGTGAAAACACAGTAAATACAGTACAAAATAGGCACAAAGACACATTGATCGGTACAGAAGGTGCTCTTGTGTACAAATCAGTTTCCTAGTTGCCGAGCCTCGTCTTCACCAAAAAAGGGACCTTGGCATAACAATCAAGAATACAGTTAACTTTGGGCTCATAGTCTCCTAACGTTTCGCTTGCTTTTAGCGCTTCCTGGAAGAAGTATGTCCTTGTTGCGGCGGCCGACGGACTGACTGCCACACTCTCTAGAGCCGTGGAAGGCACACAGGCAGGCTGTGCAGAACTGGAAACCACAGTCAGCCCTGCTGCACACGCCCTCACATTTCACTGAGTGACACCTTGCAGGATGCTGACACCGAGGGCAAGGCTTCAGCCACTCGTCGCTGAAGAGGGTTTTGGCAACCTGGAAGAAAATGAAAGGGATATAATGTTTTACCTCAGCAGTTCCTTCAGTAAGATCCCCCACTGAACAGAAATCAATCCAAACATTACATATCTATTTAATAGTGTCAATTTTAAACTCACTTCCAGAAATTTATCCCGTTTGCTGCTGCTGCCTGAAGCCACGGCGTGCTCTGATGGGGTTAAAGTGCTATTTCCTGACTGCGGGGTGCAGAAGCTGGACGTTTTGGACTGAGCCTGAACCGTCTTCAGGGCAGACCTCTTGAGCAGAGTGAGTCTAGTCTCTGCGTCGGGGACATAAACAGGGCCACCGAGCTGTAAGACGACAACAACACACTGTTAGACGAGCTTGACGACAGCAAAACAATCATTCAAATGTTACTTCACGCTGAATTTCATCAGATAGAAAACTGCCGTAGTTGGACATTAATGTCACAGCAGATGTTTTCCTCCCTTTTTCCAGGCAGATATAAAATACCTGCTTGAGGAAGAGTGTGAACCACAGTGCATAATGTAGCACCCATGTATTGATAGGAGACCCGTTTGTAGTTAATATGGCAAACGTCTTACCTCGAGTTCAGCCTCCACTTCACTCAGGTGGGCTCCTCTCTTGAAACTAGCTCGCTTGTCTTGTACGATGATTTCATTCCATCTCCTGCACACCTGACCACACCTGCCCAACACAAACAAATGTGTTCAGTCATCATTGCGCCTTTAATACAAGCAAGCCAAGCGTCCATGATATGCTGTATGAAGTCAATAGGATTCTGTAGAACATATAAGATTGTATTCATATATTTATCTACACTTTAAACGCTGCCATCACAATTAGTTTGATGAATGCCAAATTGGGAATCAAACTACGTAACCTTTGAGAAGTAAGGTGGGCCGAGTTACACAGTAGATGCAACAAAATAAGATTGTATTTATGTATACGAGTAATGACATCGGGTGAAACCATGAACTCCTTACATGTAGATGCTCTCAGATGTCAGGTAGCCGAAGATGATGGCCAGGATGTGTCTGAGGTTCCTCTTCTTCAGCTCTGTGAGTATGTCCACCTTCCTCAGGCCCATCTTCCTGCCAATCAGCCCTGCCAACGGCATGGTGGTCCGAAACATCACCGGGGTCTCGGCCAGTGCTGCTGTGGACTTCAGCTGCTCCTTCAGGTTTGGACTTTGGCCAACAAACATTTGCGTTCTCCGTTGGCACATGGCGTGAACCAGCTGCAAAGCCGGCGTCAGGGAGAGATTGACTGGGGTCGTCCTGAGAGGAGTTACCTCCTGATGGATGGGAGTTGTGCTAAAAGACGTCACGTTTTCTGGCCTGGTTGTAGTTGCCGTTCGTGGGGTGGCATCTGCTTGTTTTGCAGAGGCGAAACTATCGCTACATTTAGCAGAAAGTACATTATGAGGGGTGGCACTGTCAACAAAAACCTCATCTTCTTTAGAAAGGCTGTGGCGCTGACTAAGAAGTTTGCGCTTTCCATCGGTTGGGTCTTCCTCAGACTGAGAGCCCCCTTCTTTAAGTGTAGAAAGCCTGTGCTGACGCTGCAAACGTGAGCGCCGCTTCGTCTCCGCCAGATTTGGAGTTTCGGAGGTTCCTCTGGAGGCAGAGAGCAGCAGCTCCAGGAAGGAGCCGTCATGGTCCACCGAGGAATCTTGGGATTTATCAAGGGCCAAGGAACTAAAACCACTGTCTTCACACACAGACCTGTGTCAAGATTAAAGGGGATTAATAGAATTTCAGATTAATGTAGGGAACTTTCCTTTATTCATCTGGGAACATTAAAAAAATACATCTTTTGTAAAAGTTAAACAAAAAAAAGCACGTACCTGGTATATTTGGGTGTATGCGAGGATGACGGTGTGCACAAGACACTCGAGTCATCAAATGGGTCATTTGTCACGCCGCTGACTGGTGATGGAGGGTTTTCCTTAGATGGAGCAGGTAGGGATTTCATAAAGAACGGAATCGCAAAATCACTTCGATCAGAGGCAGAAATGCTCTCACTGAAATCTGCATCTGAGAGTGAAGCTCTTCTCTCAAAACTGGAAAGGTTACCAGTATTGAGTTTACCATCTTCCAGAGTCGAGGTCCTCACCTGCGAGAAGAAGAGACGGCGTTTCCGACCAGATTGCGGCAGGTCCTGATCCAAAGTGCTCGACGCGAAAGCCCCAACCACAGTGTCCAGAGAGTCAAACGATGCATTGCGCCAGTGCTCAGACCGGACTCTGATGTCAGTCCTCCTGCTGCACGGTGATCTCGTCTTTTCAGTTTTGACGTCTGTGGCGGGTTTGCACATGAGTAGTCTGTGTCGTAGCAAGGCATCTCTTTTGTATACTTTAGGAGTTTCACACCAGTTGACCGCCGACGGCCGCTGCACTTCCCCAGGGTCTTTCACCTTGGGTGTGACGGAAAGCCGGAGGTTCTCTTTGGGCGTTTCACTGAACTCTACTGGAGACGAGGGCCGACAGGAATCCACTCCACAGATGCTCTGCGGGCTATGGAATAAACCGGAGTATCCGCTGTCAGAGCAATCATCATAACAACGCTGGGCTTTGCAGCTCTCCAGGTAGATGTTTGATTCAGGAGTGCACTGCATTTTCCTTCCCCCCACGTGCACTTTTTGTCCAATACACCAGATTCACCAAGTGGGGACGGTATCAACTGACCTGCAGACAACAAAAAACAGTTAGTGAACGTCCTCAAGGACAGCTGAGCAGTATGAACTGTCTGATAACCCACTAGTTCACTGTTTCAAAGTGGGGGTTCCCCAGGGGCAACAACATTTTAATGGGTTTTTTTAAGATGTTATCACTGCCTTAATACGCCTTCTCATGAATATCTGGCAAACCCTGACCACTTCCTGTCCTCCTTGCCTTTATTCTTGGCATTTCCTGTTGGTGCAATATTAAAGACATCCGTTATTAAATTGTGTAACACACACACTGTACGGGCATTAGGATGCTACTGTAGCATCTGCTGAATGAATAGGAGAAAATCCTAAAAGAAAGTATAAGTTTACTGTGAATATCACTGTTTAATATTAAGACAGAAATGACTAGGGATGTTTATAACAGAACAAAAGTGATGTTGATTATTTATAAAAGGAAAATACATTAAGAAGCTGTGTGTTAGATATTTTCCATTAACACAATTTTAAAAACTATTTAACAGTGGAGTTTTTAAATGGAGGTCCCTGGCATGGCAAAGTTTGGGCATCCCTGGACTAGTCAATTAAAGCTAGGTAAACTAGCTCTGTCAAAAGTTGCCTTGTTGGCATCGTCTCAACGTATTTTTAGTCAGAAGTTGCCATGTTGGACTTGATAAGAGAAGACCAAAGTGATTAAAAAGATGGCGTATGGACGTCGTTTTCAGAGTTTATCCCGTTCAGTGGCCGTTTGTCAAAAGGCAAATTGTCAAAGAGAATTCAGCTGGTTAAAAACCAAACATTCTCAGCTGTTTCCATCAGCGTTGCTATGAGAGACGCCGTCGATTAAAGCCCCCACTCGCGTGCTCTCTCTGCGATGCCGCTTTAAAGGGAACGATAGCCGCCAAAACGAACCACCGACCGGCTATACGCCGAGAGTGGACCCCGGGGACCCGGAGGAGGGTCAACAAGACGCCACTTTATCTACAGTCACTTTTTTAGCCTTACGAAATAAATGGCGGTTGGTATTTCAGCACGGTGTGTGAAGTCAAAACATTAACGTGGGTGACCCTTCACAAAGAATGCGCAAATTGTATAAAAAATCAAATTTAAAAATAAAAACACGGTTAAAATGGAGGCAGACTGTATTACAGTTAGCTGCATTCAAGACTAAGCCTTAAAAAACACATACCGGTACATACAATCCAAACGCAGTGTATTCCCTCAGCAATTAGCATGCTATGAAAACACCTGTGTCAATTACCGAGTTTTAACAATTAACTCGTGATAACGTTGATAAACGTTAACATTAGCCGACATGTTATCAAAACCGACACACGGATAAACACCCACGCATATAATGGTAGCCTCCTTGTACCACAGCCCAGACATATAACGCTAACTCAATGTCGTAAACCGCATTAAAATTAAAATACTTACCGCTACACAACACCGGGCTAACGTTGCTGCAGAGGCGGCGGACTGTGTCGGTAACGGCGTTTCCTCCGACTCGGTTCTGGGCCTCGGCTCGTTGCTGTTTGCTACATGTTCCTCTGCAAACATCGGCGTACTTACCGGCCACGTTTTCAAATTTGGAGCCCACTGTGCGGACCGTGTCACCTGTTTCCGCTTTGGCGTGCCGCTTACTTCCGTGACTGGTTACCATAGTAACAGGCGAGTTTTAGTCACACGGGGCAAAAAAAAAAAACTCAGCAGCAGGTAAAGCTATTCCCTTTAATTTTAATAGCAGCACGCTAATTTAACATTATTTTTATCGGCTAAAAGTAACACGTACGTTTCCTAAATGAAAACAAATAACGTTAATTAGAGCTACAGCTCATCTAAATTAACTAGCATTATGCTAGGTTAATTAGCTTACCCGAGTGAGCCATAGAACAACGTTGTTGGCGGAATAACTGAGTACACGGACACTCTTCCCAGATATGAATGAGGCTTTCTCTCAGCAAAACCAGTCCACCACCGTCGACCAGGGAGGGAAGGTCCCTGTGGAGCACCTGGACTATGACTACATCGAAAAATGCAAAGATGTCAAACACCTGGAGATGATCTTGAGAATACTTAGGTAAACAGCTGTGCTTGAGGTGTGGAATTCTGTGTGTTCATCTAATATTCTATTCCATAACATAGAACTTCTCATTCTCTCATCCTGGAAAATATATACACATACAAAGTGGGATAATTGAGCACATCATAACACATATCGCTAGGAATTAGGGGCTTTCAGAAATTAATGTTTTGTTTTGTGTGAAGGTCTGGCGAGGAGGGCATTTATCCTCATCTGATTAAGTTCTGTGAAAGTCACCTGGAGAAACTGGACCCAAGGAGCCGAGCTCTCAGGAAGGAAACCCCCGTGGCCACAGCAGCCAGCTTTTCAAGTGAAGAGTGGAGCCAAATTGTTGATGAGATCAAGGCATGCTGCACATTGTAGTGTCTTTTGTTTTTGTTTGTTATTTTTCCAGATTTATACATATGTTTTAAATAATTTGTTATTTACAGACATGGCAAGAAGAAACCAACAATACAGAGGCGTCACTAAAAGAGCAGTCAATGTACAATGATCTAGTGAATACAAATATGCCACCTGTAAGAGGTTCAAATTGCTCCATTCCACGCAGTCAGGTAAAAATGATCTCCCAACAACGTACGTAAACGTTCATTTTATGTGTACAATAAATAAAATTAAGTATTGTTCCTTCACAGACTTCAGCTCCAAAAGAAAAGAGGAATTCTTCAAAACATCCTCTCCCACGTGATTATCGAGAATGGGACAAGTGAGTCATTTTGTCTCTGCGTTTGTCTTTTATATTCAGAAGAAAGAAGCCACTGTTACAGCAGCTGCAGGCACTGTACAAGAAAGCTTCCACGCCTTTTACTCAGTAAAAATGCCTTAGCTAAGCTTCTTTCTTTACAATGATCCACGGTTAATCGGGTTATGCTGTTCTACGGCCTCATTTTGCAGAATACCTTTGCCCAAATATATTTTTTGCTCTGTTTCCAGGTTTGACGTTGAGAAAGAATGCGAAGGAATCGATGGAAATGTGGCCAAAAACGATCCACCTGTCATTATAAATACAGGACGCCCCAAAATCAAGGCTAAACTGGATGCTTCATGTAATGTATTTTATACAGAGCAGCTGCTATTCGTGTGCGTGTAAGGTGTGCGGGTGTGTCTGAAATGTGTGGTTTCTACAATACATCCAGCGCTGACACAACAGGAGAAGCTCCTTCTGGCAAACCGTGAAAAGGACAAAGGCAACGATGCTTTCAGAGCAAATGATTATGAGGAGGCAGTTGCATACTATTCCAGGTCAGGCTCTTAAAACAACTTTATTATTGAAAGCATATTACATGTCCTAAGGGGGTTATATTGTGTTTCCTGGCATTTAATTAGGCTTGTGTCATTCATTTAAGTGTGATTCCATTACCATTCGCTGTACCTCTAAGTCTTTGTGCATTATCCTCATTAAAACGAAAGGGTTTTCTTTTTTCTTTTGGGCTTTCCATTACAGGAGCATTTCCATTATACCAACAGTGGCTGCACACAACAACAGAGCCCAGGCAGAGATCAAACTCAAGCACTGGCACAATGCCATGAGAGACTGTGTAAGGGTGCTCCAACTGGAACCAGACAATATGAAAGGTGCTTTCATGTGTTTTGTACATTAGCACCTAAATGGAGTTACAAAAATGCATGTGGATAGAAATATGATCATAATGCAGGCAGGTATTTTTATGCATCCAATTGTATATTTTCCAGATGTTTCAGAAGAGCAGTTAGCAGTCGCTTCAATGTGTGTAACATCTATAACGTATGTGATTTATTTGTCATCGTCAGCCCTGCTACGGCGTGCCACTGTTTACTATCACATGGACAACTTCCAGTTGGCTGCTGAAGACCTCAGGGTGGTGCTTCGAGAGGAGCCGCAGAATGCTGCAGCCACTGTAAGTGATAGAAGCACCAAATCATGACCTGCCAGTAGCCATTTTGTCCACTAGGTGTCACTGTATTTGTGTGGGATCAGCCACTTAAGAATAGATTGCAGCTGCTGCATGGTATTAATAAAATCACACGTAATCTGTTATTCCTGTGAATCAAGAATGGTGTGGCTTTTCCAGTTGTTCTCCGATAGATGATGAGCTCAGGATGTGTTTTATTTGGTCGTCACCTTTAAGGACATTTGTGCATTCATTATTTATTAGGAATTTTAGTGTATTGTGGGTGAATGGTGAGAAGATGTTTCTTTCACAAACACGCCAAACAAGCTATATCTCATTCACAATATATGGGTGGTTGAATCAGCAGGTCTGTCACCTGTTCCTACTGTTGACAAATTCTAATGTGTGTATTATTTTTTGGTTTAGCTACTTCTGTCTGAAACTGAGAAGAAGATGAAGGAATGTCAACCGGAACGGCAAAGCAAAGGCAGAAAAATACTCATCCAAGAAGAAGAAGAGGAAGAGGAAGATGATCACAAAAACAATGAGACAAAAGCACAACAGACTGGTAAGATTGTTTGGACCTCCATATTCTTTATCTATACTCTTGATTTACACACACACACACACACACACACACACACACACACACACACACACACACACACACACACACACACAACTGTTTAAAATCCCCTGAATCATCAAGAAATCTATCTTTGATCAATTTAAACGAAAGTCATGGGTTTAACACAACATGGATTGTTCTTTTTCAGAGATAGTCTGCTTTTTAAAGCAGCATCCGCTATGAGTTGTGTATGATTCTTTAGCTGTTTAGCGATTAATTATTGTTGTATCAAGGCAGTGCATTGACAACCAAGCCCTTATTCATCAGTTCATCAACCATACACAACCATATACAACCATACACAACCATACACAACCATACACAACCATATACATCGTGCAGTAGCGCAATAGCTCTCTGGTGGTTAGAATTTGTTAAGTAGATCCTGACGTACATTTTTTTATATTTTAGGTGTTTGCAGAAATACTGGTGTTGAAACGTAGGCTGTCAACCAATGAGTTACATAGCATTGTTGTACAGCAATGCAAAAGATGTGTATTTCAGAGTTTACAAACGGTATCATAATTAGCTAGTTTTTCAAACCAAAGAGAACTGACTGTTTATTTTCCAAATGTTCAGAGCATGTCTTGTTCATAATTCATTAATAACCAGATTTAGAGGATCTTTATAAAAAAAATATTGTTACTTTATGTATTTATGGGGGAAACAAGTGTCGGCTAATAAACTCTCAAATGGCTTGAAAAAGTCCAATATTGATTGCCCTACTTTAAAGATTTTAAAACCCAGCATTGAAATTTGAATATATATATTCAAATTTCAATATAAATTATGTATAAAATATATTAGTGAAGTCTTGTATTTTTACACTAAACTGTGGTATATCTGTATATTCATGTTTGACTTGGTTCTTAGTTCCCACTGAAGCTGCCTGGAAAAGGATTTGCCCTCTAATCCTCTGATTAAACAAAACAGAGAGCTCTCATTTTCATCACAAACCCTTCTCGCTGCCTGTGCTATAGAAATAGGAAAAACCCCTCGGCCCTCTGGGTAACGTGACATACTGTATGCATGCATGTTGTCTGCCCTACCCCCACACAGCGCTTTCATAATTCACTGTTGAGAGTGGCTGCTTCCTGGAACTCCCTCTTTGAAGTGGCTCTGTGTCATGTGTGTCCAACCCTCCCCCACTGTGATGTAACCGCTGACTGCTTCCTGTGGGTGTGTCTCCCCCTTCTTTCTATGTCTCTCCCTCTCCCTCCCCTCCCTCTCCCTTCTAGCTCATCCGGTTGAACCCAGCCAGCCTGTGGGAGGGGAGAGCTCAGCTGCTCCTGCCGAAAGGGGAGACATGGGTAACGCTCAAAAAAAGCCCCACGGCAGAGGTGACGGGGGTCCTCACAGTGAGTTCAACAGCTCCCACCATGGACACTGGAGAGGCAAAGGAGGCAGCTCTGACAAGTACAGAGTCACACAGGAATCCAAGGAAAAGGTAGCCAATGGAACGAGCAAGAGAGGATCGACAGCTTCAGTCCCGGCTGATCAGAGGAACAGCGGTACAGGATCCCCGGCTGGAGGAAATGCAGGGGAAACTGTCAACCTTGATGCCCCATGTGGAGCTCTACCCCCACCTCTGGCCAGGCTAAAGAATGAAGGGAACCTGCTGTTTAAAAATGGACAGTTTGCCGATGCACTGGAGAAATACTCACTAGCCATCCAAGGCTATACAGATTCAGGTAGGAGGGAGTAGCTCTTGTGATTTATGCTGGTATTGTTATCATAGTCTGAGGTGGTCGGTAGTTTGATACATGATACTGGTGAGAAGTTCACTATGTGCCACCATTTCAGTAGCATTTACACTGACAGCAGTGTTTTGTAAACAACGGACCCATAGTGTAGCTCATTGATGTTTCATCTCACCCATATTTGGATAAATGTTGCTTTATGGTGTTAAATCATCAATGCTCTTAAAACTGTTTCCCGATAACTGGCTAATCATTTGTAAATCAAAGGTCATGACCTTGCAGTTATGATGTTAGTGCTCCTATTTAGTTTTGTTGCTTCATCACAGTGTAGGATGTGACAAAAATAAAACATCAAAATATTTTCCATGAGAGAAATTATACTTGAACCTCAGAATTGATCCATCCATAGAGCAGACCACACTGGTGCGCATACAGTCTAGAAACATGAACAGAGATTTCTATATTGAGGAGTCAAAAGGTTTGGCTGTCTGTTTACGTGATAAGCAATTTTGTCCCAATAACGATGGGTCAAAATGTGACCGTTCCTGCGGCGCATACGGACAGTGTTTTTGTTTTAGCCTCAGACCGGTGCTAAGCCTCTCAGCTCAGGTCTGCCCAGGTCACATGACCGCTAACCACTCACTGTGAAATTGAATCTGCAGGACCGCAGCAATAATTCTCACAGAGAGGGAGAAAGTGAACGATTGATGTCGGGGGGGGGGGGAGAAACTGCTGCAATTCAGGCTCGTCCACCATCAAACATACTCTCTTCGTCTGTCTGTGGACGGCTGTGAAGTACTCGCTGCCCCACTGTCCAAGTGACTGGACATCGTCCACAGTCCATCGTCTGATGTATGGAGGGTTACATGGAGTGCAGATAGAGCTGAGCTGATAGCAGAGATGCATTCTTTGAACCCCTTTAAACCAATTAAACAACAGCGCGGCGTGGTAGGGACACTTCCAGGAAAAAACTACTCATATTAACATTCAAACAGTCTTAAAGTGGTGTTTGGGTCTGCATAAGGAGTGTGTACCTCTACCATACTGTACATGCTCCACTGTCACAGTAACCTCACTAAGTGTGAGCAGTTGCTGAGACATCAGCCTCTCTGCTTCACTGTGTCATCATTCATAATCTAATTTCATCTGATGAGGTGGCATGCTAAGCTAAGCTAAGCTGTATTCAGTGTTGCAGAGGAATGTTGCTCTCTCTCTAATATATAGCACAAGCCTCGTTAGCCTCTCAATGATATTGATTGTAAAAATGGAGTCCAGGGAATACCAAACGCAGCGGTCTGTGGGAGCCAGTTTGAGGAGGAAGCGTCCTTAAAGTCACCTGATGAGCTTTCCCTCGGTTGTCACCTCCTTCATGTTATTCACCTCGTCGTCCCTGGAACTCATAGTGCTACTGCGGTAAAATAACAGGACGTATTAGTGGAAGAAAAAGTAGGCCTGCTGCCTTTTTTAGGTCCCAACAAAGAGTTTAAGGAACTTTGGTTCAGACTTGCATTGCAAGTTTGGTTAAAAGATGCAAGTCAAGACAAACAAGACGATTAATAATGTGTGAATGCGGCTTTAAGAATAATTACGGAGTCATGCTGATGCAGGTCGCTCAGTTAGTCGTAACAGGATTCCATTATTGCAACACACACAAAAATGTGGAGCACTAAAGGGTGGAGTGTGGCGAGATAATGGCAATACAGCAGACACGTAACCCTTAATTGAATGCCATGTCCTTGTTGAGCAGTAAACCCATGTTTCTATAGTGTTTCTGTGTCTGGTCAATGCATTAAACAGCCAGTGACCTCACACATTCGAGGTACATACTGCTTTTTCTGAGCTGTGTTCCTTTTTTGTTCTGCAGGGGTCGATAGTCCGGAGGATCTCTGTATTCTGTACGCTAACAGATCAGCTTGCTATCTTAAAGACGGCAACAGTAAAGAGTGCATAGAGGACTGCACAAGGTGAGGCACTTAGCTGACAGATCTTATAATACTGTGTGGATGATCAGTGAGACGTGATGCTAGCTGTGGGCGTCAACCCACATTTCCAAATTTACACTGGGTACCTTTAAACTCCAGCGTGGTTTCCCTTCATTTATCATCATTCAGTAGATGTCAGTAGCAGATCACTGTTATCTTATGGGGGGATTTGCATGAGGGGGTGTTGTAGGAGGTGCCATTAATCTCTTTAAAAAACTTCTCAGAAGTTGCATAAGCAGCAACAACATGAGGGAACCTCTCACATTACACGCTTGACATCCAGCTTCTAAGGCAAACTAGAAATTGGGTTGGGTTCACACAGACAGTACATGTACATACTAATGCATACATGAATGTACGAATACTTTCACAGCACAAGAACACATCCACGTTGAAATCTGTAACGCCGATCTAATGGCCAGGGCTCTCAGACAGTCCCATCTCTAGCAGAGCCAGCAGACTTGATCCTTTGCTCCTGTCTCATCACATCTATTTATACCAACCAGAGCCCTGGAGCTGCAGTCGTTCTCCCTCAAGCCCCTCCTGCGCCGGGCCATGGCTTATGAGTCCATGGAGCGCTACCGTAAGGCCTACGTGGATTACAAGACTGTCCTGCAGATAGACACCAGCGTGCGGGCAGCACATGACAGCGTCAACAGGTATTAGCTTTCACCTCTCACTTCCGCCGAGAGGCTGCAGAGAGCACGGAGATGTACCGAAACACGGGGAACGGGCCGAATGAGTTAGCAATTAATATTCACATGCGATGGTGTCATCGGCCTCACAAAGCCACATCGGCCTCAGTGACTACCCTCTAGTTTTAAAGAGATTTATGATGAAAGTGACCTTGCTCTCCATTTTAATTCTGGATGCCACATAATATCATTAGGTGTCTTAGATAAGGGAATTAAATCATTAAATCTGCCTTGAATATTATATATTTTTTTTAATAAGCTAGACGTCCATTGTGACATAATCAGAAGATTAAATGAAAACAAATGAACAAACATAGAAAGTCTAATTGGTGGCTAACAGATTTAGGTGTTCACAAGCAGCTCCGGCTCGGAGCTAATTCTGGCTCTCAGAGGGCATGTCCTCTCTGTTATGCAATGAGAGAAACTCACCTGGCTGCTCATAGTTACCAATAAACATCCATTCACCAATAAGATGCTTGTATAAAAAAAACATACTGAACAGCTTAGATGTTGAGGACTTACTTTCTGTGAGACTTTTTAATATCTTTCATCCACGTTTGACATCCACTGCATTGACTGATCTGCGTCCTCGTCCAGGATCACCCGGCTGCTGATTGAGCAGGACGGCCCAGACTGGAGGGAGAAACTTCCAGACATTCCCCTGGTGCCTCTGTCAGCCCAGCAGCACCGCAGAGAGGAGCCGCCGAGCGAAGAGGCGCTCCGGGCCCAAGCAGAGAAGGCAGCCAAAGATGCAGGTCTGTTCAGAGGAAGCCCGAGACTGTGGTGTGAATACGGCCAGAAACATCCTTTTGTGCTATAAAGTCTCATCAAGTCATGTGCTGACAGGCTTCTGTGGAAATCCTTGATCTCAATGTGACCTCTGGATTAATAGTGTGACATAAAACAGCACTGTGCTTTCTGAAGCTCATATTTCTACCTAATATTGGAGGTGCCAGCATGAGAAGCCTCTAATGTGTTGTATAAGGTTCTGATCCATAGTCAGTGTATTGCCTTGAGTAACAGACAGGAGTACCATAGAGAAATAGAGATAAGTTTGCAAGAGATAAGAGAAGTTCCTCCTACAAGCCCACTTCAAATAATCCAAACCATCCCTTTAAAGTAATTAAACAAACCCAACTAAAATCTGTGACGTTACAAATTACAATTTTCAAACTTTCAAAATAATACATATCACGATCTTCTAAAATAGGACGCACAGTGCATTAAATACTTAAACATGTTGCTCCACCTGGACCAACTATAACAGTAGAATCAACAATAATTTTCCAGTAAAATAACAGTCAAACATGAAAAGGGACCATTTTGTCTGCATTGAATACCGTACCTTATTCTCAGAACTCCTCCACTCCAAGATAACATTTCCAACTGTGGTATTTTTACTCAACGTAATTCATCTAGACCACCGAAACTCAGCTTGTTCCTGTTTTCCGGTCGCTGTGCAAGAGGAGAATGTTAAATGCCTGATTTTTTTTTATATAAGTGGATGTGTCACCTCTGCCCACTGACCATGCAGTTTTCCCGTTCCCTGGGCTGTGCTACGGCTGTTATTTTTAAACTCTAATGAAAGAATAGACCTGCTGGCACACATTCTCATCCCAGAAGACACTTTTCAACAGATTGATTAGCCCTTAGTCGACACCGTGCCTGATTGCTGACTCTTATGCCTCACGTCTAGCAAGCACAGCATTCATTTTAAGGGTTGAAACCACCCATCACAAGCACATACGCCAGTCCTCTTTAGCTGTAAAGCTTGAGGGTTTAAACCCTTAAAATGAATGCTGAGCCTCATTTTGAGGGTTTAAACCCTGAGGCTTTATAGCTATAGACGAGCGGCATATTTCCTTGTGTTGTGTTTTCTTAGAAATGAAAGAGAAGTATTGGAAGTGTCAACGTGGAGGCATTACTTCCACAGAAAGGAGAAATGAATTGTTCTTCAATGCGAGTTAGCAGTAATAAGTAATCATCTCTTTACGTTTTCTTCCAGAAAGGAAAGCAGAAGTTCGTTTTACGGCACTGAAGCAAGAAGGAAATGAGTTTGTGAAGAAAGGCCAATACCAGGATGCCCTGGGAAAGTACACTGAATGCCTTAAGTTAAAGCCAGACGAGTGTGCAATCTACACCAACAGGTTAGAGGCCCATTTTCACTTTCTCTTCCTCAGTGTTTTATGATGCGCTGTAACTTTCGTGGTTGATTTCCTTATTAAACAGGTCGGAACACAACCAGACAAATCAATGTGTTTGTTTGGATAACTTAAAACAGACTGATTCATTATCCCCCAGCTGTCATCTGCCAGGCTCTCTGGCTAATCCCAAGCAGTCGTCAGTCTGTCACTGGTGGTGAATTAAAAAGTATTGTTGGGAGGAGGTGGCCGAGGCCGCCTGCTTCACCACTGTTTAGCACATCTCCATTTATAGCCACTATCCTATTATCCTCAGCTGGAGAGACATACAGCGAGCATTGAGTGCATGCAGCAGCAGGCCTGACTTCATATTCTAACTGCCCCCCTCTCCCTCCTTTCTTTTTCAAAATAGCTCGTTGCAGAGGAACCTGTGATGCCGTCATAAAGAATGTGCTATTGTGCGTTCATGTTTGTGCATGTTTTTTTATGCTCTGCTGCGGAAAAGAGCTTGTATGGACAGCCACACCACAGCAAACACACACTCGCTTATTGCCACACAGCTGCTGCAAGGGAAAATACGGAAAAGACGTTCACGAAGAAAGCAACGCCATGAGAGAAAATGTTATCTCTCATCTCTTTCATGCCTCCCTCAGCCTTTAAAATGCAGTCTGATTCAAAGGCGATGAGTCACAAACTCATGATGCATTTTAGTCACACATCAAATTTGCTGCCGGTGACAAAAATAAAAGTCACAAGTGACGTGTGTGTGTGTGTGTGTGTGTGTGTGTGTGTGTGTGTGTGTGTGTGTGTGTGTTTGCAGAGCCCTGTGTTACTTGAAGCTGGAGAGGTTTAGCGAGGCCAAGCAGGACTGTGATGCAGCACTGAAAGTGGAGCCGACCAATAAGAAGGCCTTCTACAGACGAGCCCTGGCCAATAAAGGCCTCAAGGTGACGAGAGCTTGCCATTACTGACGACAATCTTTGAATTCAGATTGTGTGTGAAAGGGGCTTTTCATTTAATTCACGGTGGTTGCATTTCGTAAAGCTGTATTTTGTGTGTCCCTCAACCAGGACTACCTGGCGTGCAGCTCCGACCTGCAGGAGGTTCTGCAGCAAGATCCCAACGTGCAGGAGGCTGAGAAGGAGCTGGAGGAGGTCACAGTGCTGCTCCGACAGAGTCTGGCCACTGCTTCACCAGCCAAACCCAGAAAGACTGTCCCCATCACAGAGGTAGATACGTCTACCTCATCTGTAGCTCTCTGCCACATCCACTCTTGGCATTCTGAGTCAATAAACCGGATTAGCATCTACGTGTTTGGGAGCAAGCTCAAATGAGGAAAAGGGAGGCTCCTTGGCTCCGTGGTGATCGTCATATCTACAGGCCACGTGAACCGCATGTTACAGCCTCCTCTCTGCATTCACATGTACATGACACCCGTTCAAAATCAACTCCTTTCAGTCAACACATTCACAACCGTCGTGTTAGTGAATGAAAGGACGGTGCTCAACAGCCAGCTCATGGAAAGTGTGGGCAGCTGTTTCCACTAAACAAGCCCAGGCAAGCCAGTTTGTATGGCAGCGTTAAACGGCAGACACTCTAAAGTGAAGTGACTTGTGAAGGAAATCACACATCTAGCAGGCAAAAGTGATTATTATTATCCCGTTTGCTCGTCCGGTGGCCAGAAATATGACTTCAAGTAATAGAAAACCTGTGAACTTGAACACCGTATCTACTCTGTGAAAGCCCTGTCAAAGAGACATGTTCATCTTCTTTCTCAGGTGGAGGGTGACGAGGAAACGACAAGCGTTTCTAACTCGGAGAGCAGTTGCAAAGGAGAGGGCATCACCATCAATCTCCAGCCGACCAACGCCTACGAGTTCGGCCAGGCTCTGAACGCAGCCCGCAGCAGCGGAAACACGGCGGCCTGCGCTGACCTGCTGGCCTCCACTACCCCGGACAGGCTCCCCCAGTTCATGAGCACCCAGCTGGACGGAAACGCCATCAGCTTCATCATGCAGGCGCTGGACTCCCATCTCCTAGAGAGAGACCCCAATTTGGTCTACCAACACCTCAACCATCTGCACACCGCCGACAGGTTCTCGGTAAGATATCAATAAAGTATCTATCAAAGAGGATATTTCAGGAAAACTATCGTGAAGTTTATCTGAAATTCTCCTTCCAGAGCACACATTTAATTTGTTAACTGCCACATCTAATAAATCCTGATGTAATTAATCTGTCGGCTTAGTCCCCGGCCGCGGACGTTTCGGTGATAAACGGTTGTGTTTTTGTAGGTCGCGTTGATGCTGCTGGAGAAGGACGAGCGTCGCCACATGACTCAGCTGTTTGAGCACCTGACCGCCGCGCAGAGCTCGGAGTTCACGAAGAACGACGTCCAGAACCTGGCCAACAAATACATCTGACCCCCGCCTGCCCCTGCTCCCTGCTGCATGAGCTGCTGCACCACGACAACTCTTGGATCTATGCAAAACGCTGCACAAGAACCGAGTACACAAAGGCAGGAAGCTGCAGGATGTGTCCCAGAGCAAAACAGTGGAACTGAGTCACGTTCACTCTGCTGGTCTGTGCTGTTAATTATCTGACCGCCGTGTGTTTGAGTGACGGTAGAAGGAATCTATTTTTCTCTCCAGAACATTTTGCTATGCAGATTTACTTTTGTACCACCACTACCCATTTGCATTGTACAACAGGCAGACGGTGGGAAACGACAGACCTTCCACTTTAGTGTATTGATTAATAGGGTCCGGGATACAACGCTATGTTACTATGTTAATGCTAATACTACAAGTGAGTTTCCTCAGGACAAGCTCACGTTCCCAGAACTGAGCTCCTTGAACCCCCGTCAGTCTTTTGATATCAGCCGTTTGATAAATGAGCTCGTGTCAGACACCAGCCAAGATCAGAAATTCAGTGCATGCTGAATATTATGCCAAGGAACAAGTGGGGACCTGTGCATCGCCGTGGGTCAAAACCATAAGGTAGATAGTTTTATTATGACCATGTGTTCTCTATGATCTCTGAGGGAGGAATAGACCTGCATGGTATCGTATTGCTGTTCTGTGCAGTATGATAACAGGTTGAAGTGACTATCATATAGGAGAATATACAATTTGTAACCTTGACTCGGATGCTCTCTCTTGTTTAGCTATGCAATCAGCAGATCTGGGTTCTCGTGTCACATCACATCAGTGGCTGGTGTTTGTGTCTTTTCCACGTTTGACCAAATGTATCCTGACAGCCAGCGACACATCTTCACAGCAGTTCAGCCACGCAGATGTGTTCACGCCGGAGAGAAGCAGCATCTTTACCAGATGTGTGCCTTGGATTTCAGGCTCGGGGGTCGACGGATTTTGGCGAGCGTGCAGATTCTCCTAAAGACAGTATATTTATGTCACTCAGCTTTTATCAGAATGTCAAATGGTTTGGATTCATGCATCGAAAAAAAAATCATACATAAATTAACTTAGCTACATGCACGTCATTTAAATGTGTAATTTATTTGCTAATTTAAGTATTTAATTATTGAACATTGTAGTCATCTCATCCAAAATTGAGAACTGCCTGAATCCAAACCATTCTGTGTTTTCAAATGTTTTATTAATCCTACATGAATGTACCAAATTTAGTTCAGGGGGATAAGTTGGGGGGGCAAGAGGCAATAATTTCACATGTTCCAGTTTCTCTCCGCTGTGGTTTTAACGTTGTATTTCAGTAGAGATGTAAAACTAATGTGTACAGTATTCACAGAAGGCAGTTCAATAAATTGGAAAACAAATATTTTCTCCTTTTGTTTTCAGTCAAAAAAAGGAAAAAGCTAAATAAAAACAAAAATAGAACACCTTAATTATTTACAGCACTTGCCTTAGCCTGAAAAATGGAGGGTGGAACAACAGCATTTCATATAGATTTTTTTTTTATTTTTCTGATATGCATTTACACGCATATAGTAAAGCAAATTACCAAACAAATATACAAATACATTATGCCATTCTGCACAAATTACAAATTATATCTGGCACTAGTGTTCAAATTAGGATCAAGAATCTGGAGATTTGGTGGAGAATGAGAAACCGAACCGAGGAGGAAGAACAAAACAACATTTTTTCCTTTAACGTGTGAGTGACTGCAGCGTGTGGCCCTTATCCGCCAAACCAAACTCAGCGTTCATTCCAGCAACAGACCCGGTGTCAAAAGATCATTCGAGGTTTACCTTCCTGGTGGAGGTTCTCCTGAGCCGACCGCCGAGCGGTAAAGACAGGCTTGAGCAAACACTGAAATGAAAGTGTGGACAACACAAGTTGACTTCAAGTCTGCTCAGCAGCACCGGTTGGCGTCACATACAGGAAAACGTGGGGCAAATCAATAGGGGAGGTAACCCAGAACCGACCTATTCACCCCTAAAGACATCTGTGCATTGCAGAACATCAATGTAATCAGAATACAGGTAACAGTGCAGGTGCCTCGGGCCATTCTGCGGCCTGTTATTTGCGTAGCATTTGTGAAGCATGTACAAAAAAAAAAAAAAAAAAAAGCAGTCTGTATAATCCTGGGTCTCGTCTTCGTTCATCCCCGCGGTGTAAAAAGAATGTAATGTACTGCGTCTACAGGTATAAGATTTAACAAGCGCCTGAGTGCTGTCTTTGGTAGGCAATTGAGAAGTCTTCATTTACCATGTCTACCACAGTACGTCCTGTATGTGGATGAGCATCCCTCCTACACAGAGCGACGTTCTGCAACCTACGATGAGTCGTTGTTTGGAGTCTTAAAGACACAGTGGAGAGAGAGAGAGAGAGAAAGAGAAAGAGAGAGAGAGAGAGACAAACGCAGAAAACACAAACGGCTTCTTGAAGGCACCATGAGTTAACAAAGAAAGATATCAAAGCTCTCTCTTACTCAGTGAGGCGAGGCCATCAGCCTGAATAAATCACCTTTGAACAGGACATAACATTTTCTTTATACAATTTCACAGAATTGAACCAACCCATTGGTTAATTTTAATATACTGACTTTCAGCATTATTTGAAAAACCGTGGCCTTCCAGAGACCCTTCTCAAATCAAACCCTCGACGCGTCACAAGCTTTCCACAGAACCAAACAAGGCCTAGGTTTCCTGCATCGTCTTGGCATTAAAAACACACACAGAGAGGGGTTTTTTGGCAACATCCGTTACAGGTTTAAACTCTGTGGTTGCTGAGCTGTAAAAGAGGTGTTAAAATGCTAAGTGTCCATTCATCATCTCACCTGTGTTACGTGTTGATTTTACTGCCAACATGATGCAGGACGTTGAGCCCAGGCCTTCTAATTATATCTTAGAGGGTTCATTTCAGACAGACATCTAGGGAAAAGACTAAAAAAACGTCTAAGAATAAATACAGACAATAATACTCCTCTGTTACTAATACGTTCGGAGGGGAAATAAAAAGAGGAAATAGTGAATCATATTGCCTGGTCCCTGTTTGAGTTCACTTCTGGAAAGCTGTAACTTTTAAGATTCCTGCATGGTGTTGCATCCGCGTTGTAAAGCCAAAGTCAAACACTAGCCAAACCGCCACAGTGGTTTTATTTTAACCGACAGAGATCAATAGAACAGCGACCAAATCGACGGGCCGTCTCTGTTACAAGTGGTGTAAGTGAGTGAACTGTCAAAAAAAAAAGTGTCAGCAGTCTCCGGGTCGCACACGGAGAAACACCAGCATTCACAACCTTAACATTTCTCACATGGCTGCCTATTAATAATCCCAACAAGCCCTCTGACAGTCAGTGGACACACACATCTCTGTTTTACTCAGGGTTGCTTTTTACGAAGGACAGAAATCCCAACATAAGACATTCCCTTTACAAGGGAATAACAGAAACTTCAGGTTAAACTGAAAGCTGCATTCGTTAGTTTCGTGGAGGAAAAGATGTTAACGAAAAAAAATAGCATCTGTGCAGCACTTAAGGTATTGAGATTTCAGATGTCCGTCTGTATGCAGGGGTTCTTGGCCTGCTGCTGGGTTTGGGTCGGCTGTTGTGGTTGGTGGTTGTTGTTGTTGGTTTCTTTTAGCAGCTCTCTGGTGTTGCTGTGAGAGTCCAGCTCAGCAGGGCACACCAGGTTGACATTCTCCTCTGTGATGAAGCAGAGGGGGGGCAGCTCTGCGCTGTGGCCGAGGGAGGAGGCGGTGGAGGTGGGGGAGTGGGGGGCGACCGCTGCTGCGTGTCCCTGTGAGGAGGACGAAGAAGCGGGGCAGGTCTCTAGGCGGTCGTTCTCCACCTCGGGTAAGGGGCTGACGGTGGCGAAGCGGGTGTGGTAGTCGCCTCCACCGGAGCCGTGGCTACAGGACGTCTTCATGCTCTCCAGATCGGAGCAGCTGAACTCTGAGAAGTGGCTCGAGTGGGAGTCGGCCACGGACGGCAGGCTGCCGCTCAGCGAGGGCGAGTCGAACTCTGAGGAGTTGGTGCTACGCTGCTCCAGGAGCTGAGCGTCCATGTCCTCCCGCGTCTCGTTGATTTTGGTGCCGCCGCCGCCGCCGCCCTTCTTTCGCAGCTTGCCTTTGCTCTTTTTGCCTCCCGAGCTGGAGGAGGAGGAGCAGGAGGCCTCTTTGGCCCATTTGGCGGAGGCTCCTTTGCCTTCTGAGGACGTGCAGCCGTTGGAGGGGCATGTCCAGCTGCAGCGGCCGACGTGGTTGCCGTCATCGACGCTGCTGCTGCCGCTGTGGTGCCGGAGTTTGCCAGGTTTGGATTCAATGTCGACCTGGACCTCCATACTGTTCCCATCTCTGGAACAAGGGATGAAAAGGGAGGCATAAGACAAAAAAAGTACGCCAGTGTGTGTTTTGTGCTGCCAATGAACAGCCATCGTCCAGATATGAAGTAAAGGATGCTCACCTGTCAAGGGGCATGTAGGCGTTAAGAATGGATCCAGCCATTGCTTTGGTGCTAGCGTTGTCGCTAATTGTGCCCAGGCTGACGGTGCCAGACTCGCCGCTCAGACTGCAGCGCTCCTTCTGCACATCAGCCTGCACCTCCAGCCTGACCACATGTGAGAGGGAGGGGGAGATAGGAAACCATGAAATCAACAGTCGGGGGGGATGCAGGAAAAGCAACGTTTATATCTCATGACACGTGTTGCTGCTTCTGTACCTGTTTAAGTAATTGACCATGGCGCTACCAGAGAGGCTGCCGGTGATGCTGGCTCCGGCCAGAGCCATGGTGGACGCCGTCTCACTCAGGTTGTCCCTGATGGCCCCCAGGCGGTCCATGTGGCTGCCGCTGGCACTCAGGCTCCCCGTCATCCCCCCGACGCTGCCTTCACCTATACTGGGGTTGTTCCTGGTGTCTGCCACTGATGTAGTATCTACACAGGAGGTACAACCACAAAATAACATTTAAAAATATAACAAATAATATCAATCTCAATAATGGACCTAAGGCACCTAAGAACACTTCACATCTGAACCTGCAGATTTCATGTGGACACAAACTACCGGTGCAGCAAATTCCTTTGTCTGCTGACTTGGGTATAAACGCATAAAGGCGCCTTTGGGTGTCGTTGTGGGTGGCAGAGCTTACGGCGAGGGCACCGAAGCTTACCAGTGGCAGCTGCCCCACTGCCAACATTCATGTCGTTCTCGTCGTCAAATTCAATGCGAACGCCTTTGCCATTCCCAGCTGAGACGCCACAACCTCCGCTACGGCACAGCGAGATGGGAACCACGCCGTAGACGTACGCCAGCATGATGGGGACGCCGATGCCTGGGGAGAGACACCAGCAACGTATTAGACCAAGGCACTAAAAAACAACTTTTGCAGGAAAAAAATATATATTTTATGCAAAAGCTCATGAAAAATCCAATTAGCTTTGAAAACAAACTCAATATGAACTCTAAGATTAAACAAAAGAAATTCCCGGAGCTCAAAAAAGTCAAACAAAGATATGTCAATAATGGTCCTCAGGCATGCAGGAGATGCAGAGACACGGGCTGTGGTCAAACTTTCAAAGAAAACAACATCATGTGTCTTTTCCATGTTTCCTCGCTCTCGATGGAAGGAAAAATGTGAACTCTCAGAAATTAGGAAAAAACAACAATCAGTGCTCAGAGAATCCAAAAGCACGTTCACTATGCAAACAGTGGATGTTTTTTTTATTAAACCCAACTTTATAGAAAATGAGTAGAGTGCCAAAATCAAGAAGGGATTCCTGTCCAAATTGGAAACACACCTCTCCAAAGAAGGATGTTTTTAATTGATCCACAGTGTAATATTAAACAACAGTGGCAGATGTTATCGACGGCCGAATGGTGCATCTCTTTAAATGTTGTTGCCGCAAGGGATTATGGGATGGCATTATTATCTCCTTTCATTTGTTTCCTGTGCTAAAAGAGTTAGAAAGGAAGCATTGAAGCACCTTTTCTTAGCATTTCTAGAATTCAACCAGCTGTTAACTTCTGGGTCATTCTGCCTATTTGACCATGACACAAAAGAGAGAGGGGGGGGGGGGGGGGGGGGTGTTTGGGAACAGACTGACCGACAGTGACTGCAGCCACCACTGGAGACACAATGACAGAAAGAGTCACTCCGCCAGCAATCACCAGGTTCCTCTTGTGGTTGGAGATATCTTTGCCTTCGTAGCGGTTATGGATCTGACGGAGAGAAAAGGAGCAGTGAGACCCACAAAGTCCAGCGAACCACAAACCAGCCGAGACGTGAAACTCGTGCTGTGGCTTTTCAGACACCACATAAGAAGAATGCTACACCAGTACAGTGTTAGGACCCATTCAACATTGTTGGGTCGAGTAGAAGGATCGTATGTTATGTCTGTGGTAGTGAGTTGGTGAATGAAGTGCACCTTCTTGCACGTTAAATTTGTTGAGCGATTGCTGGACGGAGTCAGAGCCTACAAACCAAAACAGCCCACTAACAGCTAACCTACAATTTCTCCTCTTTATATGTTATTAGTTAAAGGGATGGTCCCCACACAGCCAGAGTGGGAAACTCATTCTTCAGACTACAGATGTAGAGAATGGAACAGGAAAATAAATTAGTTGTCAGGGTGAGATGTAGGCAAACCTGCCAGCAGTAAAAGATTTTAAAATGTGTTCAGATCAATAGACATTTTTTTATATAAAAGCTGTAATGAGGGCTTTAGGGAAAATAGCAGCCCTGACACAGGACCTGCTAATTGGTCAAGTCTGTAAAAACTGGCACATTATATAAAACTGTGTAAAAATGTGCAACATTGGAGCAGAGCTACAAATGAAACCACTAAAAGGACTGCAGGAATGCTTTTAAACTTCAATATAATGCTGGATTTACAATCGATTTGGTTGACCGAGTTCTTTCCTATTCCAAACCCCCCAAAACTGTAATAATACATTCAAACTTACTTCCTTGAACTAGTATCAGAACATTTCTGCTGTATAAATCAGTCAGTAGTGACAAAATACACCTGAAATGAGACGTGACCACGCCACCGGTAAATGGCCGTGGCCTTGGTGAAGTGATTCCCCAAGCTGCAGCTATGAAAACAAGACTGAACAGCTCCATGCATCCAGTGCATGTGGAATGTAGGTGATTCATGCTCAGATGTTTCACATGTGATCACAGCTGAATGGGGTCTGGTTTTCTCAGGGAAGAAAAGTTTGCTGGCTCTGGCTTCTTGGCAGTCGTCAGAGGGGAATTCTGGGGAGTATGAATACTTTCTTTCTATTGTAATATCAAGTTCTTATTGAGAGTGATTCGACACAACTGTACATACACGGAGACAAAAACACACAAGTTACTGCCAATGATAACTTAAAATACATGATGGCGTGTGAGATATTTAGAAAAATACGTTAGTGACTCACTGATGCAGTGTTTACTTGTGAAATGCTTAGTTATGCAACAATGACCACGTTGCAAAACTACAAGCAGGAAAACGTAATGAAATTCCTGACTAGTGCACATGAAGGAGTCTCCAGATTCTCACCTTCCTCCCCACATACACAGGGATGCCAATGATCATGGCAGGGATGGCTATGCCCGCGATGAGTGCAATGCCAACGGGGGCGCCCACAAGTGTTCCCAGTTGCCAAAGAATCTTCTTCTTCCTGCTCCATGGCTTCTTCCCCCAGAAGGTACAGCCTGACGGACTGAGAGGTCAAAGGGGAAAGATTAAAAGAAAACAATGGAGGCTAAGCGAAACACTTTTTATTCATACAATGTACGTATGAATAGATACATATATACTAGAATAGGTCTTCAGCCAACAATGTCAACAAACTGACCTCAGGTAGTGCAGGTCTGAGATCTCCTTCATGCAGAGCCAACAGAACTCGCAGCCGCAGACAGCACAGGTCATGTGGTTACAGCTGCCGTCGTTCATCTTGATGATGTAAGCAGCACAGCGTGGACATGGCTTAATGTCGTCAGCTGACGGACAGAAGGATGGAAAGGGAATCTCACTTAATTGTGCACAAGAGAGCTCTGTGACGAGTTACACTTCTAGCAACAAACAAACTAGAACTTATCAGTCAGGTAACGACTTTCAAACTTCATCATGGTGAGAAAAAACACATCCTCGTCACTGATCCCCATTAAGTAAAAGGAACAAATAGTTTGCACATTTCAAATTTCAAATCTTCTCCCATTCAGAGGAAGAAATATGCAACATCATTACACTTGTGGTGGTGTTCTGCGAGCAATCCGACACTGAAAAAGAAAAGAGCAACCGACCTGCAGCTCCGCTCTCTTGGCTGTAGCTGAGGGAGGATGAGCGAACCGTTCTCAGGCGGAGGCTCTGGGCTCTCTGCTGTCGTGCCGCATCACAGGTCTGGTTGGGATGCCACAGCTGCTTGCAGTGGTAACAGAACTCTGTACCGCAGCCCTCCCTGCCGCACGTGATCTTAGGACAGCTGGCACACCCGAAGGCGATCACTGCATACCTGGTAGAAGACAAGCACAGCATATCAGGCAAAGGCTAAGATTTGATTCTTCATAATTCCATCGGAGGACGAGGTCACAGGAAAAACTATGTTGGTATCTGCATGTATAAATGGAAAGGAGGTGGATCACATGGTCAATTACACAAAATGCTGTGTATATATAAGTAAGTGTATGCATGTAAAACAAAGGTGCAGACAAAATAAGACAGATGTCTTAGATGTGAGAAGAGGCGATGCAGGCTGTGTTACTGTTAGTAACACTTCTGCTAATGTAGCTGGGGCCTACGTTAGTATTTAAAAACACCAGCTTAATCCATCTTCTTACACCTGCAGTATATTAGTGAGCTTCTAAAATGGCAAACTGGACATCCATCAAGAGGCTTAAGGGTACTCCTGACATTAGAAATGATGCTTTGTCCATCCTTAACCACTGAATTGACTGTGCGTGTGTGTCCTCAGGTAAATGCCAAGGTGAAATGTGCTGGAATATATCGATAACCATGTAAAAATGTACATGACAGACCAATCCATACAGTCTAGGTGGCAGAATCATAGTTCCCAATGCACTGGCCCTTTGGAGAAAATTTAATTGATCATGACAGGAGGACACTTTCAATACTTCACACTGAAAGGTTCTCACATGGAATTCAGAGCATATCTGCTGCCTCCCTCTACTCAAAATAGTGGCGACGGCTCCCAGCTAACAGTGTTTACGTGAGGGAGAACTGGAGGATCGGAGCGCCGTGTAGAGCGCAGCCATGAGCGAGCCGGTGGGGAACGCTCACATGCACGAACATGCGATAAAAGGCAATGTAAACAAAGCACAGAGAAGCTCAGATTACAACACACAGACGAAGAGTGACTTCATGCTCCACTCGGGTAGACATTCTCCCCTATATCTTCACATTGCAAATAAGTTGGGTGCTGCTTTATCTGAATGTCAAATTTAGCACCAATAACAAATAAAAAAACAAAAAAACTCAGTATCCACAAGGGGAGAAAAGCAGTGATATTTTGGCTGGTAAATAACAGGTGTGATCTTTATCTGAAGAGGACATTATTTGCGTACTTTAAATACATTTTACGGTCTTAAAAAGTCTGAGTAGAATCTACAGCTGTTGTCAGTCTTCCTGGTTCCACCCTACATGCCACACAACACGGCAAAACCAATCCTAACATTGGTGACAGACTGACAGCTGACTTGATTGCGCTGTCAGCCAACGGACAGGAGACAAAAGAAGGTAGTGCTGACAAAGAGACGCTTCAAAATAAGAAACGCTCATCTCTTCAAAGATGACATCTACAAAATACTGGCAAGGGAGGGAGGGAAAACCCTCGAGTGTGTGACATAGTTGTATCAGACTGTAGCCTCCCAGCCCCTCTGTGACTGACCTAGGATTATGTTTCAGCCTGGGAGAGCCTGGGACACTCATTTTACTCTATGAGCGCCGAGTCTAGAATACAGACAGACAGCAAGGAATAGCAGAGTCATATCAATCATATTTAAATTCAGTCGGTAAACCAACAAGACTATACGCTACGGACCAAGACCTGCAGAAGACTGGAGAGATATCAGTGAAAGAGGGTTTTTTGTACAACCACTTCCTCTGAAAGAGTATTTCAGCATTTTAAACCACCCTGAATGTATCACCAATAACACTGACTGTAACACCAGTGTCCTGTTGAAGGACTACACTACATATCCTTCCTAGCACAGTAGTCAGACATGTTTATATACGACTACAGCAGTGACCATACAGCGATTTGACGATAAACAAGATATAATCAGGGATAATACTGGATTCAATTCAGTAATGTCAGATTATTACCACTATATGTCAAAACGTGTTGATAAAAAGATATTCATTATTACATTAGGCCTTGGCCCAGGATTAACTTGGCTGGCTGGATGGGTGGCCCAGAAACTCTCCGATCCAGAGTGCACCAAATTACAGGAGGCCAAAGCTACCGTTTCCAGGGGGAAGTCATTTGTTCAAATGCACAGTCTGTGCATCTCCAGAACAATGCACACAAATAACTGCATAATAAACTGCATGATGTTGGCCAAAAACCTCTGAGCTGCAGGAAGGAGGAACCGTCGAGAGGAAAGGACAAAGTAGAGCAAAGCTGCAGAGAAACTGAAAAAACTAAACCAAGGCTTACTCTGGGGTACAAATAATAATATCTAGTTTCCCAGCACAAGACATACAAATATGGTGTCTGACAATCTTAGACAAAACAGAAGAAAGAAGGACTAGTCTGAGGACAACTACAAAAACCTGAACTGGTGCACACTGTGCACTGTTACAGCCAGCTGCCCACAGATTGTGTACATTCTGTGTATGTATGACATAGATGTTCAGGAATATTTATTCAAACTGAGTATATGTTATGTTTATGCTTCGGCATTGTGGTCTTTTTCTTGTAAGAAAAGAAAAAAAGAATAAGCCGAGCTCGGTCTCAATGACGGCTGCAACCATTAATTCGACACGCTCAATTGGCAGTAAAACAGTGACATAATGGCAACTATGCAAAAAGGTCTAATGGCATCTGATGTCCATCTGTTGGCTTGGTGTCAGTACCCGAGAGACTAAAACGAACTGCAAGCTGAAAACAGCAGAGCTGAAACTGGAAAATAAGAGACTAAAGACTAGAGAAGGCCAAAACATCAATATAATAATTTATATACGAATATATGCTGGCTATATTGTATTTTCTAAGAGTCGATGTCAATTTTTTCCTGCCCAGTAAGATGGATTTAATCTAGGTCCAAATAGAGCAGGGAAGCTAATCCAAGGCAAAACTTTCAACACCTCTCACTACTTTTTATCCTCAAAGTATATTTGCTTCTATTCTCGTCAAGGTTACAAAACAGGACATCCCAAGAGAAACAAAACATCCAGCTAGCAAAGTATTCAAGGTCACTATGGCCTCAGAATGAGAAAAAAAAAGTCTGATTGGCTCGTCAGGGGCTTAATGGCCACCTGACCGTAAACAATTCCTGGAAGAAAAGGAAATGGCAGTGAGAGAGAGAGAAAGCGAAGAGAGGGAGACTTTCTAAACAGGATAGAAACAGGTTCATTCAGGCGGTCTGCTTGAGGATAGTGGTTCTCACAAATCAGCAAACCTTTTCAAACAGTGTACTGTGCCTGAGTCCGTGCATCTTCATCCCTGGTTTAGAGTTGTCACTCAATATCAGTGGTTTAAGCTTACATGCCACAAGCATGTCCAAAATGTTCCAGTGGTGTCAAACTTCAGCCAGCGACAACCTTACATACCTCTTCTGGTGTACGTTATAAGTGTTGTAATCTGGAGCCACTGGGTGTTGAGGGTTTTCTACATGCGTCCTCTGCCTCTTCCACATTCTTATTGTAAAACATTATACATCGTTTACTACAATATACAGCCCACAATTTCTCCCCAATTCACAGAATTTTCAATAATTGTGAAATGTGGACTCCTTACTTTGTGAGTTATGAAGAGCCAGCAGTTAAGACACTTTAGACAGATGTCGACTTAACTGCATCTAAATGAGGTGCTGATTTGATTTGTCAGTGAGTCGGAGTCACCGGTTGACCCTGCGGGGGCCTCTACAAAGTCACACTGCAGTGACAGTCTGAGGGACTGGGTGGAAGCAAGCCAATGAGCTGTCACTCTGGAAGGGGATTAGGCGGCAAAACTGCCCAGCAATACTGGATTACCGTTAGAGGGGCAGTCAGAACAGTGGCAGACAAGAAAAGCAGGTATGTGATGACACAGACTTGTGGTAAAGAAAATACTGTGGAAAAAGTGATGGGAAACGAATATTCTAAATATGAATAGATATATTTGAAAAGTGAAAAAAAAATATGAAAATGAATATTCAATTGTGGATTCATTGCATGATGGGAGACACACAACTACTCTTTCATTAATTGATAAGGAAATGTATTGGCAAGCTAAACAAGGAATAATTCTACAACACACAGAGAGAGAGAGAGAGAGAGAGAGAGAGAGAGAGAGAGAGAGAGAGAGAGAGAGAGAGAGAGAGAGAGAGAGAGAGAGAGAGAGAGAGAGAGAGCACTGTGTTAAAAGCAAGCGTTATGTTAATCATGTAAACAAACCACGTGCCTATCAGCTGTGCACTCGAGATCAAACTGAAGACCATTTAAAAGAGGGGTGTGTTCTACTCGCTATCATCTGATGTTTGTACTTTTTAGGAAACTTTCAGGCAATCTCCCTCCAGCAAGCTGCCACCTTATTTTGTTTTTTTTTGTAGTGAAATGAGGAGGTCTTTATTATATAACACCAATCTACTGTTTCTCGTCCACTGCCGTCTTTCAAAGCGAGCAACAGGAATAAATAGAAACAGAGCAGACAAAAGTTCAGCTCAAAATGTCACTACAGAGAGAGAAAGTCTGTGAAATACGCATTACTGCTTTTGTTGTTGTTGAAAATGACTTTAATATCTTATTTGAGCAGTGTATGTGAGTGAGCTTTTTGGGCTCATATTACAGATCAGTGTGAGCTGCATCAGAGTGTATGTCATTGTGATGGTGTGTATTCAAATTCACTGCTTACCCACAGTCCGGAGCAGGGCACCAGCGGCAGTCAGGGTCAGCCACAAGCCACCTCCTGAGCATAAACTCCTCGTATTTCTCCATGAGCGCCCGGTCGCCCAGGATCATGCGGATGTCGTGCGGGTTAAATCGCTCCGAGCACTCGGGGCAGCTGATGTTGACGCGCGACTCTGAGATCTCGATGCGCAGGTACTGGCGCAAGCAATCGATACAGGAGCGGTGGTGACAGGTCATGATGTCAGGGAAGCTCTCCCTGGAGTGGCGCAGAAGGCACAGCGGGCACTCCAGTAGCTCGGACCCCACCACAACTCCCACCTTGGAGGAGGAGGCGGTAGAGGAAGAAGACCCTGAGGCAGATGAGGTGGAGGCAGCAGCAGAAGCAGAAGCAGAAGCAGCAGCAGCAGCAGCAGAGGCAGCTCCGGTCCCAGTCACAGAGAAGAAGGCAGAGTTTTTGTCGTTACACATCTCGGAGTGGATGCTCTCGATGCTGGCGATAGCATCCACCCCTCCAAGCCCTATAGGTCCCGGGAGTTGGAGCTCTCTGGACCTTTGGCGAGCTGATTTGGACTCCCGACCTCGCCGTCTGAAAAGAGAGGCCAGGGAGAGGCGCCTCTTCTTAGGGGCCATCTTCACAGAGGGCAGAGAGATGGAGGAAGCAGTGGACTGCAGGTCCCGGTCAGAGCCCATCACCCCACCGCTACCACCACCCATCTGCTGGTGCTTCTGCAGGCTCATCTCTATGGAGGGAGGGGAGGGGTGTGCCAGCGGGGAGCCAGGGCTGGGTAGCCTGTTCCGCGCATGTGCAGGGAGGTCGGGGAGCGGGATGGGGCTGGGAGAAGGGGTAAGGTGGTGGATGGGGGAGGGGGGCGGAGGTCCAGGGTGGGGGGACAGGGCTCCGGAGGGCCCGTCTGCGTTTAAGACATGGTGGGTTCTCCTGATCAACCTCGTGGTCACATCCAATAGCCGGATTTTGGCGGAGGGGTGGGGGTCACCTGCTGCGAAACTGATGCAACAGAACCTGGAGATCAAAAGAACAGGAAAAGAGAGTAGGGGGGGGGGGGAGAAAGGAACGGACAAATTATAGGATGTCAACGTTCAACTTCAACAACCAGTCACAGTGAGAATGCAGTGAAACAGAAACGCAAAGTCATTTTTCATTCAGATGAGCAGTCATCAAAGAGTAAAAACTAAAAAAGTGTTTTATATATCTTGGGCAGCAGTGTCATTTTATTTTCCCCCTTCAAATGTATCCTAAGACAATAAATCAAATCAACGTCTGCATTTCTTAAAGAAGAGAAACATTATTCATTGTGCTCCCCAATAAAGTTGCTTACTGCGCCACAGACAGTCAACTAAAAAAAGATGAGGAGAGCAACACATCACGCCATGTCAGGCATCACTTTGCTTCATGTTCCCGACTACCATTAAAATGACTTGAATTGAATGACATGAAATTTTTTTTTTTTTTTTGGAAAAAGGTAGAATTAATGGATGTCCAGTTCTATGAGTACGAGAGGGAACTTATTCGGTAAACACTGGTGTTCCTGCCATTTGGTTCAGTCAACAGACCTTGTTCACAGCAGCCATTTTGGACAGGTTAATGGTAAAAACCAGTGGCAATTGATGAAATGAATTAATAATAAGAATTAATTTAAGTGATTTACATTTAAATCTCAAGGTGCATCACATACAGGGTAAACTGTAGTACAACATTAAATTTAATCAATTTACGCAAAAGAACCCAAGTTTAAAAGTAAATAAAAGTAAAGACAGGATTAAATTATGCTCCCATTTATTGCGTCACAGCCACGGCAGTGAGCCAGCAGGTACATCACCAGGGGCCCTGGCCAGCCTAAATAGAAGAGGTCCATAATTTATGTTTTTAATTACACCTGTGCTTCCCCTGCAATGACATTTCAAAATGGCTGCTGTGAAAAGGGCTTCTATCACAGCTGGCAGAGAGCTGGTTTGCATAGCTGATGAGTGTGTCAGTCCCAGTTCTGAGAAGAGAGGACAAAAGGTTGACAACCTTGGACTAGTATTGACACAGAGAGACAGCAGGCTGATGTCTGTAAGATCAACAGTGACACGGCCTGGGCCCAGATCGTCCTCTGCTGATATTCGCAAACAGCAGGAAGTGGAAGATAGTGCACGTCTTTGGCCCAGGTAGACCGGTTTCTGACGCAGCAGCAATTCAGACAGCGATGACTCATAATCGCAAAGGCAGAACTTTGCACATGTGGATCACCTAAGGTTGAACAGCAGCACCAGACTGAAAACAAACACCACACCTATTTTACAGGTGACCTACATTAATATGTTGGATTCCTTAAAGATATTCTACAAAAGGCATGATCTTTCACCTGAACTTCAGACTTTGCTGGTTAGATCTGGTGATTTCACATTTCCTGTATGATAAAACATAAAACATATCTGAAATCTTGACGCATGTTTGTGTGACTAGACACTCAAAGAGAGACAAAATTATAATACCAGGACAGATGGCTTCTCAGCCAATCTGATACATGTTTTGTCCACTTGAGAATTTCACACATTTGAGTGGGTGAGAGAAACAAGGAACCAAAGGGAGGGAGGGAGACAGACGGAGACTATAAACTCAAACAGTGCACAACTGCAGAGGCAAAGGAAGCTTCAGCCAATATCAGCTTTTGAAGGTTAGGGCTGCGTTACATTTCAATATAAAGCAAGGACATTTTGAATGGCCTGCTTAAAATGTGCCCAAGAGGAAAATACAGGATCTTATACAGCAGTAGTTGTTCTATAGTCGAACAATTTAGATTACTGACTACATGATATGTCTACTCACGTGAAATTACACTGCAAAGTAAAAATTTTAATCAGAGTGTAAAATCAACACAGCTTGAAAATTCCTTTAAATCTTGACACACTTACTGCTTTTTGTTACTTTTTGTATCATATGCTGTAATTGGACCTATAGGATAGTCATGAATGATTACCATTCATTAAAATTGTCAACTACAATGAGCAAGTCATTCAGTCTCTGGTACGACCGACTTCTTGAGATCAGCTTTGTGAAATTTGTCTGGAAGGTGGGGCGATTGTGTACAGTTAGAGGAAATCCATATGAGCCAATATCCCCTTTTGCACATAGATTTTGCAATACCGACATAAAGAGGATCTGCCGTTATGTGGGTTTTGCTTTTTCACACTGAACCAAACGGCGACATAACGCTGCCCCAGTGTGTGATTTCAGATAGCATGTCGGCACCACTGGAGCCAAAGAGCTGTGACGTTTCACACAACAGCGCTGACGTTCCACTGTGCTGATTTGCTCATAATGGCGCCTATAAAGAGAATGTAGCCTATTCCAACATGTAAAATGAAGATGTAGCTTGTTGAAGCTAACTGTCTTTTGCATCCTCCGGTACAGCACCACACCAACACACACACAGCACTACCCGTCTGAGAATAACTCATAATTCATGGAGATGCATAAAAATGGGCTATTTGGGATTTTGTGGACATTGCCTTCATTTTAAAAACGAATGTATTCCAGTACTGATTCTGTTGCCTTTGTTTCTGGGAGTGGTGATGAGAGAGGTGGAAAAAGTAAGCCTGTAATTTTAGGACAGTGTTGCTACTGAAATCCAACTTGCTCAGTGGGTGTCCATCACTGAATGTGTATGTTTATCTATGTCTTTGGTTACACCTTGGCAATGAACACTGCTGTGGTGGAAACACACACAGAGCAGTGCCAAGGGACGCACACGCACTATTACACACGCCCATAATCTGCCCACACAAGCTGGAGGGGCCTGCAGAAAAAGCTCTCACACGTCACACATCAATCTGCTATGCTAAAGGCTACCAAAAGATCAAAATTACACCTCTACGGCTGCAACCAAACCACTGACACTACCAGCGCCGCACTTTTCTGAACCACATGCTGCTCGTTCTCCCCACAATCCCCCTCCCTATTCCACAGCTCCTTGCTTCGTGCCAGGTCTGAAAACAGGAAACTCTGATGTGGTTGTCAGGGCTGTCCTTAGTATCTCCTCCACATATGGCATGGGAATCACAAATGACCTCACCCATAGACACACAGAGGACTGAATGTTCCGCGCAGTCTCTTTTTTTTTTTATCTCTTGTTATGTTGAACAAACATGTAAATGCTTATTCTTCCACACACTTTATACTAAAGTATGTTTGTTAATAGTCTGCAGTGCACACAGCAACTGATACAGCTCTTAAGGACAGACGTTTAACAGAAAAGTAATTGTCAAGCGGTTGATATTTGAAAAGGGTAATGAAAGGAGCAAAAGAACATTACACAAATCCAGTGGAAAACCCCTTCAGCCTTTTCCCTCAGGGTTGAGCGTTCGTCCACAAGCAAGGCTGGCTAGTGCATTGTACTGTGAGTGAGATATAGAGGTATAGTGTGCGGTAATAGTGCGGTAATAGTTTTCATTCAACCATGAAAAGATGATTGCAGGTCAGGTGCTTTATCATGACCTTGATGTCTGTGACAAGGCTACTGCTGCATCTAAATCAGCCAAGGAGCAACTGTCTGGGCTTATGCAGAGAGCTGTGTGTGTCATGTGATGAGAGGACTGATGATGCAGGTAAACTAGCCCAGCTGTCTCATCTGAAGGCCCTGGATAGGTCCCACTAACAAAATGAAACACCTATGTCAGCTCGTTGGCTGGGGGCTGTGGTCAGCAGTAAAGGCTTTTCTCATTCAATGTGCCGATATAAGTATATTAACACAATCCAAATCTGGCCAGTGTGCCTTGAACTGGGGGAGAGCTCTCAGAGAGGCAGAGAGGTGGAAGCCAGGGAGAATAAAGAGAAATAAAGGAAAAGGTTGAGAGAGAGAGAGGGGGGTAAGATGTAAAAAGAATATAAACACATTTTGCGATGGCTAAGGATAAAGAGTGAGGAAAACAGGCAAAAGATACTGAAGGAATTGTGAGGAATTGTTAGCTCGTTCCAACGAAATCCTGTGATTTGGCATCTTTCAACAGGATGCATTTCCCCTCGTAGATTAAGTGACGTGTTGAAAGAGAAACCAGCAAAGATGTGAAAAAGAAAAAAAAAAAGAATGGCCAGAAAGACAATGGAAATAAAATGGAGAACTCTCAGTTACTTAACATTCCCAGACCTATTAAGCAAAATATTATGGTTTGACACTCTTTAAGTATTGGCTCACTAATGAAGCTGTGAATGGAGGACATAATAACATACTTTTAGGGCTTATAAAGTAACACTTGGCTGAAAAAAAGGTGAGAAGGATGTCTAGAGGCAACATGTATTGTTTTGACAGATTTCAGCAAAACTGACGCTGAGAGCACGGCTCCGGAATTTTATTTGGACCTCGGCTGGGTCTGATACAAGTGATAAAATGGGTGTAACGGTACACAGAAGTCACGGTTCAGTTCATGCCCAGTTTTAGGAGTCACGCTCCTAAAAAGGATTCCAAAAGGTTTCATTTTTGCTCGTCATAGTGTGACTGCCTCGCACGCCAACCTGCTTGTTGTCATAACCTCAGCTGTTGCTAATAGGGTACAGGTTCAGGCTTGTGAACTTTGGTTTCACATTACGTGCATCAATCTACATACCGAGTTATCCATACATATAAGATTTTTATTGTGGATCAGGATAAAAAAAACACTCCTGAGAAGTTAATCCTGCTGCATTTTCAATGTTGGGATAATTGTGAACAGTCATGAGTGACTTGAAAAAGCTGTCGAGTTCGCCATCATGCCACAAAAATGAAAAATAAAAAATGCCCAAAAAACACAGGAAGGAATTAGAATTAGAACTACTAGAATGTTTCTTCAGTAAATTTCTTAATTTTGATTAATCAACCACATGATTAGACACCTTTGATGAAAAAAATGCTATAAAAAATTGTAAAATACGGAATTTAGAAAAATTCTAATGGAAACGGAACGGAATTAAAATGGAATCCGGAAATTTTTTTGGAAAGGATTTCATAGGGCCCTAAATAATAAAAAAAAAAAAAACAGACTCACACATGTTGATCATTTACTTTTCAGTAAAAAAAGAAAAAAAAGAGTTCTACTCTGTATCAATAACAATATTTGTTTCTTAACTAAACATAATGTTATGTGGTAGGTAAAGTGCTTTTAAACCTAGAAATCTAGAAGCTAATAAAGTTCTCAGAGAGCAGATCTTCATCTAGTGTGTCTGAAACAACCACTGCTGGAATGTTTGATGTAATGAATACAACTCACAAGTGGCTTCCCGCCCATCTAGACACCAATGGCGTCATAACAAAATTCAAAACAAGCGACGATGTATGCAGGCACCCAACTTGAAGTCAGAATATGAGACATTTGATACAATCCTGCCTAAGAAAAAGAAAAATGTTGACTACGTAATGGCAATGTACTCAGCAGTGCATGCAATGATAGTTCCGCCAGCTGTTAGCCAAACACTGTTTGTGTCAGTAGAGGCTGAGGGGGCAGGTTAAAGATAGTAAGTGAGACTTCAGCAGGTACGCAATGAAGGTATAATTCAGGTAAAAAACGTTTGTTTTTTTTAAAGTGGGAGTCATTGCAACCATAAGAGGTCCTTAAGTACGCAGCCACAATATTTAGCAGTTTGCTGCAACAGAACGCGAGATTAGTCATGGACAGACACAGAGGTGCATGCTCACAAACTAAGTTATAATAGTCAGGAAGTGTTTACAATTCCAAAGCGTATAGATTTCAGAAGTGGGGGACAAAACAGAAACTGAGTGGCCAGTACAAATGTTCAGTTACTTTCCCAAGTGGCTTGTGAGAGAAAAAACAAAACAAAACGTAACTTCAGATCCCATGTATAACACACACACTCTACTTCTTAATGACGCACTCCCCAGATATCAATAAGAGGGTTGTTTACAACCAAAGCAAGGCAAAGCACCCACATCTGACAAGCTGTCCTGGGCTGCTGTCCAAACAACTTCATTAGAGGTCATAGGCGATATGACAATTGCCCTGTAAATAGCTCTCTGTTAATTGTCTTTTTAGAAACTAACCACAAATTTCGTTTTTTTTAGCCACGCAAATTCTTTTTTGATAAAAGGCTATTTTGCCAGCCATGAAGATCTACTTAAGGACACATACCAACAGTTTTCAAAATGGTTGCCAACAGCTTAACGATGGCACTCCCAAACGGATAAACAAAAGTCCACAAGAGAGCACAGATAGCCCCTTAAAAGCAAATTACTCAGCATTACATTTTATAGTATCTTTACTGTTGTTTCAAATAAAGCATCTGCAGGGGGGTACACAGAGGAGCCATACAAGACGGAGTTTGACCAATGCAAAGGCCATGCAGGTTCATTAGAAAAGGGTTTATCACCTACTCAAAGAGAGATTGTAATGTTGATGTGAGTTAAGGCAGGAACACACCGGCCCAACCGTTGGACGTCTGAAGCGTTTGGAGAGGCTCGGACGAGGTCGGGAACACGTATGTTTGGTGTGTACAGCTGCGTCGGAAGCTTTCGGAGCCGCGCGGACGTTTCTGATCAGACTGAGCATGCGAAGTCTGAGGAGGTGGGCTGTTGGACGTCTGAGCCATTGGATACTCTGATTGGCGGTGTGCTAGCGAATCAGAGTATCCAATGGCGGTGTGTGGGCGGGGCGGAAGTGACGATGGTAAACTCCGTATTACTCGTTCCCTACTGAGACGACGTCTTCGTAAAATAATGAGCCCGAGAGCACACAACGCGAGTGTCACCCTAGCCAGAGTCATCTTTCCAGAAATGCCAAGTATTTAGTCCACAAAGGTCTTCTCGAGTCGAACGAATACTGAACCAAGACTGTGTGTGCATTGTTTTTATCTGCACTCCGTTCCGTCATTTCCTGTTTTCCTGTTTTGGAGTACTGGCACGAGACTAGCGCCACCCGCTGTTAAGGAGGCTTATTGCATCTCGCGCAAGCGCAGAACGTACAGGCTGCTGTGGTGTCGGAAGCACGTCGAAGCGGTGTGTACAACGCAACTTTTCTGCCGAACGGGTCAGACGAGAGGCAACAGAGTGGGCGGAGAATGGTCGGATAAGGCAGTTGGACGTCTGGGCGGTGTGTAGGGGCCTTAAAGGCAACACCAGAGCCAAGTCAATATATTCTTTGTCATTCAGTGGAAATCATTTTTCATTCGGCTCTTACCATTCACAATAAAGACCCTAGACATACAACATTCGCATGCAAGTATTTCACATAGCCGTGTGGTTTATATGTCACACCCTCGGTGTGTTCAGGCCTTAAGGTACACCGTAAATGAGCATTAAAGGAAAATGTCAACAAGAATGCACTGAGAATGTCATTTGCGTGAACATGCACAAAAACAATGGTGAAACTGAGAAAGCAAACAGAAAGATGAGAACTGGTAGACATGCCAGAGCTTTCCTTGGGGAAAGAGTTCATTGGGCATTCCAGGGAGAGAACTGATCCAGTACTGACCCCAGCTGACCTGATGCTGCCTGGGAGAGTACAACTCTGACTAAACACAAGCTGAGAACCATGCTACACTTAACTTTTAAATGCAACAACACATTTCCTGTCACAGGGACTCATTTCTCTCATAATAAAGATATCTCTATTCACTGATATGAATATGGAAAATACCGTTATATACGTTTTTAATACATTGGGGGGAAATTCCTAATAAGTAGACCAACTACGTTTCTATACATGACTACAGCTTATTTCTCTGTTATATATAAAATTGTTTTAATTATGTTTACATTATTAATATATTATATCAACAGTCTGTGATTGTGAATAACAAGAGGTATTCATTCTTTGTAACATCAAAAGAAATTAATTTAACACCCGTTCATCAGTTCACACTTGACACTTTCTTTACATATTTTTCCTTTGATATTCCAAATATATTATTAGTCCTTTTTTTAATTCCCCCTATGTAGTTCTTTATCTTTAGTTTTGCATAACATATCTTCTGAAATCACTATTTAAACCTTGCCTGGTAGTGTATACGTGCATATACATGCAAATATTAAGTGATAAACTACATACATCTGATATTTTAAAAATAAGTAGCATTTTCTTGAGCAATGACATTAACACAGAAGTCCGTCATTTCTATGAGCGTTTCTGTACTAACAAGAGTGAAAAAATTGCAGAGAGTGAAGTGGCTCTCTCAAAATATAACACACGTCGAACACGGACTCAAAGTCACATAAAACAAACCAACTAAACAAACAATAAGTTAGAGGACCTTTTGAAGTTCCCACTGAATTATTTTCCAATCATGTTGACACGCTGGTTAAACATAAGCCAGGGCAAGCCAACTCTTAACTAAAAGGGAAATTATGAAGGGCAAACCTCTCCATAGCCAAGCCCTAAAAGTGCCGGGTTTGTTCTAGATGTCCTGTGTCGCAGAAGTGTCAACTCACGTGATGATTCTCTCGCAACCTAAACTTTTACTATTGGCTCGGCTCGCTTGGAAGCTCGACTGAGGTACCAGACACTATATCCCAACACTTGGAAAAATAGAACGGTTCTAAGCTAGGCGATCATGCTGTGGAAATCTGGCAGAAGTCTAAACTTAGTCAGTAGAGACTCACTAGTGAGCTGTGTTAGTGTAAGCGGGAAGCAGCATGTGTTTGGGGTTTCATGCGAGGAGATGAGAGACACAACTCGGGACGAGCAGAGACACAGGTTCAAAGAAGGACCGGTGGATGGACAGGTATAGAGACAGGGAGAGGACAGTGATGGTCGGCTAGGAATGAGACAGGCATGCAGACAATCGTGAACGGTGAAAAATGCAGCAGCTGAGGCAGTGCATTCGGCCGGTCAGTATCACACCGGCTGCATTCCTGGCCTGTCTGTCTCCTGTGTAATGCTGCCTCTATGCACATTCCTGGGATTGTAGGGGGCAGGGGGACAGTCAATGCCGTAGTGAGGCTTCCGCTGCATCATGAACAGACACACAGCAACCTCCTGGCAGGCAAGTTGGGCAGCTATTGACTGATGTGGGATGAGTGTCAAGCAGTGTCCCTCCCATTTCACCAAAGTGTGGAGCAAGCTGAAACCTGGGGGGTGGGGTCAGTGGCTGTATTTAAATGACAGGTTTAACGTGGTACTCGTGTGTTCAGAGAAGACATGCAAAACATATCGGTGTGATCTCCCTCTGTTGCAGGAAGTAAAGATTACACACCGTATGTAGTGGATCAAATAAAAGAGAAATATTAGCCTATTGATTATGCATTGTGTTTTGAATCTAACCCTACAAATGTTATAGGGATAAAATTGGTGCAAACAACAACCACAACAGCAATGTGAACAGGGAAGGCATTGTTGAATGTACAAAGAGAGGCAAGGCAGGCCGACAGGGAGAAGAACAGGAAAAGTTTCCAACCCCAACAAAGCCAGTATAGTCTCCAGCTGCCCCCCTCCTCCCAGACTTCCCCTCTTTCCTCCCACACTTCACTCAAGTGGGGAGGAAATGAAGTAAGCATCCTGGCATTTCAGCTCAGCTGAGAGAGCTAAAAGCTTTGGAAGAAATGTGTTTTTAGTGTGAAATAGAAAGAACTGGTAAATTGGAGTGTGTGTGATATATTTCCCCGGGTAAAGCTGAAGTACGAGACAAAACAACAGAGAGAGTAAGATAAGATAAAAGTAAGATAATACATGCCATGAGCTGGTATTCTTTTAAAAATGTAGCCATGCCATTAATAATACCACCCCACCCCCTCAATATCTCTGGTTATATTCGTAGTAACTATGTACTGTGTCCTCATCTTCACTTCTGCCTTGTACTTGCACTGGCCTCTTGAATGGGTTGCTCCTGAAGGAGTTGTGTTCGTTCAGCCTGAAGGTAACATTTACAGACCAAACAAATGTTTTGAGTACCACTTTGGTGACCTAGAGTCTGTTAAAAAATACTACCCAAAACTGTAATAAATTATTAGTCAAACTTAATAATAAAGAATATACTTCCAAAAACCAATGGCACTTTAAAATGACCGTGGACTACCTTAGTGTGCCAGTCAGACAATATCAGCCCTTTAAATGTCATATACAGCCTGTATTCCCCATACATTTAGATCAGTTTGCTAGAATGACCACACAGGTAAGGTCATTATGCCGTCACAATAACAATTTTTGTTGGATCATATTGCCCTTGCTCTTTTAACAAAAACTGTGGTTAAAAAAATATTAAATATTTGGCAAGGGGCTACAGAGGGTCATCCTTCTTAAACAGGAATTATATTGCCCGTTATATTCTCAACAAGGACCGAACAAAAAGTAACATTAAGTTAGATATATGTAACAACAACAACACTCGTTTCTCAAAGTTCACGCGCCGTCATTCCATGTTCATATATTTTATGATCAGTCCATATAGTAACTATTGTGACAGTCCTATGATCATACACATCGAATGATTAAACATTAACTTACAACAAGTCGCAGACTGGTCTCGGTTGGGTTTTGCAGTAAAGCTTGTACAACAAGTTGTGAACTAAATGCTTCATTCACACACACTTGTTACAGTGTAGGAAAACACATTGTTGTGTTCAGTTTATTTTCGGTGACCAGTGTAGCATTAAAGCATAGTGGATTTAATAAGCTAGCTAGCTAGTGAGCTAATTAGCAGACAGTTGGCAAGTTAGCCAGCTTGCTACTGGTAGTGCTGGTTCTAACCCCGGGTTATCATCAGCTATAATCTCAGCATCTCACCCTGCTGTTCTCCTGGAGTTTCACTTCCCCCGATTCCCCTCCTACATGATCAATTTTCAAATATACATTTATAAAGAATATCCTACCGTCACTGCTGTCATTATATTTCTTTTAATTATATATATTTATTCCATGTATTCGTCAGCTGTGTCTAAAGATAGCGAGCTTGACGAGCAGACAGAAACAGAGATTAGCTCCACAGTAAACAGCAGACTCTTGTTTACTTCTTGCCTGACGTTTCTGGAGGGAAAGGCCAGGCTACTGATTGTGCGGTGATTGACATAGTCCACTTCCATTGTGAGCCCGGCGTAATGGTCCCTCCACCTCACGCCCCACCACTCCTGGGGAAGGGGAAGCTACCTACATAACTAGCCAGCCACCCTCCTCCCTTGTGCTGCGTCTACTCTCTTCCCAACGAACCTCGACAACACTTTCTGGCCCCATGATGATGTCTGTTGTCGCCATAACAACAATCACCACTTTCTTTTGTACAAGTCAACTGACCATGGAACATGGTTAAAAGTCCATATTACTCCTATTCTTTTTCTATAGTCTGACAATCTGACACCCTACTTCAATGCATTAACAATGTGGTAAAGCACAAAGAGATAGCTGCCTGATCATCCAAGATGCACATCTTAATCAATGACTGCACACTGCTGTGACGAGGCCACGACCACCTGGCCTTGCAACTGTGTTTACCATCCAGCAAATACGTCCTAACAAACACAAAAAAATTGCGGGCCAAGTTGTCATGCTGTGCTAATGACCTTTCTTTGGAAGGACAAACAGGTCTGGAAAACATGCTGCTGAATCCAGGCAAGCCTCAAACATCCAAACACGGATAACTCTCAAGGGAAGCCTCTCCCTGGATGGAGAGACATGCAATGTTGTGCATAGACAATTAACACAATAAGATGACAGTGCAGACAATCAAGATGAAAAAATCATAGATTGTGGACCTAAGTTGTCTCTGTATGCATCAAGTATTTAACAGTCAAAACGATCTTTGGCAGAGCTCGACAGAGACAGTTGCCATTGGCAACCCATCCATCCATCCATCCATTGTCTACCGCTTATCCTGTATTTAGGGTCGCGGGGGGGCTGGAGCCGATCCCAGCTGTCATTGGGCGAAGGCAGGGTACACCCTGGACAGGACGCCAGTCTATCACAGGGCCGACATGTAGAGACAAACAACCATTCACACTCACATTCACACCTACGGGCAATTTAGAGTCACCAATGAACCTATCCCCATCCTGCATGTCTTTGGACTGTGGGAGGAAGCCGGAGAACCCGGAGAGAACCCACGCTTACACGGGGAGAACATGCAAACTCCACACAGAAGGAGCCCGGGCCGACCCGGGGATCGAACCCGGGACCCTCTTGCTGTGAGGCGAGAGTGCTACCCACTACACCACCGTGCACCATTGGCAACCATTTAAAGAAATTTAGCAAAACAATTCTTGTCCTATGGTAAACGGCTAAAATGCACCCAAAATCAATCATATTTGTAATACTTGTGGCATTAGTGCTATTTAGACATTGCTGTTAGCCCCTTTCAGACTGGCTTTTCGTTGAGGGAGTATTCTGCCATTATTCCGCCCCGTTGTCAGTCTAAACACTCACCGGGGTGGAAAGGCGTAACAGAATATTACGCCTCTGAGACGGCAATGGAGGTCATCACAGAGCCGCATCAGAGGCGAGACGAGTGATACAGCGTTCTATCTAAACACTCCGAGCATCCTTGCTAGAAAAGACCTGACGTAGTGAAGACGTGTTACCAGGGCGACACGCAGCTGGCAGATTTAAGAAAACGCTTAAAGCGTAGATCCGAAGAAGATAAAACGCCGGTTAAATTAAATTAAAATTAAATTATACTGTAGTTTGTGGTCTGATACACAAACTACAGTACGTTTTGTTCAGTTACTGCAATGAAGCTCTTTTATGTCACATTATCACGATTAAGACAAAGTATAACTTCATAGAATCTTATTTACTCAATTAGCCAGCCTGGCAACCACTTTAAAAGTTAGCGTTGAGCGCTGTTTGGAGCAATTCATTTCATATAATATACCACAAATAGGTATTAAAACAGTGGTATCAAAAACATCAACAGAAAGCATAACACAAACAGAGCAACAGAGTCAACAATATATTTACATTGACCAAGAATGATTCTTTATTACTGAAATTTGCAGTTTCAACAGTACCTGCAGTGAATATCAACTGTTCCAATTAATGGTGTTTTTATAAATGGAAATATCATTGTGATAATTATGAGAGCTATATAGCCCAGTAACTAAAAAGCATAGAACATATTTGTAATATATAGTATGATATTGACAATATCATATTTTAAAAGTCTCAGATCCTAAAAAAAGCTTACATGCTTGACTAAAAGACTATGAGAGAAATGCTGTGCTGTTCTTTGATGTTATTCAGGGTCGATATGGCCCAAACGTATTCTGGACTGAGCTGTGGTTTCAAGAATGAAAAGAACCCAGAGGATGACAGCTTGTGGCTGCATAATTATTCCGATGTTCACCCCCACCACAACCAAACGACAATGACGGGGCAATGCAGTGTGCCAAAACATATGGACCAACTGTTCAGTCATCCAAGGATGCTAAGTGAAGCAGAACAACTACACTGGGTGGCAGCTGGAGATTTCCACTCAGCTGTACAATATACACATCCACTACGCCGACACGGTCCACCTGCACACCGACTTCTAACCTTTACTTCCAGATTCAGGGAAGGGCTGATTAATGGCACAAGAACTGCATCTTCGTTTGTGTCCCGGGCATACAAATATCTGAGTCATGTTTTTAAGATACATCATGATGCTGATCTGGTTGACTCACAGACCACGGTAGTTTTCCTCCTGCTTATCATCTTCCAATTTTCATTTTTATTGCTTCTTATCTTCATGAATTCAAAGCTGCTAATCCATATTTTCGTTATGGGTACTTTAAATAAAAATCTAAACTGAGTGGTGGTTATCTTGGCAGATGGTTGTGACATCAATGTTACCTGACAAACTCCACAATACAGAAGAATAAAATATGCTCAGCAGACTCATTTCTCTACTTCTCACCTAAGCATCAATAAGCATCAAGCTACCTACCAGAAACATCTCTAAAATCTAACATAGATCCCTGTCTTATAATGTTACTGTGTGACAGACATAGCCTCATAAATTAAACTTTTTCTCTCGCAGCTTTCTGTTTCTATCTTGTCATGGCTTGCCATTAGTAAATCAGATCTGCTGCCCAAGTTGCTGCAGTACTACAACCGTATTAAGTCGAGCAATAATGGCAAGCAGCCGTTAGGTATTAACTTAAAAAGTAATTACAATCCCAACAGTTGGTGTTGCGTGTTGAACTGCTCATTGTCTTGGACTTCTCGATAACGTTAGGATTGATGGCTATAGCGGTGAGCTGGATAACGTTAGTTCATTGTGTTTAATGTCAGTTTACGTCACCTTACAAATTGTCACCATCTAGTACACATGTCCAGACAGAAAATAGGGCACATGACGTTAGCATAGCTATGACTAGAAATGCTCCATGGGTCTCGGCTTGCCTTACTGGCGATATCCAGAATGCCAGCCAGCTAACTAACGTTAACAGTTACCAAATACAGCGAGCGCTAGCAACTGGCTAGCAAGGTTAGCTAGAAACGATGAGAACATACCGTCTGTTGCTAGTGACACTTGTTCCGCAGAGAGCACCGAAGAGAAAACGACACGTTCCGCCTTCCGAAAACGGTTTCAAGTGAATTAACCAGTGGTCCCGGTTCAGTGCCGTCAATTACTTCCCCGCTGCTACTAGCACTTATTTTCCTCTGTCTTCGGTCCCACCTATCCGTTCCGTTTCGAACGACAACAGCTCCTACAGAGCTCCCTCTGTTGTTTACGGCTCTCGTTCTAGCTCAGAAATTCAAATCGCATCGCGAGATTTGGAACAAAGTTTCACAGGCCTCTCTCTCTACTGTGATATAGGGTCAGAAAACATGATGTAATCTGCTAGATGATAATAATAATAATAATAATAGTAGTAATAATAATAATAATAATAATAATAATAATAATAATATATTTATCGAATTCAATCTTTAACATTTAGTAAAATATATAAGAAAAAGCTCAAAAACATATAAGGCTTGATTTCAACATCAAGCTTTGGGACTTCAAACACCCATAAAACCTGTGTTCTCTCCAGTTAAATAAACAGCCCATAATACATTCCATTCATAAATTCACAAATATGGTGTACACTCAAGGGCAATAAAGCCGAAACCCTAGGCTACTCGTTTTTTAATAAATTACTTTCCGTAAATAGCATGAATTAAATAGAACCATTTTTATTTTCGGACATTCGGTAAATGAAAGATTTTTTTGGGTGGACTGGAACACAGGGCAGATCCAGACAGACACATGTAATCCAAGCTACAGAGGATTACACCATAGCTCTCTGTGCATTTATAATTATTGAAAGGGACACACGAGGAAGTGACGGTGAAATTTCACAGCTATTATTATTACTGCCACTCATATTTACAGAGAGGCTATGTTAGAAGCACTAACCCTAACCTGAACCCTTTATTTGTAGCAAGGATTCCTTACAGTTTAGTTAGGGAGGGAAGTCAAAAACAGGTAACAGCATGAACCAGACTGTGGAAATCATGTGATAGCAGGAGGTGAGGATCTGATGTGAGCTGAGGGTTCTTTCTCAAATAGTTGCAGGTCAGAATACACACCACATACATGCATCATGTAGTCAAAGTGTGTAACACAGCTCGACTTTATCATCTTTATAATTTATCATCTTTATAATCTGGCTGCATCCACATGAGTATTATACCTTAAATGAAAAAGCACACCACAAAAACTCCTCTGAGAACAATGTGGTGAATACAGCACTGATGGTCCTTTATATGATGGAGATGAAAAATATTTACTTTCCTCCCTTTGTAACCATAAACCAATATGAACAAACATCATGAGAGTCAAAGCTGGATAATCCTAGGAAATCCCTGTGGAAAGTTTTTTTTTGGGTTGAGCCAAAACTGCATCACGTTTTGCAATATGTTCACAGTCTGGTCCAGCTTCAACAAGGGCTGATCTTCAGCCTGGGAGTGTTTGTGCTGGAGTGTCAATGATGGGGCATGGGAAATGTCTGCAGGCTCTGCAGTTGGACTCTGAGGCGATATGTTAAATAGGCTGCATGGTCCAATAATACAGTGCAGTCTGCAAAGTAAGCATTGGATATAATGCACATAAAAACACATACTCCAATTAAAACGCTGAAAAGCTCAGTTGGAGACGATAGTTTACACCAGAGACTGATAGCAATCTCTAATGTTTTTACACAATCTGAATAAAAGAGAATATGGAAGGTTCCCTAAATAAAGGGTTTCAAAAGAAAATATTTTTCACAAAAATAAGCCTGTCCTGTTTCAGTAAGTCTGACTCATTTTCAGTTCCGTGAAACAAATTCGTCATAGTTCAACATCAGTTATTATGGCAATTCATGCCGGGAACCAAATTTAGTCAGGGACAGTCTAAGTCTGCATTGTGACATTGTAAGCAGAGTTCCTGTCACAGTGTCTTAACAAGAACGCAATCTAACCACTGACTTTGAGTGTTGCCATAGTATCTGACTCTATCAACCACTTCCAGTCAAACTTCAAGTTTATAGAAAATCTACATACGTTTCATTATATGATGCAATATCCAACGTTTAGGATTATAGTTACATCTTTATCAGAATGACCCCAATACAATGATATTATCACTACATGGTTTAAAATGCTTTAACTTTTATTATTTTGTTCCATTGAGTTTTTTCTTATTTTCCCCAAATTATATTCAATAAGACAAAACAACATCCGTTCCCAGACTTTGTGCAAGGTTCCCTCTCCTCTGGTTGGAAGGATCAACTCTGATCTGGAGGGAAGATGATAAATATTTCCATTCTTGCACAATTAATATATTGGCAGAGTAGAGGGGGTTTGAATTTTGGAACAAAGTGTCACAAAACCCAATTATCCATCACTGTTGAATATTCAGTGCAGCTTGAAATGTTAATATAATCAAAGGGATGGCGGTACAAAAAATAAATCACTGGCCTGCTCAGTCCATCTATACCATTGTCAAAGTGGCACTAGAAATCAGGCTTTAATGGCTGAGCTGCTGCCACTCAGTCACTTATTTATGCAAAGCTGTCCTACTTCATGTGAATATTGAGTATCATCCATGTAGATTCGAGCTGCAGTGTAGCCATTTTATCATGCTGATTATCTGTCCAGTCGGCACTCAATGCAAAAGCATATCAACGTCTAACTGTGTGGTCTACAGTATGCCCTATCTGTTCAAAGAAAACTAGTCTAGAGCTGTTAAAAAAGGACGGGTATAAAACCCAACTATCAAGGAAATGCTTGTGATCATGAAAATAACACTGAATGACAGGGACACCTGGTGGAAGACAACAGTACTGGTCCTTTGCATTGAAATGAGCACTGCAGGACCAACTTGAGACAGCAAAAACCCAACTCCCAGGAAAACCTCAGCCCAGGCACCACAATATAATGAAATACATCTAACAAAGACCGAAAGGTCAAACCTAATAATAAAATGACTGTCAATATCTGTGTGATAATGTACTGAGAACGACTCCGCTGCTCCTCTATAAAAAAAACCCTATAAAACAAAGGAAGTTAGTTCCATGGAAAACCGGTAACTCCCAAACTCGTAAATAAAAACAAAAATTGCGTAACCTTGAAATCAACTGGCACGCCACCAAACTCGAAGAATCCCGCCTAGTCAGCCTTCAAAATTAGAGCGGGTGCCAGAGCTTTCAGCCATCAAGCTCCTATTCTGTGGTCCCATCTTCCGGTTCTGGTTCGGGAGGCAGACACCGTTCCCACATTTAAGAGTAGGCTTAAAACTTCTCTCTTTGACGCTTATAGTTAGGGCTGGCTCAGGTTTGCCTTGAACCAGCTCTTAGTTCTGCTGCTATAGGGCTAGACTGCTGGGAGATTTATTTATAGTGACACACTGAGCCTGCCTTTCTCTCTCTCTGTGTGTGTGTGTTCCCTGGAGTCCCTGTGCTTTCTTGCCTAGCAGGTCTGCCTGGAACAGGGTGGAACCTGATCTGGACTGCACAGACGCTGTGGTCTCTATTGATTAAAGACATCGACTAAAATTGGCATCTCTACTGTTACTAACTTGACTACTAGTCTGGCTATGCGTTCTGGTCCAGCAGAGTCCCCTGAGGTCCTGACCGATGCAGACTGCTAACTGGCCTAATGTTGGCAACATAGTAGCTCCACCTTCCACCTGCCCGCTGTGTGACTGCTCAACTACTGCTGCTTTTTGGTGTACAGCGACATGGTTGGGATGGATCCATGTGTTGATACCATCGCTTCCATTAATACTACCACTACTGGGTATACTAATACTATACTACTTACCAAATGCAGTTAGAACCCAAGGGCCTGGTCTGCATTTCTGACTAAAAGCCTATTAAGGCAGTTTATTCTCGCCACTGTCGCTGTAACGTTTGCCCCTGGGTGATGTTGGGACTTTAAAAAATGTATTAACTCTGAAAATCATGAGCGTATTCTAGTGCTGCTATATGTGTTGAGTGTCCTGAGATAACTTCTGTTGTGATGGCACTATAAATTACATTTAATTAAAGGACTTTACATTTGTGAACATCTATGGGGGCGACAAAGCGGAGAAATGAAGAGGCATCAATTTTGAATGAGAATTTATTACAGCCAGCATTTTACAATACAAATCACCTTTCATAATGCTCAGCTATCACCTTCCTGAACGTGGCCGATATTCTGAGCACTGACACAGTAAAATGACATAAAACAGAGGAATGCATTCAAATTTATAATCTCAACTTTTTTTTTCTATTTTGCTATTTTTTTTCAACAAATATTTGTTTATGATCAAGATCTAGTCGAACATCTAGACCTGGCAGATTTTCGTTTTCTTTTTTTAAGAAATAATTTATCATTTTGCGATGTTTTCAGAGTTTTAGGTTTTTCAATGTTTAATATTTTTTTCTCTTTTTCCATCGGTGAAGCAGGTTTCAAGACACAATCTGTAAGACAAATTTAAACAAAATATTGACACTTGAACTCTAGTTTATGTATTTATGACATCTACTGTATAATTTCCTTTCAGTTATTGAATATGTATATCAAAAATAAAATCATCACACACACATACCTTAGACACTGGGAACTCCAGCAGGGGTGGTAGACTTCTGAGCAGCTTCCTTGGCCTGGTGGGCCTGAAGCACAGCTACAGCCTCATCCACCTGAAACAACAAAAACACTTCATGAACCACTGCATATGAAGCATTCACATTCACTTAAGCAGCAAGTTAAAAACATGATCAGTTCAGCCATTGAGTCCTGCCTGCTGAGGATGCCACTAGAAACCAGGCTCTTGTCAATTTAGAAGAACAAAGATGTATTTTCTTAATGCAGAAGGGTTGAAAACATGTTTGCCAACGGGCTTCCAAAGAGCAATCAGCTGAGGCATCAACTGACCTTTGAGCGCAGCGACTCGGGTGACTCAAGCATGTGGAGAAGTTCAGAGTTGTCGATCTCCAGCAGCATACCAGTGATCTTGCCTGCCAGGCTGGGATGCATGTTCTGGATCAGGGGGAAGAGACGCTCACCTGAAGGAAGAAGAACAGAAATCAACAACTATTTTAAATGCACGTAACCAGACTTCATGTGTAAAATAACGTTTTGACGAGGCAGTATTCCATTAGGGTTCTGTTAATTCCTTGTACATCACTGAGCAGATCATCTACTAACCCAGCATCTGCTTCTGTTCCTGAGGAGGTGCAGCAGCCAGCATGGAGGCAGTCAGGGGCTCCTGTCCTTGGACGTGGACAGCAGGCTAAGAGGAGAAAATAATTTAGTCCACGGACAAATTCAAGCCAACCGAACTGTAATTAAATAATAAAAAAAGTAAAGTAACAAAAATGTACAGAATGCACAACTACCACAATCTATTGCATTACGGTATGAATGAATGGCAAATGTTGGGTATTGTAATGATTGTACTGACTCCGACTCAAATTATGCTCATTGATATTGCTTCGACCAATCCTGGTTACAAGTCAAGACATACCTGCTGCATGGGGACCTGTGGCTGGGAGGCCATGTGCTGCTGGGGGTTGCGCACACCAGCAGCATATTTGTACTGGGGCATGGCTCGCACCGGGGCAGCAGTGGCCGACGCACCGGTAGGGCGCTGGCTGAGGGCCTGGGTCGCTGGGGTGAGAAAGGTGAAAAGGGCACTTCATTAAAAGCTGAATCAGCGATTAACAGGCAGTGACAAAAGGAACAAAATGTAGCAGATGCTCTGTTCTGAAAGCTGAAATACTTACGCATACGCTGGGATGCCATCATGCGCGGGACCTGTGTGTTCGGGGTGGCGGTGGGACGGATGGTGTTGAAGGTCTGGGGCCTGGGAGCTGACGGGCGCATTGCATTGGGCATGTTTTGGAAGTCTGAAGGAAGCGGAAAGATCGTTTTAGATTCACACTGAAGAATTCACATCGCACACTCATGATGCAATGTTTCTACGTACGTTGAGGACGCACTCCTTGAGTGGCCCAACGGGGGCTGGGGCGGAGCTGGGCCAGCTGGTTGGCAGAGTAGTATGCAGCACGGTTCTGGGCCTGAGAGGGACAAAGACAGAAATTAATAAATACATGGTCTCTTCAAGCAAAGGTATTGAATTATTTACCTACAACCAACAGAAGTCAATCACAATAGTGCTGTATTTTAAATTAAGAAGCTTGTTTTTGCTGAAGTGGCAACAAAATAAAGTTAGTTATGAGGTGGTAGACTCACCTGAGGTATAGCCGCCATGAAGTAGCCCGAGGGTGGGGCAGGCTGATATGGGTTGAGGACCGGGTTGGGCACAGCACGGACTGTGGCCATCCTCTGCATGTACTGGTTGGTCAGATGGGCCTGGCGCTCCTCCTTGCGCTGGGCCAGGGCCACATACAGTGGCTTTGTAGCAACAATACGCCCATTCATCTCAGTTACAGCTTTAGTGGCCTCCTCTGGGGAAGAGAAGCACACAAAGCCAAAGCCTTTGCTGCGGCCACCCTCCATCATCACCTGCAAGAGAAGAAACCGATTAGCCTATAGTCTTTTAAATGATCGTCTTGTTAATGACCATTAAATATATTAATTAATACTAAACTAAAGCTGTAATCAAGCAATGAAATATTGCAATGTTAAAAACAAGTAGTGACCTCTTTACCTTAGCACTTGTTATGGTTCCAAATGGAGAGAATTCTTTACGCAGACGCTCGTCGTCGAGGCCATCATCCAGGTTTTTCACATAGAGATTGACACCCTGGTAAATGGACAATGATAGGGACTCAGCATGTGTTTTAACTTATTTCTGATGGGTGCCTGCTCACGTCAAACCCTGTGAGGTGAAATTGCAATAGCAAAGTAGAAGGCCAACAAACCTGGTATCTGGTCATGCGATCCTGTTTCATCTGCTCAAATTTACGCTTGAGCTCATTCTGACGCTCCCCCTTCTTCTGTGCACGGCCCACATAGACTTGCCTGCCATTGAGCTCCTTACCATTCATTTCATCCACAGCCTGCAAAGAAACAAGTAATGGGCCAACTGTGACAAACTAAGTGGACGTCATACTTGTATGGACTCAACGCCATCTGTAGAGATGCACTGAAAAACATGTGCAGGCTCATTTTCTAATAATTTGAGAGAATATTATGGGGCGATGCCTCGAGTAAAGAACCAGGAGTTGATCCTAACCTTTTGTGCATCTTCGTGCCTCTCGAAGCTGACAAAGCCAAATCCCTTAGATTTGCCACTCTCATCGGTCATAACACGGATACTGAGTGCAGGTCCTACAAAACACAACAGCTAACAATCAATACATATTTACAAGTGCTGAATCAATATATAAAATCAACAAACGCCAAATAAATATATATTAACAAGCGCGGTATAAATAAATATTAGCAAGCGCAGAATAAATAAATGTTTACAGGCACCAAATAAATAAATATTAGCAAGCGCAGAATAAATAAATGTTAACAAGCACCAAATTAATTAATATTAACAAGCATTAAATTAATAAATATTAAATATAATCACTACATAGTTACAAGCACCAATTAAAAATTAATATTAAATATACGTGCCTGAAACGGTAATAAAAGCTTACCGTAATTACCAAACAATTCCTTCAGCTTCTCGTCATCCATGTCCTCCCCAAAGTTCTTGATGTAGACGTTGGTAAACTCTCTGGCACGTGCCCCCAGCTCAGCCTCCCTCTCTTTGCGTGACTTGAAGCGCCCGACAAATCTATTGAGCAAGTGAGGTAAAACATTAGTCAACCACACCAAGACCCCATAACTAATATTCCAGCTTGCTGTAATGTCAATGGACAACATTGAGGTTCTGCCCTCAACCGTTCAGGGAAATCATTATCTACATTTTATTTGCCTCTTTCAACAAAAATAATGTGTACATTAAGTACTTGACTGTCATCCACCACTAGTTGCAGTGTGAGACGCGTGTGGCTCTTTTAAACCAGTCAAAAACAATAGAGGGTGAATTTGGAGTTGAATGTAATGTACTACCAAACATTTTGTTATGGTAACAAAATCTGTTTTATGGCACCAAATTGCAACAGTGAACTGGGTTGTGTCATACATGCTTCCCATGGTGCAATTTTAATAAGAAACACAATAAAATGTATAACAAAACACTGGGGTTGGACTTGACATTCAAAACGAATAATTCCTAATTATTTCATGGTATGGATAGTATTGCACAAACACACTAACAAGTAATGGTTTTACTACATATAATACTATAAGATGTTTAAACTTGGCCCAAGACCTCTGGGATATTTGTCATTCTTCTCTTGGTTATAGAAAGTATATTAGACAGGACTTGATATGGTTTGTTGACAAGATGCCGTTAAAAACAAAACTTTATTAGATGTAAATCACATGTTAATCTGACTAAAACAACAAATATTAGTACGAGTGTAATTGTATTCTCACTTACACTTTTCTGTCATTGAGCAACATGCCATTCATTTTCTCAATGGCACGCTCAGCAGCCTCGTGGGTCTCAAAGTGCACAAAGCCGTAACCCTTTGAGCCATTTTCATCACAAACCACCTTGGAAAGGGGAGATTTTAGCACGTCAAATCTCAAACACCATGCATTTAAAAAAACACACACCAGAAACAAACCAACAGCTCCGATCTTTAGTCATGCTAAACTTTAGTCGTGGCAACTAGTGGTCTGTATGTAAAGCATTCAAGACAAAAAAACCGAGGCAGACAAAATGAATGTTGCAATGCCTACCTTGCAGGAGAGGATGTTTCCAAAAGCAGAGAAGGTGTCGTAGAGGGCCTTGTTATCGATGGACTTGTCCAAGTTCTTAATGAAGATGTTGCCCACTCCACTCTTCCTCAGTGAGGGATCACGCTGGGACCACATGATGCGGAGGGGTCTGCCCTTGATCACATCAAAGTTCATGGTGTCCAGGGCTCGCTCGGCTGAAAAGATGACCCAAAATGTTAATGTTTGCTGACACTAGGTTCATATATATGGTTTGTATTTTTCGTTTTTGTATTACGTCTATAGAAATAAACGTGTGACATATTCAGTACTTATGGTAATCTGAAATTGTGCTGACAAAACAGAAATTGTGCTGATTGCAACAGATACCTGGGCATGGCATGTATAGTACGTGATCAAAAAATGGCGACACATCTCTCTCGTTAACAGTACTCGTTATATTACATGGTGGTACACCTACCATCAGCGGGCTGCTGGAAGTTGACATAGGCATAGCCGAGGGATCGGCGAGTGATCATGTCTCTGCACACTCTGATGGATAGGATGGGCCCGGCCGGGCTGAATTTCTCGTACAGCATGGCCTCCGTAACGTCTGGATGCAGGTCCCCCACATAGAGGGAAGCCATCGGATAGCTAGGCGCGCTTGGATTCATGACTGCGGACGTGTGCTCTCGGGCAATACGTCAACTGTGGGATTAGATCCGTTCGATATATATACGCCAGACAATATACGCCTCTTGTATAAAGAGGTTCCTTTTCTCGGTATCTTCAATAGCGTAGCAAAAATTCCGAACGCAGACACATACGCGAGCTAACTTAGCTTAGCAACGTGGGCTAGTTAGCTTGATTAGCAAAATGTCGGAGTGTGGCCTAAGCGATGTGGCTCACAGACTTCACAAATTCGAGTCTGTACTCTGACACAGTCCGTTAGTAAACTAAATTGCTGGTAGTAAACGAAAGAAATGTCCTCATTCACTAAACTGACAAAGCCCTTAAAAGGGAAAAATAAGAGGTTAACAATATAACTGGCTAACGGTAATCACCCACGTTTCCAACAATGAGGCTAACGGCTTGGCTTGCTAGCGTTCTTCTCGTTCCCGTCTTTCGTTCGTTTTCAGCGTCTTCTTCGCGTTGCTTGGGTTGGCAAATGAAATCCTGCTTCACCGATTTTTATTTTTCTTATAAAAATATGTCTGCGTGTGCTCTCTAGCTTTTGGTTTGTTTCATAATAATAAAATGTGTGCCGAGACTAGCTCCGGAGCACACCCTACGCAGACGGATTACGGCAATGAAAAGGAAGGTCGGTGGAGGTTGTTTCCCGATTCTAGTCGAAACCACGGCGCGTTCATCAGCAAGGTCTGCGTCCCTTCTCGCGATATTTCACTTTCGCTTTAATTTTGAGCAGTTCATCTTTTTAAGAATTTGAAAATGTAAAGCTCCCTTAAAATAAGAAAAAAGTAAATGAGTTTCATATGATGTAATAAATTACCAGAGGTAAGAAAAAAGCAGAACTATTCATATAACAATTCTCAACATATTATTAAGGAAATAACTGTATGACGGTGTAATTTAGAACATGTCATCTAACTGGACAGTAAACACATTTAAGGGGTAATTTTGGATATATATAAATATAGTTCTGTTTTTAAAACACACCATGACTGAATAAGGGCATTTCTCGGCAGCTCTGTCAAATGTCCTTCCCTTCAGATTGTTTGGACTTTAGACCATTTCTAAAAGAGAAACCTTCTCAAATTAACGACATAGTATCTCAGAATAATGACATACTACACTGAGTCATTCTTTTTTTAGACATTAAGTCATTATTTTGAGAAAGTTTCTCATTATAAAATGTCAATATTGTGAGATACAACGTCATTATATTTAGATACTAATTCATTATTTGAAAATAGGCTTACTAAGTCACTATTTTTGGAGTAGTAATTATTTTTGAAATACTAAGTTAATGTTTTGAGGTAATAAGTCATTTTTAGATACTACGTAAATATTTGGGGGATAATAAGTATTTATTTTGAAATAATAAGTAAATATTTTCATATACTAAGTTATTAATTTGAGTAAGCTTAATCAAAGTTGATTAAGTTTTCAGCAGCCTTTACGTTTACGGACATTACAGCCTGAGAAATAAGCCCGATAGTTTCGCTTCTCCCGTGCGCGCTCTCGCGAGAGTAACACGCGTATCTGAGAATAGGCGCAGCTTGGCAGACCTGCAGGGGGCTGCAGAGACCCATGACAGGCAGGGCCTCAAAAGACGACAGTCACGATTTGAATATGATCACAACCAATACCAAAAAGATGCTTACCGGTATTACAATACATAATCATACCCTGTTTTTTTCCATCACCCCCATGCTACGCTAGCTTGCTTGAATACGTGTGCAGACAGTAAAAAAAACTCCAGTTCTCTGGAGAACCGCCGTTCATGTTTTTTTGTTCACTTTTGGGTATCTTAGGGTGCAATAGACGGGATGGCAACATTCCTCTGCGGTGGCCTTGCAGTGCCCTCCCCCGACGCATGCATGGCAACAACACCCAGAGCTGTGCGAAAAGGAATGCTCCCCCTTCAGCTGCTTATTCAAACAGTGGCGACGATGCTCCAATCCCATGAAACGCTCGTTCAGAAAGGCTTCACCCGATTACTATGTTGCCTTCTCTGATAACTTTAAAGATGAATGATATTAAATAAGTAAATTGCCATGTTTCCTGTCTCCAAAGGTCCAGTACAATTAATTGTGTGGTCAGTGTGCTTGCAGTGTAATTTATAGTTTTCAAACTTTGTCCACAACAGCAGGATTTGCTTGTGACACCGAAGTGGTGCATAACAAGGAGAGGGCTTTCTGGGACTCGTTGTCTGCTCCCAGTCACCACCTCCGTTTCTCAGTCTATTACAGTGATTCATAGAACATCTTAGTTATGAGGCTTGCAGGATTTACTGTCCAAATATAGCAAAAACGTACTGGTTTGAGGCAGGATGACCCCTCCAGGTAGAATGTTAAAATAAGATAAAAACTAGGACCAGTCATGCCTACCAGAGTATCAGACAAATGGACAAGTTGAAACTTTTAATTATTTTTTTTTAATTCCACTTACATGAAATTACACATTTCCCCCCAAATAACAGTTATGCTTGGGTGTTCTGTATGAAAAAAAAGACATGAACAAAGCTAGCCCGCCCGACAACAACCATCCTTACATCTCCACAAACTAATTCTTACCAACATGCAGTTTATGCAGGTATTTAAAGAAAAAGAGACGAATCAAATAAAAATCTTAATTTGAAAAAGCAGTAACTAGATTAGCACATGGGATTTTTTTTTTTTTTTAACTGATGTGCTTATAACAACATCAACAAGTTTGTGTGCTCTTTTGTTCTTCAGTTTTCTATACCTCGTAATTGATACATAGAAATACAAAAGCAGGTCACCCGAAAACAAAACAAAAATAATAGAGTAGAAAGTTGAGCAACTGACAGTAAATGGAATGTAACCGTTGTGTTCCAACAAAACCTTGCCTTCTGTCTCCAGCATTCGCCTTTACAACCTCCACCGTCATTCCTCCTGCCAAGTACAGACTAGCAGCTGCCGTCTCCTGAGGTGGGAGCAGCCAACTCCTCATTTTGTGAAATCAGATGTATCATCACAAGATGGTGTTAATCAAGGACAGGGCCATTAACAGGAATAGGATTCACACGCATGTATACCTGTGTTCTGACTCTTAAAAACTCAACCCGCTGCATGTTTCAGGAGTTGAGAACTCGTCCTCTTACCCACAACCGCACTAATGCAACAACCCTATTGCTCCCACAAAAATAAAGGTCAGCAGACAAGCAACCAGACCCAAACACACTTTACCCTTCCACATGAACCCTCCCGCCACGCAATTTAAAAGTTCCCCTCCCTCCCCATCCCCTTTCCCCAGTTACTACAAAAGAAGGAATAGTAAACCGACAGGAAGGAGGCGAGTGTTGAGAGAACTAAATAGAAAAAAGATGGAGAGACTTGGACGACAATGATAATAATAAGGTGGTCTCAGTGTTGATGATCATGTTGAAGATGAACTGGGATGATGGCAGGTAGACTGGGATGACTGTGGGGGTCTGGCTCATTCTCTGGTCTCCTCTGTATCGTCTCCCTCAACCTGGTTATCAGAGGTCCACAGCTGAGAGAAGACAGGAGGAAAGGCAGGAGAAAGAGGAGAACAAGAGGGTCGACGTCCGTTAATACCAATTCATAAAATGCTTTGGATTTTCATATGAATGCACCGTCTCCACTCCACAATGGCCAGAGAAAATTAACATTCTTGTTTGGTAACAATTCTGGACCATAACCATGACACATCACGTTAAAACTGACAAGCAGATATGAGGACATCATCCAGTGGTCAAAAACTGACGGGTGATACACCTGTGTATAAATCTCTTTAGAGTACTAAAAAAAATTGGGAATCTATTTTTTGGAAATAAATGTTTCTACTACATTTCTACTTACATATACAGCGTATCCCTTTCCAAAAATGTTACTGTCTTATTTTAATCTCATACTAATATTCCTTTCTCTTGTACTCATCATGTGACATCAAATGTCCTGCTGCCCCTATTTGATTGTGGTTGACTTGTTATTCTGATAAGACGACCTTTGATCTGTCCCCCTTCCTAGACCGTCTCCGAAACATCTTTATCTCACAGACTTGATCATCGCCTGATGAATGGCCCCTGTTGTGACATTGTCTAGCTGTCCCGAGAAGTCACACCTTTCTGTTTTCTCAGGACGTCTCTTCCTCTTGGTATTGAATCTATGCAAATCCACCGTTTAGACCTCCCCCTTTGGTTCTGTGTAGAAAGCTCTCCCTTGCCCCACACTATTTAGAATGGACTATATCGCAACGCTGTATTTTCCTTTCTCCACTGTCAGTGATTAAACCTCATCTGAACCAGCCACAGAATTGGACCTGAAGAGTTTTCTTCCACATTACCCAACTGTAACCCTTAATTTCTTTGGTGTATTGGCGTTCAAAAGGCACACTGATGATTTTGATACTTAATTCATCTTTAAATAATTATCAAACAAAAGACATCTCTGGATTTAGCTCCACTAATGTGAGTATTTTCTGGTTTTCCTACTCTTCTAATGATAGTAAATTGAATATCTTGGGTTTTCGACATTTGAAAACGTCACCAAGGGCTCTGGGAAGCTGTGATTGGCTAACAAACTACACTATACCAAACTACTGAGGAAATAACTGATGGACTAATTAAACTAATTAACAAAAGCACTATAAACTATAATATGTTAATGTCGGTTAGATTGATGCATGTTGAAGAAACGGATACTTACTGTCAAGTTGTCTCTCAGTAGCTGCATGATTAGTGTACTGTCTTTGTACGAATCTTCACTCAGTGCATCAAGCTCTGCAATGGCTAGATCAAAAGCCTGAAAAGATTCACAACATTATTAACTGCTGGTTTCATTGCCATCTCACCGTGTACCAAAACATTCGTGCAAGCGGTCTATCAAGGCCTCACAAAAATAACGTGACACGTTTTAAATTTTCATTATGAGTATGAAAAGAGTTACGTGGTGTTAAGAACTTACATCTTTAGCCAGCTGGCAGGCCTTTTCAGGTGAGTTGAGGATCTCATAGAAGAAAACTGAGAAATTGAGGGCAAGACCAAGACGGATTGGGTGGGTGGGCTGCATTTCGTCTTTGCTGATATCAAAGGCATTTTGGTAGGCTTCCCTTGAATCTCCAATGATGGCTGAGAGAGGACAAAAGGAGTATGAGAACATTGTATGAGACAAGGGAGAGCTAAAGACAACATCATAATAATAAAAATGTATTAAAACATTTGTGTCGAAAAATACAATGCACTCAGTTGACTGATTTATTACGTGCACAAAAGGTAATGCTGAACACACACACACACACACACATAATGACTTTCAAAAACTGAAGAGCAATACGGTAAAACAACTGATGGCTTATAGTGTAGATGAGCACTAGGGACCAGCCTTTTTGGAGGTTTAAGATTCTGGGAAAAACACCGTCTGCTTTTTTTTTTTTGTGCAGAGTTTGAACATCAATACCACTGTCATATCCTTCTGCCAAATAAACTACAATCAGCAGTCTGTCAGCCTCATTTAGCATGTGGGGTGGCAGCTAGCCAGGCTCTGTACAGTGTCCACCTACCAGCATGACTCATGATATGTTGTCCCTTCACAAGTATAATTCCTCTTTTGTTTAAGAAGGGGAAAAAAATGTTCCCGCAATAATAAATACTATGGAACCGCAATACTTAATCACTATAAATCGGAATCGCAATAAAAATCAAATCGGCACCCAAGTATTGCGATAAATTCAAATCAGAACAAAGACAGAACAGATTGTCTTGTTAACTAAGAGCTTTGCCTTCTGGCTCAGCTTCCATTTCACCAACATAACGCTCCAGTACAATGCCACATCCTGTGGCAGTCATTTTATGTATGAATGTGGAAAGACATGGAGGGCTGAAACCATCTGGTAAGGAAACTCATTGCATTCCAATCTGTTCAACAAACTATATCTTATCTTAAACGGTTTCCCAAACATGTTGGTTTAAGACCCGTTAAAACAAAATGTCCACCTCCAAAGGCTTGCACATGTTTTCATTTGAAGGCCTAAAAAGCTGTGAAACTATAAAATATTTAACAAAGCTCAAAATAAATAAACAACTGCGTGGATGATTTTTTCCCCCCTCTCTTGTAAACCATCTCATGACCACTCAGATTACTATTACTAGACGGAAACCACTTTCTTGTTGGATTAGTACAAAAATCAGTAAAATACATACACAGCTGAAAATGACAGGGACTTGACTTGCAAATCAGTCCACAGAGCTTAATAGCTTCAGAGGTGACCAGTGACTCATGGTGCTTCTGTCTAACGTCTGTAGCCACGGACATGTCCTTTACATGCCACCAGGGGGCAAATGGGTTAAGAGAATGAAACTGAAAGTGAAGCAGAGGCTCTTCACTCATGCAGTGCTTTCCTTTTAAAAGATGTGATCATGCTTATCTAAAATTAAATGACTCCGTTGGAGCCGATCCCAGCTGACCATTGGTTACACCTCTGAGACGGCAACGGAGGTAGACACAGAGCCGCAGCAGAGGTGAAAACAAGGAGCGTCAGCCTCTCTGTGAATGGAGCGAGCCTGGAAGCCGGAACAGAAGAGGACGTCTTGAAGACATATTACGTGTGCACCCCATAACCGGTGGATTTAACAAGCTCAGAATGTGGGTCCGAAGAAGAAAGAAAGCCAGTAGTAGCTCACACGAGGTCGCCATTGTAGGCAGTAACATGTATAGCATGCACAGCAACGCCACAAAGCCGGGATGCTTCTGTAAAAGGAGACGGTGTTGCGCAGCAAACCAAAGATCTTTATAAACGGTGCGATCGCAGGCTCTCCTTTCTGCCTGTAGATACATAGAGACAGACGACCAAACTCGCTCACATTCACACCAATGGGCAATTTATTGTCCTCAATTAACCTAACCCTTATGTCTTTGGAATGTGGGAGGAAGCCGGAGTAACCAGAGAGAACACACAGAAAACGCAAACTTCACTTTTAGTTGTTTAGGTTACATATTTTAAAGAGCTCTGCTTGAAATTCACTTTTTAAACTGGCTAAAGACATTACATAAAGATGTACCTACTAGTTGTTGACTAACAACAACAACAGGAAAAGTTTCATATAATTCTATCCCACCTGTTATACTATTATAGCAATTGGCATTGAGCAGCTAGTTTCTTAAAGCTTGATGGAGTGATGGAGGGTTTGCCTTAGAGGATGAGGCAGGGTTTGCTATTAAGTGTTAATTTAATAGTTTTTTAGGCAATAAATCTTATTTGTCTAGGAGTTGGAGATATTGCTTTCCAGAAGGAAAACTCTGTACACACATGAATAATGCAAATTAAACAAACTACTACCACCCTCACACACAGATGGTATATATGGTAAGACTAAACATGTCCTTACCTTTCCTCTCTTCTCCTATAGCCACCTCAGCCAAGTAGCGGAAGTAGTCTCCTTTCATTTTCAAATAGAAGACTTTGCTCTCTGCTGCAGTGGCGTTGGCAATTAGGTAAGTGTCCAACAGACCCTGGAGCAGACAAACAAAAGAGACATAGCAGAAAGTTAGAAGAGAACAGACTTTCTTGGATATTAAATCTAATTGAAAAATAAAAAGTAAAACAAAAAATACACAGCTAGACTTAAAATCAGCAGAAACAGCAGCATTGATTTATACACTTGGATACTATGGCTTAAAAAGTAGTTCACAATTCAGAGGTGTTTTTTTTTGTACAATACAAGCCCCAAGAGCAGTGGTTGTTATTTCAAACCACTCAAATAAAGAACATAGCCAACATTTCTCACCAGACCTAAATGAGGCTTAAGCTGGCTACCCACAATAGCCTTGGGGCTGGAGGCTGAGAATGCCTGAGCTACATCTCAGATGCTTCAGAGACCATGTGATGATGGAGAGTGGAAAAGGGCGGAGGAGGTGAGAGAGTGGTGGATGAAAGAAGGTGGGGGTTGAGAGATGGGAGAGAGCTGGGCTGCTGAACTCCTGATGAGCTTTTGCTGAGGAAGTAGGTCACTTACAGAGCCCAGCTTGGCTCTTTCCAACACAAGCATGCACCACTTGACAGCCTCTCCCTGATGCCAATCTGAATGCTAGCTGGCAGGGGGAATAATGTACCTTATGTCATGTCATAGGTAGTAGTGTACCGTCACACAGTAAAGCACGGTTAACCAACTATATTAAAGCGCTATGAGACAATGGCGGTTAAACACTGCCTTTATTAATACTACATTCAAACTGCAGATCTTAGTCAAAATAATGCAGAAAAACAGAATTGGTATTAGTGAGGATATGTTGTTCTCTAAACGATATTCAGTGCATTAAAATAGCATCTAATAACAATTTGTCATGTAAAAATAAATTGGAGTTATATCTACCTGCGCACAGACATACGTCACTCTCCCTCTGTGTTGTAATTTGTGTAGTAATCTGTAATCTTTGTTTAAATAGCTGCTCCGGCTGTGTGTGTATTTTTGTTTTAAAGTGTCCCACTGGACAAGAAGAGACTTACAGCGCTGCCACACCAAAATGACAACCATGGTAAAAAAAAAATCAGTACTATTGGTTTGAACAAGCAACATGAGCCATTTCATGGAGAAATTTGCCATTTACGCGGGGGAAGTAGACGTGAGCACGTATTTAAAGAAATATGAATGTAACCGCTTCTGTGACTTTCATAACAAAGTGCAATACTTTGTTAATAGGTATGACTCGTTATCCCATTTGATTCAGCGCATTTGTCCCCCGTTTATGGCAGCAAGCTTTAGTTGCTGTCCTTTATTGTGTCCATCACAAAACAGGAATAAACACATCATTGGATGTGGTCAGACACCACCTTATACAAACTGTTCAGCCTCTGGTATACCGCAGCCTTATCCCTGTGCTACACCCCTCCTCCTCTGCCCTATTTACTCTCATCCCTCTATTTCGGTCACCATAACGCTGTTCGGCCAAAGTGGAGGTCAGCAAACCAGAGCGCTGGTAGCTCAGCTGCTGTCATTATAGGATTAGGACATGGTGAGTCACCAGGCAGATAATGCACAGACTGAAAGAAGAACAGCAGCAGAGGTCCTATAGATGCAGGGCTCTAAATATCACATGCATAGTAGTGCGCGTAAAATATGTGGTACAGGAAATATGTTGTACAGGAAATATGTTGTGTGGGACTGTGAACTCTGACACACTGACTGCGAGATTCACACAATTTACACTTTTGAGACGCTCTCATGACAATTACAGTTTTTCTTACAATAAAACAATTCCAACTGAAATTGTTTTTAAAAACGTGAAATCGTATTAAATAATTTCACACCATTTAAAATATCTCTTTTCATGTGTGTGGAGGAAGCCATAATATGCTATAGGTCATCAGTGCAGGGATAGAAAAGAAGCACTCAAGGCGTGGTACTTTACAGTCTGCTGCGTTGTTGCGCTGCTTGTTGACAGAAAATGACACATTCAAAACAATGAGTTGTTGAAAGGAGGTGCTACTGGAGTTAGACTCACTACTGTGTCATCCAGCATTTTCTTCACATAATCTCTAATAACCAAGTGAAGTAATGAGGTATATTTTCTATACATGTCCATTTTATTTCAGTTACTTCTTAATACATGTGCCTCTAAAAGAGTCCGACTTAAACACACGTCAACCGCACTTGCTGAAGATTATATTATTATTATTATATCCAGTTTCTTTGGGTCTTTCGAATTGAATAGTTACTATTTATCCACCTCAGTGTTTCCCCTACAATGTTAAAGGAATAGTGTTGCGCCATTTCAATGGAAGTCCCACAAGGCCAAGCAAGGCCAACATAAAATGTTCAAACTGACCAAATATTACGGATACTCCAATACCAGCACAGGGTCCGATACTGTACTCATACTCTTAACACTACTCCGATAGCACACGATACCGCTGAAGCAACATGACATTAACCCGTCATGAGTTGAGCCTAATAAGCCCCCCAGCAGCAACAATAACCCGATGCACAAACATGTCAAATCCATAATCTATCAGCAGCTGCAGTATGTAGCTAAACAGACCACATCAATTAATTTAGCTGTGATGCCTGACATAATCTGTAAGGGTTTTACCAATGTATTACACCCCGACTTAACGTGAACGGGTGTCTGGTCGAGAGATTGTATGTGGCGGTGAGTATGAAGTCAGCAGTAACATTAATTAATGCAGCAGTGCATTGTGGGTACCACTTATTTGTTACTGAATAAATGCTACAAATACACACAAGTTGATAATTAAAGTGTCAGCCCTGAAGTTAGCAACAACTCTGGCTACTCCGGCTCAGGAACAGTTATGGTGGACTGGCCTTTAAAGGCAGAGTAGGTCATTGGGGAAAACCACATGGACTTTGAACGCATCGCTGGACCAAAAAGTCCTGCCTCCTTCATTCAGACCACTGTTCAAAGCAGTTCCCCCAGAGCGCTCCATCAAGTGCGCGAAAGGAAGCATCGACGTACTCAACCTCAACCTTTAAGGGGGACAAGCACTAGTCTCATTTAAGTGACAAGCTGCTCCTACTGCAAACTGCTCCGTTTGTATCCGGAAAACAAAAAGTTGAATGTTAAAATATCAGCAAGAGCATCATGTTGTATTTTAATTTATTTGTTACAGTGAGGATTATCTGATGAGTTTTTTTCCCCCAAAGTTAGTGTCAAAGCTGTCATGGAATTATTAAGTACTTGTGATTACTCAGTATCAGCAACTACTGAAATTTAAGTATTTGTACTTGACCTGAATTTTTTTTCTTTTTTCTGTGAATCCCTACCAAATATCCATTTCCCCTCATTTTATGCAATAAAAGCATAAGTTTCAAGTCATTTATATATAGAATGAACAAAAATTTGAATGCAAATATACACTGACTGGCTGCTGTGTCTCTGACGGAAGCCTACCGCACCAATATGTCATTGTAAGTGGCTACCACTGTGCCTGGAAAAAAATCTAGGGGAAACACTGATGTGGCCACCACCGGGGATGAAAAAAATTCTAGGGAAAACACTGCACCTTAAACCATGAGCTATTCAGAGCCATGGAATATTAATGTTAACCCCATGATGAGATAACCATTTTCAGACATTCTTGAAGTTATGTAAAAGTTACACACCTTTGTCTAAATGACAAAAAGCTATAAACAGACAAAAGCAACAATGTCATCTTATGAAAAGTTATAAATCTCACCAGCACATCTTTGCAGATCTCTTTCAGCTCTTTCTCAATCTTTTCCCGGTACTCTTTGGCCATGGCCTTCTTTCTTTCGCCGCCATCAGCCTTCTGCTCAATGCTGGACACCACACGCCACGAGGAGCGGCGAGCACCCACCACATTCTTGTAGGCCACTGACAACAGGTTGCGCTCCTCGTTTGACAGCTGATCGCTATCCTCCGTCACAGCCTTCATTGCAGCAGCCATGTCATCATAGCGCTCAGCCTGCTCGGCCAGTTTGGCCTTTTGCACCAGTTCCTTCTGGGGTGCCTCGCTCATGACTGCTCACTGGACAAAGAAAGGCAGAAAGAAAGGACATTTCTTGGTTAAATGCAAGTAAGACTGACCTCGACAGTTCCAGGCTATGAAGGGGAAAGGATACTTGGACAAGCCATTGCTTTATAAGGAATATTTCTTAGCTATATATGAAGGTGCAGTAAGAAAACATGCAGTTGTATTCAAATTGAAAATGAGCCTGCAGGGCCTGTGAGCATGGTGAGAAAGGTGGCGATACTACTAACATTCTGTTTTAGCTACTTTGTTAACAGGAGAAAGTAAGGTTGTTATGAAAGGGAAAGTAAAGTACCAGCAGATATAATGTAAATGCAGTGATATGTAGACTTGACACAGCGAAATTCACATTGCTAGATCAATAGCCGGCCCATCTAAAATAGCCATCGGGGTTTCACAGAATCAATCTCCTTTTTCCATTCCAGGGTCCATGTAGTGGGGCTAGTTCAAAAGCGGTCCTGGCATATAGAAACAAACCCAATTCTATATGCAACCTATATTGAGTTACGCAACCAAATAAACTGAAAGAATGTATGTGTGTGTGTGTATATACTAAAATCATTAAGCAGACCATGTCCAACTGATCAGCTTGATGAAAACTCTTCAGAAGGATAGTCTTTTTTTAGAATATGTATCTGTCAAACAGGAGGACTTACATTACCATAGGGTCAGAGGGCAATTAAGTCCCACCACACCCAAGGGGAAAACCATTCACCACTCCATTGGCTTTGTATTGTGTGAATGTGCCTCCTAGTCCCTTTCGTCTCCTTGTAAACACGAAAACACCTAAAATGGTGGTTGGATGCACTACTAACATGGTAAAGAACCCAGAAAGAACCCTATGTTTTTATCCGGGAACAGAGTAGAGGAATGGGAAAACTGAGATCATATTCCAGATGTCAGTTGTAGGTTGTGCTAAAGCGATTTGACAGTATGCAATCAGAAAGCAGTGCAATATTATGTTTGCCAGATCATCAGCAAACTGCATTAACTTACTAACACATTGTTGACATTAGCCTGCCAACCGCTTACTTGTGCCATCCCCTCATGATTTTAAGTTATTAATTGCATCCCGGGTTAACACAGGGTGCTAAAATGATCCTTTGGCATGCTGAATTCTCATGTTTCCAGCAAGCATGTCGGCATTCTGTAAGCGTTTCAGCCCTCGGTTGCATATTATGTCATTCATTATTTTCGAAATTTGTGGGCGTGGCTTTGAGAGCATGACGCGTTGCTGTCTCTAGAAAATGAAGCTAGCACGTTGAAAAGTAAAAAATATAGTATTGTAGCATTTCTATCACAATTTAAAAATACAACCATATCTAAAAATCACACAAGTAAATGTGTTTTACAGTTTCGGGGATATGTTCAAATGTTAGGATGTGTAACCGGTTTAGCACGGAGTGGCTGGTAGTGTAGTACCGTAGTTACAGTCGAAGTCAGGCATGGATGTGTGACTATTCATTGAAAGAATACATGCGGCAGGCACATGCAAGAATAACTGGATCTTGCGATACTGGCTAGTCTCGAGAGCAGACGCAGATGTGCCCCCCTCTTCCTGCCGTGTTCACACACATACCACACCCATCCCTGTACCTGTGGCTCACCCAACAAGCGAGAACACGGAAACTAAATGGCCAAATTAAAGCGGAATGCTGTGGTTATGCAGGTATATTTGGGCGACGCGAACCAAGGGACGCTTCGGTTATAATTTGTGTCTGGTTGACTTAACTAGTGACGAAAAGAAACGCCATTCAAGAGAATGAAGAGCAACCGCTACCGCTAGGCCCTCGTGACCAGTTTCCAGTATGGCGCCGACTATTTCCTGAATCTAAGCATTCCAAGCAAGACAGTACATACAAATTGCATAAGAGTCAATCAAAAAATAGCTGTAGCTACTCTCGTGATATGATGCCGAGGTTTTAAATAGGTGTGCATCTGTGTTTAACGTTTGCTTTGAGAAAAATGTGTTGTGAATCTCACTTCATCTCGTACCCGCAGTTTTGCTTCCATTAATAGGTTAACCTACTCGACACTTAAAATCAACAAATATAACTACATTACCATGGGACGGAAGTATCTGTACCTTGCTGGTAATGTCCGAGATTGCATAGTATTACAGCTGCGATATTTAGAAAATGCCGGAAGAATTCCAACCACATTTAACGTTACGTGCGATAATTATTCATCCAAGACAATAAATCCAAATCATGGTTGCCTTGTTATTTCTTAACGATACAGGCAGACTTTACACACGGGATAAATGGCATTAACGTCCGTTCACATGAAGCGTGTAGCCAATGCGACAGAATATCAGAGCTTCAACCTTCGACCTGACCCGCCTTCCACGTCTGCGTTTCCATTTTAAAACCAGCCATTAGACACATCCCGAGCTGTAGCTAAGCTAGCCATTGTTCTTGGGTCTCATGATTGTCGCGGCTACAAGCAATCCCTCACAGGCGACGCGCTTCCATTATTTCTGCATTTTACGATAAATTGTAAATCCTAAAGACAGATTATGCTAACGTAAACGTGTACTTTTAGAAGTTTAACTGCTTTCATACCTGAGTACGGCAGATAGGAGAGATTTCGGCGTGCCAAGCTACAGCTGATTCTCTCAGCCCGTCTGTCTGAATGCAGTCCACGGGGTTTCCCTCCAATCACACCAGTCCAAGGCACGGCCAGAGCAGGGAGGGGGCTGGGGGGCATGACGTCAAACGTTACCAAGGCAACCGGGACACGAGACATTGTGGGAGGTGTAGTTTCCCCTCCCATTTCTAATACTTTCCTCGTCTTTATGAAACAAATAATCTCGTCAATATAAGCACATTTTGAAGATTTAGTAGCAAAACAATAAAATTACAACTACGACCTTTGTCACACTCGTGATGTAATCAATTTACAAACGCAAATGCATTGCATGCACTTATTATATTTGATGTGCCATCGGGTTTCATCTGAGCAGAAAACAGAGACACAAATGTATGAAGACCTCAACTTGACTCAGAAACCGATATCAAGGTCAACATTTCATTTAGGTTCAAAAACCGTCCTTAGACCGCAGAGCACAATGTGGTGTCAGAAAAGAGACACAAACAGCACATAGCCTATTGTATAACGACTAACACTGATATGGGTGCTTTGACACTGATTATGGCTGTGTGGAGATGATGGGTGATGTCTACAGACCACCAAGCTCCTCAGTTACCAATGGTATTTCTCTGACAAAATTAGATACTGTCATTATCTACTACTGGTGAAATCAGGTCTGGAAATGCTGGAAATGCTGAGGGCGTCACAAACTAGAACACAGTGCTACAGAGTATGTCTTGCCTAATAGAAACCACTATTTCTGCATTCTGGTTGGTTTCCAAGGGGGGAGAGTGAAGCTATTTCTGCCTCGTCACATGTTTTCCCCTTGGGCCAAGATTTCAAGCTTGTAACCTATTTAAGGGCAAATCAGATCGTGTGGGCCGTAGAAATGCACAGGCAACATTGCAAAAATAAATAAATAATAATAATAATAATGTAAGTCTCCTCTCGCTTGTTAAGGTGTGGTCAAGAGGGTTGTAGTACCAAACCAGAGGGAGTAAAGGAAAAACAGAGTAAGCCGAGGGACAATTTAAAGACACATAACCAGTTAGGTGAGTTCTCATTCAGTGTATCGACCACATCTTGAGAACAAACACACACACACACAAACACACACACACACACACACACACACACACACACACACACACACACACACACACACACACACACACACACACACACACAAGGTTTCAAGTGTTTCCTAGCAACATTGTGAGATCTTTAAATTAAAAAAAAATAATTTTACATGTAACAATGATGTCTTTTCTTGACCAACTGGTGGATTTGATCAACATATAATAAACAAAGGGACTTCTGTCTATCAATCAGTCTCTTCATATACGTCATTCAACTCAGCTACATCGTCTGGGGCAGTACCGAGCAGAATTCCCAAAAGGAAACACAGCTGAACGAGCTGAGTCATGGAGTTGTCGAGACCTTTGATGAATGTGGAGATTCAAGCCTCTGTGCCTGCAGGAGATCACGCTGCTGAAGTTGCAAAATCCCAACCAGCTCCACTTATTCTCCTCATAATTATCCATTAAAACATATTATGATTTTGTTAACATGTCTCAACAATTACAATAAGCAGTAAGGCGCTTGTGTGCCTGTTTGATTCTTGGCCATTTGTTTCCCAATTGAAAGCGGCAATCTAGGGTTCCTTTCATTACATGGCTTGCTTTTTGTCCTGACATGCAGCATGAACTGTGGGACTTTACATACAAAGATGTGTTGCTTTCTAAACTGTCTTGCTTGCTTTTAACTCCAATCAAGCTCTAGACAAATCTAGAGGATAATTAAAGCAAACAGGATGCGCCCAACCACAACTTGGAGTAGTCATTCTGCCATAACCCATATATGTGGAAGCTCAGAAGGCCAATAAAGAACCAAACACTCACACACATATATTACAGACCTAGTAATGGTTCATATAAAAGTATCACTTTTATTTAAACGGTTTACATTACATTGTGGGGACAAATAATTTTTTTTTACAAAAGTAAAACAATTGGCTGGTTGTCAGTCCAGACTTGAGTCCTTTGTATATATTACATCTCTTACTGTTAGTTCTATCCAGTTTATTGTCCTTGCATGATTCTAAGTAAGTAACGTGAGACTGTTCACACAGATGCCTTTGAGATGACGGTGGGAGACAGGTTAGACTTCATTATCAAATACTAACAGTGGTGCACACACTTATGCCACATACTTATTACAAAGGGAAGCTGGGTAGGGAGAGTAGTAGTACCCCAATTAATTCAACAGAAACCTTCTCACAAGGTGGAATATAATATAACTGTTTAATGCAGTCGCACCATTTCTCTATGAAAAGTGTTTGCTATGAGTAGACTTGCAGTGCCCTCTCTGGTCAACTTTTACAACCTGCACATAAGAAAGTTACATAGTGGCCACAAACTAGACACATTTCATGAAAATCTCAGTACACCTGTAGGACAATATTTTAAATATATTCTTCATATCCCCCGAAACAATACTTTTATTTTAAAAATGATAGAAGAACATAGGAAAAAAAGGAAAAGCTGGTCTTGAGAGCATTACACCTTGAAAGCACATACCCGACACACAGTGTGTATACTAAAGCAGGCTTAGCTGCTGCCTCCTGGTCATCACATTCACTCTTCTTGATGTCCGCCTGCCTTTTGGCATTCTTCTGCTGGGACTGGAACTTCGGGTGCCCAAGGACCATATCTGAACTTTGACCTCTACAAATAACACACAAAGTGTATTAGTGCAACACCAAGAAGAAGGCAATGAGTCACAATGTGAGAAAGAGTACAAAAACTAGACGCTTGTGAGAGAAGGTGATGGAAAGGAAACACAACAGTTGAGGCTTCAAATGGAGCAACCTTGATGATTAACAATTAAAGAACAGCTGTCAGAAGACTTCCACATGTGGCTATGAAACCTCTTTAAGAACTAGGTTAATTGCCACTCTTTTTGGGTCAAGGGGATAAGGCAATTAACTTGGAAATTTCCCCAAAGAAAATCAGACCGCAGATATACAAAATTATAATAGACATAGTAGAACTAGGTCAGTGATATGATTGTAAACTTTATTTAGGCTGATATTGACAGGGAAGGACTGTTATTCTATCAAAACACAGGGGGAATCAGAAATGTAAGTAACGTAACAATTCACCTCCTAGCTTGTATGTTATGTTTACTTACTCGGGAGCCTTTTACATTAAAAATGTCATCGACCCGCCCACCGAGGCTGATGTGAGTTCAGTCTCCGCAATGCATTGCTCTCATACGGCTACCTAACCTCAGCTAACGTCATCTGACTGGTTTAGCTAAATGCTCACAACGTTAGCATTTAATTTAATGAAAAGTGCGGTAGACACGATCGTCTTAGCAACACATATTCGAGTACAAATCTTGTATAAATAACGTTGTAATGTTAACGGAAATGTAATTCCCAACTAATCGGGACAGGCAACTCTGTTAGCCGGTCGCTACCGCTGATGCTAGCTTAGGTAACGTTAGATTAGTTTGAATGAACACTCATACTAAGCATTAAAAGTCAAAAACAATATTTTCTAAATGCCTTACCAGTGAAAATGAATGTATTACAGAGGATGGCCACGGAAGTAAACGCTATGTCACACTCTGTGGACCCCTCGAGCTTCTTCCAATGGTTTCGTCCTCACTGCGCTAATGCGCATGTCCACAACATACACTGTGCTGCCTTCAGGTGTCCTCGGCGGTCGCGTTCACAAACAGGCTACGCCTTGCCGGGGTTGTAGGGATACGGGTGAAATGGGAACATTTCTGACAACACTTAAAGGCAGCATGAGTTCTACCCTCTCTTGCAACAGGAAAGGCTTAAAGAAACAACGTCAAATACGAATGTGCTGAAGTTTATACGTTTATAGCAGCAATTCACAAACACATATTAATAAATATGACGCGAAAAAAAGGCAACCACATTTGTGGATGACATATTTGATTAACACTTTCGGTCTGCATGGTGCAAAATGAAATGCCTACCACAAGGTGTCACGGTACATACAGACTACGGCGAAGTTTATTCAGACCAGCTTCCATACTTTTCCTCCTACTGCACATTCACTGCTGTACTGATAAGACACTATTGTTTCTGTTATATTATCCTTTATAATACAAACCTATGAATTATGTTAATGTTCACTGTGTGCACACATGACGTCTCATCATCATGTAAACATGAGGGGTTCTTATCAATTAAAATCACTTGACCTCTCATTAACGTCTCATTAACACAATGTCTTTGAATACTCGTGACCCTTAAACTCCAACTGAGCGAGAAGCTGGTACGTCATGCACTACTTGTTGTTTTGCTCATTGGCACCAGAGCACAACGTAGCTTGGAAGAAATACGCCAAAGTCAGCGAAACAACATCAGCGTGACCACCTTTCAGTTTCTTCCAGGCCACGCCCTTCCTCTTCTCGTCCACCAATGAGAAAACGACTGCGCCACCTGTTCAGGAACATCTGCCCAATACGTGAGGCAATTTGCGTTTCCTCGTTTCTCCTATTTGTTCAGCCACTGCTGTGGGATGCACATCTTTTACTTGAAGAACTTAGCTAAACAGGATGCTAAACCAGCAGGTGCGTGATATTTAGCTTTTTTTTGTGTGTGAGCGCAGGTGTAAATTTGATCTGACACGAACATACCTGAGCGCGCACGTTTACAAAGGATTTCATTGGCTGTTTCCACTGAAGAGGTTAAATAAAGCCAGCCTCCCGCACGCCTAGTTTTTCAGTCTCACACACAAGCTTACCTGCACTAACTAGAAAGTCCAGTTTCTCAAGCTGGTCCTTGAAAACACACAGTCCTGGAGGCAACATGGACCTAGACAGGTAAGAGAAAGTCATTACTATTGCGGGTAATACCATCTGTCAGTTTTACTCACTATTTCGACAAGTGCTTAAAATACTTTAGATGTCTTTTGTCTCTTTGTTTGTTTTTTTACATATAGGCAGCAGAACCTTTGTCATTAAATCATAAAAATCATAGTTTCTTTAACATCTATTTGATAAGAGGGTTTACATCAGTACTGCAGATAATGAACTCTAAATGTGTCTTTAAATAACTCATATACCAACAATGTGTATGATGAAAACCTCACTGTAATTTTTTGAAGTCTGGTTGCATTTGTTAACATATGCACTATAATAATTGCAAATTATTTCACTTCACTGTGAATATTATGCCATCTTTTTTGACAGCATGACATTTTTTTACGAACTGGATCAGAACGTCCTCTTCTCATTTTAAATGTGTTGTCCAGAAGAGGACTTACATAAACACATCTCACATGGAGTGCGTGATTAGATGGATGTTTGGTGAGAAACAGCCCGGGGCAGACTTGGCGGTTTGGCAGGCGTAGCTTCTGTTAATGACAGATTGACTCTCGTTCCACCGTCTCCTCAGCAAACGGCTGGTGGTGGTGGTTCCGAATGAAGGGCTGGTGCCCTCTCGCAGATCCTTCAGCAGCGAGGATGAGGCGTGGAGGAACTACCTGGAGAACCCGCTGACTGCGGCCACCAAGGCCATGATGAGCATCAATGGAGATGAAGACAGTGCCGCAGCACTGGGACTGCTCTACGACTACTACAAGGTGTGGGAAAGCTTGACATCATCAACGTGATTGTGATGAAATAACATCTCTTCTGATTAGTTTTAGGTCATATCCTTTTTTTGCTTCTATGCCCCTGTCAGGTTCCCAAAGAGAGGAGGTGTGCCGCGAGCGTTGTTAAACCCACAGAGCCCTCTAATATTGGGCCCGACAACTGCGGGAACTTGGAGGTACTAGATCGCCATCTTCAGGCGCTCAGATCCATGCCCGTCAACCTCTCCCTGAACAACAACACCGTGACAGAACACCAGGGCAGCAAGTATGGAGCTACCTGCCTCGCTGGAGACACCAGAGGAGGAGAGGGTAAAAGTGGAGGTGCGGCAGCGCTGGCTCTGGTCAAGACAGAGGGCCAGAGGTCCATGGGGGTGTCCTGCTCCGGGGGACCCTACCGAGAAGAACCCAGAGAGGAGATACGGATGGGTTATGAGCAGAGCCGCTATGATCAGCCCCGCGCTGCGTACATGAAAGACGAACAGAGAAGCACTCCAGACAGCACATATGAGGACGCTGCAGAAGGAGAGGTGAGATTTGTCCTACAAAAGGGGGGCGAGCTGGAGCTGGTCTCGTGTCTTGCTTTGCAGCACATTTGGATTGTCCTTCTGAAGAGTATGTATTCTTCTTAACAGATATACCACAGAAACCCCTACTCAGGAGTTGAGGAATTCCACTACAACCAGCCGATGTAAGTCAACATTCACAGATAAGTGAACAGGATGTGATGGAGGATGAGACTGGGCCCATATATTCCTAATAAGATGAACATGAACTCTCGCTTAACCTGGCTCAAAGATACATAGATCTTACATAGAAGTCTATTAGAAAAACATTTGGATTCATATACATTTGCTGTAGTGAGATTTTTATTTAAGGCAGCATGATTTTATATGAAGGATTGAGTTAAATATATAGTATGTTCTTGGTAATCACATTACAATTCCCATTGGTTGTTATGATCTTTTGATGGGATTTGCTGACAATAAGAAACATACCACTAGAGTTATCGTTTATAGTCAACAGCACGTTGAATATGGGCGAACCTCCTTGATAAATAATTTTAAGGAACGTTTAGAGCCATAACAACCACTTGTTGCAATGTAGAAGCGCACCCTTTTCTTCCACTGAACTACATAGCAACTCTATTTTAAAAGGGTAAAACGTTCTTACATTTAGTGTTTATCATTATTCTCTTAGTGTCATTTCCTCCAGCCTGCATACACGCTGTAATTGTAGTCCCACACATGCTTATGTTGTTGCAGTGACGGCTTCCAGTACAGTCTGGAGGCCAGCATGTCGCTGCGGCCGTGGCAGGGAGAAGGACCCATGGCCTACCTGAACCGGGGTCAGTTCTACGCTTTGACACTGTCCAAGGCCGACTTCAGATCCTCCCTATGTCAGCCCAGAGGCAAAGTGCGGGTGAGTGGACCGACGCCGTCACAGGGGCCTGCTGGGGGCCCGTCCAGTAATGAGCAATGCACCATGGGACGCTCTGAGCGGCAGCGGGACAGTATTGTCCAGGTGAGGGAGGGGACGTAGTTGATGGAGAGGAGGCGTGGAGGTAGAGGATCTTAGCTTATTGTGGGGTAGCATGAAATCCTGTTACACTGAGAAATGTAATATCTGTCTCACCGTGTTCGGGCCTGATTATTCTGTTATATATCTTGTGCTTCTACTTCAGAGTGTTATCATGGTTGTCTTTGGGGAAGACAAGTGCAGAGACGAGCAGCTGAAGAATTGGAAATACTGGCACTCCCGCCAGCACACGGCCAAACAGAGAGTCCTGGACATTGGTAAGATGGTTATTAGTGTTGACAGGCCTGCCTGCCACATTCAGGGCTTGATTGGGGGGGGCTTGTAAGTAGAACAGGTACATCCCGATACAAAAATGGCACACACATCACACCTAGATATAGATGTTGGGACACCCAAGTTCCACAAACCCACAGAGTTTAAAAAAAAAAGGTGAGCAGGTGGCAAGTCTGCAGGAGGATCCCGTCACATATCCTCAGGTGAAAACCTGACACAATTTGAATAACTGTCAATCCCCGATTCCCACAAGAGCGTGGTGGATAGACAGCCAGTGGGTCTGAATTTGCATAGACGTTAACAGGAGAAATAGGTGGGGGCCTGGAGCGGAGCCATATCCTGCACGATCAGCAAGACGCAGGCCTCAACATGTGGCTGAAAACACGATGGAATGAGGCAGCACAGACTGCGGTGGTTTTTGTCTGTGGCAAGCTCCACGGTCAAATCTAGAACCTCACGTATGCAGGTGGAAATAAGCCCATGGGTTAAGGTTTAATAATTTGGAACTTGATTTGCTGAAAATAGTTTCACAGGTGAAACAACACCATATATGGCTCTTATAAAGAAGCAGTGTCTATGAGTTGTTAGCTCAGATCTGTGTTAATTAAATAGTGTTCAAGGTACAGGTGTCCAATATTCACCAAAAAAAGGGAAAAGTAAAAAACAATCAGTTTAAACTACCAAAAAATATATAAAGCAGTAGTTCCACCTTGGGCTACAACAATAAAATGAAACTTGCGCGTCGGTCCATTTTTATAGATTTTTTAAAATTGTAGTGCAGTGTTTGTTGTGCTGTTTTATTGCCAGTGGCAGAATTTTGAAAGAGCTCTGAAATGACGAAAAAACGACTGACACTAAGCTTTTCTCCGCTCCTCACTTTGCATGCAGCCGACTACAAGGAGAGCTTCAACACCATCGGCAACGTGGAGGAAATTGCCTACAACGCCGTCTCTTTCACATGGGATGTCAGCGAAGAAGCTCAGGTAAAAAAAAAAAAGCAACCGAAGAAATGGTTGTGTTGAATTATTGATATGTGAAACAACAACCTTGTATTCTCTTACCTTCACTCAGGCAGGTACACAAATCTGTAGTCATATTTTTCTTTCATTTCGTTGGTACCCGTGGGAAAGATTGCCCTATGAAACCACAGAATAGCTGTTGGAGCACGCATGCTACACTCCTCCTTTTGTCCTCCATGACGGAGGCAGCATCTCCCGCTTTCTTGTTGGGTCATTATTTCCGAGGCGCCGACAGGCCGGCCACATCGCACTTCAGACCACGAAAGCCACTTCTTGGGTTTCACCTTTCGTTCTGTTTTTAAGGTGGTTTAGTTGGAGAAAAGACAAATGGTTAGCTGCATGTAAACAGCCCCACACCCAGCATCAGCCCACCCTCGGGGTGTTTTGGGCTCAAACTTAATGAGAGCGCCACAAACCGCCGCATTGTACCAGAGGTAATTGCAGCTACATGGCTTTCTGTATAAATATTTACTGTTTGGCGTAAATCTTCATTCCGCTCTAATGGTTTTTGTTGTGTTCGGGAGGCGCTGGGAGGAGCCAGCATCAGGCTGTGATCACTCACCGTGGGCTTGTTGAACAGGACACCACTGTGATTTTGAGAATGTACTGCAGACCTTGTGTAGATGGAAAGCAGCTACAGTTAAATGTATATATGCAGTCCACCACGTAGTCCTCCAGCAGCCAGGGAGGAGGGATCCTTCTGGATCCTTCTAGTCCCGAAAAACACTTGATCCTACACTTTCCCAGAATGCAAGTTTTCTATGTTCTACCTCTTTTCAATAGGCCCTCTCTGGTAAACATCCATGTTTTCAGTTTTTATTACTTTTCATCTCGTGACTGGTCAGCACATTTGGTTTCGAGTGAGAGCGACTTTGGGATGGATTACCACAAAATGTGACGCAGACGTTGAAGTTCCTCTGGGAATGAAAAAGCTTTGGTGGTTTCACTGAGTGCCATCATCTGATCCGAATTTAAATCGGTGAAATACTTGGGTTTATGACTAAGTACCTGGAAAAAAGAATGACATTCCCATCAGGCTTAGTGCTCGTAAACAAATGTTTGCACGTTTTTTTTTTTTTATGATTTTCCAAACATCTTGTTCTCATGCTGGTGTGGCTTTAGACTGTTAGAGAGGATGATTGAGGGAAGGACCTGCATGTTAGTCTCAAACTGACATGTTGGTCTTGTTAGCTCGTGATTTGGATGGAGCTAATTTGTTACTGTTTACCTGCATGCAACAAAAAAGACCTCCCCTGATTGGTCAATACTGCTCGGGCTACAAACGGAAGCCGGAATGCTTTCGATAACAAAATCTTGTCCCATTGGATTTACATTGTTATGCAGAATGTGCTTCCAGACATTACAGGAGAAAATGTCTGATTAAATATTTGGGGAGAAGAAAACTGCACTCTCCTGCCCCACCCCTCTCAAATCTTACTCATGTAACACAGATTTGACTGCAGTTTGTTGCACTGAATATCAACTAGATCAATTCCTATATTATATTTATACCTAAAACCAACGTATTAATATTGCAGTAGCCCTCATCATGTTTTTAAATTCCAAAAACTCCATATTTCTGAGACTGAAACATTAGCCCGGATCCAAGAGTATTGAATGCTGGTGGCTGAGCTGGTTAGTAGAAACCATGATGGTGTCGTTTTCTTGCTGCCTGTCAGTTTCCAAACATAATTGGATGTCCAATCAGGCTCTGATGGGCTGGCCAACAGAATTTTGGTATTTTTTTTTTTGGCATGGCTCTGCTGTTGCCAAGCGACGGTCATCCTCCCCATCGTAATGGAGCGTGGAATGTGTTTGCAGCGGAGATGAGCTGCTTCCTGCGTGATGTTTGTTTGCCTGTGCCTGCTTGAGCGGATGGCAGCGAGCAGCCACTTTCTAACGCCCTCACGAACTCCTCTTTTTTTTTCTTCTTTTTTTTTTGGGAAGGTATTTGAACACAACAAGCCTCCTACACTCACACACAGATGCTAGCAGCAACACGTCCGGTGCTTCTGGTGAAGTAGAGATGGCTCGGGTCTGTGGAGGTGTGAATTCGTGGAGGCGTGTAGGAAGGCTCGTTTGTGCTGCAGGCCTTCCCAGCAATCCGCCGTCACCTCGGCAGGTCCGGGCACGATGCAGCGTAGTGGGAAAGTTGCCGGGGAGGAATCTCTACCGTTATCCACCTCTGCTGACCTGTTACTCAGGCTGTCGGACCTGTTCAACCGGAAAAATGATATCAAGAGGGTTTTTTTTTTCGGTTTAGATCATTTATCTTGGCAGGAATCTGCAAGTAGTATAATTAACCGTGTGCACTTCATAGTTTAAAATGGTTCGACGACTTTACTGCCATTTGGGTGAGATTTTGTGAATTTTAGTTACAAGCTTATAAAGATTCAGCAGCTCGGCCACATTATTAAGGAGGGAAGAGTAATTCAGTTTTTCCGTTTTCCTTCTAAATCAATTCCCAAGCGTATTTGTCAGCCGATAAAGAGGTGCGGAGAGATGACGGGACACATTTGCATGGCCGAGTGTCGTGACTCATGACCCCGTGACCCTCTCGCTCATCACTGAGTCAGGGTGAGATTCACACGGGAAAAAAGAAGGTCTTTGAAAGCGATCGATGACGGGCGAAGAGGTTTTCCCTCATTAAAATAAATAATACCTTTTGATTATTATGGTCTGTTAATTACCAGGTATTACTTCATTTGAATTTAAAGCGGTACATTTCCTTCATCCTTTTACATATGAACTGTCATCCAACATTTCCTTTTTAAATGTATTAATTCAGTCATTTATTTAAAACTTAATGATATTTAACTTGTTAAACCATATAAAAAAACAAATTACCTGTAAGTCTTTAGCCAGGTTTGGAACTTACCTAACTGTTTATCAATTTAAAAAGCGTTATCTTGTGTATTCCCTACATTTACTTAACTAACTAAGTTGGTTGATCCGTTACTTACAGCTTTTCTGTTGTAACCTTTTTATCCATTTCTTTTACGCAACATTTCAATGATGAAGTGTCAGAGAGATACTGTAGAAGACAGACGGTTTCACTGCCACGCCCCTTTAAGGAGACTAGTGAAGGTGTCTGTTAACTCCAGTGTGTGACGTGAACACAGACTATGACAGACTCTTTCGCTCCACGTCACCAAAGTAAATATTGGACTTTTTTTTGGAGACACATCTCCAGAGCATTCTGACACCGACATGTTTCAGACGTACAAATCCCGAGGGAATCAAACTTCGTTGGAGTCCGTTCTGTCTCAACAACTCGGTCTAGGGAAGTCTGGCAGCAAACGTTGGTGAAGCAAACACATTTTCCTAACGCTAAATATGGCTGCTCGCTGTGTAAATACCTAATGTTGGCCAACCAAAATATGAATACATCATGCAAATCTAACCCAAGCTGCTTTTTATACATCCAAGTTTTCCAGCTCAGTTGGGGGGAGATGTGGGGGAGAGGCGACCGCGTCATGACCACGCCCGCTCAGGAGACGGAGTGTACGCGGTTTCACTCCACAGCCGAGCTTTTACCGACTATTTCAACCATTCATCCACTATTTATTGCTACCTTTTAGACCCTTCTGCTTGCTTGATAATTATTCCTTCATGAACTCCCATCCAAGTCATACAGCTGACTCAATAAGAGGTACAGTGTTTTTAATCAAATCTTAATTAGCATTTTCAAATCAGTAAGGGCTCCTCTTCAATCTTTCCAGTTACCGCCCGGCAACGGCAGAATTCCCCCTGTCTCATTAAGATTATGATCCATTTTTCCAAGAGAAGCCTGGGAGCAAGAAGCGTTCAGAACCAAAGGAGGACAGCTTAATAAAAAGCAATTACAAGAATCATAAAAACGCATTAGATAATGCAGCTTTATCTATCCATCTATGCTTGTTTGAGGTCACAAAAGTGCAGAAATTGACCCCCGTCCTCCTCTGCCTCCTTTTTTGTCCTCTAGGTCTTTATTTCTGTGAACTGTCTCAGCACGGACTTCTCTTCTCAGAAGGGGGTGAAGGGGATGCCTCTGATTATCCAGATCGACACCTACAGCTACAACAGCTGCAGCAGCAGGCCTATCCACAGGGCCTTCTCTCAGATCAAGGTCTTCTGTGACAAGGTGAGGCTCGCCTGCTGCCACTCGTCACTTCCCTGGTCAGCTTTTTCTTTTTTCTTTTGGCTTTACTTTTACTGTCTTTGCTCACTTTTACCTTGTGTTTTCTGTCCGGTCTGTGTGTTTGTCAGGGAGCTGAGAGGAAGCTCCGCGACGAGGAGAAGAAGCAGCTCAGGAAGAGGATGAAAGGTAACGCTCGTGCAGAAATAACGTCTTGCTAAAGCTATACCTGATCGGTGAATCATGGAATGGTTGCCTGGCAACAGATGCAGAGTTCACACTCTCTCTCTCTCTCTCTCTGGATTAGGGAAAAATGGCAGCTCAGGGCAGAACTCTCCCTTTAAGAGGGCCGACAGCACGCTGTTCAAAAGCATGCTGGACCTGGACTCGCAGCCGGTCCTCTTCATCCCTGACATCCACTTTGGGAACCTGCAGAGAGCCGGACAGGTGAGGGACGCCTCCCTGTCTTACCTTCTACATGCACACACACACACAGGGGAAACGTCCAGGCTTGACATGTCACTCATATTGCCTTTTTTTCATACTCCATATGCAGGTGTTTGCTTTCAACACCGAGGAGGTCGACAGAGACGGGTGAGTTTCATCCTCCCGTTAGGGATCCTGTAGATTTCCCTTTTTAAAGACGATGATGATGATGAAGATTGTGATTGTGTTTGTCAGAAGCGTCCTGGTGAAGAGGATGTCCTGTGCTGCCGAGGAGGACGTCTGTCCACCTCAGCCCAAGAAGTCCAAAGTGGAAGTGGAAAGGAAAGGTGGGTAAACGTTGCTTTTCTCTCTCGCCGCTTCTCATTTCACTGACTGATTGATTAAATGACCACGGCTCGTCTCCTCCATGCCTCTTCAGTTCTGCTGTACGTGAGGAAGGAGTGTGATGAGGTGTTTGATGCCTTAATGCTGCGCACCCCGACCCTTAAAGCTTTGATGGAGGCGGTGAGTAGCGGTGAAGGATCGTTTGAGCAGCTCCAGGCTGAAACAATGAGACGGACACGTTGCCTCTACTGTGCCAGAGAGGATTAGTCATTCCACTTCTTTTGAAATAGTCACGATAGAGGCAGGGGGGGGCTTCAACGTGCTTTCTTCACTGTGTTTCACAGATCTCGGAGAAGTATGCAGTACCTGTCGACAAGATGGCCAAGGTGTATCAAAAAAGCAAAAAAGGGTGAGTGAGAGAGGATATTGGAGGATGACGTTGAGTTTTCGCTTATTAGCACTAAACACAAAGTGCCAGAAAACCGGAGATTCTGCCTTCAAGTAACCGGGGCACGTGTTTCATCCTCCTCAGGGTCCTGGTGAACATGGACGACAACATCATCCAGCACTACTCCAACGAGGACACCTTCATCCTGGCTATCGAGAGCTCCGCCGAATCCTTGCGCGTCACACTGTCGGAAATCTGACGGCTGTCCGTCACGGCACCGCATTCACCGGCCGTCAAGTGTGAACGTTGCTAGCAGTGTTGGATGATGTGTTCCTTGAGGAAGGACACATGGGTCTGTTGTCCTACATGACTAAACTCTATCCAGCAGGCAAAACCCTCGTCCACCTCCCTTTGCTGCACAACCTGCTGTCGGGAGGATTTTGTGCATTAGGAACACAAGCTTACCCTTTAAAAACGTACGGAAGTGCTCAGATTTGTGGCTCGGGGGGGGGAGGTCTTTGTCCAGGGTCACCACAAAGTGTCCAGCCAGCTTGCTGTGGTTTCACAGGAAGAAGACGGCCCAGTATAGTGGTCTTATTGAATTAACAGCAGGGCCTCGGTGGCCCCCCTGCCCTCCGCCCTGCTAGCTCTTCTAGCTTGGAAGCTTTTAAATGACTCTGATGTTTGGAAGACTCTCGCTTCAGTAAGTCTTCGCGGCATCTTTTGATGAACATATCAGGGTAAACGGCTCATTGTGCGTTTTGTGTGTGTGTGTAAATAATTATTTTCTCAGATTGTTTTAATGCCATGATTCTCTCTCTCTCATCTTTTCCACTTGTCCATGTTTTTAATCGATCGGTCACATTTTCCCTCCTAAACCAGATAAGGATTACATGCTGTGTCTCTGCGACTGCGTGAGTCAATGAGTCACAGTTATGGAGCAAGACATTGAGTCTCCAGGATGCCGTTAAACTGCTTTTGCTTCCCGCGTGTGTTTAAGTGCTTTTCCTTTCACTGAAGAGACTAGTCATTAGTATTTATGCCATAAGCTGCCCATTTACACAATCCTTCTCTGAAGCTCACGGCAACAATCAGAAGGCAACGATTCCTACTCTCTGTCCGCGTTACGCTCACTGACGTCATTTTCTTTCATGCACCATAATGTACAGTCTTATAATGAGTCAATAAATATAGTTTTATAAGCAGCCACGTGTCTCTCTTTATATCACTTTCTAACCCTTTTATATGCCTTAGTGTGAAACGTCAATGTGGTTGCTTTCTATCCTTTCTATTTGGTAATAAATGCTTAATGAGTTCCTAATGAGTAGGTTTTGGTCCAGATCCCCTGCAGCCCTTTTCAATGCGGTCATTTCTTTTGCTTTTCATACGTGTGAGGTCCCTCAGGGTAAAGTTTTACGATGTATGAAATTAGCTTTTATTGTTAGACACGACAAATGAAAAATATATTTTCTATTTAAACTTTCCGGTAATCTCGTTTTTGAAGTTAAAGCCTTAAAGGGTCCCATCTTTGGAAAATCAGTTACACATGCAGTTATTGTACATAGGTACTCTATCCTTGAATTCCTTGAACAGGAACTCCAAGCAACCGGCCTTAGGTGTTCACGTTAACCAGGGCAAACATATTCTAAGTACAGCAAACGTTAGCAGTTTCCTAATCTGCCCCTATACTCGTATTCTTGAAACTGCACATACACATTTTGCACGTGGTGTTCAACAGGGCTCAGGGGCGGAGCCACAGACGTTCAGGGTTCAGTCCAGACCGTGGGAGGTTCTCCCCTATTTTAACTGTCACTTATGTTGCATCTTAAATACGTATGAGGCGTGTCACTAAAAGGCATAGTCATAATATAGTTACAATATAGTATTTCATAATAAGTCATAAAATAGCATGGTATAGTATGCCATAAAAATAAAAAGGTCTATGTCATAATATAGGATGTGATTAAAAAAAAGTAATTACAAAGACACCACGTATAATGTGAAAAAGTCATAAAAAGTCCTTGTACAGTAAATCAAAAAGTTATGGCTTTTGTAATGTAAATAGTTTTTGATCTGTATTGGCTACAGTGTTTATTTTCCCCTGATCACTATGAGAAGAATAAAATGAAAAATCTAAAAGTCTTCACTATTATGTTTTGTGTGACTTGAATAAATATCCTGAATTAACCTGATTAACATTTTAGTTTTTCAAGGATCGATGATGATTTAACTATTTCATGCGACATCACTATAATTGCGTACACGACATTTTGCCCACTTCATCCCTTTTTCAACAATAATAATATTGCTTAAGATGCCTTTTAATGCATTTTCACCCATAATCTACTGATTTATTCTCCATTCAAATGCTTAAATGTTTCACATCTTTACACTAGCAGTTTAATAAAAAAATCCCCTTTTGTGAAACTATTCAACATACCTTATTAAGAGTTAATCCCATCCATCATTCCTAATGCATTCATTCTCTTTCAGCTCCTTCTTCCTCCAATAAGTTCAGCATCAGCCTTTCAACAGCCAGCATTCACACTGCAGACGACCTTTTCTAGTTTCACCGTGTTCCTCTCTGTAATTAAGGATCAAAGCACTTTAGTGTTGCAGGACACAATGTTCTCATTTTAGAAAGCTGAAATATGTCTTCATTCAACATGACAGCTGGGGAAATCCACCCTGAAGCTGATGTGGGAGCCTAAATCCACCTCTCTGATCCAGACGACGGGTTTCTAACGATATAAAGCGTAATGCAAATGGACGAAGTATCCCTTTAACATGCTTAACTTTATCTGTCATGTTACCACTGAAACCCCAATATGACGATTAACCAGACAGATATACATGCTTGCACACAATAAATTGTAAATTTAATTCTTGCCAAAAAACAGAATCCTGTGTTCCAAAACTGCAGTCACTAAATACAGGATACCATACAAAACCTACAAAATGCAACAATTACAAACATTTTGTTCAACGGATAACAATTGTACAGTATAAATTCATACAATACTGTTTTGTTTTTATTTGGCACTTGACCACAAGATGCTATACCTGATGTAGCTTTTTCTTTTTTTTTTTTTCCTTTTTTCTTTTTTAAAAGAAGAAACAAATCATAAAAATACAATAAAAGCAACACACGGTGACAGTATCATTGCAGTAGTGGTGATTCTCGTTTTTTTTTCTTTTTCTCGTCACAAAAAAAACAAAAAAAAAAACAGCAGTTATCTAGTAAAACATTCAAAGCTTTTCTAATTGGAAAATAATGCAGTAACCGGAACGGCCTCGCCGTACATTCAGGGAAGGCTCATCACGCTCATCCTTCCTTAAAAACCTCCAGGGGAGCTTTTGTCCTCTTTTCTTTGACAGCTAAGCGAAACAGAGATGTAGGGAGAGAACCCCTGTGTTTTATTCTAATGGGAGCGTTCAACACTTATACTGATGTAATAGCATGTCGTCCATTGTACGTAATACTGTAAACTGTATATTCTAGTTGACTGAACGTGTACTGCAGAAGTCTGGCTCTGTTACAAATACAATTGGATGGTGATTTAATTATGGAGCTCAGCTGAAAGAGAAAAAAAAGGCTCTCAGCTCTGACTCCTCAGCATCCCCGTTAAACAGCGTGTCTTTATATGGATAGATTGTTTGTGTGTGTGGCGGTCTCCCTAAAGCTTCTCTTTGTTCATCAGGTTCTCCATGGGAACCGTCAGACGCGTCCGCTTTGGCGGTGTACACGCCGTCAATAACACCGACTACTGGTAGCGCTAACGATGACTAACGTACAGAAGCAAGCTCGGGGTTGGATGGCCGGCTGGCTGTTGAGCCACTGAGACCCATAAAACACACACATGCACTTAGTGACATGCATACATGTTATTTAGTCTATGCATCCCCTGCACCCAACTGTTCAACATGCGGCATTTTAAAAACATCTAAAAGTGAACGTGAAGGAGCGCGTCTCCGTTCTCCGCGCAGTAGGTGTCTGGTTTTTGCATGCTCGACATCCCGCAACACCATAAATAAACAGTTAAATCTCACAACATTTGTCATGGATCGAGCAAAACCAAACTATCCGAACTCGCTTTACAAATTTAGGCGCACCTCAATATATCTACACTGTACTCAAATACTTTAAAATACTAGTTTTCTTTAAATTTCCCTTATGCTCCGATGTGACAGAACCACTGGAACAGATGTTGGATTAAGGGGCTGCGTTTGATTCCTCGTGACATCAGCGAGACCTCGCAGAAATCTAAACTACCGATTAGGGCGCATATGCATAGTAGCATGACATTTCGTGTTCGATTTTTTTGTCCGAGACGAAGTCCATCGAGTTTGTTAAAACGCACAAACACACGTACACATTCTCACGGTAGAAAAGAGGAAACTAAAAGCGGTCGGAGTCCTCTCTGAGTTAATTATCTCACCTACAGTACGTCCTGTTACTCTACTACGTCATGGATCTCTCTCTCTCTCTCTCTCTCTCTCTCTCTCTCTCCCGGTCTCATGCACACTCTGTCTATGATACACATGACAGTGACAGAGGCTCTGTGTCGCCCGGCTGGAGGCTGGAGGGGCACAGAGAGCCAAGCAAAGACACGGATACAGAGACTCCAGTTTATACTGCATATATACAACCTACTGTAGACCTTCTTTATAATCGGACATGCCTATAGGAGGACTGAGGGATCCTGGTCAACTACTAGCAGTGGGGTTTGATGACCGGTTGAAGGTTTGGGAAAGTCTTCGGGTTCAGTCTTTGTTGGGGTTTAGATAAACAGCTGGAGGGGTGGGAGGGGTGTCTGGGGGGGGGGGGGGGGGGGGGGGGTAAACTGGAGAATTTGTCTCCTGTGCCCATCTTTGAAGTCCTCAGTGCATGTTGAAGGCCTGTCTTCTTCCTCGTCATCAGCTCGTCATTCCACATCATCAGTCTGCTCCATAGTGGAGAGTTAAGGGCGTTTGGAGTCCCCCCATAGAAGCACTGCAACAACACGGATGGTAAACAGATCACATTATGATTAATATCACATGAAGGTACCACAGACTGTGTACACTCACTGAGACAGTGAACACACTTTTATTACCATCTTTACTGACGCAGAGAAGCCCATTTTATCACACAGTAAACCCAATTAAATATCTTTCATGATCACAAAACAGATCAAATGATCGCAGTCAGCGATGAAGCTTTAACACTACGTTATGAAGAACACACGTTAAACTTTATCCAGGATAGAAAACCTCTGAAAACACATTACATATAATTAATACCTCGCCACGAGGGAGTCTCACAATCACAAAAAAACAAAACGATAACAACCTCGGAACTACCTTTAACAGGTCTTCCTCCATAAAACATCAAGAGTTCAAACAAAGAAACCGTCACTAAGATCAGTTGCTACCTCAGAAATATGTCTACAGAGCAGGAAGAGCTGAATTTCTGTTTTCTGCGGTTACATTTCCATCTCAACCACTCATTTATTTTATGAATAGAACCTCTGGCAGCAGATTACACACTCCGCCTTTTCAAAGAGTCAAGAGTCAAGAAACTCAAGAAATGCTTGTTTCACGATATAGTAAACCTCATAAACACCCACGGAGAGGCAACACAAATGCACGGGGTTCATCTTTAGATAAGAGTTTAAATTTGAAGCCGCAGTACTTCAGAAATGGATAAAATCCTACACACTGGGGCTTTACAAATAAGAAGCTTCTTCAGAGCATCAACACCTTCAACAACTGCTCTGAAATAACAGGTCACCTCCTACAAAGTCTCTAATACCTGTCCATGAACTACAGATAGTCAGTGATACCGTGGATGACCCATCCCACGTCCTGCACGCTGTGGTCAGCCTCTGAATAGCTTCTCTCTGGCGGCCACGTTCGCTGGAAAAACACCAGCTACACTCTCAGTAACCCTCGCCTCGCCAAACTGTCTCACTGTTCCCAGAGAAAAAGTTGAGTGAACTGCAGATTTCACTATGACTTGTAGGTGAAGATGAGTGTGAGCCTTACAGGTTTGCGTTGACGCCCTCAGCTTTAGAACTGTCCGGCGCTGCTGGGGTCACACTGCAACAGGCGGACGATGGAGGGGTCGCTCTTTGCTCCTTTGATGAACTCCTCCAGAGACAGCTTACCTGAAAATGGATAGAACACCAGCCCACAATCAATGACCTCCCATGTTAACTGTGCAACATTGCATTCTATCAATCACTTTTCTATCAATAATGTGTGGCGTAGAAAACCTTACACCCATTCGCCTGAACAGTCATTATGGGATGGTACGGGATTTGTGATTGGGTTCAACCCAGTGAATGGTTTTGATAGATGCATCCTAATGCTGTTCCACTTCTCACCAACAGGTGGAGATATTGAGACGGCTTGTCTCTCAACCTCACCCAACACACACACACACACACACCACACACACACTAAAGATGCCTCTCTACGACCCTAGGTCAGCACACCTCCTCCTCTTTCCTCTTTTACTCCTCTTTCTTCTCACACGACTCACTAATTGTCCATCTCTCTGTCGGTGAGTTTGTGCTGCATGAATGGGCTCTGGACTGGACTAAGTTGTGTGTGACTGGAGTGTGTTGTGTGTGACTAAAAAGTGCCGGTCTGGTGTGAGGCGTTGTGTGTTTTTCGATGGGCTTGCTGCTTCAGGCTGAAGGGCTCCACAAGTGCCTCTGTGAAGGAAAAAAACCAGTGACAATGACAACAGCTGCCGGCCAGCTAACCAGGTGGCGGTGACAAGCTGCTCAACACGTTTGCAATTGAAATGCCCACTGGGTCTCATTTCCCTAAAACCAATCAATCAACCCTTTAACAGACCAATTACAGCAGGTTTGGTATCTCGGTAGAAGCAGCGAAAGGGAATTTAACAGGATTAGTAAGATCAGGTCACAAGTTAGAATGATGAGTAAAACCTGCTGTTTTACCAGACCAGGTTAGCCTACCGTCTCTGTTGGTGTCCATCTGCCTGAAGATCTTCTCCGTCCTCTTCTCGGGTGTCGACTCGTCCTCGGGCATCTTCATCACAGAGGACACCATCTTATAGATCGCCTAAAAAGGGACGCCAAAGAGGTCACATGACTCATCCACGGAAAGTCTTTACTTTCTAAAAATGTGCAGGTGTTGCACCTACGATGTCTGCATGAGTAAACATAACACAGGTTATTATGTGAACGTGTGTGACACTCATACTGAGTAATATTTTATATGTTTTTTTACATTTACTTTTTGCCATTTTCCTTAAATGAAGTATTTCAGACAATTGTATAACCGGAGTGCCAACGATCTATTTTCCCACGAATGTAGAAACCGTGTGGGTCTCATCGGGATCTTTGTTATGTGAGGAGACATGAGGTCAGGGAGCACTTAACACTGATCCACTGCCCTCAATGACTTAATGAATGGAAGTGAACGTTATGTTGGAAAACAAACAGCATTTATTCATTTAATAAGGTCACTATTTCCACCAATATTGGTCCATGGTGTCAGATGGTGAATCCACGATCCTGACTACAAGACTACACTGTTGTGTGATTACATTCTCTTGGTTTAGTTGCGGAGGCACAAATACAATCCCTCACAGACTATTAATCAGTATTGTGTCTCCCCTGCTCTCCGTTGCATCGCAGGCTGTTTGGCGGTAAACAGTGGAATCGTGGCCCACTCTCTCCGTCTCTAATCAGGAGGACGGTTTGAGGGGAATGGGAGCCGACATGTGAACAGAGGAGGGCTGATTGTGATTACGGTGCAGCGGGGGCTTTAAATAGGTGCTGGCTATTGGTCCCCTTACGCAGAGGCTCCTGAGGAACGAGCAGCAGCCTTCAGCCTTCTTCGTTTCAGTTCGGAGCTGGCTCCGTTATTAATCTAAATCCTTCAAACTGCTGTGAGTGTTCGCTACATTAAGCCAATCTTACATGTTGGGGATTTGGCTGTTGGCGTAATCCAGACCAACGCAGTGGAATAAGATTACACGTCTAAATCCCAATATGACAAGCAACCAATAAGAAATGAAACGATCTGGAGCTTTAGAGCCTTCTCAATATTCCCGACTCCTCACGGTGCTGCATGTACTAGAATCTCTCTGCCTCAAGGAGCTTCATTGGTGTGCAAAAACGATTAAAAACGCATTGATGAGCCCCACTGTCTTGCTGGTGGACATGCACCTTCATTACCATGAACGCATACAGTAATTTGGACACAATCCTAGTATCATTTATTGTCCTTTTGCCACAAAAGCAGTATTTAAATCATTGCATTTAGTGGAGCTTGAGAGCAGCATATGGTAGATGGGCCTGCAGGTTAACGGGATGGATATCATGTGACTCAAGTGGGAACGCGGCCAGTGACAGTGATGATGATAGCTCCTCTCTGCAGTAATGACAGTGCAGCTGAGGATGTTGAGGATGTGCCGCCCGACATGGCTTCATCATGTTCTGGTTAGTCTCCGCATCACTTTGGGATCTTGTTTGTAAAGAAATACATTTTATTTTCAAAGATTCTATTCATGAGTCGATTAATAAATATTAATTCAACATTGGAAAATGGTTATGCATGGATTGGCCACAACAGGAATTAAACAAAGAGTAAAATGTTTTCAGTAGGAACCAATGGGCTTGGGACTGAGTGCCACAGACAGGAAAGGGAGGTCTGAAATTCTTAAGAAATGGACTCACACACTAAGGACTTCTCATGGGATTTGTTGACAGATACCGCCAGTCTTTAGATGGCATATCTGAGGCGGTTACACTATCGGGCAGAGTAACTCTCCTGCACTTAAAGCAAAGCCAGTGTTATTTCGGTTTAATCCTTTCTTCCCATGTATCCACAGACCACAACCTTTGTCTTAATTGGCTGTGTCTTCCTTCACAAATGACAGCCTGCCAACTGGTCTATCCTCCCTGGCTGATTGTCTGTCTCCGTCTCCCCTCTCACCTCCTACTATTGATTCTCTTTATCCCTCTCAGGAATGTAACAATGCAAACTGTATGGATCAGGCTTCAGAGAACTAATCAGCATTCTATAACCTTAACGCCACAAGAAGAATAACCTTTCAGCAGGGAGCTTCCAGACAAGGAACTGGAGGCAGCCGGTTTAGTGAGGACAGATGAGAAAATATGGCCTCTTATGAATGGGAGTGAAAAAGAAAATACCACTGCATAAATGTTATTATGTTCCCTGGAACGCTGGAACCACATCGAATAATTCAGTGAGTCACATGTCGAAAGGCAGCAATTAAAGGGGCAGTGTGTAGAATTTGGTGTCATCTAGTGGTGTGGTTGCAGATTGCAGCCAACTGCTGTTCGCCCCACTCAGAGGCCATCTTTATCATAATAACTTTAAGGAGCGACGGAAGTCAGCTGGCGGTACCATGGTTTTAAAAAAATGCAAAGGCTCTCGCTGGAGCCAGGGTTTGGTTTGTCCGTTCTAGGCTACTGTAGAACATTGTGTGGTAACACGGCGGGTTACGTGAGGAGAACCCACTCCTTATGTAGAAGGACTCATTCGAAGCCAACGAAAACACAACCACTCTTAGTTTGCGGCGATCATACACTTATGAAAACATACTCATAAATATTATATTCCATTTCTGTTAATGGATCCCCTGAAATGCTTCACACTGGCCCTTTAAGAGAGACAGAAAAGACGAGAACGAGGGAGATTGATCAGTCGTCACGATGCAGATTTCTCATACAAGGAATTTGCCTTGGTGTTTTGTTGCATAGCATTCCAATAGGAAGAGAAAAATACAAACAAGTACTGCAAAGGCAACATGAACATCGAATAGAAAGATGTATTTATGCGGACAGAGCAGCCAGCTGAGCACCGTTTGTATCTCCTTGCAGTAATCAGCACACATCCACAACATGCACACAGCACCTCGCCTCAGCCTCACACAAAAGATGAATACGTTTCCCATGGTGACTTTATCCGCCTGAGCAGTGATGCATTCATCTAACCGGCTATTCTGTTCAATCTCACTAAATTAACAGTATGAATGCTCTCTCTCCTCCTATTTTTTTATTTGCCAATCCAGTCAATGAACTTCCCTCCGTGCCCGTCTTCTCTGCTGATAGCGCCGCGCTTCAGATGAAAGGTATACGCAGAAGTAAGATATCAACTATTGGCGAGAGGATGAGACACCTCTATCTTTTCTCCCGGAGTAGAGATTTTGTCATATCTGAAAAAGGATGAGCCAGGCTGGCTGCAATCCATCTCATTCAATTACTCCCACAGCAAGGCTAATTATGAGCATCACCAGCATTCACACACTCTCTGCAGGAGAGACTATTAGCTATCGTATCGTATCGCTGCAGTGAGCCACTATGGCAAATGGATGTTTGCGAATGGAAAATGTGGAGAGTGCTAGGTGAAGCATTTGAAAGGACTGGTCAAAATAATACTTTACAGAGAGAATAAATTGGGTTAAATATTGTTAAATGATGACTATATGACATCCCTTAAGATCCGTTTGAGTACAGGTGCAGCCTTGCACATGCTTCTATATTTGCGATGTATTCTAAATGTTTGCACGATGAAAACAAGATGGTGACCCAACAACGGCAAGAGGAAGAGCCCTTTTAGTTTTTTAATTTAGCGACACAATCAGTAAAAGTTGAACAAAGGAAATGGCTTGTGCAACCGCTTGACGATAAAAGGACCAAAGATGTGGAATACAACAAAAACACAGTGTGAAACAAATGCACAGTTTGCTTTAGGGTCCACACGGTCACACATTTCACTTAATGTTGCCCTTTTCTTTTTATACTGCGGTAAAATCCATATAAAAAAGTCAACATGTGGAACTGGAACATTAATTTGCTTCTCACTTGCCTCAACTGAACCATCGCTCCATCGGTTACAATAATGAAGCTTGTGAATATTACGATACCTTTAAGGTATGGAGGTTGGTACGTCTGGGCTAACGGTACCTAGATATACATCACAACGTGGATGGATTCAGCTTCACCAGCTCCACCTGCCAATCTGCCCTCCGATCTCGCTGAAAGCAGATACTGAGATCACACTAGGCTGCAGACTTCACTCAAAGACGAAGTTCAGGCATCACTTTAACTTCAGCAGTTACTTGCAAAAAGTCAGCGCAACCTGAAAACTTTTCTTTTAAGCCTACATTCTCTGTGCAGAGGTGGGTGGCTTTGAACCAGGGGAGTCAGCCAGCCAATTGCAGCAGAGAGGGGGTAGACAGACATGAGGAATGGGTAGATGAATACTGTATGCTTCAGAGACGGAGAGAGAGAGAAACTGCCCCTGGTTTCTGTTTAAAACTGCACATCAGCAATGAGGAACAGCACCGTCTGATCTAATGAGTAAAACCCGACAGAGCAACAACAGTACTAAAAGCAACCGATGAGTCACTGCTTTCTATTTGTTTGTCCTTGGGGACAGCGGCACCTTTTGATTGAAAGTGGGCCGAGGGTTTATGTCTGAATCACTGCGGTCCCGAGGTAGGGCGGTTAATTTAGCCTTGGAGCGATGGTACGTGGGCATATTGGAGGCATTATAGATTCATATTTGCTGGGATTGTCTGTGGCTACCAAGAAGCTGAATCAGAGAAGTTGGCTTGTTAAACTAAACCACAGAGAGATGGAATTGCATTGCTAGGCAACAGCTTGGGTCCACTTCACTTCCTGTTGGGATGCACCGATACGGTGCTTGTGTACTGCTCCTCATAAAACTACTCCCATACAACTGCACCCGATACCCTTCATCAGTTGAGCCTAATAAGCCGCCCAGCTGCAACCATAACTTTATGCACAAACATATTAAATCCATCATTTATCGGCAAAACCAACCAGGGAGTTCCTAGTAAATCTCTTCCACGTCAGTTAGTTTAGCTGTGAGGCTGCCTGGCCTTCTCTGTCAGGGCTTCCACCAGTGTATTGCAAGTCTGGTGTTGCACCGAAGTATGTGACCCATCAGATTCTGTGACCCCAGAGGCCGCTGTTGGTGGATCATACTCACAAATCCACACAGAGTTAAGAGAATATGACTTGACTTAGCACACATAAACAATCCTCTATTTTTCACAGCAAGAATACATTCACAAGTTAAAATTCTTAGAGTATCAAAAAAAAATAAAATAAAAATTAACAGTCAAATTTATTTGCTCTTCTTCATGCTCGACAACATACGTGCAGATAATTTGCGACAGTGGACTCACAGCGTCACAGAATCTGATGGGTCACAGAATTTGGTGCAACACCAGCTAGTGAGTGTCCAGTCCAGGCGGTGAGCAAACCTTTGATAAACCCACTGTACACTTCCTGCCCAGCACCACAGATACAGTTAGCGAATAGCTAAACTACTAGCCAAAAAACGCTAACAGGAGAGTGAAAATTGTATGGAAATAAACAGCTGTTTGCCATATCTATGTTATGAGGTGATAATTTGTCAGAGTAGTGTTTACAGCTCGTTTCTGCTGCCCCCAACTGGCCATAAAAATCAATTAATGCAGCTTTAAATGTGTATTTATCCAACTAGAGAAAAGGCCCACGTCCACTCTTTTATATTATATTATCTATTATTATTATTATATCCCCATTTAAACCTGAGCATTACTGCTTTTCTAAACAAACCCCATTTTGTAGTTTCGTTTCCTTACATTCAGATGGCTTAAACGCTTTAGCTTTCTCATGTTGAATAAGAAATGAGGGATGTTTATTCATTTTAAATACATAAATGTGTATTCTGAGCCCCGTTTCATGGGTGGCTTCAAGTAACGCGGTTAAATATTGTCTCTAAAATTAAGAAATCTGCTCAAAGAGACATGAAACGGACTAACTAGCTGCTGTTACACAAATGTGGAGGAAGAAGGAAAAACATGAGGGGAGAAGTCACACACACACACACACACACACACACACACACACACACACACACACACACACACACACACACACACACACACACACACACACACACACAGTGTATATGTGCAGCTGTAAAAGCCTGTTTACATGACAAGCTCTTGTGCAGGAAATGCCACCCATTCTCCCCCTTTTCCCTTTTCGTTTTCTCTTTTTAAGGTGCTCACAACCTTCTGCACAACCCAGGAGACGTTTCTAATTCTTTAACTGTCAACCTTAAGTACAAGTGTGTTTCCCACAGAGGCAAACAATGGGATTCCATTTATATTAAAGGCTGAAAATAACTAAGAAGTCTCACAATGACCAGGGTTTCCCAAATTGTTTACGCATGTTTAATCTTTCTTTCAATGGAAAAATAAAGACACTGAAAGCTAAGTCTAACCCACGGAGCCGGCTGGGCATTTTATTTGATATTTAACTTCATTAACTTAATGAATAACCATAGGTTAGCATGCAGGACTTGTAAAACTGTCAAGCATTCCTCATCTTTCCAACATTAGCCTCTTTATAGCAACTATAAAAGACACCAAGCAGGCTGAAACAAATACAGACTACAAGCTAACCTTTGGAAAAAAAGCAAAAGCAGGAGGAGCATATAGTGTATTCAGGAGGCGTTTTAACAGACAAGGATTAGGCTAAGCTTTAGTTCCATTTGTGGAAGTAAAAGGTGATGAGCAGATGGAAAACCCATCCTTTACCTTTCCAGATAAAAGCCATGTTTAAGAAGGCGTAGAAGCTAATGAATCCCTGACTGCTTCCAAAACGGCTTTCATTCAATTAATCTTAGCATCTAAATGCTTCTTTTAAGCACGCTGACTTCCACGCTGGCAGTAAGTGAGGTGCTGAACGACATATGTCTCAGAAATCATGTTTGGAGACACGGCCAGCTCCATGTCTGCGAGAGCTTCCTCCCTCCTCTCCTAAAAATGCCAGCACTGTTTTTCCAAGTCTCATAAAGAGTGTATTATGGATACAGTGGCGGCGCTGTTAAACACAAATGTTTAAATTACTGCCTCGACTAATGTTAGTTAGTGTGTCCATGCGTCACCAAAACAGCCGGCCTCACAGCAACACGACCATGTGCTAGAAACCTTTTAGTGTCATTTTCTGTCTTGTGTTTTGCAGTTTTCTATGTTGTATTCACTCACCTGAACGATCTCCAGCATCTCAGCTTTACTGATGTACCCGTTTCCGTCCAGGTCGTACATACTGAAAGCCCACTTCAACTTCTGCTCCAGCTTGCCGCGTGACGTCACACTTAGCGCGATGATGAACTCCCGAAAGTCTATCGTCCCGTCGCCGTTGGCGTCGAACGTGCGGAAGACGTGCTCGGCGAACTTGGAGGCGTCTCCGTAGGGGAAGAAGTTGCCGTAGATCTTCTTGAACTCCTCCATGGAGAGGTTCCCGCTGGGGCAGTCCCTCAGGAAGCCCTTGTACCACTCCTGGATCTCGTGCTCGGTGAAGTCGGTGCTCTCCAGCAGGTCCTGCATCACCTCAGGGCGGAGCTTGCTGTTCTGCTTCCCCATGTCTGTCGGTCTGGTCGGTCACTCGGCTCACAGCTGGGGGAGAGAGAGAGGAATGTTGGAGATATTGATCAAAGACATACATAATTATTAGCTATCGATAGACACGTTCAGGAGTGATGTCACACTGGCACGCCCACGCAGGGATAGAAAGCAAAGAACCTTTCATGGTTCCCTGCAGCAAACGCTACCGATATCAAAAGAGAGCAAAAAAGGGAATTTCATTTGATTATTTCTCCTCTTAGAACTCATTACCGGTCGGTCCTTTGAAAAACTTGCTTTGTGTTATAATATGTCTATTGAATAGCGTTTACTTTGACAGGGAAGCTCAGTAATTGGTTCCACCACTGGGTGTTGGAATCCCACGTATGCATCATTTAAATAACCGCTGCTGCTCTGTCCTCAAGTGGCTTTACCCAAGTCTGGACCAAATATGTAAGCAAACCCGCTTTACGTTTATCGGGACTAAAATCGCTCCCTTTTTTTACAAACTAATGGAACTTTCCATGGAAAACAGCGGCGTATACTCTGAGTACACACACCACCATATGCCCAACGTGAGTTTAATTGGCCTATAAAATCTTTACAAACACTCGAGTCAGTTTAGCTTCACTGGGAGGAAAAGGAGGTGCAGCCAAGTGATATTTAAACTGAACATCTCAACAAACATCATTTACATTCAGAACCTCTTGAGAAACAACTTATTGATTTTCTTCCTGGAACTGGCTTATCAGCGTCTGTCATGCAGATCTTTAAAAACAGGATAAAGTGTTATAATCTATGTTTGCATTCGACTTCAATGTTATATATGTTATATATATATATATATATTATATATATATAAAATTATAAAGCAACGGTTTTCTGTACTGATCTAAATGATCATTTATCTCACAATATCTATACACTGACAGACAGATGAAGTGTCAGAGTTCAGCTGGGAAATAGTGGCAGCAGGACAAAAAGAGAGCCGCAGTGGAAGAGTGTCTGTTTTATATCTGCCCTTCTGGTGACACAAACAGGAAGTGCCTGCTCCTGGTCTCAGTGAGATTGTGCTTTAAATACAATAACCATGCTCTTTCTGTACATGTACATGACATGTGTGTTATCAAAAGCCTTTATGTGACCTAAAGTATAAGAACCGAGCATGTTTTAAACGACCACATGCAGTGAATTCTCTAAAGTACTTTATTGTGTATATGTTTAGGTTGTATATGTCCAGTGCTGGATGTGTACTCAGCCCTCCCAATGCCCCGTCAGCCTCGAAATGTCCTTGACTCTGAAAAGTCTCAGGAAATTAGTCACTTGTGTTCTCAAAACCACCTAGAGAGGTCCTTGAATGCATCTGCTGTAGGAAACCATAGGAAATGACAACAAACCTAGTGAGCAGGTCAGCTACAGTGTCTGGGAATCTCATATAATGTGATAACTCAGACTTTTAATCTACCAATATCAGCACAAATCATGGCAGATATTAAAAAAAAAAACAGACCTACTGCACTCAAGGTTCAACCAAGGCTGCCACCGAGTAGAAATTCCACAATGTAAGCAAGGATATTTGAGAAGTGATAACTTATCAGAGCGTTGAATGATCTACTCCCACAGTCTGATGGGGAAAGCTTGAGTGCTCTAAAAGACTGTAAAACAACCAGCCAGGCGGTTAATGCTACAGAGCAGCGTCTTCCTCTCTTTGGAAAACATGGCGATGAAAACAGCTCTTATGACTGAGTGAGACTTCATCATAATAAAGGAGTGCAATCGCTTGAGTGGCACACACATTAATGGAAGAATGATTTGTATAGGGAGTTATGTTTGACACTCTCTCTTCTACTTCTACTGCGTTTGCTTGCAGAGCCACACAGGACCAATGCTTTTGAATCACAAGGCACAAACAAGTCGTAGGAGTAGGGGAACAAAGACAGGTAAGGCCTTCCACATTAAGTGAAAGAGCATCGAATAATTAATGTAACAGGCTTTTAAAAATGGAGGATGTTAATTAACAGTCCTTTGCAGTGTTGGCTGGTAATGGGGGGCACTTTGGGTAACCAAAAATGTAGTGATAATAATGCAGGAACACACGAAAATGTGCTAAATATGCTATTACTAACTATAACCAGTAGGGTACGCTTAAACACACGTATAAATTGTACATCTATTATTTATTTATATATAAGCTTTTCTCTTCTGTCTTTGAGAAATGCCCATTTTCCCAATGACTCTATTGTTAAAGGATCTCCCTGACAAGTTATTTTCCATATAGAGCATGGCCAGTGCATGAAGACCATCTTGTGACATTGTGTTCCTGACAGTTGTCAATTATTTTCCGGTTGATCGCCTAATCGATTAGTTGACTAATCGTTGCAGCTCTAATATCGTGCATATCAACGTGTAATTGATTAGCATCGTTCTGCCCCATTATCACTGATCCAGCTGTTTGAGTCCTCTGTCCTATAATGACGGGAGAAACGTCATGACTGGACGTTTGGTCGAGAACGTTTTAAAAACTTTGACTTGACGCCAATTACGGAGCTGAGTTAAAGGTGCTGCTACGGCAACAGACCCTCGGAGTGATGACAGTGGAGTCTGTCGCCAGGCTCTTCACATTCAGTTCACACACACACACACACACACACACACACACACACACACACACACACACACACACACACACACACACACACTGACCACTTTCCTTTGTGGGCAAAATTTCTCTGTAAAACACAAAGACTCTCCATGATGAAAGGCTGTGAAGATGTTAAAAGCTGCATGAATACATTCATGAGACGGCTCTCAGATGCTGATAGCAGTGAGGTATGTAGAAATGGAGCAGGATGGAAACCATGTTTTAAAATTCTCCCCAACACATTTCATCTTTAGCCATCTTCAGCTGTCCTTCATCCGTCCACTTACAACACATCTTGCCATCTTCCTACCATCTCATTCATAAAGTTCCTGTCTTTCTCTTCCCCCCTCCTTGCCTTGCACCTTATTTCCATACCCTTCATCCTCTTTTATTTCATCCTACACATGAACAATTCACCCTCTTGTAAAGCGATTTCACTGCAGTTTCCATAGTAACATTGGGCAAAAATCTCACAGCCATTGATGAGCTTTCTGGCTCAGTGTGCTGCACATACCCATACGCATGGGTACACAGACAAACACACACATTCACCAGTGAGTGCGGGATGTGTGTGTGTGTGTGTCTTGGGGGTTGTGTGGGTGCAGGTATGTGAGGTGAGTAGCAACAAGTAGCCAACTGTGATCAACAGTTGTATGGTCTCAATGTTATTATAAATCATTTACACAAAGCAGGGCATCAAATAATGAGAACAATTTAGCGCTACAGCAATCTGCTCTAGCCGTCATCATGACATTAACTGAACTAGACCTTTGCCACCTGATTCAGATAAAAACATCTCTTTGATTGTGGATGTCAAGTCAGACTGTTTAAAGTAGAAAACAGCAGAAAACTGCTCTACCTGCACCAAGGTAGCTACCAAGGTTATTAAAGTTCTTGACCGAAGGCTCATTTGTTTATTTATTCAGATAATTAAGAGGTGCAAGACAATCTTTTACACCTTTTTGTTCCAGTATAACTGTGTCACTTCACTTCTGGATGCAATGGCTGCATTAAAAAGGGGGGAATGGACAAAAGGTTAGAAATGGGGTACAACATAAAGCTGAGCAATAAACCCCTTTTAGGACCATGTTTTAAAAGGAAAATTGAGCAACACAACTAATTTATTCCAGCATCTCAAACAAAGGGAGGCAGCGACGAATTGTCACTGCGAGTTGCACAAGATGGGAGAATCCCTATACCTTCTAAAAAGCAGTGTGTTTTCTTCAGGGATACAAAACATTTCTTTATTTGGCAAAAGCTAATAATTATTTTGTCTTTTTTAGGCATATAAAAATAAAATAGTAAATCGGTGTGATGTGAAAAAATCTGACATCCTTACCACAACATTCAACCCAAATGCCCTTATTTGAAGATACCATCATCCCATGTAAAAGGAAACATCTTAGAACATTTTAGCATTAGTTCAACCAATATAACCACTCTTCTCTCTTTCCCAAGGGACTATGCAGCTCTCCTAAAATCCACTGCACACAAGATTAGAAAAACCCCCACAACAAATGCCCTTTTAGCCCTGGCTGTGCCACTTTCCCAAACTACAACACCAGCTGTTGCAGAGAATGAAAAGGGCTTATGGTCCAGCTGCAGCAGATTCCTGTGGAGAAGGAATCTCAGAGGGAGAGGACCAGTGAAAAAAGTGATGTCTGAGTTGTTAGAGTGTTAGAGAGTCCAGTTACATTAAAAAACACAAAGAAAGGGAAAAGACTGCCATCTCCAACACTGCCAACTTTCTGACTACCTAAGTAAAAACAATACCTATCTCCCAAATCAGGGGCTGAATCCTTAAAACACTGCATTATGAGACCTGTTGTCCCAGTCCGTCTGGGTCATCTGCATCTTCATTTCTTCCCTACCACTGACAACCAGGAGCTTGAAGTCTTGCCACGTATCACTGTTGTTCAAATAGTTGGCCTCCAACGTGACTGAAAACATTCTTTGCTGCCATTGCAGCATTTGCTAACGGGCCACGGCAACCTCTGAGAATTGCGTCACAGCTGCGCACCCTCGCATTTGCAACCGATTACATAATGTGTCCCTCCCCGGTTGCTGCTGACCCTGGATACGTGCCATTCAAACCAAAGAAAAAACACTCACAAGGATCATCAAGAATGCCTCCAAAAGCAGTAAAAAGAAAGGCAGACCCTTCACACATCCCATTAGCTCCTCCTTCGGAGCACCTCTGGCCAAAAAGAGATCTTACAAAACCTCTTTCATTCCCCAACAGAGTATGCATTTTAACCAAGGTCAGATAGACTGCCACTTCTTTTACAGCTTTGAAAACCTGCTCTTATTATTTTTAAGGAACTGTTTGTGTGTGTTTTATAATTTGAGAGTCTTTCATTTTGTTATCTGTTCATTCGTTTCTATCACCATGTGATAGACAATAAAGTTTTTTGAATAGAATCTAATTGAATCGACCCTTGTCTGACCCACCTCTCGACCCGAGTCGAGAAGGTGGATCAGTCAACCTTTTCAAACACAAAATCAACGCTGGTTGAGGCCTCAGCTTGAAAGGGGTTTAAGTAGAGCACTTCATTTGGAAAGCTCCCTTTCCCTTCCTGCAATACTTTGCATAACAGAGTGCTAATTTGTAATTAGGTATGGCTTTGTTTAGTTGAGCATCAAAATGTTGACAGCCAATACGTGCAGACATAATAGAGCACTTATACTTGGTTTATCTCGCTGCTCACTGCAAATAGTTCGTAACAGAACCCCAAATGATGTTGCTAAATTTACAATGGAGAACCAAAGCGGTTTGGGAAGAAACCTCCAAATAATACAAGAGAGAACCACACAAGTGTGATGTGTAACCATAAAGAAATGGGAAGGGAGGGTGTCTGTTTTTGCTTTTTTTTTTGTGCTGAGAAACAGCTGTCCATTTGGTTTTTCTTAGTGCAAGGCAGCAGTCTCCTGAACAATGGACAGCGGGAACAACAGAGATGGGAGTGGGGAGGTGAGGCAGAGACGGACAAAGACGTACACACACACACACACACACACACACACACACACACACACACACACACACACACACACACACACACGCACACACAAATAGAAATTAAAATAAGAAAGAAAATGCCTGCATCTGCCTACATCCTACTGGGCCCCATGAGACACAACTCTGGACTCTCGTTTCCTGTCCCAGCAGTAAAACCCTAAGACAATTCAAGCCATTTAATAATACTTCATCACTCAAGCCAAGACAGTTTGTTTAACTAAGCTAATTAACCATCGATGTCCCCGTTTTGTACTTTTCTTTGTTGTAAGAGTGCAGTCTGACTGAAACACGATAAGGGCTTTTACCCATCAGAGCTAAAATCAGCGTGCATACATGTGTTGGTTCCAAAGAGGCGTCCAAAAGGAGAAACCTCTCCCTCAAACTTCCTGATCTGGCACTGGGAGGTGAGGTGGGAAAACACAGAGACAGGCACTGGCAGACGGCCAGGCAGTAGCTGGATCCAGGGCGACCCAAGAGGGGGGCAGATGAGTTTGTACTACTTGGACTAAAGCCAACTTTTCTAGGATCTCACTCCTTGATTCTTCCCGTTTCTACCAGTAACTAAGCTGACCTTACTAGTTCTGAGCTCAAAACCACAGAAGCATTAGGGGATTGCTTGCTGGTTAGCACGACGCTGCCCACAGTCGATATTTTCAGCCCTAATACTTTTATATGGCCTCCTTAGCCGTCATTGGGTTGCTATGGCAACAGACTTGATAGGAGGAGGGACTTTGATTCAGGAGAAAAAGAGTGAACCAATAAGAAGCACAAGATGGCCCACTTCCTCAAGTCACTTTCATAATCAACTTAAGGGTTATGTAATTTCATCTATGTAGCCAGAGTGCAGAGATCCGTCACTGCGCCAGTACTATTACGTTTTATTTAATAAGGATCATACATCTTTATTGTTTAGAGTGGCTCGCTCGAAAGCACTTGCTATATAAATGTCTAAGGATCCAGGGAAATAGAGGATGACAACAAATTTGGCGGACTGTCAAGAGAATAAGCATCGCATGCCTGCAGGGAATCTCTTCTTCTTCTGCTTCACTTCCTCTTAGTCCACCAGAAAAAGGACCCCTGCCTTGTATTTGAAGGTTGTGTCTAATTTGTTTTGCTCCCTGTCTGCTGTGCCCTGGTGGGAGTTCTCCATCCGAATGACACTGGACCCAGCTAATTGGTTGGATGACTAAATGATGGGCTCCAACAGGGGAAACAGAATAGATGTCTGTCCGTCTGTTATTTGAGATATTATGTTCTTCAACAGTCCGTATAAAAACCTCCTAGTCTGACAACATTTAATTCATGCAATTGACTGTTTGAAAAGCTCAGACCCCATTATAGCTGACTCAACGCACTTTACAAAGTTGAATGAGGAATCACCACTCAAAATTCTTGTTCAGTTAATTCTGTTCAGTTAAAACGTTTGCCAACTGACAGCTAGCTACTAACGCTCAATTGAACTTCTCATGCTGACTTTTTAATGGCTTCTTCTGAAGTCAGTCAAGGGTCTGAGGCTGAAGCTATCCCAGGGAAATAGTCAACATCATCTCCAATTGATTATTTTGTGTAAGACACATGGAAATAAAGTAAGAGCATTGCTAAAAAATTCAAATTATCGCGTTCATCCCTTTATATAAGTATCAGTCGAACTAAAGGCCCGTGCATACCCCTATAACATCTGGAGAGATCCAAACTTGGACTGATCTGCTGTATGTAGTTACAGTAGCCTATGACTGGAAAATTGGTATTTGGGGGAGGGGTTTAGCAAACAGGCAATAACACGCGAATGTGCTCAGCGTGCACGTAAACATGAATCTCCTGCAGAATCAACATCTCAAAAACGTTTCTATGACTTTCAATATTTAATACACCTACTGCTGCCTTTTTCGGTTCAGCTCGGTACGTTCAAAGTGAATTTTCCATGAAACCGATGACTGATGATAAAAAAGAACAGCCTCCCACTCACTCACACCCGCTGGATACAAATTTCCATTAGCATTGTGAAGTGGGACGGCTGTAAAAATGTGCCAAAGCTGAACTACAACTGATAAAAGATGTTTGCAGAGGAACTATAAGAGCAGCTGGAGAATGAATGGCTGTTAGAGGATAAGGACAAGGTCTACTATGTGTAACAATGTATGCATTATGAGGGGCTGAGTAGCGAGACCGAGGTTGGAACAAAAAAAGAGAAAGGGAGAGACTAAATTTAAGTCAGCCAGAGCTTGAGCCTGGAGATGGTTCTGATTGAAGAATGCCCCAGGGGATGCAACAAAGCTCGCTCTGCTTCCTGTGGTCAAAGAAAAATATAGAAACAGGATATAACATCACGGAAAATAACAAACAGAATGGAAGCTACATCACAGTGGAGGTCAGGGGTCAGGATGAACCCAGGGAAATGGGATGTGTTGAGCAGTGAAAATGTTTTGGAGCGTTAAAGTTCCCTTCCATTTTAAAGTGTGTAAAAATACTCTGCTATGCCGAACAGCTTGTTGAACTTTTCTCACATGAAAAAAAAAGGAAATGGCTCTGGAAGTGCACACCGACTCTCCCTCATTGAGAAATTGTGGCTCTATGAATATTTAAATATGCAAATATCACAGGCTTTCACCGCCGCTGCTTGTAAGAGGTTATCAGGTGAAAGAGCGGCGTGTATCACGAGCCTCGGTCAGAGCCAGACGATGACGAGTCTCTTGTAAACCAAAATCTACGACTAGCAGACGTATCAGAATAGTAAGTGTAGTAGGAATCTTTTATTTGTTTACTTTGTTTTTCAACTCGTAATTGGCAGCTGCTGAAAAACTGCACACTCCACCATGTGCACTGGCAAAACCTTAGCCGTGCCAATGCAAACTCTCAGACTAGATAAGGAGCTCATCTGTAAAATGAAAAAACATTTCAGACACTACTTAGGTCTTTTTCTCTGTTTGTCATATCAATATGTGTCATATGTAATAAATGTAAAAAACAAACCTGGAAGGCAACCACCAGTTTGCACTGTATGTATGTTATGCAATTTGCATAAAAATAAAAAAATATCAAGCATGTCAATTCATGGGTTATGGCCAAAAAAGTGCTTTGTGAGGTCACAGTGACATTTAACCACTGAATTCTCATCGGTTCACCCTTGAGTCTAAGTGGACATTTGTGCCAAATTTGAAGACATTCCCTCCGGGCGTTCCTGAGATATCACGCTCACAAGAATGGAAACAGAACTCGGGCCACGGCTGTTAGAAGAAAACTAGAATTTCTGGTATTTTAGCTGTAATTACCAAAAACAGTCCCATCAGGTTAGTCCACTCATAAATTCTTCCTAAGAACATTTGCAATTGACTATTTAATAGTTTAAGGACAGCACAGGACCCTTGGACTAATGCTAGTATCAGATAAACTCCCACCGTCTACACAGGGAGCTAATACGCACTTTAGAATGACTAAAGACCCAAGAGGAAGTCTCAGTTACTGTGTAGACAACTAATCACATTATATTTATAAACAGTGAGGGAAAAGTCCTAACACAGCATTTGTCACATGCGTGCAAAAAGATATTCAAACCCGGTGAAGCACTAAGTTGTGTGGGCTCACGGTATCTCCATCTGTGTTGTGAACAGCTGCCACAACAAAATACGAGCGTACAATACAAAAAAATCCCCACTCCACGATAGCATCTTCAATTCTGACGGCTCGCAATAAATGCGCAGCTTCAGGAACAATTTCCAAACAGATATTGCATCCGAGGCATTTTTTAAGTGACAATCCAGCGATAGCTCTCTGCACCTCTCGCCTCACATTCCCCGGTAATGCATGCGCTCCGACTGACAAGATCTCTGCAGGCACTGAGGAATTCTAAGTAGTTGTGTATCCGAGATCCATCTCCGCCGAGCTACTTCACTGTCGTTTGCGATACACCCTTTGGGAAATAATTCACATCATATAGTGCAGAATTCGAGATTTTCTTTATTGGCTATATGCCTCCGAGCTCCATGTGAAAGGAAGAATAACCGCTACCTGCAAAATAACCTCAACAGTAATTGCACTCGGGGATCCCTGGGGGGACAGCCACTGACTCTTGTCCTTGCAAAGATGCCACCCCTTTCATACATGGTACATCCCTCCATCACCAATACACATGGGACATAACCACTCATTCATATGAAGCCATGTGGACTTTGGCTGGCCTCGCTGTGTCCGGCAACACAATGGCCTTCATGGATCCACCGACACCAGCAGCAGACCCACAAGCACCCGACGAGGCTGATCCGGTGAGGAATCAATCAAAAGGCATAGGCCTGGCGTGTCATGTCAACGAGCTTCAATATGAATCCCATTGAATGTGGCAGGGTGAGTGCAGCATCAGATGATGAGGAAACCCTGTCCCTGGACTCTAGAAGAACTATTTTAGTCCACAATGGGTGAGAGATGTCATGATGTGGTGCCCACAAAAAAATATCATCAGCCAGCCTGGCACCACGGTGAGTATTACTGGAAGGACATCCCATCGTGCACAATTCCAGCTGCGCTAATCGATGAGTTTCACAGAACTCACACACTGTCAGGCAGCTCTCAGCCACAGAGCTGAAGCACCAAACTGAGCTGCCAGATGTGCAGATCCGGTACAAAAAGAGGAAAAGGTAGTACATGTACCTTCCATCTTGTTCATTGTATCTTTGCAGCCAAGTACAAAAAAAACACCAACCGTAGAGAAGCATTATATTACTGACCTATCTATTTAATCTTAAATGCCCAACGCCATTATCACAAGTGAATGAACCACAATCATAAAGTGTCCAACTAAAGATAAAAAGTAACACACTAGCATAACCTTTTGATTCACAGACTGTGAAAACGAACTCCCTTTGTGTCTTGAATCCAGCATGACTTGACAATGTGTGTGAATTCCTCTCTGTGACTAAAAATAGAGCATCTGCTTCCCATAGTTCCCCTAACCCAATGCATGGGAGCCTATAGGCCAAGGTCATCCTTTAGCTGAGGGCAATCTCTCATAAACATTCTGCACCTCAATGGTGCTGGATTTCAGTTGTGTGACCCCATGACCCCCTTATAAAGAATGGAGAATAATAAGAACATGGCTGACCAGCTGTCCTTAGAAAACCACTACTAACATGTGTTGGTCTGCAAGCTCTCTCTGAACTTGTTAAATGTATGACGTGAAATTACACAAAGTTATTTTTCTTCTAAGAATCTGATGCTGGAGGCCATGAAACATAAAAGAAAAAAGAAAAAAGAAGAAAAAATGTGTTTCCAAAAATAACTCCCATCGAGATTCAAAATATATTTTCCAAAGGAAAACTGGCCAAGACGGCATCACCCTTGTGATTCAATAATACCAATAAAATGCAGAGAATTAGCGAAACACAAGTGCCTAATTTCCTCTACATGCTTAAATGCTGAAAATATATTGTATCCAAATATGAAAGATGAACTCTGAAAACAGAAATAAAGCGTATCCTTAAAAGGTTTAAAATGTTGACTGAATTCTGTAGAACCACAACGGTCCACATGAACCTTCTCAAAAGTTTTAAAGGTGCTAATTTGACATTCAGAGCATTAATCCACATCTACACATCCATCTAGTATTGTGGCTTTAAACTCTAACCACCGCCTCGGCAGAGAGGTGTAATTGTGCTTTAAGTGTCGGTTGCCCCCCCTTCTTTTAGTTCTGACCTTTATGGTGACGAGCGAAGATAAGCGAGCGAAGTATTGAAAGATGTCACAGCCATCGCATCACAGTAACCACAGCGACAACATCACCGTCATTATCAGTCAAATTGATGTTTCAACAGCTGCCCTTCAGTGATGTTGGGGGATTTACACTGCATAAACACGTTTGAGATTTGAGTGTAAGGTACTCACTGACAAACTAATTAAACAGAGGGCCTCGGCCATTGTTGAACATATACTAATGTAAAACTGCACAGCAGAGTTATCAACCACAGCGTGTCAAGCTTTCACCTTACTGTGACATCCAGTTCACTTCAGTGAAGTTCCCCATTTGAGACGAGGAGCTCTAAAATGAATGGCACTCTCTCTGAGTGCCAGTGTTTATGTCCGGTATGAGAGCCCACATTTGAAAATGTCTTCCACTTCAAATTAAATCCATATCCTATGCAAAAAAAAATGATTATACCTACAACTTTCACTCTGTTATACTTTTTTTTACTACCTCTAGTGGTGTTGTAGATGCTTTTACAAGAAACCATCTCTTTCTCTGGTTAATAATAGTGACGTACATGAAAGACCGAACCCTTGACTCCTTGATAGTGTCTCTTGGTTTCCTCGACCACACAGAGCTGCCATTATTTAACAGCTGATAAAAGAGCGAGAGGAATCCAAGGCAGGAAAAACATCCAACTGCCTCGCCAACTGTCTGCCTCTTCTCTTATCAAACGGTATCGTTCTCACTTAAGAGTCGTTCTTTCCATTTCTCTCTGTTTCTGTCTCCCTCTCTGGCTCCGGTCATAAATCAACAGTTACATAAACTGCCTTCAAGTTAGTTTCCATGAGTGTTACATGAGACTCCCTTAAGTACAAAACAGGAAGTTATAGAAGTTTGCGTGTAGCAAAAAACAGTTTTCTCCAGGTTTTTTTTGAACGGATGTGGGCACAGATATATCAAATACAAATATAACTCTCTCTATGGGACTGCAGCAGAAGAATACCAGGAGGGAGTCAAGTCACCTTTTTCCATGATATAACTACTTAAATCAATAAAGGTTTTTATGCAACGAAGATCCCTAGCCATAGATTCCTTATGGTTATAGTTAATCACTAAGTCAGACAACTGTTAACCACCATTATTAATCATGTGATTTCTAAAAAACAAGTCTACACAGTGAAGGATCACAGAATGAGCCCAAAACGCATGTGATTTTGGTAGAAAACAATTTTGTCCCACATTTCCTTGCGGCAGCAACATTTAAATCGATGCACCATCTGCTGTTTGTGTTTGTACATTTGGGATGAATTGAAAACATCCTTCTTTGGAGGTATGATTCTATTTTGGACAGGAATCCATACCTGAATTGTACAGCGTTGAGGTTTGTCATTGTGCACACTTTCTGCATGCAATAAATGGAATTGCTTTAAAAATCAACAATATCCCTAGCTTGATGTAAGTGCAGTCTGATCGTCCTCTTTTCCTAAGTCCCTATGAATTCTCTTTGACGTCTTTCCTGTGGTATGTGAAAGACAGAACGCCATTTTTTGTTAAATATTCAACCATAGCAAGACTTACAGCGGTTGGTTCGTGTAAAGCTTTGAAGAAAGAGCAACTCCAAAAAGCGAACTGTTAATTTTGATGAAAGTTTGCTGCCGTGATATTGCATAATTGTTATGAGGCCACTAAGGAGCTCAACCATGCAGTATAAAGCTATCAACTAATGCCCTACAGCATGTAATAGAGAGGTGTAAAAGCAATACAACAGAGGCAAACCATCCACACAACCGAGCGATAAGCTGGGTAAAATTCTGACCTGTGGCCGATGTGTGCTGTGTTAATGACAGCCGGAGAACAAAATGAGTAAATACCATGGTAACCAACGTATCGCCCCACTCAGTCATCCCATTGCCTCTGTTCTAAAATGACAGTCTGAAATGACAGAGTTGGTTTGAAGTATCAAATACAATTTCCCACATGTTCCAGTATTCTGTTCAATGCACAGATCCAACACTACTATGTGTGTGGGCGGGAAACCTGCTGCAGGGTTTTCACCTCAGTTTAACTCTCTAACTTCGTGTAAAGATGGTTTCGTACACAGGTTTGGCATAACACACACACACACACACACACACACACACAAAATAACAATTAGACATTGGTTGATTCATAAATAATTTTTTTTAACATAATATAAACATCATCGTGTAAATACAACAGCAAGATAAGACCTAAGATGCCATATGTGGTCATCTACAGCTGCCAATTCAGTCTCCAAAGCCGTTTCAACACAAAGCGTTTACCGTGCAAGATCCGGAAAAAGTTGTACTTATTTAGGTTGTATTTCATTTTGTCACCTCCTTCTTGTTGGAATTCATTCAACAGCATGCACACAACACAAAAAACACGCGTCAAGAGAATTCTCCACTGCTGCAGGATGTTAGATAAAGCTGCTGGCCGTATGCTGGAGGGGTGTGTATGTATGTGAGTGTGTGTGGCAGTGGCTTGTTTCTTCATGGTAAATGGTGCCAGCATACCCAGCTCATAACACACACTTAATGACAGTATGCTTGTGCACAAACACAGCGTGTTATGTTGTCGGACGGACATGAAGACAGACCTTTTCTGTTGCTCGACTCAGAATGGCTTCTTGTGGTATTCACGCAGCTCATTTCACAACAGGAAGAGACACTTCTGAATGACGATGCACCCTCGGGCTTACAGGACGCTTGAACCTGCTCTGCACGGACAATGTGCACTGAAGGAAGACTGCTATTCATTGATGCGTGTATTGAAATAGGCCATGTAAGGTATTATGTCACAACAACCTCCAAAATCGAACCGTAAATCCAATCTAATCTGCACAGTAAATGCAAATTGGTTTCCTAATCTGAGGCATTTAATTGGATGGAGGTCCAACATCTGCGACTAGAATACTTCTGACAGTGAGAAAGACCTGTTACATGCCTGTTGCTGCTTCATTAAGTTGGAGGAGGGAGGGACTGCTAAGGAGGCAAGAGAGGAAGGGCTAAACTCTTACAGAAGACGAGTTGTAGAGAAGTAGAGAGAGAGAGAGAGAGAGAGAGAGAGAGAGAGAGAGAGAATGAGAACGTGTGGAGTACTGCAGGGAGATCCAAACCACTTGTTATGCACATTTCCCTTTCTTTCCACCCTATTTGGGCTAAATGCGTGCTGGCATGCTATTGTTTGAGGAACACAGGGAGGTGTGTGTGTGTGTGTGTGTCTGTGTGAGTGCAGGACAATGGGGAGGGGTCCTCAAGTTAAACACTTGTCAAGAAAATGCATTTAAAAAACTCCTTGGAAAATGTGCTCAAGTCACCCACTTTTTTAGGAAAACCTAGATATACAAGCTGACCATGAGAATGCGAGAGTTACATGTCTGCGGTGGGTGCATACATCCGAGGGGGGGGCAGGTGACAGCTGCTGTTTCCCCCCTCCCTGCCTCCACATCTCTGGCAGACAGAGGCAGCAGCTCCAGCCCACACTGCTGCCTCTAACATTAGCAACGCTCCGAGAGGAAAAGCCATGTGGAGGTGCCCATCACTTCCAACTCCACGACACATAACACTCTCAGCCCCCGTAATGATCACACTCTCTCTCTCTCTCTCCGTTTTATCAGACACTCACTTCCTGCCGCGGGGTTGAAATCAGATCGGGCTGTGTGTGCTGAGAAAGAAGGCAACTAGTCTCCGAGATAACCGAAGATAATCAGGGATCTCCCATCAAACCTCAAACACCACACGTTTCTGCACTTGTTGAGCTAAATGATTCAAAAGGGGGGGGGAAGAGAGAAGTGTTCACACATTCACTCTCCGTCAGGGATTTCTTTTAAAATGCAACTTCCTTTCTGCACAAATAAGTAAACTCATCTTTATCCAGCTTTAACTTACTGCACGGCTCTTTGGAAGCAGCCAAATCACACACACACACAAAGAGAAAACACAGGAAGCTTACCTCACTTTGCAGCAACAAGTCGTTCAGCAGTCCATCACCCAGCACTTTCTCCCAAGACAAGTTTGTGGAAGCAGCAGCACAAAAAGAAGCATGCATAAAGGAGAGCAGCAGAAAGAAACTAAGATGAGAGAGCGAGTGTGAAAGAACTGTGGAGGAGAGGGGAGGGGGGAGGAGAAGACGGACTGAAAGAGACAGAGCAAACAGAGACTGACGGACTCCCAGAGACTCCTCGCCTGAGCAGAAGCCCACAAACTAACTCTCTCCTCTGCTCGCCCGCCCGCCTGCTTCTCCAGCCTGACGTCAGCACGGTCACGTGACCTCACTCTGGTGTGGAGGGGAAATGAAAGGGGAGGGGAGACGGAGAGACAGAGGGAGAGAAAAAAGAGAGAGATAGAGACGGAGAAGCCTGTGTTGCCGTGGTAACAGGCACACTGCACAGCAATGATTTCAATAGGTCATCTGACACACACAGACATGCACACACACAGACACACATATTCGTACATCTAGAGAAGCTTGTGAAAGACGAGCTCAGCGACTGCAGACGCACTAATGTAGAAAAGATTAACAGACAAAAAGGCTCAAATTTCCCAATTTTCCGATTAAAAAAAAGGAATGTGCACCAGACAAACTGTACTTTTGAACTTCGGCTGCTGGAACCAAAATAAGCAACATGTTCAGCTCTTAACACCAAGTTTGGTTTATTTTTTGAGGGGAAATGTAGGGGTGTCACAATACCAGGAATTAGGAAAATAGTTGATACCAATACGAGGGAAATTCCACAATGCTCGATCCCACATTATATCCCATGTACTTCAACATGCACTCTTTCTTTACCATTTGCATAATCCTTTTTGCAAATGTATTAGTAATCCCTGATGATCTGCCTCAAGTTTTTCCACACACCAGTCACACGCTTTCTTTAATCAATTATTAAATAATACCACTGTATATTAGGTGATTCACTGTATATTGGCAAGTACTTTGTGACGAATAACTGAACAATATATACAGCTCCATTGCTTCACTTTGTGTCATAAGTGAAAAAGAGGAGGGGCTATTCACAGACGGGTCCGAGAGAGAGCAAAACAGAGCGAAAGCGGGGGGAGGGGCTGATGCGCTGTGCCAGCTCTACAATTAAATCAGGTTTTACCCTTTTTAAATAAAATCAATATGTGGCAGTCAATGTTGATATTCTGGAGGGCCAGTATGGGAAATACTGGTGTGTGTGTGTGAACGAGAATGACAGGGAAAGAGTGCTATGCAGAGATGAATGAACGGAATGATATTTATATTTTAAAAAAACAAACAAACCCGGAATTAATTTGTGGCGCTCGGTGTTGATTCTGTGGCGCTGCTCCACACATTGGTCTATGTATGGGAAACACTGATTCACACTCACATTCACACCTACGGGCAATTTAGAGTCATCAATGAACCTATCCCCATCCTGCATGTCTATGGACTGTGGGAGGAAGCTGGAGAACCCGGAGAGAACCGCTCACACGGGGAGAACATGCAAACTCCACACATACCTGAACCGGGAATCAAACCCGATCCTGGATCCGTTTTGTGCCCAGTTTGAGAAAAAAAAATACTATTTGTATGGTTCAGCTTGCAGCCAACCATGACAGTGTTCTTTGATTTATTGAGGTTTGTGATTGGTCTACTGCAACAGCAGGGATCGGACTTGAATGTCACATTTTTAAATGACACCCTGAGCCCTAATAAAAAGGTGTGATTCATAAGGCCTTCCTCAGTTTATATATTACGTTTTTTTTTTCAGGGGAAAAATCAATTTATTTGTCACGATGTCGTGATAGAAGAGCTCATGTTATCAGAACACAACTTTAGTTATTAGAAATGGACTCCTCTCTAAGTCGTTAATTCCTTCAGGACTCCAGTGATTTATTCAACACATGACTAATAAAAGAACTGCATCTGTACAAACTAGGGGAATGGAGAAGAAATGAATAAGGAAGAAAATAAACTTCATTACTTTAGGGAAGTGGGGAATACAGCGGCTCCGGTTTCAATTGCGTTTTTTATTTCATTTATATAATAATACTGTGAGCACACCTCAACAAAAAGATCGGATTACAAGTGTAAGACTACAGTCAATCAGCAGTGGGGATCTGGGCATGATTACTCGTTCATGTCTCATTAGCAGGGGAGAGACTAAACAGACACGTTGTTTTCACCGTCAGAGTTAATGATGCACATCAGCCTGGACTCTTTCAGGTACTGTAGCAGCAGAAAGACGTCAGAAACGTCTGTCTTCACACAATAACAGACTGCTACTCGAGTAGACTTGAGGCTGCAACTTGAGGGGGTAGTTTGACATTTTGAAACCACTCTCATGTTTAGCCTTACATAGAGACTGTATACAGCCAGGGTTTAGTTTTAACTTCTTTAAAAGTGTCCCACAACTGTCCCAAATTCTACTTTCAACTAGGCATGGGACATTGTAGCACTACTTTCTTCACATTTGCAATTATACATTTCTCTTCAGTCCCAGAATGGCAATTTCCCAATAATGTCTAACTATTCCTTTTACAAAAACACGATGGTTTTTAAGTTCTATTCTGGACTAAGATTTGTGAACGAGAAGCAAACCTGCAGCATGCTTCTATAAAAGGGGTCATCAGATTATCTGGAGGGCTGCCTGACAAGTTTTCCTGCAGCAAGACCACATTATTGATTTTTACAATAAATACTGTGATACTCTTCCTGTTTTTAATAATAAAAAAGTAAAGTATTTGTTAAATTGGAGCAGGTGCATGCATTTATATACAGCAACTCTGTATTCAGAATTGCTCCACTCATCTGCAGTGTCACCTCACTTCCACTTCCAGAATGTGCTGTGCATTGTGTCCAGTTAATCTGGGGCACAGCTTGACCGTTAGACAAAGACTGAGGGTGTGCAGTGTGGGACAAACTATTTCAGGGCCAACTAAAGACCCTCCTTAGCCCATCCTCCACTGACTAAAGCTGGGAGTATGAACCGCTTTGGGCTGATTGCTTTCATCTGAATAGCATCTGCTGGCCAGTTGAATGGGGCACAGTGGGGCCCAGTTTAGGGTGGGGTAGTGTGGAGGGTGGGGCGAGGTAAGCCAAGTGAAAACCACCCCCCACTGGACTTTTGTTAGTAAGGGTATGTGTGGCTGAGTGGGAGGCACATGGATAGCGACACAAGACGAAATTCCACACAGTGCAGGGAAAGTCATTTAATAAAGCCTGCATATATATATATATATATATATATATATATATATATATATATGAATAAAATTACTGCAAAGAACCTGCTTGTAGCAGAGAAAAGAGTGAAGAGAACAGCAAAGCACAAGGAGATTAGATGATGTAAGACACTGAAATGAGAGTCTGTCCAGCCAGGGGGGTAAATTGGTTGAGGGATAAATAATTTAGACCAAGGCCCTGAGTCCTGGGATTACCTGGCTGACTGGCCATGCCTTAAGGTGAATACATGGTCTTTCAGAGTAAGCTTGGGTGAAGCACTGTCCTCCATGTTGAAAAACCAAGTTGTATCTGTATACCCTTCTTTATATGGGCTGCATTTGAAGGGACGAGGTGCTGGTAATAATGAAGGGTTTGGGCTACTTCAGTTGTTGGTACAGGTGATAAATAACATTATTTAATTAAGAAGACTTGAAATTATCGATTGAGACCATAAACTCACATTAATAATGTTTACTGACATAATAAATCAAGAGGGAATTTGGGTCATTTTCTCATAGACTTCTACACAATCAGACTTCTTTTTGCAACCAGAGGAGTCGCCCCCTGATGCTCAGTAGAGGGAATGTGTTTTAGGCACTTCAGCACTGGCTTCACTTTTCAGACCCATAGGTTTGCTTCTGGTTACTACAGACCACCTATCATACCGTTTGAGGGGCTTTTGACTACTTTTACACTCTCTGCACAGCACTTCCGAGGCATGTAACCAGCTTCTTTGTGTGTGTGTGTGTGTGTGTGTGTGTGTGTGTGTGTGTGTGTATTAGGATGTAGGGTGGGTAACCAGCACTAGAGGGAATTCCTTCCTCCTGAAGACTCAGGAAGCAACAGCATGGGCGGAAGAGAAAACAACTTCTCTTTCCAAGGCAAACCCTTTAGAAGTTGTTCCTTTGGGAAGGGACACTCCCCCCACACTGTGCCACCGTTAGAAACTCCAAATAACTCCAGTATGTTCTGCAGCAAGTCTAAAAAATCAGCGGAGGGTTGAAAAAAGTCGCCGAGTATGAAACAACAAACTCAAAATACTGAAATGGCAAATGAAACCTAAACAAGCAAAACTGAGAGATTACAAATGTATGTTTATGGTGATGTTGCACAGATTTTTGTAAGAGTGAAAATTGTTATGAGCGGTGAGACCTAAAAGCTGAATGTTGGACCTGTATCAGAGAGCCGTCATGTTAATCTCAGCAACTGGGCCTGGAGACATTAGATAACAACAGATTAGTAATTGGATAATCAGCTTTCAGTTAGGGAGAACACTTAATGAGGTTTGAGTGTCTTATCTAACGTTAATGAAAGCATGCACACACACACACACACACACACACACACACACACACACACACACACACACACACACACACACACACACACACACACACACACACACACACACACACACACACACACACAAGGTGTTAGTGTTACATTGTTATAAAAGGCTAAGCTTAAAGGGAAAAAGTTCAGATTTTCCATCCTGGATCCTATTTTCTCATGTTTTTTTGTGTCAAAGTGACAAATGGGGACAACAATTTTTAAATTACTTGAGTAAAGGGAGAACGCTGCAGCTGCTAAACAGCAATGTAATCAGGTGGTGCAACTCCTCACTGTCACTGAACGTCCACTAAAATGACTTATTTTTGCAACTGACACACTCGGATTGTTATTACAAGTGTCTGAGAACATGATGGAAAGTACCCTACAGGTGGTCAAAGGGTCAAAATCCTTCTCCAACTGGAGGCGTAATGGATACACTTCCTTGATGCCTTCATTCCCAGTGGGACGAGATTTCATTTTCTTAAGAAGCTAATACTGGTTGTGTTGTTTTCTCTTTTTTTTCAAATTTAAGTATTCTACAATCATGTCACTCTACCTGGAGAGGTTGTGGTGCCCCCTGTTGGTATATATTTGTTCTGCTGTTTGTAGTCACATATATGTGTATTGATAATGAAATGGACCAAGTCTTGATCTGAAATAACGCAAGGGTTATGCATGATATTGGGATACTACCGGCACCTCATGATATACACATTATTTTTAGGTTGCACACTGTCCAACATCTGTGAACTAAGCCTTTTATATACTAGCGTTTAACTAGAGATATTGAGGGGAAAGGACATCCTCATACACCCCCCCACCACCAGACATGTGAATGTGCAGCCATGCATAAACTCACATACTGTAGGGAACCTTGTCTAAAGAAGAGGCATCGTACAACAGCGTCCACTACGTCTACTTGTGATGACGTTTATCCTGCAGCAGCTAAGAGTCTCTGAATCAGTGAATCTCTTCCAAACAGCAGCTGTACCTTCAGTCCAGTAAGATTAATTGACACCTGGCTAAAATAGGTAGACATGATTGTTGAATAGCACATAGCTCCTCGTGTGTTACGTAACTGCAATACATGAGGTGGGCGACGCACCGCGCTCAACAGGCTGATCCAATGTACCACACTGCTTGCCAAAACAAATGACCAAAGCATCTTCTTGTTGCATAATAAAACTGGTTCTGATAATGTTAATGAATAAAAAACGAAAAAAAAAACGGCAAAAAAAAAACAATAGCAATAATTTCTAATAATAAGAAAAGACATTGAATTTACACATTTGTAATGCCATTTTAAAGTGATGCACTGAATTGTCATTGGAAGGGGTAATAAAATATTAAATGGGATGGGAAACCCAAACTTCCCAAACTGCTGCTATCAACACTATGTAAATCATGTACTTAATGTTTTAATTGCATATTTTAAAGTGTATTTTCTTTTAGTTATTCTTCCTCAAATATCTTATGAATGACATCCTTCGATCCAAATCCAGCAGTGGAATCTTTATTACAGTTATCAACCAAAATGTCTGCCCTCAGAGAAGAGATTCAGCTTCCTAAACTCCTAAAAACAGAATTAATGGATACACACACAGCTATACCTACGCACATGGCCGAGGGGAGGGGATGACAACAATTACAGGAAGAGAGATGCTCAATCTGAAATGGCATGCTTACACTTTGATGTAGAAAATTAATTTGAATTCAGAGACAGAGAGAGCGACTAGTGTGGATGTATTGCTCATTATCCTCCTCCATCTCTGGCTTCATACTGTTATGCGTCACCCATGTTTGGGTTAGACAACCTGCTACATTGGGGAAATAAGTCCATGAGTTGTTAACGCTGAAAGTGGCAACGGCAACATTTTGCATGAAGGATTGTTTTTGTGAAGTGATTAGCTGAACCGTTTTGTTGGAGGGGAGTAAAAGTAGTTGAAGCCAGTTAAAAAAGGCAAATGTAAAGGCTATTATTTTAGCATTACAAATATGACTGTTTCATGAAAGAAACATGGTATCTACTATGTATTTGAATAGGTGCTATTCAGACCAAAATGATCAAAACAACCCATGACTCATTTCATCCGCCTGTATGTCATTAAAATTCAAACAACAGTGGGAATAAAATATGGGATTGAAGTCAGATTGATTGCAGTTGCAGCTGCAATGAAGATAATTACAATACCATCACAACAGTGAACTGAAGGATTTAAAGCTGCGAACAGACAACCCATGCAGAGATGTTTTTAAGTCTTTGTATTCAGGACAACACACTGAACAACAGGCAACTATGATTAGGTGAACCTGCTGCTTTGAGTTAAAGTGAAGCCTTTTAAGATCACATCCCCAGTCATATTGTGCACCTATTTAACAAAATATGCCGAAAAACAACAACGAACAACAAAGAAAACAATTTATATGTATTTTTTGTATCAAAATCCAATCTTTTTTTTATTCCTGGAAAACAAAATATGACACACGTGAGCATGTTCACTATCTCAGTTTAGCAAGTTAGCATTCTACGGCTCTCTCATCTCTCCTGATAGTCATAATAATGATATATTATTGCATATGACTCAATCCTTGATTTGTCTATATTTCTTCATAATCCAGAGTGGTAAGGAGAACAATATTTACAGAAGTTATTAATCCCTTTAATAACTGGCAAGAAGAAGCAGGGAACATTTTCTTCACTCCCAACAGTGTCTCAAGAGTAACTCAACGGCATCACAACCCACTCCATCCTCGGTGACTCAGAAGCTATAAACGGAAACCACAAGAAAAGACGGATGACCAGTCTGTCCCATCTATTCTTCTTGATGGCAGACGGCGAGCTCCATGCAGAGAGAGGACGAATCAGAGCCCACCCGTCTCAGTCTCCCTCTTATCAGAGAGCGGCAGGTTGGAAGTCAGGAGCAAGAAAAAGACACATCGCCACCTCCCCTATGAGTCACGCTCTGGTCCTCTGCTCACTATTACCGACACACACACATGCACACAGAGGATAAGACGTGCCCACACACACACGCACGCACACACACACACACACACACACACACACACACAGGCATCAATAATAATCCTACAGAAATAGAGCCCTCTGCATATTGAAGACAGATGCAGCTCACCTATCAAATGTCAGACCTGCATTGATGGAGCAGCTCACAGCTATATTTAATGGCCGACGACTTCCTGTGAGTCACACAGTTTATTTTTTTCAGCTTTTGGATGAATCCTAACACTTGTTACATTAATACAAAAGGCAACAGTAGGTTATACTAAGTTTTTTTGCTTGGACAATTCAATCCGATGATTGTCCTGACCATCACGTTATAGACGTGAAAGGATTTGTCCATTAATCGATAATCAGCGGCTTTTCTTTGTCATTTATCATTATGAACTGCATATGTTTGGGTTTTGGAGTGTTGGGAACAAAACAAGACATTTTAAAGTGTCACTTTGTGCTCTAAATCATTGCGATGGGCAAATTTCTATAGAAATATACTGGAAAAATAACCACAAGACTAACTGATAATGAAAATAATTGTTACTTGCTGAACTTACTGGCATAAATGACTAATGTTATGCATCTAATTGATCTTTACACAGTAGGAATACAGAATGCAGGTTCTTATTAAATATTACTTTGTCAAACTGTTTATCTATACACACAGAGACTAAAATGAACCACAGCGATGCGCTGGCAGAGATAACGTGGGGGATTATTAGTATTTGATCAGAACAGTGCAAATTGATCCAGCTGTGCTAAATATGGATTTATCCCGGTTCACTGCATCGGTAGTGAAGTAAAAGTCTACAATAGTCCACCAAATGGAGCAAAGCATCTCACTAAAACAAATGAATGACAGCAGCAGCTTTAACTTCTGTGAGCCCCTGCTAAGAGTGACAGGCTGTGAGAAAGGCAGTGTAATCCAACCAAACACAGGCTAACCTTTGCTAAGTTCATCCCGACTTCAGGGAGAGACCTGGAGGCGCCGCAAAACAACAAAGCAACAGGTGTGGAGTCATGTTTCTCATATATTCATATTCATTAATATTCAACTCAAGTAAAGAAATCAAATGGATCACAAGATGATAAAGTAGAAACAGTGTTGATAGACTGAAATTCTCTAAAAAGAGATCCATTCACCAGGTGCAGCAGCGCTAGCATACTGCGACCACAGTTGTTTAATGGAACATTTATGTTATCTTGAATGTAGTTATTGAAAACGTGTCAACATGCATAAGCAGAGTAAATAGAACTAAAACTATTTACATTCTTAAAATGATCCTGATTATCGGAAAAAAGGGATTTTATCCAGATCTACGATAAAATCCTGCATCGCCTCATCCCTAAATTGTGAATACTTGCACTGATCTCACGCAACTTAAAATAAATATCAGCAGTCATCCATTCTTAGCCTTGTTTCACGTTTCAGAATTACACTCGGTGGAGTTCCCAATGTGACGAAAGCTCTGAGTTAAGTGGATGTCATCTTAACAAAGTTCAAAGGTTTCGCTGAAAGCAAGCGAACTGAAGTGAGTGTATGAATCAGAGTTGCAGTCGGCCCTCGTTTTATGCAGCGGGCCTCTCAACTGGACAAGAAGCAGCTGCCCCTTAGTTTGAGAGCCCTGCAGGCCTGTGTGTGTGTGTGTGTGTGTGTGTGTGTGTGTGTGTGTGGATGGTTGACAACTAAGACGGAGCATGTGTGTATCAAAGAGCAAAGGATGTTCAAGCCATTTATCTCTTTTAATGCTAGTAACACAAACAGAAACACACACGCACACACACGTTTGTCCCTTACTTAGGAGTGTGCATGTGTGAGTGTGTACGTGTATGTGTGAGTGTGCATGTGTGAGTGTGTACGTGTATGTGTGAGTGTGCATGTGTGAGTGTGTAATGGCCTGTGTTTGGGGGGGATCTGGGGGCCTGGGAACTGTGTGGAAATCACATTAGGCTTCCTCTGGCGCATCTCAGAGTCATGGGAAAAAAACACTGACCAAAAACAACAGGGGTTGTGCATGCTGCAGCTTAACCAGCCGACATTACACGGTTTAGACTGGACATCGTACACCAACTGCAGGCGCAGAGAGAAATGGAAATGGAAGAAAAATTTGACCCTGTAATTATGATAGCGTAATTTCACAACATGATATCATTAAACTCATATTCGTACCCAAATATGGCCTGAAACAAGCATCTTTTTTTTTTTTTCTTGCATTTTACTAGAACTTAATCTCTCCAGGTCAACACTGTTAGCTCTGTTAGCACTGTTGTTGTCGTTTTGTTAGCAATAGCTATTCTTAATTTCTAATTAAGTACCTTCAATGTTGTAAATGTGAGTTCCAAGGCAGGACTCACAAAGCAATATGCCTTTCAGCCAGCTCAGATCTATAAAATGATATATTTAATACAATTAATATATGATACAATATACAAAGTGTGGCTGATGGGAATGTCATTAAGGTTTCAAGTATTTGGTCACAAACTAAAGTATTTGACAAATTCAAATTCGGACCAGAATGATGATGCTAGACGAAAGGTCCTCCATGTGTGAGGTTCCACAATACTGTCTTAATCATTTGTTGACTGTAAGTAGAGACATTAATACACCAACATGCTTTTTAGCCGACCAAGTCAACCAACAGCATGTTGTCATATGAATGTAAGTTTTCCCAGTCTGCTGGGAAACATAGCTACTGTACTTTTCACAGATAAATAGCCTAATTAACCAGGAATTACTGGAATTGAGCACCGTCCTAGAGTCCTCTATATTTAGATCAGAGTAGGAGAGAGAGAGCTGGAAAAATCCCAAAGCTCAAACCTCATTTTACGCCAAAACGAATGCCTCAAAACTAATAATAACTTCAGGACACCTCAGTTCCATTTCTATACTGAAACATCCCCGTACTGTTAGACTAAAGCCATAAGAGATCAATCATGGATAGAAAAACATCAATATAAAGTATATGATGGGATATACCGACATAGATTAAAATGACGACAACTAAACTTTTTGTGACCAGCAGAAATCAGAGAGGGTATGCAGAGTAAGGTAGGAAATTTAAAGAAATGAGTGATGATCAATAATGAAAAATCTAACGGAATTAAATAAACTTGTCCAGTGAGAGGACATAGAAAATAATAGAGGCCTGTTTAATAAACCTACCACAAAAAACAAAGCTATAGCTAATGATGTTTATAATGTGCAATATGGAGTGAATGAGGGCTGACAAAATGAAAAAAAAAAAAATCATCTACTGAAGAACGGGGATAATAATTGTGCTTTTTTACCATAGAGCTGAATCATTTCATAATAATTACCCTTCACTTCTTTTCAAATACCAAGCTAGGTGACTTGCTCTTTGCAAGTATGCAGCGTTTGTCTCAGCAGGGGCAAAACAAGTCGATGCCGTGGAAGCTTTTTCCTGTCTGGTGCCTGGAGAAGGGGAATATATGAGGAAAGCTACCTTCTGTGTTGCAAAAGCTGAAAAACAGAACAGCTCCAGAGGTTTCTGTCTTCTCTTCTCCCCCCCCCCAGCTCTCTCAAATACAACTCTTCTGGCAGAACACAGCTTGATAACCACAAACTCTGCAGGCAAACTGAAAACGTGTGTCGACGGAAGTTTCTTTAAGTATCAACATCAAGTTTCTCCATCATCACCATCATACAGCATTTGGCTTACTTGTAATACACACACACACACACACACACACACACACAAACACACACACACACACAAAATATTGAAAAATTAGATTTTTCTAAAAAAAAACCTGCATAAATTATTAAATGTCTACACAATATGTCACAGGATGTGATCTGAAAGCATTGAAAGACACTGATTACATCAGAATCGGATACAGTACGCAAATATCTATTGTAAGAACTATTTTAAATAGATTATTTTGAATGATTATACAGCGGAGCTTCCCTATGAAGGGGCCTCCGTAACAGTTCCAACTATAACTCCCAACGTGAGGTGTTGCTGCTGTGGCTGTCCCAGAATAGTTACTCAGTGGGAAGATTTTGCACTCTGGAAGACAAATAGATGCAAATTTTATTCATGTGATAACAACACTCACTAACTAACGGCTTTTCCTCGGCGTTTGCTGATATGGGGGCAAACATTTCTCTCAAAAGCTTAGGTGGGAGAGAACGCCGCCTGATAAAAAGCTGGGATTTGTACCATGATAAAAGTCAATCCATCAAAATACCTTCCAACAATTCCCTCAATGCACCGATGCCTTCAAATAAAAAAGGGCATTACACCATTTAATAGTCCCCTGAGTGAAGGCATTAGTGTCGATGTACATTCATGTCCTCACGCACTCATATGTTTGTAGACCACATTGACTGTCCTGGGCCCCAGCATATGTCACACGCCATTTGCAAAACTACACAAATACCAGTGACCTGGAAGATGGCCTGTCTGATGACCATATATGGAATTCTGGCTCAATAATACAATGACTCAATAACTTTGATGCAACAAAGAGAAAGAGGAAAGAGCTAAAACAAAACTAAAAATAGAACAATTTGTCTAAGAATCCCGCTTTTGTCTTCTGGCATGAGATCAGTTTAATGCAATGACATCATCTCGGAGTCATTCAAGCAGGCCAATAGGGTTTATTGTAATCAGAAGAACAGCCACAGCGATGAAAGTTATGACAAAGCGTATAAATGAAATATCCTGGCTGTTAACATCTTTTATAATTAGCTTCTAACTGTGTCAGTGTGGCTTTTTCCATTTCTGTGAAGGTGATGTCATTTTTCTAGAAACGTCTGAGGAAGTGGTCAGCGCCCCCGTGGAGACACATGGTTTCAGTCTCAGGCTGGAGGAGAGCGAGACATAATGGAAAAAAAAACGCGCTGAGAGACAGAAGAGCGGAGGATTTGGAGAGCAGGTTGTCTTTGAACAAAATGTGACGACGGGGCGACCTCAGCCATTTCACGGATGCCATGGCAACATGATCCGTGCTTGTGGTGTGTTAGCAAAAGCTGCTAGAATCAGGTGGAAAAAAAATAGAACAATATCCAGCTCGGAGAGAACGATCAAGGATGAAAAAACCTGTGTGTGTGTGTGTGTGTGTGAGTGTGTGTGTGAGTGTGTGTGTGAGTGTGTGTGCATTCATGTGAAACATCAAACCTGAGCAGCAGTGTCAAATGAGGAGGGAAACTGTGTAATTCAAGGGATTAACATTTCATTAGCAGCAACCTGGGCTCTATTGCTGTTACATTCTCACACACACACACACACACACACAAGCACACACACGCGCACACACACACACACGCACACACACACACACGCAAATATATATGAAAGCTGAACAAAGAAATGATATATTTCAAGGCTGAAACCGGCTTTAATAATTAGACACCATATTGAATATCAGGGCCATAAATTATTTTTATGCATATTTGTATGAGAATTGTTGGGAGTGTCTGAGATTCTCATTACCCACAACTGCTTCCCTTTAATTGTCGTTGATAATATGACGATAAACAACTTGTTTTTACTGTATCATCCTCTGTGTTATTCTTGTTGTATGGAAAACCACAGCAGCTCTCATTGTAGTGTGGCTCAGGCGTCCGAACTGTAAGGAAATCGGGCATGCAGGTGGTGCCCTTTATGAAAATCAATAGTGAAATTTTTTACCAGAAATAAAACCATCACTTCTCACTCTTGCAGCTACCAGCGACTCTTTGCATACACATCAGGTCAGTGTTCTGGACCGATCTCTGACACTGTAGAGAGCCAGAAGAAGCACATAATAACCCTTGAAAAACTCTCCACCGTGATCCGTCCTCCTACATGTCAGCAGGAGCACAGAGTTGACTCTACTTCCTTTTCATAATATCTCTTTTTTTAACACTCTCCCTTTAACCTGATGGTTACTAAGGACTTGATTTATCACAATTACCATAATTATGCAGATGACACATACATTTACATAACCATATAACCAGGGGACTATGGTCCAATAAATCCACTGACTAAGTGCATTGAACAAATCTATGATTGGATGTGCCAGAATTTTCTTCACTTAAACAAAGACTAAACTGAGGAGGATCTAATAAAAGTTCAATCAATGTTCAATCAATGGACGTTCAGTTTTTATCATATCATGTATCTGAAACAAACTCTTAGAAAGCGGCAGGTCTGCTGCAGCTCTCACCTCTTTTAAATCAAGGCTAAAGGCTTTTCTGGTTGCTGCTGCCTTTTATTACATAATTTCTTACATTGGACTGCACCTTTAATTCTTGCATTTATAGCGGTCTTATTCCATTTTAGCAAGCTTTTATTTTCTATCCTCTTGGGTTTTTAATCCCATTTTAAATGTCCTTGTACAAGGTGCTTCTTTTGCTCTTTGAATCAATGCTTTTGATGTTTTACCTAAAACACTATGAATTGCCTTGCTATATGAATAAACTTGCCTTGCCTTGAAGCAATCTACCTGCTCAAACTGGTGTCACAATAGCCAGTCCGGCATCCCAGGAAGTGGTGGGGCTTTTAATTCATCTGGGCTACACAACTACTACTACTTTGTAACAACAAAAGAGATGGTCTTGTATTTCACATCGGAACAGCGTGAAGGAATTTCCCCAGGCAAATGCGATATCTCAGGAACGGACATAAACTTAAATGGTGCAAGGTATTAAAAACAACCTAAAGCACATAAAGAGGAACGGAGAAAGTCGTAACAATGTATTGCTAATCCCTCCGGACGCCAGCCCAGGCAGCGTGGGTGTCTGGACGAGACACGCTTGCTTGCTCATTCGCTCATCTCCTCGAAAAAAAAAAAAAAACACAACTGCGGCTACAATGTGTTGTGTTCCTACCATATTTGCTGTGGTATATACTCCCACATGTAACCCCCTCCTCTTATTCACTCTCTCTGGCGCTCCCCTTCTTACAGCAGACCGGCTGTCACGGTTTCCAGCCCACTCATTACCGTTCCTCTCTCATGCAACTGTCGCTCCAAGAAGCTTTTCATCCTACCTCTCCTCTACTGCACACTGGGTGGCAAATACATCATTACATAAAGACAATGTGGGCCCAACTTGTGTGTGTGTTTGTGTGCATGTAAGTATGTATTCACCTGCAGTTATAATTAAGAAGGTTTGTAAATTTAATAAGTCAAATATGGTCAATGTGGCTTTAATAAAACAAACATTATTAACAAACATAAGAAACAAGTTTGTGTTTGGTACAACATCCAAAAAGTGAAATATCCAGGACTCAGTGTAAATATACTGGCATAATTCATTGTTTTCCCCAAGGCTCAGAGAAGATTTCCACGTGTTAGCCTTCATCATCTCAGGGTTTAGAATAAAATCATTCATTATCATGAGTTTAAAACATTAAAACACCCAGGAGTTCATACTTAAAACAAAAGGCACTCTAAGAAAATCCCTCTGACGTCAATACGCAGGTCTTCACACTTGTGCCAGTGGTGCCAGCCACGACGCAGCATTCTCACATTGTGGGAAAGCCCTGTGCTAATTCAGGACATGCCCACTGACTCCTGGCCAGCCAGGGTGTGAAGCCAACGCCTGTCAGGGAAGCTTAACGACTCCTCTTAGCTCTCACAACACAACCTGCAGCTATATGAAGCCACCCCTAATGACAGTCTGGCTGGCCTTGGCGACCGGTTGCCACTGTGTAACTGGTGAGGTAATGGAGTGTGTGGTTTAGGGGTGTTATAGTGCATACAATTTTTTGTAGGTAACGATTTGACTCTTATCTTGCCTTGTTACAATCAGCTGTCTGCCCTCCCGTTTACAGTCGTGTACGACATTGTGTTTATGTGTGTAATCGCACCTACATGTGGATTTCTTCTAGATCTCGGTCTATGTACGGCGTTGGAGATCAAGTAGGCCTCGGAGTGAAATTTAGCAGCTGTTGTAGAAGATTACACACACATCCAGTTAGTAACAGCAACAAGGGAAAACAACTACTGTTGCTGTTTACTATACCCTGCCAATGACCATTTGTTATGGAGAAAGATATCAAAGTGAATTTTATAGAGGCAGCTGGTTGAATGTCTCAGGAGCGTAGTCATAGGACACCTACAACAGCAAAACATGCCCAATGAAAGTCTTTCAGTCAATTTTGGGTTATTCATTCTTTAATGTGGAACCCACGCTGTGCTGTGCTATATATATATATATATATACGTTTGAAGCCATAAAATGGGGCAGGCAGAATGACACAGAGACAAAGACAGATCCCTGTGAAATGCCACAGCTGCTGCCCATTAAGGCGATCATGTTTGGATGCACCGTGGTATGTTGCCCACTGGGGTAGATGTTCCACACTGACTTGGAGCACCTGGGAGATGTTGACAGAGGTTTCTCCCAATATGGCTCCAATAGGCCTATTTACATTTTAGAATGGGGTCATTTACTTTGCCTCGGCCCATATATGGTACGCAGTGCATCGTTGGGATACTGGGGCCCATTTCACAAACATGTTTGCATCCCATTTCACAGATGATTGTCGCTAACAAGTTGCTAGATAGATGTGCGAGTACTGTGTTGAGAGAAGGATGTAGTTCACACAGCATGCCAATAGAAGAGAAGATAAAATAATTATTGGGTGATTTGAGGAAACAGCAGGTTTTTGTTATTGTTTGTGAATCTTTTCAAAATGTTCTTGTACTTCTTTACACTAAAAAAATGGGAAACTGTTAAGGCGTTGTTATTTATGTAGGTTTTCAGGCAATGGTTTTACTGGCCCAGCCCACTTGAGATCAAACTGGGCTGTATGTGGAACTAAAATGAGTTTGACACCCCTGGTCTACATAATAACATCGAGCTATTAGGAGGCTTAACTTCAATGTCCAGAGAATTCATTAGCATGTCCAGACAATTCAATTAGCACGTATTTCTGACTGTTATTGCCAACAGGGTACAACTATAAACTGTTGTGTCATGTCAGAAAGACAAACAGACTGCTTTGGAAAAAGGCTTTATCCATTTGTGATTATATACAAATACTTTTGTTTAAGACAGCAATTCTGCTTCAACAATTTCACACTAAAATACATTTGTGAAAAAGGGAAAAGGCTGAGGTGTCAAGATTGTGTATTGGCCTCTAAACCATGATGGTTCCATCTAGAGTAAAATAGACGATGACACAGGGTATGCTTTAGGGCTTGGTGAATTTGTGACACTACTATGGCTTTAAAAAAAAAAACCTGTCGTCTGTAAACCAATGGGTGACGTCTTCCACCTATTGTGTGGATTGACTGCAGAGATTTGACTAAAGTCTGTCATCCCATTTAATGTCTGCCATTGTGATGAGCTAACAGACAGGATGGCAGTGCACAGCTGTGATGACTCACAGGTCAGAGAAAGGCATCTGACCAGTTACAGGGCCAGGTGTCATCAGTCAGTCATCCATGGACTGCAGGCTCACTCTGACACATGATGGGCTCCCGACAAACTTTTTCCTCTAGGAGAACTGGTCCCTTCTGAAAATTTAAGGTAGCACCAATTTAAGACCATTTCAGGACAAATGGAGAGCATTTGTCTTTGTTAGATAACATTCACCATCGGCTTCGGCCCGCACCGAGCTGAGAAGGCGAGCGGTGGAAGAAAAAGACGGCATGGTGGTGCAGGGAATGAGAGAACGGTTATTTTCTGATTGTTTCACAGCCGTTACGTTCTAGAGCACAAATGAACGATAAACAAACAGTAAACAGACGATTTACTGTGTAGACAGAAGCTCTTGGTTTCTTTTTCCTCCTCTGCATTTCATTATTACATCCGGAGTGCGTCAGTTAATGCTATGCAGCGGTAAATGTCATTGCAGGGGGACCCAACCAAGATTTTTTTTCATTAACCTATAGGCTGCAGAGTGTGCTTGACCCCTGCGACCTCCAGCAGCCCTCGTCTGCCTCCAGGTCTTTAGACCGCTATGGAAAACGACGATGACAAGGATGTTTACTTCCTTAAAAAAATAGTTCTGGGACTAAAATTACCTTGCTTTCTAGTTTCCATCCCTAGTAATGCAAGTAAAGAAATGTACCGTAGTTGTGCTCAAGCTATGTGGTTAAATAATGATGTGACTTCATCCAGTGACAAAGCAGAATAACAGCAATGACAAAGTGAAACAACATAATGAGTATACTTTGTACAATGTTTTCCCACTGATAATATTAAGTTCTTAAAATCTGGCCTGAATGTAGTGACAGTGATGTCACCCATGGGTTCTCAGAGGTCGTCTTAAAGCCATTTGGCTTTACGACTCTCTGTCATGCTCCAGTAAATCTGAGTCTCTGAGTTAACTCTCTGAGTTACTGGAGCCAGACATTTAAATTTGGGGAATAGGTGGAACTAAGCTGATCATTTTCAAATAATATGAAAGTGATATGTGATGATTCGTAAGTGAGGCACTCAAATGATGCACCCATGAATGTGTCGAGCAGAGCAGAGGCACAGGGGGACAACTGCAGCGCTCTGTACACTGAGGGTGGGTGGGAACACCCTGATGTTTAATCTTACAGTGGGTTCTTTTTCTTCTTCAGCATCATGGAAATATAATTTCAGTATTTGTCTTTATGTTTACCTAATATGGAGCATCCTGCTTGGTCTTAAGGCACATATTGTACCATGTGACTTCCTGGGTTCAGATCTGGCATGCATCACATGTTGACTCCCTCAAGTCCAGCATCTCCGGCCTCAATATTTAAAATTAACTTGCCAATAGTCAGACATGCTACGTCAAAAAATAAATAAAATCTTCCCGTAGTTTGCTCGTTCGACATTCTTGTGATGAACCTGGGGCTCAGCTATAGCTGTGGTATAGCCGTGTCCTCGGTTTCAACGAGGAATGCCAACAATTCCAACTATCCATCCTGGGAAAGCTGAAGGACAAATGTAGAAACTGTTTCTCACACTGTGTCTGATGAGGAAGAAGAGCCAAGGGAAACCAAATGGCCAACACGAAGTGACGGTCGCCATGCTGTCAGTCAGCCTGGCTGAATTCCTAAACGTTCATTGCACCGTTACAGAAACACGTCTACTGCTCTCATCATCACTACAGCCCTCTTTTTTTCCTTTCACGACACATTTTACGTTTCAAGATTCGATCCAGATTTAAGAATTTGGTTTGGTGAGCTCACACAAAAACAACAAGCGTCACATCACATCCAGTTACGATTGCAGGACATAAAGAGAGTGATTAGAAAAAGATGAATAATAATAACAAATATTTCTATGGGGATGCTATCAGTACTATCAGTATATCCAAGTTAAAGGTGCTAGATTTGATATTCAGAGCAGTAATATAACAGAAAAAATGGAGTAATGTCTCCCTGAGCAGAGAATGGAGTCGCTCACCCTCTGTGTGGGTTGTAATAGCATATCGTTTTTTATTTAGATAGCTGGGCCAGCTATGGCTGCTTATAGTGCACGTGGCCATGCCCCACAGGCTAGCTCACGACCGCCGCTCTGCACTGCACTGCACTGCACTGCACCAACACGGTGTGACAGTTGATGTAGCTGTCGTCACGGAAGCGTAGCTCCCACCCTCCGTTCTCCCTCAGGTAAACACTGTTAGCTTTGCCAGCACTTTTACTATAGTTAGCAATATTTCCAATGGAGGAATCTAGGGTGCATCCTAATCAAATACATGAACCATGTTAAACGTCCAATGGCATTTGAACAAATTCAAGTCCTTTATAAAATCCACTAATTTCAAACCTGAATCCTTTAGAATTTACCTTTCAACATTCTGACTACTTTCAAGTGACGGAGAATAAACAAAATGGAAAAAGAATGCAACTCAAATTATGTTTAATGACTTTTTGTTGGCTGTGAAGGCAAAATCCTTCGTTTTTATTGGGAACCCCATTACTTTTTACAGCCTGTACTTATACACTACTGTGTATAATATGATAAATGCAGCATAATATTAATTAAATCTTCATCCAATGAACAGCTGTAGCGTACTGTACCTCACAACCTTATTACTCCAATAATACAAACCTGTTGGTATTAAAACGAGGATCTGATATAAATCAAAGTTTAAATGATGTGAGCTGATCAACGGATAATTTCTCTGGAGAAGACTCAACACTCGTTCCTGCTGATCTACAAAAACACATCAATTGCAGGAGAACATTGATGTATCTTCACTCACTCAATCTTTGGCTGAATACAGACACCAGCTGCAGAGAGCACATTAACAAGACAACAGACAAATCTGTCATTTTAGCTGTTGCAGAATTATCACCCTATTGATTAGGAGAGTGTGTGTTCGTCCTGAGCTGTCACGGTTCACACACCAATGCGCACATATGCTGTTGTCGAGGAGCCCAGCTTCAAGCATTTATTAAAAGTCCTTGACCCTAGTTACAATGCTCCATCCCGTCAACAAAAAGAATAAAGCTTTAGCACCTTAAAAGGTGCATAATTACCTCAGAGACTCGCATGATAATCACAAATGTGATACATTTCTCCTAAATGCACAGATTTTATATTGTCTTATATTTGACATGGTATTTATTTTATATTTGAAAATATAAAATCAGCAGATGTTATTCAGTTTCGTATTGCTTTTTATTTTACATGAGTCATAGCCTGACGTAATGGAAGGCTCCCTTAATATTAATTTTGTTGTAGTTCCACAAGTTTGAGCTGTTTGAACGTTTTTGTCTGATATCAGGTAATATAAAATATGGCCAATGTGAGAGCGTGTTTGCCATGTGTTTACCTGCATAATACAGTACAATATTAAAATGTTAGACTTCCAAATTCTTATAATGGAGTATTATTTAATTCCTAGTACTCTAGCAAGGGTGTTTTTTCCCCCTTGACTAAATACATTTTTCATCAACTGACACTAACAATTTTGTAATCGATGAATTGATCTATTCGACAGATCTGTCCAATATGTTCCACAGAGGATCATAGAAAAAGCACCACTTGAAATCTGGTGTTTACCAGAGATGTTTCTTGTTAAAAAAAACTAAACTAAAGAGATGTTAGTCGACTAAGTCCTAATCAAGCGATTAGTTGACTGATCGATGGCGTCCCTAGTCTCCTCTATATCAAACAAGCGGTGGATGAGAAAGTAAAAAGTAAGTCAAGCTTTTAATAACAAATGCAGCGCATTATAGTAAGTGTGTGCTGAAGGCTGTGTGATGAAATTAAGTATACATGGGATCAATGCAATTGATGACACAAAAGTAATCACTGCTGCCCCAATTAAGACACACCCGGGGGAGTGAAATCAATCATGAACTGCCTCCAGACATCTCTGATGTATGCAGCTGTTCTGTAATGCCATGGTTGATTTCTAAACACTGATGTCATACGTTTACCCCCCTGCACTTCTTTACAGCCTCTCATAAGCACATATGAGCTATAAAACACGGACAACAGCAGAGTGCAGATCTCTGGCAGGTGTGGCATCGAGCAGTAATGTTTCACTGAATGAATACAAAACACGTATATGCCATCGACCGCCCTGAAGTGTTTGACATGTCAAGTCTTTGTTTTTGACAATACGTGCCTAAAAAAGAGGTTGATTCACATTTAAAAAGGCACTGAATACATATATTTATCCATATTTTGCATCCTTGGCAGAGCCACCAGCTTTCACTTTCTCACTCAACGACACGCACTTGGGATTGCCCCGTTGAGCCTCGATCATATGCATGTGTTGATGGGAAAATGGATCACTAACACAACTGGAACGACACTTCAGGCTTACTTAGGCATGCAAATCTGGCTGAAGCATACAATGATCACTTACAGCGCCTACCGGCCAGTTCAGTGGACTGTGAGTCAGCACAACCACGAGAGCTCCTTCAGCACAGTCAGGAATAAGCACAGAAAATGTTAAAATTAGGCCGATGGTCCAGTAGTGAGCGTGAGAGCCCATGGACAGACATGAACAGTTGCTGTAGTTCTGTGACTCACCAGGTGGATCGTGTGGACGCCTGCAGCCCAGGATAGAGGGTTCAGACTGCTGGGTCACTCTGGCTAGTGTTTGGCTTTACAGTGTCCGTCCTTATCCACCAATGACCTGGAAGTTATCAGCACCTGAGGGAAGATGAAGAGACATTTTTTTTTTTAAACTTCTGTTTTCCTGCCAAACGTGATGTTACTGAAGCTTACATGTTTGTACACATAGTGGGTAATTAGACATCACTGACTGCAGTCCAGATGTTTGGTTGCCTGCGTGGTTCAGAGTCACTGACCTGCAGACCCAGCAGAAGCATGAGCTCCTGGTTTGAATGCACAGTTCATACATGGGTCAGAGGAAACTCTGACTGAGGGCCAAGCTTGGATGATGTTACTGTACGACCGGCTCCGTTCACAGCCTCAGTCTATTTGTCTATTAAAGCTGCTCAGATGCTCAGACGACTCTACTCCACACTTCCAAAATAATCCCAAATAATATTTACCAAGGGATCATTCAAAGCCAAGTTCATCATGCGCTGCAAGGTTAGATCACCATCTGGATTTGCAACCAAATCCCAGCAGGTGCAATATTTGTGAAAGGAGAAATGTGTGTTGAAATACTATTTTAAATTAAATATTGTCATGCAACAGAGATGTCCTGGACCACACATCATATTCTACAGACTCAAGAAAACATCTGTTTGGTACAGATCACTGCACAAAATCCCACCGTAATCATTTGAATGTCTTTCATTAGAAATGGGATTGATGATGTAAATATCATTATTTGTTGTTCTATCGCAAATCATATTGCTGAAATATCAGAGTCAGAGTTGGGATGCTGAGCGAAATTCAGTCGAAATATGAATCCACAGAACAGCCAGGGCAAAGGCACGGGCATCCTTCTCCTAAGGATTGTTTTTCTCAAAAGCAAAACTGTTTGCCTCAAATGTGTCAATGAGTAGTCGATGATGAGTGTAGTAGTAGAAGTCATGAGTGAGGAGTTAGCAAGCAGTCAATGACAGTATAAAATGGGCAATAAAAGCTGTTTTGAGCAAGCGTGAGTCATTGCAACCCCCGAGAGGTCCTGCTTCACGCAGCCACAAGTGGCCACCCAAGATAAATCAGGCAGTGTGCTGCAGCCGAATGTGAGATTAGCTGTGGACAGACACAGAGGTGGACATTCACACACGGACACACACACGCATGACCGATCGCACGATCCTCCCGGCAGTACTTAAAACAGAAAATTGGTAAATGCCATTCACTCAGTTTAGCAAACAGGTTAGCTTGACTGAAGCTTTACTTCTCCATCAGAATCCACCATTGTAAAATTTGACCGGATCTACCATTTAGCCCTAGATACCTCCTCCTCCTCCTCCTCCTCCTCCACCTCCGCTGATGCTGACTGCAGCTGTCAGGAAGAGCACAGTGCCTGATGATGTGCAACCTGCCAAAGGCTCATCTGGCTCCCAGTGCATGTGATAATGTGAGAGGTAAGGTGAGAAATCGACTCTGCATATCCATCAAGGGGGTGTGGGAGGGTGCTACCACTGCTGTTGTTATTGATCCTCCACCAACCAACACCTCCTTAATACTGTGATCCAGATGTTTTACACTTATTTTAACCTAGAAAACATGGAATCACGCAGATGGAGACCTTTTAGAGACTTGCTGAAAGACCCTTTCTGACTGTTGAGGGAAATTGATTAGCGTAACCTGAGAATGTCAAACCACACTTGTGCACAGCGATGCAGGCAGTAAATGAATGAGCATTTCAGTATTAACAGTGATTAAAGGAAAAATCAACTAATTGACTGGTTGATTGGTAGGAAATTAATCTACATTTTAAACTGATTGTTGCTGTTAAAGTAAAAAGACAAATATGTTCTTGTTCCAGCGTCTCGAAAGTGAAGATTGCTGCTTATCCTTAACTGACATCATAGTAAAGTGTTTGGGCTCATATTGGGCTCAGGGAAATTGTGATCAGCACATTTCAATATTATCGGCCAAATTACTGTTTAATCAATTGATAAAATAATCAGCAGATAAATGGATGATGAAATTAATCGTTAACTAAAAGTGAAAGTAAAAATACTGTACTTTGTTTCGTCAGCTACGTCCTCGTATAGCCCTATAATGTGTGAAACCAAGACAGGGTTTTTGAGGCTGATATCAATATTCAGAGGTTAAAAATCGAATAAAACACATCACATATACAAACAATCTTGATCCCTTAGATTTTTGAAAAATGTATTCAAGAATTGTGATCAAGAGACATGAATAGCGCGACATTTTACAGTTCAAAATACTGCAATCTCTTGTTATTCATCAACACAGAAAACAACACACCTGCAAGAAGCTAATATATCAGTGCAAATGTATAAGTCTAGCTCTCATATGTTATAGACACAACAACACATTCTAATCTAAAGCATTTGATGCCACTGCAAAAAATCTGCTTCATTAATATAAAAAGTGTGTAAACAGAGATTTAACATGGATGTGTTTATTATGTTGGTTTTAACTTGGAGTGAGAAATCTCTGCAGAAAGCCCTTAGGGGGGTATTTACCCGGACTACACTTCAGTTTACATGTGGCTTAGAAAACCGGTTCATGCTACAGCAACAGAATGAGGAAACGCTCGATCCCGTTATTATTTGCTTGCTTTAAGTTAAACGCTGAGGCTCATTTCGTTTTTGCTCTACAGCTGTGTCTCCAGTGTACAACTGTGATTCTGACAAATACGTACTAACCATGTATTACATACTTGCATACATGGCTCTGTGAGGTATTGGTCTCCTGTATTAAAAAACAAAACAATAAAAGCACCTTCATCCCTTTAAACGTCCTGCCTTAGGCGCAGGAAACGGTTTGTGTGTGCTTAACAGGTTGTTGTTTTAAGTTTGTATCCGCCCAGAGCGCAACCTGCGGAAATCTTTTGAGCATTATGTAAATACACAATAACAGCACCATGATACGTGTTTATAAATGTGGGACAGGTAATAACTTAGGGGGGAACAACAACAACAACAACAACAAAAAGCCCGCGGGGGGTTAAAACCTTGTGGCATCAACGCGGAGTCCCAGACAGAAAAGTCTATAGCGTTCAGTTAGCATAGCGAGCTAAAATGCTATGGATGCGTCTAAGCTAACACTGCACGAACGTTAACCGGAGCTGTTGCTCAATAGAGAAGCTAACCAAACCTGTTATAGACGCTCCTACGCGGGTACGTATTTTATACGTTGACGAACATGCACTAACGTACACGTTGCCAGAGTTACCACATCGTAACGAAACCAACCGGAGTCTAGACGAGGGTCCGTAAGAGCAAACAAGCCAATCAGAGCTACGCTTATCCCGACGAGCTGACCTCAAACAAGAGACTCACCACTCGGGTTAGAGATGTCACCAGAGGCGGCTTCTTCTTTTTCATCTGCCGATAACTCGCTAAAGTGCAGAGCGACACTCAGAGTAACACATGTATCCCCCAACAAGTGTCAGAGACTCGAGTTTAAATCAAAGATAGCATATGAGAGTGATGTGCTGCGCGAGAGGAAAATTGGCTCATCTTCCGGTCTGCAAAATCAGTCATGACGCATGCGCTCTGAGACGAGGCATAACATTTGCCATTAGACATTTTTATAAAACAGCACAATAATGGTAGTTGCTTTTTATAATTTTTCTTATTTTGACATTTTAATTCATTATCCACCCGGAAGCAATGTGTGAAACCAACAATCTGCGTTCATTTTTGGTTTCTGAATAAAAGAGCAGAGTGAGAGATCTGTCTCATTCTATGCTCCATCCACCTCAAGCTGAACTCCACTATAATTTATTTATTAGACTCTATCGCTATCTAGTGGGAAATGAGGGCAGGCTCACCTATAGTGATAATATTCCCATTTCTTTTACCAATTAACTTTTGGTGAAGGTATAAGGTATTCTGATTCAACTGTCTTTGGTGTATGTGGTCAGGTGACTTTTCTTCTTGTCACATTAAATACTTTCCCAGTGTTTGCACGTTTTGAGGGAAACTTATATTGTAGGGGTAGTGCTGTCTGATTTGTAGTTGCAGTAAAAGCACAAGTACTGCATTTTGCCTCAGCATATATATATATATATATATATATATATATATATATATATATATATATATATATATATATATATATATACATTTTTTTTTTTTTTACCAAAAATAGTACCTAATGCAGGAGGCATGTATTTTGCATTGGACAAATTCTTAGCAGTCTAAATTTTATTGAGTACTTTCCAACCCAATTCAATCTAATATTTCCTTGTTTTAGCTATCATCTCAGGGAGGCTTTCACATTCATTTTTTTAAATCTCATTTGCATGCTCATATGACATAAAATCCAGATCATTGAAAAAGGAGAAGTTTAAGAAAACCTAGCTAACATAATTTTGAAAAATACAATAAAAAAATAAGTGAAACTTCCCTTTGATTGCCTGAAGTGGTCATACTAATCCACACAAACACATCTTTTTTTCCCAACAGGTTGTACACGATCACTTCTGGGAAATAACAGCCATGCTTTTTTACAGCCAGATGTGCCTCTGCATCTCTATCACTCTTCCTGTGTTAAAGCACCAGCAGGTGGTGATCAAGTGCTGTGCTTTGCAGTATCTTCTCCATTTTCTGCATGCCACTTCATCTCCTGCAAGTTAAACCTGCCATAATAGGATAAATTCATTCACTCATTCATGTTATTGTATTAGATACATGTTGTTTTTCTTTGCATATTAACAGTTAGATAGCCAAAGACCAATTAAGCTCCACATATATGTCCATATAGATTTGGACACTTATGTACAAGTGTGTGTGTGTGTGTGTGTGTGTGTGTGTGTGTGTGTGTGTGTGTGTGTGTGCATTAGATGCACGTGTGGATGAGATGCATTTTGTACCTTAGATACCACTTATATGTCTCTATTGTGGTAAAGCAGGTAACCCCATGCAACCTGTGCTGTTTAGGACAATGCTTAATAATGTCTTCCAAAACATCGACCACACTCCGCTGGATCACGTCTACATTTGTCACCATTTTGACATAGTGTGAACCCTCCCCCCCTCCGTCCACCTCCCCCCTTCCTCCTCACCCATGCATCAGTCAGATCTGTCTATAAATCTGCTCTCTCTTTAATGAGTAGAGAGGTAATCAACAAGAAGTGATGCCAGGCGTGGTAATAAATTCTGCAGGAATACTAATTGGGGTTTTGAAGGGTCAGAGGACTGTGCCTGTAACATAAAGCACTCTGTCACATTGTGCTTTTCATCTCATGCACCAACGTTTGCTCCATAAAAGCACTGAATGAAATCAACAATAGTTTTTGGATAATAAAGAAAAACTGTCTATTGACATTAATCTTTTATATGTATAAAGGCAGCAGGGATTTGAATAAACACAAAACGCGGTTGTGCTAATTTTAGATATGAGCTGATCTAATCGTTCATATAGGAAGCATAACAACTGGTTATCATGGAACATATCTACGCTGCTATCTATAATGGTTTAACAGAAACATTGAAGAAAATTTAGAGAAAATCTCTGCGGTAGAAGAAATGTAAAGAATTCATCATTCATTGTGCCAAGCCACAACAAATCCACTTTTTGTTCGGCCAAATCTTAATTACTGTTAATCACAATTAACTAGCCAATAAAGTAGATGTAATTAATTGACAATCAAGGGCCAAATGACCATTCTTTACCTCAACAAAACCGGCAAGAATGGATGCAGAGAGAATTCTATAATAAGTAGGGCTTGGTGATCAGAGAGGCTGGAAATGGCCCAAAAACAAAAGAATGTGTCCAGAGGGGAGGATTACATTTATCAGGGCTGCAGACAGAGACGGGATCAGAGAAGGATAACTCACAGAAAGCAGGCTTAGTGGAAAGGCAAAGAAAAGTGGAGGCAATCTGAATAATAAAAGAGCAAATGTATAAAATAGGACAAAAAAAAAAGAAAAGTTTTTTAATTATTTCGGTTGCACTTTGGAACATGAAATTGCTAATTATGTCAACAATGATTCCATAAAATTGTTATCTCCAGAAAAGATTTGCTGTCGCCTTTTACGCCGTGCAGCATTTTTAAATGAATTAATTAGGCGATCACAGTAATTACTGTTTATATTGTTGTTAATGAGCCCAAAGGCAAGCGAGCTGCACTCATCCAAATTACACTCATGAGGCACGGAGCCAAGAAAAGGTCCAAACCAGAGTGCAGCGTGTTGAACATTCCCTGAGTCTCCCTGGTTGAGAGTCATCCGAGAACATCCTGGAACCTTCTGTTTCCTTTTTGACCGCACGTCTTTGACTTTAACACGTGTCATTATTTTTAGAATTTAAAAAAAGGGGAGAAAAACAGCTTTTAAACTTAAATGTCCAACAAAGTCTGCACATTTTGCAGCACCTTTTAATATGCATATAAAACAGAGACCTCAGATCACACTGTCATTTTGCTAATTTTTATCAGCCACCGCTCCAGTCGCTCCTGTCTGTCAAATCTGTCTGGCATTTTCTGTGTGCACCTGAAGCACAATGGCTGAGCATTATAATGGAAAGGTCTTATTGTAAATATGATAATCCCATCAGCTCCTGTAATCAGGTTTGTGAGTTACTGACACACATAGATCCCTGCTGGAGAAATGTCGGTCCTTTGGTTTGATATTAGTGAAAATGTCAAAGCTAGCAAGTAAACAGTGCGGCGGTATTAGAGTGTGTTGTCTGCAAGCAGGTCAAAGCACTTTCACCCTGCAGTCACACACATTAGATGCTGTATGGATAACACTTCTTTCCTTCTTTTCTCTGCTCAAATCAACAACAACATAACATAACAAAACGTATTCTCTCATGGTAACACTTTCTATGACCAAGTCTATAATGAATATAAACATACTCATAATAATCTGCTCATAGCACCGCATAATCATAGTTATAAGGACTCTTAAATACCCTATCTGCCTTATAATAAAAATAATTTTAACACATTATGAAGCATTTCACAATGAATATACAGTCAAATATCAAATAATTTCATAATTTCTGGTCTTTCACTGACTTAATGTTTGGTGTATTATATTTCCCATAGTTGTAATGCATTATAATCTTTTTTTTATAATGCATTATAATGTGGTCACTGTTTGTTATCAGTAAAGTGAAAATATTATGATTATGTCTATGAAGAACTCAACAAAACATAAAGATAAATGGCTTTTACTTTACTTAAAGCAAACAGTGACCACTTAGGATAATTTATAATCACATAACCATGCATTATAACTTATAAATGTACTATGATCACTGTAATCCATACAAAATAAAGACGTTGGGAACGTGTGATGCTGAACTAATTATAATTATATTTATTTTATACCACACATGCAACTTTTTCGAAAAATACCTGTTGAGAAGCTTAAACAGGAAAGTCCAGCACACTTTATTATTTTTCTTTCCTTCAAGCAATTGATCCACTTTAGTATGTGTGTGTGTGTGTGTGTGTGTGTGTGTGTGTGAGTGTGTTGTAAAGAGAGAAAGAGATATATGTAGCACCTGTGTTTCTAGTGGGTCATTCGGAGCTAATGAAGTCTTACTGCTATAAACTCAAAAATGGAAAAGATCTTTCCGTCGCCTTGGTAACCATCATGCTACCCCCTGCCTCGTACACACACACACACACACACACACACACACACACACACACACACAAAATAACACAACTTGTCTGTAAATACTGTGGGCTGCTCTAAAGCTGACTGAGGTTTTGTAAAATGAGCGTGAAAGCAACAATTTAAATGTCCGCATGAAAAAAGCATGGACATGATGAAAATCATACACGTGTGACCTGATGCACAATCCACAGCTGGTTGAGGAACAAAGGAACAAACAAAAGCGTGGATGTTGGTGGCAATGAGCTACTTAGTTTGTGCTCTAGCAGAAGAAAAGACGGGAAAATGTCCCCTAATTTTGCTGATTGAATAAAATGTCACATCACAACAATAAAATATAATAGGCACACAAAACCATATAACCATAAACCATATTGTCATGTCTCTTTAATTCATGTATAAGTCATGATAAATCAATTTTTCTTAACTGCACCTGAAAGTAGCAGAAGGGAAATACGTGTATAAGGGTGCATGTTTATCTGCCATGTGGGGACATAAATCGGTCACACACTCACATTGTGGGGACTAGCATTTTTTGTGACGAAATTGGGACAATTACCAAAGACGATGCGAAAATTTGTGTGACTGCCCCTTAAGGGTCTCCAGGAAATTAATGAAAGTCAAGGTCCCAAAACATGGCTCTGTGTGTGAGTGTGTGTGCAGAAGCTTCAATTGTTAAGACAGAAGTTCAAATGTGTAACATTGATTTTGTTTCCTTGTCGTTTGTCCTATTTTGTGTTCCATGCAGAATGGTAAACATGTACTGCACGAGGTCTTTTGTCAAAAATAATCTCACACATGAAGCAAAGGCAAATGATGCCTGATTGTATGCCGTTTACAGTTGGCGGTTTGAGAAGAAGGTGCGAGCTGAGCTGATTCCAGCCTGTATGTTCGGGCGGGCTGAGGGCCGGGCAGCTGCATCACCGACACGACAACACCACCAATCAGCAGCTCTGATTGAGACGCTGCCTCAAACTGTTCTGACTGGGACCAGATGGAGCACAGAATCCTATTTACAGAGGGTCACACACACTTGCATGCATGTAAGCGCTTGTGCACTCTGCACAAAAAACACACAGAATTATGTACCTACATGCATACACAGACATGAATGCATACATTTTCACACAGATGAGACATAAAAGGAAAAGAGTGATGTGTGTTGTGTGCCTTAGTCTTCAGATCCATCCCCCCACGCAATTAGCATTGTCTTCTTCGTCATTACCCCACCTGCTGTGGGTATATTGTAGACAACACACTGGCTGGGTACGTCTATGCGGGAAAAAAAACACAGTTTAAGTGACTGACTGAGTGAAATGTTGCACTGCAAGCATGATTTAAAATAACCGGAAATGCTGCACGTCAGCTAAAATGACATTGAAATGACAATAATAATATAAATATACTAAACTGAGATAATAGGAAATGCATAAGTTTGCAAACCTCACATTTCCATCCGTAAGAATTGTAGAAGGGAAATGAATTTGCTGAATACAGACGTGCCATTTGATTGCATGCAATTATTGTCATATTCCATGTCAATAACTTTGCTCTCTCTTTCTCTCTCTCTCTCTCTCTCTCTCTCTCTCTCTCTCTCTCTCTCTTTCTCTCTCTGACGTTTATCTAAATAGATGCTCTCTAATTAATGTGTCTGCCGGCCTTATTATTCTTTGAGGGTGATATTTTCCTGTGATGAAAGGCAGAGAAGGTCAATTTTAGACCCATGGGAGAGAGCAGGATGAGCGGAGATGCTGTATGTGTGTCTGTTTACCTGTGCACGTGTGCAATACATTACAGTGATCGGAATAAAAGGGACAGTTCACAACAAAAATCAAAAATACATATTTGTCCTTCATGTAGATTATTTTGGTGTAAGTTTACAAATGTTAGAGGTATCGGCCACAGTGGAACTATATAATTAGGCTTGTGGTGCGCGTAGCTAACCGTACTAACAGCGCTAACAGTGCAAACTATGGCAAACAAAGATGCTGTCGGGCGTGAAAGGCGTTATCAACTGTACCTGCTGTATGAGAGCACTGTTGCTGTTGTTTGCACTATAAGCACTGTTAGCAACCTAGCAGCTTCTAGCTGCTGTCACAAATGTCGCCACGGTGAGAGCCGTGTGGAGGCAATCCCTCAATCATTGATATGCACTGAATTTGGAATTTAGCACCTTTAAGTAAAATAAATGAATCCTTCTTCCATCACTGTTTCCCAGTGGTTCTTTCGAAATAATTTTACATCAACTGTTTTGCTAATGATCAACTGCTCTGACTAGATACCATATGGTGAATATTCATAGTCCTGCATCTCCAGAACAGCGTGTTAATGGCGAGGGAGGAAGGTTCCTTTGAGTGTGGTGAAATGGTGTACCACACATCTGTACTGTCGATACTATAAATAAATAAGGGGAGTTGCCACATTATTCTATTCCCTCTGATTAACTCTTAATTAGGCTAAACTGTACTGCGTAGGGAAGAAATTGTTTTTCATGCAGATATTAGCAGATTAGATAAAAGAGTCCACGAGCATCTGCTGTGTGGGAAGAATAGCTGTGAATTTAGTCTATTACGATCACACATTTATTCTTCGTGCAACCATTGTAAGAGTGTCGGTATTAAAAAAATATTTAGCTCCATATTTGGAGTTGTTATTGTTTAACCTCTTCTTCAGCTTCGAAACAACCCAGGAATGATGTTGACAAATACGGCAGAGCCCAGACAAATAGAATCATGAAAATGGCATGAAGCTTATTTCCTAAATGTGTGAATAAGGTACATCCAGTGGCGCAAAAACTGGCAGTGTTAAACGCTGGTCCGAGGCCTGTAGAACAAGCTGGCATGGTGAGTGCTTGGCTGCTGGCGGTTTTGAACACTGGTCCGAAGCCGAAGCCAAAGCCTAACCCGAGCCTACCCCCAACCCTAACCCTAAAACGAACCCTAACCCTTATTGCCTTGTGCTGCTCAAACAAATCCGCAATTTTTACCAATATTGGATTCACAGGATGTTTATATCACTATGATGATATAATATAAAAATCTATGTTGTATGTGTCATATGTAATATGTTAATATATTCATAATTTTGTATCTAAAATTGTTGCTGAATACCCTTATGACATGGGATAGTTGCGCCTCTGGGTGCATCTATCTGCAGTGTGCATTTTTTTTCTGTCAGTGGAGGATCATACCATTCTGCTTCACAGCCACAGATGGTTTGTCATCCAATGATTAGCTTAAATCAACAAAACAAAGTGCAACAGGCAGCAGATTGTTATTGCCTATTTTACTTCATGATTTCTTCTGTAAGGAATTGCATGTTGCAAGCGGATAAATGTGTGTGGGAAGAAAATGTTGCTGGAGTAGTACATTGTTCTGCAGAGCTTTGTCACCTGTGCAAAATACAGAAGTGTGCTTTATGTTCACGTTTTGCTTTTGTAACAGTAGTCATATCATACGAAACAAAATTAAGCTGAAATGAACAAAGATATCTGTTATATGGCAGCGGCAGCGGGCCATCCTGGAAATACTGGACCAATGTTTATGCCTACATTACATTACATACATTATGTTGTTGTTATGTATAACATGGAGCTTCATGTCAACATTCTCTGCAACTCTAGTGTGTGTATAGTGTATAACGAGAACACCATATAAGCTTAAAGTCCAGAAGAATCCACATTTTTTAAGACCAAATGATTTAATTGAGAACCCAAATGGCCGATATACATCACACATATTAACACAGAGAAAAAATATTAAAGGTATTGTAGGTCCAGTATATCAAAATGAGCCGTTAAAGGTTTACTATGTTAAATTAATCAGTTGCTGTTTGTTAACATAAATCATTCACATTCACAGTTGGTTGAGTGAACTACAGATTGAATGAGGAGAGGTAGCAGCTTAAGTGAGAAAAACAATGTAATGTTTGTATTGTTTCACTGCAGCTACATTCCTGAGCACAAATCAACACACCCAAGTTGTAACATCAAAATAAGACAGAAATGTTTTCAATTTGAACGACAACCAGTTAAGGATATCAGTCCAAAACAAGATAGTGTAGGAACAATTGAAAAAAAAAAGTCAATGGTTTCAGCTTCTAAAGAGCAAAAGATGCAAGCGTACACCTCAAACTTAAAAAAAACACTAATGATGTAAATTGCTGATATAATTTTTTTACCATTTCAGTAAATGTATTTAATCTGACATGAGGCAGAGTAGTAAAAGACAACATTGTCATTTTGGGGTTTAACAATAAACTGCCACCATAGCAGCTGAAAGGGTGCTGTTGTAAAGCTGACCTGACCTCTGACCTCCCGCTGCTGTGGAGCCTCAGGGAACTTGAGATTCAGTTAAATATGTCACCATCATGATTGGGATCACATACACCTGTACAGCACGCTGATCCCCAGAACACCTGTATGCTATCTCATTCGTGCTGTATATGTTCTGCAGTTACTCCTCACTGTTAGCCTCTGAACTCAGCTGCCGTGATAGTGACGGGCTGAAACCCACAATAATGAGACCTGCAATTAACACTGGCTAATCAATGGGGTAATTGCAGAGCGAGACTGGTGGACTGTGAGAGGAAAGTAGGAGTTTGCTGCTGGCACCGTATCGATTTCCCTCAAACCAATTAGTTGGTTTCCACCACATTGGAGTGTTGGTCCCCAGCCATCTGCTTCTGTAAAATACAGAGAGGAGAAAAACATACTGTTGTTTAGATTGTGTGCTGCACAGATCCACTATCTCCTTGTGGCTGCTGATAGAATCTAAATTAGGATCTTCGGCCATAGACAGAGTCTCGTATATTTTGTGAGAAGCACATACTTTGTATCTCACACCATGTTGTGGATGAATGTGACTGTTACATATAGCTGGCTGGCTAACTATGGCTAGAATGGAGCCTTGCTGCTGTATCCGCTGTAGCTAGTTAGCTCATTAAGCTAACAGTAGCTCATAGACTGTATATCAGAACTGGACTTAAACATTGTGAAGTCACTCATGGGTTTGTGGAAAACAGTTTTGAAAACTTCCCTGCAATCAGACTTCTTTTTGCAACAAGAGAAGTCGCCCCCTGATGGCCAGTAGAGAACATGCAAGTTTTAAGGCTCTTTAGCGTGGGCTTCACTTTCCAGAACCCGGGGTTGCCGCCTGCAGTTTTCTCATTGACAGCTGAGCAAACAGTTGATGAAAAATGAAACGACCTTTACTTAGAAAGTAGGTGTGATTGTACTAATTTAATTAGTTATCCATAGGATCCATTTGTTAACATCTTATAATAAAAGCAATCTCTTATATTATATTATATGAAGACGGGTATGCAACTTCCACTCTTGATGAAGTCCTCTTCTGCTCATTATCCTCCCTTTGCTGAGGTGAACACACAGACACACGCAGACACGGTATTGATTTGGAGAGCTATTTCCGAGATGTCTTTTTCCATTCATGCACTAGTAATGTGCAAAAGGCCAGTCTCTCCCCCAAGTGAAGCCATTAATGCATGCAACCTGTCCACCCAACCATAATAATAGAGCCACTTGAGATCAGCACTACAGCCTCCCCCCTCCCCCCTCCCCAAACCCTCTTCTTCTTCATCTCCTTCCAGGGACCACAATCACAAAAATGTATTTTGTGCTTTTCACAGAAAAGCTAAATGGATCTCTAATTATAATGACCTTCTGTGAAAAGGTTGGACCGTAATTGGAAAACAGCCCTAGAGTACAGGCCATCTTCTGTAGAAGTGCTTGGAAAGGAAGAGAGAGAGGAGAGGCAGGGAGGGAGAGAGATGAGGGATTTGTGAGACGGATCGATTTTTGTATCAAAGTGGCAAAATTATAAAAAAAAAAATATTGGAACCTTTGCTTTTGCTCTGTGTCTGTTTCTCCAATCTCTCTTCCAGCTTAAAAACAAGTTATTTATTCAAATACACGGACATAAATGGCACTGTGCTGATGGAATATAAAGACGGGAAAGAATGATGATGAATAGCTATTTTAACAATGAATATTTCACTGAGATCTAGCTTGTGTGTTGTCATATATATATATATATATATATATATATATATATATATACTTTGCTGTTTCTCCATGTTTCTGCAATGCCTCTTTCAGATTAAAATGTATTATTATTATTTATTGAAATGTACAAAAATAATACATTGCATTTGGAGAAATCTGTCCACAGCTGAGGTGTGCATTATTGTCTGATGAGTCTGCCGTCTAATTTAAAGTATTTCCTAGACAGCAAGTGAGCAAGAGAAACAGGTTCACAGAGAAACAACATGTTCTCTAAGGGAAGGGAAAGAAAAGAAAGAGGAGAGGATGGTAATTGCAGCAGAAAATTACAAACTCCTTTCAGATGAGTTGGGCAGCATTTCTTTCCCCAGCCTGCTTTCCCTTCCCCCTTATTTCTGCAGCCAAATTAACACAGGGTGACTGTTTCCGCGCTTTTCATTACCAAACTAATAGATTTTAATCTATTGTTCTTTGCATTCATTTTCCTCCGACTCATCAGAACGTGACACACACACACACACACACACACACACACACACACACACACACACACACACACACACACACACACACACACACACACACACACACACACACACACACACACACACTCTGCTGTCTGTCTGCAGCGTGGTGCTAGCCATCCTTCTCTCTTTTCTGCCTCTTTGAGAAACTATCACAATGGAGCTGCGAGCAAGAAGAGAAAACTGCTTCCTCAAGCACACTCTCTCCTTTCCTTTATTGTCTTCAACAAAGCCAGTTTATTAATCCAAAGGGGAAAGAGAGAAGAGGAAGGCAAGAGAGAGAGAGAGAAAATGGGGAGTAAAGAAGGGAGAGAGGGAGTGGGGCGAACAGAAAGGGAAATCAAAGCAGTTTTGAGTTTCATCTCATTTTTCTTTGAGAACTGAGGGGTGGAAAAAAAAATCAATTATGGAGCACACCTGAATATTATTTCGAGCACCCAGCCACCCACTCGCTGCCCGTCCCCTAGAAAACCAAATTACTCAGCAAACTTATCGCTTGCTGTAGCAGGTCTGGTATTAAAGAAAACAATCAAGCAGGCCTGGATTAATCTCTGACAGGCGCCTTATCTTTAACTTGCACCTTTGTTATTTTCTGATGAGCTGCTCTTTTTTTTCTTCCGCCACATTGTACCATACCTCACTGCCCCCTTTCATTTTCTCTATGGGCCACGGCAGAGGACCTTTCAGTTTATTAAAAAACCCTTTATTTGTGAAGAACAAAGAGGAGGCGAAGGCAAACAATAAGGTCAGGCAATCTCCTTTCTGCCAGCAGTCACTCACCTGTTATTTGGAGTGTTATCAGTGCTGGGGAGGGATTCGCTGTAGGTGTGAGAGACGGACAGGACGGCAGACACTCCTGCTGCTGTATAAGGGGTGAAAAAAAGAAAAAGAAATAGCTGATTGACATATATCAGCCTCCAGCCAAAGACCTTTTGGCTGTTCTTCATATCAAAGAAAAGAGGCCTCTGGCCACTGCACACCTCTGCTGGATTGTTATACAGGAAGTAGAGATGCAGAGGGCAACGCTCCAGAGCTCACACACACATTTAACATACACCTATAAATGTGTGCAAAGATGTACAAATCTGTACACACACACAAAACCATTAAAAACACACACATACATTTATTTATGTACACTCGGTCAGCCCCGGTTGCCGGAGTTACGGCAGCCTCATTTAGCCAGCGGCTGATGGAACTGAATGGAGCAGAGATGCCTCGCAGATTGCTCTTCATTACTCACCACTGCAGCTCCCATCTCCCATCATTTGTCCTTGACAGCCCAAACACAGAAACACCTGTTATAAGTGGACACAGCCAAGTGTCTCATACACACAGTGTCGGGATGATGGACAAGTATGGATTGCAGGGATGAAATGCAGGCATGAATAATGATTTATGTATACGTATGTATGTATGTATGTATGTATGTATGTATGTATGTATGTATGTATGTGTATTCTGCAGCTAAATCTGAAATATTTAATGTTTAAATCAAATCAGAAAACTACAAAAATGACAAACTTTAATAAATTAAAGTTCATTCATTTTATTCATTGAGGATATTAATTATTTGAAACATCTTTGAGCAATAATGCAGAATTAGAAGACAAGTTAAATTGTTTTGTATATGCGATGCAAATATGATTCATTGAGCGTCCACGAGTAAAAGAAAGATGAAGATATATATTGTTTGTGTTTTAGTTACAGTGCATCCCTGTATCTTCTCTGCTCTCGGCCCATCCCATTCCTGCCTTGATTCCATTAAATTCCCGCCGTCCCAATCTGAAGGGTTAAGGCTAGTGACAAGTGTTGCTGTTCACCTTCTCCCTCTTATCTCACTTCTTCCAAAGAGCCTTCCCTCTTCTTTTGCTCTCTCACTCGTTCTTATCTCCCTCCTTCACCTCCTGGACTCTTCCATGCTGAAGAGGAGAAACATACAAACAGAAACAAACGCCCGATCACATGCACTATTATGCAGATGATACACAATTGGACATGACAATAAATGATAATAACATTTTATGTCTAATTCCGTCATATAAAATAGGAACAAAGGGCAGTTATATAGAAATACATTCTACATAACATCTAGTATGTCATATATTCTAGTTTCTATAGGGTTTACGGTATTTAACCAGACAGTGGGTGATGGGAATTGCTCAAGTTGCACCTAAAGTGCTACTTCTAGTTTTGTAAAATGTTATCATTTCATGTCAAATTCATCAAATAACCTTGCTAGGTGGAAAAGACAGAAAATAAACAGAAAAATTAGACTAATGGTTCCATCAGAAGCCATCAGAGTACTTTATTGAAATGAAAAAGTGAAATAGCATTACAATTTTCCACATATGTATGTTTTATGAAAAAATGAATGCATTAATCCAATTTGCATTTTCAAATATGCGTATGGGCGTTCTATGACCATATTCAAATGAGAATGGAAAAGCTGTGACATTTACACAGTGGACAATATTCACATGTGAATTTGAAATCGGAAATTTAAAATGCAATATAAACAATGTAATCTGTAATTTATGCCAGCAATATAATGGCATTTGACCTTTCATTTGAAAAGACGTAACCTGCTGCATAGCAGACAATATTCATAAGCAATCAGCAAAACAGCAGCCCCAGTCTATTGCATTTACATGTCACCATTCACTTTTGGTGTCAAAATATAAAGCTTGAGTTTTTGTTGAAGTACATTATCATTTTAATAAAGTCCCCTATGGGCTTCCATAGTTAGATGCAGGTCGTCTTCAGTTATTATGTTCACAATTCCTCTATTCCCCATAGCATTGCAACTGTGAAACTTTTATTTTTGCTCCAGAATTTAAATCACATCAGAGATAAATGAAACAGGAATCCTAATTGGGTCTCGACAGCTGATTACCAATGAGTTTTGTTTTTTTTACAACTTTAACAAGCAAAGAGGCATACAAGTTTCAATGTGACACATACTTAGAGCAGCAATCCCCCCCGAAAAAACCCCCCTCCATTTGCTAATGGAAACCAGCATACACAAACTTCAGAGCATTTGAATCTCTTTTTTCTCGTCGGGCTCCCTGTAAATCTACAAATGATTTATCTTCATTCATCTGCATTTTCACCTTGTAAAACTTCTCTCGACTTCTTTTTGACAAATGGATTTAGATGAGGCAGTTTTTCACTCTTGACTCACAAAGGATGGGGATACACCCCCCCCCCCCACACACACACACACACACACACACACACACACACACACACACACACACACACTTTTTCTCCTTTAATTTGGAAGAAAAATAGTGATTGATTGAAAAAGGGAGGGAAAAAAAAGAAAACACGTATTGAACAGCTCAGTCGGGTTTGCACTTGGCTGAGCGGGCTCTTCCTGGCTTGGCTGTGCTCTAATGAAGACCTGCAGTTGCCACCGCAGTCTCCTCACAGCACTCACATTTTCTATAGTGCTGGGAGGGAATTATGGAGGAGGACTCATTTCCTTCCCCCTCTCTCATTCACTCTCTCTCTCTCTCTCTCTCTCTCTCTCTCTCTCTCTCTCTCTCTCTCACACTCTTTATCTCCCTGCCTCCACCTCTCCTCCACTCATCATCCTTCATAGTCATTGTGGACCTGTGTGTGCATTGTTTGATGTTGTTCGAGGAGTAAATAGACGCGGCAAACACTTGACACAGTTGTTAAACAGAGAGCATCTAAATGTCTCCTAACTCGACATCAAACACTATGCTAATGTCTGCTGCATTAGTGATAGGGGAGCGCAGCCGAGAGGAGGGAAGCGCGCGCCGGCAACGCGGCACCGAGCGACACATCACAGCACATCACACCTAGCGTACCACAGAACAAGATAATGAATACAGAGCGGGCGGCGTGAAGAGCCTCTTTCTTGGTGCTTGTTGTGTGTTGGAGGGGTTTGGCCCTCTCCGCCACCGCTGATATGGAATAGTTAGATCCACCTCAGGAAGGAGTTTGCCCACTTAATCTCGTATTTGACAAGGCCGATTCGGACCCCCCCAGTGGACTGTTTGTCCAGACAGGGTGATAATTAGATTTTGTTCCTTTATAGTTACCGAGGAAACTGTATCTACTGCGATCATTTTGTTAAGGCGACACACCCCGGGCAAAAACAATCTTTTTCAGGTTAGTTTCACGATTTTGCTTCCATAATATGTGTCCTTTCACAGTAGGGGAAAGAAAACATCCGAAATATACATTTAGGTGTTTCATTTCACTACTGTGTCTGTAGATTTCTCCTAAATTTACCAGATTTTAAACTAGTAATGCAAATGTAGGTAATCAACTGGCTTTTATAGATTGATTTTTAATTATTCTTTTTTTTAATATATATATCTTAGGCCCTCTATGACGTTTGCCCGTTAGTTACGTTAATTTTTTTCACCTGGGGGTGGCATATGGAATAATTACCTCCACCTCAGAAATTACTTTTCTAACTTAATCTTATATTTGACAGAGCTGATTGTTCAGACAGGCTGATAATCACATTGCGGTTTCCTATTTATACCATGGTTACCAAGAAAAATGTATCTACTGCAATCCTTTTGTTCCCAAGAATTCTTCCGTCACAACATTGCCTCCAATAAATTACATAATTTGCTTTGTGTGCTCATGGCAATACGCATGTAGACACTGAAGCATTACACTGCATGTGGTAGTTGATCGCTTTTGGATTTATGTAAATACATTTTGGGAAAGGTTATTTTTGTTTAAGGTAAACCACAATACTTTCCTCCTATTTTCAGACGACAGCTCCTGGAAGACAATCAACATAGTGTTGCGCTCGCTTTTGCACACAAATACTACTGCAACCTTTTTATTAATATAATCTCCACTTTAAAATCTACTAAATCACGGTGTGAAGTGGGCTGGAATATACACATTTTTTTGACAGATAAGTTTGATATAAATGCTCCTTGTAATGTTCATACAACTGTAATCCAAGCAGCTTTGTTCCCTATGAAACATATTTCAACTCAGTATTATATGAGAGGCATTTTTATCACACATAGTTGTCCCTTCATGCTTCATTTTTCAATCTTTGCTGGAGAAGAGTTAAGAATGTGTGTGTGTTTTGTGTACTAAAGTGTGTCCATCGACCTCTGCTGACCCCGGTGTTTTCCTCCTCCATTCTCTGGTGTTTTCCTCAGACAGGACCCACTGAGCTGTCTACTTTGATGCCTGTGTGTGTGTGTGTGTGTGTGTGTGTGTGTGTGTGTGTGTGTGTGTGTGTGTGTGTGTGTGTGTGCGTGTGTGTGTGTGTGTGAGAAAGAGAATTTATGACATTGAGAGTGATGGTCTGACAGGAGGTATGATCCTCTCAGAGAGCTGCTGCTTTCAGACCCCGCTGTCATCCCCCAGTCTACCTTTTTCTCTTCAGAGGGAAGAGGACAATGAGCCTTCCACCTCCCTCCTTCCCGCTAAAGCTCTCTTTCTGAGAACTTTCTTCTTTACCTCTTGAATCCCGCCGTCTCAATGTCTTTCTTTCTGCTGTTTCTTTTCTATGTCTCTCACGCTCTCCTCTCCTTGCTGCATCTGTCTTCTTTGCCAAGGATATTCTAAATCAATTCAGACAGAATCAACATCTTTTCCTTACTTATAACAGAGTAGACAGGGACAAAGACGAGACTTTTACTGTTCTAATCGTGGTCTTTGATGGGAATAATGTCGGTCCACATCACCTAAAGAAAAAAAAATAAAACATACTTTCAATTATCATATAATAAAAATAAAATGACACTGCGGTGAGACACTATAATTTGAAAGTCATCAGGGCATTCCTTTTGAATTTCTCTGCAGTGTGCCACTGTCACTCTGATTGATGTCGAATGGTCTTTCACTGTGGGTTCTGTCTGTGCTGCATGCTCCGTTGTCTCTGGCGCTCGTCAACCCACCGAGGACGAAGACGATGAATTAACCAGTCTCCCCAGTTCCCGGCGCTGCAACCTGAATGGTGATGGATGTGAATAAATGCCCCGTATAAACAGCGGTGGGATTGATCCAGTCGGTTTTGGTCTGTCCTATGTGCCACGTTAGATGTGTCACTCTGATGTGTCTTATGAAAATGCAGGCCATGTCCCCATAGAAGATGGAGGGATTAATGCTTCATACACAGAAAAGGGCATCAACGGAGACCCACATGCCCGGCACACGCTGTCTTTTTACTTAACTGTGAAGATGCAAAGAAATTCTTGCCTCTCTCTTATTTTTTCAGATTTTCACCAAACAACAAGTCTTTGCAATCTCTTCTTGCCTCTGCGTAACAGAAGACATTCACCACACACAGATGCAGCCACCTAGAATCCCTACCTGGTCCCCTGCAGGGCTCATAGATCCGTGATGGATCCCCGATTGGACACTTACGAGTGTGCTGTTTTTATATTGTGTTGTTAAAGGACACACACTAGATGCCGGTGCTGTTGTGTTATACCTGCACATCTAAAATCACACACCGGGGCAGCATTATACCGTCGTTTCAGTGTCTTGGTGCCCATGTTGGCTTTGTGACCAACGTTATGCCTTTGTGCTTTGTAAACTTTTTATTTGAATTAGTACTGAAGCTGGAGGGGTGGACCGCTATCTTCTTGTATGAGCTTTTCTTCTGTCCTGCTGTGTCCCAGGGAGGCAGATTTAGTGAATGTCTTCATGTTGGTTTCATGTAGGGTTAGCCAGCACTTTTCTTCAGGAGATATATTATTCTGTGTGTTGTTTTGGCCTGGGTTCACCCTGTTATATTGTTTTACTTTGGCATTAAGAGGGAATGACCTTTCCAACTTTTGGGGGGTTAAGATACACAGAAAAAGAATAGAAAACTACAAAGACGGGTCACATAAACACAGGACAAATTGGGCCGGAAACTACAAAATAAATTAGGAAACGGACTAAACGAAATCTATTTCAATTATTTAAATAGTCAAAATCATGGACAGCTTCAGGATGAGGGGAGAGACAATCTTATCCTACGGATGCTAAATACTCTTGAAATGCCATTCCAGCTCAAAGCTGATGCAAAAAAATAACAAAAATCAAAACCTGAGGGTGCTGCTTTGAGAAATAAAATGGAAAAAAGACCAAAGCAAACAACAAATGTATACACCAGCAAACACGGCAGGAATATAGACACTAGACCAAGGTAGACGACGTAAACCCAGACACTGGAAAACACAGATTAAATACACAAGAAAGTAATTAGGCAAGAAGACACAGGTGTGCAGACATGAGGGCAGGCTGGAAACTGATTGATGGAAACAACGGTAACAGAGCAGGATTAGTGTCGACAACTAAACTCAAAATAAATACAACTGATCCAGCAGTCAAACAACAACCTTTCCACAAAAATGGAAAAGACTATCGGAAAAAGATAGGAAAAGATTATATTAAGTGACAGCCAAGAAAAGTGAAGAAATCTGAAGATATTAAGACAAATTGTGCATCCTCCCCCCACGCAGTGTAAAACAGCAGCAACAGCAGAAATGCATCCCACTGACTTCCAGTGTGTTTCTTGTTTTAATGTGTACATCAGTTGGATTGACTGGAGGATATTCCTGCTGCCATGTCTGCAAGCTGGATGGTTCTTCACCTCGCAAATCCTTTTACAAAATTCAAATGAGTCCTTTTGTCTGTGCTGTTGCATTATTTACATCGTTTCCCAGTTTGGACAAATTTGTAACGCACTCCTAATTTGAACAGAAGCTTAAGAGATTATTTTTTATTTCAAGAAGGGAATCAAATGGAATACAATCCAGACAGAGAAAATGCAAAATGTTTTCAGGTGAAACTGAATGCAAAATGTTTGTCAGCTTCTTCCACTCCTCACATTGCATTGGGTGATGATTCATGAAACGTAAACATAAAGTGATTATGTGTGCAAAAGCTCTGCTCGTCCTCTCTGACATGGTGATTTATATTAGCTTCTTCCTCCACGCAGTTTGTTTCTCTGGTGATCCGGCAAATAAATACATATATTTGAACATGTCCAAGCCTGCACACTGTTACCCTTCAGGCCTTTGTTAACTGCCACACTCCATCACTACCGCTGATGTTTAGGTTCATGCAGTATCATCTCATCTACAAGGACAGACCTCATACTGAAGAGACAGACTGGACACTAAACAGATCCAGAAAAGTAGAGCTCATACTTAAAGTTCAGTGGCAGAGTTTCTGCTGTGAAGACCTGACATTGGACGGCATCTACATACATATTGCCCAGAATTCACTATTGTATATCTGTAATACCAAAGAAAATCTGTCTTACATTTTTTCTTCATAATTGTTTATACTTTATGTAGAATACACATTTTTTTTGCTGCTGACTATTTTACAAAATAAAGAATGAAATGATGATGAAGATGGGTTTGCCTTTTAAAGGGATAGTATTATAAATGGGAGTTTTTTTCGTATTTCCAAATAGGCAATCTGAATAAATTGCAATTGCCCATTCTCTCCATTGCATACTTCCTCCATGAAGAGCTAATCTGAATGAGACAGAGGAACACTTTCCTGTCCAAGATGATTGGAGTAAGTCTGCTGAAGCTTGCTTATTTTCTGGTTGCTCTGTACTTATGATGAACCCCGTAAACAAACAAACAAACAAACCAATCTGAAGAAGCAGACTGTCTTCTGTTTTGGGGAGTGAATCAGCTGTCTGTCACCTCCTGCTCTTGTAAACCCGCCCTGCATCGCCTCCTCCTCCTCCTCCTTCCTCAGTGGGGTTAATGGCTGCTGCGACCGCCATGTTCAACACATGCACCCACATTTGTTATCCCTCATAACATCGCTATACTTTATTTAGGCTTCAGAATGAGCGTGATTTTCTATAAAATCTAACTTGGTGCATCTTTAAGGCTCCGAGCTGAGGAACTAAATCTGGTCCACCAATCATTTTTAAAACGACGTATTCAAATTTAGGCCAGGCTGAAACGGGAGAATGAAACAGATGATGTGAGACCAGATCAAAACAAGAAAACAGAAGGACTGAGTAGAGACTGCAGTGTGTTTCAGGCAGACGGAGAGACAAGAGGTGAGAAAGATGGACAAAGCAGGGGGCAAAGGAGCGAGACAGCTGGTGGGAGAGGCCAAGCAGACACAGAGAGAGACTTATTACAGCCGCACACTAATTACAATGTACTCACCAACACTAACAGGCACGCGTCCCGGCCACAACACCCACACCTGAGACCTGCCATTGGCCAAAAGGAGGGCTAATTTCAGCCAACGGGAGGTCTGCAGAGAACCATTAATAAATAACGATGCCCCTGGATTCAGACATGTGCACCTGCGCCAATTAACAGGTTACTAATTGGCCGGCACAAAGCAGGGTATAAAAAAGACGTCTGTTCGCCTCAGCACACTGATTGATCCATGGGGGAGGGGAAGTGTGCTGTTGTGTGTTGGTCAGTTCAAAAAGTAACACATTAGTCATCGTTTGTTATGTTGCTGAAATTGAAAGGCAGCTAATATTTTGGGAAATGCCGTCTTTCTGAGAGTTAAAGCCGGGGGAGTGAAGAATAATCAACATGAAAATATGGTGTGTATATTTTGCAACTATTCATACCGGCAATACAGTTTTCTATCCTGGTTCAGACTCCGTGTTATTGTCTTGAATATGACTGTTCCACACATGACTGGTTGATTTGATATTCTGGTCTTTTTCTGAAAGCTCAGGACAATCCACCTTGGAGCGACCTTCAGCTCAACCGGTAGAGCGTGCACCACATGTAGGCTGAGTCCTTGGCAGTGTCCTGTAGCGTCCATGTGTCTCTGTAATAAAATGAATAACTAAAAAAGAAAAATCAAACCTCGCTCTGGAACAAAATAATCACTTTTTGGCCATGTAATATTCACATACTGGCTAGCCAGGCTAGCCATTTCCCCCTGCTAAGCTCAGCTAAGGTAAGCTAAGCTAATAGCCTCCCAGCTCTAGCTTCTAGCTTCGTTGAAGAAAACAAATTCTCTCTAACTCTTTCTCTTTCAATTGTAGTATTTCCCAAAAAGTCTCAATACTTATTTTGTATTTATAAAGACTCGAATGATATGTATTTTAATGTTTTACACTCACAGCTCTGCCTGTTATGCTAGCACTATGTAGAATTTGCACTGTGAGCACCTTGACAAATAACATGAACATAAACATACGTTATCTATCTATCTATCTATCTATCTATCTATCTATCTATCTATCTATCTATCTATCTATCTATCTATCTATCTATCTATCTATCTATCTATCTCATGCTCGGCACACCACAAAATTCATCCTATCTCTCTTTTCTCTCTTCTATCCTCCCTTAATCTCGCCAACTCTCCTTTTTGCTCCCTCTCTCCACCTCGCTGTATCCCCCTGTCACCCTTGTCTTTCCCTCTGCAGCTGCACACTTAAAGACCCTCGCTGCATTATCCCCGTGATAAAGGCCTGGGCAGGAAGCAGGGTGGCAGAGGACGGAGACAAAGACAAGGCTGCCGCCGCCACAGCAGCCTTCAAACCTCATTAACTTTTGTCTTGTTGCGGCAGTCACACAAACACACAGTCCCCCCCACACACACACACACATTCATGTAGCTCACAAACATACGTGCACACGAACGCCCAGCCACCCACTCCCATACTGTACGTGCAATTACAGACAAATGCATTGTGTTGACTGACTCAAACACACACACACACACACACTGCTCTTGTTATCCAGCTGTCTATCTTTGGCGCTCCAACCAATTTATATGATAAACCCCGTGCAATATTGCTGCCTCAGATGTTTGCTTTGATTGTCATTGTGGCCATTCTATTTTGTACACAACTGTTTCTGTTTATCGAATCAAAACAATTAAATAAATTCACTAATACACTGATTTCCACTCACGCGTTGCTCGATGACGTGTTAAAGTGAACGAGTCAAATTGCGCTGCGTATGGAGATGAGTCAGAATGTGTCCGTGTCTGCTTCAACAGGCCGGTTTGCTTGTAAACGCACGTTTTCAGGGCTATGACAGTCGCCGTCTGCCCACCTTGGCAGCAACCGCACTGCTTGCAGGCTTTTCTCCAACAATAATCAATCACAGTCATATTGTTGGATGAATGCAGGTTACTGAGCGCTGCGGCTGATACTGGGTGGATACCTTAGTACTGACTGGATGAATCATTCAGGGAAATAAACAAGTGCTTGTCATTTTGTCAAAATGCTAGACTACTCAATGAAGTGACCACATGTAGGTAATGACCCTCAATGCAAACAAGATGAAACCCCAAAAAATGATTAGTGAAATACAGAAGGAAGTTAAAAGGGAAGAGCTTTTAAGGAAAGAGCTTTAAAGTTTGCCTCCTATTCACATCGGAAGCCACTAGGCGTTTAGTGTCTCGCTCAAGAACACTTGTGGACACTTGTCTGATGACGGCCTCTGAGGTCAAGTATTTCTGGGATTCAGATACCGGACGGGACTTCCTTTTCCCTGCGCTGCTCATTGTTTACAGTCAGATTAGCAACTTCAGATGTGAGGAGTTGGAGCTGAGAGACGACTTGTTTGACGTGTTTGATGACGTCTATGACTGGATTGTTTCACCAGTAGCTAGTTTACAAGCTAATAAAAGTGGTGGGTTCCCCATGTTTTCAGCCTCATATGCTCTCCACACGGACTGTTAACCTCCATTCAACCAACGTCTGCTTGAATGTGATGAGTCAATACTACAAAAACCCAACCACAAACAGTGACAGTAGGCTTTTCTAATAAATATAGTGGATGGATTTTATTATGTAATAATGTGGGAGGAAAATCATGCAGAGAGGGGTGGATATATATTATCATTTATCAGAATGAGATCCTTTATATATATACGATGTGTCATTTATATCCTTAGTTGTAGATCATCAGTGTATTTTCTTGACAGATTGAAACTATCAATGCAGGATTGCAAGTCAGCTGTGCGTCTGCGTGAACAGCCAGATTGGTTTACATGGCCACCAAGGAGATAATGGCATCCTTACAGTGACATAGTCGTGGCGGCCAAATATGTTTCAGAAACTGTTCTGTTTTCCAGTAACATTCTGTCCCTCCTCCAAACCTGTGTGCAGACATGAGGTGATGATGTTGAATGTGCTTCTTCCTGAGAACATATTAGATTTCAATCCATCAGAGTTGGTGCAGGCCGGTCCGTACTGTACAGCAATTACAAGTACATACAGTAAAAATCACAGGAGGGGGATTTAAAGGGGGTGCCAGGGTTGTTTGTGCCACTCAGTCACCCGCTAATGAGTAATCAACTTTCACAGCTTGAGTGTTGGGGTGGTAATTCGGGTTGCACACCATGTTCCCGAACCGTGGAGTAGCGATTCATTATCATGAAGATCTGTATAATCAAACAATTAGTGGATTTCTTCTCATCAACAAGGCCTGCTCCCTGTCTGATGTGCTCGTCGTTGATGTTGGGGGGGGGGGATAGTCGCTGACAACTGGCTGCCTCCGTGACGTTCCCTGGCTGTTTTCCAACTCGGGGGGCGTTGCGAGGGTTAACCAGCCCTGATGGATGCTCACACACTCTATGGATGTGAGAACTGAGAGAGAGAGAGATGAAGAAAGAAAGAAAGGCATCTAAATGTGTCAGCCCTTCTTACTTCTCTGCAGTCTGCGCTTCTGAAAACAGATGCATTTAAATCTTTATAGAGCTGGGAATTAAAAACAAACATTCTCACAAGATAGTACATTTTTAATATGTGTTGTCATTTCTCCTGCAACCAGCTTGGATCTCTTTTTGGGTTCTGTCGCAAGGTCAAAATATTCAAAAGCTTCGGATGAATCACACCTTGATCTCATTTCTTGAAATATTCAACATAATAATGTATCATTTTCATACAGAAGAGGTCCATTTTATTACAATCTGAAGGCAACAATCGCTCGTCTCAACACCCAGAGAGCGCTACGTGTTTGTTGGAAAGAATTGCTTGGCACACAATATGTGATGTCTTTCATGTTTGCAGCAGCACAACAGTAATTTAGTTTGGAATAAACAGGAAAATTACAGGAAAGGAGATACAGTAATTCCCATAATGAGCCACGGTGGCTGAACAAACAAAGATGATATTTTTAGATTACACAAACTAAAAACTGTGCTCTGACAGCACTGAATGGGGCCTTATAGGTTCATAGAAAATCTACAAAAAAACATTATAGTCACAAAGGCAACATAGTTGGACAGACAAGCAGAGAAATCCAATGCATAACATCTTATAGAAATAGAGGAATACGATTTTTGACACACACACACACACACACACACACACACACACACACACACACACACACACACACACACTGAAAGACAGAAACATACATAAACATCTCATAAGATGAGACTGAATATGGTCTGAAAACTGCTTATACGGTCCTTTGAACCATCACTGGGTTGTTGTTGAATTTTGACTGAAAGAATAATTTCAATTCACTAAATTCTAATATTTATTTTTATTATAATAATAAAATATTTATTTTCCTGACTACCAATGTGGCGCATGACCACTTACATTGTAGCCGACGAGCTACCAACGGCTAAACAGGTCATTGGACACCGTTGTCAAACACACAACAGATTCATGACACTTAATGCCAGAAACAAGAAAATATGTTATGTGATGAAAAGTGATGTAATCATCATGGGTCATTTCTAATGAAACATGGAACAAACAATGTTTACATCGTCTATACCACCCAGGAATAACCTTAGATTTTCCTGTAGATAACATTGAAATGGCTCTCACTTGTCAGAGCGGACCAACAGGGTCAGAGTTAGTTACATGGCCTCATTATACCTTGCTGATTGTGCAGGTGCTTGGCTGGAGTGAGTGGGTCGTTAGTGGGATTGGAAGCACCTGTGCCTGTTGCTTCTTAAGCAGACGGTTTTACCACAGAAGCAAATGTGATGCAACACCTGATGTACACCTCTCTAGGCATGGGATGAGTCATGTCACGATTATCCTGTCAAAATAAAAGAGCTTCACAATATTAGATTATAGTCATCAAAGCATGATTGAAACTATTAAACATAGTGGTGTGACTTTATATTTATATTTTTTTATAGTCATTATTTGTATATCGTCAAAAAACACATCTTTTCCTGGAGAACTTCCTTTTGTAGTGAAAGTGTAGTTTTGTATCGAGATAGCAAGATCTAGAATGTTAACAAAATAAAACAGGTGACAACTGCAGATATGTGACAACTTAACCTCAAAACAGAGCATGACAGTTTGACCCTGCTTGCTTAACTAAGATTGTGGCCTACTGGCTCAAGTTATGCACTTATAAAATAATATTCTCATATATAAAATTCTGTGATTATTGGGGAAATTTTTTTGTAATTGTTGCTTTACATGTTGCCTAAAAAAATGGAATAATATCCAAAAGGTTGCCAACCATTGCTCTACTGTATTGGAGAAATACACCTATTTATTGTAACAGAATACAATGCTTTCACAGCAATGCTCCGTATGAGCATAATAGCCTACAGAAGGGCACTTTTCCATTTTCCTAAATTAGCATCAAAGTATCAAATTAAAAGATGAGATCACAGAACCGCCCGCAATTTACTGTGACCTCGGAAGACAGGTTTAGGCTAGTCAGTCATTGTTTAGTTATTTTTTTGTGGTCTGTGCCATTAAATCCCCAGGGAATATACCAAGCTGTATGGTGATTCAGTCATGAGGCACTAGTGCACTGTTACCAACTGTATTTGTAGCTCCGATAATGTAATCAAAACCTTCACACGATGCCTCTTTATTGGCTTTGCATGAAAACAATATCAATCTCCGCCAGTGAATAATCCACAGCCGAAATCAAATTTGTTTGTCTCTGTTGTGATGAATAGTATTTCATAAAGTGAACAAACCTCCCCATTATTCCTACTGCAGAGTGTGTTGCCAATGACATTACACTGTATATTACTTATCTGGGGAAAATAGGCTAGCTGGGAGACATTATGCATATGATAAATACATAAATAATGTATTCAGTCAGAGTTACCATATTAGGGTTAGCCATATGTGGGCTTTGTGTGTGTGTGTGTGTGTGTGTGTGTGTGTGTGTGTGTGTGTGTGTGTGTGTGTGAGAGAGAGAGACTATGAATGAGTATTGATGAGGTTTGCAGGTCTGATGTGTTTGAGAGCAAGAAAGAAAATGAATAAATGCATCATGGCTGGCTATATATGTGATCTGTGTAGCATTACAAGGCTAAAATTCTGCCATGACACAAAATCAACAAAAACATGAATCCCAAGGCACAGTCTCTGAACCTTTCAGAAATACCTTTGAGACTATCTTATGACTGGTTGTGTCCAAAGAAAACAATAACATATTAATCCCTGCAGCATCATCTCAAAGATTATTTTTGTGTCTTTTTTGCCTTGATTGGATAGAAAGCGGTAACTAAGAATGGGGGAGGAAAGTGGAGCCTACATGCGGCGCCCACCACAAATAATTTAAAATGCGACGAAGAAAGAGAACCGGTGCAAATAATATGAATGAATAATGACTCCTAATCACACTGTCATGGCTTACTGGGACAGTTGAATAGACTGGGGCCAATTTTAAACACTCAAGGGGACATTTTTGGAAATATAATTTTAATTACAGATATAAGAATGGTACAAACAAAGTCTAGTTATTGAGAGGGCAGATAGCCGGCTTTTGTTACCTTTGGGCGGGACCAGGCTAGATGTTCCCCCGTTGGCAAGAAAGTGTATTCCACACAATGTTGAACTTACACAACTTACTTTGAAGTGACAGCGAGGGAACCTTTAGAAACCCTCTCATTTTACTGCAGCAGGGTCTGATGGCTTGTTCCTCCCAGTCCTGGTTCTGGTTCTCCAGAGTCTCCTTTCCCTCTAGCAGTGTGGTCTTGGCTCCCATGGGGTTGGCGCGGCAGCAAGACGAGGCTTTGCTCCTGGCTGGAAGAGGAGCAGCTGCCAATCTGAAATTGGCTATTTCCAATAGAAATAGCCAATCTTATCGCTGATCCCAAGACTGTATAACCAGCTAAAAGTTCCTTGTCGTGACTTTGATGCAAAAGAACAACCCCATTTACAAAAATTACACCCATGTACAACTGAATGTATGGAAGCTTATTTTGGAGCATTTGAAAAAAAAAATCCAGTAGCTATTTTTCCCACTTTTAACTTATAATGATACTATCTTTTGAAACATTGTCAAAATTATGAGAATATAAGTCATGAAATGTAGGTGTAAATGGTTTGAAGAACCCACAAAAGTTTTATCAACATAATGATAAAATATTTCTTCATAACATGTATTGCATTTAATGTTGTATTATATCATTTTAAGGATGAAAACGTTTTTATGGTATTTTAAGGGAGTTCATTAAGGTCTTGATTTTATATATATATAGAAAAAGTCAGTAATTACTTCAAGCTGCTGGGGCTTATTTCATTTTAAATTTCCCCTAACCCTAACCACATGTTTTATAGCCTAAACCTCAAATGTGGGCTGCAAGGCATGAACCTATATATGATAATATAGCACCTAAAGATCTCTGAATACTTGTCAAATACAAAGTTTGTGACAAAATGGTGTTTGAATTGTTTTAAACCTCCAAGAAGATCATTGAAATTCCTGGAAATGATCATAACATCAAGCTATACTGATTATTAATAATGTATTTTAATACCCACCTTGGCCTCTGTGCAGAGTGCACCTTGAGAGCAGCCTCTGCAGTAGACTCAAGGAGACATCTTCTATCAACCAGGTGTGTGTGTGTGTGTTTGTGTGTCTTTTATCCCCTCTTTTTTTCCTCATCTCAATAAAAGTTTTGGTTGTATCAGCACAAATTAGCATTGATGGTACCTAGCTAATCTCACACAGCTGCAGAATGGAGCATTAGGGAGAGGGTGCAGGGCCCCGGCCCATCTGTGGAGGGACCGACTCACGGTCCCCTGAAACCAACATCACTTTGGCCTTGTCAGATGGTCCCCACAGTGTGGCTTACTCTGTGTGTGTGTGTGTGTGTTTGTTTGCGTGTCACATTACCTTACAGAAAACCTTGTGTGTGAAACTTGAATGTGGGGAGTTGCTGTAATGGCGGATAAGCAAGTCTCTCTTGACCCACACAGCTGTGATCAAGGTGCTTTTAACAGAGATGACAAATTATTTCGCCGCACATTTCTCATGAATTATAGCTTTTTCTACCTGTGTTGTGGTTTAGCGTTGACACTTTTTCTCCCCCATCGGTCCCACTAGGCTGATTATTCTTCTCGTCAGCTCCCTTCCTCTCCCCTGCCTTCATCGCTGCAGTGTCGCTGTTTGCTTTTTAACCAAGTGGCAGTCTGATGTTTATGTGGCGTGGTCTGAGGTCCGTCATCCGTCTTGTTCCTCAGCGCGTCTGTCTCTGTCTCTTTCCGTGGCCTGTGCCCTGTCATGCTGCAAATCAGCAGCTGTTAGCGCTTTCAGACCGGAGCAGAGAGTTAGAAGATGAGGAACGATCTTTCCATTCCAGTTCACATTACTGAATGGTTGTTTTACACGCTACACTTACTTGACACGTCTGATTAATAGTGTCATGGAAATACATTTTGGGTGACATGCAGAAAGCTGATGTTTTACCGTGTCGAGGGCAGCGTTTCAGTCGACTGGCTGATGGCCGCCTGGTTTTGTCTTTGCAAGCCAGAATCCCATCCGTCTTACGCACACAATAATGACATTGTATTAAGATTCAACATCACTATATTGTCCTCTCTACCAATTCTACATCTACATCTTTAAGCCGAGCGTCGCCATGTCCATTGTGTAGTAGCCCCGGTGAGTGCGGCGCCAGTGGCTGGACAGTCCAGACGATAGCAGCTGATACCCTGTCAACACTGACGGCCATGTCACCATCACAAAGGAACCATGAGTAGGAGGGAAGTGCTTCCACCGCACAGGTCACACAGATACAAAATGTGATTTCTAAATTCCATATCGAAAAAATATAAATTTAACCTTCTAGAGTGAGAAAGTAATTCAACGGGGTGTCTGGTTAAACATTAATCCAATGATTTAACTATAAGTAGCTCAAATCAAGCAATTTGATTGGTTCACAGATGTGATACACACATACCACTGCTATGATATCTTATTTCTTAAAACGTTAGTCGAATGTGTTGTCATGGTTGCTTAGCGACAGGGAGCAGGTTACAGATACAAAGTATCAAAGTTAGCTGCTGAAGCTACACAATGGCAACGTTTAAGGTTAACTTGTGTGGAGAAATGGATTGAGAAGTGCATATCTCCAGAAAAAAAACGATCTCGCTTTTCAGTGGTTGCACACTAAAAAGCAACATACATGTTATATAAACACATCGGCAATAAATGAAACATAATTAATATAATGCTTGCCTGTGATGAAGAAGGAAATATGCTAAATCCTATTCTAAGTTCCATAGCAACTGCCTCTGTATATGCAGGCAGACCAGGATGGCCTAGTGAGCTTTATTATTTATGAATAAAAAGATATTTCAATTAGAATGTGTCTACAACCTTCATGATGCCATACTCAGTGATCGTTTTATAAAAGCAATATCTTTTAGTGTCGAGCCAAACAAAGCCCCTGGGGTGTGATATAATCGCAACATACCACGGCCTGTCATGAGCTGTTGCTTAAAGAAGCCTATGGTACGATTATGAAAAATATGAAAGATGTCCCTTATTTGATCCTTTTCAGGCAGGACACATGGTGGGCTACAATATGTGAAGGATAATGGAAATTGTGCTCCATCTTCTCCACCTTGGCCTTCTTTTGTCTCTTACATGTGAACTAGATTGAATGTTTACTGTATGTTGACATCGTGGAGCCGTAAATATGCACCCCTTTGTCTTTTCTTATTCAGCCTTCATAGCCTCCAACATTTTAAAATTAATAGTAATCATTACGTAGGACAAGATAAAGAAAATAATATTTTCTATTATGTGCAATTTATATTTAGAATTTTTAATGTGCTGAATTGAAAATGTGGACCATGTCCATTGCTTCCACATTAGTCTCTACGTGAAGACAGCTGAGCCGATGGTTAGGTTGATGGCGCTACACTTCAGCAACGATGCCATGGGTCGGACGACGTTATCAGTGCAGCTATTAGCTAGCCAGACTGGCACAATCACGTGTACTAAAAGGCATGTGTAGCCGTGTCAACAAAGCAAGGTCATGCTGGGATAACAACACACACAAAGGGACAGTGACTTCATTCTTTGCTCAGGTGGACATTACTCCACTATATCTTTACAAAGCAAATAGTTGTTTGAGTCTATGTTAATGATCTGAAGCTGTATACATACTTTAATGATACAATAGCATCGGAATATATACTGTAATTCACTCTAGAAAAATAAACACTCGTCTTCTCTCTGCTGGACTGGATATTTTCTTGTGGATGAGTATCTTCGTATTAGTGCTGTAACTGCATCGTTGTTACTGGAATCATGTTATTTCAGCACAACAAATTGATATTTAAAAAAAGCAGTGCCAACTCTAACCCCAAACCACTGATATAAGATCTTCAAAATAAAAGCCTTTACATCAACTTGCTACTAATGTTGGCAACACAGATGCTATCGATTGCTGATTGTGTGCTAAAAAGTTTGATCTAAACGAAGCACTACTTTAAATGTGGTTTGCAGACCTCTTTCACCGTAAAGTACCCCCCGCCCTCCATCCTTGCTCAGCCCTTCACCATCCACAGAGACCGTTAAGTTAATGAGACCTGAGGTAAAGGCGGCTGCGGCAAGCTGCTCCCTCTCTTTCCTCCCTCGACCGTCCCCGCCATCTCTCTTATTCTTTCACTCCTGTTCTTGCCATCTCTTCTTCTTTCCCTCTCCTCTCCCCCTCTTCCCACCTCTAGATTTATTAGTGGACGCCTGTTGTTGTCGCCAAACTTGTGCCACAGCAGCAAAAGCTCTGCTACTCGGGCGACTCAGGGGACAGACATTTCATTTCCGCCCTCTTAACGAGTTGGCGGTGAATGTGTGTTAATATGTGTGTGCGTACGGGAGCTATGATGGGAGCTGGTTCATGTGTGTGTGTGTGTGTGTGTGGGGGGGGGGCTTCATCGTTATCCTCCTCCTCCTCCTCCTCCACACTCTCAGACAGAGATAATGGGGGAGCTGATAGCAGCCTTGGAGACTGCTGTGGCTCCAAGCACAGATATGGACCGATAACGCTTCCACCAACTCGCCTGCTGCTGCTGGTGTGTGTGTGTGTGTGTGTGTGTGTGTGTTTAGATGCGGATGTACATGTAGTCCTGCTGTAACACATATACGAATGTGGGTGTCTCTGCTCATTTTTGTGTGTGAAATCTTTCATGTGCATGTGACTTTGTAGTTGCTTGTGCCTTCTGTATAATTTGTATTTGTGTGTGCATTTAATTCTATGTTTGTGTGGAGGTGTGTGTGTGTGTGTGTGTGTGTGTGTGTGTGTGTGTGTGTGTCGTACATCTGTTTCTCCAAAGTGAGTGCATGTGGCTCTCTCTCTCTCTGAGTCTCTGCAGCCTCCTTCATCCCACCAGACATTCCTGCCTCCTTTTTATGGGCACAGGAACAGCTGGCCACCCCAGTAGGGCATTCTCACAATGAGACAATCACAATAGATGAGCCTGGTTGCCACACACACACACACACACACACACACACACACACACACACACACACACACACAGGAAAGCACATACAGTATGCAGAGACACACCCTCTCCTGGCTATTGCTAATATGTTTCCTGTTGTGCTGTTGTGTTACAGTGCCATCGGGATACAACAGCCAGAGTGGTTTACCGCTGCAAACGCGTTCATCATCATCGTCGTCGCTCCTCTCTGGTTTACTTCTGAAGAAACACATCGCAAGCGTCAATCTTCCTGTTCTGACGTTAACTTTTTTCATCCCCCCTTTTTTTGCCCAGACGACTTTGATGAATTGCAAAAGGCGAATCTTTTTGCTGTACTTCACACAATCTCCTCGTACGACAATCACGTCCTGACAGTTCAAATGAGAAAATGATTAATAGGCCTTGTGATTAACATAATGAGTTATTATCCAGGACAGAGAAATTATTTCATCAAGCCAGGCTATATTTATCTTTGTTCACCTATGCACCTGTTCTGCTCATTTCACAGCGCTTTATTGCATGTGAGATTATGGTCCCCCCCCCCCCCCGCCCCCCACTCCCATTTGTGGCCATATGCTGATTAGTTTTGAACAGTGGCAATGTGATTAGCTGTAAATTGTTTCCTTTTGTACGTGAAAATGCATATTTATGAGTGCCTATACTCAGCTTTGAAATACATTTCATAGTAGCTTACATTTCTTCACACAGATAGGTGCAACACTAACATTTGCTCTACTTCAGCTTTCACCATGTAACAGACTGTTTATATGGGTAACGGGCACAAAGAAATGGCTGTTTTGATTATTTGCATACAATATGTAAATTTGGATGAAGAGGTGTGTACTAATTAGATGCGCTTTTCCTCACTAATTTCACAGCGGAAGGTCGATTTACGCGGAGTCTGACAAAAATAATCCTGATGATGTGATTTGATGAAAATGTTATTGCAATGCATCATTTTCACTTTTGCAGCTTGACCCATAACTAAAAAAACCTGGATACCTTCTTCTTCCATTTGACCCATCTTTTTTAAAGATCTATCACGGCTTCCCGAATCATTTCTTATGCACCAGTGTGCGACACACTCAACTGTAATTATCACGTCACTTCCTGAGAGCCTTGTTGCCGGTTGGAGACGCGTAACCATGGTAACCCATGCCAATGTAATTTGTGAGAACTGTAAACTCTGAAGTAATTAAAATATATATTACACCCAGCAAAGTGGAATCCTATTACTTAGACTTGAATTGAAGCGTTATTGATGTTACATGTCCGCCATTGTCTGTTATGAATGCACTCACCACCACATTGCATTGTGGGATATTAATGCCGGGGTAGTGTTTGCATATAATAATATTTCAACTGAAACGGAATGTAATTCACACACTATTGGTTGCATACTAAGGCTTTGGAGATACTAAAACATACTGTTTCAGTGTACTAAACCCTGAAACATCGGTTGCTAAGATACATACAGGCTGTGTCCGCAATAACTCGCCACTCACTGTATAGTGCGTTCTCCATGTTGTTGTGCTGTCCCAATGTTTGGTGAAAATTATTATACCCTATATAGTAGACTTAAAGCATTCCATTATTCATAGTCATCTTGAAAAGTATTATGGTGGTCACTAACCAAGAATTATATACCATCATGCATTGCACTGAAGGAAAAATTACAACCTCTACGTAGAACTAGAAGTCCTCTACGTAGAATTAGAAGTTCTCTAGGTAGAACTAGAAGTCCGCTAGGTAGAACTAGAAGTCCTCTATAGAACTATAAGTCCTCTATGTAGAATTAGAAGTTCTCTAGGTAGAACTAGAAGTCTTCTACGTAGAATTAGAAGTCTTCTATGTAGAACTAGAAGTCCGCTAGGTAGAACTAGAAGTCCTCTACGTAGAATTAGAAGTCTTCTACATAGAATTAGAAGTCCGCTACGTAGAACTAGAAGTCTTCTACGTAGAACTAGAAGTCCTCTACGTAGAATTAGAAGTCCTCTATAGAACTATAAGTCCTCTACGTAGAATTAGAAGTCTTCTACGTAGAACTAGAAGTCCTCTACGTAGAATTAGAAGTCCTCTAGGTAGAACTAGAAGTCCTCTACGTAGAACTAGAAGTCTTCTTCTTGGAACTAGAAGTCCTCTATGTAGAACTAGAAGTCCTCTAGGTAGAACTAGAAGTCCTCTAGGTAGAACTAGAAGTCCTCTACGTAGAATTAGAAGTCTTTATACGTAGAACTAGAAGTCTTCTACGTAGAACTAGAAGTCCTCTAGGTAGAACTAGAAGTCCTCTACGTAGAACTAGAAGTCCTCTAGGTAGAACTAGAAGTCCTCTATGTAGAACTAGAAGTCTTCTTCTTGGAACTAGAAGTCCTCTATGTAGAACTAGAAGTCCTCTAGGTAGAACTAGAAGTCCTCTATGTAGAATTAGAAGTCTTCTTCTTGGAACTAGAAGTCCTCTATGTAGAACTAGAAGTCCTCTACGTATAGATGTGAATGACTGAGTGATTTCAGACACACCAACCACGGTTGGCTCATACTGGAATAGTGACGTGAAATACTTTTTTGGTACGCTGCTGATCCGTCAGTGTGAGCAATTTTCTTTTCATCCTCTCTCTATTGAATATAAACGTTTTATCTTAAACCCTGTCGTCCATGCAGGGGAGGGGAAGGGGGTTTTCCTTGGCAATGGGAATGTCTTGTTTTGTTATCATAATATTTAATTAAAGGAAACCTGTTGTCTAACCTTGATTTAAAAAATAAAATAAAGATCTTACATCAACCTCACACCAAAAAAATATGGGAACCAAGAGGGCCTGAAAATAATGGTGCTGTAGACTTTCATTATAACGACTTTTCATGTGAGAAGATTTCAACTGTTTTTTAATGGAAAGTCACACAAATTGCTGTGAGAGGAAAATAAATCCCTTCACACAAACGCAGAGCATCCTTGCAGCCCAACAGGAGACCGCTCGTGTGCTGGTATAATAGTAATATTAAGTATTGCACTTTTTAAAAATAGGTCTTTTACTGCTGATTTTTTCCCTCTCCTTTCCATTTTTTTCATTTACCATCCACACACAAAATCTGAATATTAAGTTTTTAAAATGTTGAATGTTGAACAACTCATTATTTTCCTTTCAAATCTGTTTTGTATAAAAGGTCATTTAAAGCCGTTGTGTGTGTATGTGTGTGGGTGTGTGTGTGTGTGTCTGATCAGTACCCGGTTTTCTTGCCTGGATCCGTTCATTAGTTACGAACTCACAAAGCTGAGACAGACAGTGGCAGTACCCAGAATGCCTTGTTCTGGGGAGCCATACGCACTAGTGTTTTGTTAATGAGCACATCCAAGGGACGTTTCTCGTAGAGGCACACACACACACACACACACACACACACACACACACACACACACACACACACACACACACACACACACACACACACACACACTCCTGTCTACACAGGACTGACATTCAACTCACACAACTGCAGAGAAAGTCTCCTGAGAAAGATTGCTGCCAGGCACAAAAATGGAGAGAGCAGAGGGAGAGGGAGAGAGAAAGAGCAGAGCAAAAGGTGAGGGAGGGAGATGCGTGGGGGAGGGACGAGGGTCGGGAGAAATTGAAATGCTGTTTTCTTTTCCCCTCCTTTTCTCTTCACAAGCTGCAGCTGTTTTGTTCTCGGTGCTCGTGCCTTCACTCCTCGCTCCGCTTTGATAGGTTTCAGCGCACTCGACTGTATTGACTGCGGTCTTGGCAAGCACAAGGACAAATCAATTAAGAGCGTTCTCTGATACAGTGTCTGAGTCCCCCCCACCCCCCATTCTCAATAGCGAATAAGAGCAATTAAAAGCCGACTGTAGCACATGATGTGACAGTAATGGCCATAATGGATCGTCGTCAAGGTTCAGACGCCAGATAATGTTATTGTTTATCTAAATGATTGTTGTTGTTTATTCATAAGCTCGGGAATCCCCCCCAACCCTTGACAACCCCGTACCCTGAGCCTAAACACAAACAGACGTCTGTGATATTAAAAGGTGGCCATCTGTCCAATCAGGGAATCAAGTCAATAAGGGGAACCAGTTTGGGGGCGAGACCTGATCTGGAAGACATTAGCATGTGAATTAGTTGTTGACTGGGTGCCAAAGCCAGCAGCCTAATCGCTGCCAACTAGATGACAGCATTCCCCTAATCGATGGCTTGATATCTATATGGAAACATATGGAGGGATCAGGCGCACAGGCTGTGCCGTTTCATTTTGATCCGGTTTGTGCTGAATTTCCACTCAGCTTGTGAGAGGGTTTTTTCTTTTTTTTTTCTTGACTGCTGTGCACCAGAAAACATTAAAGGAAAAATGACATTTACAAACACAGCCAATGACAGAAATATGGTGCTTTATTTCAGATGAACTGAAGCCTGTTGAAGCAGAAGTTCTCCCTTTGTAGAAGATTATAGTTCATTTTCCCACACACTGTAAATGCATGAAAGGCTTTATCCTGTGAATATTTAGAAGCTATCAAGTGTAGTGTGAAGTCTCTCTCCACTCAAAAGTGCTTATTGCAGTTGAGGAAGAAGTGGTTAGATCTTTTACTTAAGAAAAGTAAGCGAAAGTAAAATACAGGAGTAGACTCAGGGCCCTATTTAACTCATCTAAAGTGCATGGCACATTTGCATTTATGTCCATGTCCATCTCCAATTTTGCTAGTAAAACAGCACATAATCTGGGTGAAAAGTCAGGCGCGAGGGACAAAGGGGTTGGATTTATCATCCTGACCCTCACAGTTGTTGAAGGCTCAGCTTGTTGTGCTTTCATCATAAAACGTCAGTTAAATTCTGTTCCCTTAGCGAGAGACTGTGACAGAGACACGGACAGTGAGGTTCCGTGATATAGACAAGGACAGTGAGATTCCGTGATATAGACACGGACAGCAAGATTCCGGGATATATACAAGGACAGCGAGATTCCGTGATATAGACACGGACAGCGAGATTCCGGGATATATACACGGACAGCGAGGTTCCGTGATATAGACACGGACAGCGAGATTCTGTGACAGAGACACGGACAGTGAGGTTCCGTGATATAGACAAGGACAGCGAGATTCCGTGATATAGACACGGACAGCGAGATTCCGGGATATATACACGGACAGCGAGGTTCCGTGATATAGACACGGACAGCAAGGTTCCACACGGACAGCGAGGTTCCGTGACATAGACACGGACAGCGAGATTCCGTGACATAGACACGGACAGCGAGGTTCCGTGATATAGACACGGACAGCGAGATTCCATGATAAAGACACGGACAGCGAGATTCTGTGCTATAGACACTGACAGCGAGATTCCGTGATATTGACACCGACGGTTCCGTTCCGTGATATAGACACAGACAGCGAGGTTCCGTGATATAGACACGGACGGCGAGGTTCCGTGATATAGACACGGACGGCGAGACCCACGTTGTGGGTGCTGGCATCGGTCTGAAACTAGCAATGCTAGTGCTAATGCGGGTGTAAGATAGTGCCCTCAGTGGTGCTTGGAAAACTGACTTTCTGACGCAGTGCCTAAAGATAGGGACTATTTTGTGTCAATTTGTAACTGGAGTACAAAAACATGTGGAGTCACCCAAGGCTCCATTCTCGGACCACTTCTGTTCAACATCCACATGATTGAATGGGACCTTTGAGTCCAAAGAAGAGCAAAAAGTCAGAGCACAGCTTTAGTTAATGGTTACCAAACTCATTGGCTAAAACTCAAGGGCTGACTTTAAATAACAATTTTGGTTTATAAAGCACTGAACAGAATATGGCCAACTGCTTTGTATAAACTGTCCAGACCTCTGATATCATCTAAGACAGGTACTTCAAAATAACATATCAGACACAAATGATTATCCTAAGCAGAGTATTTATGTTTATATTCAACCAAATCTACCCTGTCCCATGTCTTTCCTTTCAGTTCAGCTCTGATGCCACCAGCAGGCAAATCACATAGACAAATATAGAAGGCTTTAAATGTGAATAAATGTTTCCCTAATGAAATTGTAAATGATCTATATCAAAACGCATATCTGCAGCTCAATGCATCTGTAAGAAACTGAAACATTGCAGTGCAGTGAAATTAATTTTTTCCATTTCCAAATATAATAGCAGTAATGCAGTTATTCAAGGTCTCCATTCGTCATCTCAGACTCCAATGTGATTTCTGTTTGGTTTGATGTAGTTTCCCCTCAGGCAGTCGCTGAAATAAAATCCCCCATTTTGACTCGGTATTCCCACTCAGAGACAATTCTGTCTGACGGAATCCGATAGCTCATATCTGAGTCCCAGAAAGAATTTCAAATGGCAGAATAATGTGACACACAGACTCCTGTCATCCTGAATCAAGACAAAAACACGTCATATGACATTTTCCTCTTTCATGACCTTGAATTAGTTTCCATCCATCCTTCTGTTGGGGATGGTCTACTGAAGAAGAACAAGAAAGCTCTGGAAAAGGCTATCTAATATATATATGCAATCTACACATACAATATGGTGATATCATACAGTCCTAATAATGGTAATATACAGTATATTGTCATGTAGCTGTTGATAGGATTAAATTGTTTTGGGGGATTGGTCTAGGAATAGAAGGGTAGATATCTTGCCTCTTTTCTCTCCCTTTATCTTGACTGTGTAATTCTCAGCAGCTTTAATGATGTAGGTCAGGAATGAGGTCTATCACTTTGGTCACCTCTGACCTCTGTGGTAGTCATGTTATACTGCCCATTACTTTATTTTTTACTCTGTTTTAATCTTGTTTTCTGATTTGTTGGATTTTCTCAGGCTGGAAAATCATCAAAAAAAATATAAAATGAAAAAGAAAAAAGCAACATTTAGCTGAATGAGTTTTGGCCTCTACTGTCATTCCATATGTGGCTTTACTTTGAACGGTTGAAGCATCTGTGTGTGTACCTGTGTTAGAGATACACTGTACACTTCTGGAAACGCAGCACAACGTTCCCACTTTCAGAGCGAAGAAGCGTAAACCAAGCCTCATTAATAAAGCTCATTAGGTGAACAGAAACCTGTTTGATTGGAGGCAGTTGGAGCCCTTCCGCTCTGATGCAGCGGCGGTATTTAACTCACCATATTGGCTGTCTGATAGCTGCACCTCAGGGTCATGTTCTATGACATGGCTGTTGTCCCAGTGCCACCCCTACACACACACACACACACACACACACGCACACACACTAACACAGAGCCTTTAAGGGGCTTGGCAGACCCCTGGTTCCCCCTCTCTAATCACTGTGTTCTCCAGGGGGGGCGCAGCCATTCTCGCTGCTCTTTGGAAAAGCTTGGCATTTGTCTGAGATCTCATTTCTGTAATTCATCGCCCGTCTCCCGGGAGTCGCGGTTGGCACTGGCGATGCCAAGTCCTCCCTCCCTCCTTCCCTCCATCTCTTTCACACTCTCTATTCCTATCCCTTTCTCGCTGAACGCGTTTCTTTCTCCATCTTCCTGCCTCTCACCCCTGTCGTTGTTTGTTGTTTGCCCTGAAAGAGGTCCTCACTAAAGCTAAACTGGTGGGTGTACACACATTAACTCTCCTGTGATTGTGTTTGATGGCCGCTCCAGGCTCAGATCACATAAACATGTTGAGTGCGTGTGTGCACGTCCTTCTTCCCGGAGTATCTCGGAGTGCGGCGCGTCGATCGAGGCTGCTGAAATAAAGCGAGTGATCAACGGTGGGATTATGTTTTTTTTTCATGTTTCCCCTCATATATAAAAAAAATCAGTACACACACAAATGAAGAAATAATTACATATCAATTATCACTATGAAGGTGGAAAATGTAGTTGTGATTAATGAGGCATCAGTAAAAATGTACTGTTGCTTATATGGAATAGCAGGAGGGGAAAAAAGATGGATAGCGACTCATTTTTCAAAAACGCATGTTTTTAAAGTATTACATAAAGAGATTAAATATTTAAGGTGCTCCGTCACAAAGCTCCCTGTGTATATAACTCTGGTTCTCCGGTCTGTACAGGTGAATTGCCGCATTTCACATTTTGTTTATGAGTAAACGGCTGTTGGGTGGCAGGCATTTTAAGCTAATAGCTGCTTTAAATAGCTGCAATTAGTGAGAAGCATGAGATATTTAATCACTCTAGACCAATTAGTCTGTAATCAAGTAGTGTCCAAGAGCGAGCACGTTTTTGTCCTCCACTGTTCCTCTGCAAGCAACCGCCATATATTTCTCTGTGCGCCGGGAAGAGCAGTGATTAACACGCAGGGATATAGGCCCCCGTGGAACGCCGTAATGTGGAGTTAAATCAGGGAGGGAGGGAGGCGAGACACGACAGCCAAACCTGTTATTGCAGTTTAACATATGCAGAAGGTTAATTCAAGGCAGAGACAGTGGCGTGTGTCCTCGTTTTATGTGTTTGTGTCACGGTGCGTTGTGCAAATTTGTGGCATTAGGAGCTGGTGTGTTTTGTTCTGTACGGAAGTACACTGCAAAAAAAAAAGAAAGAAAAAAAAAAGTCATTAGTTCTCTTGCTTGGATACAATCGTTATGGTAGTTTTATATTGTTTAAATGATAATTCTCCTGCAAGAAAGTTTCTTTTAAGGGGAGACACTTCAGGCTGAAATGTTTTTTTGATGTTGTTGAGATTTTCATCCACAATACACATTTAGGTGTTTATTTGACTACTTTGTCAATCTGCGTCCGTAGATTTCATTCAGATCATTGGAACATACCTCATTTGCATATTTAAACATAACATTTCTGAAAATGTATATCACAAAAAATATATATTTGTCAATCAACTGATGGAAGTTTCATGGTGATATCAATTATAATTTGTAATTTTTTTATTACCTTATTCATCCAGTGTCTTCAAAATGTATGGAATTTTACAACACATCTTCAAAGCCCTCTAATACGTAAAAAAATATTTTGAATTTAGCTTTATGTAACGATAGATTGGGGTCCCGTCTGAAAATGACCGGGAATTAGCACATATTTAATAAGATTATGCCTAATTTGCACATTTAAAAGCGCATTTAATGTGTAATAAAGAAAAAATAATTGTCTTCATGCAAGTAATGAACTGAGTAAGTTTCATGGTGATATCTATAATAAAATATTTTACCCCATTCACCTGGAGTGTCTCCCCATAATAAGGCGGAGGTCAAACACACCAATGCATGTGAACGAATGAGAGCGATGCATGAATGCACACACACACACACACACACACACACACACACACACACACCTGTGCAAACAACCGGCTCCTCTTGCAGCCTGGCCAGTTCCTTGTTTTGATACTAATGATACTGTGTTCATAATGATATTTCCGAGTGACTGGTCGCAAGGCTGCATGCGCATCCACTCCCTCGGCCTTAGGCTCAAGGGTGGAAAACAGGTTGACCGATGTGGTTTGGGCTTCCTTATCAAACAGGATGTGATGCGTTCCCACGATCTGGGGCAGGGAGTCTGTACATACAGGGAGAGGGAGGCCGCAGGCGGCAACTCAACCTGAACGTTTGTGGAAAGTTAAAAGAGCTGATGAAGCTTCCGTGGAAGTCCCAGACGCTTTCCGTCCTGCTGCTGCTGCACTGCTGTCTCCCTCCCAACAGGGATTATTTGGAAAATCCTGCAGTGCCAGTGCTGGAGAGATGCAGGATGGGGCACCACTGAGGCAGCTCACAGCGAGACAGTGGGGATTTGGAGTCAACATATGGCTGCAGCAAAGTATAATGGGAGCAACGATGAACAGGTATCTGGGGATGACAGCAGTGTGGGTGCGGACTAATAGAGAGAATTAGATCGGCTGATCCTGGAGCTGTAATAGGAGTGTCCTGTATGACTGTAACACACGTTGATAACGGAGCATCATGTAATAGGATAAAATGTGTGTGTAGATGTACTATAATGGGTAAATATAAGCACGGCTGATTGGCTGCTGAATTAGTGCCATATGTCTTTGCCAGGAAATGTCACATTTATTTACATTCTGTACAGATATCATTTATTTTCCCTTTTAATGTTAAAATAATTGTTGTAAAATGTTTAATGGAATATAAATGATCATTAGATGAGACATAATGACATGTGTCAGAACTGATTTTCTGTGTGAGGAGTTTCTAAGACAGGCAAAAACATTATTTATGATTGATCAATTTAGATATTTTGTATTATTTTGCTTCCATGACATTCTCTCTGGCTAATGGAAAGAAAACATCTATCTATAATTGTTTGTTTTTTACCCTATTAACCTATTGTGTGAGTCAGCACTAACCTCCACCAAACTCTCCAGTTTTATTCTATATTCTGAAGGTTTTAACTGAGGGCTTTGTTCTGGTATCATTTATAGCCTGATTTATGCAAGCATTTATTCCTAAAAACATGCCATAAAAACATACATTTTTATGGCTGTTGACAGTATTTTCTGATTTATGGAGTAAAACAGAAATCCAACATTCTCTTTACTGACATGATTATGCCAACAAGATGAAGAATTTTGAACCGGCTTTATCCAATGTTCAGATTTCTCTTCTCGAAATGCATGCAAGTTAACACTAATTGAATATGATAACGCATGATATGCATATTTAAACACAGCATTTCATAAAATATATATAAAAAATGTAAATAGTAACCGTTATTTTCATGATTTTTTACCCTATTCTCCTATAATGTCTCCCACAAATGCATATTATAATTTCAGTATAAAAAATATTGCATGTGACAAATACATCTTCATATTATGACTATGCATCACTTCATCATGTTTCAATAAAACATAATTTGAATCAAATGCAATGAATTGAACTCCACTGTGGATGAAAAGTACTAGAGTGGATGACTGAGAATATGTACAGCTGGCTTCATCCCCACCGCGTCCCTGAACGTCTCCGTAAAAAGTGTCATTTTTCTGGAAAGCAAGCCGGGTTTGAACCTCCTGGCTCAGGTTGTGCTCTCTCTACCAGAATATCTTTGATCACATCAGGAAGAACAGTCAAACTGGCCACCTGTGCATTAACACATTTCTTTTTTTTCTTTGACTTTTTATCACACACACACACACACACACACACACACACACACACACACACACACACACACACACACACACACTTCAAATCACAAGGACGGTGCCTGTCAAGGGCAGCGAGGCCCGGCTGTCTCACTGTGGACTATAAACACACAGGTGGCCTGCTTATCCCCGGCGGTGGTGGGGGCTGAAAGGTGTCTGTTGCACCTACGTGCCGTCTCCGTCGCCGGGCTCGTCCATGTCAAGCTGCCGCTTTAACCCACATTCAGCAGGTTGATGTGGGGACAACTAAACAAGGGTCAGCATGTCTGCGAGGCACCGTGGGAAAGGAGGAGGAGAAGCAATATTTACTGTCACCAAATAACTGTGAGACAGATACGTGTCTGGTTCTCTTCTCCAGAAATAATGCCTTTTAGGATAAATTTCACAATTATTTTCAAAATAATTTGCAGTTGAAAATGGGGGAAAATTTGTAGGAATGTAGGGGATGAATGATGAGTCATTTTTGCATCTTTTTTTTAATCTTTCCAGACACTTGAAAAGCATCATAAACCATCAACATTATTGTATAAATCAGTCATTTTTTGTTCTCCTTCTCAAATCTTTGAAACATTAGAAACGTTTAAGACATCCAGCTGTTTCTACTCCAATGCTCCCATAAACCCAATGAGGCCTCAATTAAACGTGTGAATGTGATTTTCAATTGTATTTCCCCAGAGCGATTACGTCGCCAGCTAGTATTTTTAACATCGTACTTCCTTACCAGACTTCTTTTTCCACATATTTGTGAGAAAGCGTGAGAACAGATCGCCGAGCTCTGCTTACTGGCCGTGTAGGAATGTGCTGTCGACTAAGTGGCGTTGACTGTTCATCTTTCCTCACCACAGGTCACTCGTGGTCAACATATACGTTAAGCTGAACACTGTGAATGTTTACACACACACACACACACATATATATATATATCCCCAAAAAATATCATTCTATTTGGGTCTTTTCCTGCCTACATTGTATGGTAATCTCACAAACAACTTGCATTTTTGTTTTGCATTATCCTTTTCATTTTCCAAAAACAATTATTGTTTAAACCAGTCATATTAGTGGATGAGCTTATTTATCACCGGTATGCCTCGTTTTTTAATTTACAGAGTTAAATTGCACCCAGAAATTATATATCTCAGAGAATTGACCATTTCACAATGCAACATCATTTGCAGTAAAGACTTTGATAATATCGCTAATCAAATCCACTGTTTGTTGTTATGAGGGGAAACGCTTTGTAACCATGTTTTGAACGGGACTTTATAAAAATGATTACTATGGCAATATGTGTGACGGAATTAACAAAAGCCAAAAAACAAAACAAAAAGTAAAAGCTTTATCTCTCCATCAGACTTTTATCCAGCTTTTACTTTCTATTAAACTCACATACATGATGTTCAGTTTGGTAAACGGATTGGTGATAAACATTTTTTTGATTCAATAAGATGAAATTACAATTTTCACAATAAATTTCTTCAATGGGTGTGTGATTTTTTTTCTCAATAATTCTCATTTTTAGAAAAATAAAAAAATCTCCACACTCACACAACACACAGTGGTCATACAAATAATCTAGTGTTTTAATTAAATATTCTGATTAGACGATACGTCTTCTTTAACGGCACAGAGCTGTATGTTTATCCACAGGTAAAAAGTTAGCACGATGCTACGTTTCCTGTCTGCCATACCCTCACACGATTCATGTGGGAGTGTGATGTCACACAGGTTTCCAGTCATGTGACGCGGGTCAGCTGAATTTATCGGGGCTTTTTTGGCACAAACATGATCCAAAAGCAGTAAAAATGTCTGGGAGCATTTAACAAATCTATTTATTTTAGATTAATGCCAGCTTTTACGTAATGCCACAGTATTGATCCCTGCTTTACCCTGCACCTCCCTCTTATTCCTTGTGATTTCCTCATTGGACACTGAAAGCAATAAAAGCAAGACGCCCCTTGAGACAAAACTTGAGACAACACGATTCTTCCTGGAAACTTTAATTGTTTTGACAACTCCTCACAAGCCAGTGAAGGTCAAGCCCAACAGTGTAGCTGACAGTAATGTACAAGTGCCCTCTCACACTGGCAGGAGGGTGGTGAGGTAAATTCGGTGTTCAATGTCATGAAAAATAAAGTCTTTTTTTTTCTCTTCTTCTTTCTGTCTTTACATTAACAACGGCTGCCGACTCTCCAACGGGGGAAATCGTTTAATATCTGAAGGCTATTGGCTGTCGCCCCAAAGGAGTCTGTTAATGTTCACATCTTTCATCAATTCATAACCAGAGCTGAATGATTTCAAGGCGTTACTCATTAACTTGATGAGAAGCTCCGACGGCACAATAAGAACAGACAATTTTGTGTGTTGTAAACACTGTCAGAAGTGCCGTAACTCTCGAGATTTAATTTTGAACAAGAGTGCAATGTAACAGGATCAACAACGAAAAAAAAAGAAGAAAAGAAAAAAACAACAAAAATAAAAAACAGCAGACCCGTCACTCCAGCAGGTCAAAGTTGTCATAGTTAATGAGTACAAAACGAGTGGAGAGAAAGCAGAGCAGGGCAAATAATAGGAGAAGTGGTGTGGAACTCCACCACGTATCTACAACAAGGAGGGCTGCTTCAGTGCACATTCAACATCTCTGCAGTGAGCCTGACATGCTACATATTTAACTACTCCAAAAAAAAAAAAAAAACACTGCAAAGAGTTAAGTGATATCATCATGTGAGGACATTATTGGCAGAGCATAAACCATTCACTAAAGACTTAAAAGTTGAAACACGATATTTACAGAACGACAAACCCAAAAAAAAACAAACAGAAAGGTTTTAATAAAAATATCTTATAGTTACAATAGTCTATTTTGAGCATATACGTCTTCCTTTCACATACTTTCATAGAACATTTGTGTCTCTATATGTACATTCTTAATTGTCTCGAATCAGAATTGTTCTTCTTTTTACAATATCAAACATTTCATAATTCCAGGGATGACACCCCTGTTCAACACAAATCATCTATTTTAAACAATAGATGTCCAAAACATGTACAACGATTTTTTTTTTTTCTTCTTCGCAGTTTAGTAAAGCTTTAAACTGGAGTCCTTTTTAAGTTATTCTTTAAGCACGATTCACAAAACAGTTTTCATAGCTGTTTCCAACAAAAAATGAAACAAAAAAGAAAAACCAACAACTTCTCAGTGTGGGGGAATCCACGTTTTCACTCTAATTAAGATTTCAAGTGAAAGAAGTTAAACAGGAGGAAGATATCTACTGACTGACTCCTCCTTCATTGGAACCGACGAAAAAAGAAAAAAGAAAAAAAAAAAAAGCTGATGTGAATAGTGATTTTTTTTTTTTATTTGGGTTGAATTCCTCCCAGCGGTTATTTTGAAATCCCCTTGTGATTGTGCCTCCAGTTGGGTGTGAGTCCCTGGCGAAGCTTTGCTGGCTTTGGAGCAGCTCTGTGCAGCCTTACACACCTGTGGAGGGGATGAATAGCAGTGGGGTGAGGAGGAGGAGGAGGTGGTGAGCTGCAGAGCTCCAGACTGACTGGCGCCACCGACAAAACTGAGGCCATGCTTGATCAACAACCCAAAACAAACCAGGTCAAACAACAAGCGGGCTGTTGGGGGCAAGGCAGCCGAGACTCTCAGACTGTAACACACACACACACTTCGGCTTTTGGCCTCATCCAGGTGTGTTTAGACTCAATGCTATAAATCAGCAGCTTGAATGGAACTGAGAGGGACAGGCAGAGAGTGAGCGGGGGAGGAAGGAGAGTGTAAGAATGAAAGAGAGGGCACGCTGAGGTTTTAACCCTCTCTCCTTCCAGGATTGCTACACCAGTTGACAGTTGTTGCGCAAAGCACAGCTGCCTCTGAGGTCGGTGGCAATTTCATGTTCCTCAAAATTATTATTTTTCCTTTTTGACATGTGCCCGGCCTCCCCACAGCACTCTATACGGAGGCTGTCAATTTACACCACCTATGTGCTACAACAGTCGAGTTAATGGGGGATGCTTCCCTGGATGTGGTGTTTCCTATTTGCCACATGTGGAGCCTTGAAATAAATTAAAACAATCTGCCACACTTCTGATCATAAACACAAATAAAAAAAACACATTAAAAATCATGAGGAATGTGGATTTTAAGTCAACTTACCAAATGCAGTGCTTATATCTCAGCGGCATAAAATAGAGTCCTCCGGCTTTTTGACTATTGACGTCCTCTACAAGAAGAAAAAAGAAACATGTAAGAAACCACTGGATTTAGACTAAATAAAGGCAAGGCCTAAAGCCCCATGCAAGAGAAATAAATGACATACAGCAGAGCAGCAGCAAATTAGCCCGGCTATATCTCCCATAATAAATTCTCTTATGAATAACAAATTGCCCTTATTGTGCGCAGTGGAGTGGGCTGCAGGCTGAGGTACTTCACCAACCCGGGGATAAGGTGGGCCTCTGACACACACTGTCATTATCATGCAAATCATAAAGCCCGCAATCAAGTGCGCAATCTAACCCACCGCCAAATGCGGGGCTTCCCTCCCCCTTTTACGCGTGATATTTCTTTCAAGGTTGTGATGTGAGGTTAAAGGCATTTCGATTGTTTTCTGTCTCCCCCCCCCCACACACACACACATTAAAAAAGGACAATGACACGCAACTGGCATGACGCGCTTTGTCTGGAAGGCACACAGTAAATCGGGGTCCCCGATAAGTCCCGTTGGAGACGAGGGACGTCTCCGCTGATCGAAAAAAAACGCCTTACCTGGTGGTGGTCCACGTTGAGCACCGTCAGCGGCGTGCGGCTGGGGTTGGAGGCTTGTGGGGGACAGGTCCCGGTCCGCTGTGGCTGCTGTTTGTGGAGAGACGGGTGCGTCTCCAGGGCCAGCTGCAGGTCCAAGATGTAGTCTATGACATGCTGGAGGATCTCCACTTTGCTGACTTTCTTATCCTGTGGGATGGTGGGCACCAGGCGCTTCAGCCGGCTGTAGCAGTCGTTCATGTCGTACTGCAGGCAGAACAGGTCCTCGTCCTCCATCCTGCACCGGCCGATGTTCAGGCTCTGCTTCGACAGATAGTGCAGCGAGAGCTGGCTGCCGCTGGAGGAGGAGTCCTGGGGCTGGACTGGAGTAACAGCCTTCATCTTAGATAACCAACGAAGAGGGAGAAGAGGGAGAATTTACGTTACGGTGTTTTTGCGATGATATACCACGACGGCGAACGCGAAATCGGCGAGGGGGGGGGGGGGCGACACGATCAACGTAAAGGCGGAATTGTAGTCTGTCAACACATCCCGCGGAGCCGCGCAGTTCCTCTCACTTCAGCAGGCTCGGTGTGAAGGGAATGAATAGATTGCCTTCATTTATAGAGGAGAGGGGAGGCGCCAAGCGAGACGGCTGACAGATCAGGGAGAGAAGCTGGTCAATCACCGGCAAGCCCGCTGCCCACCGACCCGACAACGGAGCCGAGAAAAAGGCGTGTCTCGTTCTGTGTGCGGTGTGGTGGGAGAGAGGTGTGTGTGTGTGTGTGAGAGAGAGAGAGGCGATTTAAAACAGTCAATAGCGCATCACCATGGGTGTACAAAGAGAGAAAATAAAGTCTCAAGTATGAGAGAGAGAGAGAGAGAGAGAGAGAGAGAGAGAGAGAGAGAGAGAGAGAGAGAGAGAGAGGCCTCCCTCGGGGATTTAAACGATGATGTATCTGCGCGACGCACGAGGCCGTTTAGCGTCGTGTTGCATCTTTAGCGCCGATGCGTAATTACGCGCAGCCTCGCTTGTATCGATCGCTCCTGAGGCGGACGAACCCGAGACGAGCCACCTGCCTGAACCCGCGTCACCTCGCCGGCAAAATGAGATGGAAAACGTAACCCAAACACTTTGACTCCTCCATTAAATAGGCGACAAACAAAAAGGAATGGCATCGCAGCGGAATTTTGAGATGACTCGATATCGGTGGGTTTAATGGAATAACATCGCCGTTTTTGAGCGTATCATTTATGCACATCAGATTTATCGCCGGCACTTCATAAGAGAAAATGGGACATATAATCCCGCTCGCCATCATCCTTTAATTGATTAAATCGTCGTTATGACCCCCATATAACAAACATTCTCGTTCTCGCAGCCTTGATTGCAGCTCTAGGGGAGCCGGGAGGGGCCAATTTGGCAGGGCCACTCCTTCCTCCAGCTGTGTGTTATTGTGCCTACATTCCTCCGCTCTCCGGGACGCGTCGCCGCTCCGCTCCGTCCCTCACAGCCGCCTATAGAGTCGCCCCACCGGGCAGACTGCCTGGCGCCACACATGAGGAGCTCCTCCATTCCCACACACAGTCTCCTCTAGTCTCCTCTCCTTTCCTCTCCTCCTCTCCTCATTTCCTTCTTTCTTTCTCGGCGGGCATGTTGCCAAGACAACATGGAAGCTCAACTCAGCTTCAATTCAGCACGAATCCGGAGTGTTTTCCATCCACGACTCACGCGGGGGCCCTGAGGTCCGACTTGAGCGGGGATGACACCCACCTCCGCGCCTCTTTGGAGGTTTAATGTCCCAAACTTTATGGGAACCACCACAGTCTCGTCTGTCATGAATATTGAAAGGCTTAAATGGCTTTAAATGGGTGTTTTCCTCTCCTCGCTGTCTCCCTGTCTTCCTCCCTCTGTCTCTCTGTTTTCTGTTACCATGGGAAGTGGCTGTTCTGCTCAGTAATGTGTGCAACAATGTTTGGTTCAGGCACAACTTCAAAGGGGTCAGCGGTATGAGTCGTCGATGGTAGCCTTTCCACTGGCAACATTGGCGCATGAACTCTCGCCCGTGACAAGCGGATGACGGACGGGGCCTGAGGGGAAAACACTGTCCACTTTAGTCTGAGCAACGACTCGCTAATGCTTACGTTTTTACCATTTATGTCCATAGTGACACAGAAGGTTGGGGATTCTACACAGAGTCTAAATTTCATGTTTTTTGGCTCCCTCGCTGAAGGCTAATGGGTTGATAACGCTCGCTGCCAAGAATTTTCACATTCCTCAGAAATGGCCACATTTTTCATTTTGAACAGGTAAAAACTTTCATAACCAAAACAAGACATCCAAATACGTGTATTTCCATCCACTGGTATTCATCCAAATTTGTGGAAACACCAGAATTTACTAATTTTTTCCCTGCACCGTTCTCTTAGCGTTTTCATTTCAGATAACGTGAAGTATCTGTGAAGGCCAGGTCACAACATTTCAAACTGCTACAACCTTGATGTCAATGGGATTGGTCAGTTTGCTGTAGTTGAGTAGAAGTAGTTCTTTACAAGCCATCTTGACCAACCTCACTCCCATTTCGGCGTCTGATACCGACAAACCGAGTAGCCCTTTAGCGTCTGTATGAGAGTCAGCTAACGCCAATGTAAACCCATCCTTGTCATTGCGCTAACTAGCTTGCTAATTGCCGTTAGCAAGGTTGCTAGTTTGTAGAGCTCTTCAGTAACTCTTTACTTTATGAGTTTCTAGAATATTTCATGAGGATTTATGGATGAATTTCTGTGGCCAGGCCTGAATATAACCTCTTTCTCCTGATTCCGGTTCAAAGAACGACCTTGTTAAAAGCCAAGAGTTGCCCTCCATGTGTGGATCATGTGTGAAAGCAGGAGCACTCTGACTCTTTGTGCTCAGTATCCTTGTTGTGTTCTATTCTCGTCCGTCTTTAGCGCTGCACCCGGTCAATGATACATAGACCGACACAAGCAATAATTCAAAGTTGGTGGGAACAAAGGAAGGAGGAAACATGAGAGTGCATTATCTTTTTTTCTCTCTTCTTCTTCTGTTTGCTTTCTCGTGCTGCCTTTGCATGTACTTCTCTAATTGTGGCCCTTCTGGCTCTACTTCCCCAAAGGTTTATGGCGGCGCTGACTGGGGACCGGAGCCAGGTAACCAGAGACTCATTACTAGATAAGCCGGAGAGGTGAAGCGCTCTGTTTGTTGTGGCTACACGGTTTGTGGAGACAGAGATCAGGCTACTAACTCAACCATTTCAGACTTTCGGATGCAAGTGCGTGTGTGTGCAGTTCGGGAAAGCTAAAAAAAAAAAAAAAAAAAGAGTCTTGCATTAGTAGTGTTTCAAATCTTTTGTGGCCGGCCAACAGTGCAGCAACCAAAGTGGAAATTGCATGATGGTCACATCTGTGCAAGAGGTTTTCCTGGGATGTGGTTGAGGCTGTGATGGGTGGTGGCACACACGCACACACACACACACACACACGCACACACACACACACACACACACACACACACACACACACACACACACACACACACACACACACACACACACACACACACACACACACACACACACACACACAAGTTGGGTTACGTCTTAGCTGGTTGAGCAAATTACAGTATGATGGTAAACACCTTACACCACCTTTTTCTTTTAGAAATGTTAAACTAATTTAAGAATGGACAAGGACCATAGAAAAAGAAGCCATAGCTTAAAACTTTTAATTAAAGGTAGATTTCATTTTTAATATTTGAAATCCACTTGCTAACAAGGTTAAGTTGCAAATAAGTGTCATTTCCATGACCACGTAGAGACCCGTCATGACGTAGAGTCGTTTCCTCGGACTCAGTGACACAAAATGCATCGGTTTTTAAAACGACAGTGATGAGGGAGACAATGATGCACCAGTAAAAGTGCCGCAGCACATGGTGGGGAAATAAGACCCTTACATTTGGATTCATAAAGGCAGTTGAGGGGAAGCAGAATCTTTATTTTGCTCATTACAGCTGACAGAGGCATAACAAAAATTTACAACCCAGTTTATTTTTTCTCCTTTTTGAAAGTCCTTGGAAATCTTTTATCAATCAGAAGTGGGTTTCACGTTACGTAAGTATTTATAATTGGAAAGTTCAGTAGTATTGGATGATGCCTGACACAAAAAGGAAATGAATATAAAAGTGTTAAGACTCACATTTATAGCCCAAACTCGTAACTAGCACATTGATACACATGGCAGTCAACTGACACGTAAATTATCATTTGTTTTGTGCTGTTGTGAGTCTTTGAGTTTTGTCTATATGGAGTTGTTTGCACCTCTATTGTTAGTTTGTGTCTTTTTGTTTAGTTTTTCTCTGACTTTCCAACAAGAAATGTTAACAGTCACTTCATACAGAAGAACTGATGTGGACCTGATGATGTTCTCTGCTCCGTTTCGGTCCGTTTTTCAAGGATATTAGTGGTTTACCTTCTGATCCAGTCACTCCCATAGGATTATCTAACACATGTTTTGCTTTTACAACTGGAATCAGGACAGACCTCACCAGTGTGAGAAAAATACTATGAAAAAAACCTGCCTGGAATCCTTTTCACTTCTATGGCAGTAGCTCTATATAGGCTGTGTGGCCTGGCTGCGGTTGTGTCGGCTGCTGACACCCCTCTGTCCCTGGTGCACCCGTCTCTGGGTACCATCACGGCTTCCTCTGCAGCATGAACACCCTCAGAAGCTTCCAGCATGACTCCGGAGCTCAGCCCCAGCTGTGCAGGCTGGTTGTCTGCTTGTGGTTTTGATGGGTGACGGAACACTTTTCTCCAGCTGACACAGTTTAGCCAACAGGTGGATTGGCCTTGGTGTTATTCACTCTCTCCGGTTGAGCTGGGCGGTGGCACTCACACTCTCACACACTCACTGCTTTTCCTATTTATCAGGTGGAGGACAGCGGCTTGTTCTGAACCCAGATCTGTCCACGTCGGCTGGCTCAGCTGTGGTTGTGACGGGTGGTGCCACACTCACCCCCCCCCCACCCTCGCTCTCTCTCCAGGTGACACAGTTTGCACAACATGTCTTATTCCCTGATGGCCTCCTAAACACAACAGCTCTCTCTGTGTCATTTACACAGGTGCATTCACTGTTTACTCTGTGCAACCTGAGTAACCATCCACACACACACACACACACACACACACACACACACACACACACACACACGCACACACTCGAATGCATCATGAGAGATACCTGAAAGACGTTACGATCAAGTAAAACAAAAGGGTGATTGAGCGCTGCAGCTAAATGGACTTTTTCGCTGTTAAAACGGATGGAAAATGTTCTTCAGAGTAAAAGTAGAAAGAAACTCCACTTAGATAATCTCCTCTGCAGACGTGGTGTGCCAGCAGTCCACCTGAGGGGTTTGTGTTTAGTAGCCATGATATTCTCCTACTAACTGTGCTAAAAGGAGGGATGGCCGTGTTCTGGGCCACACTCATTTAGGTCACAAGCAGTTCAGTCAAGTCTAAAAGCATAATTCACTGGGAGGTTTCCATAACTCTCCCAGCTGTTACTTTCACTTCCCCATTTCCCACCGCAGTCACATCAAACACTCCTGACCTGGCGTTTTGGATGCTCGCTCCGTTTTCTCCTGTGCTGTTTGTAGTCCAAACTGTGGAGAGACCCAACAACATGTAGGTGCAGACAGACAGGTGTGTGTGTCTGTGTGTGTGTGAGAGAGACACACAACAGGTGCACCTGTTTCATCCTGTTGTCCAGCTGCTTGCTGTCTCTTCTGCCAGATTCAGAACCAAACTTAACCTCTTTAATGCAAAGCTTTGTTCCCTAATATTCATATTTTTTATTGTTTAAATAATTAAAAGATCATATATTTCCCAGAACTGTGGGGATGCTCACTTCCTTTGTTGATTTACGCAAGATCGGAGACAAAATGTTGACTTCAGGCTGAAAGGGAGCCAGAGGACACGAGGAGACGAGTGAGGTCAAAGCTGTGTCCTTCAGTGAGACGTGTAGAGGTGACTTGAAGTCAGAATCAGTTCAGAGACACTGTTGTTCAAGTCACCTTCATATGTACGCTTGTTACATGCAAACACTGTCTTTTCAAAATAAAGTTCCGCGTTCAAACAAAGAAAGGAAGTCCGTTTTTTCCCGTGGTGTTTCAGAGCAGATTTGCAGATAAATAATGAACTCATATTAAGTACTAGTATACAACTTATCGGCTAAATGTGTTTCAATCGTTGTGCTCAAAAGTAAAATTAGCTCATATTTTAGCTTAGAACAAAAAAAAAAAAACAGATATGTTTTGTTTTTCGTTTGCTATTGTGTTAATTACATGTACACTTTTGCTAAAGAGAAGTCTGTAGAGATTCAGTATGTTCATTTTACCCTGCAGATGAGGGATTCCAGTAAACAGCAGCCATCTCCCCCTTTAACTCACTGAGTATATCTGCTGTACCTCATTGTATATGATTGCTGTGCACCTGGAGAACAGGGCATGGACAAAACGTTGCGCTACCAGCGACAACCAGCAACCGTGAGTTGTGGTCAGCAGTCATAATTTGAAAATATTGCTTTGTAGTAGATTTAAATGTTCCCTTTTCTTCTTTAACTTGGTGAAACCTGACTTTAAACCTAAACTCTTGTTTAGCAGATACACTAAATGTCCTTTATACTTTCTCCAATCCCTGTCACACTGCACAGGAGAAATTGTCGAAGTTTCCATGAGATTGTTTGTTAAACTAATGAATCGCTGGTACAGAAGACACCCAAACCCAAACACTGGTCTTTCACAGCAGCGTTACAACACTTTAGCATGTACGCCATGTCAAGAAATAGGAGACTAACATTATCTCAGTAGTGAAAAATGAGCTCTAAATGAGCTCCATTTAGCTGTGAAGCTCAATAATGAGTCTCCCAGTCTGGTGGTTTGGTGGAGAAATCTGGTTGAAAAGTAGAAAATGCAGTGCATTCATGTTTTTGAGGGTGGTGGCAATATGGTCAGAGGGACTGTGTGTACAGCTGAAAACCACTGGGAATTAAATGAACCATTTTGTACACCTCAAATAGAACAGGAAACAACTCTTACTCAACATAGTATATGCTTATTTGTAAATGTAGAGATCATTCTGTGTTGATTTCACCCATCCAACCTCCACTCTCCATACTTTTTGATATTGTCAATCAATCCCACATATTTCTACTAAAAAAGGTGTGTATCAAATACCAGATTTATCTTCTTCCTCTCATAACTTGCATTAAAAAGTGCAGAAAAATAGACACAATTATTATTATTAATATTATGACCTGATCAGAGGAGTCTGATCCTGGTAGATCACTGTACCCCAGGGTCAGAAACCTCCCTCCCTGCTGGTTTTACTTGGATCTGATTGGCCAAAATGCTAAATGGAGGGAGACCGTCTGTTCTCACCAGAGATGTTTAATCCACATGAGAGGGAACGAGAGGAACAGAAGAAATGAAAGAGTCTTATTCCTTAAAGAAAGTACATCCAGAGAAAGGGCTGGTGACGCCACCGGTGCCAGAGTTAATGAGGGACTCGACCCCGTGACCTGCGGGGTCATTAGGAGGTCTGTGATGCAGTGTGAGGACACAGCCCTTATGTTGCTGCTCGCCTACTTAGCACGACAGACTGTTGAACCTGAAAAGGTGGCAGTTGATGGACAGATTGATTGATGCGTCGATTGATCGCTTCGGACAGCTCATCAGATAACATGGTTGAGTTATTCTACAACATTAGATCGCCAATATATTTGGACTTTTTTGCTCTGGAATGTGGAAATTCCGATGTAAACCCTCGGCCTCTTTTCATTTCAAAAAAGTCCTCATACATCGCCTTTACGCGCGCTTTTCTTGGCTTGGACAAAAACCCTCCCTTTCACCCTGTTCTTCCTGGAACCTCCCACCCACAGGCCCCCACCTCCCCACTCCCCTTTTACCCTTTTAGACTTTTTTTCTTTTTCTTGGAGGGACTTTAAGGAAGAATGTCATTCAACGCATTCAACCACTCACCCCCAAATCTCTGCTGCAAACATGTTCCCACTGATTCTCTCAAAGAATTAATTGCTCCAAATAATCTCACCATCTGGTTGTGGAGGTCCATACCTACGAGGCCGCTTGCTTTGCGGAGGGTTGGGGCCTATTCAGACTCCCGCAATGCTGCTGTGGTGCAGAGAGAGGGAGAGAGGTGGCGAGGCTTGCCAGGCGGCTGAAAAGAGGAGGGAATGACAAAGACCACCATCTGCTCCTTGTCTTTCTTGTCGGCGACCCCGGACGCCAGCGGAGACCCTGCATCTCTATGATCCAACAGCAGACCACTGACTGGAATGTTATTGAGAGAGAGAGAGAGGCTGGGGAGAAGGAGGAAGGCAGTAAGTGAGAGAGAAGTGGAGAAAGAACAGTCTTGAGGACCCTACTTCTCTCATCATCTTCCCTCCACTTCTGCATACCATTAGACTGTCATCCAAATGCTACACAAACTCTCTAAATGTGAAAATCTAAAATGCAAATCCAGGCTGTTCTTCACAAGCTTAGTCGAAGGTTGAATCTTCCTGATGTCAGAAACATAAGCAACCTAACTTGTTTATGAAATTAATTTAAGATTATTTTTTGCTAAGAAATCAGTATATTGTGACATGTAAAAGGGCATTTGTAGGTAATAAGACTAAAAATGAAATAAAATACAATACAATTTAAGTCACACCTTTAACATGAAAAGTTTGAGATTATTAAATCAGTTGGTTAAACTCCAAACATGTATTGTCGATATAAAAACCTGATAACTCAGATAAGACGTAACAAACATTGCTTTAATCGGACCCATGCTGTCTCAAAAAAGATGCAGAAAAACTAGTCCATGTATTTGTTACCTCAAGGCTGGATTATTGCAATTCCTTATTATCAGGCTGTTCCAATAAATCCCTTAAATCTCTGCAGCTGATCCAGAACACTGCAGCGCGTGTTTCTGACTAAAACTAGAAAAAGGGATCACATTTCTCCTGTATTGGCTTCTATGCACTGGCTCCCAGTAAAATCCAGAAATATAATTACCACAAAGCTCTTGATGGTCAGGCACCATCACATCATAAAGAGCTCATTAAACAGACTGTCAATCTTATATCAGCTTTTCTAATCATTACAACAAATACATGGATGTGAACTGTTTTTCTCCACCTTTTGACGCTCATCTTGAAACAGGCCCACCTGTGGCGGAAAGAGAGCGGATTATGTTGTGCATGCTCTCCGTAATGAGAACAGGAGGCCCATACAGGTTGACCCCCCCCCTCCTTAAATCATTAACCATCATCTCTTCATGCCTTTACATTCCTTTGTCTCACCCCTTCATTCCCGCACTCTACAGGGGGATGCAGGATATCCCCATTTAATCTCAGAATACATTTGAATAATAACTTTTTTTTCACTTTTTGATTGAAAACACCAGAGCGATCTCAATCAGGTCTCCAAAATATCATTTTGTCACACTTTTCCTAAACTAAGTCTTGGGGGGAAATATAATATAATTTCTGTCTTCATCATCTCCACACAGCAGTGAGGCATCGCTCCCCATTCAATTTGGGCTCTTTACAAAAACAAAACTAAGTGTGTGTGTTAAGGGTGGAGGGTCAGATCCACTTGTGGTGTAGGAATGTGTTGTAGCATGTGGTGGAAACGACAGAGGCTGAATGAAGGTCCCGTGCCCTAGAGTGTGAGCAGTGTGGGCGGCTGCTGTTCTGAGCAGCGTGTGAGTCTGTGTGTGTGTGTGTGCACAGGCGCTCCAGGGTGTCGGCGCCCTCTTCACCTCCTCACCCCTGGGAAAGTGTAACAGGTGTACCTTCCAGCAGCAGCAGCAGCAGCAGCCGGGCTGAGAGGCTGAAGGCGAGCGGACAGGGTGCTCTGACCTTCTTTGGGTGCTGTGGCCCAGCATGCATCCTGTCCATGAAATCAGCCCCTGACCACCAGCCTCTGGGACGAGCTCCATCGCTGAGGGAAAAAATGCAAAGAATGTGGACGCTAATTACTACATTAACATGACAATCCAATAGGCAGATCACACACGTATAACACGGATTTCCAACTTTTCTCTGTACCTGCTCGCTATCAAACATCATTTACTTAAAGCACTTGAAAAATGACCCAAAACCCCAATTAGTACAAGAGCCACAATTGTTCACTGTTTACAGATTTTAAAATAGACTGATTTGCCTCCTTTTTTCTGTTTCATATTGGGAATTGACCCCTTGGCTGCTGCTCCGTCAAGCTGTCAGGGATACCATGGAGCCCACAGTGTCACTAAGTGCACTCCCTAAATAAATAATATCTAATTTTAGAAAAACAAAAAAAGCAATTTCAGGGAGAAACAAGACAGAAGGGTAAACAACATGTATTTGAAGCATTTATCAAAGATAGAAGATCACAGTGTAAAAGCGAAGCAGCGCATCACCTGGAAACGGAAGAAGACGATGGAATTAAGGAACAACAACAGTGTTGTTCCTTGTTCTTTAATCACATGTAACTTATATTATACTGCTGTTCATCTTCCCACATCTCCCACAACCTGCAGCCAAACTTTTTTCAAGGCCTCATGATACGAGTAAATCCTGAAGACAGTTGGATCTCTCTTCCTCGGTGTTTTAGATCCAGAGGTTTTCAAATATGGACTTGTCATGAAAAATCGCCTGCTTGGTCTCGAGTCCAAACAGCTTTATTTGGACGGAGCGAAGCACTGGAGCCTATCTGAATTCAGCAACGATTTAAAAAGACTTATTTCTCAGAGGAAGGGCTGAAAGTGTGCTGCAGTCGGTAGCCTGAGCTCCGGGCGGCTCCTGCAGTCGTGTTTGCAGTGCAGGGAGAGACGCCAGCACAGATGGTTTGGTACCAAAGGCAGCGGACTTTTTCTCATGCCTTTAAATGGGAGCGCTCTCTTTTCTTAGCTAATATTTAGCTCCTTCAAATGCTAATGGGGTGGCTCCGCTCTCCAAGGTTAGCATAACAACTATGGGAAAGCCTTTAGATCTCCGACATTTGTTTACCAGATGAAAGAGCCTGCACATCGTAAGAGGAGAGAGGGAGAGAGGGAGAGAGTCAGGCCTCCCAGCACTATATCTCCTGAACTACCCCCAGTCAACTTCAAGCTACAAGGCTGCACTATTTGTGCCATTTTCTAACACTTCATTTCCTCCCCCAACACTTATGTTCCTCTCTGATGAGTTTGAGAGGAAACCGTTGTCATGCTTTAATGTGTGTGTGTGTGTGTGTGTGTGTGTGTGTGTGTGTGTGTGTGTGTGTGTGTGTGTGTGTGTGAGAGAGAGAGTTTGTGTGTTTGTGGGAAGCAGTTTCTGTATAATAATAAATAAAGGCTGGGAGAATAGATAGCTGCATGACTTTAATGGACTGTTGTGATCCCAAAAAGTTAGAAAAATAAATCCTTTGTATGTTTTGATATCATTTATTTATATTTTTGCATCACTGATTATTTTCGATGGGAGCAGGAAACACTTTGTGTCATTTTTGTAACTGAGTTTTTCTATTTTTCTTTTAAAAAAAAAATTAAAAGTCCATATATTCTCTAGAATCCTTTCATGTAAAGAAAAACACAGTTTGTGCCGTATCCACGAGCTGCTTTGATTCTGTTTTTAGCTCCATTTGATCCATTGTTAAGTGGAAGAAAAATGATTTATATCACCATGGAAACAACAATAGCAAGCACAAAAAGAAAACTGAAATACTACATGCAGAAAAAAACTGCAGCTTTAGTTTTGATCAGAGCTCTCAAATGTCATTGACGTGTGCTAGTTCTATGACTTAAAAAACAATTCCTCGTCGCGTGGGATAATCTAAATTATTAAATACGAATTAAAAGAGGGGGAAAAAAGCTAGAATGGCCCATAAAAAGGTCCACAGTAAGTAGCAGCATTTCCCCCCGCTGAGCCGTTTCAGAGGCAAACAACTCATATTATACTTCAAAACTGTAATAAAGCACTATCTCTCCAGCATCTCCATAATGCATTATTCACTTCCAGTTGCCAAGAGGAGACTCTAGAGGATGGTTAAGAACCCACTACAATATTTATGTAGTACGCTGCAGTGCTGCCACACACACACACACACACACACACACACACACACACACACATAAAACCCTATCAAACCTTAGCGTTCTGTGCCAAGAATCCATATGGACCTACCTATATCTCTGGATTAACGACGTTAAACTCACTGTTGGTGCGCTCCTTTCCGTTTGTGTGTCGGACACTCGTTGTTAAAAGCAGAAAGCATTTTGTCTTATTATTCCTGTTTATGTCACACATTCTCGCTGGCGATGGCCCACATACCGCAGATTGTTTATGTCTGTTTTCAGGATCCAGGCCAGCCGTGACTTCTTTCACTTGGGATTTCTATACTAGGAGCATTCTCGCTGATGATCTATTTGAAAACGGGAGATAGAAAAACACATTCCTTCGAGATGCTAAATATATTTCTGAAGGGGCTCGGGAAGCGTGTTTGATTTAAGAGCGCGGCCCCGGAGCCGATGCGGCGCATCAAACTCCTCAAAGTAGCGGAGCAGAGTTTGACTTTGCCGATCATTAATGATAATGATGTATGCTGTATGGTAATGACGGAGACGGCGAAGGTCGTCGGATCATCACGATGCTGGCTGCTCTGCTTGTCTAATGAGACAGAAAGCTCAGGATCCCGGACCTTAAATGCATTTATTTCTCTGCAGCAGAGGGTTTTAAATAATCTGTGGCAATGAAGCTCGGTGGAAAAAAGCAAAGGCAAGAAATCCCCAGGTGAACCCAGGCTGACTGAGACTGCCGACCCAGCAAATGTGTGGATCCATCACCTGAGTGAAAGGGTCCATCTGGGTTCAGTTGACCCCACAAAGCTGGTCCAGATCAAGGTTCAGAGCTCTGTTCTGCTCAGCGTAAAACTTCGGGTTGAACCTGCAACGCTTCATTTCCTTCATCCCAGTCCCCGACATGGTTTGAACCCAGATCAGATTTTAATGTCTTAGAGTGTCGGAGGACTATGAGGCTATAATCTTCACCTGTCATGTGTACATTGAGGGAGTTTGGTGACTATTGTCACTTCGCCCGTCCAAACAATGTGTGCTAACATTGTACATTCTAAATATTGTCTTATATTAGATCTCTCAGGCACAAAAATGCTTTTAAAAGAACATTAAGCAGATTGTTTTAGATCTTTCTCCATCCAAGTAATGGAATTACCAAGTTACAGTATTAAATCATTAATATGGGGGGAAAAAAAACAAATGTGGGATGAACAATGAGCTCTCAAGCATCATCTAACGAAGGGCGAGGCATACGATGGTAGCTCTCCTCCGTGCTGTTGCCGTCTCCCGTCATAACAACATTGTCCACGACCCCAATCTCACGATGGGATCAGGTCTGTACACTCCTCGCATTGCTGATAAATAGAAGCTTTGAGTCACTGAGTCCAGATTGAGTGGCCTGATATTTTGTAGTCAGGGAGGCTATTGTGGCTATTTCAGCGTATTTGAGGTCAGGACATTCAAGGAGCTGTCTACTCGTGGCTCGTAGAGTGAATGAATAAGAGAGAGTGACTGCGGCAGAGATAGCGTATGTGTGTGTGTGTGTGTGTGAGAGAGGGAGAGAGAGAGAGAGGGGGGGAGCACACACTTTTGCACACGGACAGAGAGCGGGAGATAGGACTCTTTGTGCTGATGTGTTCGGTGACCTTGCGCTCTCAGTGATGGGCCTCTATCTCCACTCGCACAATGGAACAGCAAAATAGGATTCTTAGATACATCAGCACACAGTGGAGCCCGAGACTGGATCTCACTGATGCCGTGTGTGTGTGTGTGTGTGTGTGTGTGTGTGTGTGTGTGTTCCTGCATTTGTGTGCATGTGGTGCGATAGAGGAAACAGCAGAAATAGAGAAAAAAAAGAATGCCATCTATCACAAAGGCGTAGAGGCCTTGGCAGAGCCTGGGGGTGCTTATTATTTTGCCCACAGTGTGTGGGCGAGCTGCAGCACACAACCCGGTGAGACGCCACAGAGATTTACAGCCAGGGTGCAAATCATGTGGAGTAGACTTAGCAGGGCTCGACACTAACTTTTAAAAAGTGGTTTGCCCAAACGGAAAATATGGCCGCCGTTGTTAGCCACCTTATAATTTGGGTAATTAAGAGGCAGTGACGTCCATGCAGTTGGACTGAGAATATGTGAGGTAAACGGAAAGTTTTAGCTGATGCTCAATACAATTTGAATCTTAACGTGTCCGCCCTCAATACCCGGAGTGCAGCAGTTCAAACTGAATTCAGCAAGGAAATACAAATTCACTCACAAAGGAGCTCCAGTCCGTCTTGATTCTGCTGTGTAGTATTTTATTTAATCCCACTTTACTGACGTCATGCACACGTTGGTCAACGTTTCCCTCTTGAAATCGAGGCGGCCGCAGTTTTTGGAGCCAGGGGCCAAGGGCATGATGGGAAACGCCCGACTGTCGCCTGATCAAAGAGCTGATTTGGCTCTTAGTTTTGACAACAAAACTCAAATTGTCTGTGTAATTTTAATATTAAACACTATTTTGGTCTCATGTTGAGTAATACCTCCTGATGCCTACTTTACTCTTGACACTCTGACACAACAGGTACAATATGTGTATAAGTACCCACTCACAGGCCAGTTTCATGTGCATTGGAATGCATTTATCTTTATTTTTGCTCCTGCCCTCTTCTGACACTTCCTTTTATTCTGTGTGGCACAAGATAACTAAAGCATCTTCACTTCTCTTTCAGGGAAAGAAAACTAAAAAAGTGCTGACTTGCCTAAAGACTAAAACACTACGTGAATTAATTCTCTGCAATTTGTGCAATGCAAGTGGCGCAACCCCTCTCCAACCCCCTCTCCTCCCCCTGCGCTCCTTCTTCCTCCCATCATCTGTCCATTTAGCCGTGATGCGATAAGACAGGTATGGCTACTCCCACGCCGGATACATCTTGATACATGGCTGGCTCTGTGGCGCGTAAACCCCAAGGTCTTTGTGCTCCTCACGTTGTGCAGATCAATCTCCTAGGCAGGTTCCCAGGAGGAACACAAAGCCTTACAGCTGAGACACTACTGTCCCTCAGCAGCGGCGGAGAGAGAACGACGAGGAAGGAGAGGAGGGAGGTGGTAAATTGGGGGTGGGGGGGTTAGGGATTAAGTCTTTTCTTCCAGGATAAGGACCTGTCTCTGAGAAAAAAAAAGACAGAAAGAGGCGCTCTTGGAGGAGGAGAGGGTTTGATCTCTCGCTCTCCCCCCCTCCTCTCTCCTCTCCCCTCCCTCCTTCTCTCTTCTTCTTCCCTCTTTTGTGTTTCTCTCCCGCTCAGTGTAATCCAACGTGACACAGTTACAGATGGTCTATCAATGCCACGGCCCATCAGAGCCCTGTTGAGGGGCCTGTGGGGGCCTGATAGGCTGTCCACTACCCTGCCTGCTTGCCTGCATGTGTGTGTGTGCGTGTCCATGTAAGAATCTATGTGTTTGTGTGTGTGTGTATGTATTATTCCTCCCGAGCTCATCTGGGAGCGACCAAGATGGCCAACACATCAAACAGCCATGGCTTTGATGTCAGTCACAGGACGGATATGTGCTATGTATTTATATATATTTATATATATTTATATATTTATGCCTATGCTCCAGGGCCTACAAGATGCTACGTCTCACTGCTGCAGGCCTCCTCACATTGGATTACTTGGGAGGCAGGGGAGACGAAACCAGGCTGGCACTTTGACGGATGGATGCGGAGTGGTATGTCGTTGCGTAAGGGCCTCCCGTCCCACCTCGCCAGGGTAATGGCGTCCCAGAGGGGCGGCCTTTGACTATACGTCTTATCCCATACATCCAACCCCTGTCTCAGATCTCATCTCCACGTACCTGGATAGGTGCAGCTTCCCTAATTGAACCTGAAGGTGGAAAACACATCGCTCTTTCTTATGCTAATACACAGAGTATTAGACAGATGCGGAGGCATATAGAATACATACAAAGGAACAATGTAATAACCCTGAATATGCTAATGTTTATGGTAATATTCTTGAATATGGAAGTGGTTTTATAGCCAATAGTACAGGAGTAGTGGAGTAAATATCACAGTAATGCATGGGAATACAATGTGATTTCAGTATTATTCTTGTTTATTTATTTATTTTATCATTCTGTATGTATTCAAATCTGAAACATCTAATTTTTGTGTCTTTTAGTGTAAAAGTGCTGTTTCATCTCCCCTAATGCAACTCTAAAGCGTCTTTCTACTCGACCCTTTCGTCAGGTAAACTTCCACATCTTTCATACGCCATGCCTCTTTTATAATGCAGTTATATGGTCTCTAAGCCCAAATTGGATTACCTACCTTAATTAAATCATCAGGTTTTTTCAAAAAGCCACAGACATTATGCCACAGATTTCACAGGCTGGATAGTACACCACCAACTGATCTTCATTTATAAAATCAGCGAATTATCCCTTTAAGCATTTAGGTTTTTGAGGGGTTTTTTTTATATCACATTGGTCAATAATGAAGACAAGATAGATGCCATACAAACACTGTGAAGGAAAAGGTTTTTTAAAAAATAGAAACCTGGCAGTTGTGGTCACCCACTGTAAAGATAAAGTAGATTGTTTTCTACTATTACTATTCTACAACGTGGACATGGAAATATAAACATGAAAGCTGGCACACGTCATATGTTACAAGGTCTCAACAAATACTGAACTTTGAGAGCCCCACAAAGCTGGCAGCTGGCAGAGCTGATACTTGGCCACACCTGGACTCCTGAACAACAACAAAAAGGTTTTGGATCGTTCCATTAGTTCAGTTGGAGACATGTTCTCTTCACTAGACTTTATGGAGCAAATTACAGTCCTGCTGCATTGACATTCAGCGTTAGGTGTACAGGTGTACAGGTGTACAGTTATTATGGCGTACACTTTAATGCAGTAATAGTGAGGGTACAGTTGGTGCTGTTGTTGTACTGGGAGTCTAATATTCTTGTAAATGAGGTGGGAAAAACACATTGGTGAAGCTCTGACCTGGGTTTAGTGCAAAATCACGCTTGATAAACACATAAAGGAGCTGACAAAGCGGCCCTGACCCACGGTGGCGGGACCGCGTTGTCAGGGAAGCTAGGGGAGTGTGAGCTAACCCCCATGAATACCGTCTGTTAGCGTGACTAGCACTGCTAGCTGTGACTCAGCCACCTCCATGTTTGCTTGACCCGTCAGAGTCCAGAGCCGTCTGCAGTAAAACCCAGACTCTGAACTTCTTTTGTAGTTCTGGGTTTTACTGAAAACAGTCAGGGCTTAACCTGCCCCGTGAACCCGCCCTGCTAACCCGTCCCGGCAACGCCTACATGGTGAAGGTGAGACTACAAATTCATAGGGAATAGAATAATATGGAGGGGGGAATGAGTGAGAAGTGAGTGTGAGAAGGAAAGAGCTTTCTTTCTGACACAATCGCGTGAACTTTTTCAGACTGTGTGTATGTGATGGTGTATTTCTGTGTGTGTGCGGGTGCGTGCGTGTCACACTGAGACGCGGGGCGTTGTCTGCCACTCCGGGGCCCCTGTTGTCGACTGCTGCCGTATCCCAGAATCCTATTAGGAGCAAGTCACACTTGGGTGGCACATTCATCATGGGCCCTGCACATTCAGATTGCTGTTATGAATATAATTAGAGAGGAGCACGGAGGAGATGTTCAGGGCACTCACTCACTCAGACACAGTCATATGTGAGTGCACAAACACATATGTAAGCACACACGCACACACACACACACACACACACACACACACACACATGAGTTTATTGTGGTGCGTACAAAACATGATCACTCGCATGCACATGTGAACCCACATGTACTGTGCAAATGACACATATGTCCTTTTCACAAAAACGCTTTCTCTCACTCTGACTTGTATCACTCCTTTTTTTGTAACACAAACACGGTGACACACACACACACACACACACTCACACACACACCTCTATATCGTGATGTCAGACACTTCATTTTCACCCCAGTGCTCAGCGTGCCTCGCCTCACCACTTCAAGTACAGGCCAGCCAGCTCACTTGGGACCAGACTGAGCCACTCTGACATGGTTGGATCACACTGTCTGTGCAGTTACATTTGTATATTATATTAATTATATACACACTACAGAATGGTCTCTTCATTAACATTATGTTAACCCCGATGGTTCCCTGAGATTCAACCAAGGGGACTTAACATACCTGCTTCCAACGAGGACATTTATTTTTTCAAGCATCCAATGTCACCCTCATTTTGATTTTTCATTAACAAATCCCATGAAAAGACCACAAACTATTAAAAGTGCATCAGTGAGCCACACTGTCGCTTCATTACCATGAACACACACACACACACACACACACACACACACACACACACACACATACACACGTACACAAACATACCCTGTCCTGATGCAGTAAATTCTCACAACTTATCATTATTGTGCGTTAATACGCAGTTCAAAATAGTCCCCAACAAATGTTTTTGTTTTCTCTTGTTTTTTTTTTGCCAACAGTTGTTTTGGGATATTATTTGTGACTCATTTTGTAGCCTATGTTTCCTTTTTTATATTCTAATATGTTTATGTTGTTTATGCGAATTGCACTTTTTTTTCTTGTTACGGTATGAATAAGTGTTATTGTTGGCACTAATTGGATAACCGTTGCTTTAAAACCATGTCAGTGTATTAAAATAATGTATTAAAATCATAAGCCCCTTCTTTAATTCATCTCTGTGTTTGCATCATTTTGATTTTGAATCTGAGAAATGTGCCTCAAACAGTACAAAATGCATCGTTTGTGTTTTACACATATTAATGAAAAATGCTAGGTGTTTGTGTTTAATTGTGCCTGTGTGTTGCACTATACAAACCAAAGAACGTATGACACACTTTGAATTGGATGAGGTGAGTTTGTGTGGAACAGCACGATGACATGACGCTAATCATCCTGGTCACAGTGGGCTGAACCTGCTGCTCCTCTCTCATTTTCATCAACTTCTCTCTCCATTTTGTGTAGTCACTACACACACACACACACACACACACACACACACACACACACACACACACACACACACACACACACACACAGATACTGAGCTCCGGGCCTCGGTGGTCTCAGTGGTGAGTATGACCTGACTGTTAAGTTGAACAGAAGATTTGTTTGTTCCTGCAGCACTCAGATGCTGCGTGTTTGTTTCTGTGAATTACTCCTTTAATCACAGCGTGTCATTTGAATATGGATATTTCACATGTAAACGGCCAACAATGTAAAATATTTAAAAACTGCCTGCATTCACTTGACACGGAGAGGCGAGCAGACGGTGCCTATTGGACCTGGTTCAAATATACAAGCACCCAATTTGATACATTTTGTTGTTTATTTTTTAATTGAGGATGAATAATGGACAATTAAATCTAATATGTTAGGAGCCAGTAACGTTTCCAACAAGGGACTACAGTGATCTCATGGGAAATTATAGTCACAGCACTTCACTTTAAAGAACATTTTCCGTGTCATGTCACACATTTTAAGCTCTTCGCACATCATTTAACAGCACTGTCATTCCCAACTCGTCACGTATGCAACGCAAAAAATAACTTAAAGGGACCGACTGAATACACCTCTGCTAACTCCTCCCACCTCTGCCAACTCCTCCCACCTCTGCTAACCCCTCCCACCTCTGCTAACTCCTCCCTTTGCTCGATGCGGTAACATGAATCGTCGAGGTTGAAAGGAGTAGCTTCATAATGATCCTCCTTTTTTTAGGGTGTGAAAAAAAAGCATGTCATTTTTTCTGCCAAGCAATATTCTCGTTCAACCCGTATGTTGTTGTGTGAATTAAGTGCACGGAAATAAACACCCTGCTACCGTTGTGTGAAGGCCTTTAGATCTCTTTTTCTCACACACAGTAGTGAGAATGCTAACACGTCTGGGCTGACATCCAGCCGTCGGAGGGCAAAAAGCTTCATTTGTCCACCTCTGAAATTCCTCACGAGGCCGACGCAAAGCTCTAATTAACTAAGTGAAGGATTGCTGGACGCCTGTGATGGGACGCTTTCCCTCACTCTCACACAAACACAAACAAGCTATTGCTTTCCCTCTGCGGTCCCTCCCTCCCTCCCTCTCTCAGCCCTTCACTGAGCGCGAGCAGGAAGCCGGCCAAGACTCTTGGAGAGCCAGCATGTGTTTACCACCCTCTGAATGCGCGCCACGTCGAGAGCTCTGGCTGCCATCTGAATGCTCTGTAATATCAATAATTGATGCTCTTGAGGAGTAGTAATTAAATTAGTTAATTATGCCGGTAAAATTACATACAATTATGAGACTGGAGGGTATGTTTAGTAAATTAGTCTCATCCATGCTCACTGTGTGTACTGCTGCCAAATTCTATTCCTTGATGATTAGGTAATTTTGATACCCTCTCCGTTTTTTGGAACAAATGCATCATTTACACACAGGCGCTGTCTGATCTGGATAAGCTTCTGTCACCCGAGGCATTCCTTTTTATCCCGAAAAATAAAATAATATAAAATCATCTGCTCAATAATAATGTGGCGAGCGCTTTTGGCAACAATCTGGGTGAGTTTTACTGCATGGATTTAAACATTTCATGACGTGAGCCCGAATAATGAAATAACTTAAGATTTTGTTGGTTTGTTTACAGTTTGTTATTTTTACTTCAGACATTTACTCTGCAGACAAGGAAAGTCTAAAGAACATATAAAGCAGGACTTCAATATAAAGTAATCAATGAGGTGCAGGTGGAGAGGCGGGAGGAGAAGCTCAGGTGAGGGGAATGAGGTGATCAGGCAGGAGAAGGAGCAGGAAGCTGATTGGCCGGGAAGATAACAAAGCTGATTCAGAGGAGGTGTGTAGATGGCAAAGGAGAGAAAGACGCAGCAAGCAGTCAGTTCAGTCACTATGAAGACTGAGGAGTCTCATTGATTATGTTTTCTCTGAATAGTTTTCGTTAAACTTCATATAGAATGAAAAGTCTCAACAGTCAGGTGTGTGAATGTCCAGAATAACAGGGATTGATCTTTTAAATGAAGCCTTTTAAATGAGCAGGACTAATGCTGCCTTCTAGACTCCTCACAGTTCACAATTTCTAGTTTCTGACCTCCAGGCGTTCCAGGTGCATGACACCAAACGTAGAAAGAACAAAACAACTGAAACTGATCTGTCTTTGGCTAAACACATTTGAACTCTTAGCCATCAAAAGTCAAAAACACAATCATTCAGGCACTAATAAGAACAGAGTTATCTTTATTTATAGACACCACGAAGTAAGAGTAAGATTGATTGAAGTAAATTCAAGAGTATAAGGCTTCTGTGTGGTGATTTCTGAGCGAGACATAAAGCTGGGAGTAATTTGATCATTGACAAAACAATCATCTCATGAACTTCTGTTCAGAGCCACAGTTGCAGATTGACTGATGATGGATGTCATGATATTATTGGTTGAAATTGATTATAGCTGATGTAAGCATGCTTCATAAATTGTTTTCCAGGAAGACAAAAAATATTTGATTTTTAAATTAAAAAGAAGATATTGTTAAATAGGTACACAATATGATCAGGGATGTGATTCAAATTAGTTAAAGGGGCATTTTTCCTTTCAGCTCGTCTTCTACTGTTAATTCCCATAAAGGGACATGGAAGGCTTTAGCCAGAATAGTAACATTACCAATAAATCCAGAAAACAAAAGCCGCTCAGCCATCCATCTGTAAGAAAAAACGTCTACTAAATATGGCTGTGTGTTGGGTGGGGGCTCTGTGTCAATAACGCCATGCGAACGCCTGCAGGCTGTGGACCAACACTCTCTTGTTTGACTTTGTGCTACGGCGGGGGGGCTTATCAGTAAGCCCTGTCATCATGCAACACCACATTTCCCCCAAGATCTCATAAACAGCTTGTCGTGCTCCTACTTGTGAAATAGACGGCATATTGTCTAGACCAGGCTGAATGCACAGACAAATCAGAAAGCTTAAAGACACTGCGTACTGTAGTTAATGAGATTAAACTCGCTGCAAAAGGAAGTCACCTAATTAATTCATTGCCACTGGATTACAGGAGAACAGTAGCACCATCACAGAAGTTTCCATAAGATGCGTGGTTAGAACAATAGGCCTACATGTCATTTTAAAGTTGTTATTGATTGTGAGCTAATATTTAACAGGCGTCAGAATTTCCAGTGTCAGAACGGTAGATCTTAAAAGCGAGAGGTATGCAAATGCACATCAACAATCATATTAATGATTGGCAGGAATACTGGCCCACTCGGCCCTCCCGTGGCAGGATGGGAAGGCTGTGGAGGCTGTCGGGCCTAAGAGGCTGTCAGTGTGACTTTGCCTCAGGCTGGATCCTTTTAATTTATGTTGGTAAAGAATCACAAAGTGCCGCCATCTCTCCAGAGATGCCCTGGCAAGTTAATTGCATTCTTCCACTTGTTACCGACTTAAACACACACACACACACACACACACACACACACACACACACACACACACACACACACACACACACACACACACACACACACAGAAGTACACTATTTTCCTCTGGGATAAAAAACACTTTTTGATTTATTCAGTATAAAAAGAAAAGTGTCTTCCCCGAGACAACCACGTTCACAGAATCGAACCGACATCTGAGCTGGAGAACAGATTCAGTCTGACTGCGGTGAAATCATCACGGAGGCTCTCACACGTGCCGTCATCCAGATGCACATGCACCCCGACAGGCCGACCGACTGGCTGATTGAGCAATGAGAAAACAACTGACACAGAAATCCTCCTCTCTACCTCTTTCTCCCACCTCACCTTCCGCCCCCCATGTCTCCTCCTCTCCCATCTCCCTCCTGATGTTCATTTTGGGTGACTGAGATGTGACCTCACTCAGTCGATGTGACACCAGGGACAGAGTTGAGGCAGAAGACGTGTTTGTAAAGGAACCAGCTTTACATTTCTGTACTTTGTTACATGCTGGTCTCACTGCTTGGCTGGATGTTTTACTAGAGATGAAAACAAACCCAATAATAAGACTTCTATTCATGACTATGGCAGACTTATCTCTAAAAACGGATTGTGTTCTATTATTTAAGGATATTTTTATGTTTTAAACGCTAATGCTGTTTGCTTACACTGCTGTTATCCCAGGTTTTATTTTCCCATAAATTAGGTAATAAAATTCACAACATAGATTTAAATTTTTTTTATATTAAAGAGATCATCCATACAGTTCTATAGTGAAAGATCATTGCCTTTTTATCCATAGCTAAACAGAAATTCAGAATAAAAGCAATCAAAGTGACGTGATCTGAAAAAATAACAAATCCCATGAAAGAGACTAAAACCAGCTCACAAGTTGTGTCGGTGTATACAAAGCTTGTTTTTTGTTTGACAATCAGAGAGACGCTCATTCATGGTTGGTTTTGAGATACATTTGACAATCATAAACATAAAGAATAACATCAGCGTTATTCTCTAATACATATACGACTTTCTTTCCTTGAGCATTGTAATTCTTTCCTACATCCTTCAATTGAATGACAGCTCTGTCTAATTAATAAAAGAAAGACAATAGACTCCTTATTAAAACAAGATGATGCTATGGCTTTAATAAATATTCAGAGCTTTATAAGCCCTGGTAATTATTCAAAATTGCCCAATAAAAATCGTGACATGCGGCTTAAATGCTTGAATATTACTTTTATTAGATCTCTGTTGCTGTGTGTCTGTGCATGTGTATGGCTGTGTGTGTGTTTTGTGCAGTGCATACATTAAAGATTAGCACACGCGTGTAATAATGTGCATGGGGGTGCGTCGCCCATGACTGTCGCTATCATTTTATGAAGAGCCCTCCCCTCGCAAACGACGGCAAACATTAAATAACCCCCTTAATTACATCCCATAATCCTCCCATGATCCCCCCTCATGGATCCTCTTATGAGAGTTGATGTTCGCTGCGGAAAACCGCCAATATCACCATTATATGTCCTTATTTCTATCATCAAGGGTGGTATTATAAAGTCAAACTATTGATCGTAAAATCAGAGAATGTCAAAATACATCACTTACCAGAGTGAAAAACAAGCAGCTTTTCTTGTTTCCATTTTACAGCATGACAGTATGAGTCATGATTCCCTGCTAGAGCTAAGATGCGATACACAGAGTCTGATTTTTGATGATACGTCACGTCGGCCTGAGCGACTGGGGATCATTCATCTTCTGCATTCAGCATCTCACCAAAAGATGCACTCTGTTAGTGCATGTCTGCTATTTCTATGAGTCCATGCTTAGAAATAAGGGTTCCACGCAGGTTCTTCTTGAAGGCTGATATTACACCCAGAACCATTTGCTTCTGAAGAACCCTTTTTTGAAGGTTGGATTTTTCAAGGGTTCATCAGGGTCAATTAAGAACCCTCCTCATTAATAGAACCATTTTGAAAGATTTGTTCAAGGAGTGTTAAATTGGAGTGTCCTCTTAGTGCACACAGTCAACCTGGGATTGTGAACTGTGATTTTTCTGTGATGGAATATAAACAGGCTCTTGGTAGAACCGCATGGGTGGGTTCTACATGAAACCCTTGGAATACAAACAGGCTCTCAGTAGAACCCCATGGATGGGTTCTGGATAAACCCTTGGAATGTAAATGTTGTTTCGGTAGAACCCCCTGGGTAGGTTCTAGATGAATCCTTGGAATGTAAATGTGGTTTCGGTAGAACCCCCTGGGTAGATTCTAGATGAATCCTTGGAATATAATGTGGTTTCGGTAGAACCCCCTGGGTAGGTTCTAGATGAATCCCTCGAATGTAAATGTGGTTTCGGTAGAACCCCCTGGGTAGGTTCTAGATGAATCCCTCGAATGTAAATGTGGTTTCGGTAGAACCCCCTGGGTAGGTTCTAGATGAATCCCTGGAATGTAAATGTGGTTTCGGTAGAACCCCCTGGGTAGGTTCTAGATGAATCCCTCGAATGTAAATGTGGTTTCGGTAGAACCCCCTGGGTAGGTTCTAGATGAATCCCTGGAATGTAAATGTGGTTTCGGTAGAACCCCCTGGGTAGGTTCTAGATGAATCCCTCGAATGTAAATGTGGTTTCGGTAGAACCCCCTGGGTAGGTTCTAGATGAATCCCTCGAATGTAAATGTGGTTGCGGTAGACCCCCCTGGGTAGGTTATAGATGAATCCTTGTAATATAAACAGGCACTTGGTAGAACCCCCCCTGGGTGGGTTCATGTTAGCACTCGTAGTGGGTGGAAAGGCCTCTCACTGAGGGTTCTGCATATAATCCCTTATGTTGGGTTCTAGGTAGTACAGTTTGAAAGGGTTCTCCTTTGGGGCCAAGTCGAAGAATCCCATCTGGTTCCAGTTGGAATCTTTTATTTCTGCGAGTGGGGGTTAGCAGTCACTGCTTGTGTGTGATTGAGTAGGGCAAGGTCTGATGGAGTGTTGAGGGGGGTTGAGTCCATCTTCACCGCTGTGTCCTGCTACCACAGCTGTCACTGTTTGTTGTAACGCCTGGAGAGAGGTGGATAGGTGTGTGTGTGTGTGGAGAGAAGTGAGAGTAGACGAGGCAGGGGGAGAAAAATAGAAAAGGAGAGTAATGGTACCAAACCAAAATCCTGTCAATTTGTCAGAAGTGCCACCATGTTCTTCTCCAGCCAAGCAAAGAGGCATCGTGAGCCGATAGACTGGCCTGTCATATATTTACTGAGTGTGATGGTGTGTGTGTGTGTGTGTGTGTGTGTGTGTGTGTGTGTGTGTGTGTGTGTGTGTGTGTGTGTGTGTGTGGGAGACAGCTGACAGAGACGCAGCTGACAGACGTTGAAAAGAAACATTACTCTCGGTAAAAAATGGAGGTCGCCCTGTGGAGGACAGGAGAAATGCTTTAACACAGTTAACCTGCAGAGAGAGAGAGAGAGACACAGAGAGACAGAGAGAGAGAATGTCTTTATGTCAAGACCGATGATGAAAGGAAATGTGTTGAAATATAGGGAGAAATACGTGTGGATGAAGTCTGTGGGGAAATGAGGAAGGAGAGAAGGAAAACACAGTCACATTTAGTTCTCAGAGAAAAATAAGATGCGCTGGGATTCAAGATTTTATCAAGGGCAATGATGCAAAGTGAGGCAATACATCAAAAGGAAACCAGGAGAGGCTCTTGAACACTACAGGTTTACTTACTGCAAAGAAACACCTGCACTTCACGGAGAGAGAGGACAGGAAACAGCATTTAGGTGGAGAAGCTAAAACTTCATCAGGTCTGATGATGTAATGTGGTGAAACACGAGCTTTAAAAAAGGTGAAAACGGACAAAGCCATGAAGATAAAATTAAACTGAGCTGGAAGGTTGGAGAGCAATGGCAGCTATTTATTCGACTGTTAGTTGACGAAGCACATGTATAACTTGAAGCTTTGAGACGATGATGATGATGAAGAAAGCGTTACTCGAGCTACCTTGCACAAGTAGAAAAGCCCCGACGGATAAATATCGCTCCATTTATCTGAGACACACAGAAGCGGTGTGGAATGAAGCGGATTTCAGAAAATGAAACGTCCAAATATTGCCCTCTGAGAAAGAGTTATGAGCTGGGAGATGTGCTAATGTTGCATTCCCTAAAATCATTTAAATTAATGTGCCATGAAATAGGTCATTAATGAGGATGCATGGGCCATACATGGAGACAGACAGATGAGGAGGATGCAGCAGACATCATTACTCCAGACCAGACGCACAGCCACAGTAATAACTTCAAGTACGGTTCTTATTCACCCTTTGATTGGTACCTTTCATCTTAACGGGTATATATATATATATAAATTAAGCATACTAAACCTTATCAAGTGGTGAAAATGACACAAGCCTATAGCTTGTTAAGCTGGCGAGCATAAGGTGATCAAATCTGTCAGTGACAGTTGTCATTTCAGTAGTTATAATAGTTGACATATTATCAAATACCTATTTACCAGCACTATGAAAAGGTGAGCTGCTTTTCATTTAAGTGTGTTATTATGGAAATCGATCTGAAAGACCCCGAAGAGATCATTAACACTGCTGCCAAGCTGACAGGTGTAGCTTTCATACAAACATTGAAACATGTATTCACACCTATTTTCACACCGGTAATTAGTCACAAAAATCAAGCAGGTAGACCTGCTTTAATTGGAAGACATCTTTGTTTCAATGTCGGCAGAATTAGCATTGGTTATTATGAAAGTCCAGGAAGTATCTCCTGGAAATAAAATGTTGATTGCTTCCCTAGCTTCCCTGCAGGGTGTTCAATCACCAGAATAACCTTTTTACGTCTGTTTTCCGCCTGTTTTCCGCCTGTACAGTGAACCATGAGTGTGTTCCTTCTTCCTCCTGGCCTTCCTGTGGAGCCAGCATTAAAGTTTACCAGTTAAACGCCCTCCTTTTGCTGCTGTCCAACCAGTGTTTTGTGGTGAGTAATCACCTTCCCACCTGCAGACGGGCTCACCGTACAGAAAGGGAGTGTGAGTGTGTGTTTGTTCTCTGCCTGCAGACTGTGTGTGTGTGTGTGTGTGTGTGTGTGTGTTGATTTATGAGTACAGATCTCAAAATGGGCTCTGGTTTCCTACCCCACAGGCTGCCTGTTACCCACGCTGCTCCACTCAGCGTCTTTAACCCAGATGCCCAGTTGTCGTGCTGTAGGAACAAAAAAGGGTGTTTGTCGTAGTAAAATTTTGACTCTACACAACAAACTGCTGTATACGTGATATCCTGCTGTTCAACATAATACATACATGTATAGTAGGGTCAATTGTAACCACAAGCGCTTGTTATTATGATGCTATAACAATATGAAAAAAAATTACTTCATTTAATCAAGTAAAATTGAAAAGTCTGCTCAACCATCTTTTGGTCTAAAAAAATGTCACTGACCATCACAACTTCCCATGTGACGTTTTGTCTCATTGTTTTAAATTTGTGACCAACACCACAAAAGGCATACAAAAAAACAACCACTGGTACAAAACAGAAAAGCAGCAGGTACTCCCAGCTGAGAGGACGGAAGCAGCTAATATTTATCCTCTTGAAAAGTGTCAGTGTTGCTGATTAATGTTTTGTTAGTGGACTAATTGATTAATAGGCACAAAGCAGTAGAGCAAATAGACTAATAGCAGACATTCAGGCCTCGCTTCCTGTTTGCCTCTCTTTCGTTAATCAAGATCACTCTCAACAGCTTTGCTTCGCCGCTGTGGCTGCTAAACAACCAGTGTGGGCTAAGCCACACACGCACACACACACGCACACACACACACACACACACACACACACACACACACACACACACACTTCCAAAGTTGTGAAAACGTTCTTTTCACCTGTGGTAAAGAAGAGGTATCTGTGATGACAGGACATGTGATGTGCTATGACAATGCTGTCGTGGAAGGTGTCGCTGTAAAGTGTCACCCAACAGGAAGTGTAAATAAGAGTGTCACCAGTGACGGTGTTCAGTATACACAGTTATCACCATGAAACTTCCCCAGTTGATTATTCACATGAAGAAAATGATTACAATTAAACAAAGAAGTAATGTTGTTATGGAAGCAAAAGTGTCCAAAATCTTTAAACCGACCATTAAAAAAAAGTTCTCAAAGTGATAGTTTGGATTGTTTGCACACAGACTGACTTCATAGTTACCACGGTGACGAGTTTGCAGCAAACTAACAACATGTCTGACACAATCCCATGTGTGGTGCTCCACGTCACAGATGACGAGGACGTTGGGGGGGCTGACACGTTTCAAACAGTTGTGGCTCCTTTTCCGGCGCTTTATGAAAAGAGTGTTGTTTTTGGAGGGACGTGACGTGCAACGTCTGACACTGACACTGCCGGCTGATGCTCCGAGAGCTGATCAAAACACTCATCTGAGCTTTAATTAACATCCTGCTCAGCGACTCACTGCCCTGTAGTTGTACAGTGAGTTGTCATTATCATTTGAAGCACATGTGACTATGCCCTTTACAGCTGTTATTCACACCTGATATGCGATCGCACATTCGCCGTAACGACTAAAACTGACACCGATTTTATTTGTTTCTCCGCCTGCATTTTTTGCTGTGCAACATGAGCCGTTCCGCGATCTAATAACCACGTAAGTCACTAATCTGTTTGTAGCGCGCAACGCCGCTAAACGTGAACAAACCGTCTCATTGTGGGGAGAATCTTGAACGGCCCTAATTACATCAAGCTATCACACGCGCATTGTTGGCGAAACCGTGGCAGAGGAGGCATTTGGGAGTGAGGAGGGTTGAAATGCAAAAGGATTACGTCAAACTGTTGCAAGTCTTTTTCAGGGATTAGGGAGGCTTAAAGTCAGGAGAAAACCCAAGGGTGTCTTCTCCTGGTGTGTGTGTGTGTGTGTGTGTGTGTGTGTGTGTGTGTGTGATGTCTGTTTACTCTACAGATGGCACACAACACACACAAATGTGTGTATATATATATATATGTTTGTCACGCAAACAAATCATTACTTTCACATATAGGCTTTGGTGTGCAGATCCGCTTCCCAGCGTGCATGCACACGCATCCACGTGATGAAATCAAATCCCACTGTATGTGCTGCAGTGTGTGTGTGTGTGTGTGTGTTATTGAGGTGTGAATAGGCTGCCCGCCGCTGTCTCCACCGGGCTTAATCTGCGAGATGACCCGCGAGGTCAAACCCATTCTCTCGGACGTGTCCCTTATTGTATCAGGCAGTTTAGAGGCTCATCCGCAGTCAAGCCCAGTTAAAGCGTGAACGATCTGAGGGCTATCAGACAGTGTGGCCATCACATCACGTCTGCGTCTGTCTCAGTGTGCCTGACAGCGAAGGCGGAGAGGGTTTCAGACAGAGAGAGAGAGAGCAGAGCCAGCCTGACAGCTGTCAAACATACAGTGTAAATGAGAGGCGGGAGGGACAGACAGGTAGACGGGGAGACGGAGGCCCGGCGAACGAACAGGCGGGCGTTACACATGACGCACACAAAGGGGCACGGGTGCATCGCTGGTATAGCTGCAGTCCGGTCGGTTGTGTGCCTCATGAGAACAACAGGGATGACAGTGGAAACGCAGTGGAGAAGGGCGCCATTACAATGAATGATAAGCTCTTAATATGGGCCCTGGCAGACGGGGAGTTTGCCCAGGTGCTGCTCTTTGTGAAAGTGTGTGTGTGTGTCTGCATTGAGAATTTGTTTGCATTGGGACAATATGACAAGTCATATCCATGTGAGAAATGTTTTGTGTCCCGTAGGCTGCTGCACCTCCCAACACAGTCAATATAACACCCAATCACAATCTCAATACCTGGGAATGCAGTCAGCAGTTAGATTTCATTCTCTCTCTCTCTCCTTTTTTTCATTCACTATTCCTCCCTTCTCTCTCTCTCTCTCTCTCTCTCTCTCTCTCTCTCTCTCTCTCTCTCTCTCTCTCTTTTTTCCATCTTTGCAATGTTGTTTTGCAGTTGTATCCTTCTTCTCTTCCCAGAGTAATGATGCTGGATCATTTTAGCCAGCCGTGGGTAAAAAGCATCTGAGCCGAGGCGTTCTCCCAAAACCTTCCCTGATAGAGACAGATGGTGTCCATTTAAAAGGTCCCATGGAAGTGTGTTATTTCTGGTGTCTACAGATACTGAGACATGCTGGGACACACACACACACACACACACACACACATGCACATAGTTGTGTCTTGCATTAGAAACATGCAGAACAGCGATGTGTCTCCGTGTGAGACGCATGGAGCGAGAGACAGCAGCCTTTCTGTCTGTCTTTACTGCGTGTGAAAGTACAATATCACATCTTTTACGCCGCCCCATTTTAGGAGCTGGGCGTAAATATCAGGGTTTATGGAAGCCCCCCCCACCCCCAACCCCCCACCTCGCCTGTTTTCCAGCATTAGAGCTATGAAAATAAAGGCAAACGAAATTCTGCTGATGCATAAAATGAGGATGGGAAAGGCACACAGTAGCACCTGGTGGCATAGCATCAATTGGTGGCTGTTAAATAGCTCCCTGTTTGTGCCAGCTGCTGCATTGTTGGACTGAGACAATATGAGAGTTCCAGTAGCAGGGTTCGCCAGTGCATCTCTGTGTGTTTGTGTGTGTGTTTGTTGTGTGTGTGGCCTGACCTCAACCCCCCCCCAGGGCATTTTGGTGTTTTCTAGAGCTTGTATAACCCGGGGTGGAAGACTTTCTGGATTCAGGTCACAGCAGTTGCATTCAAATTCAAATACCTTATTCATAACAGCAGGGTTTCTACCTCGGGGTACGCAACATCAGGTGGACACCGCGGCTGGACCGGGGCTGAGTCTGGATCGGCAAAGCTGCTGGTTAATTCATAATGATGCTGCGTATAGACAGGCGAGCTGGATGTGCGCTGTGTGAGTTTCTCTGCAGGGGCCATGGGAGGAAACGGTAATTGCTGTTTGGCAATGCATGCTTTCATGCTCCATCGGTTTGTCATTTTTCAAAGTGTAATATTTTTTCCCCTTTCACGATGTGATCCACACAAGGGCTTTCTCCAGACAGTGGTTTGTCTCAGACTCATTCACCACAGTATTACCGATGATGATGGTGGTGATGGTGATGATCGTGTTGATGCTGCAAATGATAAATGTACTGTCATTTGGCGTCTCTCCTTTTTCTATATAGCTTTTTATAGCATTGTTATACAATCATGCAGTTTTCTGGTTTAAATCAGTCCAATATAGAAACAAGATAGCCAACATCATCTCACACAAGAAGTGTAACAAATCAACCCTACTTATATGTTTTGAGGGGAAAATAATAATTTTGCGCCTTTTCTGGAAATTACACATAATAGGAGAGCAACGTTAGCATTTATATCTGACTAGTGTTCTCGTGTTTCTGGCCACCCGATAAAGTCACTGTCCTCTTGGAGAAGTTAGGGGATGGAGTAAAAACAGCGTAAAGAGATTGGGATAAAGCTGGATGGGTCTAAGAACACATGACTTTCACATGACGTTCCCCTAGTTTTCTCCTCATCCCGGTGTTTCTTCTGTTTTCCCTCCCTGTGTCTGTGAAACCAACAGATGACCGCCATTTAATTGGATGATACCATTCAACATGGGTGCTCTTTACTGCTACATGATATGTGGAGGTGACGAAGGCCGTAAGCAGCAGGTTTATCCAACCTTTTTCACTGCTAACAGCGGCCTATGCGGTTGATAAGAGCGGTGGGACTGAACGAGAACCAAAACAATGAGCTGTAAGGCACTAAAACATTTTGATCCATTTTTATTTTTATCTAAAGTGTAGGTTTTTTGAATACATTCTAATCCCTACATGTCAGTAGTCTTCTATGTGAAGGCGCTTCTGCTCGGTTCCAACCATTAGCATCGACTGAGAGCACCTTATGCACATCCAAATGATGTTTTATCAATGTGAAATCTCTGACGCCCTCCCCAACCGCGGCCTCATATCTCTCCTACCTTCCTAACGAACCCCCCCCCCCTCCCCCTCACCACCTCCCCACCTTCTCATTAGTGCTCCCCGACAACCCTCCAACAACACAGACTCTTCCTCTGCCTGCTATTAATGAGGGAAGTGAGGATTCCTAATAAGCAGTTTTTCTTTTAATTAAAAAGTCTCCATAAATAATCACCCCATAATCCATCTGTCAGATTCCATCCAGCTCCTACTTACTTAGACTCCAAGATTAGAGAACAGGGCAGGAGATGAGCCGTGCAGGAAATATCTATCTGTCTGTCTGTCTGTCTGCTCGACTATCATCCATCCATCCACTTCCATCGTGAGTCTCTCTGCCGCTGAAAGGAATATGCTAATAACGTTAGCGTGTGTTAATAATTGATGGTCATATAAGACTTGGCTCTGCTTTGCTGATTCGGCAGTATTAGTGAAGGCGGCCGGCCGCGCTAAATGATTTATTGTGGCCAATATTCTTCCTGGAGGGATTCTGAATTTCTAATAAGGAAATATTCCTCCTGCGCCAGTGTGTATTTATCAAACAGTAAGCTGTTTTCTGATAGGCCCAGCAGGTCTCTTGGTTCCTACTGCAGAGACAATATACAGCCACAGTCATTGCTTACTCAATAATTCTGGGACTCAATTTCCTTTAAAACCAATTTTCTTTGATCCCTTCTGCACGTTATCTTTATTTTATTTTTTGCAAACACAGACCATTTACCAGCTGCTGACGTTTTGTTTTAAGGAAAGTAATCGTCACTTTCAACATTCTTAGCTGGACCTGGCACTTTCCAGTAAACTAATACCATCTTTATTACATTTTCAAGCCTTCATTTAATTATCTCAGATATACATAAAAAAAGAAGAAGCTCTGAGCCTCAAAAGGATGCATGTAACCTATGAGCTGTCGGACCACAAGGCCCTGCTCTAAAAAAAAGTGGCTAATGTGGTGTTTGACTGTGAGGACGAGCGCTGCCGTCGGACCAGGTGCAATGTGCGTGTGTGTGTGCGTTTGTTCTTCAGGTGTGTGGTGGAATGTGTGTGTTTAGCTCTGTTACTGTAAGTAACGCCTCAGTTTGTTCACATGGGAAGCAGGGGTGGAGAGAGAGCCCCATTAGAGATAAAGTCACACTCTGAAAAGAAAGTGTGACTATGCGAGTCATCATTTTCCCATTGACCGCCGCCGCGTTCTGCCTGTTTACGATAAGCTTGTTTGCACAGAGAATAAAGGCGTGCAAGCGATATTTAACAAACCTAAAAAAAAAAAAAAATGTTTGGCAGCTCCTTGAATTTCTCTGTTTTGTTCCATCCCTTAAAAACAATCGTGTTTGCCGAAGGTGAAGTCCCACACGGCCTTTGACACCAACACATGAGTCAGGTCCCTTTAGTCACATTACATACAGAGTGAAGCAAGTGACACCTCACTTTGTTGATACATGGATTAACACGTACTATAGCAGGTGGTTCAAAATAAACTAGCTCAAAACAGTGGTTGACATAGGAAAGTGATGGATGTCCTGATAAGGACCTGGCCTATAGTTCAATCTGCTAGATAAACTTACCCCACCCATCTGCTCATTCATCCATTATATTAAAAACAATCATAAGGTCAAGTCTGCTTGCAGTCCACTAACATACACTTTTTAAGACACCGATACTGTTGGATTGAAACTGCAGCTAACTGCTGTAATAAACAGTATTTTTCTACATTGACATTGATACACCACTCCGGTTCTGAAAAGTGAAGCCAACCCTGAAGTGCCTTAAACTTACATTCTCTCTGCTGGCCATCAGGGGGCGACTCCTCTTTTTCCAAAAATTAGTCTGATTGTATGGAAGTCAGTGAGAAGGATTTTCATGTTTGGGATCACGTTTATTTTTCCATAGAACCAAAAAATTAACCTACGTTGGAAGTTTTTTTGAACCGTGTGAATGTAATTAGCAGAAAACGATTAATTTACTGTGAACACAGTTTATTTTGAAACAACACTGTTGAGTGAGTGTGTCACAACAATTGCATTTATCGCATCAACTTTTAGTAAGTAGCACAACATGAACGCCATTAACTTTAGCCAGCAGCCAGAGTTGTTGCTAACGGCAACTGCTACTATTATAGAGCCATTCCTGCCACTAATACTGTCACTACAGCTATACTGTTACTGTATGAGATACTGTGTGTGTGTGTGTGTGTGTGTGTGTGTGTGTGTGTGTGTGTGTGTGTGTGTGTGTGTGTGTGTGTGTGTGATTAAACCTGCTCGTCCTGCTCGGCCAGAACTTCCCAGCTTGTAATAGCAGAGCATGCTTCATTGTATACTGTGTTGATTGAAACACAGCTGGGTCACAGTGGATGTAACCAAACACTAGATACACTACACTCATTTCCACATTCCCACCTCTCACATTGTGCCACATATAAATAAACCGGATTATATGCTAGACCACACACACTGTACACATCCTGATACAGCTTTCAACACTCTCGGGACTGTTGCTTCAACACAACGGCACATAAGGTTTCTGGCATTTTGAAACATATCCACCCGCACACATCGTGTATTTGCTTTTCAGTGCATATATACGCAGATACACACCGAGTATGAACAAGGTTACAGAGTCCTGCCGGGCCCTCCCTCCACTCACACCTGTTCATCTCATCCTGACCGCACCCCAACCTGCCCCCGACTCAGCACCAGTCTATGGGCTGACTGACAGGAGCTCCATCTGTGACCTCTAAAGGTCAGCACACTGTACAAACACCCTTACTACGGCAGCTCAGGACGGAGCAATGTTACCTTCATCCAGGATGGGAGTCGGTGTCATGGATTCAATCTCTGGAGAACACAGGTGGACCCTGAAACTGCTGTTAAAATATATGGGAATATTTTATATAGGAAGTCAATGTTGACCCATCAATCCACCGCAACCTCCTTCCTTCTTCTGTGGAGTATGATTAGAAACGTGTTTGTGATATGTAAAAAAACAAACCGGTGAAAATATGGTTATCTCAGAACAGAAATGACAATGCAGTTGCCAGGCACAGCATTTGAGCCATCAACCTTTCATAACATTACCTCACATGTCTGACTGGATTAGACTGACTGGACAGGCTGTTGGAGAGTAATTCACTTAACAAGCATGAACAGGAGAAACCCAACCCCTCATTAGATCTCTGATACCCATATTAGGCATTTTTCGGAGAAACCCTACTTAATCCTATGGCGTTACAAATGGTATTATTGAAGTGTGTGCATAGTTGCTTCAATATTCATCTCTCAGAGGAATATACATTTCAAAGTTGCATAATAAAATGTAACAAAATATGCAAATACCTTCTGTTTCCCATTCGGATTATGTTAATTCATATTCAGTAACCTGGTATCTGCAGTATGAATAATGTGCCAATCTCTGTCCTACAATATGTCCTATGGGTTTGATATGGGAGGAGGCGTTATGAATGTGAATGCAAATACAACGGCTGCTGTAAAAACAAGGTGTGGATTATGATTGGAGGGGAAATAAACCTCGCCTGGACACACAGCAATAAAAGCAGGCTCTTTTTACTGTTCGGCTAAGAATCCTCACACACACATCCTTACATCGGTCAGCATTGAAGAAAATATTCAATATTTGGATGTTCCATTCAGCACTTGAGAGGCTGTATAACATCTGGTTTTTGGACCGATTAAGTAAAAAATACAAACGGATCCCAGATCTTTGCCGAAAAATCAATTTCCTATCCGCAGTGTGAACTTGTGGGGGGAAAGTCTTGACTAAGGGATATCACAACGAGGGCCATTCCAGTTCGCTGGAGTGAAACTTAATCAAACAAATATAGCTGCGCTATAAACGGGCGGGATGTTTATTTGTATTGAGATGAAAACCCGTTTCCCATCCAGATCCCATCGATATTACATTCAGCCCGTTATCTTTCCAGGCCCGGCCACAGGGAAGAGTGCAGGCAGGAGTTCTGGACCAGAGTTCAGTGGAGGACGCATGATGTGTTGTTTCACACCAGCAGGATCTCATGAAAATGTGGCTGCATTTTAATGCGAGAAGGCCCAGAGGGAGACATTCCTAATCATTGCTGAATAAGGTTTTTAAGAAGGTAATTTTTTTTTGTTTTTATGGCATACATGCAAGCTGTTATAAACGACATGATTACTCAATGAGCAACACTGAAATGGAAACATCAAATAGGCAGCGGGCTGAAATTTCCCTTCTTGTACGCAGCGTATTTTTCACATTTACACCTGCTCTTTCACGCCGCCTCCGCGATTTGAAAAGATTGCGTACAAGGGTGGAAAAAGAGAGCGGCGTGCTGAACAGGCCCACTGGACCCAGCGATTACCAGGTTCTGAACAGCAACCAGAGCGCCCGCAGTCCCTCCTCTGATCCGAGCGCCGTACACGTGAGACCAGCCGCTCGCTAATGGAGACATTTACACCTTGGTAAAAGTTGGCAGGTGTTACCCCGCCGTTGTCGAGAGCAGACGCATGCCGGGCATCATTAGGCCCCGTGCCAAGCCTGATTTGGCTGCCAGCCTCACTCCCTCATTCTGGTAGAGGCTGTGTGTGTGTGTGTGTGTGTGTGTGTGTGTGTGTGTGTGTGTGTGTGTGTGTGTGTGTGTGTGTGTGTGTGTTGCGGCGGAGCAGCGGAGGATAGTGTCCTCTGTTGTAGTGGCATGCTTAGAAGGGCTCCTTACTGTGATTGGTGTTGAATGACTGCTCTCTATGCAACATGTATCTGTCGATAGTTACCTTTATCATATGAAGGACCATTTCTAATTTTCTTCTTCGTCAGTGTGCCTTATCAGCGATAGGGTTAGCATTAAAGACAATTATGACACCGCATCAACATTTTAATCTCCAACAGATCTGGAATTTAATTTCACCCTTTTGAATTCATATTTATAAATTCATGTTTCCATGCATTTATGACAAATGATCAGGAAACATTCTGAGCTGACCGTTAACAAATGATGTTCATAAAACAACTCATAAAAATGTTTATATGATGAGTAAGTAAGATGAGTTTTTGGTAAGATTGTGTGAAGTGGTCACTTTAAAAAGTTTTAAATGTTTGTTTTTTTAAAAAAACACTTGCATAGGAAATGTGGTGAAATGCAATTTGGCTCTCGTCTGAAAACAGAGAAACCTGAATCTCTTTGTCTTTCTTTCTTTCATTGCTAACTAAACACATTTCCTTTTCTGCTCACTTTCATATCAGCTATTCTTCTCTGGTAATTATATTCATTAAGGGGAGACATGACAGGAGAATAGTGGGAACATGAAACTTTCCCAGTGGATTACCTGCATTAAAACAATAATAAATTGTATTACAAGTTTTCTGAAATTTGATGGTTTCATATGAAATTAAGAATTATATTATATATGATAATTTGCATATATTCCCAGTTTTATTTTGTTTAAATATTAGAATCAAATGTTTTTAGAGAAGGAATTTGGGACATCTATTTTATTATAAATTAGACTATTATGAATGATAAATGAACAAAGCCCTCTGTAGAAACCTTCAGAATATAGACAGGAATAAAACTGGAATGTTCCGCTACTGAGGTGGAGATTTATGGCTCTGGGAAAAGACAAACTTTGAGAAAACAGCTATTAAAGTGAAACACCACAGGTGAATTGGGTAAATATTTGAATATCACCATGAATATTTTTCACGTTATAAAGTTTCTAAAATGTTATGTTTAAAGTAAATGAATTTAGGAGAAAGACACAAAACATGTATTCTGGATGTTTTCAGAAGATTTTATATCTAAACTTCCTGACGTAGGTTTATGTCTTTTGTGCACACTTTGATCTTTCAGCATTCTACAACTTTGACATGCTTTCACCCCAGGTCTTAGGAAAATGACATGGCTACACACACACGCACACACACACACACACACACACACACACACACACACACACACACACACACACACGTTGTGGAAGCAAAATAGCCACAAATCTAAAAGTTGACCACCACATGAAAAACAAAGTTTTTGCCTGTAATGTCTCACCTTAACTTTGTGAGGTTAATCTCTTCGCCTTCGTCTTGATAGTGACCAGGCTAGTGATCAGCTGATCACTAGTCCGATGCTCCCCAACACGCCCTGCAGCCGAAGATCTCCAGTCGATATCTTTCCTTTCAACGCACATTCTCTGAGTAATGAAGTGTTGGTGCTGCTGTCACCCTCCCCCATTTACATATAGAATACATTACTGGAAGGTTTATATTATGGCTTCCAGAGTTGGCAGGGGGATCCAATAAATCCCCCGTCCACGGAGCCGAGGCCTCTCAGACGGAGAGAGGGAGACAAGCGAGAGGACTAGAACGTGAAGGCGGGAGGGAAACGATGCAGACGCGTCTTCTCCGCTCAAAGAGTGGGATGTAAATTGACTGCAAACAGAAAAGCCATTAATAATGATAATTGCAATAATAATTTAGAAGCAGGGGATACACACATTTAGCCAGGCAATCAGAAATCCATCTGCGGAGGTGTTAATATTGAAGAGATGCTGATGGCACAGGGGAAAAAAAGAAGAAAAAAAAAACAGCAGCATGTGAATATGTAATGAGGACCGGGAGGCCGTACCAAACACTGCTTTTATGTAGTGAGTATTACTTATTAAAATTGCATCTTAAATATTTATCACTTTATAGATGGGCCCTGTCACCGTTTCCTTATTTGTATCCCTGAAGACTGCTGTGTGAGGCAAGGGGAATGTATGAACTCCATTCAGAATATTACAACCTCCCCCCTTCAGGAGTGGCCTGATTAAAAACAACTGCCGCAGTAGATTGTGATGAATTATGCAGACTTTGGTAAGGAAATGAAGCAAAAGGCGGTAGTTCATTTAAAAATGAAATCCTGGACCTCTTAGGTAGATGTTAGAGTGCCAGAGAACGCTGCATATGGATAAGGTGTTGTTATTAGTGGCGTGCGAAGCGTTGTTTTAGAGGTGAACGAAATGTTTGCACGTACAGATGTTGTTACCTCTGTGGTTTGTCTCCATCAACAGTTTGGTACAAAGTTGTTGGATTTGCAGCAGAGAAGCTGCTGCAACAAACAGCCATTTATCTCCTCGGTACTTTTACATCAAGTCATAAACAAAATGAATACCGTGCCTTCAGCTTCCGTTACAAAGCAGATGAATCAACATTGTAAACAGGTTAGGTGTTGAAATCTGAAGCGCAATGATATATCATCGTTACCTCCTGTAAATGAGATAAAGCATTTCAAGAAAACTTTGAGAAAGTATAAGAAATATAACTACTGCCTGTGTATTAATCTTGTTAGAGTTTGAGATAGCTTTAGCACTGTTGGTGTCGTACATTTCTGCAAACCACAGACAGAAATGTACAGTGTCACGTGGTTAATTTTGTGAAAGAAATATTTAGGTAACAAAGTAACGTAACAAAGTAACATAACAAAATAAAGTAACAAAGGTAACGTGACAAAGTGGCATGACATGATATAGTAGTGTAACATAGTAGCGTAACATAGTAGCGTAACATAGTAGCGTAACATAGTAGCGTAACATAGTAGCGTAACAAAGTAGCATAACAAAGTGACGTGACAAAGTAACGTGACAGAGTGACGTGACAGAGTGACGTGACAAAGTGGCGTGACGTAACATAGTAGCGTAACATAGTAGCGTAACATAGTAGCGTAACATAGTAGCGTAACATAGTAGCGTAACATAGTAGCGTAACAATGTAGCGTAACAATGTAGCGTAACAATGTAGCGTAACGAAGTAGCGTAACGAAGTAGCGTAACGAAGTAGCGTAACGAAGTAGCGTAACAACGTAACAAAACAACATTACTTAACAATTGCAATGATGTAGTTGCACAAATAAATAACTACCCTTAGCGCACATTATGTTACAAGCTTAACAATGTTACAAAACTAGCATACAGTCAACATTTACTTTTAGTTTCACATGAGAAATAAACATTGGTCTACTGGGTGAAATTGGATTATTTGTTCATCCCGTTTGTCCTAGGTATGCTTCTCGCTTATTACGCATTTTAATGCCATGTAACTTTCAATAACGATATAGTCAATACACCACATCACTCTCTAACTTGCATACAATGCCAACATTTCAAATGAAACGCAACCATGTTCTACATAGTAAAAATGTTTTACTTTACAGAAACATAAAATTAGCCATAAAATGGTAAAAAATTCAACATAAAAGACAGATGCATGGGTTTTAAAACTACGATATGTAAAAATTAACAAGCCAGAACTATTAATTGCTTTCACGGCAGGGACTCTGGAGGACGACAGATACCTGACACTGTGATGAATCTTCAACACTGATGTGAAGCAGTTTTAAGAGTTTCTGCAGAAGGATAAAAGCAATATCACAAGTTTGAGATTCAAGGACTCTGAAAAGAAAAACACGGCAGCGGTGAAACCTTCTCTTTTTCGATAAATTGAATTCCGAGAAACGGCGGAGCTCCTTTGTTTCACAGGTGGGACCTGGTTTTCAAAGCTCTTCCCACTTCTGCGTTTGGATCAGGCTATAATATCATATGCGACAGGGTTGACTGCTCCTGTCTCTTCGGTCCTCCTCTCCTCTCCCCGTCTCTGTCCTGTCTAAATAAAGGAACACAGAGGAAGAGGTTTTAATGAGATCAACACAGAGCGCCGGTTACATTGATAAGTAAATACTACAGCTTTTAATGCCTCTCGCACTCAATTGGCTCCCTGCTATTGTTGCCGAGCGCATGCCTCAGTGAACACTAAATTTTCACTGTCACACTTCAATAACCCTAATTGTCCAAAATAAATGAGCTAATTTCTGAAGTTCCATTTTCATATGCAGGAGATAAGGCAACTTTGCTGATTGATTGGATTCCTTTGTGTGCGCACACGTGCGTGTGTGTGTGTGTGTGTGTGTGTGTGTGTGTGTGTGTGTGTGTGTGTGTGTGAGAAACCGCAGCACTCGTAATTTGAGTGAAGGCTTCTGTTTATTATGCCTCTGTTATTCACTGCAAGCATTTCTCTGACCCCTGCTGATATTCATCCGGCTTCCTCTCCCCAAAGCAAGAAATGGAGAAGGAGAGAGAGAAAAGATGGATGGAGAGAGAGAGAGGGAAAGTTAAAGAGGGAAAGAGAAACAGAGTTTGTTTGCTTGGTTGTGTTTACGTGTGTGTGTGTGTGTGTGTGTGTGTGGATGTCTAAGGGGTCCCTATGGATTTGGTGCTGCCTGATCATTTGCATTTTTTCATTTGAGCTGTTATTTGCAGCATTGCGTGCAGCACAAACCCCTAAGGGGCCGCGCCAAAGTAATTCAGTAAAAAGGCAGGTAAGACATAAATTAATCATAAGACGTCTGAGAATTTATTGCGCTCAACTCACACATGCATTCACGTACGCAGACATAAACAGACATACATATATATATATATATATATATATATATATATATATATATATATATATATTTATAGAACGCACGCAAGCGACTGCACATACAGACGACACACACACACAGGCGAGATTCAGATTGAATCTGAAAGGAGACCAAGGTCGAGTGAGAAAGTTTTCAAATCCATCAAGCAGAATTACCGAGCTGGATGGAGACGAGAAACTTTTAATGGACCAATGTTTTAATCCAAAAACTTTTTCAAACTCAAACATGACTTGCATCTCAATGTGATAATTCAATTTTCAGTAATGTATATTAGATTCATCAGAAGAAAACACTCACAGCTTTCTTTTTTTTTTTCCCTGGAGCTGTAAATCAAGTAAAATGGAAGTTTTTAAGAATATAGTTTTCAGAATGGATGCATGAGATTGAGTTGATTTATTGGCTTATAATGTGTGGATGGACGGTGTGTCATAGCTCATTTAGTAAACCACATGATCTAATGACCCTTGTTAAAAATGAGGCAATGATATGAGACGTCATCATGCAGTAGAATGATGACATCATACATGTCACCCAAAGATGCTTTGTTATTAATAAAATGATTACATTTTGAGACATTTTCATGGCAATCCATCCAATAGTTGTGGAGATATTCTGTCTGGACCAAAGAGAACCAGCTGACTGACCCAAGACACAATAAAAGTTGATCTTTTAAATAATTCACAAGCAAACAATAGTGACCATAAAATACAGTGTTTTTTTGTTGTTGTTGAGAAGTAATACTTTGGATATCAATCATTTCAACCATATGGCTATATAACAATTTTTTAAATGTGAGTATCTCACCAAGATTCCATTTCTGATTTATTCCAGAAGTACACACATCCACCCAAATGAAACCTCTCACACTTGTTTTATTTCAGAACACACAGCATGTGACCCACGGTGACCCCAAAACAGCAGGTTTGAATCATCTTTTCTGTCTTTTCTTCTTCTGGTGCTGTAGCAACCGTTCAGCTGCAGCCCCATGTCTTAGAATTCAGCCGGGAGCTGAGCTTTATTATTTCGCCATTTACAACACAAATGCAGGGAGTGAACTGGGGTCTTCTTCTTTTTTTTTTAAACTGCTTTAAATCCCCCGTAGTCCTCTGCACTTTCCTACCATACTTATCAGTGCCTTTGTTCCTGAATTCAGCAGTCTGAGGCAGATTGGCCCATCAATACACTATCAGAGAAGGTAGGCTAGATAAGAATTCTGCTGCTATCTGTCTGCTGTGAATAAGCTGTCTAGAGGTCTCCACAGTCCGGGTCAACGCACATACACTAACACATATATAGTGTTTCTGCACACACACACACACTGAGTAAGCTGTCTAAAGCCTCTATAGTGTAATCCAGCACATGCACAGACACACAGCGTTATCAGTAAAAGAGGAGAAGATTCAATGCAGCAAGGGAAGATATTACTACATCTAGTGAATCTCAACTCCGACATAATGTTCCTCCAATAATGAAACTTTGAGTCAAATAAAAGTTGTCTTCAAGTAAGACAGCGGGCTGGATGAATCAGGGCGCCACTGCTCATGCATTAAACTCCACTACGCTGTAAAATACTTAGTGTGATTAAATAAGTTCAAGTCAGGTCAACTTCAATCATCTAGTTCTACCATCAGGACTGGAGGATTCAAGTCCAGTCACTTAAAATGAAAATCATTCAAAGTGCTCTTAAAGGTGCGATGTGTAATGTCTCGCCACCTGTTCCAGACAATTAGTGTAAAGCACTTTACAGCTGTACAAAATCCATACAAGCTAAATATACAGTCATAGGCTATACTAACTCAGAATGCACACAATTCAACCAGTCTCATAATCGTCAGCGTATCTGCTTTTACTGTACTACTAACCGAGGGCTGTACGCTCCGTCGAAGCTTTGTTCGTTTGATTATTGGATTACGTCCTAAGTGGCGGAAATGAGAAAACGATCTGCACCTTCATCTCATACTCCCAGTGGCCACCATGGTGAGCCTACCCCTGAAGAGACGGATCCCCAGTCAGCTTCTGAATCAACTCCAATCCAGCCAGCACCACCACAGCACCGGGTGTCTCAGCGGGCTGGTGGAGCACTAGGTTTAACCAGTGTAACGGCAGCAACACGAAGACTGCCGATCATGTGGGGAGTCAGGGCAGACCCCCGGGATCAGAGACCCCCGGAGATCAGACCCCCGTTATCAAACCCCCGGAATCAGACCTCTGGGATCAGACCCCCGGGATCAGACCTCTGGTGCTATGGTTTTCGCGGGGCAGCTCTACTTCTTCCTCCCAGACTGGATATTACAGTGACTCACTATCGCCTCTGGAGGCATAAGTGGTATTACAATACAGGAAGGGTTGGGGCCGTCTTTGACATTACATCTGTAACCTGTTAGCATTCTGTTCTATAATGTTATTTTTTTTTTATGTTTCTGTCCAGATCTTATACAGTCCCCCTTTAATTCATCAAATGAAGTTGGATCATTGATTGTTAGTATTCTCAGTATGCGGCGCATGCAATGTGGGTTCTACTTAAAGTTGATGGAGTGTTTTGTGTCTTTGTCCTCAATGAGTCACCAGATCTTCTGTGAAACTGTCAAAGTGGAATTTTTGGCCTATAAAAGTCAAATCTAACAGGAGGTCAGATCAGCTCACCATCATTAGTCATCCCTGGTCAGCCCTTTGTCATAATGTCATCGAAACGTGGATTTAATGATTATGGATATTTATTTCAGGGAATATATTTTCATCATGGTTCTACAGGATCTTTCTTGGCTCATTGCGAAGCAGTGAATGTGACATTGTAATACATAAGTCAACTTTATATGCATTTAAAAACAACAGGAGTTGCACCTACAGCTTTTTTTTTTACCTATAGAAAATAAGCACCAGGGGTCCAAGACAAACACATGATTTAAAGGTCATTTTCATGACTAACTCTGGACCCATGCCCAGATGTTTAGAACATCTTTTTAAGCTGGAAATGTTAAGCTTAGTCATCAACGTGTCCCATCTGTGCTGTGTTTCAGTGAAGCGTCCCGCGACTGTGAAGGTTAAGAGAGGATGAGCGCAATGAACACTTTCCCATCAGAGCCACGGATCGGAAAGAGAGGGAGGGAGAAGGAGGGAAACGGAGGCGGCGGGAGACCGATTCAAGGCGGTCGGTTGTGTCATAGGTTGTGAGGGAGTGTTGTGATTTTGCCGAGATGTTGGACGCAAATGTAGACAAACAGGGAGGGATTTGTTTTTACGATGTACAGGGATTGTTGGGGTTTCGGGGATTCCAGGGAAGACGTCGGAGGAGGGTAAGTGGCAGGTGTGTCTCTTCAGGAGAGGAAGAGAGAGGGTGGGAGTAGCCACACCCACAAGACTGACAAGGAGGAGAAGGGAAGGGGAAAAAACAAAGCCACAGGGGAAACTGACCGCTGTCATAGTGGATCATTACGGAGAAACTGAAAAGGGCAGAGGGAGGGAGAGAGAAATGAGGAGGCTTATCTTCGGCTGTGACCTGAAGCAGATGTTTCTCTGCGGTGCGTTGAAGATGGATCCTCCCTCATTTCCTCTCCTTCCTGCCACTCTATTTATGTTGCCCGTTTACTGTCTTCAGAGACCTACTTCTTCACCGGAGAGAGGAAGAAAATCAATGAGACCCAGAGATCGATCGCCGTGTTGAAGAATACTGCTTTGCAAAAGAATGGTGTCACGTCAGTGCCTCCTTCTTCATTTTATGGTGCAAAGACCTTGGCGGTAACGGGGTAATTTTTCACGTGATGTAGCTTCTTCACAATTAATCTTGGCGGCTAGGATGCTGTTCTGACACTGCACATTTGACATTGAGCTGAAAGTCTTTCCCGAGCACGCTTTTAGTGGTGATGTGGAGGTGTTGGCCTGTCATCAGCAGCTGAAGACTCCCCCCTGCTCACCACAGCTGTCACCCAGAAAACACACAGAACAGAGGAGAAGGTGGAAAACTCAGAAGGATGTTTCTCTCTCCCGCTCTCAGAGGTCAGGAGCGCACCGAGGGAAACTGCTCGAAGCAACGGATACACAATCCTTTGTTCTCCGTCTCTTTGTCACACACACACAAACACACATGACCTGCACTTCCTCAATTTCTAACAGCAGAGTTTGGACATGGAAGTGAGGGCTTTCTATGAGGATGGGTGTCAGGGGTCGGGTTGGAAACCGTCCAAAACCTGAAGGAGAATGAGGAGGGTGGAATAAAAGTAATACAAGTAGGAGCTCTTACAGACTTGTTTAACATGTATATGTAAATTAGTGGCTGAATTTAGAAAGCCTGAGGTCAGGAGTCTTACAAGTGTTGACTTGATTGGGAAAAAGACCAAAAACATTCCCACAAAACTACTCTTTTACATTCTTTATATAAACCACACCAAAAGAACACGTGGTCAAATACGTCCATATTTACTACAGGCTGATATAAGGAGCTGAGTTTATAAGTAATTTTCCTGGTTGACTATTTCTACCAAAACACAGTTTGTAGAACAATCATGTAAGTGAACGATCATGTTTGAGGTTTAAATAAGTATTACTTTTGGTTTCACACAGGACATTAACAGTGGTCTCCTGGGTGAAAGTCCCATGTTTGACCTATCCATCTACCGCGACCTCCTTTCTACACGGACATTGATTATACGTACGTAATCAAACATAGAAAACGTAATAATGGACAATGATTATGTCGCCAAATATAATTGACAATGCATTTTGGTTGTATGAGAAAGTTAATTTTACAGCCAGGCTGTGAAGAAAACACCCCAAAAAACAGTTTAATGTTATCGGTATCCACAAGGATCACCTTGAATCACCTCTGGCCGTCACTTTTAACAACATAACCACACATGGAGACAGTCAATGTCGTTGCCACACAACGGCATTGGGGGTGTAAATTCCAGTCTGACTTAATCTTTTTAAATGTTTTTGACATCGATGTTTAAACAACTCCAATATCACTTAAAGACAAGTAGCATTTTGAGACTATGATCTAGGCAGCAGTTAAAAACACTCCTGTTACTACCAGGAGAAATAGGTAACAGGTTGCAAGTAGAGGAAAATGAGAAAGGTATAAGCAAAGAAGTAGAAGAGGCAGAGTGGAGGAAAGCCATGGATGAATATGGGAGAGAAGAGGAGTTTTGGAGGAGAACGTGGCAAAGGAGAGTTAAAGGACAGGACGATGGAGAGGGGAGACGGAGCAGAGCAGCATATGACTGGTCGTCTATGGAGGTTGATGACCAGCCCCTGTCAGTCAAGCTCACACAGAGAGAGCAGGGCCCTGCCATCTGCTCCAAAGTTAATGGGAAGGAGACAAGGTGGGGAGGTGAGGTGTGTCGACAGCCCAGAGAGGCTGCAGGGAGAGGGGACGCCGAGACCACGGAGGTCTGAGGGAGAAAGCGAGAAGGTGGATGAAGTGAAGCAGGGTGGAGACCAAGGACGGGTTAGAGCATTTAAAGAGATGGAGGGATGAAAGGATGGAGGTGGTGAAGAGTCGATAACGGCTTGGATGAAAGTCAATAGAGCGAAAAGGAGTTTGAGCGTAGACGGTATCTCATCGCAACCGTGTGATGTGGTTCTTATTGTGGCTTTTATTCATATTTCACAAAATCAAAATCAATTCATGGGATAATCTCTTCTATAACACATGTTTTCATGGTAGTGTTATTTTGATGTTAACATAACTGCCGTCTTATTTTCCCAGAAACACGGCATGCTCATATTGTACAGAAATCCTCGTTGGTAGCCTATAAACTAACTGTCTCCTGGTGGTAGATTTTTATTTAAATTGACACGTATGCAATCGATATTCTCATTTAACTCTCTGACATTTTGGGAATTACGCTTCTTGGCTTTCTTGAAAACTATGTCTTTTAGGCAGAGCTTTGGTTGAATTTTGAAAAAGTCCCTTCTTGTGCTTCAAGTTCTCTTTTGCCTACCTAACCCAGACCCCCAACCTATTTTCTTAAAGCAAATTAGTTTATGAACAGAATTGTTAAAAGAGATGGTTATTCACACATACCAGGAATTTGGGTTGCACCCAAACTGAAAATAGGTTTGTTTGGTAACAAAGAGAAAAACACTCTTGTGTGCAGGTGGTGCTTGAAGAAAACCCAGGCTGATCTCATACACTGTAAATAGAAATTATCCTGAAATAGTTTGCATGTAATCCATGTACTTGTGAACAAGGAGTCGACATGTCACCGTTGACTTACAACATACATTACTTCCATACTTAAGTAACGCCATATCTGTACTAATTTTAACCCAAACGTGGGCTTCTTTGTTACGTAACTTCCATACTTAAGTAACGCCACGATTTCAACCAAAACCTAAACTTCATCCTGTCAGTTCCATACTTGTGTGATGCAAATATACTAAAGAAAATGTACTAAAAAGAATAACCTTTTTTTTAACATCATACGGACCGTCTTACATTGTGGATCACTCATGATTCCTCGCCTGCCCTGCATTCCTCACATACTTTGGATTTTCGGCTGAGCTAAATGCCTAATCAATTGCTATTGTGATCCTCTGAAAGCGTCTTAATAGACCATGTAGTGACACCACGCTGAGGTCACAGACCTTTGAGGGTTCAATTACGCCCTCTCCTATTCACAATGGGGGTAGACGGTGTCACAGAGTGGCATCAGAATAACCATATCAGACAGGAGGTCTCAAACATCTGCTCAGCATCATTTATGAAAACACACACATGAAGAGGCTCATCTCACTGATAAACATTCACAGAGGAGGTCACACAGAGGGAGTGGACACTGACGTTCGGGCAACTCGTTATAATTAACATCTATAAATAAACAAAGTGAGACGAGGGCCAAATGAACACACACACATCACCAAGTTTGTGGGGTTGCTCGGCTCAACCTCACACCACCTGTTCGTGAAAGTAGGAACTAGGTCAGAGTGAGCCAAAGTCACAACGAGGCCTGGGTTACAATTCAGGTCTCGCTACAAGGCTTTCCCCTCAGCCATCACACATAACCCACCCCCCCACCCCCCCGCTGTTGGACATGAGCGATACTGGGATTGTTTCCTCTGAGGTTCACCTTCTGACTGGACAACAGATGGACTGTAGTGGGGCCCAGACAACAACACCTCCTGCTAGCGTGTGTGTGTGTGTGTGTGTGTGTATGTGTGCGCCCGGCTGGCTGGCTGTGTGTTGTAAGGTCAACATGGCTGCAGATGCAGGTGTGATCCTTCATGTTTCTTGTTGACACCGTTATCAGTCATCGTCCAGTCAGTTTGCCTTTGTTAGTGTTCCCTATTATTCAGGGTTACTATGGCTGTAAGTCAATCAGACCTGAAACACTTGAACAAAGACAGTTAATTTCATTAGTAGCTTTTTCAGATAAATGCTTCATTGTCTAGGTGTTGTTAATCTAAATGAAAAGCACTGCAAGGTAATTGAATTCATAAACCGTACGGGCAAAAATTTTGCAGCAAACACAAATGAACAGAAACAAAAAACAGAAAAACTTGTGGTTGAATTTGAATAAACACAAGACTGGGTTGGTTGTATTACAAAAAGCAGTTTGGTCCTTTTCAGCTAATATTAATAGTATACCATTCTCACCAAATTAAAGCAGTTCCTCACCAACAACACATTCCAAATTCATTTGCATGGTAATGTATACAGATTTGGTAGGTTGTTATGTTTACACACAACTACAGAACATTCATATGGGGGGTATTTGGACGGACCTCGGCTTCAGCAGATTTCCACCTGTGGAAATATATATTTGACCAATGAAATCCTTTGTTAAACTAATGTGAAAAATATATCATAATTAACCATGTGCACCAGATGGAGTGTGTATTTTTAGCACAATGGCCGTTTGTTTTCAGAATAATGGGTTATCAGACAAATGGGCTTTTTTCTTTGTTCAAAAGGGACATTTTTCGGATTTTTGGAATAATGGACCTTGGGAACAATGGACTCCTCAAGCCCCAATAAAATACAACAAACACAGCAACAACTACCTCAACAACCAAATAAAGGACAATATGGTTTGAGATGGGATAAGATGATACCCCCAGTCTTTTTGTTGAATGGACTAATTCCTTTTCTGGGTTTGGGGTTTTCTGTGTCTTTCCCTCCTTTGCCCATCTACTAATTATTTACTGTGACACATTGAGTCAACTTCATGGTCAGTGTTTGTGCTATTGCACTGGGTTATGGTGTATCTGGTATTTTGTACTCATAGAAGTACAATAATAGTACAGATTCTAGTCCTCTATATAAATTATAGGAAGTTTCACAATTGAAATAGAATACGGCCATGATAAATGCCAACACTGACTGTTTTAATATGTCACTACTTTGAGTGAAAACAGAAATGTGCCTCTTGGAGTGAACGCAGCGGCCCGTCAATCAATCGCTGTCTTCAAGAGAATATTTGCAGTTTGCAGCCTTAGTAATGGCAGTAACACCGTTCATAATCATCACTCAGCAGCTGAAGACATGCATATGTTATGGCAACAAATTAGACATTCAAAAGAACAACAAACATTTAGCACCTCGTCAAACAGAGCGGCCCTGTCTGCACCGGCTCCTGCTGTGTGGCCCGACTGTTCTCAAGCTGCTCCGCGGCTCCGCGTTATATATACTGCACACACACACACACACACACACACACACACACACATACACACACACACACACACACACACACACACACACACACACACGCAGGAAAGCACATTTAAATAGCCAAATGCACACACACGAATGTGGCAGCACAAAGAAATATGCACACAACGCACAGACAAATACAAACACTCCCACACACACACTGGTCTCCAGCAGTGGTGAGAGTCTATCAGCACTTAGTGACATCTGGCAGGGATGCTGCCTTGTGAAGACAAGCTCTGGTGAGTGTGTGTGTGTGTGTGCACGTGTAGGTGGGTGGGTGAATGGGTAGGTGTGTGCTGGGTTATGTTCTGCCAACATCTGGAGTCTAGACTGAAAGCTAGTGGGCAATAGTCCGTCTCCCCGTCACCTACTCTGTTGACTTAGGTGCTGCTGTGTGCGTGTGCATGCGTGTGTGTGTGTGTGTGTGTGCAAAGAGAGAGGCTACATGCTAAAATTAGCTCTGTGCACACAGTTTAGTAATCAGGTCTCAACATAAAATGTGAATGAACGCTCAGAGGAATAGACGTTTTAACTGCAGACAGTTTGGCATTTGTCATAGCTGGAAAACCACAGGTGTAATTAATAGCATGAGCGGCTCAGTGGGGCCGTTAACTGGAACGCGGCCATCGTTGGTGTTATTGGATGTGCTCCGTTCCAGCTGTGTCAAAATACCCAACCTCAAAAAGGTCCACACTGAGACACCTGTAGTACTCTCTGTGCATCCGAAAACAAATATTATGGATTCCAACCATAGAAATGGATTATTAAAGGTGCAGAGCAACCCTTTCTTCTTCAGCTAAACTTTAATTTAAGCGTGACGCTCCCTCCGGCAGACATATTGGATTTTTCCAGCATGTGAATAAATGGCTAAGAGGTCGGTTTTTAAAATGTATATTTAGTGAAAAGTAAGAAATACACATGTAGTGAGAAGAGTTTGGTCTCTGTCCTTTTCAAAAAGCTTCTTTGCAATCAGTCTGCCTGTATGGAGGGTATGTATGTCCTCAGCAAATCTCCACAACCGTTCTTCTGATCAATTTCCCGCCATTTTCAATTGTATCCCTTCACTGCTCCTCCTACAGGCCTATATTTCGAGCAATCAACACCAACTTTGGTACAGAACATTTCAAGCAATATCTGGCATCAAAGTTTGCTCAAATACTGGCAGGACATATACTATACAGTATATACATATATATTAAATATATTTTCACTTGAATGCTTCGTGTTATTGCAGCTATATTTGGAGTACATGAAGTCTTGTTTGTGTCCAAAATCACTCACTCAATCACTTGTCTACATAGATGACTATAAATAAAGCTCATCGGCAAAATGAAAAAGACACTTAGGGACATTACTGGGTCATTTTCTCTGTGCCGTTAATTACATCTTTGCTGTCACAGAATTAAAATGTGTCAGATCAGGGGCAGCTGGTCCACCATCCACGATAAATACCCACATCCTTTTCTGTAATAAATACATTTTCTAAGCTGTTTTGATGAGTTGCCCATCCTATAAGCAGAAATATGGAGGGTCAAACAAGCGGCCTGCTCCGAACCGGCGCTGCATTAATACCACTGAAAAGTGGAAATGTGTTCCATGCCCGTGGTTAACATTGAGTCTGCTGGTCGAGGTGAGGGAATGGTTGTGGGTTTTGGGTTGTGCCAGCCATTAAAACGTCCCTTTAGCTGCCGCAAGCAGACGTTGTAGGGAAAACAAGTGAAACATGTTGACAGCAAACGTTTTGCTGTTATATTAAGTGTAAACATTTGTCAACTTTGCAGGTGGAGGAGGGTGAAGGTGGAACCCTCTCGTCACACAGGGCTGGACATACATTGGTCTGTGCTGTATGCAAATTTCAGTAATAGTTGTTCTCAGAAACTGAAATAAGATACGACCTGAATGAATGAATAAATCCTGAATTTAATTCAGGGAGTAAACAGCTTTAAACTCACTGGAGAGGATGAAGCCTCAGCCATTGGTCTCTCTGTCCCCGTCTTCCAGTCAAGCACTTGAGTTAATTAAGTCTGTAATTACACAGCGTTGTGTGTGTTTACTCCTCCAAATAGCAGAATTAGACAAGTCATTTCAGGGGTGCTCTCTGAAATGTCATGTAATGAGCAGGGCAAGCTGACATTTAGGCATTGAAGTTTGTGTTTTTGCTTGAATCTGATGACATAAATTGTTCTGTAGTCTTCAAATGGAAGGAAAATATGTTTCTTTTACCCCTATAATCTGATTTCTTGAGGTTTTGTGTGTTTAAATGTGGTATTTTTTGTTCAATTATCATCTGACGTCTCAATGGTGAGAGCCGTCATTCCACGTCAAGTTTTATCGAAATCCCAAACCTGCAATGAGGATGATTTGGAAAGTGCTGGAATGCTGGTGTGAAATGCATTATTATCCCAGGATCCATCAGAATCCAATCAGCAGAGACTTGGATTTGTATGTGACACGTTTGACAGACAGAAATGTGACTGATGAAGAGGGGTGTGGTTAGGGGAGGGGGGGGCTTTGCTCGTGTGTTCTTCTATTGCTTTCGTGTGTGTGTGTGTGTGTGTGTGTGTGTGTGTGTGTGTGTGTGTGTGTGTGTGTGTGTGTGTGTGTGTGTGTGTGTGTGTGTGTGTGTGTGTGTGTGTGTGCGTGTCATCAGTTTTTTCTCTCCTGTCGTTGGGCTTTCACTGTGGGGAACAAAATATGGTAATTTTTTTCCAGGCTGGAACATTAAAGCAATAGACTTTTGTGCACAAACCACAAGTGTGCAGAAAATTGCCAGAAAACGGCGTCTGACTCCAACAATTTGAACTCCATTGTTTTAAACTCCTCTTTAACAAAAGCGCTGTGTTTCTCTCTATTTCCATGGGAACAATTTGCACTTGACAGAGAGCAAAGGCGCCGTGGCGGAGGAGGGCGGTGAGGGAGGCGGCGTGCTGGCAGGCAGCAGGTGATGTGTCTGCCTCCTGAATGCCTCCACATGCTCTGTGTCCGTGGATTTATGGCCGTGCCGCCGTTGGCCCGCATCCCCCACCGGCCAGGGGTCAGAGGTCACCGCGGTGCCCTGTACAGCTGGCCAGCTGGTTCTGCTCAGCCCTGCCACCCACCAGCTGAAAGGGAGAGCTACACACAGGGCACTCGCACACACACCGTAATGTACACACTCCTGGCCAGATAACCAACACAGATGCCCATGCAGGGCAACCATGTCGGCGTTCATACATCCTTGAGCGAGTTTGAAAATGCAGAGCAGTGGACAGGAACCGGCTGGCAGCAGGTGCACTTAAAACACAAAAGTGTAAAGACGGGGCTTCACACCCACTGCACCATTTAAGAACTGGTATATTTGAGTTGCTAATGAGCGTATGAGTGTTATTTCCACTTTCTTGCTGCACTGGATGTGAAATGAAACATTTGCATTCCAAATAGAGAAGCAAAGTGGAAGGAGTTATTTCAGGTGCACAAGGTTCCATGAGTAAATGCTCCGCCCGTGTTCTGCATGGATGAAGAACCGCACTGGTTCTTTGGTGAAAGCTCAAACGGCTGTGTAAATGAAAACAAACGGGATGAGTCCAACCCCGACTCCTAAGAAGCATTTTGGTAAGAAACACTGAATCACTCGTTTGATGCTGCCTGATCAGCGTTTAATTGTAATTTCCAGTTTATAACTTAACAGTAAATACTGTTCATGTCACAGCCCAGTCACCAGGGGAAAAGATGTTTGCGTTGTGTGTTTCTGCAACCAGGGACACTTTGAATGATGCCGTTTTGTATTCGGTGGGTGGGTCAAACAAACACAGGACTTTCATCCAGGAGACCTCCATTCATGTCCCGCATGAACCAAAAACTAAAGCCTGATTTTACGCTATTTATGTAATGTGTTACGTAATGTTACGTAAGAAAGACCACTATGAGACATTGTGTTATTATTTTAACACAAACCATGATCGTTTTTCTAACCATCACAAGTACTAATTTATTTCACAACGTTAACCAGAGAGGCTGATATGAAATATCATCTGGACCCTAAATCAATAGACTTAAGGTCATAGACCCCATTTGAAAATACTTTTCTGCAGAGAACCCTATCTGAGAGGATGTGGGGTGTTAGATATGATTAAAGGTCTTTGCAAAGTATTTTTTTGTATCCAAAATTGTTGCACATCGCACACCAAAACGTTGTATCGTCATTTAATTATGGAATACTTTGTTATTCTTCTCCAAGTCGCCGAGTCTCTGAGTCGCCACCTAATGACCAGCAAAGAGAATGCAGGTTTAAGGCACTTGAGCATGGGCTTCACTTTTCAGAACCAGAGGTTGCCTCCTGCTCTTCCGCATATTGGGTTCACAAAGGTCATGAATAAAATAGTGAAAATATGATTTATTCCTCATTTTTCTGTGGGCAACCTGGAACCCTCTCAGGGATCATTGTTGCCCTTCTCCCTGTGTCTCTGTTCAATTTATCCCCCGGCTGCTAACCAGGAGAGAAATATGTCCTCACTCCTGGTTGTTCCAGCCAGAATCAGTTCAAAGGCCTGCCAGGTCCAGAGAACAGTCAAGTGCATCCAGAAATGAGAGGTGAACGTTGGAAAGGTGATACCGGAGTAATGGACCGGAGTCACTTTTGGTGTCGCAGACACTAAAAGGAGAGAACGTGGATGAGGCCAGGATGCCCCGCATAATAAATGAGTATCTGGTGATCCATCAGCTCATATTGTGTGTGTGTTTGTGTGTGTTTTTCCATCTGTATGAATTTGTACATCCCCCCCCCCTCCCCACCTCCCGCAGGTCAATGTCTTAAACCCAGCATAATAAACAGCGGCTGTATGTATCCACTTTATAACACGACATGCTCCATTCACAGCGCTGTCATCATGGAGCCAGTTATCGCCTCCCATAGCGTTTTGCTGACAGACATTTTAAATTAGACTAATAAATTGCCTCGCGCTCTGCCTCGTGCTTTCTAAAAGCCCGGTTATCCGGAGACAAATTAGCATGCTGCAGGTAGAAAGACTGGATTTCTGCACAAAAGGCCATGTTGTCAGTATTTTTAGGTAGTTTTTTTTTTTTTTTTACAAGATGAGGCCTGAATATCCAAATGGAGATGTGAGGGTGAAGCGGTCGTACGAATGGAGAGTAGCAATGATAAGCAGAAGAAGAAGAAGGTGTTCATATATTAACGAGGTGTCAGTGCATAGTGACTACAGTGTACTGACATTTCAAAGTCTGTCACAATGTGGGCAAATATGTTTTTGGTTTGATATGGGATCTGTGGAGGGAGAGATACGTGTGAGCGCGCTGGCTACCACCCAGTCAAAACAGCCCAGGAGTGAGAACCAGTTTGAAGTGTCTTTCTATAGAGCAGGTCCTGTTGTCGCGGCGCTTCTTTGTCGGCGCTCATTTAGTAGTATTCTTTCAACTCTCGGAGCCTTAACATCCTCTCCAGATGAATTGAGCCGCACTTAAGTAGAGAGTGGATGGAAATTAAGCTCCTACACAATGCGTGGGCAGCGCTGCCAAGCACATGACAAAGTGGAAAGTGTTGTATTTCAAACCATATAATGTTTCTCAAATGCGAGGCGATGCGGCCAAAGCGAGGTATAAAAAAAAAAGGGAAAGTGGAGAAAGAAAGCGAAGGGAAGCGAGAGAGAGAGAGAGAAAAGAGCAGAGCGAGCTCTAGCCGGCCAGATAATCGACACTCTCTGAAAACAAGCCACCACTTCTCTTCCTCTCGTCGGCTGATGCCGTGCTGTTGCTGAAGTTATTGTGCCCATTGTAAGTCACTAAGCAAGGGAGGAATGTTTGGCCGGCTCTCTGGGAAACGCCACTTCAGGGCCCACAGCTGTCACAGCCCGGGGACTTGAATTCTGCCACAGAGAGTTCAATGGTGAGGAGCTGGCAGAGAGAGATATGCTTTTTTACTTAAGGATGGCAAGCTGTGAGAGGACTTGATGTGAAACCAAAACTGGCTGCTCTGATATTCAGTTACTAGCTTCTCCAGCTCACCTCAATCATACACTATCACTGTCATTCTTCCCAATCCGTCTTACTGAGAAACTCCTAAAAAAAACGTCTTTTTTTCCTCCTCCTCCTCCTCCTCCTCCTCCTCCTCCATCCTTCTCCACATCTCCTCTTCCTTCCTCTTTTCAAAAGCTCCGTCTCCGTCTTTATTGGGCCTAAACTTGAATAAACAATCGTCTCTCTGTGGCGAGAGCTTCCCATCCCGCTTCCTAAAGGAATGCTGCTTCCCATCCTCCGCCTCACCATGGTTACTGGGAATCTGCTGGGAATCACATTTTACACAGAGGTGAATATGGGCTCCTGCTTGAGAGAAGACTGCGCCAATGTGCGTTTTGTAAACCCCGCATTTAAATTCAGCCTTTGATTAAATCAGGCAAAAAAAGAATTACAAAAAGGCAGAATGCAGGTGGAGGAGTTCGCTGCCAACAGTGAAAATGGATTAAATCGCTTTTATGACTCCGAGTCCTTCACATTAATAACCTTTTGTTTAAAACGTCAGTGTTTTAAAATGATTAGAGCTCCACCAGAAAAATGCAAAAACCTGTTGAAATGAACACAATCAAAATGAATTTGTAGGATTCAGCTCTCACTATTATCCACTGACTATTCATGAAAAATCTGAATTTCTGAATGAAAGACAGTCCCAAGGTCGGTGAAATCATCTTCTATTCTATGCTAGTGTCACTGCACGTTTTAGAATCTGCATCCTTCAAAACTTTCTAAAAAGAATATTTTCCTTTTTACATATCATGGAGCTCCTCACGTTTTCCCATTTTAGCCCACATGATCACTTGAGGACCCGCTTTTTTGTCCAAAGAGTGTCTCATTCCACAATCCCAGCATCCATCCAGCCTCCTGTGTGTTTTTGAAATAAAATAGTCCCGTTCTTCCAACAGCCTTGAAATGAAATTCATTTAAAAAAACACCTTGACCTCGGTCATTGTGTTCAAACATGTCCACAACTGAACACTGACTCTGGACCATGTGTTCCGGTTATCGTTTTTAAACGTCGCAGAGCCTCTTCTCTCGCCGTTGTCTTATTGTGATGGAGACCGAACCCTCACATTCCTTAGCGGGGATCTAATTGTGCAGCACAATACGTGTGTGTGAGACCAACATTGTATTGCCTCGGAGCTCTACAGAGTTCACACACCTCGGGGATGATGAGGGAATTAGAGGGCACGGAAACATTGCAATCTCCCGTCTATTTGTCTCCGAGCAGCCCTGGCCTGTTCTGCTGAGGAGACATCGTCTTTCTCCGCTTTAATAGCCTGCAAGGTCGTTTCCCGACAATGCCCCTCCACCTCCCAACAATTACAGCACTGCTGCTGGATGTCAGGCATTGTACCGAATGTGTTGGTGGCTGATAGAATTCATAATTATGCATGAGCTCAACATGTGTGCTACAGAATATTGGGGAGGAGAAATATAAATATCCTCAATATTTTATGTTTTTTTTAAAGATTTTTTACTTGAGTATATATTAATATAAATAATAAAATACTAATAACGTGCTTGTCATGCTGAAAAATGTTCATGGTGACTGATATATTATTGTATAATTATTATTAGATTGTTAATACTCCCTCATAACTGTCATATACTGTATAAATGTACTTCCTTCTACTTCCTACCACTGTGTGACGGTACATTAGGATGTATATATTTTGGGCATTTGGATTATAAAGACACACCTCAATGCTTTATTTTCTAAATGCTGTTATTGTTATGAGAAAAGATTCACAGTATTAACACATTTAACTACCTCTGGTCCCAAAGGTAGACTGATAATATTACCGTATATGTTTTTCCAATATATCTGTTCATGGTACAGAACTGAAGAAGGGAAATATAGACCCTCAGGAATCACACACACACACACACACACACACACACACACACACACACACACACACACACACACACACACACACACACACACACACATATTTCTCTAACAAAAAAATGCAAATCTAATTTTGTGCACTTCCATCTCTGCTCTTTCCTTCCTTCCCTCCCCCTCCCTACCCCAGCTCTAGCTTTGCCATTAGAGCTATTTGCATCTGACTGAGAGGCCATTAGAATAATAATTAGCCTGACCCACCAGAGAGGGAAGGCCTTCGTCAGCTCTACAGCAGCCTGAAGGTACACACACACACACACACACAGACACACACACACACGGCTGAGAGAGAGGGGCCAACACATATATGTAATTCCATTAGGCAAATCTCCACAATCAATCTGCACAAACAAGGTTTCAGGGGTTCTTCAATTTTGCCCAGGTGGGTTTGAGCATTTGTCCATAACTTTATTATTTATTTATTTTATTTTTTGGTGTGTGATGCAAGAAAAAAACACCAAGCATGACACCTTTTGGCAGTGTTTGGAGGGGACTGAAGAGGATGGAAGAAAATGCAGCATGACTTGAGAATCTCAATGAAATGACTCTGAGATGACTGCATGATATTTTTTTTTTCATGAAATTGTTGAACTAATAGTTCTCCATACTGGCAGCAGAATGCACTCCTGGCTAACGGGATGAAAAATGGGTCTCACATGCTTTTAGCAGATATGTGCTAATGTGCCCAATTTCCAGGCTCATTATGGCATTAATGTACAAATCTCTGGCCTGGGTGGTGATTATTCACATTGAAGGCAAAAATAATCACCAATAATTAGCTATGTTTGAAACCAGAACCAGGTTTTTTGATTGTATACAATCCTTATAAGGACTACGGCAGGCTCAAGCCACACCTTCATCATGGTGGGTCTTTCCTGTCAATCCAAAACAGCATGGATCAGTTACGTGTAGGTGTAGCATTAATTCTCCTGTGCTGCCATGTACACAGGCCAGTGGAACGAGCTGCTAGAGCTTCACTTAAGGACCCCATGCTGTATTATTTATATTAAGGTTATCCACCAGCAGCCTCCACAGTGGAAGTATAGAAGTAGCTTATTTGATTTAGATGTCAATCATGACCCCAAATCACAGCGATGCCAAATTAGCATCACATGACTTCTGTGTTTAGTCATTTCCAGATTGATTTTTACATTTTAAATTGCAGATTCACATGGGGTCAAGATTACAGATGACCTCCGCAATTAGTCCAAATCACTGGAGGTCCCCATGTAATACTGGTCCCCTGCAAACAGGGCTCATGTTTGACTAATTCAATGCTGGAAATGTAAGCAGATTTTGAGTCAGTTACATGTTAAACCTGTCAATTCATAGGAACAATTGATCACATGAAACATTTTGTGTAACAGCTTGGTGTCACAGAGCTGTTTACAGCCCATTTGCACGCCGGCACCACAGAAACCATGACAAAGGAACGTCGATTCTAATTTTTTATTTTATAATTCTTCTCCTTTTCTCCAAGGAGACTGATTTTTATCTCCATGAAATAACAGGTTAATGAAAAAATACTGTGGTTTTACTGACATATGCTGTATGCAGTTACATACATATTTCTTAAATTTCTTTTCTGTAGACCTAATGTTAAATTGTTTCCATGCCGTCGCCCGCGTGTCACATGGAAACAGGGTGAACTTCAGCAGCTAAAGAACCAGATAATGCCCTCCACTACAAACACAGTGACTATTGGAGATATCTGTCACACTCTGACAGTTTGCCAGATGCCTTGACTGGACTGACTTGTTTTCTAGGTTCAGGGTTTTCTGTCTGCGTGTTGTTCCCTCCTCTGCCCATCTTCACACCTCCTCTGAATCAGTGTCGTTATCTCCTCGGCCAATCAGCTTCCTGCTCCTTCTGCTGCCTAATCACCTCATTCCCCTCACCTGAGCTCCTCCACCTGCACCTCGTCCCCGCGTCGATTAGTTTTCCTATAAATGCTGTGTTCTCTTCAGACCCTGTTTTCACAACATGCTGTTCACTTCTGTCTTGTCTGTCCTGAAACTTCAACCAAAGCAATTTCTTGAAAATCCTGTTGGCTTGTATGGGTCCACCTGCTCTGCTATCATGAGACTATTAGCCAGAAAACACAACTCTAGATAAAAAGTCCTACACCATAAACGACATATCCTCTAAGTTAGCGCCCCTGTGGCAGAAGATCATCCCAAAGTAACCCCTACAGCCTTAAACCCTGAACCTTAACTGAGGTCACCTGGGAAATGATTGCCAGGCCTTAAACTGGTTTGCAGTGACATTAACACTATTTGATGAGAGAAAAATAATTGTGGGTTTTTATTAAATTTTTTCGTTTTTTACTGCCTGATTTGAATGTCACGCCTTACCAGGTGTGAGGTAGTTGTCAAAATTTAAATAACACTGATTATACGAGACGTGTAATACAGCCTCTTTGTGCTTTCCTCTCATTTCATATGTTTTCTGTTCCACCTTAAATCCTTAATGGTTTGTGTAAATGTAATCCAAACACCCATTCACCCTCCTCTTTGTTTACCTTTTTAATGTCTCCGGGCTTCCCCTGGTAACCCTGTGTTTATCGTCCCAACGCTATGACTTGTGGGTAATTCCACAAATGTTGTGGTGACGTCCACTTCTAATAAACAGTGTACGCCGGTGACCTTTGGCATCCTTTAGATAAAAACGTCGGTACGGCCGGTGAAGCTGCCTGGTGTTGGAGGCAACCAATCAGAGCGTCCCTTATAGGCCTACTCTAGAGAAACGTGTGCGTGTGCAGTGAGGGCCTGTCTGTCTGCTCTGTGGTAACTGTGCATATATATACAGTATGCATGCATGAATCCTTGCATATGTTTATGTGTGTACAGGTACGTCTGGCCTCATGCTGTCTGGCTGATGTATGCATACGATTATGAATTATTTTGTGCGTGTGTGTGTGTGTGGAGTCTGTTCGCCAACATTTGCCCACATGTGTGTGTATTTAGTATGTACATGTACAAACATCTAGTTAGGATCATTTCTAGTGTACACATGCATGCCCGTGTGTGTGTGTGTGTGTGTGTGTGTGTGTGTGTGTGCGGTAGCTGCAGGCAGGTTGAAGATTGTCTCCCCCCTGAGGGCCTCTCTCTCCCTGCAGCATGTGGGAACCATGGCGCGTTGCCAGGATACAAGCCCCTCGTCTGTACTGACAAGAAGACATGAAGAGCAAAGATTAATTATTTACAAGCAGACCCCTGTACGCCACGTCTGGCTTGGCACTTCTCCTGCATTAAATGTCACTATCTATGAGGCCATCCGTTTTATTGCTTATTCTATTTAGGCAGTGTGGAAAATCGTTTGCATCGCCCCAGTACACCATCTCATACGGGATTCTTGCATCAAGGGCAATTTTTCCCGTTTTAATAAGCCTGTTTTTATATTACAATAACCAGTGATGACTTTGCTTCTTTTTTTTTTTCTCCTTTTTTTTTTTTTTTTTTAAAGACATCTTGTTACAAAACGGCCCCTTTTAAAAAACGTTGTTAAACGGACCATAATGCTCCCCTGCACACTCACGGCTATTACCAGCGTGGTCGCAAGCTTGAATCACCAGAGTCCTCTGAGCAGCCTTCTTTCCTGCTTCATCTAATATTTAAGCTGTCTATATATATCTATATTTCTATCTATCTCCGTTTTCTGAGCGCAGGCAGATATTTACAAAAACATGTTGGAGTGATTCATTTACCCTCACATTTGTCTTCAGCGTTTGCCTCACCCTCCGTTTCCCTAAATGATTAGACATCCAGCGGCTCCGGGAGGAAGGGTGATTGAGTGAGTTCTGAGTTTATCGCTCCGATGGCTTTTTATTGTTGCGGGTGAAACAGATGAACACACATAAACATAAAAAAATGCAGACTAAAACATACTGCATCAAAAGCAATAATGTCAGATCTGCATCTATATATATATATATATATATATATATATATATATATATATATATATATACAGAATATTGCAGTAATATGCAGTCATCAGGCAGGCGTGTGCTCCCTGGTTGTAGCTGTGACAGAGCTGGAAGTGAAGGCATCTGTGCTGCTTCAACCCGGGCTGGTCCTTTGTTCTCATTTCCTAACACCTCTTTGTTGTGCTGCTGACTGTCTGTCTGCTTCTCTGTCTGTCTGTCTTTCTGTCTGTCTCTCTCTCTCTCTCTGTCTGTCTGTCTCTAGCCGGCCAAGGTTTATTTGCATTCTTCCAACACATCCATATTCATGATGGAAGCGGGTCACTCCACGTGGAGGTGTGTGTGTGTGTGTGTGTGTGTGTGTGTGTGTGTGTGTGTGTGTGTGTGTGTGTGTGTGTGTGTGTGTGTGTGTGTGTGTGTGTGTGTGTGTGTGTGTGTTCAGGATTTAATTGGGCTGTGGTCAGAGGGGATCCTCCACACTGAGTCCCAGGTGGAGAGGGAGCAGGGATCCCACTGTTCCGAGCATTATGCATTTTCTATTGTTTCTTTCTCGCTCCTCCTGTACGCATCAGCGCTCCCGTGGCGATGGCACAAGACGCCTTTTCATCAGGATAAATTCGGTCTGATCCAGCGCTAATTCTGCTAATATCTGACGAATTGATTTCAAGGACCACAGGCTGAGAAAGCTATATCGTGCTGTGTTTTTCCAGAGAGGGGGAGGGGGGGGGGGGGGGGGGGAACACAATAATGCAGACTTCAGTATGTCAGATATTGTGTTTCAGTAAACACTGACAATGGATTTAAATGTTAGCCTATTATTGCTTTTCAGTCCCGATAGTGGATCTATTTTCTCAGGAATAATAAATGTACATCTCTGCCTTATATGGGAGTCATTTTTAAATGCACTGAAGGAAAACAACAGACATATATTCAGCATTTAAAGCACATGGACAGCTGACTGGCAGATGTCGCATCACAAAAACAAAGCAACCTTCCTGTACTGCGAGCTTTGTGCAAGGAATTTTATTATCATCAGAAATGTAATTGGACTGTTGTTGTTGAAGGACAGAGGACGAGGTGGGGGGGGGGGGGGGGGGGGAGGAAGGATCAGCCACAGAGATATAGAGTCGGCTACGTGCCAAGCATTGAAGCCGAGCATCCTTTTATATTTCCTCGCCAGTCTCTGTGACTTCCTTACATGATGGAGCTTTTGTATCCCCTTAACCTCCTGTATGTCACATGTCAGGAAACACAATCGCAGCCGCAGCCTCCTTCACCCCAAAGTGGAGGCGAGCATTAACACCAGGCTGGGTTTGTATGGCAGAACACGGCTTATTATGGAGGTCAGTGGCTCGGGCTTCCACTCTCACAATGTGCATCGTCAATGGGATGGAGGACGGGGCCTGCTTTTGTTCTCTCAACTTAATGTGTGTCAGGTGTTTTTATTTTCTGTTTTAATAGAGGTTTTTCATAAATGCACAGATTAATCAGTGTTCAAAGAAACTCTGGCACACAAATCATCATATTTCTGTATCAAGTCATTTTTTTAATCATATTTTATTCATACGAGGTGTACACTCAAGGTGCTTCAAAATAAAAAGAAATAAAGGAACAAAAAATTATTTATTATTATTTTTACTATTATTATTAATACACTAAACGTATATATTAGGCCTTATATATCACACAAGCAGACAATCAATAGCAGACCTTAGTTTGTATGGTCGAGGATTCCAGAGTTTATTAGTCGTTTGTTAAATTATGTTTGTCATATGATTTATTTGATCTACGTTTGCACCAAGTCTGGTCATTTTGGTGAACACCAAAATCTTGCTGTATGATTAATATCCAGTGAGAATATTTTTAGTGAGAAGATGCTAAGATTACAAAGTATTTCGGTATGCACTTTCATTATAATAGTACTTTTTTACTAATTATCTTAGTACATTAACAATTTTAATTACATTTCCTGAATCTTATTCTACAGAATTATATTATTATGAGATGTTTGTGTTGCTCTAAGTCAACGAGTGTCAATTGAACATTTTAATTGAGCTGGGAAAAAGCCTCACTTTTTAAAAAAGCGATCCAGATGTTTCGCTGCCCTCGGCACCCAAAACGCTTTCACACAGTCTCTTATCAGGAAGTAACTTTTACCCAGAAACCCGGCGCTTCTCATCAAAACGTTTCCAACCTCACACTTCCTCTGTGCAAACACTGAAACTATGTGGAAAAACTAGAAACGCAGAAGTCCACCTCGCCTCTCTCTTGCCAAACACCAAAGCTGTGCATATTATGACACCGACTCGAGGTAATTTCACATGAAACGCTCACAGTCGGTCTTAAAACAATTAGCGTCTTTGTTTGATGGGAAGAGAGAAAAGAGTCCATGAGAACTGATTATTGCGATGGGATTTTATATTGCTTTTTAAAAACCAATTAACTCCTGAGAGCTTAGAGGCTTTTCAACAAGCGGCACATCGTTAAAGTATTGTTGAGAAACATTGTTGGGCGTGATAATTGGCATCCATTCAGAGCGGCCCTGGCAGACTCTTAGAAGAAGGTCTCGCCGAACAATCCGACGCTCAGACAGAAGCCTGAGTTGGCATTTCTCTGGCCTTCTCCCTCATCGCGGCCATTTCTCAATCCTTATCTCCTCTCCGGCACCGCAAACGCTCACATTCATCAGCAGAGTGAAAGAATGTGTCGTCGTTTCACTCACCGTGCGAGTGACATTAAGTGCACATATTGTCCACTCCTTCTTGACATTGAATTTTAAAAGAGCAATTAGAATCACACATTTTCCTAACAAGTTGTGGAAGTAATCTCATTGTTCGGTGAGAGGACTGAAAATGTCAACGTGGTTTTCCTTTTGATTAAAAAAAAGTGCTGATGTCATCTTTAGTCCTGAAATTACTGCACATCAGCAGTAATTTAATTTAAAAAAAAATTCAGTCAGATGTTAAAAATGGAAGAAAACCACCAATCTAAAAAAAAACTACAATAAATATGCAAAACTGTCACACACAGTACACATCCACTATATGATACAATATATAACAGATGACTTATCAGGAAAAGACAATTAATATCTTAATGCTGTTTGATTATTCATGAACCACAGTTCCCATTGGCCAGTGACAGACCAGTAGGAGATCAGTGACGTTCACACTACAGTGATATAATATATTATAGAACACTGACTGACTGAAGGAGCTTCTTCAGAAGAGAATGAAAAAGTCTCCTCTGGTAACTGTCTGTGAGACGTTTTGTTTCCAGTTTCGAAAGAGAAATATTAAGGTTCAACATACTTCATTCTACAGCTGCGGTATTTGACGTGGTATTCAGGGTGAGGATGTGTTGAAGAGGCTCACAGCCCGAGGAAAGAAGCTGCTCTGAGGTCTGCTGGTGCGCCAGCTGATAACTCTGTATGTCTGCCAGACGGCAGCAGGGTGAACAGGCTGAGAACATGTGGGTTGTGTCCTTTAATATACTTCGGGCTCTGCGCGGGCTACTCTTATCACCAATATCGCTGATGCTCGCTACATGGTTCCAATAATGCTCTTTCTGCATCCTACAGCTGTTTCTTCTCCTGGATGGAGATGTCTGATAAAGTTAAAGATTTCCCGTTAGAAATGCATAAATCACATATTATAAAAACATAACCTGACATCCTGAATCCAGCTTTTTACGTGTCTTCAAAAGGTCGTTGCTAACAAGTAAATGAATACGTCATCCCTGCAACGCTCTATTATAAAGAGATATGGGACGTGAGCAGATCCTATAAGAGAACCAGTGAGTGATTGGGGTCGTGTGAACTTCACTGGGGTTCACACCGACGCAGCGTCGGCTGGATGATCGCTAAAAGCTGCCTGAAGCTGCCTGGATGGAGATTAGGCCTCGTACGTCTCCGCTCACAGACACAGACAAACACCTGCTGGGTTGCTCTCCCTCTCTAATCGAACGGCCATGTCGAGACGCTCTCTGGGGTTTTTCTCGAGGCCTGGACTCTCGGCTCTCTGCAGAACATCAGACACGCCGTCTCCTGGGAGCTCTGAGACGGTTCAGCACACGCCTTCCTCTTCGTCTAGAATCAATGTACTTCACGTGCTTTCAATCAAGCCTTACATTTGCACGTGTAACTAATAAAGATCGCTCTTTTAAAGGCACAACAATCTTTTTTTCTCTCGATTTTAACCATTTTCTAGTAATAGTGATTACACATTTACCTTCCCCATCTCCAAAACCGCCCCACCTGCTGCTCCCATCCAGAATGAACAAATAATATTATTATAAATGATTATTTTTGCACATGTACATGAAACCTGCAGATGTGTTGTATATTCCATCCCAGACACTGGAACAAAACAGTATGAATGCATATCATTTTTAACACTCCTTTTTTCCTCGCCTCCTGTATTCAGCTCACGCTTTTCTAAACACGCAGTGTGGTCCGCTCTAACATTTGCTCGGCTCACTCTCTTGTTTCTTTTCTCTTCTCCCAGCAGCTCCGTTGACTCATATTACTCATCAGAAAATTGCATTTATGTGCATTATTGCATTTAACACTGATTGCTTTGGTCTGCTTCCACTTATATCCCTTCTCCCCTCCACACCTTCCGCTGACGTGTTTGCTGGAAGAGAATCTGCAGAACCGTTAAAAGATGAGAAGAGTGATCACGGTGGAATGATGTCATTGAAACATGTAGATCAATCTGTAGGTCTACAATGGAGGGAGCCGAACTAGACATTTGCATTTTCACAATATCCGATGTGTTCTATTCAAACCATTTGGATTAAAGGGAATCTTGGCTGCGTGTTGACTCATGAATCACAGATTCAACTACTTTCCCCGTCTCAAGTCAGGAAAACAATATTCCTTTGTGTTCCAAGTGCTGTGTAATGAACCCAAATGTTTCTGCTAGTGGCTGAGCCTACTGAGAGAAGAGAGATGAATAAAAGATGAAGATGCAATAAGGCAGAGAAGAAAAGGAAGAAGAAGAAGAAGAAAAATGAACACACCAAAAGTTTGCATTAAAGAGTCTTGCATTTAAAAAAAACAAAAAAAAAACATGAAAACTCCTGTTGTTTACTTGAAGAAAAAGGTTTTTCTCTATTCATCACGGCTTTGATCAAAGTGACACAAACAGATCCGGAGAGAGAAAAACAACAACAGACAGGAAACTGATTGACAGCTTTAATTAACAAAAGCAGCGCGGGCTCCGTGCATTTCCTCTCGCGGCCTCTGGGGGCCGAGCCGCGATAACAGGGAAAACTACACCTGACTTTTCAAACAAAGTTTCTATTCTCCTAGCAGTCGTGTTCATGTATGTTCATGTTGGATTTCTTTTAATGAGGATTTTTCAATATGCTGAGTTAAATCAAACTGTAGTTCAGCTTGACTGTGTGGAGACGCTACCTAAAATACTGTATTCTCTTAGGGAAATTAGTGAGATACCATATGTTTCTCTCAGTAAATGGTTCACCGTTATACTGTGTTGTCTGTATAGGAAATGTTCATCAATCCACACTGAAAGGACGTCCGTGGTTTTCCCTAATTCACAATCACTTTGCTTCTTGATGACTTGCCCTTCTTCAATTCCATTAGTTTTTTGTTTCTTTTTCTTGGGATTGGAAGTTGAACGGTCTTCTTTCTCTGCCTGTTGATCCTCCATTGTGAGTCAGCAGTAATGAATCCAACACTTTAGACTAGAGAGAGCCTGACTCAGCAGTTGGAAGTTACCGATTTCCAATTTATTGACCTAAAAAGAGTCACCAATTTTGAATTTTGTGCAGGAATGTCACCACAGACACAGATCCTATATCTGGGCAAAGCAGCAAGTACAAGCACTTTCATTAGTGGGTCACATGATCAACCACCATTGATAGATAGTTACTAGACAATTAAATAGATGGAAATGTTACAGACTATGGATAATATTGTCTCAAGGGGTGCAGATCTGATGTCAGGATTGGGGGGGACACAAAAGTGATTTTCTTTTTGCCTCATACCACCATAAATTATAAATGTGTAGAGGCTCACCATATCATTCAAAAAATACTGCACAGGGAATCAGTTATTGTGCTTCCCTTTCTTGTTTTTTTGTCCTAAACAGCCAACAGCACGTATCACTGCTTACTTAACTGTTATATTAGTAAATCATAATTTTAAGGGTCTCAGGCATGAAATGTCTACTTCTTATCTCTCGCCTCCCTCCAACTCCCCCAGATCCCCAATTCTTCTCACCATCTTCCCTTTCTCCCAGTGTATGGGACTACTTTATGCATGATTCATTGCAGTGGAGGAGACCAGAGATGGAATGTGGAGTCAGAAATATATATTTGTCAAACATTATTTGTTCCACCATTTCAATCATTCCTTTTTAGATGTGAATCTAAAACGTGAAGAAATCTGAAAATACATTTGTTCAATTTTGAATAATTTGGGGTATTTTTATTCAGGGGGACAATTCATGTTTTTCAGAAATTGGGGGGGATCTGCACCTATGATTGTCTCGTAAGCAGCCGCTTTCAGTCAACATCACTGCTGGCATTTCTCTGCATGGTAACATTTAAACAGCAGGGAGTCATTAGAAGAAATGTTGTATGGTGTTCCCATGCATTGATGACCCCAACTAACGGAGTGAGTGTGGCGAAATAACAAATAACAGTCAATAGCGTGATGGAAAATAGTGAGGATAGACTCCCTATTAGTGTTTGTACTTACAGTGCGGTATTCCCTTCCCATCCGAGTCATTATGTGCCGAGCGGGGAGGTGGGAAACAGTCACTGATTACGGTGTAAGAGAGCGGAAATGGCAAGCAGGCATTAGCACACAGCGACATTAGCATTGTCCCAGACAGCCTGTTAGTTCAAGTGGGTTTTAATTAGCTATTTTCCAGTTAGTAAATGGAGGAATTATCAATGGCCCCAAAAACAAGATGAAAACTGGGGTATGCGACTGACACACACGGCACAAAAACACACACATAAAGGTACTTGCATGCGTTGTACACCTCTGCATGTGCATGCATGGAGCCAATCATCAACACACACACACACACACACACACACACACACACATACAAAGGCTGCCAAGTACAAAGGCAAACACTCCAAGTAAATGACAGATACAGGCATATCATATTAGCATAATGCGTGGCTCACAAATGGGAAAAACCCATTATCTAGTTTTAGGGACAAAATGTTTTCTTTTTTTTTTCTTTTTTCGCCACCTGCTTCAAAACAAATCAGAGTCCGCTCAGACAATTCTATGCTTACTGTAAGTGTTTATAAATGCAAGATTGCTTTCAATTCCAGCCCATTCAGCGTGTGATGCGGGCCACTCCTGGGTTTCTTTCCCCCCTTTTATGGACCTGCTCCGAGCCGTCACGGCCGAGGCCGTCACGTCAGGATGATAACAGAATGCCGAGGTTATTAGCTGGCTTTTTAATTAGATTCTGCCCTTCCACTCTGCCCTGTCCCCTCTTGATTTTTTTCCCTTTCTTTCTTTTTATATGTGAGTGCACCACTGAGGCATTATTAATATTTAGATGAGAAGCCCCTGCTCTCGCCGCGGAGAAGGCTGTTAGTAAAAGCACCCCCTCCCCTCCCCAGTAGTGCTGGATGGAGGGAGGGATGAATTCCCCTGATGGCCCTTCATCTCTGCTGCTGCCACAGCCGTGCAGCTCCTCTAATAGGGGAGACGTGGATTCAGGCTGTTTGTAGTGCTGCTCTAACATGTGGTGCCGTGTAGGAATTCTTTAAGGTCTACTGTTAAAATGCACCTTGTATGTATGGAGTCACTTTGTTGTGTGTGGGTGTGTTTTTATTCCTATTTTCTCTGGATATCTGGCCCGCATGACCTGACACCATGTCGAGATATAACACGGCTACAGCGGTGTTTGATGACCGACGAACAACATGTTTTGAAAAATCAAGATTTGCATCATAAAAGACTGAAAACTTAGTGTATTTGTGTTCTAATCTTGCGCAGTATACTGGACCCATCAGCCTAATATTGTCTGTTTTATACCGTCATTGACACCTCTTAATCGCTCAGTAGTTGCTGCAAGTGATCAAAAACTGCTTCTGTTACGGATTAAAAATGGTTCCTCTCTTGATTTGCATGTATATGATAGACAATCACTCGTATTATGTGTATAATTATCGCTTAGCAAATAGCAGAATGAACGAGGAACAACGGAGTCCATTTTGTCATGTTGGTTGAACAGTTTGCAAAGATCTCTTGCACTATTACTTGCAGATTCCTTAAGCTTTTTTCATGTAAAACAAATGAGATGTAAATGTTGGTCAAATGACCATGTTTTCACTGTAATCACTGTGTAAAATCAGTACTATCTTTAGATAATTGCAGTGTCAAAAAATTACAATATTTCTCTTTGAAATCTCATCTTGAATATAAAACAGAAACTAGCATGAAATTGAAATTCAAGTATGTCAAAACAGTACTTGAGTGAGTACTTTCCATCACTGCTTAGGCCACTATGGCTGAAATCAGTATATTATAACAATATATACATTGTAACATATCACATTTTACCAGAAAATCTTAATTAAAAAGACAGTTTGCAGAATCAAACCGTTAACCATTAAACGTTTATGAATATTTATGTATTGCATCAGACATCAACAACATATAAAGCAACAACCTTGCTTTTGATCCTATGCGTTTCCTGTTCTCACATGAACTGTGCACCGCACAGCAGCAGCAGCAGCAGCTATACATATTGAAGAGAAGATGACTAAATACTCAGAGCATTCATAACTGTGTGGGCCCGACGACGAGGGCAGTTCAATTATATTAACACCGAGGTGTGCTAATCAGTGTTTTCCCTGGGCGAGCAGAAAGTTTTCAGCAGAAAGTCCAGAGGCTTTGTCAAACTCTGTCGAGTAGACTTATTGGAGTGTGGGTAGTTTGGGGGAATTGAAGCTGAGCAAACATCTGAAGTGTTTCCAAAAAATGAATAACAATTAGGTGATTTCTTTTGTGTCCCAATCCAAATGGTGTGTAGGAGAGACATCTGTTTCTGCAGGTGAGCCGAGGTGAATACAGCGGGATGGAGACTAAACTCCCCGATGTAACAGTGGAGCTGTCGACTCTTGTTTCACAACTTTCCCCGAGCCTAAGCTGTGCGCACGTTTTTTACACGTATAACACTTTTTTAAAGCGATGGAGCGCTAATCAGACAGAACGTGTACACTCAGATGATCGGTGATGCCCAGTGGCTACCAGATGTTCGATTCCCTGAGAACCGTTTCAACAACTGAACTCTGCAGATAGAAATATCGTAACAAAAAAACACTGATGTCATGCTTTATATTTTTAAAAAACACAGTGTGTCAATGTACAACAAGTCATAGCTGGACTCTCCATATCAAAGGGGAGGGAATAAATGAATAGGTGAAGCAGGAAAGAGCCGTCACCATGGTTACCAATAGACGCCTTGATTGCCCAGGTTTTTCATAGGTGTTTTCCACATAAATGATAACAATTTTGTGTATTTAATATGTTGTTTGGAGTAGTTTTGGATGAAAAAAATAGAGAGACAAAGGATTAAGTATCAACAATCGTATTCCTGACTGCAAAGAGATCCGAGTATCAACGGTATCGGGGGCCTAAACTTCTAAATCCTGGTGATCCCTGCCACAATGACAAGTGGTGAAAACATTTCTAAATTAAATAAATAATAACATCTGCCTTTAATGTTACTGCGTCGTTGTTGCAGGAAGGTTTAGTGGCCTGTATGATAAATAAAACACATCCCGATCTCCGGTTTATAGAAGTTAGAACGCTCCGATTCTTTGAACTAAACAGCAACTTGCTGCATAAATTAGACCCCTCCCTCATGAGCAGCTGCCATGTAAACATTCCCCGTTGAAAAAAAGTCACGCGTGGAGTCACAGTGAATTCTCATCGACTGTGACATCTCTGTGATTTAAATGGAAGAGCCGTGTACCTCCGAAGTTTACCACCATCAAATATAAAACAAAACAAAACCACCTCGTTCCAGCGAGACCGCTTCGCTCTTAAATATTTCAAAAAGCTTCCCCCCCTTTTTTTTCCTCTCGCCGGCAATCAGGAAACAATCTTTCCTTGTCTCTCCCCGGCATCTTCAGGGACTCTGGGTACGGAGTGTGAGGGAGGACGTCTGAATGCGAGATGACTGCTCCAGATCCGATGGCGGATGGGTGTAGCTGGTGGAGGGCGGTTTAATTGGGGATGTGGCTGGCTTCTGCTTCTGCTTGTGTGCGGAGGGAGAACAGGAGTACGAGTGGCTCCCAGTGGCTCGGCGCATCACATAACCGGTGACCTAGAAAAGGAACACTGATCACTCCCCGGAGTTGGCGGCTTCTAACGCACGCACGCACGTGGCTGAACTCTGCCGCTGATCAGAAAAAAAACAGAGGCATTGTGGGTATGCGGGGTGAGCGGCGGCCAACGTGACCCCCAAAGGGATGAAAAGGAAGAGACACAGTGAGTCACCGTGGGCTGCTTTGTTCAAATAGAAAAGGATGGAGATAAAGATCAAATCTAATTAGTGCAATTTTAAAATGGCAAGATTTGCAAAGGACACAACCTGACAGGATGTAGTCGGGACCATAAAACGTGACACGGCTTCAATGCAAAACAAACACATGACACTCTGATCACATGAACTTTATTCACACCATCTGGACTTTTACTTAGCCACTATATAAACATGTCATAAACGGCCTTTAATGCAGTTTTAAGCAGATATATGCATTGATTTTAACAATAACTTCCTCTATTGCTAGGCTTTTCATATTATGAAAACAAATGTTTTACTATATTATGCTTGATTATCAGTTTGTAGATCAGCCTGCACTTATGGATCCCCAAGGGATGACAGTGTGTTATTAACATGTAATAAATGTTTGCCTATATTAATGCTTAATAGGAGGGTTAAAGTAAATGAGTCCTCATCCTTCTCTTGTCTCACCATCGCTGTTTTCATGCAACAGTGAAAATACATACAGAAGTAAGATTAAGGATTGCAAACTTGCAACATTGATTATTAAAGCACACAAATGAGCCGCATCTCCATCCAACTGCATATTGTAGTTTCTGCCCCAGCGGTACGCCATTCGTCCATGTTCCCAGACTCACAACCACCTGTATCATTATATAATTTGCTATAAACCTGATCTGGTTTACTGGCTTGCCGTTTTAAAGGAATGTAATCGAATCAATTAATTTGATCCAGCAGGGCTTCTAGTGCTAAAATGAAAATATGAGCGAGATGAGTGAATTAAAAAAAGGTTTGATCGATGATCCAACCTAGAAACCCAACCGAGTGCACTGGCTCCAAACCAAATCTAGTGAGAAAGGGCAACTTAAAGTTAAAACAGTTTATTGGTTAACTATTTTAATGTGACGTTTCTAACCTTTTCTGTTGATTTCTTTTTGCTCTTCGTTTTGTGTAAATTACTTGAAATTCAGCAGAATTCTCCCTATTTCTCGACATGTCAAGTTAAACTGGACCGTATCACTTGGACAATGAGATATAATGTTATGGGCTGAGTAGTTATTAGTACGTCTGCCATTGATTAATGACAATTTAAAAAAAAAATCAGACCATTTCTGATCTAAAAGCGACTTGGGGGAAGAAGTTTCGGTACCTGTGTGTGTGTGTGTGTGTGTGTGTGCAAAACCAGAACATTTCACTTATAATGAGGTGAATCAGACAGAGAAAGGGAGAGACTCCCATTTAGTGGTGGAAGGAGAGGAGGACTCCTGTGTTTCCTCCATCAATTAGTCCTGCAGCCAAACCGGAGCAGCAGCGCCGCTGAATACTGCAGGAGCTGCAGCCGGCCAGCAAAGCAGCCAGTCGGTTGCTCAGTCAGTCGATTCAGCAGCTCTGGGACTTGGATTCAGCGGGCCCAGATGGGACTGCGAAGAGCCCAAACCCAGGTTGGAAAATCGAGAAATCCCGGTGTTCTCACACAGCTAACCGAGGCGTTCAGCAGGAGCGCTCCCAACGTTTCCAGTCAGTCCGTCAGCAATGATGAAGCTCATTACGCCGACACATTTCACTCCGCCTTTTCCTGTATGCTCTGGATTTATAAACATGGTTATGGATACATCTGACCTAACAAAAAGCAATGTGTTATGATTGTGCCTTTGGTTTCCAAGTGGTCACAAGACAACAAAATGGGGAAAAAACCCCAGGGTAGAATGCAGAAAAAAAATGTTGCACCAAATCAGAATAATTTCTTTCTACGTGCCTCTAGTCTTGACTTTTATATTGATATAATTTTACATTTTCAGCTCTCTAATTATTCAGTTACAACCATGCTGACCTGCTCATAAGGCATGGACATCATCTAACCAATGACAAAGGGCCACAGGTAGCGTTTTTTATCGGGGTCACGAGCCAAAAAGGAGGGGATAATGGGCTCTGTATGTAGGTTTGTATGGGTTTGTCCAGATTTGAGACCAAAATGTGAGATTGTGTCCTCTTTTCCTCATTCAAAGAAAATCTCTCCCCTTCCTTTCATTTGTCTCCCCGTTGACGTGCATCACAGCCTTCACATTAATCACCAGTCTGTCGCTCCTTTCTCTCCTCCTCCTGGTCTCAATTTATTCACATTCCTCTCTTTCCCCTTCCTTTACCGTGAATCACGCCTAATTAGGCGCTCTCTAGATCTGATTTTCATAAAAGGCCTGGGGGAAGGGGGGGGTTCGGTTATGACAATTATTTTTCATATATGGAGCCGGGACAAAGGATAAATGGTTATTAGTATTCTGCACCTTAAAGAAAATCACCAAAAGATCCCCATTCTTGATTCTTGATATTACAAAGGGACTCTGCTGTTTTTGAATATGTGCCGAGATGTCGAGACAGGCCGTGTTATTGCACAGCCCAATGTGGCACCTGGGAAATTAAATGTTCGATTTGATAAGGAAACAGTCACGTGAAATATCGTGTTTTTACCTGTAAAAGAAATACCTAGAAAATATGTTGGAACTGGCTAAATATGACACATTAGACAAGAGCCGAGCAACATCGGCTGAGTGTTTGCCCATGTAGAACTGATTGAGTCTGCATCTGGCTCTCCTCAGCGCTGGTCTCGTGCGGTATTCTTCTTTTGTTCCAATTAGCGGCCGCCGCGGTGGCGAGAGCAGCGGATCCATACCAGACGCAAAAAAACAGAACGCTGCACAGAACACGCTGAATGTTTAAATTCGCCCAATGCTCGACTTTAAAGCTGAAAAGAACATTTTATACACACACACACACACACACACGGTCCAGTGTTTTAAGTATTGAATAAATGAGTTTCTACATTATTCAGGATGTATGTGCCTTGCCGTCCTATTAAGAGCAGCAGCACCTCACAGCCTCGGGGCGGATGCAGGGGGTGAGAAAACATTGGTTGAGGTGGGGAAGATCCGGTGACGTCCCCTGTTATATTCACAGCACACACACACACACACACACACACACTCACCAGATATTCATGTACACTGATGATGTCTACTGCCATATTGAGTGGGCTCTATTGTTTACGGCCCCCTGGACAGGGTCTCCAGATGGCAGGGTGCCTATTATTGCGGCCCCTACTGTGAGGGCCCCACTGTGTGTGTGTGTGTGTGTGTGTGTGTGTGGTTGCATGTGTTCATCTATGAATGTGTGTAGATGCAAATACACACAGAGAGAGAGGTGCTCACCTCCATATGTGTGTGCATTTCGGTCTATATGTCTGCAGGCCAGGCCGTGTGTGTGTGTGTGTGTGTGTGTGTGTGTGTGTGTGTGGGTGAGCTAGAGGCGACATACAGTGAGACACCGATGTGACATTCCTTCAAAGGCCTCATCAGAGCCTTTCGGCCACAAAGGAGAGTGCAGCGTGTGTTCCTCCGGGGGGATTAGCTCGGCCTCGGTCATTAGGCCTCAGCCAAATGGCCCCGAGGAGTCGCTGGCTGGATCTATAGCATGAAACACATACACAGCCGTATGGTGGGCCCAGCTCATGAATATCATTACATAGTAATGGAGGATAACTACCCAGGGATAAAGCCCGGCATGCATCACACAATATTATTTCGCTGCGCCGTCAGGATGGGATTGATAGCTATGTTTCCTTTTTTTGAAAAAAGATTCTCGTCTTTTTGATTTGGAATCAATTATGATGCGGTGATGAAATATGTTCCTCTGCTGTCTTTGTAGTTTATGAAATTGTAGAAATCTGATGCTGATTTACAGGCGTGTTCCGTCTTTCTCCGGTGTGAAGAAGAAGTGAAGAGAGGAGAGAGAAGAGAGAAGTCAAGCTGTTTTTCCATCTCAATCAGCCCTCATTGGCGTCAATCATCCACCTCTGACCTTTTACCACTGATCAACAGTACAGCACATTGATCAGCCAGGCGTCAATATGGCAATCAATCTCATAGGTCACTGAGGTTGCATGAAAAAGCAGGCTGTATCTAACAGGATTATGCCAGATAGGATTCCACTAGATTGGTACGGTGGGGATTTATCGACATTTCTAAAGTCTAATAAAAGAAAAGGTTAGATTGTGAGAATTTTATTCTTCAGGAGTGTCCTTCATTGTAAACATCTTGTCAAAAGTAAATGGAAGTTCTGGTTTACAGCAAAAAATAATTGGTATCAGAAGTGATAAGCAATTTATTTATTTAAAAAAAGAATCCACAAAACAATCAGTTCCACTTTCAATTTGCACATTTTAACTCTTCAAAGGTAAATATTAACAATTAATATTTTGGTTTGGACTGGTCAGATAATTTTATAGGCTAAAGATTTATGAACAAATCTAGAAAATAATAGCCGACTAATCAATTAGGAGAATAATTGATAGATGAGTATTTTTGTTCTTTCTATATCTGAAAAAAATATATGTTTGAACCCATAATTTGTCTCTATTTAATATCCCAATGTGCAAACCACCATCCTTCAGAAAATCAGTCAGTTTGATCCAGTCTTTCAGATCACTTTTTGCTTCATATGTAACAAATATATTTAGAAAACTCTAAATAAAAGTCAAATCTTTATGCCTCCTGCTCTGTCTGAGTGACATGAGGGGGGTCGACAGATCAGAAGCTTCACTGATCAGTATATATATATACGCTGCCGCCCTCGTGACATATCTGAACCGTGGAGACGATTCATTACCTGCAGTAAAGCTGACAGGACGTGCTGCGATGCTTCCTTTTGTACGCCACAGATCCACGCTGACATTTCAACATAATGGCGCCAATAATGCATTCATCTGTTCACCGTTTATCGAGCAGCAGGCGGCAGCGATGTGGTGTCATGATATGTACACCTCCAAGCTGCTGCCGTATTTTTGACGTGTGAGCGTTTTGACTTTTAGCGTTTGGGTAAACTCGGCGCGGTGAGATTATTGAGACTTTATTGACCTTCGTGACACATTTTGAAATCGTCAGTAATCATCTCCCCGCACTGGTGGTTTGGTCTCTTCCACCTCCACCGTCGCCATTCTTTGCACAGCCCTCCCGCCCCCCCCTTTCAGTGGGTGATAAATTATTTACACAGTGGTATGGATCTACAAGCTCTCAATACGTTGCAGTTGCTGAGCCACATCGCCCAGGGGCGGAGGAAGGGGGCGGGGGAGACGGGCGGCCGCTGCGTTTTACGAAAGAGCGAGCAAGCGAGGCGAAAATGCAGCACTCTCCAAAGGTCATCGCCACCCACCGGGTCTCCTGTGAGATTTTCATTATTGAGGTGAAAAAAAAACGAAAAAAAAAACGCCCACTCCGCCACACTCAGCTCTCTGTGTATGTGCACCACCTTCAGGTCTGCCGCAGCAATCCCCAGTGGTGTGTGTGTGTGTGTGTGTGTGTGTGTGGAGTCATGCCGGTTAATAAAGGAGAAAATGCAAGGTGAGGAGAACAAGAGGGAGGAAAAAGGAAGAAGAAGAAACAGATATTAGAGAGAAAAGGAAATAAAAAGAGGCAAAAAATAAAAGGGAACTGAAATACAACCCAGGAAGAAAGGAGGAGGAGAGAAAGATGGAGGTGGCAAAGGGAGGAAGAAAGACGGGGGAGAAAGGGGAGAAATAAGAGACTTCATTACACGGGACGTGTCTCCTGCTAAAGCTGGGAATCAGATAGGCTCTGATTGTTTTTCTTAGATACACTGTAATCTCGCTGATCTCCAAACAGTGCTGTAATTGGATTCTTCAGGGATGATCAGGAAAAAAAAGTCCTATTAACCGTCTCCGAACAACAGGAGCAAGAGAAGGGAGGATGATAACCTCAAAGATGGATAAAGGGTTGGATTTTTGTAAAGATTTCTGATAAGAAATTAGATTATTTTGTAATAATTAGGCTTTAAGATGTGAGATATAACGTCGTGTGAATCTATATTTATTACAATATTACAATTCCTGTCAGACATCAGTAGACCTGCTGCTGTTTTGAATCATATGTGTGTCTTTAAGGATGTTAAATGTCCAAACACTGTTGGATTAGAATGAATGAATGATTCCACTCTCATGTCTGTTTGTTAAATATGAAGCTAACAGCCAGTTAGCTTCGCACCTCTAAAGCTCACTAATGAACACGATATGCCTTGTTTATTCAATATGTACAAAAATGTATCAAAAACTACAATTCACTGAAGTTGGATCCATATTTGAGGATAACGATCTGTTTTGTTGTCAATGTAAGAATTCTCCAAACACAATTTATCTGGATGTTTTTGGAGGGATCCATTCCATTGCATAGTTTTTTGGTTCAAGACAAATTATTACATGGAATTCTGTATTATTCAAGGTATAAAGCTGGTGAAAGTCTGATATTGTCCTTTGCGAATTTCTTTTGGAATATGGTTAATTGATTCTTATAATTAATGCTGAGGTCCAGGAAGTTAATAGCATCAAATGGATCAAGTATGATAATTAGCACAGAATCCTGGGGGGTGGTCAACATAACCATATGACCACGTGACTCACTTCTTTCAGGAGACGTGCAGTAATTATAGTTAGAGCCGTTTGTTCCAAATCAGACGTGATAATTTGCAAGAACCGGCCCAAGTGGCGATCCTATGCTCCCTCTGTTCGCTTGCAGCCGTTATAATTGCAAGAGAATATTGTATCTCTGATGAAAGTCTAACGTTTGTTATGATCTCATATCATAAATGTTAATTATCTGAGCAGATGCTGCTTCAAGAAAACAACAAGATTAAAAAAAAAAGAGGTTGGGATTGATTTGTCTCTGTGTTGGTGATCAGAAGTCAGAGGTCACTGTTCTTCCATCGCAAACATAAATAAATTCACAGAATAAACATCTGCCACAAAACATTTTTTTTGCATACCCGAATGCTAAAATGGATTTTTTTTTTTTTTTTAATTACGACAAGATATTGTACTTTGAACATTTCTCATATAACCCCGAAGCAATTACTGTCACTGGAGGTGTGTGAAATTGGTGTAAAAACGCTAAAGCTGACTGTTAATTAATTCTTCCTTTGAAATGGCATTAAAACTCCCCTGAAAATATAAATCCCTAATTGCCATAGTAAACTCTTACAGGGATGCTGAGGAGGATATAAACCGGGCCGAGCAAAACAACTTTGCTGTAACAGGTTAATTTGAAAGCTTTCATCCATTAATGTTTTTTTTATTTTCATTTAATTTCTTCCCCCTCTGCCACGGGGCGAGGAAGCGGGCGAGTGGAGGCGGATGGTACACAACTCTTTTAAATTTCACTTTCCTCGATGATCCAAGCGTGTTTTTTTTTCTTCTTTTTTTCTCTCAACTCTGTCTCTCTTTGTCCTCGCGTCCTTTTCATTATTCTGCAGCCAATCCTTTTAAGGCTTCTGTTACAGGTTCAAATCAACTGATGCTCCTCTGATGCCAGCGCCTGTTGAACTACTTTCAGGGCACCTATTGATCTTCTGGGCCTGTAGCCGCGTCTCTCTGCATACAAGTATCAGTAAACAGGACCGCGGGGAGCTTTTCTGGCCTTTTATGGAGGCTGGCACATCTCTGGCCCTTCACCAGCACCGTCACCTGTTGGCAGCCTCGTGCCGCCGCTTTCCATTCACATTCCACACACATCCATCTCGTCTCGTTGTCTCCGTCTGAAGGACACGCTGCCAACTTCTGTGGTGACATAAATGCAACGCCCACCGGGGTTTATGCAAGGTTGCAAGTTTTCCTAACTGTTTAAATATGCTAATGATGCATTATCTTATTAAATGTGTGTTCATTTACATTTCCAGAACAGAAATGTGAACATTGTTTCAAGCCAAGGTCAAAATTCTTCTTCTCTTTTGCCGACATGTTGGAGTCAAAAGTTTTTATCGAGGGAATTTTGCTTTGAATCACTCCATAATCCATCAGAAAATCCTGTCAACAGCCATTAAACAACCCATTTCTCCATGTTTTTAGGAATGAAATGTTGTCTAAATCAGGCTATGAATGATATATGTACAAACCCCTCCGTAAAAACCTCCAAAATATAGTTTGGTTTTAGAGCTACAGCTTATTTATGGCTTAAGAGTCTGAGAAAAAACTCTTTGAGAAAACAGCTTTTAAAGACGATCGTTTTTGCATCACAAGTTTCAGAAATGCTATGTTTAAATATTGAAACGAGCCATTATCTGACAGTCATTTGGCAAGTTTAGACGACAACCATTAGTAGTAAAATAAACAATTAAATGGGTTTTTTTTGGATGTTTTCTTTCCTCAGAAAAAAGACAAGTTATGGAAGTAAAAGAGGGCGAAACCTCTAAATTGACAACGGGTGAAAAACAGTGTTTTTGCCTTGAGCGTCTTGCCTTAACACAAGCCGACTAGTGTTAAAGCCGCCTGCCCCTTTACAATATTCATCATCATCATCATCATCATCATCATCATGCTCTTAAGTTTCTATCACACTCGAGGGGGTCGAGTTAGCGTCAGCTGTCTCTCTTTCATGATTCACTGTTAGAATTCACAGCAACAGGCCGTCCTGTTAACCAGTGTGTGTGTGTGTGTATATGTATTATTATTATTATTATTATTATAATTATATATAGCAACATGACAACAGCAGGGCTTGGGAGAAAGAAGTAAGGTTATTTTGTCCCAGGTTGATGGAACTGTTCAATATGTGATGAGAATAACCTGTCAACAGTTTTCAATGACTGGACTAAAATGTCCAGACTTGATTTAAAAAAGCAGGATGAGTTTGAATATATAACAAGGACAAGTGCATCGAGGTGTTTGGCCCTCACTCCGATGTACTTGATGATAATCAAACGTCACCCAGTTCCAGTTTCCTCCCAAATAATCCATATATTGCTTCCATGCTTTTATCTTCACCGTTTCCTTCAAACTCCTTGTTCTTTCATCCTTTTTGCAGTTTCTTTATTTATTCCTCTTTCACCGTTTCAGCGATCGCTCCCCTCTCATCGCCGCATCGCAGCTTTCTCTCCTCTCCAAATCTCTCGGCCTTTCTTTTGATTGACCACCATTTCAATAGCAGCGGCCAAGGTTATTTGGCAGCCGCCACAGAGCACATTTGTTTGTCCCTCTCTGCAACTGAAGAAGACACTCTGCTATTCTAATGGACTCCAGAAGAGAGAGTCCTTTTGAATTGGTTTAAAAAGAAGGCCAGCAGAGTCCCCCTTTCTCTCTCTCCTCTCTCCTTCTCTGCCTTTGTAGACGCTGACAAAGGAGTCTCTCTGTGTTTGCCATGGGACCAGATGTAACCGGGCAGCAGACAGGAAGCTAACCCCTGGAAGTCCTTATGATTCTTCCTGCTATAGCAGCGTTGCATACTGGCAGCACCAAATGGCAGCGTGAGGTGACTAAACATAGAGCGTGTAAGGTGATGTCACTAAATTGCACCTCGCTTCATTTTCTGACAAGGATGGGCTTTGATGCTTCACAAAGAAGGAAACCCCAAAAAAAGGGAAAAAAATACACAATTTAATGTCGCCGAGGCTGAACAAGTCCTCCGAACTATGTGGGGGTCAGCTAAATGACCCGTGTGGGCATTTTGTGGTCCGAGTGTCGTCCAAAGCGCTTACAAATCAATCTGTTGTATGATGTGATTACATTAAATCACAAAAACAAAACAAAAAACACGGTAAGGGGAGCCCCGTCGCCATGGTTACGACAATAAACCCATATTTAAGGATCAGGAAGGACATATTTTTAAAAAAAGCAAAATGTTGAGTGTGAATGATGTTTTAAATAATTCTGCCTCACTTCCCTTCCCTCTGATGTCCTTAGAAGACAAAAATGTCCCCTTCAGAAAACTGCCACAAAATTATAAATTAATATCATTTTCCACTTTTTAACGCGTTGCAAGGTCGCTTACATAAAGCCACTGTTATGAAGAGAGAAAAAAACACACAGAAATATCAGTGCAACACTGATTTTGATGCATTGCTTCAAAGACATCCTACAGCAGCGATGCCCCTAGTGGAAACCAGCTAAACAGCATGTATTTGGCCCACAGGGCAAAAATGAGAAAATGGTTCATCTGGTTGAAAACTACAATGTGAAGTCAGGGCTTCAGACTGAAAGCCTGATATAATAGAACTCCTGATTTTATGCTTTAATGGCCGTGGGATCATGGTGTGGTTTTAATGGCTTTCAACAGGGACATCTGTATCCTTAAGGGTCTGAGTGTCTACCCAGTTTATTATAGACTTATTATGGGAGCTGAGCTTGAACTTCCAAAATTCAGGAAAAAAAAACAAAAAAACCTTACACCCTTGCCAACAGATGTTTTCCACTCGCTGAAACGACCGGTGCTGTCGATCCTCTCTCTCCATATGTTTCACACCCAAAAGTAAATTGACTGAACCTCAATGGCTGCACTTTATTGCAGCCGCACTTTGTGGGTTTTAGGCTGATAAGATGGATGCGTTTGTGACGGCTCCTCTGCTGTTTCTGTTCTCTCTGTCTCCAGACCTGAATGACTGGGACACACCTGGACCTGCTGCGTCCTCATGTCCAAGCCAGACAACGTCCACTTCCCAGATTCCTCCTATCAATTAGTTTCATTTATTTGTTAAAGAACAACTTTCAGATACATAAAAACAGATTGAATGATTCACTGTGCAGCAGCTGACAGCTAAGACCAAAAACTGGCACAGCAGTGAAACAATCTAGAATATTCTGATTGTTCCACTGCCCTCTCTCTGAGTGCAATGAGGCATCGTGGACCTGAGACAAATTGTAATTAGTGCCCTCTTCCATTTCCCTCTTCCATAATTCTACATTGTTTTCAGAGCATAAATCTATTCATAGAACTGCTCAAAGCACGTAATCAGCAGTAATTGCTAAATGAGTTGCACGGAGATAAAAGACATGGAATAATCCCACTTTTTGAATTTGTTCCATTAAGAATCACTTGTCGCATGCGGTTTAATCCAGCTCAGTATTAAAGGCTTGACTTGTGCCGGCGGCTGGCGGTGACGGCCCCGGATCCCCCGCTGCTCCACGCACTCCATACCAAACAATCCAGAGCTGGGATTGAAGTCACGGAGGGGTCAGCGGCTCCCCAGTGAGAGGAGCAGGAGAGTCTTCTCTCTGGACAACAGGACATGGTGATGAGTCGTCACGGCTGCAGCACCGTGGAACACCGCTTCCTAATTACCGACTTTCGGCTCCTCAATCAAAAGTAATGTTTGCGTTTATATAAATGGAGGGAATCAAACGGCGGTACACCGAGGGGTGATTTTCACTTCCTCTTCATATCTCCTGGAATGTGTTGCTGAGATCAGTGTAGTTTGATGGCTGTCTGTCGGGTATGTAGCTACTGTTTCTTTCCCAAATTAATTAATGAATTTGCTCTATTTAAGGTGTTCTCTTTCAATGCTGTTTCTTTGGCTGCTTATTTGATTTCTAACGTGTTGCTCCGTATCAAGTGGTATTTCTTTTTGTATCTTTTTCCCTTCCAGTCTGAGCAAGATGAACTCCAGCATGAAGTGCTGTAGACATATTTTACATTTTTACATAAAGCCTAAGTGAAGACCGAATGTCTCTAACTTTATTGACAGCTTTAATTGATTATTTAATGTTAGCCTTTGCTTTTAGCCATTAGCGAGTCGGTTTCAGCCGTTTCATTCAGTAGGTATTTTATCTGTGGAGCAGGAAATCTCTTCTTTATTGTTTTTGTTCATGCGATTATACTTTATTTAAGAATACTTCAGACAAATAGATTTCTGACGCATTAAAAGGGACAGTGTGTAGGATTTGGGGGTGTAGATTGCTTTGGCTGAAATGTATTCTGGGGCTCCAATGTCTGATAATAATTAAGCTTAGTTTAAAATTCTTTTAACCTGGTCGTACAGTATAACTCTAGTATCTCAGGTACTAAACTGAGTGTTTTGCTCACATTATCGCAGTTTCACAAGCGTACCGTGGAACTACTGTGGCCTTCAGGTAACGTCGAGGCCCCCTCCAGAGCCAGTGTTTTCATTGTCCGTGTGTCTCTGTGTTTCTGATCGTATCTTCAAGGACCTCTCATGGTTGCAGTAATTCTCAATATTTGAAAAACATATTTTATTGACTGTTTTCCGACAGCATCGACTGCTGACTCCTCATGCCACAAGTGATCCACAACCGCTTCAGCAATCTCAGAACACATCGCCTATCGATCTGACTATGGATAAGCCTCTGGGGGGCGAGGGGCTATAATTCCAGTCGAGCCAGTGGATATCTGGGCCAAGACTCCCTTTTCAGTACACTGCTCATGTTTACAGTCCAATTAGCAATTTGAGATGCAAGACCGGAGTTGTGAGACGACGTGTACGACCGGATTGTTTCATCAGTAGCAAGTTTACGAGCTCATTTGAAACCAATAAAAAGCTCCATCATTGTCAGACCATAGCTGGTTCCCAGATTGCATTTGGGCCAAAAGGTTGATTGGTTAATACTACATGGACTACAAATCCAAAACAGAATGCTTCCTTTGCCCAAAACGTGTCCTGTTGCCTGCAGATTCTATACTTATGAATGAATCTGTTCATACTTACTGATTCAGTTATTCTTATTTTGAACAGGTGCATCACATTCACATGAATTCCATACCCAATATGTTATCATCCACTAAATTTAGGCACGATACAAGATGAATAAATAGCTGTTTTTATTATCTACACCGCCATCTTGACTGTAGGGGGAGCTGCAAGGGACAATTGAGTGAGATTCTACTCTTCTTGAAGAGAGGGAGACACAACTGGGGGGAGACCTGCTCTCTAACATCGCTGGTCTATTTATGCTTTATGAAAATGTGCTTCTGTGTGTGTCACTCATGTGTTTTTTTTAAACAATCCTTTGGCGCTGTCTTCCATTATTCCATGCAACAAAGGAGAGAAATCATGTTGATAACAAAAGTTTGAATATGGAGCGGAGAGTTTGAACAAGGTAATGCATCCATCAAGGCGGCGTCGTCGCCCGGAGGAGGGTGAGGCGGCGGGTTGCGTCTCCTGTTGCTCTTTTCCCTACGCTTTCTTCTCTTGCATCCAACAACAAGCTCATTAAACTGCATGCAAACTGACATTTCACCCTAACTCCCCCCCCCCCCCCCCCCCCCCCCCCCTCTCTCTCTTGTTTCACATCATTAAGTGGCAGCGTCGGGCTCAAAGGTAGCCAGGCTAACTCTTTGAGAGAAATGGCTCACTTGGCAAGCAGCGTTTTGATGAGCTTGTCACTCCCTCACCCCAAACATGCCTCATTAGTAGTTCAGTCGAAACACCTATCTGCACCCCTCCCATCACACACAACACACACACACACACACACACACACACACACACACACACACACACACACACACACACACACACACACACACACACACACACACACACACACACACACACACACACACACACACACACACACACACACACAAACATGTTTCTTTCTCTTTCTGTCTCTCCCTCCATCTCCCATCTCCCTCTCTGGCCCCCCTCCTGTTTTCCCAGCACTAATTAGCTGGCTTCTCCCTCTTCTGTGCTTCCCCAGTCACATCTCAAAGGGAGACGGATATGATTTTTCTTTAACCCAAAGGCCAACTTAATCAGCTGAATTAATGACTTTATTACCCGTTAGGCTCCGGGCCATGCAACACATTTCTCTCCAATGCCCAACGCTCCTCTTGCTATCTCTCTGTCTCTCTGTCTCTCTCCCCAACCCCCCCTGCAGGAATTTTTTTACATTTCAAAAATAGAAATAGACAAGAGAAAGAGACTAGGCCGTGGGTGGCAGCAAGATATTATGATATATTTCTCTATAATTGAGCAGATATGGAGTTACAGGTACACCCTAATGACTATTTTTACGACTAGCTTCAAGTCATTTATGCATAAGCAGTGTGTGCGTGTGGGTGTCACCGCCGTCGCATCTGCAGGTAAAACAAGAATATGTGCTTCTTGCCATATTTTTTGTCAGATCTGTAACAATCTATTCCGTTATTTAAATATGTTTAATTAATTACCACCTGTGTCTGTCAAAGACGGTGTGCACACACACACACACACACACACACACACACACACACACACACACACACACACACACACACACACACACACACACACACACACACACACACACACACACACACACACACACACACACACACACACACACACACACACACACACTGTAACCGCAATGAAAGTCACTGCACAGCTCAACGTCTGAACCCTGCTTTTTTTTTTTTGTTAATGGTTAAAACATGGTAATTAGTTGATACATCAGTGTCTGTCAGGAGATGTATTACCACAATTGAAAAACACCACTGATAAGGAGATGCGCCATTAGTCTTCTCATTTACTTGACAAACTCTAACAGAGCCCAAGGCCTGCACATTGTATTACGTTCACGCAGTGACGAGAAAATAATGAGGTGGTTCTGCGACTGGGAGACCGGCCTCGAGAAAACCAGAGGCAACGGCAGAGTGAGACAAGCGGCGTTGGAGACGAGGTTGTCGTCTGGATCGTACGAGATAAGGGCCGTTAGCTGGAAACTCTCTGTCAGGGGCACACATGCACTCTCACACATGCATAAAGGACTGGACTTTCTTTACTCCTATAAAATATAAGGGATGTTATATGTAATCAGCACAATCTGAAATGTCAGCAGACTTCAGCCCTCTTTTCTGAACATGCTGCACAATTATGTGTTGAACGTCACCTTGCAGGGATGCTTTGACGCTTGCAAAGATCCGGTCACCTTTATGAACTGGATTAAATTAGATCTTTTTGTGAAAACTGGAATCACATAAACTGTAGCCACACATTGAGTGGAATTTAGATACAAAATAGTGGGCACATGAGGCATAAAACATTTTCTACTAAATAAAATGCAACTTATTTATATTTATTCATACATTCAAAAGCTTTTTTTTTTTTTTTTTTAATGAATTGTTAACCAAACCGATATCCTTAAGAAGTTGGTGACATCAAAGGTACTTAACAACTATGTAAAAACATATCATTTATTAATATTTTTCATATTATTACCATTATTTATGATGCTTTTCGAACATCAATAACTTCCCAGTGAAAGTGTTGCCTTTGACCGCGAGGCATAATAAACAAACATGCCACAGTAATATGCCAAAGTTAGCTGCAAGCTGTAATATATTGCTCCCAATCTACACCGTTATTAACAACTGATGATGCAGTTATAGGCAATGCATGTGAACTGCAGTGGAATTGTCTACAGATGGAAAATACTCATTAGCAGCTGCTGTCACCTCAGAGAGGAAGACGGTTATACAGTAAGTGTGAAAAATAAAGTGCACACATGATAATTCAAACTGAATCGGATCCTAATTTCCACCTGCGAGTTCACTCCATCCATATCCACTTCATTACATGTTACCAAAACATAGGCTATAACACACACACACACACACACACACACACACACACACACACACACACACACACACACACACACACACACACACACACACACACACACACACACACACACACACACACACACACACACACACACACACACACACACACACGTAAGGGGAGACACTGCAGGTGAAAACAGTACAACTTTAACCATCATGAGACTTCAGTTAATTATATATATATACATAAAGAAAATTATTTTTATGAACATGTTTGAATGTGGAAATGAGGCATTATCTATTAAATATGTGTGTTAAAGTACATACATTTCCAGGGCATGAATCTGAACACTGGATAAACACAGGTTCATTGTTTCATTTGATTGATATCGGAGTCAAAGGTTTTTCATAGAGGGAATTATATAGATATCTGTATGTATTATTCAGAAAATACAATAACAATACATTTTGGAAATAAAAAACTGGATAACTCAGATGAACAAACCCCTTTGTAAAAACCTATAGACAGGAATTAAACTGGGTGCATGTAAGATTTCTGGCTCTGAGTTGAATCAATTTTGAGAAAACAGCCATTAAAGATATGTATTGTAAAATTCCACACATTTTGAAGACACTACAGGTGAATAGTGATGTTTAACTAATAGGTATCACCATGAAACTTCCCAGGTTGATTACTGACATTAAGAAAATTATTTTTTTGTATTATAAGTTTTCTAAAATTGTATATTTAAACATATAACTGAGACATTATCGAATTAACCTTTGGAGCATTTAGGAGAAAGCAGACGCAAATAGAGAAAGTATTTAATAAACACCTAAATATGTATTTTGCTGTCTTTCCACTAGTCTGAACTGAAGATGATGGAAGCAAAATAGTCTCCAACAAGCCGTGCATTAAAGGATGTTTTCGCCCTTTAGCGTATTTCCTCTAAGTTTGAAACTGTCACGTGAACACAAACACCGTCAGCAGCAGCGTTGAGATGCTGTTGTTAGGTTAACACCAGCATCCTCTCCCTTCTCTTCCGGTTTCATACAGTATATCTGTCCCACGGGACCTATTAGCCAATTACACCTGAGCGCTGCTGTTTAATATGGGCTGAAATCATACCTGAGTTCCCAGCATCAAACACGGCTGTACATTTTTCCTGTGGTATACAGTAATGAGGGGAACGGAGGTGTGTGTGTGTGTGTGTGTGTGTGTGTGTGTGACATTCAGAAAAGAAGAAAAAAAGAGGGAGGAATTATTCATTAGCTCTCCATTTCGCTCTTTCAGCCTCCCTCCTGATCCTCGTGTTCAACAACTCTGGGGCAAATGCAGAATTGCAAATTAGCTCCCAGAAAAAAATTGGAATTAATTGGCCATCCTCACAGGCTTCTTGTCAAAAAAGTTTGAGCCGATCTGTCAACGATTCCCCCCAGAAACTAAAAAAAAAAAGGCCTGCGCAATACGACACGGAGCAGGAAAAAAACAACAAAGGAGAAAAAAAACTGCCCTCTGTGTGTCAATTAATGTTTGTCCTCAATCAGAGGGAAACTTCTCCGAGTCGGCTCCTCCTAACCGCACAATGACTCACTCAACCAGGCTGCTGGATCGCAGGTACTGCATCCAGTGAGCCAACATTTGTCTTAACACGCCATCTCGTGGTGTGTTCGTGTATTACAAATGAATACACCGCAGTCATTATGGTGGCTATCCATTAAAAAGGAGCATACCTGTCTGATTCCGACTTCTCCCCATTCATTTATCATTTATTATGTCTTCAACACATTTTGTGTTTTTAACCTGATTTGACATGGATGTTTTATTTGTGTGTGCTGTGAGATTTTGAGGCAAATGTAATGAATTGAGGGTTCAAAGGAGAAATGAGAGAGAGTCATATGCTATAGATTGAAAAGCCCACTGAGGCAAGATTATGATTAGTGTGATTAATTTATAAAACTTACTAGTAGTTAATGCCATATAAAGTAAGTGTTTTCAAATATCACTCTTTGAAAATGCTTTAAATAAGTAAACAGTAAGATTAAAAAAAAGTTAAATTTATTTACAAAAATAGATATATAAATACAATTCTGAGTATAAATGCCTGTACAAGTGAGGAGAGTAGAAATGCCTGAGCATCACAGTCGACATGTCACTGAGTAGGATGTCTTAGGGATCGAAGTATTCTTATGACAACGTATATGTACAAATCTGAACCCGGCCTGTGGCATCCCTCCTGTCCGACGGTCAGAGCACAGAGCGGTATTTACATGCAAACATGAGCCACACTGCACATGCATTCTCAGGATACGCAAACACACGAACGCGGACTGCAAGCCTCACATGGTCGCCACGGCAACACACTATCTCCTGACAAAAGGGAGACCTGCACCGGAAGTGACAAGAAAAACAGAGCATGTCTTTTATAAAATAACAGAGGCAACATTTATGAAGTTAGAGTTATGATTGTTGAATTCTATTTCTGCGAACCGAAAAATCCCGTAAACTGGCCCTTTAAATTACCCTCTTAGAAAAAGAAGCTTCATAAAGAACCCTTTTTTTGAAGAAAGAGGTGCTCAAGGGTTCTTTGTAAGACTATCCATTTATGTTGGGTTCTAGAGCCAGATCTCGATCTCCGATGTTAGTCTAATGCCAGTTGCCAGGACCCAGCTGAGCACTGTGTGTTCAGTTCTGGCAGGATTTGTAACAGAGACATTGAATGTTGTCGAGGGTCCCTAAAGGGAGATTTTCTTCTCTCTCTACAGGGAGCTCTTAGTTCAGGATCCTGCTACAATACACTGCAGCTGGTGGGGATTTTCTGCTGTAAACCTGAGGTGCAGTGCAAACAAAACCTTCTCTCAGGCAAGATGGTGCTGTTGCCTTGGGCTTCAATCACTCCAGTGTGCACAGGCCACTTGAAATGTTCCCACAGCCTCTGCGCTGACTGGGGTCAAAAATCTTATTCGACTGCTGCAGTGGTTTTCCTCAATGTTCCGTTGTGGTTTTGAGGGACTTTCGGGGACGGGACTACTCCAACCATGACTTGCATCCCTCTTTATTAGGCACAGATGCCACAAAACCAACCTGATAGCACTGCATATAATGGGGTTTGGGGTATACTCCTGCTGTGGTCAAGAACACTCAAATAAAAAAACATTAAGGGGTTTTCTCAGCTCACCTGAGGCAGGTGGCGAAGGCTCGTCGAGCATTGCGGTGCAAGAAGTGGATGGGAAAGCCTTTGAAGGTGTGTCCGTCTGGCACCGCCCTCCTCACCGCGTCCTGGAACTCCTCGTTGCCGCAGGAGACGCCGGTGCAGCGCTCCAGCTCATAGGCTGCCAGAGCCGAGGACAGCAGGTAGGACAGTTGGTCGTCCCATACTGTCGCCAGTTCCAGGTCCTGGAGGAGAGAGCACCACAGAGCTCACACTCGGCCTCACATTAAACATGTAAATGAGTGATTATTGCAAACAATCTGTTACATGCAATTCAGAATAAAGTGTTACTAGGAAACGCTAATTAATCAGTTTTTCCATCCATGCGCATTGAGACGACATCATTAAAGAGCACCAGTCAAACCTCAAACAATGGAAAACATGAGGGAAATGTGGTCTTTCAGTATTTTATGTATTAATTAGAGGAAGGTTACAACCAGATCTGATATTTTCATGTTTTGAGTGGAAGCTCAAGTGACACACAAGTCACATGCTTCATGATTTATTCACCAAGTCTGTTGCCATTGCACATTTTATTCACATCAATACGCCAACCTTTCCACCTCAGACAAGCGGGACATTTTTTGTGTGATATTTTGTGATCGTTTTTGGGTTGTTTTTTTGTTTTTTCATTTCCACTCCGTTTTTTCATATGAAAGCTGAAAATGTCAAAACAGACGGATGGATGGACGAATTTAAACCTTTATTTCACCAGAATGTCCCTTGAGATAGAAATCTCTCTCACCTAGGCAACACAGCACGCAACCATCACACAAGGAAGAGACTTAATCCAGCTCAAATAAAGCAGCTGTATTTCTTCATTACATGACTTTTAATGTGGCTTTAAGAACTTCTTTATGGGCTGTGAACACTAGCTGTCACTTTTTTCCCTCCACACAGCACAGGTAACTTAAACATAAAGTACACCATTCAAACTACCTCCTGCAGCGCCGTGTTTTACCTTCCTGTGCTCAGAAACCAGGTAGCGCATCTCCAGCTCCAGCTGGTTACTGGCAGCAGCAGGATCCAGGGATGGGGCACAGAGTGGAGGAAGAGGGGGCAGAGAAGTGGTGGAGCCTGGGGGGCAAACAGACTTCAGAGCCTCTTCGCTCATCGCCTTCCACCGAGACTGATTCTGATAGGAAAAGAAGGGAGGAAAAAAAGCTGAGGCTCTTATCTAGACTCACTTTTTCTGCGAGGAAAGAACCGCTACACGGTAGCCGCTGGGACTTTGCTGCCTTTCTTTAGGCTAACATGACAGGACAGGAGCTGCTGATGAATGGGACTGTTGCAGATTTAATTTCCCTGACAACCATCCAGTCTCTAGCCCAGTGCTCTCTGCTCCAGGCTGTCTGACCTAAAATCCCCACTGTCCATTCAAAACAGTGAACATCCCTGACTTTAGACATTATACCTTGCAAATAATTGTTTTTGTATTTATTTTAGGGGCACTTTTCAACACCAATATGGCAAAATAATCCATAAATACACCAATGGACAATGACATATAAGTACCATGTATTTATTCTGTGGGGAAACGTGTGAGGGACAGCATTCTCTTACCTGGAAGTCAAAGACACAAAGCTCCACAGCGTCTGACGGCTGGCAGTTGGCTAGGAAGGTCTGGTGGTTGAAGACACAGCCCACAGTGCGGTAGGGGGACGAGGGTTTGGGCTGGGGGGCCAGGGGTGGGGCATCTGGGTCTATGGCCTGGTGCAGGTATCTAAACATACATGTATGGGACAGCAAGGCTAATCAGTGTCATTACAAACATACTAACAAATCATCAAATCCATAAAACAATCCCATTTTGAGGGCATTTTGGTGTCTTTTTGTTTTTATAGGTGACGTTTTTTGTTCTGACTTGTGGAGAAGTTGCTTTCTATATATGCTGAATGTATATTATTGAAGTGACAATAAACTGATTCGGAGCTACTAATGGGGGCAACAACGTGAGCAGCTTCAATGTAGCGTTACATTCACTAATTACACACTTATTAGTGGTGTCGACGCTTTCAGTACACCAACAGAAATTAATAAGTGAAGAATGAACAAGAGTTCAAATAAAAGTACTGTCATAATGTAAAAAGAAAACTTGGCAGGCTCCTCAAAAACACTGCTTGAAAACCTTGTTTCTATCACAGACTTACTGCAAAGTGACAAAAGCTATGACATCTATCTCCATTATAAGATCAGCGAGTTCTAGGCAAAACAATAACTGGAGGGACAAAATCCCAGAACTGAATAACCACTAAAATGTAATCAATCGTTTCTTGGCCGACAGCCTGGCCACAACATTTCATGGAGAGAGCATTCTGGGACAGAGACAGGCCGATGAGGCAAAAAGAAGAAAGAACGGCATTGTGGGTCAAATGATTTCTGAGACATTCACTCAAAATGTGAAGATTATATCTTTTGAGATTTTGTAAAAAGATATCCAGCACATAAATATTCAGAGGAAGCAGAAAAAGCAGCTGTGTTAGATATCAGCTGACTGAAGAATGACAAAAAAAACCCAGTGGGACCTGTGTGCCGTCAGACTCTCCCAGAAGGTGATGCTCCCGTCGGTCCCGCGGGTCAGGACCCAGGCGTGTGGCGTTCCCTTGGCTTTGGTGCCCACACACACATATGCATCCAGGCCAAAGCCCAGCAGGAGGCTGCACAGCAGGGTGGCGTGGTCCTCACAGTCCCCCTGGGGAGGACAGACAGGGATGAGCTCAGGTCCTTTTTAGAGTGTTTGGAAACTCTATTATAACAGCATGTTTAGTGTTAAAGTGAGGCGTACTTCCTCCCTGTTCTATTGAGTTCATGAACCTCTTATGACAGATTATTTTAGCCCTTGTGTGACAAACAATGTGGCTCTAGCATGCTCCATTCAGAGGATCATGACACGTGGTTGAGAGCTTTCATCTTAGATTATTCTACTCTCAAAAGGTCAAGAATTCATTTCCATTCTCAAATAAGCCTGTTTTTCTTGGTGGCTGGGTACAGTGCAAAATGTATTGTAAAAATGTAAGTATTGCCATATTAATACCTCTAAATATTACTACTTGATTCTACAAATATTCTTGAAATTTTACAACCAGAAATCCCAAATATTACCACTTTATTTTCAAAATAAAACAACTTTATTCTTGAAATACTGAATATTGACTTTATTCTCATTTATTTTTAACATTACTTTTATTCTCCAAAAAAGACTACTTTTATCTGGAAATACTTTTATTGCAACTTTAAACTGGAAATATGCAGCTATTTTTTGAAATACTGACATATCCCAGGTCTCTTTATTGAGATAGATTGGAAGAGTCATCCTCATACTATTCCTGTTGCTAATCTTATTCATCGTGTCATACAACAGTCTGTTTAAACAGAAATACAATATCCTGTTTTCACGGCACTGTTAGCCTTTCTCACATTCTCAGAAGTGTTGAACACAGACAAGAACCGTCTGCTGGAGAGGAAATAAGCTCCGCAGTCATCAAATTGACCGGCAGTAAGCAACTCTTATTTCACACGTACTACTTTTCCAGTAAAGAGGCCTGGGCTTGTGCTGCTGCCGCTGTGCGTTGGCTCGGGCTACGGGCAAGTCAGAATGATAGATGTTCCCCAGAAGTGCTAATATGGACGGCAGCGTCAGAACAGGCTGGGGACTGATGAGGCTAAATTAATTTTCCCTGGAATGAAACTCATAAATCACAACTGACAAGGGCCACTTTGTGAGAGTTGCGTCGTGTCTGTCTTGCCAGCCGCTCACAGAGGAGAGGCAGGGAACATTTATCCTGCGGTGGTCTGGGAAATTCCCCGCTATCTAGCAGAGATGAAAATGCATCAGTCAGTCGACTCTGCACAAATCCTCCTTTCTCAGAAATGACACAATCAGCTGTGCTCAGAAATGGAGTAAATGTGAACGCAGCTGAGCCAACTTTACCTGATGTGGAGGACTTCTGGAAAAATACTTCTAGGACAACATCCATTATAGTTGGAGAGGCCAGAGGTTATATGAGGATAAGGTCAACTACACTTTTTCTTTTGCTTCTTTTACCACATATCCCTACAAATAGAATACATTACAGAGGACATTAAATCAGAAATCTGTGTCATTGCACCGGTTGATTCTAAAGATAAACTCAGATTAATATAGCTGTGTTTTTTATATGTATATGTGTAATTGCCTTGTCTGGCTATGCTTGTTTTTCTTTCTCTCTGCTGCACTCAGACCTCGATTTGTAAAAGATCTCCATCTCGATGAGATTATCTGGTTAAATGATGGTTTTATCACAACTATCATTAGAAAGCATGGTTTGCAAAACATTTAGCCCATTTAACACAAGCACGCTCACCAAGTGCTGATTTCAAATGAAAGTCTACTGTTCACAGCAATCATGTTCCCAATGAAGTAAATTCTGTTTTGGTGGATAATATGCAGAGATACCATGTAAAGGGATACATTAGGTTGATCATCTAGTGTGTCTAAAACATTATCAAGAAGCTTATAATTTAGACCTCGACAAAATTAAGCATTAACTAAGCTTTTGGTTACAGTCAGCAGAAGGATAGATTATTAGAGAGATGGGGAGAAAATGTTGCTAATATTTTAGAGCACTTGCTGAAATGGTTATTATAGAATGAAGGTTATAATGGAATCATTTTGCCCAATGACAACAAATAACCCTGCTTACACCAGCTTTAACAAGAATTTGGGTGTAAAAAGCTCATCTATGTCTCTGTCAGCTCAGTGACTTGTCATCTGAAGAATAAGTGCATCTGTGTTGTGGCTGCCATGGTGCTGGCCAGTTCTCCTTACCTTCCCTCTACACAGGAAGGCCATTAATGTGCACCACTGCTCCTGCTTGCCGCCGCCTCCTCCCACCACCGGGGCCTTCTCCTGGCCCAGCAGGCTGACGAAGCGGGCCGCCTGTCGAGGGCTCTCTAGCAGCCGACCGGCCCGCAGGACACGCACATATGCGCACGCTGGCCTGTTGACGCCGTTCTCATCCTGCAGACAGCACAGAGACACACTGTCAGGTAACTGGGGAGCTCGGAGCAGATATGAATCTGAGGAACTTGGAATGCAATAATCCATAAAGTTAGGAATACGAGACGTCCTCTCCCTTAACAACTAACACACCAAACCAGAGTACGAGTGGCAAACAGCAAATGTATTAGTTTTGAGGAACTCCCTGAGCAGTGTCTGCATATGTAAATAATTTCCTCTACTATTCACTCCACAGGTCTAATGTAAATACAAAAACAAATCACTGTCCTTCAAAGTAAGCAACACTATGCCATTTTTCCCACCACGACACGTGATTTACACAAACCTGCGCAAAGATCTTGACCATTTTGGACTGGTGTGATGGCCGTATCTCAAGGAACTCCCTCCACCACTGTTTGGCATAAACCAAGAAGAGCCTCTCCTTCTCCGCCGTCCTCTGCCTCTCCAGTGATTGCTGAATGAGAGGCACACAGTTACTGTACATAGATCTGCGGTGTTTCATTTTTACAACGCTGCCTTTTTTTTTTCAGCTCTAAGAAAGATTGATTCTTAACAGCATTAATGGGATTCCAGTGCTGTAATGACTCACTGTCAGTTCATGAATAATGAAGCGGATGAATAAACACAGACAGGGAGATAAAGAGACTCCAGTGTGCTGACCTGTGTGCTGATGATGTCAGTGCTCAGAGTGTCTGCGAGAGGAGGGTAGAGCTCCAGACTGACAGTCAAAACACCGGCTGGGACTTTACTTTCACTTCCTGGAGACACACATACATGTTACTGCAAGCTGCTGCTGCATCGCTTACTAGCTGAGAATAGACAAAACTACAAAGACCTTATATTTATAACATATGCTTACTAGTTTACTGTTAGTACACATATATTGTACAGCACTCGTGGACACCTCGATGGTTTCACAAGATCATTTACAGAACAGAAAGAAGAAAAATATTGTAAAGTATGTTGGAATGTTGCATGTTATGGCCTCTAAATTGATTTCATTTTTCAAATTTCTAAGAGTTTAAAAAAACATTACTGCGTTTATATTTTTGGATGCTAGTACTACTAGTCTATCAATGAACTGCATTAATCATTCTTCACTCTTGGCCATAGAGGTGTTACGTTTTATGAACGATACATTAATAATTCAGCATCACACCATCATCCTTTCATTCACCGCAGGGCAGTCACCCATCCTCACCAACTCCCATCAGATCCACAGCAAAGCATGTCTTCCCAATGGGCGAGCTGAGGACTGTCCTCCAGTCCAGGAAGTAGGACGAAACCAGCGTTGTCTCATTAGAGGTGTCCATCTTGATCAGCACAAAGTGAACGGGGTCACACAGAGACAGCATGGCGGTCGCATCTGCCATTTTACTACCTTCACCTGCAGTGCCAAAAGTAAAGACAAAGTCAGTCAAGGTAATATATCAAGCAGCAGCGTAGCTGGTCCTCACTGACCGTCACAAACAGCGATAATTTACACCAACCTGTGCGATCTCGGTGGATCTCTAAGAGGAATCCCTCCTTCAGGTCAGGTTCACAGGCACAAGGCACCGGCTTTGAGCAAAACCTCTGGTTGCGGAAGTGCAAGTAGAGCGTAAATGTAGAACACACCTGACCAGGTAAAGGCTCTGGCTCCTGGAGGTGCTCCAGGAAGGCCTTACCACCGAGCACCTGGAGATACAGGTACCGCTTTGTTGGGTCAATATTGGCTGAAAGAATGAAAAGGAATGGATTCTTAACCCTTCCAACATTATCAAGGACAACTTTGATAATGAAATTGATTAGGCTGTTCTATTGTGTTGGTTTATTTGGGCTGGTAAAGGACGTTTCTTACGTTTTTTCAGCTGAGTTATATTCTTGTCAACAAAGTGAGTAGCAGGCTTTGGAGGTGACCCAATTTCTGCATCTGTGGGGATTTCCTACCAAAGCAGACCAACATGACAAAAGCACCAAACAGACAGCTGGTAACTCAATTCATACATTGGGGAAGTTATCTGCATCTGGGTTAAAATTAGCATGAAATTATTTAAGAAAGTTATGATCTAATTTTAATGACGAGGAGCTCTGAAATGTGCCATGATGTGTTGGCCAACCTGGGTAAAGTGTAGATCCTTCATGACGTCGTCTATGATGCCCCTGCGCTGCAGAGCATGAAGGAAGTCCACCTCAGACAGAGGACGGTGTGCTGGGCCTTGGTCGTCCCTTACAGTCTCAGCGAGCACCTCTCGGATCTTCCCATGGATGTCCATCTGGTAACCAAAATAGAGGGATTAAAACACCACACAAGAGGTTAGAGAGAGAGAGATGTCTCAGAGCTCACCAATGTAATTTATGGTATCTAAATATATTTTTATGCCAGACTCCTTGTATATCTTCAAGGTGAGACCAATACACTATTACATTAATTCTAATATTATCCATTAACAACCAACTGCTACAACTCATCTGACCTATTTGTGCTTCAGATAGACATCTGTAGGCTAGACAGGCCAATCCTGCTGGGGTGGAGGATACCAGTTAGCTTTAAATGCCCTAGCTTAGAAATAACAACCGGCTAATGCTATAAATAATTACGTCATAATATATATGTAATAGAGCCGAACTTAATTAAAAAAATGAGTTTAGTGTTGGCAACTCTAAAAATATTATTCATCATGTGTACACTTTCATCAATGAGCAAGTAGACATTCATTTTGCTACATGTTTGAATGGCATTAGCCCTTTAAGAAAACACACAACTATTAAACCATGTATCCTAACTATGACGGCATTCAAAGGGACGCAGTTTAACAACGTAAACGCGCAGAATTAAAAGTAGTTTGCTCACCTTGAGCAGATGGTTGTGAATGATTTGCTTCAGCTCGGTAGCTTTCTCTGGAGGCAGAGACATGACAGCAACGGTTGACGCGCTCGAGCAGAGTTCCGAGCAGAAATAAGCTAGCTACGTTAGCGACGGGGTACTACCGGGAACAATACACATGTGCCTGAGCAATATTCCAGCCTTGTAAACATTTATCGTCCGTAACATAATCCAATTCCTGTGACAGCCCGTGTCAAAGGCAGCCACCACAACAGCCAGTTCAAACTGTGGCGGAAAAGGAAGCGGGAATGCGGCTCCGCTGACGCCTGACGACGGCCCCTCGGTCAAAACGATGGTTTTCAACAAATATGTCCTATAATCACGTAAACTACGAACGATGGGGCATCACCGATGAGATGGTTAATTTTAGGGACGTTTAATTTGATTTCGGTTGAATAAATATTTTACATTTTATTCAGGGATTTAATCGGCTGCCCTCTTGATGTGTGATATGCGACAGCCAGTAGAGGACCCCTTTGTAGTCCAAACTGTAATAGCTCTGATAGGTTTATCAACCTGTTAGGATTTTTCATATCAAATCAACAAGTTATATATTAGTAACACAATTAAGATTTTTTTATTTTCTCTTTAATATATATGGATATAATTAATACAGCGTTTATCTGATTATTCTGTCTAAAAATCTACCTTTTGGGTCTTTTGGTGGATAGCTCATAAAACAAATACAGTGCTCTCCTCTCCACACGCCAATGCCATCCCACAGACATGATAAATTAAATTACCAAAGTAGTCAATATGAGCAAGGCCTCTTCTTGAAATATTGAATCAATTCCTGGAATCCGTGGTGAAAGGCCTCCAGTCTGCCTGCATTGATTTAGCTCATGGTCAGAATGAAATTATGACTATAACACAGCACAGCAGTGCAGGGACGGGAGAGCCGTGGGTGGAGGCTGTAAAGCTGCTTTACTCAGACAGAGGTTAAGAGAGAGAAGAAAAAAACAAGCAGACAAGCAGGGTTTGGTACAAAAGAAAAGATGAATGTTTTATTTTAAGAATTATTTTCATGTATAGTTTTCTGTTTTTTTTTTTCTTTCAAAACACCATCCATCATGTTCTCACTGCAGCTTGAGCAGTGTACAAAACTCCCCTGAAGTCTTTACATGGAAAACAAGAATAAATGGAATGTTATGGTCAAACGCGTCTCTTCCGGGATGAATCAGAACTGAATAAAAAGCCAAAGTCCGATAGTGGTAACTAGCCAAATCAGCGACCCACCATTTCACCTCAGGAGTCGGCATAAGCTCATGACACATTTGGTGCACAATCAACTCTCGATACGATTTAAGGTATCGCACCTCCAGTTACTACAAGCCGGTGCTAACATGCTACTCATGTTAACAACTCGCATAAAACTTTATCTGCTCATGCTAGGAAACCTTGGAGCTTACATTTCCCCCCCCATCAAATTCACTTCAAGGCACATTTTAAAGCTATCTCAACCAGCAGACAAAGAGGTGCAAATGTATGCGATCACTCTTTACCAACGAGAGTTTAATCCAAGGTGCTCTGCTCCAACTTCTAAATTGTACTATTATAGCTTTAGATTAGTCCCAGTCGAATGAAAACCAACTTTGGCGATTCTATGGGTTTAACTGAAGAAGTTGCACGCAACACAAAGGTACTATGACTTATTGTCATGCAATTGTCAGTTATGTCCGAGATCTAACGTACAACACAATTCAGTACAGGATTTCATCATTCAACAGGTTGCCTGGCTGCTACGGACACCTTAGCTTTGGTTTACTAAAAAAAACAACAACAGTGGGACAACTTGAAAGTACACACATGAACCCATCCAGTGGGAAAATACACGCAGTAAGCGGTGACGGAATTGTATGATCAACGTGACAACCAAAACCTATTTGAAAAAAAAAAGAGGTGCTCATATAAGAGAAACATTTTTTAAAAAGTAAAAGGTTTGAAACATCAGCAGGGCAACTCCCCATGAAGTATCCAGTCACACAAAAATATATATCTGGCCGTATTCGGATGCCCCACTTAATGTGAATGGAAGAACAAGTGGTGCTCTGGAAAACCTCTAAATGCATGCACGTTATGCACATTTCATGACAGAAAAACAACGTAAAGCTGATCTCCGGGCTCGTTTTGAAATGAAACATATGACCATTACAAATAAAGAATGTTAAAAAAAAAAAAAAAAAGTCAGAATTATTATTTTCTCTTGCTCTGTACTGCACCTTTTAGCTCAGTTTCTTTCAATGTGATTCACTGTGATACAGTACATTCATTGAGTGACAAGAAGGAAATTAAATGAAATCGTCGTGCTGGCACCAAGATCCTGAGATGTTACTATTTTGTTTTGTTAAGATCTTACATGAAAAATATACACACAATCATCTGATCTAGCGCTCCTGCAATTTTGACCTTAAGAAATAAATACCCTCAGTTATGCACATAGTACCGTCTATATCTACTTAGGGAAGTACCTAATCCCAGGTACTGGTGCAAAATAGGAGTCAGTTTAAAGTGACCCAGAGTGTGTTCACTGGGAGTACATCCAGCACACCAGCAGGCCCACAGCCACGGCTGCCCCAGCACCGACGTTGAGCAGAATGGGTCTCCAGTACAGCCACTTGTCTCGTTTCCTCTCCGAGTCGCTCAGTCTCTGTTTCATCTGCTGGACCTTCTGTGAGGTGCTGGCAATCCTCTCCTCGCGGTGTCGCTTTCTAACACTGAAATAAGAGTCAGTTACCGGTAAGTAGTCAGCAAACAGCAGTGAAGTCCCATTAATCTCACGCACAGAGGAACTGAAGATTCCGTTCATAAGAATAACAAATGAAACTGAGGGAGGGTTAGTGATCAGTTTCTCTGAGGTCTTAACGGTAATATTTTACTGGAAAACTGAGCTTGGAAACTAGTTAACTCTGTGGAATAAGCTGTTACTTACTGCCCCGAGCCCTCTGCCGGGTCATGGTCCACCGGGCCGCCTGCCTCTCCTGCCGCCAAGGAGGCTGAGGTAACCTGTGGCTCCGGACAGGGTCCTGGCTGACCGTTGGGCATGCTGTCGTTGAGGTGAGGTCTGGGTGGAGGTGGCGGAGGGGGCAGATCTGGCTCCAAGTCATCTCTGGACATCACTCTCTGATGGTTCTGCTATGGGGGACGAGACACAGAGACATTTATTTGGACAGCCCAGGATTGTCATCACCTTCCCAGGTGTGAACAGTGAATCCACCTTTGTGTTTATATTATTTTAGTTCACGGTTACTGCAGAATATAAGCTCTGTGACAAAATAACATTTATGATACTTACACGTTTTGTTTGTCTTTATGATTTTTAAAGCGTGAATGCAATCATTGAAGTAAAAGGCTAACACTAGGCTACGAACACACAGGACTTACAACAAAACATGAAAATCTCTTCAGCTTGTGTTAACCACAGACCCTATTTTAGTCATCTAACCCCAAAAAAACAGACGAGACGGGGGTGCAAAAAGTGCAAGAATGCTGACTCATTTCCAGATTTCAGGACTCACTCCTGCACCACACTATTGTGTACAGTTTAAGCTACGAGGCTAACGCAGATATTGTTTAACACGTCAGTAAATACCCCTCTTGTGAATTTAGGTCTTTAAAAAAAAGGCCTAAATGAGACTAGAAAACATCATCACGCCGATTCATTTTTCCTCATTGTGTACACATGTTCTCATGCAACCGTGGTGGAGTTAGTTTCCAGCCTCATGTTAGCTTTTTACTTCTGTCGATTGCATTCACCTTAAAATAAAATGATGTTCATTTGTATCTGAGTTACCTGGGCTGCTGAGTTGACTGCCGGGATGAGCTTAGCTCCCTCGATGACAGCCATGTAGGAGAAGCGGAGCTGGTCAGGTGTCTGGATCAGACCCATGCGGTATTCCCTCATGTCCAGTAGCACCTTCTGGACGTCCACTGACGATGGGTTGTTCCTCCTGTCCATCTGCAGATAGAAACTCGTGTTTAAAATCCAGATGACGTTTTCACTAAATACCGCAGCGTTCACGGAGCTTGACCCAGTGTTTCGGTTAATCCAGACCTTCATCAGAGTGCTGGAAGTTAGGAACTTTCCGAGGAATCACCAAAAAAAAAGTATCTTTGCATTTAAGTTATCACTGGTTCATACCAGGACCAGGCAGGTGTCCACCAAAGCGAGGGTCCCGGAGCGTCCAATCCCAGCACTGCAGTGCACCACCGCGGGCCCGTGCTCCGGTCCCAACGAGCCGGACTCCCGAACCTTGAAGAGGAAGTTTAGGAAGGAGGCCGGAGATTCTGGCACACCAAAGTCAGGCCACGTGGTGTAGTGAAAGTGGTAGATCTTCCTCGACTCCCCGGTCTACAACAGAAAACGTGATGTCAGCCATGACTGGAGCGTTGTATAGACAGAGTTCTGCATGACTGGGCTGATCTGTCACAGCACTTATCATCTCCATATACGTTTAGACTAATCCTGCCGCTACACCGCTACTTTTGTCATCATGCCAGGACGCATTAAAAGTCACGTCTGTACGCTCAGAGATCAGCTCTATCTTTTCAGCCAGACCACATGCTGAGGGGGCCCGGCTCACATTGAGTTTGGATCTCAGTGAGGTGTGGACAGCATGTGGGCACAATATGGCCAATTTATTATATGTAGACCTCCAGCATCTCCCCCCCCCCGACTCTCCCGGGGGGAGTTAATGGAAGAGAGGACTGGAGCACAGCTGAGACCCACACTGGGTTCCAAATTGCATACTTTTACTTTTTACTTTTAGTACCTACTGCAGCTGCCCATACAAAGTGCATATTGTTCAAAGTACATCAAGCGTATTCAACTGGGATGTACTACTTCTTCATAACGCTGCACACTGAAATTTGACTTGCTCATGTATCCGCTGTGCAGAGGGATTGTGGGTCAGAATAGACAGAAAAGCTTGCTGGCTTGCATACAGCAAAATGCAACCGGATGCAGCTGGACATCCAGGTATTTTTTGGCACACTGCATTTGACATACTATGTATTGGGACATATTAAATCCTTTTCTGTCCCACTGAAAAGATGATTGTAACCACGGCCTTGCATGCTGGGCTTCACAATAGGTACAACCACGCAGGGCCTAAGGCAGTTAAGGGCTTATTTTGCAGTCACATTCATCACTGCAATACACACTTTCTGCCCCTTTATGGAAACACGACAACCATGGCTGGAAGTGGATAGAACTCAAATGTGTATTATGTGCAATATAACAGTATAATGTGGGAAAGGATTTTTTCATACAGTAATGGACTGCCCTTTTCCTGAACTACAGACAAAGCAGTCTCCACCTCACAAAATATCATCTCTAAAATATCACTGCGCATTAAAAAAAAAAAAAAAAAAGTTATTATCTAATAGTCAGCCTCTCATGCTCACCATTGTGTTTTGCAGTTCTAGCACTCGGATTGTGTAATAGGATTGGTCCTCCTCTGAAAGCAGCCTGACATCAAACCCTGTGTCTGTGAAAGACATCTGCAGGTCATCTGTGGTGGGCCAGTACTGTGCACACTTTTCCTGTTAAGACAAAAAGGAATGAACTTAGTGGTGGATGGGAAGCCACTCGCTCCCAGGCTTCTGAAGGATGAGCTGGATTAATGCACCACTGGCTGTTCACATAGTTTATTTTGAAAAGACTGGATGCATTCAAGGAATCTATCTTTATCAAGAAATGCCACAGCCAATGTAAAAGAATGCACTGTGTACTCATAACACTTTGGATTATGTTACTTCCCCTCAGGGTCATTACAGTCAACACAACTGTGATTACTATACTTGATAAGACTTGGCCGCTTGTTTCCACAAGTCATAAATAGGGACTGGGAGCTCCCAAAAAAGCAACGCAAAACATTTATCAGACTGATGAACCGTGATGAGACAGAGTCAAAGTTTTGGGGCAACTTTAAAGGTCCATTCCATTCAAAAATGTGTGAAATATTGTTCCTCCACCTGCATGTTTGAGCAGAACGAGGTCTGTTTTCAGAAATCATCTGCTGAAGATGGAAGTTTCTTCGTGTTCATCTTAAATTCTTAGTTTAACACTTGCGCCATCACAACTAGTGTGGAAGCCAGTCATTGGACAATATGCAACTTAAACATGTGTAATGTGGAAACTTTAAAACACTGAAAATACATATTTTCACCAGTTAAACAGAAAAAATATATACAATTTACCAGCAAATATATAACATTTAAATACTGTTTTCCTAGCATTAGAATGGCACACAAAGTACTAACATAGCCAATGTATTATCAAGATATGACACCTTAAAACAAGAAAATCTATGATCACCAAGTGCTGATATCTACTCACAGATCCCTTTTCAATGACTCTGTTGAGCATTATAACAGCTTTGCAACACTGCTCCCAAATCATGAGCCAGAAATGACCACAGGTATTCCTCAATGGCCCCTGTGGAAGCAAAAGAAATACAATCTTACAAAACAACGTAGTGAAATCCTCTCCACAGATTTATCCAACATGTGCTTAGTGACCCTGCTTGTGTTACGTCGTACCTGACAAAGAATGTAAGCTCTTTGGGCTTCCTCCACCATGACTAAACTTGCATTGATGTAGTCATTTTCTGAGTTTTCAAGTTTTACCCGACTGTGATCAACTGAAACCAGATGAGAGACCAGAGAGCCAACACAGATCACAAAGACTGTTCCCAGTAAAACAAATTCTCATTAACAACCTCATTTGTCATATGACTCACATGGGCTGACATCTCTGTAGCGGTTCAAATTCCGATTCACTGGAAGTTTCGCCACTTTATAAGGGTATTCACTGGCTTGCTTATGGATCTCCTGTACAAACAACCACAAAAAAGGAGAAAAACAAGAAGACAGGAAGTTAGGAGTAACACACTGTGTTGACTTAGAATCCGCAGCGATGGGACACAAACTTACATGCAAGTCTTTAATAGCGTTTGTATTTTCTGCTAAAAAGGGTTGTAGCGCATTTCAGAAATGATCATGGTATCCGATATTCCAATATTATCATTATTACTATCACTTACAATGATCCTTAAATTAGGTGTTGTTACATTTTTGGGGCGAGGGACCCCTTACAAGTGAGACCGACTCCTAATGTAACACAGATTAATTATATGCTTGCTACTATTTTTACTTTTGATGCCATTGGACTTGTGAGCCAACCTGAATACTTCAGACCTGTTTCATAGTTATAAACAGCAACATGTTTCAATTCAACCGCCTTAATACCACATATACTTTTAAACACAGGGGCATTTTATTCAAAATGCACTTGGACTCAACTTGACAGCATTCATACATTTCAAGTAAGTGATTTAAAAAGCGTTCAGAAAATGAACAGGAGGAAGACTGGAATCGTCCCAACAAATCCGGATTTTAAACACACTAGACGAAGTTGAAGCACTCCCTTGGCCCAAAGCTAACATGGCTGGAAGTTATGGACACACTATGGTTGTTTTATTGGGGCAAATGTATGGAAGAGGGTTTGGACCACATGGGAATTTTTGTTTTTAAGTTCAAAATTCACGTGGCCCTAATCCTCTTCTGTACAAATGGACTCTCTGTAGATATGCACTTTTTCATGCTTACAATTATATAAATACAGAATTAATATATTTAAAAAAAGAATTATAAACAGCACTATAAAATAGAATGTTAGTAGCATTATAGCATGTTAAATGGTCTACTAAGAAAAATAACATCAGCTGTAATGTCCTTCCTGTCTGTGTAGTACAACACGCACACTACAAGATGGATAAACTATTTTAGTGGTAGGAAATCCACACAAAAAAAAAATCAGGATACCGGTATAACAATTACACTCAGATATGAAGTTACTACATCAACACATATTTTCATTATACAAAGCTTTCTACTTTGACAACCTGTCTAATCCTCTATAATCTAAAAAAATGATTGTTTACGGTGTAATTCCGGGTATTGTACATTTGAGTGTTTCTCTGTAACGTCTAGACAAACTGCTAACTGTTAGCTACAAAAACCTCTCCAGCTACATGTTATCCACCGGTTATTAAGTTAGCTACGTGACATATTACACGGGCACAGCCCAAATTAACCCACCAGAACAGAAACATAATCAACTAAATGCTGGGCTGTGGACAGCTGGTGGTGAAACACACGCGCCTTTCCATGGAAGTCCTGGTGAGTTCTCAGAAACTGCAGCTGACGTCTGCTAGCGTCATCCAGCATTAGCTAACAGAGCCTCAACTATGCCGCACGTTTTCTAGCTACGGAAGTCGGAGACTACTAGCGCGGATTGCCATGTTATTTTATTCGTATTAATTGTGGTCCCGGTGCTGTATATAAATATATACATAGCGTGGTGGGCTTTACAAGTTAAAACAAGTAAACGAGTCGATTAGAAAGCTAAAGAAACCAAACACTGGGAAAGGCTTCCAGCGGGCTAGCTTTCAAATTAGCTAGCCAAGTAACGTTAACTTAGCAACCCATCGTCATAGAAACACGAGAGGCCCAGTGTCCCGACTTACATTGTAAAGGTTTTGCCATCTCCCGGACGAATCAATTTCTTCAAATTCTTGCTCCATTGTGTTGTAATTAGTAGTCCGAGACACTTGCTGGGTGATCACAGACTGTTTGCAGTGCCGTCCACTAAGTTACTCCTTTCTATCAGCCATCTAGACAGCAGTGTGTGTAACCCTGGGGATCCCTGCGGGGAGTCTGCTGCTCCTGCACAATACTGCATGCACGCTCACCGACTTGGGTTGCCAGTTACGTATTACTGTCAACCTAAAAAAAAAAAAAAACACTCTAGGCACAAATTGCTGGGTGGATGTTTTATTATTTATATATATATAAATATATATATAAATATAATTTTAAAGCTATATATTTGAACCCAAATTATTGATAATATGTATTTGTATTCACATTATACAGAAGGCATGATTGCAATATTAGCAATTAGCATACGAAACAAAAGAAAAAGGACTGCCGCCACACACCTCTAGTCCCAAAGTGTTCACTTGGAGTGTTAATAGAAATAAAAAAATTAAAAAAAACTTTAGCAAACCTGGCAACCCCGGCGAACAGAGGAGGGTAGTTTACTGGGCAGTTGAGCAAAAGTAGTTAGCGGTAACTAATTTCTATCTCAGCGTTGCCATTTCTTATATTTATTTTTTACATTGTGGTTGCTGTTCAGTTCGACACAAATTTCAACATGAACGTTTTTATAAAGTAATATGATTCACCTTAAATTGGTTTGAATGCGCCCCTGTGTGGTCAACTCGGGTACACACACTCACACACACCATGCACACTCCGGGGACCCGCCAAACACGTACATGCACGAGTAGTTTGGACACATGACAGGCCTGCTAGCCAATCTCTTCAGATAGTGTTGCTGCTATACTGTGTGTAGCTGCAATCATGTTTGTAGCGCGGAGTATTGCTGCAGACCATAAAGATTTAATCCACGATGTATCGTACGATTTTCACGGCCGGAGAATGGCAACTTGCTCCAGTGACCAAAGCGTCAAGGTAACGTCCGTTAACGTGAAGTATTCATCCGTGTGCTAATGTTAGCCGTCGCAGCTAGCTTGTTAACATCACCCGTATTGTCAACTTCTTTATCTCCTATTGGATGTACTGACTCTCATTTCCCACCAGTCGTTGACAGACGTAACGTGCTGGCATCTCTCGCTCATTCTGGCAATTGAAGGCAGCTTTTCCTTATTGAATTTAGCTAGTTTGCTAGCCTGGAATGCTACAGGCACCATGGCTAGCAAAGCTAGGCTAACTAGATAACTTCAGCTGTGTAAAGCTAGCCAATGTAAACACTGCAGAGTTGACTGGTAGCAACAGCAATAACGTTCCCTGCCATTGTGAAAGTGTAATCTAACATTACTGGAAAACCTTATTCGTGATCTCAGGAATGTCATTGAGTGGCCCATGTTACCAGCTTCACACGTTTTTACACAGAGATATCAGCAGTATTTCTTGTCGTTTTTCTCTTCAGGTTTGGGATAAAAGCGAGAATGGGGAGTGGCATTGCACAGCCAGCTGGAAGGTAAGCCACATGCTGTTTGTTTCTGCTAAAATATGAATTCATCAGCCAGCTTACTTGTATTACAGCATATCGATGGCCAAAAAGCAAAACCTCCTATCTGCAGGATTTTCTCATTGGCGGATTCTTACTTTGGATGATGAGAACAAGGAAGCTTAACAATACCATGTCTGTATTGTTAACACATAATATAGTAATATAGTTTGGGGGAAAAACAGTGTATTATGCATTGAGTATCTTTAAAGGAGTCATCACCTGGTTTTATACGTATCCAGCCCCCCTTGGATCGCTTTGGATCAATTCGTAAAACTTATTAGAAAAAAAAAAAAAAATTTTAATCAAACATTGAGCTTGTTCTGACCCTTTTTCGTACCGCGATTTTATCACGCGAGATTACGCGCGAGGTTTTGACTGGTCCGGATGTGCATTGTATAATATGTAATGAGGCGCGCGTTGATTCGCCGCAGGAAGGACAGAGCCGGGGGGGGGGGCTTGCCTGCATGCAGACTCCAAAACATAATGGCGGCGCTTCGGCGATTTCAGGTAGCGGACGGGGCGGGGTTGGGTGGTGAAAGAGGGGTGGGCTAATGCAAGTAGCCGCCACGGTGACGTCACCGAAGGCGCAGAATCAAAATCTCGTGCTTTAGGAATGCACACCCTTGTGTGCTATTCCTGTTCGGAAAAAGAGCAGAAGCGAAAAAACGGCGCCACTTTCAAACTCCAGCCTTTCAGGCAAGTTTCAACTGAGGTCAAACACAGATATGCATGTTTTAACAAGAGAAATTGCGATTTCCGGGTGATGACTCCTTTAAAGGAGTCATCACCTGGAAATCTGCGCCTTCGGTGACGTCACCGTGGCGGCTACTTGCATAAGCCCACCCCTCTTTCACCACCCAACCCCGCCCCGTCCGCTACCTGAAATTGCCGAAGCGCCGCCATTATGTTTTGGAGTCTGCATGCAGGCAAGCCCCCCCGGCTCTGTCCTTCCTGCGGCGAATCAACGCGCGCCTCATTACATATTATACAATGCACATCCGGACCAGTCAAAACCTCGCGCGTAATCTCGCGTGATAAAATCGCGGTACGAAAAAGGGTCAGAACAAGCTCAATGTTTGATTAAATTTTTTTTTTTTTTTTCTAATAAGTTTTACGAATTGATCCAAAGCGATCCAAGGGGGGCTGGATACGTATAAAACCAGGTGATGACTCCTTTAACAAATGGCATTCTGCAATAATTTTTTTTTAGTTTTCATTTTTCAAGTTCATTTTTCAGATAGGAGGTTTTGCATTTCTGCCACAGATATGGCATTTGCACAATTTATACGACTATTTGTGTCCTACTCTGCATTTCTGGTGGTCTCACTGATATGGATAGAGCTTGCAATCAGACTTGAATGCGAATGGGGGTTCATTTATTTGACAGAATTTCTTTCCTCTTCTGTGCAGACACACAGTGGGTCAGTGTGGAGAGTGACCTGGGCTCATCCAGAATTCGGGCAGGTTCTGGCCTCCTGCTCCTTCGACAGGACGGCTGCTGTCTGGGAAGAGATTGTAGGGGAGTCCAACGACAAGCAGAGAGGACTGAGCCACTGGGTGAGTGCAACTCTAGCATTAGGGCCCAACAGTACAATTTTAAAAGAAGCTACCAGGCTGGCAACCAGCAGCTGTCGCTTGCCGAAACTGAAATTATGGTTGCCTATTTTAATCATCTTGTATTTAGGGTGATTAAGATTATAATGCAGTTATACATCAGCTTGATAATGCATATCTGTATTTACAATTTTCCACCCAGCTGAAAGATGCCGGGGTACTTTGCCTCTCAATACTTCACAATTCTCCTATCTGTTTTTTGTTCACATTCATCTGGATTTTTTTTATCAGTTGAATTCAATTTGCACATTCCTTTGTGATTTTTACGGGTTAGTCGAACTTTGCACCCCACAGTCAAGTGACCTAATTTGCTTTCAAGCCGTTTTCTCAAGAACGTGCGCATGTGAGTTAACATGCAGCGCTGTCTGTCTCCAGTCGTCTGTTTGATACAGGCACTGACCCAATCATTCCCTGGTGTTGTGTTTTAGATAAAGAGAACCACACTCGTGGACAGTAGAACCTCAGTGACTGATGTGAAGTTCGCCCCTAAACACATGGGCCTGATGTTGACCACCTGCTCTGCGGACGGAGTGGTGAGGATCTATGAGGCTCCTGATGTGATGAACCTGAGTCAGTGGTCCCTGCAGCACGAGATCTCCTGCAAGCTCAGCTGCAGCTGCATCTCTTGGAACCCGTCAAGGTTAGACCACCGTTTTACTCTGTTGGTTTGTTTGGACAGTTTCAAACATTCTGGCAGACCGGTCTGGAGGAAAGCGTCTCTTCTTTATAAAAAAAAAAAAAAAAAGAAGTGAACTTTGACCTGTTTTAAGGATCTGTCAGTGTAATCTTGTGTTGTTTCTCCCTTCACCCAGCTCCCGTGCCCACCCGCCCATGTTTGCAGTGGGGAGTGACGACAGTAACGTAGCATACGGTGGGAAAGTTCAGATCTATGAGTATAATGAAAACACAAGGTAGGTGTTCCTTTTAGAAGCAGGACAAAACTCCAAGTAGTTGAAAGAAGTTTTTAATGATTGTTATCATTTTTTTTTCGAACCCATGTTCTAAAGGAAATATGCTAAAGCAGAGACGCTTATGACGGTCACTGATGCAGTCCATGATATTGCGTTCGCTCCAAACCTGGGCAGATCTTTCCACGTGCTCGCCATCGCAACGAAAGATGTCAGAATCTTTAAGCTGGTTCCGATGAGGTGACTAGTTTTTTCTCTGTTTTGATATGAAGGACGAGTAGTACACAGGAATTGCTGAAATTCGTAAATGAAACCCTGCATATCACATGTTGATGTATTCATAAACATACAACTTTTTAACAGTTTCACTTCTGCAGCTGCAACTGTTGCAGATTACGAGGCTCGCAGAATCTTCCGCTGTGTAAATTAATTTTCTGTGACTTGGGCCCAATCTGACAGGAAGGAGGCCACGTCTACGGGACCCACCAAGCTGGAGGTGCAGATCGTGGCCCAGTTTGACAACCACAACTCCCAGGTGTGGCGTGTGAGCTGGAACATCACCAGCACATTACTGGCCTCTTCTGGTGACGACGGCTGCGTCCGCCTCTGGAAAGGTGAGTAGTTACTGTTGGCTTCGGTTCATCTTCATCATCTTTTTTGATTTAACTGGTGGCTACACTGAAAGCTGTTTTTTAATTTCACATGCCTAAAATGTAAGAGAGAGACTTAATTTAATTTTCATTTTCATTTTATCTCAATGGTCCATTTGTGAAATGTCATATACATCTGAAGTTAGACTAAGTTTATAAATTGACAATTTATGATGGTGAAAAAGTTACTGTTGTCAACTTTTCCAGTTTGCTTACATGTGGAAGATATTGTGGATTTGGGTCACTTGTTGATCATGTTGCAAGCAGCCTAAGTACTGTTTTGACTTCCTGCCTCCCTCTGCAGCTAACTACATGGACAACTGGAAGTGCACCGGCATCCTGAAGGGAGACGGCAGCCCGCTCACCGGCTCATCTGGTCAGCCTACAGCCATGAGCACCGTTGTGGGCTCCTCTGTTCAGACCTCCCAGAATGCCCTGAACGGGATGTCTGCAGGAAGGTAGGTGGCGTGGAGCGTCTGACGCCACTCACCCAGCCCAGCCTGAGCCAGTCCGAACTGACAACTTATCATGCCTCACACTGACTGGGACTGCAGCTGCTCACTGACAAACGTCCCGGGCCCCACACTGACCAAATGTTGCACTCATGCAAAGAGCTTGGCTTCCAGCATACAGGTTGTCAGCATCACGCCTGTGGAGTTGGATGTGTGTTTGGTTTGTTTTTTAAGAAGCATCAATAAGCAATTTCCTTTTCGACTTGTACAGATGCATGCAAGACTAGTTTCGTGTTTCCAATTTGCATTGTCAAGTGTTAGGGCGAATGAAAATTAAAATAAACTTGTGTATATAAACTTGACATGTGACGATTATTTCAAGTTGATATTTTGGGATATACAGCAGAAGTATTGTGTTGTTGGGTCACATAAGTTTATTTTAGACATTTGATTAGCTTCAGACTACAACTTAACATGTATTGCCAAACTCTTTGCTGAGCAGAAGGACAACTTGAATGAAGCTCATTAACCAACCTAATTGTATTAACATCCAGCAATATGGGTATGAATACAGCCACTGAGATGTATGGCTATAAAGTGAGACTATGGACCTTTTAGAAGTAGAGATAACACAATCTTTCTTTTACAAATGAAATGTTGAATTCATCAGCAATAAAACACACCCTTTCTAAATTCTGTGCACTCAGGTTTTTGTCGCTCCAGCCTTACTTGGTCTGGTATGACTAGTAGCTTCCAGAGCCTCACTTCCTTCTGATGGTTTGACTCTTCACACTGCTTGGTCATTTACTGTTATTCTGTAATTGTTGCTTCTAGCCACAGTGGTTGCTGTTGAGCAAATGTAGGCTTGATTTAAGATTTGGATTATAAATGCGCAACTATTACTATTTGATGTCATATGAAAAAGGTTCAAAATCCCAGTGGACAAACTGTGTTTGAGCTAACACTGGTTTTATCAGAGTTGGTTTGTGGCTGTATTTATGTTCAACTTAATAACCTCCAACTTAAAACCTCCGTATTTACCATTTTTGTAGTTCTTGACTTAACTCTTGAGTCACGTCTAACCGGAGTAACACATGCTCTGTTATGTTCTCTTTGCAAAAGTGAAAACCAAATTGTATTTTGTGAAACGACTTTGCATAAAAGTTTTGTTGCGTTCCTATTGTGAGAAGTGAGGTTGTTGATTTAATGTGGTGTTGTATTGCTTGTTGCATGCAGGATTGGCAAGAGAGCTCCCTTTGCCCCTCCCCTGCGGCAGCTGACCTCTCCAAAGAGATACCAGCATCCTGCATATTACTAATGTCTCCTCTGCACCAGCTACCGTTTGCCCTTGTGTCGAAATTTGAAATGTGTTCTGGCTGAAAATGTTGTGTTTAAGGGCTCAGTTTGGGATGAAAACTGCATGGCCTTGTTCTTCACAGCCTCCACTTTTTTATTGCCAGTTTATTGCATCTTTAAATAACAATACACATACACTGCTGGTCAAAAGTTTGGGATTGCCTGCCACAAAAGCTTCATATGTTAAGTCAGATGGCTGAGAGGACGATTCTATATTATTAAACTGTCTTTCATCCTTTTAGGTTTGAAAAGTTGACACAAAGATGTTGATTGTTACGAAGGGTTTGTTATACGTGGACAACAATGTGCACAAGTTTCATGCTTTTCATTGCCCGAAAGGGGTTGCGCAACAATGCAATTTGTAGTCCTGTTATGGTACGTAAGAAAATACGCAAAAAAACCCAAACAATGCCATATGTGGAGGATAGAGGATGAGTTTAAGAGTCTTGCAGCCTGAGGAAAGAAGCTGATCTGAAGTCTGCAGCTACAGCAGTTGATACTTCTTTATAGAGGCAGCAAGGTGAACAGGCTGTGTCTGGGCGGGTTTTGTTTTTACTATCCTTTGAGATCTTCACAGGCACCTCTTGTCACTAATATCACTGATGCTGCAGTCGGTAGAGGGGTACCAATTTTGTTCTGGATGGTTTTAATCACTTGCTGTAGAGCCGTCTGTCCTGTGAGTCTGCATAAGGTCTGTTTGTGAAGATAATAACCAACTGCACATTGAGATACTGAAGCCCATAGTGATGCATTTACTGAGCGGTTTCATGGGGGAAATCGCGGTCAATGCTGAGCTGAAATCAAGAAGCAACATTCTGATGTTATTGTCATTTTTAAGATGTGTGAGGGCTGAGTGAAGGGCAGCCGAGATGGCGTCCTCTGTGGATCTGCTGGCTCTGCATGCAAACTGGTGAGGGTCCAGGCTGGCTAGGATGTTGTTTTTGAAACACTTTCTCAGGAGACATCATCAGAACAGGTGTGAGTGCCACAGGGAGGTTTGCTCTGAACAGACTTGAATAGGAACAAGTTCCTGTTTCTGTATAATGCCTATATGAAGCTGAAATATCAACAGCTGTGTTGCTTAAGCAAAGCTTTTTCTTTCTTTTTTTTTTTATACATAGAAGGTTAGTGTAGTTTAATGGCTAATGGAATTGGATCACAGAATATCAGGTGAACATATTTGGACTGACAAACAGTTAAAAGTCTGCAGAACACCCAAAGAAAAACAGGCCCCCCCCAAAAAGGAAAGTTTAGGCTTCAAATGGTGATTCAACCAATAATGATGGAGGGTCACGTGTGTCTTTCTGGGCTGGAAAACTAAATCAAAGGGGAAAAGCAATATTCTCCCATGGCATAAAAACATAAAAACAAAATAATTTTCTTCTTGCAGCCAAAACTATTTTAATATTTAGAATACATTCGGTGCCTGAATTAGACTATTTTGTCTCTGTTAATATAGTAATGATTGAAGGAAAGAAGAAAAACATCAATGTAACAGGTCGCTGATCTTTTGAACAGCAGTGTATACCTTTTAAAGAACAAACCCCCGTCACCATTCTCCCCTCTTTTTGTTTCTAAATACAAACATGCGTCCTTTTTTCCTTTTAATCTCATCTTTCTACTTCGTTTGATGTGTTTCCCCTCTGTATTCCATCGTCACCGTCTTCTCCCCGTCCACGTATATTTGTCGTCTTCGTCTCTATCTCTGTGTTGCTTCAGGTATTTCTTTCCGCCTCTGGATCCTCCCAGAGAGGGGACCAGGTATGGTCACCTGCTTCCTCCCTCCTCTCTAATCGAGCACTGTGACGCTGAGCCCATTCAGCCTCAACAACAGGCTCTTCCACACAGACTCTCCTCAAGAGCGCTGCTGTCCTTACCAGAGGCTGAAGGGCAGTGATTTGGGGCTGTTTTTAGCTCAAATAAAGAAGGGATGTGGTTGGGGGATGGGAGTGAACCACAAAAGTGCCGTTAATTGTAATAAAGACTTTAATTTCTGTTTCTGTTTTCTTCTTTCTCCTGTGCATAAATCCCAAAGGGTATTGAAGATGCCATGAATATCTTTGTGATATTTGCATAGTATGGCCAATAAAGCCAATTTGATATACATTTAAGTAGTCAAATAATGAAAATGATAACCTGTGAATAATAAACTAAACATTTCTCATATTTATTTATTTTATTCTAGCGAATATAAGTTTTGACATATATTGTTTCATTTTGGGGTCATGAAATGTTTTTTCCAAGGACACTGACAACCTCAACCATCAGTGCCTGCAGAGGAAATGTTATTACTCATCGCTTACAGTGGAAGTCAGAATACACAAGATATGAGTAGAGTGTTATTTTGAAGTTTTCCTTCACATTCACACAAAAACAGACAACTGACAGCAATTAATTTGTGTGTGACTGACTACCATGTGGTAGTATTTGTTTCAGGTATGATTTTATCCAAAGCGACACGTGCACATGTCGGATCATTGTGCAACAGTATATCGCTATCAGCTGGACAAAGTAACTGATCCGACCAATTCCATGGCTTTCGTGTTGTTGCTGAACCTGAGATCCAAGGGCAGATACAGGAGATTTCCATGTGGTAATATCAGGCTTTTTCCCCTCCCAGCTTTGCTCTAAATACATGGTATGTAATTTGTTTGAACAGGGAGGATAACATTTCATTTCATGGCTCAGTTATATAGATGCCTCTCCAAAACTGGAATGCATGGGATGCAGCTGTCTGCCAACCGAGGCATTTTTGCAGCTGCTTGGCCGAACACTTGATACAACAAAACACTACACTTGGCACTAACTATTGCTTTCATGTCCTTCTATATGGTAGAAAACAAGTTTTGCTTGACTTTAGCCGAGGAGATAATTTCCTCAACTTAATGCTGGATGTTTATTCTATAAACTCAAACAGTTTGTTTTCCTTTTGTAGTGTCATTACATGATGGCTGCTGTCTAAAAATAAGCAACCCCTTCTTTCATTCATCTTGTAAGGACAAACGCTCGATTGATGCATCACTCCAAACTGAGTATCCAAGTCCAGACGGAATGACATGGATCCCATCCTATTGGCTCCCGACAGTTTCCTCCTTCGCAGTCGTGTGGTCCAATGAAAGTGGTTTAAGTTGTTTAAGTCCCGCCCACGTGACATGGACTCTCACGCGGGCTTCCTGTGGTTTCTGGGCGCCGCTTGGTCCTCCGAACTGTTGTACGATTGGGTTTGTTTGTGTCTGCTTTTAAGCAATAATGACCAACGTAAGGGTCAGGGAACTTTCTTTCGGAACTTAAATACTCCTTGAAACGCGTCTGCGTCACTTTATGACGATAAAACTTCGAGTTGCAGAAGAACTGCGGTCTGCCGGAGCGGTGAATGTGAGTTGAAGTCCAACTAACGTTTACGTTAAGATTTAGCGCTAACTCTCTAGCAAACATGTCTTTAAAGAGTTTGCTAAGGGAACGCAAGCAGGTTTAGTTAACTTATCTATGTTAAGTTAACTTGTGTTGTTGCAAGACTATTCTCTAACTTTATAAACGAAGATAGTGGAGTACGTTAACGTTAGTTAGTGTTACTTGTTTTTAGCACGTAACGTTATACGAGCTAGCGTTAAAAGTAAGCTAACCTGGCATAATTAAGTCTGCTAGTTAGTTAATTGCTCCCAATTAGTTTTGTAGAAAGCGACAAACTACTTTTCTTAATTGGTTTATCACAGATGTAAAGTCGTCTCAACAAGCTGACTATTCCCTGACAGACATACAATATAAATGTTACCTTCTGGGCTAGCGCAATGTAAAGTAACGTTATGCCAAAAACAGTTCAATGGATGCGTTTGGACTACAACACAACGGTTCCCTTTTTATTTCTCCTTTCTTAGACATTACAGATGGTCTTCACCTGAACTGAAGTCGGGCCACATCTTGGCTGTCGCCCTGCCCCATTCAAAAATATGGCAGACAGTTTTTATAAGTTGGAAGATGAAGCCTTTCCTAGTTTCCTCTCCAGGTCTCTGGACAGCACCAGTGGCCGTGCCACACTGGGGAATGTGACATTGGGTTCGGGCCCAGGACTTCCAGTGGCTGCCTCTACAGTGGCTAAAATTAAACCCGTGTCTGACAACAGGTGGGTGCATGCTGCTGCTGCTGCTGCTGCTGCTGCTCGGGACAGATGTGGCTTTTTGTGGAAATGCTCTCATGCATCATTCTCTGAATCATTGCACACGGCTGTTTGACTAGCGAGTGGATGCTGAAATTATTCCAATTCCTGTTTCAGAGGGTTGTGGTAGTAGTTTTCAAAAAAATACTGTAAAAAGGAAGTATTGATGTGCAGATATAGGAATACATTATAACAAAACTTTGAGGCATGCCTGCCGACTATAGAACTGTATATGGATAAGTGGCTTTAAAAGAAGTTGCTGGAACCCTTTTTGTTTTCGGAAATGTGTTACAAACAGGGAACAGCGATGAGGATGTTCATTGTGAGTCGGTACTTGGTTGCCAAATGTAATTTCCAAGCATTATGATGTAGAGCTGTTTAGCATGTTGACAATCAGCTGTTTTGTTAAACAGTTGTCCGTGCTTTTGCTTTACAGAGATCTTGTTGAGGCTTCATATCTGGAGGCTAACTTCCAGTCATCTGTTCGAGAACAGCCTAAGTTTGCCCTCAGCTTCAAAGATGACTTGTGAGTTTATAAATACATGTAGTTCACACTGCTCATTTGTTTTGAAATGTTGCATGTGAAGAGAAATAAAGCTCATCTTCTGTTCTAGTTCCTAGGATTGCTTCAACTGCAGATTTTTATGTACATTAGGCAAAGAGGAATTCAATAACGCTAAATCAAACTAGGAACCATGATAGCCTAATTTGAATACATAAACATATTTAATTGTTATGAGGAACTAGGAAGGAAATATGATATACTGTATCAACTCTAGTAATTTTTATGTGATCATAATTATTTACATCCCCTCCTGCATTACAGGGACAATGCAGATGACTTTATCGCAGCCCACCGTCTTTCAGACATGCTGGTAAAGATACATTTGGATGACAGTCCATCTCAAAGCCAAGGCTCCATGCTGGGGCTTCCTCCCATGCAGATGGGCTCATTCCAAGGTCGGCCCACAGAACTTGGAACAGGTAGATGCTTTTGCACCTGTCGAGCTTTATTGATATTTTTCATTGCCATTCTGTTGCTAGGGCAACAGCTTTGGTCCAAGTTTACTTCCTGTCAGCTACCACAACAGGAATCACAAAAGGGCCCATTTATGATGTCAAGTTTGTTAGGAGGTCTGTAGGTATAACAATGTGCCAATACTGCCCAGAATCAGTAATGTTACCTTTTATTGGTTGGAAAAAACATATCAAAGTTGACTTCACTTACCTCTTCATCATGTAACCTTGTAACATGGACATATACAGACATATATTTGTATTTTCTGATATATAGAGAAGAAATAATTATCATTATAACTATTATTATTATTATACTAATGTACGGTGTTTTTCCTGCCTCTTCTGACAGATCTGTCAACAGGGCTTCTGACATTTGGACATAAAGATAACACTGATGCAAAGGTACCAGTTTTGGTTGAAGAGTTGGTGGCTTTTTTTCATGAATTTATAGACCCCAAACTTGATCATATAGGTAATAATACAATGATTTCTGGCTCATAATAATGTGGACCTTTTTCATGTGCCTATCAAAAAAAGAAAGCCATGTGACACATTTGAGGTCTAACTGACATGATTAAAAGCCTGTATGTTGCATAGTTTCACCTTAATAACTTTTAAATTTAACTATCTTTCATCTTGTTGAGCATATTTTTCAGAAACTGATTAAAAAAAAAAAAAAAACAGTCTTTTCCATCCCAGTAACTTACAGAATACCAGTAAGCCTTATCATTAAGTATAGGTTGCCGATCTGCATTTTAAATGATGATTCCAGCGCTGAATATACGTTCCCTTTTCCTGGCTCAGCCCTTCCCAGCTACAGCCGAGGAGGCTAATGTGCAGAGTGAGGGAGTAGACAGTGACCATTTCAGTGGCAGTAACTCAAGTTTCCTGGCAAACGAGAAGCTCGTCTCTGTGGACAGCATGAGCAGCGACATCACAGGTTCATACATCCTTGATATTTTTTTAAATGCAGAAAATTAACATCAATCGCAGACTGGTTGTCTAAGCCCGAGTCATGCTGTGAACGTGTGTTTGGTTCCCAGATGATGACATTGATTCGAATCACCTGCCCGACGATGAGCTGGAGCACTATTTCAATAAGTTGGTGCCTCCTGCCATGCAGAGAGGCAGAGTGGAGGGCCAGGAGATACCGGCAACAGTAAGACTCTTCTCACCTTTTGAAACACTTTGCCAACAATAGTGAGCCATGATAAATCTGTTTAAAGTAGAGTCATTCACTTCATCTATTTGTCTCAGTGTATCCATTAATATATAAACTTCATTGTTCATAGGGACTTCTGGGTGCTACTGACAACTTATCAAGCCAAAGTTCTCCAGAACCGTATAGACATCAGTTCCTTGATGACTACAATCAGGTGAGCACATATACACCCTTGCAGCTTCATGCCCATATATTGCTTATATGGAGAGGATTATGAATATGATTTTTCTGCCTGAAAAATACTGTTAAGTTTCACAATTAACACCTTGAAATGTGCGTTTTGGGAAAAGAGTTCCTCCATCTTCTGCAATTCTGTCTTACTTTTGTGAATCATATACATGACTCAAATGAAATTATAACACACCATTCAATGTTTTCCCCATACAATGTTTTCTCCGTTTCTGTATTATTTTGTAAGATATTGTGTACCTTTTCTTCAGGAGGACTTCCAGATGCCTGATGTGCGTCTGGCTGCCACAGGTATGGACTCCTGTCCTGCCAGTGATGAGGACACTGAGGATGAGTTGGAGTCTGCTAGGAGGAACAGCAATGCTACCAGGACACGGCTGCTGCCCAGCACCTCCAGACAACTGGTCAGAAAGAAAAGACAATATTATTATCAGTCTTTAAAAAATACTCTAATATTATAATCAGTATCAGCCTCAAAATTCCAGTATTGAGTAGCTCCATTATTTGTCTGGGAAAAAGGACTGTACAGCAGAGTGTGGTTTATGCATTTGCTGCTTTTTATTTACGTGTGTATATCCATGTGTGTGCACAGGTTGGTGAGAGTAATCGTCCCAGTTTCAGGCCAGGCTTAGAGGGAGGCAGTTCTGATGATGAGGCCTCCAGTGGTCGCAGCGGCCCATCTCTGTCTGGGATTGAACAAAGACGTTCTGCTGAGGGACAAGTTATCAACCCTCCAGTCACAGGTACATGATGCATGATTATCCTTCTCTGCCTTATTTTATTTCTTTTTGTTTCTCTGATTGATGTTTCAAAGTGAGTGACTATTATATGCATTCAACAGCGTGCTGTATCAGTCTAGCCAGTAACCTGCTTGTGTGTCATTGTAACTCCAGGGGACGGAGGAGGTGGGGATGGGAGCAGTGGGAGTGAGGACAGTGGAAATGATGGTGGAGTTTCTACCATCCCTCTCCCGAACACCGTCGTCCAGACCACCTATGACGTCCTGCGTGGACTGGGGATTGTGGGGAGCAGTGCTGTTGGTGAGGATGATGGTGGCGACCTGAATCTACCAGGGAATGGAAAGAACAGTCTTTCAAGACATACAGAGGTAAGAGTCAGGCTCAGTTCTGGTACTTTGACAGACACTGGTGTAACTTATAACATTGACTGCATTCCATGTTGCAGTGAGGTGGCTCATCGGAGCACCTAGGAAGAGATGTATCATTAATGTTATCAGACAGCTGTGCTTTATCTGCAGGGACAGGTTTATTTGTGTTTGCTTTTTTATTTAATTTTTTTTATACAAAATTTTGTTCATATTGAAAACATCCATTTAGTACACTTAACATACATTCTGTGTGCCCCCCATAATGTGGATTTTATTGGCATCCTGGTTATTCTTTTACACCTAAATTGTTTAATTTAACACAATGTTTTGCAGATGGGTGACCGTGTGGGTCCTGTAGGTATAGGAGAGGCCAGCTCTTCTTTTGGGGCATCAAGGGGAGCTCAGAGGCTTTCTCCCGTCAACTGGAGCATGGTCCTGGACCGACGGGAGGCATTGGTGAGTACAGGGGCACAACAACTCAAATGGAACTGTGACCAAATGGGCATTTCAATTGGGCTATTCTGTGCTGTCCAAGCTCTGCACAATAGAAACAGTAATAAAGTAAAGGCTAAATACTAATTCATGACAGGATGCCATGGAGAACACAGAGTCTGGACCCACTGTTGACCGACTGCTGGACTCGGGGTACCTGAGGAGTGGAGCTGGACTCGGGAGACCCCAGGACTCAGCAACGCTAACGTTCTCCCACCTTCAAGGCACCCAGGGGAGTTTCCACCTGTCCCAGGTACAAGGGGAGGGTACATGGGAATAGGTGAAAGTCAGGGTTTTATAAAGACCCATGCACGTTACTGCTACTGCTCTTGTTGTTGTTGTTCTTCTTCTTGTAATAATCCGATGAAGAGGTCAGTCACAAGTATCTAAACAAAAATCATCAAGCCTGTATACCTTTTTCAACAAACCCACCCCTAGGTGCTGCTTCCAGAATGCGATGACGACGATGATGATTATGATGACGGAGTAGATGAGCCTGATGGTGCCACGCCTAATTTGGGCTGTCGGGGAGGGCCTTGTGGTGATGTGACTGCAGCAGAGGACTCGGACTGTAACAGTGAGGATGTCAACAATCCCCTTTCAACCTCCCTGGAAGCCAAGTATTTCTCCCAGAGCTTCCACCAGGAACGAGAAGATTCAGATGACGGGTGGAACCATTGCCCTGACAATCTGGAGCAAGAGTTTCAACAAGGTTGGTAATATTTAGATCAGACATTTACTCGGCTGATACTGAAAGTTAACGCATATTGGGCCTCATTCTTTTTAAATGTTCTCTTAAATTCCTGTTTAAAAGAAAAACAATCCTAATGTGCTCGCACACAAGTGTGCTATAAATGTGCTCGTCTCAGCAGCACTGCTTGTCTCTTCAGGGGCCAGTAACCGTCATAGTGTGGTGTACCAGAATGAAGAAGGGCAGTGGGTCACAGACCTGGCATACTACTCCTCCTTTAAAAAAGAGTTTGATGGGAAGACGTCGAATGTTGACCAGTTTCAAACTGAGGAATTTATTCCTGCCAGTATGTACCAAGTCCACAATGAGAATACAATTGCTCAATTGTTGTGTTTTTGTTTGTGCTGAATATGGTGACTAAATAAACACTCTCGCCCCTTTGCAGGTGATGCTATGGAAAAGATAGTGAAGGATCAAGTGGAATTTGAGAAGGAGCACCAATTCATGCAGGTAAACAGCCACCTTTTTAATGCCCTTTTTTTCTAACTGACAGCTTTCAGCACATTTGAAGACTTTGCAGAACACTAACTTCCATTGTTTGTCATAATCAAATTAATTTAAGTGCCACAGTGTAAGAGAAGACACTAACGGATCCCTAAAGCTCTCAGCTTCATTGTATTCTGTAAAGTACATCCTTTTTGTGATTTATTGCGTTCACACAGGAGGAGAAGATGGAACCAGCCAGTACCAACAGCACCGTTCACAGTGACTCATCTTGGAAGGCCTCCCCCAACAGCCACATCCTAATGAGGGCATCCCAGGTCTGCTCGGAGTTCAAGCAGGGGGACCAAAGCTACCTGCGACTGACTCTGGGGCAGTTTTTTGGTCAACGCTCTGAAGCCCTGGGCTGTCTGGGCACCCCTGACATGGATTTGGTTAAACGGGTCAGTAAAACTGCTTTTTTGAGGTTGTTACAGAAATTAAACTTGTAATCTCTCAGTCTCTCAGGTTTGATATGAAGGCTGTTAAGAATTAATTTGAACATTAATCCGTAGAAGGGATGAGCAACAACATTGATATGCAGCTGGTGTCCGATCACTGACAACGTCTAGCTGCAAATGTTTGTTTTGTTTTTTTCGTTGGCAATAGAATAAAATAAATAATTATGACAGAGTTGAAGAAGATTGTGTTTAAGATCATTTTTTAGTCAAACTCATACAGCCTTATAGTGTAAACTTGATGTTACATTCACTTGTTATTGAGCTGCTTTTAAAGTCTGTCTGGCTAACATTTATTAACAGCTTGGTCTTTGTTCCTCTAGCCGTCCTTTGGCTACATCATTACCTCTCCAGAGAAAAGGGGACCATTTCCCCTAATTCACCCCTCAGAGTTCCCAGTGAGCAACATCGCTTCTCACAATGACACCAGTGAAGCAGACAAGACACTCAACCCAGGTGTGTTCACAGTATAGAAGAATCCTTTCCCTTATGGAGGAGTACCTGTTGTTTTTTTTTTTGCTGTTTTGCTTATTTTTAAGTGTTTTACACTCTGAGTATTACTCGTTATGTTCTCGTTGCAGAGGACTTGGACAAAACTCTTGAGGCACCGGGTGAAAGGATGTCACCCAAAGGTGTTGCTGATCTGGAACCACGTGAACAGGAGGTATAGGGACTTTTTGTATATGTTGATGTTTCAGTATCTCCAGGTCGGGTTCCATTCACAGTGGCATGTCTTCCTGACTAAAAATTCTTCTTCTCTTTAGGACCACACCGTTACAGCTGCACTTCCTGACCACAGTGAGGGCTCTGGCTCTGATTCAAACTTGGGTAACCAAAGCTGCGTCTCCCCCAACAATGACAGCAGCCATCTCATGCTAAGTATCAGCACAATTGCTTCAGCCATTGCTGACGCGTCCATCAGCACGGACCCATCGAATCTGGCTGCCATGATCATGGAGCTGACCAAGAGAAGTAGGGCGAAGAAACGAACTGAGTCCACAGGACCTGTTGGACCATCTGTCAGCAGCACTGAGGAACCGCACTCGACTGAACATGTAAGGGTTTTTTATTCTTTAAATATTACTCTAGTATGCATTTGATTTGGACATAAACACGCACCGCACAAATCTGACTTTTCCTTTACATAGATCCTCCCTGAGCCAGATCAGAGCAGCATGCTGGACACGCTGCAGAGGAGCACCTGTGTTGGAGAGCTGAGTGCCTTCGACATGGAGAAATACCTGAAAAAGACTGATATGTCAGGTTGCACTGATGCCTCTCTGGCCCACACTACTTTTGACCTGACTGGCTGGGCTGACAACCTCAGCAGCTCTATAAGGAAGCCCGTGGTAGGATATCCCGAGGAACAGGGGAGCTCAGCTCAGCGTGAGGATGGTGAGACTCAACAGAAGTCCGCAAGAACAAAAACGGAGGAGAAAGACAGAAGAGGAGAGACGACATTAAACACTAGCTCATCTGCAGCACCCCCTTCAAGTGCCTTATCTCCCGGTCAAAAGGGACACTCAAAAAGAAGCTCCATTCCTCGTCCTCGTGCGTCTTTCAGCTCTACCAGAAGGTCTGTGGGCTCAGGGCAGGCTTCCACTCTTGGGCCTTCTGCAGAGCAAATGAGAGCATGTGATATCTCTACTTCTTCAGCTCCCATGACTCGTGTTTCCTCAAGCAGGACCCTCAACGAAAGTGGAGTCAAGCCAGGAGAACTGGACTCACAAATATCCAACAGTACTAGGTGTTCCTTAGAAACACCCCAAAAGAATGACAAAGGCACTGCTACCTCACCTGACTTGCCAAGAACCCCACCAAGTCTGAGGAACGGGCAGTCAGACCTGCCTTGTTTTAAAGGTTCCTCTTCACCACCACAGAGGGTGAAGAGCGCAGGCCAGCAGCAGCAAGACAGACGCAGTAACTCTCCGGAGAAGAAACCACCACCCCGGAATGTCACGGCTGCTCCCTTACCTCGTAGCTCTGTGGAGAAGCATGTTGGCTTCTCTTGCCAAAACGCTCCACTAGACCTTGCATGTGGTGAGTAAAAAGCAGAAATATGGTGCTTGTGTTTTACACATTACACATGCAACGGTTGTCTGGCCTGTATTTAAATTAATGTAGCGATCAGTAGCCACCATATAGCACATGATACAAGCTACTGCCCTTGTGAGAATATATAGATGACACCTCAGGGTGTAATAGAATAGTGATACACTTTAGTATCTCTAGAGCCTTATGAAATCCATTTTTGTTATGTACAGATTGTTTTTTCTTTTCTCCCAAATTCCAGTGTTCAGTTTTCTGAATTCTGTTTTACAATTTAATAACAGTTTGTCTCCAGAAAAGTGTCCTTAGTATTTATGATGAAGGTGACACTAGAGAGTGTCTTGTGCTTTCATTGGCTGTAGTTGCCTGACAGGTCAGATATTGCTCAGTGATGATCTGCTCACGCCTTTGAGCCGTTTTGTATCTGAACTCGGATGTGATGACATCATTTAAGTTTGTGCTGACAATAACTTTGTTTCTCCGAAGTGCTGAAGGGTTTTTCTGAGCCACCTGTGGAGGAGACGCAATGTAACTTCAGACCGTCCACCTCTCCGCTTACTCACTCCTCTCCAAGCCAGCCCTCCATTCCCAGTGCTGATGGGTAATGTATCAAACCTGGTCTCAATAAATCTGACTTATCGAATGTTAGAACTTTTTATTAAATGGTAATGAAATGATTACTTGACAAGAAAGTAACTGTCACATAAATCTTATTTTAAGTCTGATCTGATGCACATGACCCGGGACATTTCATATTGAGTCATTATTAATTTTTTACTCTGTTCCCGTGTTGTCTTGTCTTTGTAGAATGGTGTCATCTGCGTCCTCCAGCAGTGGTCTAGCAGACAAACGTCCAGATCTTGACCTTTCTCCTGAGTCTACCTGCTCCAGCCCCAGTTTTAGCAGGCTCACATACATCTCAATGAATGATGGTACTGTCATACCTACACCTGAGAGGAAAAAGGTACAGTAGGACAAAGTAAAGCATACCTAACTTTAGCTGCAACAGCATGGATTCTTGTTCCATGAGTATTTTTCCACATTTTTAAAAATAAATGTCTTTGCTACCCAGGCCTCACTGATCTGCTGAGGAGATGCTGCAGTGTGATAATAAATTAGACTTATCAAGACTCCGTCTTTCATTTAGCACTGCACCAGTGCTAAATGAAACCTTTTTAATACCAGGTTTCAATACTCATCCCTATGAATGAGACATGCAGGTCTGTGCTCTGTGACATTAATGATTCAGAGCCAGGTCACTGTCATGGGGGCATAGGGGCAGTGCTGTGGAGATGAAATATTGAACGTGTTTTGAGGAGCACATGCTTTCTCTGCTCTAAACGGGTTAATTTAGTTTTTCTGTGTCGGTTTGTGTGATTTTAGTGAAATGGTTGTAATTCTTTATCGTTCATGAGTGATTTATTGTCTTGGGTTATTGTCCACAGAATAACTGTACCATGGCACTGAGCACCACCATCATCAGATTCAGTCCAACTCCACCTGTGGAACTAGATGCACACTCTGACCTTGATATTCTCGGCCTGCCCCAGAGCCTGGACCAGGTGCAACCACAGCATTCTCAAAGTCTGGACCCACTACCAGCACAGCAGAGTAAAACCCCGGAGCCCTCGCGTAGCGTCTCTGCTCTGAGCTGCACTCACAGCCAGAGTGAATGTAACTACCACTGCCCCAGGGACAGAACTGGCGATCCTTCAGCAGGTTGCAGAAACCACAAGCACCTCTCTGAATCCAATGTCAGGCAGCTCACTAAAGTGGACTCGGGCTATTGCAGTAATGTGAACATTCAGCAAACTAGCAGCACTGCAGCTCCTCAGAGCTCCCAGCAGTGGGGAGCTGCTAGCTCGCTGCCATCGTCGGCGTATGCTAGTGGTCTGGTCATGCCTCCGTCATACTCATCAGAGGGACTCCAGTATGTACCCGTCCCCAGCTTTAAGCCCCAATGTGCTGGCTTGATTGACCTTCCCCACCAAGGAGATATGCAGTCCCTCCTCGCTGGACGCTCTCTCTTCAACTCTCAGCTGACTCAGCAGTATTTAGGACCTGTAGCTCCATTACATCCTGATGGCTATCATGTGGCAGGAAATGGTCTCTTCAGTGTGTCCTCTACAGGTATGTCTTTTCTCCCTGCTTTCATAAGTAAATGTGCTGAGTTATGTATTGCAAAACCGCCTACCCATTAAAATTGGTAATAATTTAATATGATGGTTAACCCAATAAAATATAATTATTAAATGTATTCTGCCTCCTCTTCCATTTCTTTTTTTATTTTTTTTTCAGGCATTACCAACGGTGATCTTGGAGTGAGACACGTCCATCCCTCATCAGGACCTCTGGGGATTTCTGGAAGTGTCGGCTCCCATCACCTCCCTAGACCCCATCAGGCCCAGCAGAACATGGGAATGATGGGTAAACCCTACAGCCAATATGGTGCAGAGTCGCTGGTGGCAGGAGGCCTTGATGAACTAAGAGGTAGCAGTGTATTTTTATGTTTTGAAGAGAGTAAACTTCCTTTACACATTTTAATTTACTGTGTCTTGATAGTATTTGTCATGCCATAACTAATCATATGTGGCCAGCAGTTAATCATTTTCGTGTGCATATTACAAATTTGCAAACAAGCAGTTAAACAGTATTTCCCTGTCTCAGCTATCCCTGCTGCACTGTCGTCCTCAGGCCAGGTGGTGGTGCCAGAAGAACTGCGGTTCCCTCATACCTGCTGTGTGGGCATCGCTTCACAGACCTCCCTCAGTCTCTTCAACCCCTCTGAGAGATGGCAACAAGTGTCGATCACTGTCGCCAGCCTGGCCATTGATGGAGAGAAGGTGAGCAGAAAGCACACTGACTAATTCTATGCAGTGTATAAGCACATATGCTAAAAACAAAATAAAGTCCAAAAAAAACTAAATTTTAGACAACTGATTGATCAAACGAGTTGTTATAAAATGACAAATGAACTATGGCATTTTCTTCCGTCTTTGATGCCCATCCCTACAGGTGGATAGCGTGCCGTACCAGTGGATTATAGTGAAGAATAAGACGATCATTGCCCCCAAGAGTACAGAGGAGCAGAAGGTGTTGTTCATCCCTCCACAAGCTGGTGTGTACCAGTGTGTCTTCAGCGTTTGCTCCTGGCCTGCTTCCGCGGAGACGGAGATTGCTGCCAGGGCCAACATCTTTGCTAAAAGGGTGGTGCTGGTTGCCATAGCAGAGAATCCTGCTCTAGAGGTGAGAGCCTCCAGTACAAAGATAACACTCTTAACCAAAAATAACCTGCTCCATTTAAAAAAATGAGGCAAAGGAAAAATACATAAGGGTCGAGATCCGTGTACCTACATGGTGTTTTGAGATAATGTTGGAGGGAAGAGGTTGCTTATTTCCACCATTACTGAATGACCCATACATACTTTGAAAATGTTGCATCACACAAAAGACCCAATCTCAAATTCAACTTCCTCAGGCTGAGGTAAGCAAGTCCGGCTGTTTGGATTTCGGAGACCTTCCAGAAGGCAGTGCCAAATCCCTTCCTCTCAAACTGCTCAACAGGACTCATGCTACAGTGCCCATCCGTCTGGTCATCAGCGCAGTGAGTTTTTTTCACATGCGGATTACGATTTTCCTTTCTAAGAACTATAATTGACAGCAAGTCTCTAGACTGATGCTGTCCTGGGAAAATCCCTATACTCTCTAATCTTAAACAACTGTATTTATTTGAATTTCTCACCAAAAAAAAATTCACAAATTACATTTGGACCCATTATGATAATATTATAATGTACCGTCTTACAATACTAGCTTTTACTGAGCAGAGCTTGAATGCATCATAATGTAACTCAATTCAATCTCTGCTAATGTTAGCTGTTTAGTTATGAGGTGACGGCTGATGAGCCTGTCACTGGGATAACAGTGAGCAGCATGCGTAGGCATTATCTACACACCTTATCTACATACTGAGGGTGTTCTAGGGAGGTAATGGGTTCATCACAAATCATCCTTTCTTTGCTTTGCTTCGCAAGGCAGCAGAAACACAGCAGTGAGCATAATAAGTATGGTTCGTGGAGTGGTTCGCATTTTACATCTCCTTTCTCCAGAACGCCACAGCATGGCGATGCTTCACCTTGTCCAAGCAACCTGTTCCCATTACATCTGAGGCAACGCAGCAGGCCGGACACATGGCTCCAGTGTCCTCTCCCTCGGTGATGAATCACGTTATGCATGCCAGCTACGGAGAGGTTAGAACTGCACCCTTATTCAGCATCTCTCCCACTTATATTATTATTTAATGTTTTTCATAATTTCTGAAAGTGTGTGTTACCCAATCAGCCAGTTTCCCATTTCCAATTTTCTATCTCTATTAAGGAGTAAAACTGGCTTCATCAATTCTATGATAAATTGTACTTTTTTTTCCAGAATCCACAGAGCTTCATGGTCTGGGTTCACTTCAAGGCCCCTCAGAAGTACACAGTTCCTTCAGGTAGTCGACCTCGATTGAATTTTAGTTTAGTTTTTTATTAAATAACAATTCATGATTTTTTAACTATTTGACTTCATTCATGCTCAGTGGTGTGTGTGTTTACTATTTAATTAGTGACTGGCTTTATTTGTGTTTTAAGGAATATAGTACTGGATGAAAACTGACATTGAAATACATGCTACTATTTTTATTTCTTTTAAGTTTTATTCATGCACACAGCATAGAAGTGGGGGGAAAAGGGGTTGCACTGCCTCCTAGTGTTTCCCCTTTCTTACTGAGTTATAGGATAAAGTGTATGGTCAAAGAGACATTGGTCAAAGAAAAACAAAAACCTGGCCAGCGAACCCTAACTCTGTGTGGTTGTGCTTGTCAGGAGAGCTTGGTCCGGCTGATGAGTACAGTGCTCGGGTGGACATCGAAGTGGACTCTCCTGGACCAAGTCATGTGATCAAGACTATTCCCCTCAGGGCCAGGTGTGGAACTGCAAGGGTCCATGCTCCTAAAGACCTGCAGGTAGGGAAACTGCCACGTGGCCTTTTATCAGACTGATAGTGTAGCGCTACACACAATGAAAATACATTTTTATGTATGTCTTGTGACAGTTACGTTTTCGTAGCAATGAGAGAGACCAACTTGCATTGGCCAATCGAATGTATGTAAATCTCACTTTACCATAATTATGTATATTTAAAGTAATATAAAATGGAACAGAAAGGGATGAAGAAACGGTGACATCTGAAAGTTTGTTTTCTAAACTTAACATGGGGGGGATGCGGAACAATTGTATTGGACATAAAGGTTAATTGAAACCACTTTTTTTATTCATCATGTTTTTGTGCTACTTTTGTCTAGACTGTCAGCCTGTCTGCTCCACTGGGAAAATGTAGTCAACAGACGCTGCCATTAAAGAACGCAGGAAACATTGAGGTGCAGCTGAAACTCAAGGTAATTCAGACCTTTACTTTTCTTATTAGATGTGGGATTTGGGTAAGCCTCTGTGACATTTTGGGCTCATACTGGCAAATACAGCAGGGGTTCACTGATAATTTGCTCCTGTTTTGCTTTTTTCTTACCTCCATTTGGGGCTGGGTGAAATGGCAAAAAAATGAAATCTAACATTCAGTCCCAATTTACAAGTTAAATCAGGTTTTTTTTTCTCTTTGAAATCAAATTAGACCTACATAAGACAAAGGAATTATTACTTAGGAATTACTATCACCAAACTTGTTTTAAACTTTAAGTAAAGGTCCCTCTTGGAAAAAAAAAAAAAAAAATGTAACCTTGACCAAAACTTTTTTGTAAACCAAATTCAACGTAGATTTACAGCAACTCACCCGATTTAATATGAACTACGGGATCTCAGGGAAGCGGTGGTAATAGTTACAACAGTGAATTCAATTTGATGAAAACAATGTATTACCTCATTAGCTCTATCTCCATTGTATGTCAAATTTTCTTGATCTGTTTCTTCTTCCTTGTTGCCTCCCAGCATTCAACCCGATGTTCCATTGCTATCTAGTTCATACATTTGTCCTCTTCTTCTTATTATAGTATATTCCCTCTCATTGTCTCTCTTGCTTTCCTGTTTATAGAGCAGTGATGCTGAGGGCAGTTTCTCTGTGACACCGGATGAACTGTCTCTGAGAATGGGAGAGGAGCAAGGCATCGTGGTCTCCTTCAAAGCACAGGCGAAAAGCAGGAAATATCAAGAAAGGTATACAAACATGCGTTGCTGCTGAAGTAACCAACAATGTGGAAGTCCTGTAGTTCCATCCATCCATAATGGGAGTGAGATTTTTGGAGAAACTCCCTTAACACCACAATATTTTCATGAGATTTATTTTGTTTTTGAATTGTACGTGCATTGGTCCATTCTCCTGAAAGCAATATATGTCGGAACACCTAGAGGGAATTTCTTAAAATGTGGCACAAGCATCCGCTTCATTTTATGGTTGAAAGTGATCTTTGACCTCGGAAAACATCGTGGATAGACGTGAATTTAAATTGCAACTTGACTGGTTGGCCGGGGCATACAACCGCACGCCTGCAATTTTAGTTTCTGAAGGAACCTGAAATCGCTGCATTTGTATGTGTAACCACGTTTCAGATGTTTCTACGAGTGCATGAGTACGACAAAGATTTGATATAGGGATGTCTTGTTTGACAGCAGTGCAGAGGGATGAAAGGAAAGATAATCACTCATAACATTGCAGCCTTATTCCAAAGACCAAATAGAACTGAAAGTGACGAAACCATAAAAACTTTTACATGTATTCCTATTATTGTTTACAGAATTAAACAAAGTTTTTGTATTACTGAGACACCTAATGCATACTACAAAAAAAACTACAATATGTGCACCCAAATATACCAGCCCAGGTGTGAGGATTACAGTAACCACGTTACTGCAGGACATGCACACATACTCCTTTTCCCATCCCTAACCTTTTTCCCCAGTAATGTTTCCATGTAAATTCATTGATTTAACCAGACTCAAACATTTTGATTGAATGCAACTTGTATGCTTGAACGAACTGTTCACGAGCATCAGTCTTGGCTTATTTCCTTGAATATCCCAAAACATGTCACAACTTCAATGGACTTCTCAGTGGGGTTGACTTGGTTCGCTTGTTGTGTTGCAGCCTTCTCACCATCTTGGTGCTGCCGTCTGGTCCTCAGTATGAGGTAACCCTGAAAGGAGAAATTGCCCCAGAGGACTCTGGGAAACCTGCTATTCTCTCCGCTGCGGTCTTGGCTCCAGGTGTTGCCAACGATGTTCCACCAATTCTCTCTAATAAGCAGTTCGTAGCCTGGGGAGGGGTCACTCTGGGACGAGCTGTGTAAGCAACCTATCAGTTCTTCATTTATTTCATTATTACAAAACATACTTTTTAGTTATCAATTATTCATTGGAAAGTGATCAATAAAAAAAATCAGGGCCCACTGATCCACCTTATTCTATTAAGCCTTGTATAATGTTATTCATGAGTAGGGGCAGAGGCTGTCTACAGGGAGTGTTATTTCTCAGAAGCTATTTTCAACATAATTCACAATTTATTTATACCAACTGAAAGAAGGTAAAGTACAGCTGGCAGTAAGAAGACTAAACCCCTCATAGACTGTTGAATTCTTTAATGCAGATTTGACTTTGCTGCTTTAATCAAATCTAGGACCTTTTAGATAATGACTGTCAATCTCAAAGATATCAACTAACAGCTGCCACTGTTTTCCAGTCAACAGAAGCTGGTTCTAAGGAACAACTCGACCAACGCTACACAGCAGCTGCGGCTGCTAATTCGTGGTCAAGACCAGGACTGTTTTCAGGTAGATTGTGATATTTGTACATTTGAGAACTGATAAACATCTCTTCTCTATACTTTCTTGTTCAGAGTATCCTCGCATCGTGTTTTTGTGTTCATCAGACATCAGACTTAATTTCCATTCCCATTGTGTCCTGTGTGTTAATCAGCGATCCCACTGCAAGTGTTTGTGACCAAAGGCGGTTTTATTTAATCAGAATTTTCTTTGTACAACCAACTTGACCACTCGGTTACAAGGAGCTACAACCAGCTAGAAAAGAGGGTGAAGATTAATAAATTAATATGGCAGTAAAGGAGTGATAAATCATGATAAACAATAAAAAAAAAAAGATTAATTACAACCAGAAATTATCCTTTTTTTGTATTCAATGCAGTTGCTTTGCCTTGAGCCTCTAGCCCTAAAGCATTTTCAGCCTTGTAGTTTCCATCATAGTCATAGCCCTTTTATAATAAAACAAGTTTAATGATGAATCCATTAAAGATAATTTGACTACTTGCTTAATAAATGTCTACGCTGTTCAAATGTGAAGTATATGAACCTGTGTTTCCCTCAGCTCCAGAGTTTGTTCAGTCCTGAAGAGCGTCTGACCCGACATGGGGAGCTGTCCATTCGTCCCAGAGAGGACGTAACTGTCCACCTGCTCTTTGCCCCCACCAGGGTGGCTTGTATGTTGGCCAAGCTGGAGATCAAACAGTCTGGAGTCCGACCTTCACAGCCAGGGGTCAAATTCACGGTGAGGATGTGACCGTTTAGGCCCTGACGAGCTCTCTGGCTTCTTTCTCTGGAGTCATCCAAAACTTAACATTTCTCTCATTTAACCTCTGTATGTATTTTTTTCCTGCCTCGTTTTCCTTGCCATGTTTTTTTTTAATTATTTCTAGAGAAATACATGGTCAATAGTCTAATTGGTTCCTGTGTTTCCCATCATCAGATTCCACTGTCGGGCTACGGTGGAACGAGCAACATCATCCTGGAGGACCAGAGAAAACAGGCAGATGGCTATGTGGCAACAATGACTGACATCGCTGTCAGTCGTGTCAGCAAAGTGTGCCTCTGCGTGAGGAACACTGGCTCCAGATCAGCTTTCATCAAAGCCGTGGCCTTCTCTGATGTGCACACACGATCAGTCATGGAACCGTCTGTCATCAGCCTCGCCCCATCGCAGTTTGTACTGAAAGAAAGGACACAAGAGGTAGGAGAGTAGACAGATTTGAAAGATGTCATGTCATGATTATCCTGAACAAAATAATTGGAATTCACAATATTATCCAGATAACCAGAATATATCCAAACCAAATATTTTTTCTTTTAAGATATCGTATTCTTATTGCTGCCTGTCTTGCGTATGCTGGAAGTTCTTTCTACTAATACTACTTGTGTGTGTTTTCAGGTGATCACTGTGCTAATGAAGTCGACCCAAAGAGAAAAGACCCTATGTCAGTCGGCCAATGCACTGCTGGCTACCGTCTGTCTGTTTTGTGGCGATGAGGTCTCCAGGCAGCAGTATAGGAGGTGAGACCTTCCAGCGCTTGGTTGGTGATTTGGACATTAGTAGTGGACAGCTCATAATTAAATGTGTATTTCATTTTCTTCACCATGAGAGTAATTTGCTGTGTAGTAACAGCAAATGTAAATTAGGACGAGACACCCCAGGCAAAACATTCTTTTTCATGCACTGGCCAATTTAGAGATTTTGCTTCGATAAATTCTCGTCTTTCATTACTAGCATCCACCACACCAATTTAATTCCTGTATGTAATTATGATTTTTTTTAAATATCTGATCTATGGAATATTTAAATCTTTAAAACATGGTGAAAATGTATTAAACGTGGCTTTAGCCAATGGTCAGATTTCTGTGCTGGAAATGTTTGTAAACTGCGACATATTTAATAACACAATACATCATTTGCATATATTAACATACTGGTTCATTGTTTTTAATTTAAGTAATTTAAGTTTACAGTGACATCTATTAATTTTTTTGACTATTCACCTGTGGTGTCTCTCCTTAATGGTTTTAGATGAAAACTATGCATTTGTGATATGATTTTTCAAATACATACAGTGGAACATTGCAGAAGAACTGAAACTGCAGACCAGCAATTCCTTTACTTTCTATTTAACATAATCGGATAAAAAAACAAGTGTTGTATGGTCAGCTTTGTTATTCACAAAACAATCTGTGTGATACTCCTTCCAACAGACGCTGGACTGTCGATTTGAATAGTATAACTTTAAAAGAGTTGATAGCTTGTAGATCTAATTCCTAATAGCTCTGTTGTTTTAAGAAGCTGTTTTGTTAACCCTACAGTTTGTGTGTTTTGTCTTTTCAGTTTGCTTCAGAACAAACCAGAGGCTGTGCGGAAGGCTCTGTCTGAAAACAGTCTGTTGAAAAATGTCAACTTCAACGAGAAGTTTCTGGGAGAAGAAAACATTACCGAGAGTAAGATACCCTAATAATGCTGGACAAAATATATATTTGGTCTCCTCTAATAAAGTCTCAGAGAAAATATTAGAAGAAACGGATTCACAAAGATGTAGGTGGAATCCATGGCTCACCCATTATTTACCTTCTCTGTAGCCTACGACCTTCCCCAACGGCCGAACGAAGCTCACCTCTTCTATGGAAACATGAGTAAGGTCGTTGTGTCGCTGCTGGGATGTACAAACAGCACCGACTGTGAGCAGAGTGACCACACGGGGCTGCTGCTGCCCTCTTCTAGACACAGTTCAGACACAGACAGGTACTGTCGGACTTGTTTCCATCATACTTTAATAAACTGTGACACAACAGATGCATTCAACACACACAGGGATAAAAATTAGAGGATTTAATAGTGTTTATCAGTCGTGTAATACATTTCAGTTAATGTAAAAATGATCATTTGGGGGTTGACATTTTTTGCGCACACTGATTTGAGAATTTCTTTTTGTTATAGTTAACACATTTAAATGAAATCCATGATATCAGACAATGAACAGTTCAATGTAGTTGTATAATTTCAGTGGCTTGACGAATGGCAATGTGTCTCTGGACGTGCTGCCGGTGAAAGGTCCCCAAGGTCCGGCACTGAAAGTGGCAGAACCCTCCTTAAAGGTACCACACTCCCTCTTTTAAAGGACATTAATGGTTTCTTATGTTGAGACATGAGACATGAATAAAACATACGTTTAATGTCTTTTTGCCCCCACAGGCTTCGGAGCCATTAAACCGGCAGTCTGAGTCGTGGACTCTCCATCCAGAACAACTTGTCCTTGCAGCTCCCACCATCAGTGAGTAGAATCTAGATTTCAGAAGCATATTATGTTCAATTGTATCACCTCAGCCTCCAATGCCAATACAGATTTTGAGTATGATTGGTGAAGCAATCACCTCCAGACCTTAGCTGAATGACTCTGCAATGACATCTGATTAGTAGCTAGCAAAACCAATTTACTTTTTCTTTTTTTTCTTTTTTAGATGGTGCAGCCACCACCAGTCAGGTTCAGATCCGGAACAATACATCCAGAGAACTGAGCTTTGATTTGTCCTGGCCCGCTCACTGCCTCACAATCACCCCTCAGCATGGAGTTATCGAGCCTCAGTAAGAAGACACGTGGTTGATCAGTTAAATATATTGGCTGCGGTAAAATATAGGCTTCTGGGTCGGAATTAGACCCCTGTGATGTTTATTAAATGTTTTTGTGTTTATCTTCCTTGTTTTATTTGCATTTACCACAGTGTGTAGGTACTACATCCCAAGTGTTGATAGTTTAATTTAAGGTATATGTAACAGTGCAGCCCTTTACAAATACTGTTGTCTTATCTTCATGAAATTAACAATAACAGGAAGAATATCCAACCCTAATGTCATCCTAACCCTATGTGACTGTGTGTGTATATGATTTTAATTACTCCTCTTGTATCTTATTTCTTTGTTATTGTTACACAAGTTGCCACCTGCAGATTTTGATCAGCCCGAACCCTTCACTCGCAACTAAATCTACCCTGCTGCCATGGAGTGGACAGATTTATGTCCAGTGTGACAGTCAACAGAAGGTATGGAGCACTTAAAACATATTGCTTTTCAAGTCAATCGTGAATCGTGTCTTGTGCTGTGAGATCTGAAAGGTATAGTGGGGTTGTATCAGGTTCTTCTCCATAGTAAGTGTATTAACTCGGTATATGATGATTTGCAGTCTCAGAGTTTGGCGAAGCAGATAGGAGTACCAGCGTGGGAGTAAGACAATGTACTTTTGTGGACGGGAGTAGCAGCAAAATGCATTTTAGACGCGCACAAAAAACAATATCAGCTTAATTGTTATTATATTCACAATCATTTCACTGCTTTAGTTTGCCACAGACAACCGATAACCCAAATCATTATATGCATATTTTGGGTGACATTCCCGTTTTCTGTCAATGGAGTCTGGCTTTGAAAAGACTGCTTCAGTTCCTCGTTGGAAATGGTTGTAATGCAAGGTAAAGCATTGAAAATGTTCCAAATATAGCATACACTTAAAACTATTATTGATTTTTTTTTTTTTTTTAAGTGTAAAATAAATGTTTCCCCTTCCCCCGATCCCCAGTAGTAAATAGCTTTTCTCCTGTGCAGTTTCTCCAGACTAGAGGTGAAGGACCTCATACAACCCCTCTTCAAACAATCCAAACTAACCCTTTTAACAAGAGCTAAATGTGTACATTGTTACCACTCGTTCAGTTTATTAAGGTCCAGATTCGTAGGGACCTGGCTCTGGATGTGTCAGCCGCCCCTGCAGACACGAGTCTGTCAGCCCTGCCTCCTCAGGCCGCCACCCCGGTGCTGCCTGTGGCCAGGCTCACTGCCAAGCAGTCACTACCTTCGCAGACCCAACAGGCACCTCAAGCCCTGGTGGAGATCAGCAACAAGACCATCATGTTCCCCACCACTTCTTCAGGGGAGACATCAGGTAGGGAGGGGACTCACCAGAGAACAGGTTCCTCTGTCCATCTAGTTTTTGACTGTATGATACGACAGCCTTAAAGCGATGATCTAAAAGCCTGATGATGATGATGATGATATTCAAATGTTAAACAGTTATTTCATTTATTTAATTCATGTGAATTCTTGAGCACATTTCAATATAAAAGTAACTAGCTTTGTAAATTAAACATTTTAAATTGAATCCAACCATTTGGCAGTACGTCTGTAGCCCCCTAGATGGCGCTCTGAATCCTACTGTGTGAGAATAGCTGCTCTGGGCAGCATGCTTTTGTGTGTATTCCTGTGGGAGACTTGAACTCTGTGTTGCTGCTCTACTTCAGAGGCCCAGCTGGAGGTGCAGAATGGGGAAGGTGAAGTGAGGTGGTACCTGTCATCATTTGCTCCTCCATATGTCAAGGTGCTTTCTTTTTTCTTCTTATCATTATCTCTTTCTTCTGTCAACTCTTTCATCCTGTTTACCATCCTCGGGAATCAAATGCTTTCATTTGTTTTGCAGTTTATTTTGCGATTTTCTTTTGAGTTAAGTTTCACTGTAAGTGTAACTAAATGCTCCTTTTTGTCTCGCTTTGGTTTATTTTGTAGCTCCACGCATTTTGGATATAATCTTGTTGGTTTTGGTCTTGTTACTTGCCATTGAGTGATAGCAGCGACAACGCAGTAACCATTGTCTCGTCTTTTTCCTCAGGGTGTTGACAACAGTGGAGACGTTTACCGGGCTACTTACACTGCTTTCAGATGCTCCAGGGTCTCTGGCACTCTGGGGGCCCATGAGAAGATGCAGGTAGGCACTCGCAACCAACCAGATTTGTCAGTTATAAAATTGTGAAATGATGGCGCCTGCATATGTTGATGTGGTTTACAGCTCTTTATAGTTTGAGGGTCACCAATAATTAGGTCATAAAATAAGACATCCAAGTGTATACTTTATTAGCTCTGAGATTCTGGTGGTATTTTTATAATGGTTGGTCTGGCTTCTGTAGCAAAAATAACCTAAATGTATAATTTTTCATTCATTTTTTTAATAGCTGAATAAAACTAACATTTGCAAATAATTAATTGTCGGGGCCACTTTACGAATAACGGACTTTGAGTACTCTGACTGTAGAGAAATTAACTGACATTTCTGACATGACATGTAACCTGGGTCTACAGCATGTCTATATAATTGACCCACTGGTGTGTTTTTTTGTTTTTTTTCCTGCAAAAGCACTGCAGCAAATCCATTTTGTTTGCAGCACCTTGTTGAACCAGTGCCTTGCAGAATTCAGCGGCTCTATTGAACCTCTATGAAAAAATACTGTTGGGAAACTTGAAACTAATCCTTCAGTCTTTGTCTGAACTAATCTACCTTTTTTTTTTTTAAATATATCTTTTTGGTTAACGTGCAATTTCAAAAGGTTTCCTTTTTTGAGCATTTTGTTTGGTTTGGTTTTATTTGCCTGCTATACTCAAGCTGCACTGACTCTATCTTCCACTAGAAAACCTTGCAGCAGTAAAACAAGGTTGAGTTATGTGGCAGTTGATTTCCGGAGAGGTTGGCCTCTTAGAATATATAAGAGTATAACAAGTACTTAAACGGTTAAATCGTTCTTGTTCTCCCAGGTGCCTATTATCTTCCTGCCCAGGGACAGAGGGGACTATGCCCAGTTCTGGGACTTGGAGTGCCACCCTGTGTCTGAGCCCCAGCAGAAAACCAGAATCCGCTTCCAACTCTGCGGCACTGTGAGTCCCACAAAATGAATAGATGCTTTCTCAAACACGGTATTACATAGAGAAAATGTGCTTCTCTATTAACGGTTTTATGGTGGAGAAAAAATGGTGTTCATTTTTTTTATGTTATGTTTCATATTGCATAGTCTACAATCAATTATTTGGCTGAGTTTTCACTCACTTCTTAGCCTGTGTGTTACCTACAATAGCTGGTGGTCGACAAGCCCCCAGTTTGGAGGAGCAGACGGGATATACAGTACGGGAGAGAAGCAATGTACTACTGTGGACGGGGGCAGCAGCAAAATGTATTTTAACAAAAAAAAAAAAAAAGAAGATCATCATCAGTTTAAGTGTACACTATATTTAGAATATTTCCAACACCCCTGCCATCGGACAGCTAATTCAAACAGGGAACTAGAGCAGTTATGTCTATCTAATCTCTTCAAAGCCACCAGATTTCTTTGATGGTAATTTTTACCTCCCAGAACACAGGGGTTGCTGGTCTCCCGTTGCCTCAATCAGTTCGTCCGTTTGTGTTATTGTGTGACTTTGGTGAATCTGAAATGACCCTTTTTAAAACACCAAAGCAGTGAAAATATTTCAAATATAGCGTACCCTTAAACTGATCTTGAATTTAAGGTTACTAAAATATGTTTTGCTGCTGCCCCCGTCATCAGCAGTATATTGTTTTGGTACTCCTGTCTGTTCAAAGCTATCCATTGAACCGCTCTTTGTGTGTTTCATATTTCTTCCCCAAGCAGAAAAAAACTACATTCAACCAACCTTTACAGTGTTTTATCAACCATGTGTACATAACCATTGCTGGAAAATACACACTTTAAAGCATTAGAACGTGCCATTGCCTTAATCATTTATTTTATATTAAAAAGCAGCACGTATGGTACTGGAGAACCTGACTATGGCTTTGTAGTGTTAGTGACAGAATTAACAAATGAGAGAAGTGGGTTGTGGGATGGTAAGCAGAGCCGTCCTGCTGAGATGGGCCTGCAGGCTTCGTGTGTGCTCCGCTTTAATGTGACGTGTTATGACAGACCCAGTTAACTTAAGAGCATACATACACAGCAAGTGGGATGTCAGATAGATGGCTCCACATAAAGTAGGTTAAGTGGCTATGATGGTGGCGCTTTTGTTGTTGCCTTATTTCTCAGATGTGATGTTAAAAGTGGAGTGCTAAATCCTGCAGTGGTGTTAAATGCTAATCTGTGACTCCGGTTAGCGAGACTTTGATTTAGATTCGTGCCTGACAGTCTGATGTGGAACAAAAATACGTGTGATGTGTTTCACTTTCTGCAAATTATTAGTTGTGGATTTAGTAGTAAAACAAATCTCACAGTCAGTACGTTGTGCATGATATACTTAAAATATATTAGAGGGCATTTCTTCTCAATTGTATTTTAATAACCAGATTGTTTTTAAGTAGTATGGGGATGGCAGGTTGTACTTACTAGCCAAGATCCTAATGATTTGTCTGCGTTTAAAGGGAGTAAAGTCTGGACCAGTTGCAGGACCACATGAAGGAGACTGCTCTCTGGTGAAGACCGAGGCCACAGTCAAGACCAGGAAGAGAGCTGAAACCTCAGCAGGCAAAACCAGGTGAGACCTGGATCATCTCAAATTAAATGAGCAATTTACCAGGATGTATCTTCTCAACTCTATTCCCCAATCCACACGCTTCCTTTTCCGATGTTGAGTGTTTTTCCGTTGTACACCATAAGTGCTCCAGAACTTGGCTGGAAAAGACAACACATTTAACCGTAGTGAGATTCATGGAAGCGACCGGCCCTGCATCTACATGTTCCATCATCTACAGCTACTGCTCTTGGTTGTTGTGATGTTTATGCTCTCCGTTTAAACACAATCCAGTCAGGAGGAGGCTGTGCGGAGGGGTGTGTATTCTCCACAGGATCTCTACACGTTCCCAGCCACGCGGGCGGGCGAATCCAGCACTCTGAAGGTCAACATCCGCAACAACTCGGCCGACACGCATGAGGTGAGGCACGCTTTATTCTCACAAAGACGCAGCAAGGGAGGCGTTTACTTTCTCACTTGACTGCATCAAAAACTGAAATGCACGATTCCACATGAAGACAGAGTTGATCTTTATTTAGTTAAGTTTATATTTAGTACATTGAACTCGGATCTGTTCAGTGTATTAATTGGATATAGGCTCACCTTGTGTATACTGTTATTCCATATTGCTAATACAGATTGCATGTTTTTTTAATGATAAATGTAGTAACCCCTAACAACTGTTATTGTGCTTTGCATGGATTTGATATTTGATGTGTGGCTTCTCTAATTGACTTGCAGCTGAAATTTGTAAACCCTAAGGAGCCCTTCCACATCAAGCATTCCAAATATTCCCTGAGGTGAGTCCATTGGTCATTATACCCGGCAGACACTAGCCATTTGTCACCTTTTAATAGTAGCCGGTTGACACATCGGGAGTCAGAGGTTTATAATATGTCATTGTTATTCATGCCTGCCTTTTTTTTCTCATTACTGCGCTTCCATTTTAGGGTTTTCATGGTTTGCGGCTAGAGGTGGTTCAGCAGGGATTTCTCTCATGGAACTAAGTAGCTAGGTATTAATGTTTAGTCAGGAATAGTAAACACAACTCTTGCTCTGTGCTGTTGCTTAGACTCTGTAATGTTATTTTCCCTGTGTGACTGCTCACTGTGGGAGATGTTGGGACCTAGAGGACGCTGTTACTATACACGGAACACACTTGAGGCCTTGAGGAGTACTGATGTTTGTCTAACTAAGGCCTTTGGGAGGGGTTGCCTGGCCACGGGCCCTGCTGTGCCGTGCTCTGCTGATGAGGGAGTGTGTTCAGAATGGGCACGCTTGTTTTTGTATTGTCGAAAGAGAAGGAGAAAAAAAAGGGGAAAAGATATACTTAAACTAAATATACTTCCTGGCCAAAAATAAAGCATTGTCAGACATACCATTTGTCATGTCATGACTACTTTTATCGCCAATGTGTGTGGATTCATGGTAGTGTTTTGGTCCAGCATGTTGTGGCTCATGTAATTTCCAATGCATCCACACTGAACACAGTGGAGCTCTGCTGCCTCTCTTACCGTGCCAAACATTTGGTCTGCATGTCACTTAGAGTTGAACTTTCCTTTTTGTATACAGTGTTTTAAAGTGATTTTTGTAGTACAGCACAGGGGTCGGCGACCGTTTTAGATAAGTGCCCATTTTAATTGTAATTATGCATGAGAGCACTATAAATGAAGGCTGCCATCCTTGAAAATGTCCACATCTGAGTGGAAATCATTAACCTACCAACCCTCCAAGAATTGTTTTCATAAACAATACAAGAAATTCAGCAGAAAAGAAGAAAAAGAGAACCAGCCAATCAAAGGCTGGTAGAGCGGGTCTTTGCACAATGTGAGTGGGATAAACACTGAACCGAACTACCATCAATAGCAGGCCGCACAACCATTAATGCCTATGAAAGAGGACACCGTAACCTTGCCATAAACTTGTCATACACACTTATTGCTAGTGAGCCAATAGTTTGGCTGCCGTGTCCCGATGGAGGCATGCATGCCGAAGGTTGCCTATACCTGGGCTAGCGTTCATTAAGTGCAGTGTTAAGTACTTTACGTTGTATGTGAATGTGCATGTACGTTTGCTGGTGCATGCGTTGTGTATTCAAGCTCAACGTTTAAAGTTGAAATCATCTTTTTATGACCTATCTACCAACCGTGCTTCTTTCCCACCCTGTAGATCCCAGCACTACCTGAAGTTACCCGTCCAGTTCAAGCCCAGTACTGCAGGCAGACACGCTGGCTTGCTGCTCATCCAGTCAGAAACAAGTGGAAGTCTTGTTATTCAGCTGACCGGTGAGGCACTGCCTTGAATCTACCGTCCCACGCCACCTCTTCATGCTGGCTGGCCGGCTTCGGGTGGATGCTCTTCCCCGTGTCGTTTATCATGGGATGGATGAAGTAACCGGAGTGGAAAAAGGCAAAACTCCAAAGTGCTATGGATACAATAAAAGCAAGCATGGACTGAAATCCTTCCTGGTCATTATGTTTAGAGAGACATAGCTGTAGAGAGATATTTAGTAGCTGATTAACTGGAGATGACTCGGACTCTGCTGCCAACGATGCCCCGTCTGCCACTGGATGTGGCGCAGGTGTCCTCAGCTGGCCCATGAAAAATGATTCTGGCTGTTTGAGCCTCAAGCTGAATGATTTGGTCACAATTAGTCTGAACCACTCTGACATTTCACAGAGCTAATGATTTTTGTCACTTCACTCTGGATCTGGTATTTGCCTTATCCCTGAGTCGTGTCACAAGGCGGCATCGTGGCTGCCATGGTCCCTGTGAGACGGTTCCAACGGGGATACGTTATGGATTACTTTGAGGTGGTCACACAGGAATACCGTTGTCGCTAACAGGGCTGTGGTGAGGGTTTTTGGTTTTAAAAAAAAGAAAGAAAAGCCAAATCTTGTTGTCCCCCCATGTTACATACTACATAAAAGTGGCATGGTGATATATTCTTTGTCTCAGCCCTGATTAAGTAATTGCAACAAGACTACAGGAGCTTTTTTTTAAATCACAAACACTTTAGGTCTGTCTACATTTCCTTGAAAATGTCCTAATCTTCTGTACTGGTGTGGTTTCTATGGTAATGGCTCCTCATCATGCGGCGCCCCCCTGCACAGTGGCCTTTGTCAGCACCACCATGTGTTGACTTCCCGGCAACCTCCGAGCCGCGTTCCAAACCGTCCAGATGTACTTAATTTAGTCATGATCAGTGCAGCTCACAGCAACATTAGGATGGTTAATGATTGTTATTACATGCTAAAAGAGTTTCCCTCTGGTGGGGTTTTTGTTCGGCAGCTCGCCAGGCCTGCTTAGTATGGTTACCATGGCAAAACGGTGTTAATCACCCTTCCAGTCACAGAAAATTACCTCCCCATTTCCTCTTTTGGCTCTGGGGCAAATGGCCAAAATTGCTTGGGGGGTATTGGATTCACATCCATAATCAGTTTTGGACCTGGACCCACATGGGGGAAATGTACGTAAACCTCATCAAGGATGTGTTGTTAACCTGTTAGATGCCACACACCGTGACATGGCTGCGGAAATGAAATGCACCTGCAACAGTTGAGCACTGGTTTCCTGCTAGTAGAGCCAGTTTTAATATGAAGGCGGTGTAATGTCACAGGCTGCTCTCAACATGCTCCGACAGCTATACGGACATATTTTTGATTTAAAATTTGCACATGCTTTAAATAGTATATAATGTAATATATTGTATGTACACATTTTGAATAAAGTTTTGTGATAAATATATTGTATCTCTGTAATGATTTAAAATCATATTGCTGTCAGAGGGGTGGTTGGCGGTGAAAACGATTCATGAAAGAAATATGGTCAACATGTAGCTTTCTGTTTATTTCCCTTCCTCTGGGTTTTTATTTTTATTTTTTAAGAGTATGAACATTTAGACAAACATTAAAACTAAATAAAAGATGAGGATAAAATGAGCATTAAATACAATGTTGATGGCATGCATGATAATACATTTTTTTTTATATAGCACTTTTCTTAATGCTGCAAAGTGCTTTACAAAAAAACAAGAATATTAAAACACAGTCAGGATGAATACATTGCATTTTTTGTAAACTAGTGATTGATTCATTAGACGTTATCTCAGCAGTTGCAGAATTTTGGGGGCCTTGGACTGCAAAAGCCTGATTAGTAGTCACAAGTCTGGCTCTGGGAACAGTCACAAGGCCACAAACAGCTGACTGAGGAGGGTCCCCAGGCTCATGAATTCAATTTAATTTCAATGTAATTGTATTTGTTGTGAGTATTTTTACTGCTGCAGCATTCCCCCCCTCAGTATATCACTTGTAAAAATTGGCATTTTTATAACCACCTTATAAATGTGTTAGCTGATGGTTTTATGCCCTATTTATATTTAGTTGACATTTATTATTGTATCTCCCTGAAATCCTTGTATGTTATCGTACTTCCAGTGGATATTTGAAGCATCTTGTTACTGGTTTTGAAAGTCAAAACACATCAATGTTATCACATCTTCCCTGCTGGAGTGCCTCTGAACAAAGTGAGAACCCTCCCTTTTATAAATGTCGCCTAATTGCTTCCGACGCTGGGGATGCTGCGGCAGCATTGACCTGTGACCTGAGCTGTCACACCGCCGGCCGCTGTATCAAATGACGCCTGCAGGTGTCGCCAGAGAGTCGCCGTCAGCGCGGCTGTCAGCAGCGTGCAGCGCCGTACAGCAGGGCAGCTGAGCTTTATTTTGCTTCCCAGACTGGAAACCACTGTAGTGCAGTTGGACTTGACGTCTAGCAACACAACATCACAGACTTTAAGCAAGCAGACAACGGCGGCTTAGCGCATTAGCGACTGCATTTACAGGTAGGACGCCTGCGACATTTCCCTAGTTATTTCTGTACATTGGTGTCTTTTTCTTAAACGCATAAATGCCGGAGTCGTAGGCGCCTGGAGGAATGTTCTGGTTGCGCTAGCTGCCGTGGCTAAACGCTAGCCAGGCTGTGACTTTGGGCCAGACGGTTGAAGTTGCTGTTGAGAGTTGGAGCTGCTTTCTGAGCTGCGCCAGACGGCAGAGCTAAGCTAACGCGGCTAAGTTAGCAGTGAGGAAGCTAGCCCCGGCTCCCATCCATTCAGCGGGGCCACAGCACCAGTCTGCTCGGTCTCTGTCGGGTACCACTGCCTCTCCCACTGACCGTGACCTCCGGGTTAACTCCACCGTTTATCACCCTGAGTAGAAACACACACATGTGTGCCCCCTCCCTCTGTCTGGTGTGTCGTCAGCTGTCTTGTCCTGTATTGAGTTGATGAACAAGCTAGCTGGGAGGCTAGATTAGACATCTAATAGCCCGAGCTGTCACTCATGTTTGAGGCCAGGGGTGGGCTACCCGGCGTTTTTATGCAAATGAGACACGCGGTGCTCACGATGAGGTGGTGTCACCCAGCAGTCTGCCACGAGCTGGTGCACAACTGTTCCAACACTGTAAGTGAGTTGGGTTGAGAGACCCAGTGAACACATCAACATCCTTAAAATTCACCACGCTCATTATGAAAGGTGAAACTCCTAAACGCCCCACACTCCACACTGTTCAGCCATCATCATCATCATCATCATCATCATCATCATCATCATCATCACCTTTAAGATGAAGTAGGATGATGAGGGTTACACTAATAGCTTCCATAGTTCACGTGAATTCCGAAATTGACCTTTTGACACTTCATATATTGAATGTTATCTTTTTTTATTAACTATCCTTCTCTTATGAGACAGAGTTGCAAATTCACACAAGATTAATTTAATTTAGCATCAGCTGATTCCAACCTCGTAAAACATTAATCTATATCTATAATCTATATGTGCCCTGGTCTCTCTGACTATCCCCTCTATGCCAACCCACCGATTACAATCATATGTTTACAGTCTTTTCCTGTGTGAGTGTTTTTTTCTGTCTGGCTGGTTGCCTATGCATTAGCCCCCTCCCTGCCTACCTGCCTCTGCTCATCCTGAAGGTTTAGGTCAGGGACCTTTCGACGAGGGGGAATTCTCTAAGCTTAGTTTGTTTTGCAGCTCTGTGTTTACCTGCCTGTTATCCTCAACACACACACACACACTCTCTCTCTCTCTCTCTCTCTCTCTCTCTCTCTCTCTCTCTCTCTCTCTCTCTCTCTCGTTTTCTTTCCTGTATCCTCCCATCCCTCGTGGAGGTAGCTGCTAGCGTATCTTTTCCCCTCACCTGTTTCCTCTGTTGGGCTGCAGCTCTGGTGAGGTGAGCTGTGCAGGTAGCGTAAAGCCTCTGAGTTGGGTTCAATAAAAGGACGCCTATGGATAACGATTTCAATGCGTGTGCACGTATAGAGACGGGTAAATATGGCCAACACGTCAGGGTGTCATACAGTTAAGACTAAGAGGCATTATAGTATTAAGGGATTATACCAGTGTTTGGTTAAGTGCCAATCATCTATACGTCGACCCTTTTCTACGCTTTATTTCTTCTTTCTTTCCAGCATTACAGCATTGAAATAATGGATTTCACTGTTCCCTCAGCTTGATAATTCATAATAGAAAAAAAGTCATCATTATTTTAGTATGATGGAACAGAGAATGTGTTCTAATTATTTCACTTAGCTGAAGTGCAGTGAGGCTCTTACTTTGTAAAACCACCAAGAATACATGAGAATAGATCAACTCTAGAGACCGTGACTTCTTCTGTGTGGACTTTCTAAACTTAAAGGTACCCTGTGGAGCTTTTCACCACCCACAGCGCTATGGAGTAATGTTAGGATGAGCTACGGGATGCCAGTTTAAATCACCGTGATAACGTTAAAGTTGGTGGCAGTTAAGCTTATGGAGGAGACAAGGAAAGACAGGAACGTGTAATGGTGCAAGCTGGTGAACAATAAATGTACACATCACTTTGTTTGTGAACAAGAAAACTCCCTCACAGTGCAGCTGTGATACTTAGAAGGAAGCTGAGCTGTGGCTGAGGTTCACTGAGGTTTCTGATGAATCATTGGATCGTGGCATTTGCCTTACAGAGTTTATTGTCACATCCATATCTGGGTTGAATGTGGTTGAAATCAATACACCATCATATATCAGCCAGAGTTAAGTTGCCATTCAGACTTTCTGGTATTGTGGGGGACTTCTTATCCATGGCAACGTGGACCTGAAATCACCCTGAGCCTAGAGCCATCTTGCTTCCTTCTCATCTCCGTGGAGAGTTTCATGTACACGGCACCGATCGGGCACTCGTCACTTAAAAAAAGTCCAAGGATAAAAACTAAGTTTATGAGCTGAAGTGCATTTGGGTATTTTAATTATCCTGGAAACAGGGATTAGTTGGGTGGCAGAAGACAAGGCAAGAGGGTGAAAATGTCACACTAGTGATGACTTAAATACAAGAAAATGGATTCAAAGAGTGAAGACGGTGTAGGGGGGAGGGGTGACTTTGTCGGTTCCAACATTGAGGTAAGCCCTTCCCTATGCTGCACGTCGTGCGCGAGTGATGCAAATATTTGAAAATAATCCTGCAAATACACTCAACAAAAATATAAACGCAACACTTTTGTTTTTGCTCCCATTTTTCATGAGATGGACTTAAAGATCTAAAATTCATTCCAGATACACAATATTACCATTTCTCTCAAACATTGTTCACAAATCAGTCTAAATGTGTGATAGTGAGCACTTCTGCTTTGCTGAGATAATCCATCCCACCTCACAGGTGTGCCACATCAAGATGCTGATCTGACATCATGATTAGTGCACAGGTGTGCCTTAGACTGTCCACAATAAAAGGCCACCCTGAAATGTGCATTTTTTTGCTTTATTGGGGGTCTGGGGACTCAGAACCAGTCAGTATCTGGTGTGACCACCATTTGCCTCATGCAGTGCAACACATCTTCTTCGCATAGAGTTTATCAGATTGTCAATTGTGGCCTGTGGAATGTTGGTCCACTCCTCTTCAATGGCTGTGCGAAGTTGCTGGATATTAGTGGGAACTGGTACACGCTGTCGTATACGCCGGTCAAGCACATCCCAAACATGCTCAATGGGTGACATGTCCGGTGAGTATGCTGGCCATGCAAGAACTGGGACATTTTCAGCTTCCAAGAATTGTGTACAGATCCTTGCAACATGGGGCCGTGCATTATCTTGCTGAAACATGAGGTGATGTTCATGGATGTATGGCACAACAATGGGCCTCAGGATCTCATCACGGTATCTCTGTGCATTCAAAATGCCATCAATAAAATGCACCTGTGTTCTTCGTCCATAACAGATGCCTGCCCATACCATAACCCCACCACCACCATGGGCCACTCGATCCACAACATTGACATCAGCAAAGCGCTCACCCACACAACGCCACACACTGTCTGCCATCTGCCCTGAACAATGTAAACCGAGATTCATCCGTGAAGAGAACACCTCTCCAACGTGCCAGACGCCATCGAATGTGAGCATTTGCCCACTCAAGTCTGTTACGGCGACGAGCTGGAGTCAGGTCAAGACCCCGATGAGGACGACCAGCATGCAGTTGAGCTTTTCTGACAGTTTGTGCAGAAATTGTTTGGTTATGCAAACCAATTGTTTCAGCAGCTGTCTGAGTGGCTGGTCTCAGACGATCTTGGAGGTGAACCTGCTGGATGTGGAGGTCCTGGGCTGGTGTGGTTACACGTGGTCTGCGGTTGTGAGGCCGGTTGGATGTACTGCCATATTCTCTGAAACGCCTTTGGAGACGGCTTATGGTGGAGAAATGAACATTCAATGCATGAGCAACAGATCTGGTTGACATTCCTGCTGTCAGCATGCCAATTGCACGCTCCCTCAATGCTTGTGGCATCTGTGGCATTTTGCTGTGAGACAAAACTGCACATTTCAGAGTGGCATTTTATTGTGGGCAGTATAAGGCACACCTGTGCACTAATCATGATGTCAGATCAGCATCTTGATGTGGCACACCTGTGAGGTGGGATGGATTATCTCAGCAAAGCAGAAGTGCTCACTATCACACATTTAGACTGATTTGTGAACAATGTTTGAGAGAAATGGTAATATTGTGTATCTGGAATGAATTTTAGATCTTTAAGTCCATCTCATGAAAAATGGGAGCAAAAACAAAAGTGTTGCGTTTATATTTTTGTTGAGTGTAAATACAGCGGATCCTGCGATCAAACTCACGTAAGTAACGCCAGTTGAAAATTTGCTTAACGTTTGGTGTGAACATACCTTTAGACCCAACGCCTATAGTGACAAGTAAAAACTACAAAAACAACAATAACAATGACCCCGACATAGGCTTCAATCATATCAAAAGCAAGAGTCAGTCCAACTAGATACAGAAACTAGTAAATGGAAGACTATCAATTGTAATTCTGTGTATGTACAAATCTTATAAAAATTGTATCCGTAGATCAGAATTCAGGGGCGACTCGGGGGCCACACTCTCTTGTTTAATTCAACCTTTATTCAAACCGAAGAACGCACAGAGGGCGATCTTTCCCATTTGTAAGGTCAGCTCTGTGCGCAGGCTAAACTGCAAAGGTAGAGTCTATTAATATACAAGTGAATAAAAAAGCATCAAGTCATGAAATAATAACTAAGTGGGAAAGTTGAGGAGAAAGTCACCGAGCAGACTGTGGGTATTATTAGCCACAGCAATGTGTTGTCGTCTACCAGGTTGTACTGTGTGTGTGTGTGAGTGTGTGTGTGTGTGTGTGTGCACGCGCTTCACACAGCTCACTGTACGACTGCTTCTCAGAGCCAGACGTCCACGTCCATCTGTCTGTTTGTGTTTTTGTCTGCCTCTTGTTAAAGTGTGTGTGTGTGTGTGCAGCGTGAGCATGCATGTGTGTGTGTGTGTGTGTGTGTGTGTGTGTTTCACCCATTGCCAATTAGCGGCTTCTCACCTCCCGAGGCGAGAGGCCGAGTGTGTGTGAGACAGAGGGGGTGGTGAGGGGGAGAGAGTAGACTTGACGGGGCTTGTCTGCCGCTGACGGCTCAGCCTTAACCTGAACTCTCACACACACACATACTTCAGTCTGACTGAGCACTGAACTCCAGCTCACACTTGCGCACGCACACACACACACACACTTGCTCTAACTCCAGCCAGTTGTGGAGAATACAGCCTTGTCTGTCTCCGAGCTCATGTGGCAAGCCAAAATGCGACAGGATTGTTTTGGTGGAACGAAGGCGCAAGACTAGTGCCAGCCTGCACCAGTTTGTGTGTGTGTGTGTGTGTGTGTGTGTGTGTGAGAGAGAGAGAGATTCTTTGTCTGGGTTGTGCTCATGGAAGCGTACAGCTTTGTATGTACAAATACACTGCGCGTTATTGTGTACCAGCAGTAATTGGTGTGTGTGTGTGCGAGTTCGCAGAGTCAAAATAGCGTAAAAAGCGCGCGTGATGGTGTGAAGGGCGTCCGTCGGTGTGTACACAAGAAACACCCATACGTCTCATTCAGAGTTTGCTCAACTTCTCCTCCTCAGAGCTGTTTTCTTTATGTAATCATCCAAAATTGATTGTTCATGCTGCCGTGTAATTAATCAAGAAAAGTTCATTTTATTCATGCTACTAGCTCCGCTTTCTGAGACTAATCATTTGTACAACAACGTGAGGAGGATTCGGAAAAACAGCTTGAGTAATTTATGTAATTTGGGAATCCATATATATATATATATATCCTTAGAAAAGCACTACCAGCAAGATTTCTTATTTTCTGGCCAAAGAAAGCTAAAGGAAAACATTTTCAGGCAACTGCCTGAGTTCTCACTGAATCCCCCCCAAAAAAGAATGTTGTGCTAGTCAAATGGTAGATCAAAGTGCTGCGTGGAAACCCTCCGAGGACAGCTGCGGTTTTATTTCTAACCCCAGTTGGCGCACCGTGATAAGTTGATCAAAGAACTTATTTGCCAAAACATGGTGTATTCTTCCGTGCTGCCCTGCAGAAGTCCTGTGTGAAAGTTAATCTCACTCATTCGCTGAACACAGAACAGCTTTTCAGAGATGTTTCTGTTCAGGCGTTTCGGGCTGAAGCCTGCTTGACGCAGCCGTCTTCTTTATCTCCATCGGAAGTTTCACGGGTTGTGCGAATTATTTGAGAAATGTAAGCAATTTTTTTTTTTTTTTTCCTTTCCTTAAGATAAATATGGGTTTTTTTTTGCATTTCCAGCCCATTTTAATTGTAGAAATATTGCTGGAATTAATGCCGGTTACCGATGCTACAAATTATTTTATTTAACTTTACAAATACGTTTGAAAATGTTCTTTGCTGCCTGTACTCAAGCAGACATGCAAATAATACAAATAGAAATAATTTAAGTCTTGATATATCGGATCAAAAGAACACATTAACAATTCCTTGACCTTGTCGACACATTTCACATAGTTGAGCAGCAGTTTTTTTCACTGCCCTCTCCGGTTGAAAACGTTCTGGGCCGTCCTGTCCAGGTGGTTTGGTGCTCTCTAATAAAAACTGCAGGGATGCCACGATACCAGAAACTCTACGACTTCTGATACCCAGTTTAATTCCACAGTAATACAAAACAATAATCACGTAGAGCTAGTGTTGGGAAGTTAAAGAGGTCGTCATTCCTTTCCTAATGTATATTTTACATTGCTGTGAAGTCATCTCCTTCAAACGGCATTTTACAAGGTTATATTTGAACACATCACATCACCTTCACCTTATACCCATTTTTACTGATTAGATCTGGAACACATCATAAAGAAAACTTTATTAGGATTCACAGATTTATCGTTGCTGTGGCTCCTACACTCTTCCATAAGCAAAAGTGTTTCCTCCTCTGTGACTGTTTCACACTTGCTATCTCTGTTACTGTAGGACGCATTTTGATGAGATCTGAGAAGATTAATACATCTCACCTATACGTTTGATCATTTTCAGTAGTACACCGACTGGCCCATGGGGGGAGCTAACAGTGTTTGTTTTGGCATGTATCACAGGCACTATCTCAGATACCAATAATTGGATTCTCAGAGAACGCTGGGTAAATATTATATATCTCATTTCATTCTGGGTTTTCACATTACTGACTGAGGCGTATGCTACAGTTGCAGGTCGGAAGGAGGTGGCACTTTTGGTAATATTTGGTCAGAGGGACTAGATTATTCATGAGGGGAAGATGGGCTTGCTGCTGCTGCTGTCGTAACGATGGTTATCGTGACTAAAGCACAGTTCTGTTTCCTCCAGGAGCCGTTCCCCCTCTCATCATTCATCTCCCCTTTGCTTCATTGGGAACCCACTTGCCAGATCTCCCAGGCCGCAAGCTTTAGAGAAGGGAAAGTCCCCAGCATTTGGCTAATGGCTCCACAGTTCCCACACTGATTAGGAGCAGTCCGCAAACTGCAGCATTAAGTCGATTAAGTGGTTGAGAAGCCCTTGAAACAACCAAAAAGTGCAAGAGACAGCAATTTGATATTTTGTTTTACTCTTTTAAGTGAATTTCACAGAGGACATTTACACAGTTTTGTCAGTATTCACTTACGGTAGAATGTTTTAATAAAGTTCATCCTTGTTTGCAGAGCGTCGTTTAACCACAGAAGCCTAAGAAGCTGTTTTAATAATTCAGTTGAGTTCCTGCGTGGGAGAAAAGAACGGAGACAGAGAAGAGGGAGGGAGAGTGAGAGACTTTTCACATTGGTGCTGTTACCCCGAGAACCTTCACTTGTGAGGTTTTGCCATGTGACTCAAATTAAAAATGTACATGCTCTTTTATGCGTACTGACATGTCACAACAAAAAAGTCTAGTTTCAAATAGAAATCCTGAAGAGTAGGAAAAATGAGTGTCATCCTCCATTCATCGGACAGTAGAGATGATCCAAGTACATTGACGAGATGAGTTACAGCAGGGTGTGTGTGTGTGCGCGTGCAAGGTGGACATAGTACCTTCCAGAGGAGCTAACATTAGCAGTGTGTGTTAGCTACTACTATTACTAGCTACAGCTACTACACAGAATGCTTACACATGCTCTCTTTTTCATGATCGTTAAAATGAATCCATACCGACCAGCTTTACGGGAACAGTGTTGTTGGTTTCATTGCCTTCTGTCTGGATCACCAGCTGATGTGGCGGTTCACTAAAACACTGCGATCTGCAGCTTTAGCTTCTATCTTTTATCCATTTAACCTGATTTCGCTGCTGAATCAGTTTGACATCCTGGATATTTTATCAAACGCATATTGTTGACCCTTCTGTCTGCTTCTCTATGAAATCACTTTTTGATTCTCTAAAAAATGTAGATAATACTCGTGAGTATTCAGTGATTCGGTGAGTGCAGTTGGTGGCAGTGTGGGCTCCGCGGTCGCTGTGACAGCTTGATGGAGAAGCAGTGGAGGGGGGGCGTGGCTTAGCTAAGGGTCAATTGAATAGACTGGCGACAGAGGCTGTTAACATGAACCACGATGATTTAACACACACTAGACACACACTCCTGATTGTGTCTGCATGGGTGTGTACATACTGCACACTTATCCATTCATCTGTGCTTAACTGACAGTGTGTACAACTGGGTATCATACAGCTGCAGAGTGCTTCTGTCTGTGTCAGTAGTGTGTGTGTGTGTGTGTGTGTGTATGTGTGTGTGTGGGTGTGTGTGTGTGTGTGTGTGTGTGTGTGTGCCCGATATAGCCCAGGTGTCGGTGCTCTTGTTCTCATGGTGCTAGTCTGAGACGTCTCCAGCCTGCCTTTGTTTCAGCGCCGTGTTGTAGAGCAGACCTCTCGCTAGAGGCTGAGATGTTAGCAGGCTGTGGTCTCTGCATTATTGATGCAGACTGTGACTGGGCTCGGTAGGCCATAGGCTACGTCGGGGGATCTGAAGGTGGAGTGAACTCCCGCTGAACTTGCAGGAAATGTAGCGGGAGACAGTAGACGGTGCCTTTATGGCTCTGGTCTAGCGGAGGTTTCTACCAGGAGCTGAGAGATGACCTGATTCTGGTGATACGACAAGTTTACCAGTGCATTTTAATGAGCCCGGGTCCCAGGGTGGGATGATTAAATTTGGCTCCGGGGCCGGAATGTCTGCCTTACATCGGTGCTGAGGTGGATTCAAGGGTCGCACTAACAGATTTTACACTAATGAATGCTGTAAAAGGATATATTTAATATGTTTAAGAAGCAATATGCATTACGAGCATTAATATAGTGGCAAATAATTATTTGCTATGCAGAGATATAGTGCATAATGTTTCCCTGAGTTGTGTTGTTGTCAGAGAATCTATTCACGTTGTGGACATTTCTTTTTCGCTCATGCTTTTAGTGCGTGTTCGTGCATGTGAGCGTCAGACATGGAATGGAAATTTAATGTCACTCTTATCCTGGCCAAAATAATTGTGATTCACGATGTCATCCTGATAAAATATGCTTGAACTTCTTAAAATGGTACTAAAACACACTGGGTTTACAACCCAGGAATATATATACAAATATTTGTATTGAATCGCCGATTTTACCTGCATAAATAAATAATGTATACATTTTCAAATGTATTTTTGTATCCTGTATTTTTTTAAATCAGACTCTATTTTCCACTTACGTTGAGCTAGATGGCTTTTTCAAGTCACTTGTGACAAAATGTACAATTGCCCCAATAATAGAAATTCACCAAGATAAACTTTTCCACATTCGGGACAAAACAATACCTCAAAGGTGGACATAGAGAAAAAGACACGTTGTGCATCCTTTATAATGAACCACATGTATTTACATACTTACACTGTGGGAAATGAACATTGCTGCTTCCATTTATCTTAAAGTGACGGCTTTGTCATTCAGGCTTGGTCGTCTGACCTTAATGTTTTTTTTGGCTTAACAAAGAGAGACAGAAAGGGATATTAAATGATGAGTGAACAAGACAAAGTTTTTTTATCACAGGCTGCATCACTGATGGATTTTAAAAATGATTTTGCCATTTGAGCCTTAATTAATGACCACTGTGAGCAAGAGGGTCATTTACCCACACTTCTGATAATGAATCTACTAATATATTTCAGCATTAATTGGATCATTAATCGATATTGAGAGGGCATTCTGCTGCTTGATTTATAATATTCCAAAGTGCACAGCCCCTGAATGACATCCTGGAACTTTGCGGGCGTTGAATTCCTATTAGCTCACGTGCTGTATTTGAAACATTTCCATAGTTAAAGTTGAAGTGTGCAGTCTATTATTTTATCGACTTATCATACGATATATGGACACACAAAGGAGACGAATGCCGAGCGTTTTGTGTATCTGCTGCATGTCGTCTTCACTATCGGCACCTGGAATATTTGAAAAAAAGTAGAAAAATACCTCCTATTTTGGCTTCTGTTTGGGCGACAGCCGATTGCTGTGCACTGATAAGTCATTTTCCCCACACCTGTGCCTCGTATTCTGACCACTTGCTGTGAACTTGACCGTGACAGGATGGGAAGGAGAGGCACAGCAGATGGGTGTGTCTGAAATAAAATGAGCAGAGCTGCTTTCAAGTCAAGGATGTTCTGGTTGCGTCGGCCACTCTAAAGGTGCGTGGTGCAAAATAATGTTCATGTTTGGTGACTCACTAATGTTTTTTTATTTGTATTTATATGTTGGCCAGATTGACATAACTTTGCATGAATCCCTCAAACAAGAACATTGCATTTGCTGACAGAGTTTCCTTCCTTTACAATCATCTGCTTTGTGTGACTTATTTCATGTGCTTTTTTTTTCTTCTTCAGAGAAAAGCTATTTTTTCCTAGAACATTTTCTGTAACCATACAATTTCAGAGAACTTTTTGCCTTTTGAAGGAAATAAAAAGAGTTGACTGATTGCCAGTTATTTCCAAACCTATTATAATGTATAATCAAACCCTGTTTCCAACTGGGCTGCAGGTTCACTTAACAACTCCAGCCACAAAATAACTCCCAAATCAGCTGGCATGCTTTGTGTGTTCACTCTGTGCTTCTGGCTGGGCTTCATCCAAGACCTTTGGATGATTTATGTATTCAGCCATTTATTATTTAGATATATATGGAACCCGAACACTGTTCAATGTTCTCAAAGTCTTAAAAATGTCACACTTTCTTGGTACACATATTTTTCATACATCATGCAAATCTGACCTCTGATAAAACATGTTTTTCTAACTTGAATTGAGGTCTTGTATTTATTTAAATAAAGCTGGCATTAAGGGTTTTTTTGACTTGAAGAAACTTGCAGACACTCTGAAATTGGTACTGCTGAAGCCACACAAATGCAAATTAGCAGATGACGTCCCCCTCGCCCTCAGGACAGGAGCAACATTTTTAAATCGAGGGGGAAAAAATTCTGCCAGTTGGCATTCGGTAGAGAATCTCACACCCCTGCTTTTTAAAAAAAGGGCATAATATTCGAACAATGCCCTATTCTGTTTTGCTTATCCCGAGCTCAGCGGCTTAAGAGGCAGATACCCAACAGATGTGTTCCCTTGAATATGCTGCTGCACGGCTGCTGCCTTTTCATTTGAATTTGCCTCCTGTCAAACTCCTTCTCTTCGCTTACAAAGCCCTCCAGAACCAATGACCCTCATAAGACACCGACCTTCTCCACTGCTACGCTCCTTCTCCCACCCTGTATGCCTCTGACACCTACCTCTTGTCAGCCATCCAGGATCAAGCACCGGACCTGTGCTGACCTTTTTGCACAGCTGCCCCCTCACTCTGCACCGCACTCCCCCGACACATGCCATCTTGCTCTGCCTCCTTAAACTCACCTTTTCAAAACTGCTTTTCCTGTATGATTTTATCTCCAGTAATGGAGAGAAACTGGAATTCAGAATGTGTGTTGTTTTATGTTTTTGTTTAATAGGAAAATAGGTTTAGGAATATTTCCTTGAGAGCAGCACAGTTTCAAAATGTAGATGCATTTATTTAGAGTGCCTGTTTATGAGAATTAATCTTGTGTAGGTTTGCAATCTACTGAGAACACTTTTCTAGTTTTAGGATGTTTTTTTTTACAACATAGTATATGAAGTGTGACATTTCCATTTCCAACATAGCCAAGCTCATTTTCAACCTGAGCAGAGGTCTAAGCAGCCATACCTGAAAACATCGGTGTGGGTGAGAAGGACCTTTACAAAGTGTAAAGTCAGGACATCTCGACTCTGTTAGTTTGATATAAAAGATGTTTTCAGACTTCGGAGGTAGGTTTGTGGTTGGTCTGATCAGACAGGTACAAATTTAAATGTCTCTTCAAAGTAAGGATGGTAAAAGTCTTGTCAACTTACCCAGTCACAATTGTAAATTGCTATAACTAATATGAAACGTGGCCCAAAGTATCAAAATAAAACTGTGAAAAATATCCTTGAAATAAATATTTATCCCAAGCAAAACATTAAGATGACAACTAGCATGCTACCGATTGAATATATTCAGCTTATCATAATAAGTTATTAAATGAATAGTCTCAAACACAAAATTATTCGGTGTGGTTTCATTTTTCTAACCCAAGGTTCAACTGAGTGGTTACAGTGTATTTCCATCAGCTTATTCCAAATCACACACTAATTCCACCAGTGAATAATAGAGTGAATTGAAATAATATCTTGTAACCAAAATTACTGAATTCAAAGTACAGTTTTGTAAGAGAAATGAAATTAACACCAACAATGGTGTGAAAATTAACGGCACTAGCTGCTGATTCTATTCCTCACAGACTTCAGGCTGCTCTGGAGGCAAAAATACCCTACCTGTTACTAGGCAGCTGTGCTAAATGAAGAGCGTGTTTTTGTCTGCTAATGGTGTGTAATGAGTCAGTCGGTGTGGGTAAGTGTAGGCTGATGTAGGCTCAGGTAGGATTGTGTTTGTGTGTGTGTGTGTGTGTGTCGGTGTGAGATAACATTTTGGGCTGGTGGAAGCTGCTGGAGGTTAGTTGGGGTTATGGGTTGGTGTGTGTTGGCGTGGAGGAGGCATAGCCTCAGAGTCACTGCCAAGACCTTCAAGGAACTTTCCCTGGCTCTGGATCCTCAGCTTTAATTGCTGGGAGTCTTTGTGAATACCAAGGGACGGCACTAACTCACTGCCTTTCTTCTAGTCGCTCATCCAGTCTCTCGCTCTCTACTTCTTTTCATGTCCCCTTTTTTTCCTTTCTTGCCCTATCAAAGAGTCCGGGTGTGTTTACATCCTTAACTTGGTGGGGGAGCAGCATTCTGAAGTCATTATGACGGGCGTATTGGAGGAGATTCGCATTTGCAGGCAGCCCTTTGTGTCGTTGGCGGAATTGTTCTTTTGCTTCATGAGCCAGCGGTCCACTCATTGAAGTCCTTAAAGTGGTATACTTCCTGTGAGTTGTTTCTTCTCTCGGCTAAGACACAAGCTCGTATGATTCAGTGCATTGAACTTGACGCTTGCAATTTCTTGTATGTGCTCACTGAGTTTAAAATCGCTGAGTCACGTGTGCATAGTTTGTATGGTTTTTGGGTTACAGCTATTTAAGAAACAAAGTATTCTTATTCTATATTATAAATATTTTTATTCAGCCCCAATGCTCCCATCAGCATCGTCAAAGACCCTTTTTTTAGGCTCCGTAGTAATCAACAGTGAATAATTGCATCTTTGGCCAGGATGGTGGTGGGAGGTTTGTGGTGGTGGTGGAGTGCTTTGACCTCTCGGTTATGATAAGGGATGCTCCGATCAATCGGCCGCCAATCGTTATCGGCCGATATGGACCTACAGGTTGATCGGTGATCGGTCAAAGTGCCGATCAGAGAGATGATCGCATTTTTCTATATATATTTTTACCCGAGACTGTTTTTCTGTGCCTGACTCAGGGTGGGAAGTTCACGATGGCCACAACGCCTGTCAAAGTCCCAGTTTAAACAGTGCTAGTGACGCGTGGTGAGCTTTAATGGAATTACAGCCACCCTCGTGCGCTCTGTAGGCTCGTCCCGTGTCTGTGGATCAGAGCGATTGCTCTGCTGTGATTGTTCCAAAATACAATCTGCGCAACTTCTCGAGCCGCGCAGGTGAAGTATCAACATCACATGCAAGAAGAACGTCAACCATTCGTCAGCTTAATTACAGCCGCCCGAGTGGAGCTGAGTGAGCGGGCAGTGAAAGCACACAGCGGCATTTGTATTATAAAAGTGCCGGTCCGGTTCCCGTCCAGTCCGCTCCGGCGTCTGCACATGTTTGTAGTCAACACGAGCGGAGCTGAACGAGCAAGTGGCCACGGGTAGGCAGCGGATTTTGCAGTGAGCGCCATTGTTATTATAAAAGTACCGGTCCGGTTCCACCCCGGTCCCGCTCACACCATGAGTCTGAAGCCCAAGCCCGACCCAGAATCCCGCCGTGTCCTAGACAGTCACCAACAGTATGTTCAGTCATAAAACGGCTCTATTATTATTATTATTCTCCCATCCATTCTGTGATCGGTATCGGCCGATTTATGATTCCTGTGATCGGTGATCGGATCGGCCCCTGAAAATGCTGATTGTCATTAGAACAATTCCTCTGTCACACACTCGCAGGCCTCCCCCACACAACGATGTGTCACGATGAGTCCAAGAGTGCTGTTTTTAGGCCTCGTGTGGACAACGCACACCTCTGTCTGCACTCAGCATCTCCTCTCCTCATCCCTCGGTGTGTTTGGTTGTAGATGTATCTCAAAATCACATTTTCAGGCCAAATTATGCGCCACCTCTTCAACAGTTACTCAACGCACCTTTCTCCAAAACTCCAAATGGTTGTTTCTACATCTCTCTGAGAGTTGTTTCATGTTTTCACTTTGGTTACTTTGCCTTCCGATCTTTATGCTATGCTAACCACGACGCTGACTCTGTTCTTAATGCGTAGACGTAAGATTAACATCTCACTCTTGGGAAGAAAGCAAATAAATTAACTATTCCTTTGATAAACGATGCGTATAAATGGTATGAACTGTTGGTATGTGGAGGTTTGAATGGAAGCAGCTTGGACCTGAAATATGGGAGCATGCTTACTACAGTAGTGGAGAAACAGCTATTCTTTAACAAGAATGTTATCACCTCTGCATTGTGTGTGTGTGTGTGTGTGTGTGTGTGTGTGTGTGTGTGTGTGTGTGTGTGAGATGCCACTGGTTTGTGCAGAGCACTGCAGTCTTGTCTTGCCAACTGTTCTGAAGTTGGCACCTGGCCAACTGTGACAGGACTTTCTGGGGCGTCAAGTTGAACACCGCACAAGCACACAGAGACACACACACACACACACACTCTCACACACACACAGACACACACACACACACACATTCAGACACATGAGGTGATGGAAATGCCATAAATCTGTCAGTGAGGCTGAAATGAGCTTAGTGCCACCAGGGGGGTGTGTGCTCTTCAGCGACGTGTGCACTATAAAATCCCATGGACTATAAAAGCCGATCTGTCGCGTGGAACAGAGTGTGTGCATCTCCGTCTGCACATACAACAAGTTCTGGAGACATCCCTCACACACACAGACACACACACACACACACACACACACACACACACACACACACACACACGCGCGCACACACCATCTGACTTTCGGTCTTTGTTTTGCAGTTTCCTTTTGCTGTCTTATCTTTCCTATTTAGCTGTCTGTTTCTATCAGTCCCTCTACTGCGTTTCAATCCAAGTGTTATTATGTAATTCATGATATATCAAATCGTTATAGCTGATAGGAAACAGCAATGTTTGTTTGCCTTGTTCAGTCAGAAAATGTTTTTTGCTGGTGAAGAATGACGATTACAGCAGCCTTGTCAAACATGTTGACTAAGTAAAGATGTAGCTTTACAATGAAAGTACAACCCACCCTGAATAAGGACGTTTTCAGCAATCAAAATTTAAAAAATGAACATTCATGAACTGAAAAACATACCCTGCTTTATGGTCTGTTTGACTCTAAATGCCCCATAATTTACTAGATGAACATTCTGTATTGAAGAATACTTGAAACTAGAGATTGAGACCATAAACTCAATTTTACAATGTTTACTGAGATAATAAATCAGGAGACAAAGAAGTAGGGTAATTTTCTCTTTGACTTCCATGCAATCAGGGAGGAATCGCCCCCTAATGGCCAGCAGAGAGAATGCAAGTGTAAGGCACGTCAGAGTTGGGTTCACTCTTCAGACCCGGAGGTTGCCGCCTGCATGGCACCCGTGCATGCGCCCTGCTGAGGTGGCACGGCCATTAGTTGCTCCATATTGTTTGGTGTGTTTAGTCATTTCATGCTAGCAGATGGAAGCTAATTCACATTCCCCCTCCAGCGTGTAGGGATTTGGATCTGTTTGTCCGTCCATCTGTCACACGTCACTTTTCACACGTGACTCTGGATGTTGACTAAATTTGAGCCCAGGGCATGTCATTATTACTCAACAATCGTTGTTAGGTAACATGCTGCTATGCAGCCTTAATGTGATGCAAAGTCAGTGTGTGGCAGGGTTTGTTGTTTTTTTAAGAATATAAGTGAAAGAAAGACATTTTGGAGACAATATATGTCTGAAGGAACTTTAAACATCATAGGCTGGGATGAAATATTGCTTTGACACTGAGGTGAGATGGAGGGATATAAATATACAAAAGGAATTACATAGAGAGGACAGTAGATTAAATGGGTAAAAGAACCATGTTGATGTATACTAAAGGTCATGGTATACAGGTAGGCTGAATAGATTTAAAGTAAGAGGAGGGCTATGAACGTGCATTGACAGTAGAAACATAAACGGAAAGGAGGGGGATATGTCAGCAGCAGTGAAGCTGCAGAGCAGGGAAGTGGCAGTCTTCCTGTCTCACACTGGGAGTGACGTGAACAGATCATAAGTCCTGCAGTCTGCTCACCTGGCAGTCACCTCCCTTTATCTGTCTGTTTCTCTACCTGCATCCAAAACTCTCCATCCAGTCCAGCTGTCCCTCTCCGTCTCTGTTTACCCGGCTTCCTCCCTCTTAGCTGCCGGCCCTCCTTCTGCTGCTCTGCCCATTGAAGGCCTAAACTCTCAAGCATGTTATTTTCTGGTCACTGACATTGAACATAGACATTTTGTCTTTTACATCTGGTGGAAATCTGCATTTTAGCCGACGAGCTTCAGTCATCTTGAGCTTGGCCTTGCAGCGCAGTGCAGCAATAGTTTTCTGCCACATGTGAATCGTTGATTAACCCTGCTGATTAACTGGCAAGGTTGTGGTGTGTAAATCAGACTGAAGAACCCTTCAGATCAGTCTAGGGTGTAAAAATGTTCCAAGAATTTATATTAAGCTGATATTAAACCACTATACAAATCTTTCCACTAGGTGTTGCACATAACCACTCGATTAAAACTCGTCTTTTCACTAAAATAAAAGAAATCTTCTTGCCCAAAGTCGAACATCTCTGAACAGAGAAGAGAAGAAGATCGCTCATAATTCAAACAAAAGATGTGATCAATTGTTATCACCTGATGATTACAAACCCAACATCAAAGGATAGCCAGCTTTAGATTTCTGTTTGGGTTTCAAACGTTTTTTTGCCCTGTTTCTTCACTCTTGTTTCTGCTCACCCCTCTCAGCTCCAGTCCAGAATCCGTGATTACTCTTGGACCAGACCAGGGCTGCAGCTATTGATTAGTTCAGTCATCGAGCAATCTACCAATTATCCCCTTGATTAATCAAGTAATCAGAGAAGCAACACTTGCTTTGTTATTTAAGAGCAACAGTAAATGTACAAAGAAGACACGCTACAAACTTAGTTTTGACAATTTAGTGCATTAAAGTGCCATATTACGTTCTGGGTAGAAAGCAACATTTTCCCGAAATGCAAAGAAATGAATGGAATAAATATTAAATACACATTACTTTAAAATACAGTTACACGTCTTATGGCTACTCCATCAAGTGGTGATAACGTTAATGATTGTGTGATCAAACTGTGATGATGTGTTTGAAATCTAAATTGATATCGATCAATTAATATTCAGGGATATTGCTCCCTGTGCACTCTCACTGCATCTCTCTCCTCTCTGCTGCAGTCTGGACCTGCCCTCATCATCCAAACTGATCAATCAATTATATTTATACAGCTCCAAATCACAAATTTTCCTCAGAGGGCTTTACAATCCCTATCCTCTGTCTCGAGACCCAACATCGACTAAGAATAAATCAGTTTTAGTAACGGAGTAACTCAAGGAACTGTTTGAGACCAGAGTCTGTTAAGGTTTCCTGGCAATACAGGAAACAAAACCCTCCGTTGTCTCCTCTGTGGTGGCATGTTCTAACCAACAAAACAGCCCACGCCTGATAAGGTCAGTTTGGTGCGGACCAGACCGTACCATCCCATGCCGTTCTCAGCCACGCCAGCTTGTGCGTGTACATGCTGCAGCAGCATATGGCGGGAACATGCTGTCAGGGGAGCTCGTCTCCTGGCCTGTCCTCTCCAGCCCTGGGACAGATGGCGGCTCACTGGGCCCCCGAAGAGCAACTGTGCTGCTCAAGATACTCCGTCCTCTTACCGTGGCTCCTCCTGTCTGCCCGGTGGCCTCTTTTCCCCCGGAGCGCCTCCTCACATGCCAAGACTCCTCTGTGTGCCGACGGGTCCTGATTTAATTGGCTTACCAATCCGAGCCGAATGGAAACGGAAACGATGAACAAAATGAACCCTGTTATCACAGTTTTATCGCTCACCTGCGGCTGCGGACATTCCGCTGATGATACGAGGACTCAGGAATGAGGAAAGAATTACGCTAACAATCAACACTTCAACAGTAACTGTGTTGTACTGCACTGTAGGGTTCAGTTCATCAACCCGTTGCTTTAATTTGGTAAATCATGAAGTGTATTGTCTGTTATCCGTCGTAAAAGTATTGTTAATCATGATGTTAATTTCAGCCCTTCTGGCTGTTAAACGGGTATAATATCCCATCACAGTAAACATGTTATTTCTGAGCCTCTGTGTTTTTGTTTACAGTCCCAGGTTTTCATGGTAATGGGCCAATGAACCTACTGCTGTGATCACACCCTCAGTATATTCAGAGTCTGTGTTGCTCATATATTTAAATCTGCCTCCTCGGTCACTGTGTGTTAAAGCTGTGCAGTTAGACACATTTCTGAGAAACACTGTTCAACTCCGTAGTTGTTTCTTTCTAAGAACCACAATTGAAAGCAACATCCTGAAAAATAATTTCAACAATTCTATGTTATCCCTTTTTTTTGGTATTATCATCTTTTGTGGCCCAAACACCCAATCCTCATTTTTACTGAGCAGAGCTTGAACTCAACACAATGCAAGTCAACCTCCGTTAACATTAGTTGTTCAGCTTTGTGCTGTCAGGAGACACACTGCGAGCAGCATTTATGGGAATGGATTTCTAGATAATTCATAATAATAAATATTCATTATGGTTGTATTCACACTGAGCTGAGATGAAACATGCTATTATGTTCTGTCACTGCAGCGATGCAGAATTGTTGAGGTCTGCATCTTAGAATCAAGACATTCCCACGTCTAAGGGGCCAGCCTTGTATCTTATGCATAATATCTAATTAACTAATTAACTACACTGTTCCCTTTTTTGTCTTATTTGTGCAAGTTTAGCAACCGCAAAAGCTGCACAATCCTTTTGTGAATTTGCCTAATTGCCTGTGTCTGACAGGCTTATGGATTTTTAATAAATTTCACACTAATATTGAGTGTTTGCTAAGCCTTGCCTCCCTTAGTTACTGTTGCCATGCCTGTCAAACTTTCCATTCTCACGCAGCACAAATGCAGTCTGAAAGCAGTGATGGATTTACTGCTTAACATTCTTAGTAATGTTTGAAACAATGGCTCCCTGGTTTCAGACCGAGACAGGTAAAAAGAAAAAAAAGCAGACACTCATTTCGAGTGGTTTTGCAGTTTCATCTCTGACTGTCATTGATCGTGCGGTATAATCTTTTACCGCCTATGAAAAAATTTCAATATTTACACATTTACTGTATCCATAGCTACACTTCTAAACCCGAGTCCAAACAGATTGATTTAAGGATCCAGCCTTATTGAAGCAAAGTCTCATTGTGTCTTATGGAGGCACAAGGAAAGCACGCCCCAATACCAGTTTTGGTCTTGACAGCAGAAATCCAGTCTTTTCAGCCGTGGCTCCGTGGTGCAGCGTACAGATGAGCTCAGGTTCAAGGACTCCTCCACCGAGTGAATTCTCGGCACTGTCAAATCACTGCTGGCCTCTCAAAGACTTTGTCTTTGCACTCGACAGAGGAATAAAATCAGTCTCAGGGTTCGACGCGGACTCTCTCAAATGCAAACACATTTTACGAACATGCCGGCCACACCCACACACCCACACAGACACACACACACAGACGCATACACATACTACACTTTTGCATCCATTGGACTTACTCCCTTACATAGCTTTAGAGTGTTTCTTCGCTGTGCAGCAGAACTTCTGCCATCACCTCCTGCCCTCTATAAGAAATGCAATGTTTTCTCTCCAATGTTTTCCCTTCTTCCCTCTTTCTCTCTTGCAGCTTCATGACTCCATCCTCACATTTCCTCTCTCTCGTCGGCATGCGGTAAAAGAGTGTATCGGCACCTCTGTGTGTTTCAGTGCAGTCAGAATGAAGAGGGACATTCCTGAAGCTTCTTCTTTTTTTTTTCCTGAGAATATTCCTGAATGTAAGTGGAATCCCAATGCGTTTATTTGGCGTAGTGAATTGAAATTCAGATTGAGTCCGGTCAACTCTGTTGGCCGTCGAGACAGACACACACACACACACAGGGCTCCCTGCTCATTACCCTATCTCCATTGCTACCCATCAGTAGCGCCACCTCTAGCAGCATACATACATCACTGGCATACAGCACACTCTGTCATGTGTGAAATGGGCTGTGGTTGATCCCTGCCCTGGGTGAGGAGAGGGGAGACGAGTGTTTCAGCAGGCGAGATGAGAGCGGCTCTCCGAAGACGAAGGGGAGGAGGAGAGCAAAAATATACAGGAGTTGCAGAAGGGACATGAGGGTAAAAAAAAAAAAAAAAGGAGAGGGAATGGACGGACGTGGAAAGAGATGACAGAATAACGGGGAATAAGAAACGAGCGATCCAATGGGGAGTTTTCCAGCAGAATAAATGTGAAGAGGAATGAGGCAGGGCAGTGGTGGAGAGATGAAATGAAAGTAATGTGGGAGGAAGAGGAGAAGGAGAGGGGAGAGGACGGTGATGGGCCACAGGAGGGAGCAGAAGAGAGGAGTTCAACAACAACCTAAAATTAAAGGGATGGAGATTCCTGCCCACACCACTGAAATAGAGCAGAAATGATTGGTCGACTAATCCATCGACATAAACTTATTCACAACTATTAAAGTATGAATAAATACAGTTATTTATCAAGCAAATCTGAGGATTTGCTGGATTAATATGTTTTATATCATTGTGAAATTAGATATTTGGGTTCAGTACTGTTGGTCATTATCTCTGACAGGATGTTATATATTTAGTGTGTGTGTGTGTGTTGTGCTCATTTCTGTCTGTCCACGTCTAATCTCCCATACTACTGGACCCACATAATATTTTACTGTGCGAACGACCTTCACACATGTTGAAAACGTCTTTAAAAAATCAAATCAACACTCATATGGTTTTGTCAACTGATCAGCAAGTTGATTTAATCGACAGATCAAAAACTTTAAAGATGACTAATTTGACTCAAGAAATCTTGTTGGACTGAGACCAAAACGAGCGATTAATCTACTGAAAGGGGGCGGCCCAAAAAACAACCAAGCCAAGGGATTTGAAATGGGACAGCACCTTCCTATACGGTTGCTGATTGCAACAAACTCAGAGTGCTGGTAGTTGCAGTCGAAGAGCGCCAGTCAAACCTACGACACACATTTGTTTCTTGTATTAATTTGAGGAAGGTTACAGTCTCCTCCAAGCCTTGGAAGTGGTCCAGCTATGAGTCACCCAAATTTGTATATGGATAAAAAAAAAAAAGGAAACTTTTACATCTGGAACCAGGTGCACCAAAATAGCTCCTCCCACCTTCCAACTTGGTGCCAAAGCCTGAAAAATGAAAATGAATTGGAAATTCAGGCTGCATGAAAAGAGGCAGGCATAAATATCAGGGCGTAGGAACGGAGGAGAAGAGGCTAGATGAGATGGGAGGAGAGAGAAGAGTTTGGACAGGAACAGGGAAGAGGACAAAGACAGCATAGCAAGGAGGAGGGGGAAATCTATAAGTAGAAAAGATGAAAGTAGATCTAAAGAGGAAAGGAGGAGTGCAGGACAAATGTGGGGAAGGGAGGAGAGACTCGGTGGGAGATGTCGAGGCGATGTGAGGAGTTGGAGATGGGATAGGAAACCAAAGGATATGAATATGAAGGAGTGAAGGACAGACTTTAAGAGGGTACGAGAGGAGGAGAGAGTCCGACGGAGAGGACAGACTCCTAGAGTGGAGGGATGGATGTTGAGGAGAGGAATGAGAGAACGAGCATTGAGAGACCAGCAGAGAGAGATAGAGAGAGAGAGAGAGAGAGAGAGAGAGAGAGAGAGAGAGTGTGGCACTGCGCCACTCTGCAGCAACACCACTGACTGACAGCCCTGGGCTGACTACTGACTGTCTGTCCGTCTGGAATGACCATCTGTCTGTACTGATCTCTGTCTGTCTGTCTGTACTGGCTGGCTGTCTGTCAGTACTGACTCCTAACTGTCTGTCTGTCTCTACCAGCCAAATGTCTGTACTGACTGTCTGTCTGTCTGTCTGTCTGTCTGGAATGACCATCTGTCTGTACTGACCTCTGTCTGTACTGGCTGGCTGTCTGTCTGTCTGGAATGACCATCTGTCTGTACTGACCTCTGTCTGTACTGGCTGGCTGTCTGTCAGTACTGACTACTAACTGTCTGTCTGTCTCTACCAGCCAACTGTCTGTACTGTCTGTAGTACTGACCATCTGTCTGTACTGACAAATGTCTCTGTACTGTCTGGCTGTCTTTCTGTACTGACTGTCTGTGTGTCTGTACTGAAGGTCTGTGTCTGCCTGCCTGACTGTACTGACTGTCTGTCTGTCTCTCTGTCTGTACTGTCTACTGACTGATGACTGTATGTCTCTACTGACTGTCTATCTGTCTTTACTGACTGACTTTCTATACTGTCTGTCTTACTGTCTCTACTGATTGATTGACTGACTGTCTGTATTTCTGTACTGACTGAAGGTCTGTCTGTCTTCCTGTACCAATTGATTGACTGACTTGATTGACTGACTGACTGCAGTGTCTCCACAGCTTTGCCTTTCTCTCCACCTCCCTCCCTCTGTCTCTCCACCTCCGTCTCTTTACCTCTCTACCTCGTCTCTCCACCTCCCTCCCTGAGTCTCTCCACCTCCGTCCCTCTGTCTCTCCATCTCCCTCACTGTGTCTGTCTGCTTCCCTCCCTCTGTCTCTCCACCTCCCCCCTCTGTCTCTCCACCTCCGTCCCTGTGTCTCTCCACCTCCCTCCCTTTACCTCTCTACCTCGTCTCTCCACCTCCCTCCCTGTCTCGCCACCTCAGCCCCCGCGTCTCGCCACCTCCCTCCCTGAGTCTCTCCACCTCCGTCCCTCTGTCTCTCCATCTCCCTCCCTATACCTCTCGCCACCTCCCCTCCCTGTCTGTCAGCCTCCCTCCCTGTCTGTCTGCCTCCCTCCCTGAGTCTCTCCACCTCTCTCCCTCTGTCTCGCCACCTCAGTCCCCGCGTCTCGCCACCTCCCTCCCTGTGTCTCTACACTTCCCTCCCTGAGTCTCTCCACCTCCCTCCCTGTGTCTGTCTGCCTCCCTCCCTGTGTCTCTCCACCTCTCTCCCTCTGTCTCGCCACCTCAGTCCCCGCGTCTCACCACCTCCCTCCCTGTGTCTCTACACCTCCCTCCCTGTGTCTCTCCACCTCCGTCCCTCTATCTCTCCACCTCCCTCCCTGTGTCTGTCTGCCTCCCTCCCTATACCTCTCTACCTTATCTCGCCACCTCCCTCCCTCTGTCTCTCCACCTCCCTCCCTGAGTCTCTCCACCTCCCTCCCTGTGTCTGTCTGCCTCCCTCCCTGTACCTCTGTCTCTCCATCTCCCTCCCTATACCTCTCTACCTTATCTCGCCACCTCCCTCCCTGTGTCTGTTTGCCTCCCTCCCTGTGTCTCTCCACCTCCCTCCCTGTGTCGATCTCTCAGCAATGCAGCATTAAGTTAGTCTGGATGAGAGAGAATACTTATGATTTGACTTTAAAAAAACAAGCTGTTGAAGCTGTGATGCAGTTTTTTATAGGCCATGTGGTAGTAAATAATATCTCCCTGCTGAATGTCTCAGCATATGAATTTAAAAAAAGGATCTGCGGTTGCCCAAATTCAAGTAGGAGACTTCCGGCATTGTGCTTTCTCAGCGTATCTTCTTGAATATTACATGGGCTCGTTGTAACATAAAATCCTTCCATGGTCTTTTCTCGTCTAACCTTGGCTCTGTGTCCTTCCATTTTCCTTTTTTTCTTCCAGCCGTCTGTAAACTTTGTTTGTGGACGAGCGTGATACAAATAAAGTTATCATTATCACCTCCAACGCTCAAATCGCCCCTGACGAGATTAAAACACATTTCATCGCTGTCGAAAGCAGCGTGGTGCTTAGAGCGACGGATAGCCCATAAAGCACATAAACACTCGTCTCCTGGCCCCCCTTTGCTCGTGCATTATTATCCTCCCGAGTGAAGGGAAAGATAAATGACATTGAGATACAACAGCGGACTTATACGCTGATAAAGAGGCCGTAATATGTGTGACCAAGTGTCCTTCTTCCTCCACTGGGTCATACATGATTATCTTCAGAGGGAAGGGACCTTTAGATAACTCTCAGATGGGATCGTCACAGCAAACCGGGCTCCACAAAGTAGTAACATTTGTTGGCTCTGCTGCTGCAATGCAGCACTGTGTTGTCCTCTCGGCTCCTCTGTTCTCTCCCTCCCTCACGCTGTCTCTCACCCTTATCTCCCTACTATAACACACTACTACTGCTTCACTTTCCTGGCTGGAGGGGAGTAAGAAATGACACGAACATTAACCACATCCAGGACCTGGTGTGCTGTTTCATGTAAATAGGCGTGTAGTGTGTGTTTGTGTGTGTGGGGCAGCTATAAGCTGACTTTTGTCTGGGAGCAAATGTACTTTTCTCCTCATCTTTCTGGCATATTTATCATGCCGTCTGTTATTTATGTTAAATCAATGGACTCCCTTCTCCTACACAACTTTTCTTTTTTTCCCCCTCTCTTTTTTTTTATTTGGGAGTTTATCAACTACACTATGGTTCAGCCATGAAAGCAATCAGAGAGACAAGTACGTTATGATGCCATGGTTACACGGCTCTTCAGCCAGGGTGAAGCTGTCATATCAACATCTACTGAATGTCAAAAATGTATCGCTGACTGGTGAATATCTGCCTCTCTACATCGCTCACTGTCTGACTGTCAGGCCGACTGTGTTTGGCTGCTTGTCTGTCTCATTGTCCATCAGCGTGTTTCAGATGAATTTCACGGAGCTGTTCAATGATGACGATTTGTAAAAAAGTAACATTTAAAAAGGTTGTTTTCTGAATGGAGTGTGGATCGATATCGGATAACGTCATCGAGACATAAATACAGCAGCGACCTTGTTGTTTGTACCGCAGACAGTCTCTGGTTTATTCAGTGTTATTCAGTGTTTGGTTCGGTGTAATAATGAGGTTCTATCGTAGACTCTGGGAGACCACAGACTGTTTTTTTCCACGTCTTGTGGTTCCCACTTACGATGGCATGTTGGCGCGGTCGGCTTTGGTCAGGTGCAGCAGGCAGTCTATGTATATTTGCATTACAATTTTTGTTCACTCTATATATTCAAGACTTAAAACAAACTGAACACAAAAAGAGGGTGACTTATTAAGCTTAAGCATTTATTGCATAAAAATAATAACCTTGCAGATGCTCCTGCAAAGGATTATTGATTTCCGAATGGGTATTTGGTAGGGATGCACTAATACCATTTTTTTTTTCAGGCAAGTAGAAATACTTTCATTTCAGGAGTCGCTGATAATTGGTAGACCTTAATAACAACATTAGAGTTCTAACAATAACTTAACTCAACTCATAAAACTTTTTTCATTTTCAACAGATGATCCTCACTTTCTGACTGCAACAAATTAAAAATACAACATGTCTATGTTTTCCTGAAACAAGCTAAAAAAAGTTTGACTTTCTGGCATTAAATTACCCAAATCTTGCAGCAACTTTCCACATCTATGAACCCATAGAGCAAGAGCATTAACCCCCTCCCAGCCCTCAGTCCAGCCTCGGCCTTAGACTCATTCACATAAACGGTAGAAGGAATACCTCTGGATTCAGCTATAATAAGATATTGAAGTGTTTGTACTGGAAACTTGAGTCACCTTAAAAAAATGCATCCTCTTGAGTAACAGATGTTTCCTTCGATAGGAAAAAGTCTCATAGCATCACGTGACCTCCCCAGAAATGGTAAAACAATGAAGGTGTCACTCATCAACTCTCGATAAAGAAATAAATAAATGTTTCCTGGAGAAGTTTGCTGAAATGTTCAGTGTAATCGTGTTCAGGATGACCCTGACAATGACCATGTAAAACCTGAAGTCATTTTACCCTCACTCCAAACTAAATTGGAAAGTCGACAGCCCATGTGCCACATTACTACCGAAGAAATCACCAATCAAAACGTTGCAGCGGTCGATGTTGAATGTCTTTCTGAAAGAGAAAAGAGGGCAAATACACCAAATGGTGCTGTTAAAAACATTTGGGTGACCAGTGCATGTACACAGAAAAAAATGCCTCTAATATGGAATACACATTTGCAATATTTCCTTAGACTTAGACAGTCGAGTCAAACTTGAGTCCTGTGACTCGAGTGCACACCTTTGCACAAAACACACACTCGTGTTCAATATCTTGGCTGCAGCCGTAGGTCACACTGGCTGTGGGAGTTCACGTTCTACCATTCTCTCTGTCCATTCCCACCCACCTATATCTGCTCATCTCTGCCACTGTCTCGCTGCCTTTTTTATTCTCATTATCCCGCTCTGTCTCCGTCCCCCTATTGCTCACTCTGTCACTTTCCCTCTGCCTTCCTCTGTCATTATTCTGCCCACATGTCTAGACTGAAGAGAAAACTTTTTTCTTCTTTCGTGCATGATATCTGTGTGTGGCAGTGTGCGTCTGACATTTAATCTGTGTGCTTTGCTAAGTGCTTAAAGTCCGTTCCTCCTTTCAGTGGAAAAGAGCGTTGTGATTCGGTCTCTATGGAGCTGAGAAACCTGGCGAATGTTAAGACTCTCGCTATATGAAGGATTCTCATCATCTATTGCAGCTAAATGACCATCAGGGCCGTTTCTATTACACCACGAGAGGTAAATCAAGGCCCGTCACTTAGCTATAGCTGTACATGATCAAACTACATGATGGCTTACAGCACTTAAAGAACCATTCTCGTGAACTATCTGTCATTTATAGCGATGGCTCTCCTTCTTCAGGAATTAACAAAGTGAAAGGAAATGATGGCTAAGCACGAGTTGTCATGACAAATACAGATGGAATAGAACATTGTGTCGTCTGCTGCGACGTTGGATGATTTACACGACTGGGCAGGTTTTTTGCAGCAAGCCAATCAGAAACGAGTATTGTCCGCGCGGTCTGAAAGGCTTTGATCGAGCCCCGACTGACATGCAGTCCTTCTCCAGGTGGTGAAGCACGAATGAAATCAGCGTGCTGTTCCATCATAATTCAGTGTGCGTCCTGCTGAGCTGTCGGGTTAGTGTGGACTCGGGAAGCCAAGTGGAAGGGCCACTGTTTTCTTTGATCGCTCGCCCTCCAATTGACTTTTTGAGATGGCAGCCAAACTCAGAAAATGCAACATCACCAGTTTAGGTCTCCCCTCCTCTCCCTCTTCCCCTCTCATTTCCTGTTAATTTAGCTACTTTCATAAATAAATGCAATATATCTCCAGAACATACTCCATAAATGAACACTGAACAACACAGCCACGTTTAATTCGGTAGGAGGAGAGCTCGTATACGCTAACAGCTAACATATGCTCATTCAGTAAAATGAGTGTTTGATAATGTTATCATGATGTGTTAAATGTTGCAGATACAGAATCCATGAAGGGCACAGCATACAAAGCAAAATATTAATTTAAGAGATCCGGACCCAAACCCCAGCTGTAGCTCTACATTCAGCCAGTCTACGATGGCTCTTCCTATTGTAAGATCCCTCTCCAACAAGACATTCATTTTAAATGACTTTTATCTCTTCAATGGTATATTGTCAACTGAATTGTGGCTACAACCTGGAGACTCTGTTAGTCGGCTTGTGGTTGTGGAGGTGACCTTGTTATTGCCTATAGAAAGCATTTCAAATGTAAGTGTTACATGTAATGACCTTTCTCATGTTTAAACTTCTCCACGGTCATTTTTGCTTTAATTCGTCGGCTTTCTAAACCACTTGGCTCTGTTTTGATGGAGCTCCGTAAAATTCTACGTAGTCTCAATTTAACCGATAGAATTGTTCTTTGTGTTGATTTTGATATTCACATTGCCGAGTCTTCCGATGCCCTCACTGCTGATCATCAACCCACGTCTGATAAAACTCAGTCATGGCCACATATTAGACCTAGTCTTTAGTCTTTTCTGGGAATTTCATCTGCCGATCATGGACATGTTTGTATCTGATCAATTACAGTGAACTAGAGGCTGCTGGTGCTGTCCTGTTCACGCTCCATGTTGACTTTATGAGAACATGGAGCTTCTTTTATTAGATTAGTTTCCTCTGATTTCTTTTCACCGCTTATTTACCTTGGACGTTTTGTTCACCAACCAATTACTTTTTATTCGATTGTTTTAGATCTCATAGCTCCATGTATGAATAGGTCTAACTCAATGACTAGAATACAGCTCATCTTAAATAACAGTATTCATGGCTGTAAAAGGAAATGTAGATGGAAGAAATGTGTTGTCAAGGTCCATTTTATGACTATGTAAGAGTAATTACTGCTGTTCAATAAGATGGTGAAAGATGCAAGAGCTATTTCTCTGAATTTAATTGTGCCCATCAGCAACCAGATTTCCTTTTCAAACTGTGGACCGGTTAGTGAAAACAGCCTCTCTCGCTGTGCTTCCTCTGCAGGCTGTGATGGGATTGTGAAAAGTGTTTATCACACTTTGCTGGAAAGGTGGACTCAGCGAGAGTTGGTATTACTCCTGTTCCTACCTTCTTGGATGTTGATCATCTGCACCAGGAATCAATGAGCTACTTTCCCCCCCATTACTCTCCCTGAACTCCTAGAAACCACGTCTCATATGAGACTATCTAGCCCTCTTGACATAATCCCATTCAAGGGATTTAGTCTGCATGGGGCCCCCTTGTCTGCATGGGGCCCCCTTGTCTGGTTGTTTCCCAGATTACTTTAAAACTTCCTGTGTCCAACCAGTCCTAAAAAAAATAGATCCTTACATTTTAGATAATTACCCTCCAAGCTCCAGACTGCCTTTTATCTTGAAGAATCTTGAAAAATAAGAATATTATAGTAATTTGAAGTAGTAGAGATGCAGAGACTCATATACATGCTTGTGTCTCCTCTCACCTTGATTTAATCAAAAATCCTCGTAGCGACTACAGATGCTACAGAAGTCAGCTGCTCGGCTTTCAACCACAGCCAAGATGTACAAACGCATCACGCCGGTTTTGGATTTTATTGATTACTTCATGACTCTGGCTCCAGACTACATTTGAACCTTGGAACGCCTGTATTTGAGATCCTTGTGCAGTGGTCTAATGGCTATTTCAGAGTCCAGGATGAAAACTAAAGGGGGGGCCGAGCTTTCGGGATCAAAGCCCCGAGGCTCTTGGAACGACCTGTCCGAGGAAATAAGGCTGAGTCAGTATCTTCCTTTACGTCTCTTCTGAAAACATAGTTTTAACAAAAGACATATCCTGATTTTTATCTGAGCTGGCTGCTTATTTTATTAATTTATTATTTTAATCTTGCTGTTGAAGTATTTTATCCTTCGCCTTGAGATTTAATATTCTCTCTGCGAGGCACTTAGCATTTGTTTTGGTAAGTGCTCTATAAATAGTTTCTTCATATAAAATCAAGTTTATTATTGTTATTAAAAAGAAAAAGCAACGTATTTATACATTCGGAAAAGTAACTACCGTAGCATAAAAGTGCTAACGTACCCAGCCTTGTATACCAGCTGCTTTCACAAAACAACGACAAAACGATCCGTGTCGGCAATAGGCAGACATAATCTCTAAAAGTGTGTTCTGCTTTTTTTCTGCTGATCTGATCCGTGACTCAAAAACAAGAACAGATCCGTTCTCTGTTTTCTGTTCTGCTGCACCCTTAGCTGATAATAATATCAATACTGTGAAAAAGGCCAATATTTTTGATGAAGAAATGAGAGATGGTAAAAACAGAGCGAGACGGATAAATTGTTCGGGTTCCATATTTTCCATATATTTAACATTGGGTTTTTCAAAGACTGTTCTGACACAGGAGCAGCACCAGGTAGCTGTGTGAGCATGTTGACTGTAATAAATGCAGCTCGTACAAAGAAGCTGCACTGACCTGTGGGCTCTGATACATAACAATGTGAAACTGTTACTAGTGCTGCCGACGACTGAGCGTTTGTGTGTTTGCCAGAGAGTGTGAGGTTGTCCTGTTGAAGCTTTGCAGATGTGATAATATAGCAGTTGATTCATTGCTTTTACTCTCAGGAAGAGCATTTTGAATTAATGGATTGTTGTTGGTAATTACATATTCCTGCCCTTTGAAGGGAGGCCTGGATTTCCTCCAGCATCACAAAGCCCAAAGTGTGTGACCAGACGTGTACCTGTCTACATACGTCATCAGCTCAACAGGATAAAAGCCCAGCTGTAACACTGGGGACCTCTGGTATCTTTTCCACCAAAACATTCAAAACTGAGTGTAAACATGAAATATTAAAACCATCATCCCCAGAAAAACAGCCATATAAGCTCATTACGAACCTATTCAAGTCTGTTGTGAGGCGACCTCTAGTGGCCGAAGCAAATATGATGGGGACAAATGAGGAAGTCGGGTGACTCGGTGGAAAGAACAAACCAACACAGGAGACCACTGTTCTTGTCTCGTGTTAAACCAAAAGTCAGTATTATTGTATGTTACGTACCTAAATATGCTTTGTTCATAACCACATCCTGGGCTACGTCACTTTATGTAACATATTAGCTACGTCACACAATTACGTATGTACACGTACTTAGTGTAAGACAAACCACCTGTTTTGTTACCATACATGAGTAGCTCTGTTTCACAATAAATTAAATGAAATTACATAGTGCGACACTTTCACATCTTTAAATAGAGCTGTCATTTATGTTGTTCTCGGAGTCATTGGCAAATGCTGTTTTGCCTTTTTATTTTTTTATCAAAAAATTGTTTCTGAATAGAAAAACCCAGGGCAGCCTTCATGTTCAAATTGTTTGTTGCTCTAAAAGTCTTACTGTGTTGCAATAGTACTGCAAAATATCTTTTTTTCTGGTTTTACTGCAAAGTTGGCATTACAGTAGCAGGACATTTTCTGCATTGTCATAGCCAACACTATGACAAACATTGACATTCAGGGTTCAAAAGGAGCACTCGCCAGTCACCGAATGCTTGTAAATCATGAAGTAAATCCTCAGCTGCGTGGGCCTGTGACGTAGCCTCCTCCGTCACTACTGCTGTGGCCATAAAAATCCTGGATTGATTGTAATAAACCTGAGTGTCATATATACTATAACATTATGTTTTGGGTATTTTCCTAGTCTTCAAAACATGTTTTGAACGGCTTTCTAAACATTTTATATAATGGTATGTTGATGTGGTGCTCATCTTTCTAGCATGTGTTCAGTTATGTTGTTGTCCCATCAGTATAATGTTGTGGCTGCTTGTCCTTCCTTTCCTGCTGGTAGCCGGTTTCCTCTCAGTGACATTGCTGAGCTCCGTCCCTCCAGCTGCACAGACAGGACAGTGTGTCCATGCTGTGTGCTTCTCACTGTGGCCTACACACTCAGACAGGACACTGATGACAAACCTGACCTTCACTACGCTAGAGGTGATGTGTGTGTGTGTGTGTGTGTGTCTGTGTGTGTGTGTCTGTGGCAAGATCACAGCTCAGTGTGTTATAGTACTTGTCAGATATAGGGTGAGCGAATGGACTTATAGTAAGTCTGCACAGACGTTTTGTGTGTGTGTGTGTGTGTGTGTGTGTGCGTGTTTCCTGGCCTGCACACCCATTCCCTGGTCATTGGTTTAAGTGGATACAGATTCAGACAGATAGTTGGCCTCCCACTTTTGAAACCAGAACCATTTGATATATATTTTGTCACGGCTTTGTCTGTTGAACTGTATTTTGTTTGCAAGTATATCGTTTCATGTAAAATGATGTTACTCTGTGACAATTCAGCATGAAGTTGAAATAAAAAGATGCTGCTGCTTCACTAAAGTCACTGACAAGGAAAGTGGATGTCTCTATTCTCAACCAAGATGGAAGCAGAAGAGTATAACATGGTGGATAGCATGGGGGCATTGTAAGCAGTAATAATAGATTACTAAAGTCTTTGAATAATTAATGAATGGATCATGATTTGCTGTCTCTTAAGGAAAGTCAAAATGATGTTCAAGTAGCACCATGGAACCCCCAAATGTTCACCATTAAATTAATTAATAAATGGTGTATGCAAATGCTCCATATACACCAATTAGTGTGCATTCATGATGAAAATAGGGACCAGCTGCTGTGCATGTATATTGAACTTCATGCCTTCTTTCGGAAAAACAAATAATAATATGAATATGTGTGCCCAAGTATGCAAGATATCAGATCTGTGTTAAAATGAAAAAATACTAGAAAATCATACCTAGTCTTAAAGGCAGTACAATCCAAAAAACAAATATTAAGAGAGACAGAAGCCCCCTGCTTTCTTTAATTAGCAGTTGTCAAAGCAGCACTTTTCACAGTACTTAATTATTAGGAAAAAGTGTGACAGGTCCTGTCCATCCCAGAGTGTTAAAATCAGCACAAACCCCATTGTGTAATGAATAGAATAATTCACTGTAAATCACTCTGATTTATAGTTTTGCCTTTTGGCTACGTCTCGTTAACCAAGGGACTTGGAAAAAGATGTAACAGTCTACATTACTGAGAGAGTGTAGTCTATTTGTTGTGCAGTAGATGAGAGAAACCATAATATATTCAGAGACATCTGGACGCGTATTGATCTTCTTTTCATGTTAGTTGTGGAAGAAAAGAACCTAAAAACAAACACCACCTGTATTTTCAGCAGATCTAAGCTACCAAAAACCACAATTTATAAAATGTAGTACTAGTGATGAAGTATTTTCTGATTTGTTTTAATAGAAAGACATCAAATTAAATTCTCTATTCTGTTTTGTTATGGCCAAGTTGAATACTGTATTATTGTTAAACATGTATTTTAGATGTTGAGGATATTGTTGGGTTGACCATTGGTGCTTTTACATATATTTCAGATGAGGTTTTGATCAATACTCATCAGTAATGTAGATATACTCACTTTCCTGCAATGTAAATTTAAACCAGGAAAAGATCATTATGATATCTAAAATGCAAGAAAATATCTAGTCTCATACCACAATATCGATATAATGATATATTGCCCAGCCCTAGGTATCACTGATGTATTTTTTGCTGTGTTGCCATTGGACAATATTGTAAACACTATTTGTTATCTGATGTGTGCGGACAGATTCATGTATCTTAATACAATCGCACTTTATTTTACAAATTGAGAACTTCTAATTCAGCAAACAATTTGTCGGTCAGTAAGTTGGTCCACCCACTGCTTTGGTCTAAAATATCTCAACTTCTATTGGAGGGACAGCTGAAGTTATTAAAATTCATCCTGGGGGGAACATGAATGTCTGAACATTCCCCTCAGGATGATTTGTAATAACTCGAAGTTGAGCAATGACTTTTAATCTTTCCTCCTTGTCACCAAAAACACATCAGTTTCTCTTTGTTTAATTGAAGACATTCTCCCACATCCAAGCCTTTGTTCAATGTGTTTACACAGTGCTTGTAATGGATGATAGTCCCCTGGTGATATGGGTATGTAAATGTGTATGTCATATGCATAATCTTGGTAACTTTTGTAGTTTTCCATAATCTTAGCAAGCGACAGTAAGTAGATTTTCAGAAGAGACCCCAGAATGGGGCCCTGAGGAACTCCACATGTCATTAGTCTACTCAGCTGTGTAATTGCGTATAGACACAAAGTAGTCTCTGTCCTTTAAGCAGGATTTAAACCTGTTAAGTATTGTGCCAGTGCACCACTACCACTCAGTTTTACAGTGTCTAGTAATATGTTGTAGTCGACAATAACAAATGCAGCACTGAGGTCTTATAGAATTAAATTCTGCCGTCGTCTGTGTTTAAGTGAATGCAACTGAAGCTAAACAAGAGCAGTCTCAGTGCTGTGGTGTTGTCAAAAACAACAGTTTAGTGTTTATTGTTGAGCTGTTGAAAACAGCCTTTTAAATAATTTTACTTAAAAACAGGAGGTTTGATACGGGCCTATAATTGTTCATTACTTACGTGTCTAGATTGAGTGGCTTGATGACTGCAGTTATCAGAGCCTGTAGGAAGTTTTCTGAGAAGGGATGGGTTTACAACTTGTAAAAGATCTGAGGCCATGCAAATACAAACATCTTTGAAAAAGCCTGTTGTTGGAATGTCATGCAGCAGGAGGATAATTTGACTTGTCGTGTAAATCTCCTCCAGATCGTTATGTTTGATCGGACAAAATTGTGTCATGGAATTTAAATTGTAGCTACATACAAAACACATGGTTGGAGAAGAGTGTAGGAGTGTTTAGTCTTCATGATGCTTTAGTATACAACGTGAATGAATTGTGGCATAGTCCAATCTCCTGGAATGTCAAGTCTGTTCAGTCTCTGTTGTTCATCGTCCAATCTCCTATAAATTACAGCTAAAGAAATTCAGCTCAATTTAGGTTCATTTTTATTTTATTTATTTATTCACCAGGCAATCTTATTTTCAATTTAGTTTGACTTTTTACTCCAATAGACTGAGCTAATGCCTTTGTTTCAATGAAAAAGAAATCCCTCAAAGAGATCAGTCACATTTGAATATATTCCATATATTTTCAAGGTGAATCACTTGGTTTCTTAACTTCAACTTAATGCATCACAAAGGTGTTTCATTCATTACATTTAGATTACAGTCTGCCAGTCACATGGCCACAATGCTCATGCTCAGGAAAGTTATTATACACATAACTTGGTTGCTCTCTGATTCTTTTAGTTTCCTTTAATTATGGAGACAGCAATCTTGAAATAAGGATTAGCATCTTATTCAAAAATAACTCTTATAACAAGTCATATATACTTCCAACCTGTTTACCAGATGCTGAATTCTTGTTTCAGGAATCTTGTTGTCAGGCTTAGTACAATGGTTACATTTCTAAGTCATAAATCCATATCTCACTTCAAACCAGTGTTGTGTTTTCACTTGTATTAGCTTGGATGCTCTGGGCTGATTGCAAATCATCAGCTGATCGCATCGGCTAAGAGGCATCGATTTTTTTCTTTTCCAGATTATGTTTTGAGCATTTAGTGCCTTGATTTGACAGAGATAGAGGCAGGAAATGTCAGAGAGAGAAGAGTAATCGAACTTCGGATTCGCTGCTCACGGTATTTGCGCCCACACGGCACGCTCCCTAACCACCGTCCTGGCATCATCTTCATATTCCCGCTCATTTTTCACTTCTTTACCATTACCGAGAGCTAGACAGCTTTTTAAAGTCACTTGTGACAATATTTATGAGTATCCCGATAACGGAACTTCACCACGATCAACTTATTGTGAGATTTTATTATCGAGATCTGCGATAAAATCGTACATCATCCCATCCCTATATCAAACCTAGGTTCACATTTACGTACTGCAATTTCTTGTTAGGTATACTCGTCAGATACGACTGTGATCATAAGCCTCCTATTGGCCGCTGCATCCCCCCTCCCCTATCTTTGTTATCTATTTGGAAATGGCACATCAGCGCATCTTGTGCTTAGATCATTTAAAGACATCCAAACCAGACAGAGCGTTTCCCCCTTTGAGTAATAATGAGTGCAGCCAGACTTTTCTTTAGCGCTGACTCACTGCTGTGTCAATGGGTCTGGCTGTGTGAGAGTCATCGGCCCACATAGACGCTGATACCAATATATCTGCAAACAGCTGGTGTCGGCTGAAAGCATGTCGTCCTGGCCCAGACAGTGCAGGAGTGTGATAGGAGAATGCACTGAGCACAAGTCCCGCCCTTGAATGCAGACTGGCCAATAATAATGTAGCATTTCTGACGAGGGTCTGACAGCTATCCGGCTCCCTCCATAGACTCACATGAAATTGTTTCAGATGTTCTTCGTTTTCAGTCTGGTTTTCTGGATTTCCATCTAGTCCTGAATGTTATGCTGAATTTTGACATGCAGCGTAAAGTACTTTGAGTGCTCAGGAGAAAAGTCCTACATAAATGCAGGTTACCATTCCATTGACCATAGAGAACATGATGTTTTTTGAATGGAGTCTGCTGCTGAATGCGGCACTTGCTCCAATCCAATTAAATGGGCATACTTATAAAGAAAACATACATACATGAGTTCACTATTAAAAGGTATGCTTCCTGTATGGAAGTTGTAAAAATGCCTATCATTTTTCAGAAATGTCCCAACCCTTTGCACTGCCCATGGCCCTATTTTAACACCAATGTACCCGATGTACCAGATGAGTCCCATTCACTGTGATTAAATCCATTCTGTAGATTTATTCCTTTCAACATATTCACAGGTTGGTCTGAACTTTCCAAGGTTGTTTAAATAACATACATGAACTGTGGTCGGGGTTGTTATTTTTCTCCTTATTTTGTTCATTCACGTTCTGGCGGTCTCCATTTTGCTCATTGGGGAGATTTCGTTAAATAGGCCATTCATCAGCTCTCATGCTGTTAAGCACACAAAGGCTTGAAACTGTGCATTCAGCTCTTGAGAACAGAAGTAAAATAGCTCCTCAATCCCCACCCAACATAGTTCATCGGTTTCATTCCTTTTAGGCAGGATCTCTGCATCCCACGCCTTCCTCTCGCACCAATGAACCTTATTGTGAGAGCTCACCTGGGACTGTGTGCATGTAGAAAAACCTCCCTGTCTGTTTACCAGACAACGGGTGCTCTTTGGGGGAACTGAACTGATATGATATGTCAAAGCTCTTTAGACTTAAACTGTTTAGAATCATATCAATAACAGTAACACTGTAGGGCTTCGAGCATGAGTCCTTCCTTTGTTACGAGCTCCTTTTTTTTCAATGAATCGCGAAGCACCGACTGAAAAGACAGAGGTTTAGAGGCATAAAAATACTCCAGAGATACATAGTGTAGCATGTAGATGAGACATGAAATACATTTTGAATAACATCCACTGGGAAATTGCACCGTTGCAGAACGTAGCTGAATGGAATTCAAGAATCAACGGATATGCAGTAGAAGTAGGCATACACAGAGGCAGTATGAAGAAGAGATGAATAGGTTTATTTACTTAACTGATGTTCAGAATCAGAAGTGTCCTTCACATGAAACCTTAGAACTTTGCAGTTATCTGGATCTCTGTCATCACTTTAATGCTTCAAATAATACAGAAGAAATTGTTAGATTTTGATAGATTGTGTTTAAGAAGTGAGCATAGTCACCATGACGACCATAAATGTTAACTCATGTTAACTGATAATAAGTAATAAATACAGTGAGAAGTATAGGGTCATTTTCCTTATAGACTTCCATGTAATCAGACTTCTTTTTCAGACCAGAGGAGTCGCCCCCTGGTGGCTGCTTTTGACTCACTGCTAATGGTAGCAGGTGTCAACTTGCAAAAGCCTCTCTTTCTATTTTATATCAGGATTTCCAGACCTGTTAACATTCATAACAGAATAAATTAGGATGAGTATTTAAAAAAGAGGCAATCCTGTGCTCCTCAGTGACTCGGAATAGAGCTGACATAGAACAAATGGAAGTCCAGCCGGGCAGCCTGGATGTGCACCGGTCAGCACTTCCTGTTTCTGTTCTGGCTGAAGTGTTGCCTAAATGCAGGTGACCTACACTCGGTTCTGTGCCTGAACACATCCTAAGAAGACGGGGTGAGGCTGCTGCTGCTTCTACTCAGGCTATGTAGACACGGTGGTAATCTTGCTTATATTAGCATACATTGCTGTTTTCCACTGTTATTTTTGATACAACCTCATGGAGTTGCCAATGTTAGATATCTTCATATTTTGCACATAAGAGCTTCAGAAGTTGTTGTGAGCGTTTGCACCTTTCGCACAGCCACACTAACACTGAGATAAAGGTGTGTGGTACCACATTTGCAGATTGTCCCCTCAATTTCCAAACCTTCCAAACTCTTTTTGAGAGCTTTTCATTGTTTCTTAAGAGCACACACACACACACACACACACACACACACACACCCTGAACGTGTGTCTGTTTTCTACCCAAGCCACGTATTCCTGTGCAGCAGATCTGCCTGCCTGACAACACTGATAACAAAACCTAGAGCAACACAAATCATTTTCACTACTCTTCACACACACACACGCACACACACACACACACACACACACACACACACACACAGGATTACTGTATGTCGGCCCGTCTCCTTGCGTGAGTATGTGTGTCTCATGATGACATTGATTGGCAAAAGCATCTCTGTGCTCTTGCTTCCTGCCTGGCCCTATCAGATCTACACTTGAACCTGTCTGCTGTCGATGCGTATGACTCTCCGAGAGAAGGAAACCGAACGTCTGATAGCGAGCCTTCTCTCCTCTCACGCTGCATGGTTATCTTTCATAAATTTGATGCATTTCTGCGCTGCGAGGAGCAGATCTGCTCCTCTGCGGAGATGGCAGACAGCTCTGAAGCATTCCTCCGTCCTAATCGTTATCGTTTTATAAAAAAAAAGGTGATTTATTCAGTCAGAACGACGCCTTGGCAGAGCGGAGTTGTAGTCGGGCGGCTCTCCACTGCAGCAGTCCGGGGTTTGGCTGAAGATATGAGGAACATCCTGTCCTGAACTCCTTGGTATGCAGCTGCCGAAGGAGAGGGTGGGGAGGGAGAGGTTGGAGAGGAAATGCAAAGTTGCTGATTGTTAAAAAACAGTAGTGGAATATGAACGCAGGCAGGGAAGACTTATTGATTTCAAAACTGATTGACTGCGCTGACAAGCGTTGCTAAGGATCAAAGTCGTCACCTCAAGCCCAGGGCGATATTAACATTTAATACCATAGTTCAGAGACCAAAAAACAAGCAGCGTGTCCAGAGCTTGGGATCCAGCAGTTCCTCAGGCATGAGAAATAGGATTTAAGGAGCCACCGTGTGTGTGTGTGTGTGTGTGTGTGTGTGTGTGTGGTTCATGCGTTTCAGAGGTCGTGCTGCTCTCCATCACTGCATGGCTTCACACGGGAAAGGTCAGACTAACCCAATGTTACGCTCTGCTAGTGTTTTGCAGAGGACAAACACACACACACACACACAAACACACACTAGTCTCACAAAAAGTCTAAGTGAAACACAGAGGCCCCTTTAACAGGACTTGTTTGAAGTTTTCAGATCTGAGATGAAAACATAAAGAGGGAAAAGTGAGTGCGAGAGAAGAAAGACAACGAGGTTCAAGTGGGACGCCGAAAGGTGCGACGAGGTCAACGGGGCTCGTTGGAACCGGAGCAGGAGGTGTTAGTTCTTCAAGGGAGGGAAGCAGGGAGAGGAGGAAGAGAGGACTGCAGAGGACATACTGCGGCTGGTGGTGGAGGGAGAAAACAAGGAGCTAAGAAAGGAGGCATACTGCATCTCGGGCCCTCAGGACTGCAGAAATACTTTTAGGCTAGCATCAAAGTATGAAGAGAATAAGCTGAGGAAGGAGGTAAGGGGAGGAGAAAGGTCTGGATTCAAGTTCATCTTTATTCTGACATCGTTCCCTCCATTCTTCCCTCCTCTCATATCCGCAATAACATAATACACAGAGGATACAGAGGTGAGAGACAAAAGAGAGAGTGGATGGTGATTGAAATTAAATTCATCCAATGAATTAATTTGGATTGAATGTCTTAATGATTGAATTGAATGTGTGTGTCTGACAAATGTAGCCATAGTTATTTCATTAACAAAGTGGATAAAAGAATGCATACGGAAATGACCAGAGATTACTTCACTATGCAAAGCGTATAAGCAATTTAATCTATTAGGTGAAACACTGTCTGAAAAATATTAGTGTAATAGTACGTTTTAAATTTGAATGACCTTTTTCAATAACCACGTCTTATTTGAAATGTCCCCAGTGTGCGCTCTGGTCGCCATGTTCATGGGCGTTTCTTTCTATGTGAATGAAACGCCAGCAGGGGCTGGGGGCCAAGTAGAGTCGTGCTTTTGCATCACTTAGGCCATCAGTATCTCAGCGTGCAGGTTTGAGTCATTGAGTTAGCTTCCATCACCCTGCTCCATTGATTCGTAGCACGCTAGGTCGCTAGCTTCAGTCTGCCTGCTGAACCCAGCTGCTATTTAGGAAAGCAGAGGTTGTGGGAGGCGGGGGACGGGAGAACGCCACAGGATGGAAGTGAGTCAGGAGCATCTGAGTTCAATATTAGGGCTGCAAGAAAATACTGACGTTGCAATATTTTATATTTCTGCATATGACAAAAAAGCCTACTATTAGCCCTACATTGTGTAGGCTAAGTTAAACACATCAGTCTGGTGAGGCTAGAGTAGTAATCAATTCAATCAACCAACACAACGGTTGTATAGATATGAATGAATGAAGGTGGCCACAGACCCCTGATGCGCTGAGGACAGTCGACGCCGGTTGAGTCGCCCATCCCCGAGAACAAACTCAAACATAACTTTCTGTAATGTCATGTTTTACACATAGGGTGACTTTCATGCTTTCAAGGTAGCATTTTCAGCCCGCGTGACAGTCGTCTGCTATCCTGAAGAACGTAGCTACATCATGCACATCACCACTGCATTGCAGGTGTGCAGCTGGAAAGATTGCTCAGGTGTGCAGGAAGTAAAAAAGTGCAACAAAAAAGCAGTTTCATCAATGCAATATGCTGTATATATTGAATACTGCATTCATTTCATTGTTATTTGAGTAAGTCATTTAGTTTCATTGAAAATGCTGCACTTGATGGGAGAAGATGATGTGGTTGCTGGGAAAGCTGGGTACCCCTCACCAGTGGCATTGACTCCGCCCTCGCGGTTCGTCCTCACCTGACAAGAAATACTTGTATGACCGAGAGAAAGGGTGAGACAGCTTGTCTTTTCACACTCACCACAAACTGCCTTTCAGCGTTCTTAGCGCTTGCTAAATGTGTTGAAAAGGGTAGACAGGGAAGGGCACGCCATCCAGGAAAAAGAGAGGTGATGTCGAGCATTAGGGAGCCCTCAGGTAGTCATGAAACAACTGCTTAACACCAGATCTCAGGCAAATGTTCATGAATGTTTAATTCAGCTTCTCAGGTTAATTGAATTTATCACGAAAGGCCGAGCGTTTCTCCTCCAGTCACGCTTCTGTGGGTTTCGCTCAAGGATCTTTGATCGCTGTAAAAATCAAGTTCTGCTGTCCTGGCTGATCAATAGCAATTAAAAAGCGTGAGGGAAAAAAAAAATAGTCAAGGTGCCTTTCGGTTCACTAAAGACACCGTTCACACACCGCCACTCTGCTGAATAAACTGGAGTCGCTGGAATGAACGCTCATCCTGGACTTTATTTTGTCACCCGGCCGCCCCGGGGATGAAACCATCTCTGATCTCACGTTGTGCTGCGTGTGAATGTGGTCAGGCAGACAACAGTGTGTCAGGTAGCAGGATTCAATATCAGACACCTGTCGGAAGCACACACACACACACACACACACACACACACACACACACACAGACCCTGATGACAGGGTCATTGGCAGGGCGAGACCACAGAGAAGTGTGAAAGAGGTCCCCGGTTGCTCCATTACACTCCCTGCACTCCTCCTTTTCTCCCCTCCCTCCGCTCCTCGTTTCTGCCCCCCCCTCCACCAGGTGCTGCATCCAGCTCGCCGCCGCCTGCGTGCGGCTGATAAAGCCTCGGGTTCGGTTATAGGAAGAGTCAGCGGGGCAGAAACAAAACGCCACCGCTGGGTTTTAAATCTTAGCGCTGTCACCCCCACTGGGCGGCTGCTGCTCCGGGATACGCCGGCTGGCTGGTGGCGAGGGCGGCTGTCGGAGTGACTGGCAGGCGTGCTGAATGGGTGTCTCGCCGGCTGGGAGGGTGAATAGCTAACCTGCGTCATGCTGACAGGAAAGAGCTCTGACCTGAGTGCTTCATCACGGTGAAATGTCTTTTGGAAGAAAGTGGCTTTCAAAAAAAATTTTTTATTATTGTGTGCCATTTCTCCTTTTTTTTGGTTTCCATGGACACGGCACATTTCCATGTTTAAGATTAAACATGCAGGGCTGAGCACATGCACAAAGAAGGTTAATAGCGGATGATTATCCGTCTGCACATCGATCCACTCTTAATGTTCTCGGGAACACGGTATCTCTGAAACACCAGGAGGGAATTTCCTCAAATTTGGCGCAGATGTCCATCTAGATTTGAGGATGAAGGTCAAGGTCACTGTGACCTTACCTCACTCAGTAATTTAAATCAGACATTTCATCAGAAAATCCTTTCCCACAGCCCTTCGGAGACAATTAATTATTTTTAATACTTTTCCGTCTTCTTTTAGCTCATATCATGTCAAAAAAAATTTTTTTTCAAAAAGGCCCAGCAGAAGTTTCCAAACTCCACTGTATGTAGACGTTGGACAAGTAAAACAACAGACTAATGGTTTTAGCACTAACTGTTTAGGTTCCTTCTACAAACCGCTACGCAACCAAGTATCACGGCAAATTCACATTCAGAAGGTAAGTCTTAATCTCACTATCTCACCACACATCTCATGTCCAGCGGCTGATTCACTGGTGTTGAGTCACATGACCTACAGTACACGCTGCCAGGATAGACAAGCCCGTATAGACAGACTCTAATTAACAGACAGGTACTGGAATGGATGGTGGCGCAGGCACAGTGAGTGACGGGCAGCTATGATAGCAGCACAGGGTGTTTTGTGAGACGAGGCTTTTCTTTTGTCTGGGAGGAAATTGAGCGGAGAAAGAAGGGAAGAAAGGTAGACGGCAGACACAAATACATCGATGCAAAAAAAAAAAACAACCCTGTTGTAACGGGCGACCAGACAGAAAATGACAGAGAATCTCAGACTGCCTTCCCCGTTTCCCCTCAGCCCTCCCCCTCGATTCGCTCTGCGTCACCTCCATACTCTCATAAATGTTAACTCGCTAAAGAAAACACAGACAAGTGCTCAACCAGACTGCGTGTGTGTGCATGTGTGTGTCTGGTGGGAGGCTTCATACTTAGACACATAAACAGGAGCCAGACAGTGTGTATGAAGTGCAGCTTCAGTGAGTCCATCAAGTGTAATAATTGCAATAAATTCCCTCCTGGCTGCTTCTCTCAGCATCCTTTCCTCCACTGCATCCCTTCATCACACTCTGCCTCCTTCCTCCCTCCCGCCCTGACTCCATCCATCAAGCCCTACTTCCCTCCATCATCAAACCCCTCCCGCCTTCCATCCCTCCCTTTTCTGTCTTCTTGCTTGGGTTTTTCTGCATGATGTCTGGCTCGGCATTCTGGCCTCAATCGCGTAACTCTTTGCACTTTCCTCTCCTACCTACTTTTTCTTCCCTTTCTCCTTCACCTTTCTCCTCTCTGTTACTTTTCTTTACTCCCATTCCCTACCCTCTCCTCTCCTTTACAGCCCTGTCCTTTCCTTTACATTCATGACTCTCCTCTCCTCTCTGGTGATCTCTTTTCTCCTCCTTTCTCCCTTCATTTCCTCTCCTGTCATCTCCTCTCCTTTTTGCTTTCCTTCCTCTCCTCCTTCCTCTCTACATTTCAGCCCTGCCGGTTTTACAAACTTGTTTTTGGTAGTAGATGTTTGAAACGTGACTTCTTGCTGAAAGTTATTCGTGTTGACACCTCTTCTGTTAAAGAAAGAGCCGAGGCAGACAAAACCTTGCCGCAGGTGTTGGGTGGAGGGGCAAAAATGCAGGAAAATAAAGTCCGACGTATGTTTAAAGCATTAAAAAATGTAATTTATTAAAACAAATGAAATATTCATCATGAAGCATTTTACTCGGTTTCATCCATTTAAAAGAGTATGATGCCAGTAGGGAGGCTGCTTCTCCCCCAGTCCATCCCTCACCTTCTTTCCTCCCCCCTCCCTTCATTTTTCACACCTACCCAACACACACACAGAAACCTCCATCATTCCCTTCCTTGTGGGCAGATAAATCATCTGCAGAGTGGCAAAAGCTGCAATGACTCATCTACCATCTAGACCACCTCAGCAAGGGAGCGAGACATAGGGAGAAAGTGAGAGAGCGAGGAAAAGAGGGGTGCCCAAATGGAAATTAATAGAGTGAGAGAGGAAAAGTCAAGTGAGTATTAGTGGTTGTGAATACTAAAGTCAGCCGGAGAGAGACAGAAAGGGACGGAGGGAGAAGTAATACTCATGGTCGGTGTGTGATGGACAAGGCTCTGAATGGAAAGGAGGACAGGTGGAGAATGACTAAGTAGAGGTGGTAATGTGTGTGAAGGAGTCAGAGGGGGAGCAATCAGGTGGGATGGAGGAAAGGGGGGTTGCCCCAGAGACGAGGAGAGGAATGATTGACAAATGTCCACAACAGCTGTGTGTCTTACCCTTGTGGCTGAAACACGGACACACACAGCGTCACACCTCAACCCTTATGAAGACCGTCCACGGGTCTCAGCGGTGACGGGCAGCTGAGCTCTTGGAGTGCTATAAATGGAGGGAACTTTAAGGGCCTCGTCCTCTGGGACGATATAGGAGTTTATCACGGATTGCGCGTGATCGCTCACAGTAAGTTAATGTATCGGGAATATCGTCACAAGGGACTTAAAAAAGCTCATTATCATGGTAGACAAATGAAATAAAGAGCCTGATTGGAAATAATACAGGATACACATTTTTATGTATTCATCCTTTATTTATGTCTGTCAAAAAATCTGTATGTTTTAGTGCAATTTCTTAGTTTTTATCGTATTTTGAGAAATATCAAGATAATATAGTGAATGACAGTTATTTTGACTGGGGTAATCGTGATATGATTTCAGACTGTACACCCTAAAGCACATAGTATAAGAGAACTTTTGGCCTAAACTGTTTATTGCATGTGTTAGTTGTAGATGCAGTAATTTGTACTTACCGTGGGTACATTCAGAGCAACGTGGCATCATGACACTGCCTGTGGTGTGTTATCTGTACGCAATTCGAGCTATCCGCGTGTATGTGTACGTTCTGAGCGAAACGACCCATCACATCTGCGTGTTTGTCAGCGCCCTATAGCGAAACGACCCATCACATCCGCGTGTTTGTCAGCGCCCTCTAGCGAAACGACCCATCACATCTGAGTGTTTGTCAGCGCCCTCTAGCGAAACGACCCATCACATCCGCGTGTTTGTCAGCGCTCTCTAGTGGAACGACCCATCACATCCGCGTGTTTGTCAGCGCCCTATAGCGAAACGACACATCACATCCGCGTGTTTGTCAGCGCCCTCTAGCGAAACGACCCATCACATCTGCGTGTTTGTCAGCGCCCTCTAGCGAAACGACCCATCACATCCTTGTGTTTGTCAGTGCCATCTAGCGAAACGACCCATCACATCCTTGTGTTTGTCAGTGCCATCTAGCGAAACGACCCATCACATCCTTGTGTTTGTCAGCGCCCTCTAGCGAAACGACCCATCACATCCACATGTATATAAACGCCCTTTAAGGTTAGGGTTAGGGTTCGGCGTTGATAAACACGTGAAAAGGTGATTGTGCGTAGTGATAACACGCCATAATGGCATAGGAGTTGGCGTGTCATACATTCGCCGATTCATGAGACATCAGTCTGTTCAGAGGGGCTTCACATGCACAGGGCCCCAGATATTTGTGCTGCACCCCTCGAGTTGAACCAGCCAAAATGACCCTCCTGTGTAATAAACATCCTCGCTCCGAAGGCGTTAAACTCACGAAGGATAAAACTACAAGAAGAACACACACGTCTAAGCGCTCAACGAGAATATATGTGTTTGTGTGAGAGAGAGAAGAGGAAGGGAGGCGCGAGAGAAAGCTGGGGGTGTATCGACCGGCCAAAGTTGTAGAGAAGATGAAAAAGCGACGCGGCTGCCTCGGCTATCGCTCTGGAAGACATTTTTAGTCTGTTTTTCAATTTACAGTTAATGAGATTTTCAGCAGCCTCTCTATATTCTGTTGTTAGTGTTTATCCCATCCTGTCTCCGCAGCCCCATCTTTTATACCTCTGCAGTTCACCCTGTCTGAGCTGGATTGGCTTGTTTGTATAAATAGCTTACCGCTGCAAACCCTGTGTGTGCCTCAGCGTGGCTGCTCTCGTCTATGCATGTGTGTGCATGTACAACAGTATGTATGGCAGAGGGGTTGCAGTCCTGCGTGCGTATTGAGGCATTTCCCTTCGTCCTCCTGTTGTTCTCCCTTCCTCTACGCTAGCCTGACATCTAAAGAGAGGAGAGACATTTTTTTGTTTTGTTCCATTTATCAACCAAGCAGACCCGTACACAGCAGTTTCCTACCCGTGGCTTGGATTGAAGTGGAGTTTTCTACATTTATCCAACCTCTGCCTGCTGATTTGTTTCCTTCCTAGCTACTTGTGATCCTCTCAGTTTAAGCAAATAAAAAAACCCTGTTTCATGTCAGTACAAAACACTTTCATATCCAGATAAAAAGCACCCCAATTTCAAATTCAGTGCAAAAGATGTTTTGGTTTGAAAACATCAAGCAAAAACCAAACAGCCGTTATGAAGAATAATTACAAGTAAATATTCAAAACATTATTCAGGTGCATCATTTTTGGGGGCTTTATCTGCGTTCTGTGCTGCTCTGATCATTGGAACAGAGCTGAACACACATCAGAAGTAACTCATTAATCTGTTGTTTAATGGAAGCAAGGTTTCCTCTACCCAAAGGAGACGTCTCCTGGGAGACTGATATGATGATAGCGTCATATGATTGGATTTTCGGATTGTCCTGTTTCTGCATGTGCATATTATAATATCACATCCTTGTTTCAAAAATGTGGATGACAGAATTGTTAAGGCGTACAAACACCAGGTTAAGTTCATTTATTCTTAGCCTTGTGCCAAATACCTTTGTTGTTTTTTGAAATTCTATTTTGTATTCAAACGAATAGTGCTCTCTAGCGCACCGCTTTGTTGCAGCTACGGTAGCCGTTATGTACCAAGAAGCTATGACAACATGTCGTCTGTAAAATTTTAAATATTAGTAATCATTTGGGCTGTAAACTTCAATTTAATGTTTTTTCATAGTTTTAAAAATGATCATTCACCTCAAAGTGTAGGAATTTTATTTTTTTATTAACACCAAAATCTAAATGTGACATAATGAACTAACCAATCAGATGTCTATCAAGCCCTTACCCTGACACCTCTCCCATCCTGTTTAAGAGGTTTTTCCATGAGACGATCAATCGTCTTGAATTCCCCCCAAAAATCCCTTTAGCCTCCCAAATAAGTCATTCATCATTGCACCTGCAGAGGGTGTATTTCACCTACATCTTACAAAAAAGTCCCTTCAAAGGGTTGCATCCCACAGTTTAGTTACCTCATACATCAGTAAAGACTAATTATTGTGTATGAGATATCAAATGTCAACGCATTATTTTCAAGGGGCGTACAGAATTGCTGGTGCCATTGTTTCCTTTTTGAACTACGACGCTTGACATTGTAATTCTGTCTGTCACACACTCCCGTGGTCCTGTGTGTGTTCAAACAAACCTGCTCTCCCCCGTCACTTTCTTTAATCTCTTTCCATTCTGTTATCTCACAAAGCAGAAATGGCCCGGAAACTCTGCGGCATAAAAATCTATAGCTGCACACGGTGATGCCATAGCCCTGAGCTATGGCATTACTGTGGGAATTTCTCAGTGTAGGTACACATTATCACTAATAACACATCTCTGAACCTTTGTTATGGGCATATACCGGCTGGGGTTGGTTGGGGTTTAATGACAATGTGGATATATGTGCTGTGTGTGTGTGTGTGTGTGTGTGTGTGTGTGTGAGGGGGGATATGTGCGTTTGAAGAATGTGTTTGCTTGAGGTAAAGAATCCCTGTTTATGTTTGTAAGATGAGACTGCTGGGGCAACCTGTGTGTTATTCTGTGTGTGTGTGTGTGTGTGTGTGTGTGTGTGTGTGTGTCCTTCCACTGTGAGTATATGAATTCACACACAACGCCTGAGTCCCAGTGAGGTATTTATTACCTGGCAAACATACTGTATCATTACTGGGGTCCTGCGAAGGAAATAGGAAGCAGAATGAGTCATCGTACAGGATGCGATAGCAGTGTGTTACAATATGACTCGAGCCTCAGGCCAGGTGACGGTTTAGCACCTCATCTTCCCTCACTTTCCTCTTTATTTTCCTCCTCGCTCCATACTCTATGCTGGCAACTTGTTGTACTTGCTCCTGGTGGTTAAACAGAGTAATTACATCTTCTCACAGAGAATGGTCGTATAGGAAACAAATTAAAGTTGAACTGAAGTTAAAATTGGTGTTGCCCACTGAGCTTGACTGTGTTGCTTCCAAATGATGCTTCTGGTAATTTGATTGGTGCGACATCTGGGTGGGCGAGCACTAAAAATAGGCTAACTCTTAACATCACTTCAGTTCAGCCACACAGGCAGCTAACCAGTGGGGGGAAGCCGGTTGTTTGTCGTCATCACATCTCAGCCCACGACAGGGAGACAGCTAACGTCAGCTAATGTCAGCTAACGTCAGCTAATGTCAGCTAACGTCAGCTAACGTCAGCTAATGTCAGCTAACGTCAGCTTATGTCAGCTAATGTCAGCCAACGTCAGCTAATGACCTATGTTATACTGTAGTTTTATTCGAAGTAAGTAAGTTCCACTTTAAAAAAGTAAAGAGAGGTAAAAATATAAAAGTTTCTTGACAGAAAAAGGCAAAAGGTAGACTGACAGATGAGTACAGAGAATCAGACTAGAGACAAGTCTGTACAATTAGCCACTGTGATTAGATCAGACTACTGTGCTGAATAAAGCCTGGGGATACTGTGGCCTAGTTGGCACACACACACACACACACACTTGAAAGTACTACCACCATTTTTTAATACTTGATAAGTAATCCGAATTTATGCAATTGTGTGCTTGTCACCACTGACAGACCTGTCAGCGGTTTAATTGTAGCTACATGATGACGATAAACTGCAGTCAATCAGGACACGGATGTTCAACAACAATCACCTCATTAGTCATCAGTCTTTATTGTGTTCTTAGATTAAACAATGAAAGAGGTTAAAACGCTCCCCTAAAAACCTCTTTCGACTAAATCAAGCGTCCATGATTAGATGTTAAGGTGCTAATTTGTATCGCCATGAACGACCCACCGAGGGGATGAGGTGTTCCACCAGGGATGTGCACAAGCAAAGTGCTCACCTGGGTGAGATGGGGCTGCTCCCTCACTCCTTTCGTCCTCCTCTTATGCATCGACCGGATCATGAAACAAACAAACAAACAGTATACAGAGCAGCATCCATTAGAGTTTGACGGAACATCTTGAGGACCTGGCCTTTGCTGATGACATTGCACTACTCTCGCATAACCCACCAACAGATGCAGGAAGATTCCCAGCTGCTGGAAACAACTGCAGCTCCAAATAAAGGGACCTGAACCCAAAAGCATGCAAACATTTTATTAATTCCTGAAAATCAAGTTTCTCTAAATTAAAAATGTAAACACATCATGATTATGTTCTAATTAATCTTCTGCCAATACTATTCTGCCAATATTATATACATCAAAAGAGTTTGCAGACTGCTAACGGCTAACGTTACTAGCTCTCCCTCTGCCAATTTCAACACAGATTTATTGTTCACATGTCACATTATGAGGGACATTTTCTCTCGTCCCTGGGACGCTGGGACGCCATTAATCTTGAGCCCTCGTGTCCGTACCTGCAGCACTGCAGAGAAAACAGCACAGTCAGAATTTTGGCATCGACAATGCTACCCTGATATCGGTTCTCATGAAATCCCTACTATAGTCTCTCCAATATGGTAATCACTCTCACTGCCAGGGGGAAGACTAAAGTTTTGCACTTCAGCTTTAATATCTCACTTTCTCTGCATCACTATGTTCCGTGACAAAAGGGCTGACTTTCTCTGCCCAGAGCACCTCTTCTTGCTTTCTTCATGTGTCTGCCTGAGCATGTTTCACTATGGTGACACTGATCAGTTTCTTTTCTGCTTCCAATCTGTTTGGAAGGTAAGGTAGGTAGTTATTGGCCAGATATCATTTTGAGACCCTTTAGGTAATACACACTAATTGCCAGGACAATTGTTCAAAGTCTATGATACAATATTTACAAGTATGCCTACCAACTAAATGGAAGGACATTAAGACATATGTCGGGCTGAGCTCAACTCCAATAAACTTTACAAAGCTCCTTCCTGAGTTCCTGTTCCTCCAGCAGCCTAGATATTTATATAATTATTCATGATGCCAGACATGAGCTCAGCATGTTCTCAGAACAGTGTTGCAGTGTTACGAGTTGGCACAATCAAGTTTCACTCAGCACATTATGCAGTGATAGACAAAAAAAACTCTTCAAAAAGCACAGAGACATTCACCACGGTGTTCCAGAACATGTAGACCGGTTTCCAGTTAATCTGTGTCTTCTCCCTCGGGGTTTGGTGCTGATGTCAACATATGGTCAAAAGTGCTCATATGTTTAATGAGCCTGGGCCTCAGAGCAAGAGAGAATAACCCTGCTCATTAAACCTGGGGGAGAAAAAAGAAACCTTTTCTCCTAATGTATAGAAACAGTGACCTTTGCCTGATTAATGCAGAATGAGATCAGTGCGCAGCGACTGGGAAGCTCCAGAAGGACTCTGTGCTGCAGTTCTTTAACTGCATTATTATCACACTCATTTCCCTTAGTCAGCTTCTTGTCTCACTGCGGTTTTATGGCTGCCGAGAGACTGAACTGAGAGATTAAGGACTCATAACAAGTTGCTTCATGTAGAGTGTCACCTCTAATGTCCTTTTAGAGCATAATGGAATGAGCCATTAGCCCTGACCTATTTACACTGGTCTCTGTTAAGATTCTGCTTGAAATGTCATTATGGTCCAGTGCTGTTTGTGGCATGAAGCTCAACAACGGCTAGTGTTTCACTTATGCACGACTCTGACCCAACTACTGTTAGTCGAAACCTTGACCTCTTTGCAAAAAGAGCTTGCTCCAATGCTGGGTACCAGCAATGGTATTTGAGACAAAAAAAAAATATCTGTAATTTTGTGTGTTAGCATTAAAGTCGAGCTGAAATGGCAGTATCTATCCTCCATGTGGTGACGTATTTCAGAGTGAAACAGGATAGGAGGCGTGACGTTGGGAGGAATTTGATTTAAAAAGATGAAAAGATTATCTCACGACCTTCTCTATCTCTGTGTGGGGGGGCGTTATTTGTGAACGACACAGAGGCTCTGTAGTCCGTACCAAGACAGCAAACTTTATGACTTGTTTCAACCTTGAGGCAGCTCATACTGGATCCACTTCTTCCATTCTCACCTTTCACAATAAAAATGCCCAAGACATGTAATAATTGCAGGCAATCTACATTTGCGTGTCTATTCAAGTTGAATGTGCTATTAAGAATCCATATATGTGGGTTGGCATGTAACAGTAACAGTCAGTGCTCCCTCTCTGGGGAGGCGGTTCCCTCTGTTTGTCTGCGCTGTCTGATTTTCTATATTTTTATTTTCTCCAGTCGGAGGGAACAAAATGGATTTTTGCTACGTGACTGTAGCCGGTAATGTCTCTCCTGCCTCTAGCTGCTGATTTTGCACATGCTGTGTTTTTCTGTGTGATCGTTTTATGTGTCTGACTGTCTGTGTTCAAATATACCCGAATATTCATCTACACATACGTCTTTGAATGGCATGCAAGGTTAGTGCCTGTTTGTATTTTTGTTTGTATTCAGATCTTCATTGTAAAATAAGGCATCTTGGTAAAAGCTTCTTCAAAGTACAGGAGTTCCTCCGTATTTGGCCTTTTCTGTATTTACTGCTTTCCATAATGTTTCATTTCACTGCTTTTTTCTAACACTTTATTCACATTTAATGTCACAGAATGGGATTGAATGGTTTGTGGAGATCAAAAAGCACTGGTTGCTAAAGTGTCTTTGATTTTACACACAGAAAACACGAGCTGAGCTGCAACAAAATAATAATAATAAAATAAGAAACACAGAAATAAAAGTTGATGAGAGTCAAACGTTTATAACCTAATCTTAGCGTTTGTCAACTTGTTATTTTAATTGAAGTATTGCCTTTAGCGATATTAGATGTAAGAAGCTGGAGCCATTTGTGTATCATTTGGAAGTAAAAGGAGCACAAGAAATGTTGGTAGATCCAAATTAGAAAGCCCTTAATCACCATCCAACTGTGGAAATAAACATTAAATCAAAGGGAAACAAGCGGGGAAATGGAAAATTGTGCTTTTTAATGGCTGAATTTGTTCAGACATATCTGGCAAGTGTAAAAATGTATTACAAACACAGATTTACCTGCTAATTAGTTCTTGATTGTATAATAAGCCATTGGACATAAGACATAACATTCAAAAGAAGTGGAAAGTATTTTCTTTCCTTGGCACCAAATGCTAATTGTTTGAAAAATGTATTATGTATCTGTTTTTTCTGTGAAGCTTTATATGGAAGAAATGTGAGGACAACACACCTAACACGGCGTCTTTACTGGCCGGGCGCTGAAAGCAGTCGGGTCCCCCGCCAGTGTGAATGCTGGATCTTTTTGTAGACAAGGTTTCACTGGCATTGAGAAGAGGAAGGCCATTGTTTTCAATAGAGACCACAACACATCCAGGTTCACTTGAAAAAACGGTTAATTGTGCTGGATGTTAATTCGTTTTGTGTACTGTGCCAAAGCAGATTTCAGAATCAGAAAGGGGTTTATTGCCAAGTACGTTTTCATATAGGATTTTGCCTTGGTGTTTGGTGTGCACAATGATTAAAAATAATAAACAACAAAGCAAATACTTAAGTCAAGGACATAAATAGGGAAATAAAGAAAAGAAAAAGACATTATAGTCTATCATACTACACTATTTATTATATACTAAACTAATACTTTATGTGTATTTGACAGTTGCAAAAAAGCACTGTATGTACTAGCTTGTGCAAAATTGTGCCGAAATGTTGCAGTATACACATAGTCGGAGACGTTATTGTATGGAGGCAGACAACTGTGTGCGGGGGTGGGTGGTGGTGAGGGAAGGGGGGTTGGAGTGTGTGTCAGTTGGGGTCCCGGGCCTTGTAGTTGATGAACCCAGTTGCAGTTGGGGGAAAAAAAAAAACGCTTCTTGTGGCGAGAGGTTTTGGTCTTGACAGATCTCAGCCCTTTGCCGGAGGGGAGTGTTTTGAGGAGATTATGTCCGGGGTGGGTGATCTTCCTTGATGTTCATGGTCCTGGAGGGATGGCAGGTTGCAGCCGATCACCTTTTCAACACAGCGGACGATACGCTGCAGTCTGCTTTTGTCTTTGACAGTAGCAGCAGCATACCAGATGGTGATGGAGGATTAGAAGTGCACCGTCATTGCCTTTGGCTGGTTAAACTTCCTCAGCTGCGGCTATAGAAATGCAGGTCCATTGACCATTTACCCTACTCTGTGTTGTTCTCTATTGTGTTTTAGTACGACATGATGACGTATGTACAAGAAGGAACCGTGCTTAGCTGCATTTGGGCTTGGAGGAATGCGAGTGCTTCGGCACGGTATGGAGCAACTGGGCCTAGTGTGCATGCACGCTAAGTGAATCCAAAATGTGCTTACAGGCTAGCCTTATCTCAAGGCTAGATGACAGAGTTTGAGAGCTGCATTGTGCCCTTGAGACACAGTTCTGCCTTTCATACATAGTGAGGATAAAACATAACCATATTAACAACACTACAGTATCTGTTCAGAAATGGATTGCTTGGCCTCCAGTCTAGAACTGCTCATCCAAACAACTTAACACGCGACATTACACTTCCTTAGGTCCTGAGCTATTTCCTGTTCCTGTGTGTTGTCATGGCAGCCATCTGGTGGAAGTAACAGTATCACTAGGAGCAGGTCTGTCCTGGAGGCCATGTAACAAAGTCTGACGGTAACCAGGCTCCCTGCAGCTCATCACTTAACGTCCACTTTACGTCTGTTGTTTCGCTCAATAGAATGACATCATATGTTTTAGCCCACAGACAATCTCTGTTTTCATTTGTCTTCTAATCCTTCCAGTCTTTTCCCATCTTTTATCTGGGTTTGATGCTCAGTCAGCTATAGAATAGCACATCAGGAGACATTTAAAGCAAATCCTTGACGAGCCCTTGAGGACAGGCCTTTGATCAGTTGTTTCTTTATGCAAGTGTAGGCTAATTTGAGCCTGATGGCTCTCGTCTCTTTATGGTTTTTGTGTAGCTCGTATGTCAGATTAGGGCCTATAGCTCCATACAACACAGCACACGTGCAGTCAAGCTCATAGAATAACCATTTACTCTTTGTTTACTAGTACACATTTTCCCTGGTGCCTAATGAGTCTGCTTGTCCTTGCTCTTGATTTCTGCAGCCTTTACTTACTTGTGTCTAACGCATAGATGAGAGCAGCCGCCTGCATTTATATCTCCTCTCAACTGTAGGAGGGGTGTATACGTATGTTTGTCACCATAGCTGCTCCTCATCCTGCCTACCTGTCTGTCTGTCTGTCTGTCTAGCCTCACTAGAGTTGAGAATAGCCAGATTAAGCCTGTCAGATTTGTCACACTTGGCTGGCAGTCTGCGTGACACACAGCTAAATCAGACAAGGATGTGACGAAAAACGCCTTCAGCCCACCTTTGTTTGGTTTTGCTTTGACTGTCATTTTGTGCATCATTTCACACTTTGATTTTTTTTTTTTCCGGTTTCAAGATTAGATAATTCCTCCAATAAGAAAGAAAATTGAGGTTATTCATTTCAGGCATTTGTGCTTTCTACCTAAGGTAGACCTAAAGATAGAAGGGGATATTCTCTGAGATTAAAGTGGTAAATTTACAAGAAAAGTCTAAAAAAAAAACATGGTTATCCTCTACGATTTATGAAAAAAAACTCACAAATTTGCAAGAAAAAATCCTTCAATATTAATTATTATTGATTGTATTATTCTTATAGACCTCCTTCATTCAAATTGTTTATTGCTGTATTTGTTTTGGTCATTGCTCATTGCGTACATTACTTTGTTTGTTAGTAGTTATTAGATGTGAGTGTAGTTAGTAATTTAAAATTGTGATTCATCTGTAAAGCAGTCGATCATGTGGTTTTGTGGTGTATGAGACTTTATCGTTTCTGTAATCGAGCCAAGGACGCAGTAGCAACTTCCAAACTTGAGTCTGAATTAATTCATTGGTTATCAATTTTCCCTTTCCAAACAGGAGGTGCCCTGAGGTTGATTTAACGCTAATTTGAATTCTGTTACTTTTCTTGAAAATGTATTTCTGATAGCTGAAGTTAAGTGCAATAACTCCCACCTTCATCTTTTATACCAAGTTTTTGTATTTTGAAGTTGTTTTACTTTTGACCTTTGCCTTTTTTATTTTATGGAAAGGACAGAATTTTTTTCTTGTCCTGAAATTAAATACACGAAAGTGCCTTTAAGTGCCTTGCTCAGGGATACTTGAATGAACTTGGATGAACTGTGAATCGGAGGAGGCAGGCATCGAAGCTCAAACACAACTATGAGGACAAGAACGGTTTTAAAATGATTACAGTGAAGCAGGTGTCGCCTGCAGGTTTGAAGGACGGACAAAGGCAAGTGAAACTCCTATGTGCATAAACCCCAAACTCTTTAGCGAAACCATTAGGCGCTGGAGAATTGGCACTGCTGCTGTAGTTTCACTTAAGTAGCGGCTTATTCGTTTAGGATTGAAATCTAACACCTGCTTTATTTCTTATAAGAAAAACGTGGACACCTGCCAGCCATTCACAGCTGATTGATACTAGTTAAACCACATAACGCGCTGTCGAAGGTTTTCATTGGGACTGTTTCTTTGGCAGAAAGTAATTCCATCTGAAGATTTACACAGCAATGTCTGCATTTTACAGACTAACAGGTCCATTGGACTTTATGTAAGTATGTTTTGGTATTGTTAGATTAACTTTCTCTTCATTATTTGAGTGAATCGGGGAGAATTGGTAAATGCAGCACGTTCTCCTAAATCAATGGTACAAGGCACTGAGCTATATAACACAATAAAACAAGCAATCAAAGAATCTGAAAATAGTTGTCATATATATACAGTATATATATATACACTCAACAAAAATATAAACGCAACACTTTTGTTTTTGCTCCCATTTTTCATGAGATGGACTTAAAGATCTAAAATTAATTCCAGATACACAATATTACCATTTCTCTCAAACATTGTTCACAAATCTGTCTAAATGTGTGATAGTGAGCACTTCTGCTTTGCTGAGATAATCCATCCCACCTCACAGGTGTGCCACATCAAGATGCTGATCTGACATCATGATTAGTGCACAGGTGTACCTTATAATCGGAGGATATATGCCCACAATAAAAGGCCGCTCTGAAATGTGCAGTTTTGTCTCACAGCAAAATGCCACAGATGCCACAAGCATTGAGGGAGCGTGCAATTGGCATGCTGACAGCAGGAATGTCAACCAGATCTGTTGCTCGTGCATTGAATGTTCATTTCTCCACCATAAGCCGTCTCCAAAGGCGTTTCAGAGAATATGGCAGTACATCCAACCGGCCTCACAACCGCAGACCACGTGTAACCACACCAGCCCAGGACCTCCACATCCAGCAGGTTCACCTCCAAGGTCGTCTGAGACCAGCCACTCAGACAGCTGCTGAAACAATTGGTTTGCATAACCAAACAATTTCTGCACAAACTGTCAGAAACCGTCTCAGGGAAGCTCAACTGCATGCTCGTCGTCCTCATCGGGGTCTTGACCTGACTCCAGCTCGTCGCCGTAACAGACTTGAGTGGGCAAATGCTCACATTCGATGGCGTCTGGCACGTTGGAGAGGTGTTCTCTTCACGGATGAATCTCGGTTTACATTGTTCAGGGCAGATGGCAGACAGCGCGTGTGGCGTCGTGTGGGTGAGCGCTTTGCTGATGTCAATGTTGTGGATCGAGTGGCCCATGGTGGTGGTGGGGTTATGGTATGGGCAGGCATCTGTTATGGACGAAGAACACAGGTGCATTTTATTGATGGCATTTTGAATGCACAGAGATACCGTGATGAGATCCTGAGGCCCATTATTGTGCCATACATCCATGAACATCACCTCATGTTTCAGCAAGATAATGCACGGCCCCATGTTGCAAGGATCTGTACACAATTCTTGGAAGCTGAAAATGTCCCAGTTCTTGCATGGCCAGCATACTCACCGGACATGTCACCCATTGAGCATGTTTGGGATGTGCTTGACCGGCGTATACGACAGCGTGTACCAGTTCCCACTAATATCCAGCAACTTCGCACAGCCATTGAAGAGGAGTGGACCAACATTCCACAGGCCACAATTGACAATCTGATAAACTCTATGCGAAGAAGATGTGTTGCACTGCATGAGGCAAATGGTGGTCACACCAGATACTGACTGGTTCTGAGTCCCCAGACCCCCAATAAAGCAAAAAAATGCACATTTCAGGGTGGCCTTTTATTGTGGACAGTCTAAGGCACACCTGTGCAGTAATCATGATGTCAGATCAGCATCTTGATGTGGCACACCTGTGAGGTGGGATGGATTATCTCAGCAAAGCAGAAGTGCTCACTATCACACATTTAGACTGATTTGTGAACAATGTTTGAGAGAAATGGTAATATTGTGTATCTGGAATGAATTTTAGATCTTTAAGTCCATCTCATAAAAAATGGGAGCAAAAACAAAAGTGTTGCGTTTATATTTTTGTTGAGTGTATATATATATATATATACACACACATATACAATTAGAATTATGTTACCATTGTCTTTTTTTTTTTGCACTACATCAGACAACTTACAGCTTGACAGCTTATTTTACACGGGACAAGAACAGCGGGGTCCTGGGTGAAAGTCCTGCCTATCCATCCAACCATATCTTCTCCTGACATATCATTTTCTTGCTCTGTATACTACCTGTCTTCAGCAGCACCTGCTCTGAGCATCTTTTGCAGCCGCTGTGACATGCTTAAAACAAAAAATGCATAGCGATAACACAGAAAATGAAATAAGAAATTATGTTATGTTATATGTTATTCATATGCCTTTCGGCCAAGCTGGTTTCTGTGCCTAAACTTTACCCAGCAGTTGCCTCTGAGGGTGTATCATATAATAGGCATGTCCATCGACAGACCTATTGGCCAAAAACCAAAAAAAGTGGAAATCCAGGACAAAAAAACATGGGCATGCTCATCAACTCCTGTCATCTACATTTTGAAAACCGATGTGGGCAAAGAAAATCAAGATTTGAGTGTCCAATCCATGTGGGTAACCCGCTTATTCAGCAGTCTGGTTTTTGTCCCACACACTGTGTCCACCGTTAACCCATGTTATTTGACATGCAATTGAATAGCAGCCCAAAACCTCAGAGAAGAGCTACATGGATGTATTGTCCAGCAGGGAGACAATTTCCAGCAGGGAGACAAATTACATATTTCCTCTCGTTGATGCTGTTAGATACTCGGCACAGCATATACAAGCAGTCCACCAGAGCTGCATTTTTAAGTGGCTCTTTTGCTCCACGTCTGTTGCAGCAGAACTGAGAATCACCTCAGTAGCCCCAGTTCTTGGATTGTTATGCAATCGTACTCTCAGCATGCTTGGTTTTTCAGTGTAACAGATGCGACCAGCCCCATGGTTTCATAGCCTGTTCCCCAATCCATATTTGTCTGACTGCTGTCTCGCTGATAAACACATGTCCCTGTGTGACCCAGCAGAGGAGTCAGAGCCGGCTGTTAGGGTTGCTAGTTATCCCCATATGTTACAATGACAGACAGATACTACACACAGAAACATAGTCCGATACTAATAATGCTACGGTGGAAACTCGCCTACCTTTAACAACTCCGGGGAGGTCAGGGAAGTCACATGCGGCTCCATAACAGCAGGGCCGAAGCTGGTAAAGCGTCTCATTATGAAGCTTTGTGCGTTATTTCTTCAAACACGGTTTCTCAAGGCCACCTTGCAGTGTCACTTCCATGTTGTCGGAGTTCATATTGAGGCAGGCAGACAGCGGAGAGGTAAATGCACTGCTGTCTATTTGCTAAAACTTGCTGTGTGCATGTCAGAGACCTTCAGGTAGAACCATCAGGTTGTCCCAGAGACAAGAAAGGAAGGATAATCAAATGAAAGAAAAGATAAATGTTATTGTAAAGAGATGATGTGTGAAAGTCTTCACAGAGTCTTTGGCGCTGAGGATGCGTTCACACTGAATTTTCACCTTGCGTGAGTTTGATCACAGGGTTGTTTGTGTTTAATCTCGCCACTCGTGCTCGACGCCCTGAAGGAGTGGGTTTTTCCTCCACGTAGACACAAGTATGTTAGGTTTGAACACATAAGGTGAAGTCATTTTCACATGCATGTGACAAAACTATTTTCCCAACGACTTTTTTGCTGTCATAAGTAATCGCTTATTTCTCTAGGGATCTTTCCAAAATGTTGCCAGACACTAAGAATAACAATCTGATTAGTGATTTCATTGCAGCCAATTTAGCTGCTGCTGTCCACAGCAATTTCTCAAGTTGTCCACATTATCACTTAGACTCAAAAAACATAGTAGGTTCCAGGTTGAAACATAGAGATGAGAACCTACATACAAGTATTAAAAAAGTGACATAACTCAGTAGCTGTTATAGATAATGAATTGCAAGATCACACATTTTAGTGGGGAACAAATGAAATATGGTGTCAATGAATATTTTACCGACACCGCAGTGCTTGGAGAAATCTACGGTCTTTGTCAATGACAAACTTAAACAAAAGTGACTAGAGACAACACGAATTTCCCCTTTTCTACTTAAATAATAAACGCGACTCTGCCGCTGTGGTGCGCTCTCTGCATGTCTCAGACTTTGATGTCCTACAGCCGGATAGATCCAGAGATGAGACATGACACCATGAGGTGTCCTTAAATGACCGGAGAGCGCGGACAAACATCCACCTGGAGCCCCAAATCTTGTCGTCCAACAGCAAACACGCGGGCTGTCATGAACGACGAGCCGTCCTCAGATGACCCTGCAGGCAAACAGACAGCAGTAGTAGTCGTAGTAGTAGTCTTTGTCCTCGGATGACCCCGGAGACGCACAGTCAGAGAGGTCAGGCTGGACTGACTTCCAGGCAGTCAGCAGGTTGGAACAAATATTATTGTTTACCAGAAAAATCCTACCTGGTAAGCCACTGAGTTCATATGAAATATGATGTAAGCTAAATAATATCACATTTATACTATAATGGAATCGGATATAAAGTCCTCTAGCTGGGACATCTGAATAGAGCGCATAACGTTTTAATTTCTCCACCAGAATGGAGTGATACAGGCAGAGCGTGATTTAATACACACAATACAATAATGTTATCAGTTACTGGAATATGCAGACGTTGTAAAAATCCTACGTTTTAATTTCTGTTGCTCGCTGCACAGTTGTGCCGTAGTTGCTCTGACAAGAATAAAATAGAAAGTGCTCTGCGGTGAGATAATAATAATAATAAAAAAAAAAGGCAAATCATTCTGGGACCTTTTTCATAAATCCATGGTTTACTTTTGTTCGCAGTTACATGGCAGCTAGTTTGACAGTATGTAGGTAATAAATCACAGGCCGTGTAGAGGAAGTGGACGTAGTCTCAGTGTATTGTGGACTACGGTTTAAAGCCTTGAGTGGTTTTTTAATGTCAGTAAAGCATCTACCCTGCTTTATGGTATATTTATATTTATACTGCAGTACAGTAGCTATCACTTTAATATCTCTGCTTGCATTAAACCTTTGCATTGTGATAATGTTGGATTTTTATGAACTTTTCATTAATGTGAACCTGCCTGGTTATTGCATGTGATCCTGTAGAAAATGTGCAATTACTACAATGCACAAACATCACACTTATAAACTTACATCAACTGTAATTTTCTTAGTATCTCCCACCCCTAAACCTGAATATATTACTGTCAAACATGTATCTCCATATTAATCAGAGGAATGGGTTCCTCTATGTATCTTAAACCACTTCAAACAGGCGCCCTTCTTGTTTCATATATTTTCTCTCTGAATGTCCCAGACTCCAGAATCTATAACTTGCGTTTGTCAAATTGAACAGGACCCTCAGAGTCTAAGACCTCAATGTTTCTTCTGATATTACGAAGCATCCAAACTTGTAAAACAGACTTAGTCGATGTGACTTCTTTGAAGCGAGACAACCCCGATAGCACCAAAAATGGCCGCGTCACCAAACTAATCTCAGCGCGGATTCCCAGGCTGCTCCTCTCGATATCAAACACAGGATTAGTCTGTGGTAATTGGGCTCTAACGCTGTAATCAATTAGTCTGGTGTGGCAGCCTCTTCTCCTTTCCTTCACTTCACGTTCGTTTTATACACTACAGACTTTGAAAGAGTCCGGACGCCAATTTTGACGTCGCAAGCAGACAAAAATGATGAATCATGGCTACGTAACGAGGTGAATATCCCTCTACGGCCCAGCTCTCGCCCTTACCTTTCCATTTGTCAGGGCACAAGCTGTTGTGCGTATTCTTCCCGCGATAAGACTGGATAAGAACAGCTGAGATAAGACTAGCGAACTGAGATCTGTCGAGTCCTTTCCAAACCTCAGACAGGGCGTGTGTTTGTTTACCGTCTGTCTGCTTTTTCCACCAACAAATTCCTCCCTTCCTGCCTCCCTTCTCTTCTTGAACTTTAGTTGACTTGAACTTTTCTGCCCCCCCCCCCCCCCCCCCTTTTACCTTTCTCCGCCAATCTTTTTCTTTCTTTGATGTTTTTTTCCTTGTTCCTTCAAGATGTTTCCCTTGTTTATCCTCTCTTGTTTTCTGAACAACCGTTCTCCCCCCCATCACATGTCATACATCTATGTGATCAATGTCTCCTACACCCTCATTTCATCTTGTACGTTTTCTATGACGACAAAAAAAGAGTTGTTTTACCAAAACCTCTTTCCCTTCGATCCCCCGCCCTCCTCCTCTCTTTTGAATTCTATTCCTATCCCAGTCAAAAACAAAAAAAACCCCAAAAAAGCGGCACTTGGCACTTTAAAACTGCAGATAAAGTTTTGTTGTTTCCTTAGCCGTAGCCTCCTCCAGCCCTGTTTATCAGGCAGACTTCAAAGTGGCACACTGACATGTGGCTCTATCTTCCCCCTGCTCCGTGAAATAGGGTCACAGGCAGCACTTGGCTTTCAGGGGGGGGGGGAAACTTTCTCTTTCATGTATGAACCTAGTGGGTGAGAGGAACTAAAGGGGGCCATGCCAGCCAGCCACCCACCTGCTATCCAAACTGAGACACACACACACACACACACACTGCGGCGAGTCCTCTGCTTGGTGTGTGGGTGTGTGTGCGTGGGTGGACGTGGATGACTGTTGTTTTTGTGCACTTTTCTCAACCGGCCGTTTGCAGGCCGGCAGCCAGCCGTGCCCATGCTTCGCTCGGGTGTATCTCTCTCGCCTGTTGTTGTTTTTTTTGGTGGGGGGGGTATCTCATGATTTTATTCATTGAGTTTCTCCCTCTGTCTGAGTTTTTTTTTTCTCTCTCTCTCTCTTCCTCTTTTCTCTAGCTGCGGTGCCAGTGTGACGGTGCCTCGTGCTGAGCTCGGGACTGCACCAACGGGACAAAAGACATAAGAGGAGAAAGAGAGGACGGGAGGCGAAACAAAAAACAAAACAAAAAACACAAGAACAAGCCAGCAAAAGAACTCGGAAGATTGGAAAGAGACGGCATGTTGATTAGGAGACAGACCTGACTGCGGAGGAGACTGAGGCATAGAGGTTATTAGCTCACAGTCAGAAAAAAAGGCTGAGAAGCTCACAGCTGCAGCCAGACAGGTCGAGAAAGTGAGAGATTGCTAAAAATTCATGATACTGGCCATGGCTGTAGGGCTGCTGCTGGGAGGATAGACATCACCCACACCCACACTGCAACTTCCTTAACCTTCACTCCAAAGACCCCTCCATTCCCTCCCTCTGTGCTCCTCTTATCCATCCCCACATTGCCATCCTGTGTCCTCTGGGGTAGCAACACCGTCAGAAATCATCACACGGACTAGTTAACCTGTCAGCTGTGTACTCGGAGGCCTAGAGTTGCCGTGCGACGGTCGCCTGTTGCAGAGTTTGACGGACAGCGGCCTTTTATCCCCACACATGGACTGTTGATGAAGAAAGATGGCAGTGAGACTGGCAGGCGCCGCCCCTTCCTCTCGGCCACCCTCCCTCCCCCCAGCGGCCGTGGCTCGGACCGGTTAAGGTTCGTCTGTTGGCATCCATCGCAGCATCGGCAGCAGCTGGCGGAGCGCGGGAAGGAGCAGTATGCAGGAAACTGACTTACCGGCCACAAATGCCTTTAAAGGTAAACACTCATGAGTGTGTGTGTGCGTGTGTGTGTGTGTGTGTGAAAATGTCAAAGAAATGTGTCCTGATTCAACTATAAAGCCTTTTTATAAACACATTAACAATAGTCAGGTTTGTGTGTTCAGCCCATGAAGGACTTTATCAGCTATAATACATTTATAATACATTACATCATCATCCTCTAAGGTATGTCTCAGTAATGAAACTGATCAAGGCACCACAGGGGTCATCAACTACATACAACATGACCCTTGGCTCAGTCCCATCCTGGAATGCAGACCGGCCAATCATCTCTGACTAAGGTCCGACAACTATCCACCTCTATTTTTTCCAGAACACAGCAAAATAACTCTTTCATATAATTCCTTTATGCTTTGACTTGGTTTCTCCCGATGGAAGCATTTGTTCATGATGTGTTCATTGACCTTCAGGTAGTTGAAAATACGCGAAGAAAGTTTTTACACTGTGTTCTTTTCTATAATTGCATCTAAACTTTTAATTCAACTCTAAATGTTATTATTGCCGACTAATCTACGTATGTGTCCCTCGATATGCAAGCATGCTTTTTTTTAATACTACTAAGTACTGATGCTACAAAAGTTGTATACAGACCCTTTGTGGCTCCAGAGGGAGCTTGGTGAAGTTGGATAAATGTCCACGAGTGATGTCACTTGGATCAGCGTCGGTTTGAAAACAAGTTTGATAACTAAAGTCGCTAGTGGGTAAGAAAGTCTAAGTTCAAGGCGAGATGGTTATGAAGAAGTATGTATATCCTGATTGAATGTGTACCGCATGAACGGTGTGTGCTTTAGATAGATAGATAGATAGATAGATAGATAGATAGATAGATAGATAGATAGATAGATAGATAGATAGACAGATAGATAGATAGATAGATAGATAGATAGATAGATAGATAGATAGATAGATACTTTATTGATCCCGAAGGAAATTCAAGCATCCAGTAGCAATATATTATATATATTATATTATATTATATTATATATTATAAAGGCAGCTTGCAAATAGGCAATAAATTAAACATAATCAACATAATGAAAGTCTGTGATGAAAAACTCTATATTTGAAAAGGATATCTAGCTGCTAATGTTCATTCCATAGCAACCACCTCGGTATGTGCAGGAAGCCCAGGAGGGCCTATTTTTATTGTAAACATTATTATTTACCAATAAGTATATATTTAAATTGGAATGTGTCTATAACGTTCATATTGCCATACTTGATGTTTTATGAAAGATGTTGTGTTTATATCACAGGTGTGATATGATCACGACCACGTCCTGTCACTTAAATGCATCGCTGCTGATAAGAGACACGATGGAGCTATAGGCAACAAACGGGAAGCCGATCTCAGTAAACTTGACGCGATGCTTTACGAATTAAACCGCCCTCTGTGTGTTTCCCGTCCTCGGAAACAAACAGCCTCTTCAGACAGACTTATACAGATAATACACCCATGAAGGTAAATGATGACATTTCTCGGCAGCGTTCTCTCAAATCACCTCCCGGTCCGGATTTTGCAGCCTGCTACAGTGGATTTCACATTCTGCCATCTTCTCTTTGATTGCTGATAGTTCGGAGTCCTGCTGCGACGTATCCAATGGCAATGTTAACCAGAGCACACGTAGGGATGCCTCCTCCTCCTCTCACCGCTGGATTTGTCAAAGCAATTTGACTTGCAGTTGAAAGCGCGCGACTAAACCACTACGGGCTACGGAGCGGTTGACAGAACCTTTATTTCTGAGGAAGATGGCATCTCCGAGACAGACATCTCACTCTGTGAGCTTATAGGGAACCGCGCTGACGGGACTGACTGAGTCACTGACAGATTCACTTAGAACTGCTTGCTCTCCTTCCTATAAGGCAATTAAACTGAACATAGGGCCTTGTGGGGCTGGCAAGCAGTATGTGTGTGTGTGCTGTGTGGTTAAGAGTTTGATTAATGCACTTCATTACACACACACTTGCTTATCCCTGGATATGTGTATGCATCCTGCTGTTCTTATTACTGTGGTCAACTACTGCAGACGTGGAGAAATCACTCCAGAGCAGAGCCTCTTCTCTGTTCTCAAAGCACACACGCGTTACATAATTCATCAGCTGTGTGTGTGAGTACGTGTGTGTCTGGATGAGTTCTGGTCAGCCTCCGTGGGGTTGAAGAGGGGAATGAGGTCATGGAGTGGTAGTAAACAAATGTGCCGACATTCAGATGTAGGCAGACGCCCCGTGGTCGATAGCTGTAAACGTAGGGTTTGTTTACCGCACGGGGTTCATGTCAGGTACACACACATACACACACACACACACACACACACACACACACCTTCCTCCCAGTCCAGCCAGGTCTGTTTGCACCCGTGTTCAATGAATTTTAATCCACACTGATTTCCATGGTGAGCTTGTTATTGTATGTCTTGTGTTCTCAGGTGACGTTTGGGAGGACGAGAATGTTTCCAACAATGGAAAACAACTGTTTTACCCCCATCACACAGCTTGCCCTTAAAGGTGCAATGTGTCACATCTGGCTAGAATTAGAGTTGAACACATTCAAAGTGTATTGTTCAGGGGGGCACTTTTTCAGAAAGCTAAGGGACCGGGGGCCTGACCCACTTGACCCCTTTCATTAATAATGCCTTTTTGTATATTTGCTCATTTGTGTTTATATATGTGTATAATTTCTGACATACACTCCAGAAATATTCAAAACAGTTTATTCAAAACATAATAGAATAAACACAATAGAATACAAATCTAGCTCCTTAACCTTGGCGCCTGGTCATGTTTTAAAACGACAGATCAAATATGAAGGAATTGTATTTTAAAACCGACACCTCAACTTTTAATTGAACAGCCACCTATAGTGTTGATTAGACAGAAAGTGTCTCAGTGACAGAGACTGAAAGTGTGCACGTAACCATGGTAACTCACTCTCACTCCTGCGTGTTAGTAGATATATGATATAATTAGTGTATATAATATAACAGATTTGTGCATATTTCAGACCCCTTGCTCTTGTAGACAGACAACTCACCATCATTAGTTTGGACAAAAGCTTTGGACGCATCCAGGAAACATACATATTTCAGTGTTGTGTCTTCTACACTCACTAACAACTTCCTTCAGTGCATATTTACATGAATTTGTGCCCTTTTTATTTTTTAAAACCAAATAGATTGTCGGTGGTTATTATATTTTCTTGAAGCGTATCCAAGAGAATCCGCTGTAACACTTTGGAACCCAATCAAGGGCAATTGGTCTGTAATTTCCCCATGCTTGATATTTTACACGTTTTTTCTTTGACTACTAGCACTGATAAAACAGTCAACACAGAGTCGCGTAGTGTGCCACGCATTAATAATTCACAAAAAACTAAGCAAGGAACGCTAGAATTCTCTGGCAGGCGTGCTTCAGATGTTCTGCTGTCATTTTGTCAAGGCCGCATGCTTTGTTCACTGCCAATTTCTCAATAGCATAGCACACCTCATCAAGTCTAATAACCAGACCATAATCACCATCATTAAGTGCACCAGTCTTAAAAGAATACTTCACCACTGGAAACATGAATCTGTATTTAAAGTGGGTCATATATGAATTTGAAATGCGAAGTAAATTTCAAATTTGGTGCCTGCTTCATCGAGAAAAGGCAGATTGTGACTTTTTGCGCGTGTGGATGGAAAACATCAACTCCCACAATGCACAGCTCTGCAGGCCACTCCCACTGATCTGTCCCCCCTCGCCAGTCCCCCACTGGTTCAAAATGAGGAAATGATGCACGACCATTCAAAAATACTACCAGGTTTCTAACGATACAAAGCTTGATGCAAATGAGTGACATATTCCTTTAACACGGTTAAAAATATCCCTAAAATGTCTCCGCTTAGCAATATTTTCAGACACAGTAGCCCCTTCAATACTGGATGGCAGGGGCATTTTACTCTTACTGCCAGTTTTAACTTCTTTCCAGAGCTCACAGGCATTATTCTGCTGAGGTTCTTTTGCCCTCGTGGCTTTCTCGTTTCTTTTAATAAAGAGCACTGCATATTTAAATGTAACATTTTCTTGTGTTTGCACTCCGGGCCATGTCTAGCTTTTCCTGTTAAAACCCCGTTTTGAAAAGCTTCTTTGGCCTCAGTGTTGAGTTCAGGCACACATTCATGCCATCCTGGCCTGTGATTATGTTGGCGATTCACAATTTTATCATACAATGTGTGTTTCTACCAATAGCTTTTTGCTGGAAAGAAATCAAATTGCTATCCTGACAAAATTGGATTAAGTGTTGATCAAATATGGAAATATTATCTGAGATATCATCCACAACAAATATACATATATGCACTTCATTTAAAGTCCCAGTCGGCAAGTCCGGCTGATCGAGGGCACTCTGTCAGATTTTGAATGTTTACAACTCTCAGGCTCCTCCCCCACAACCACTGAGCTCCTTCCCCTCGACTTCATGCCCTTTGAAATCCCTTAGATCACGCCACCTTTGAAACAAGGGTCCGATGTTGACTCTGGTTTTATCACAGGCACCGTTGCAATCTTTCGTGTGTTCCTTATTTTCCACCGGTGTTTTCTTTTCCTTGGTGGTTTTGGACCTCCTCGTTTCGTTTTTTAACGAGGAATTGGAAGCTTGTTGCTACTTCCCTCCACCTCCCCCCTGTGATAGTGGAACGACCCGAGGGGGGAGGGGCTCTGTGTGTGAACGAACAAAGCCCTGCGTGCTGATTGGACAGGATGACCCGGCCTTTGTTGATATTTTGCAAAACAAACAACAGGCTCTACGTGCACATAGAGGTGCGTAGATGCGCACTTTTTTTTCTAAAACCGGATGATTTATGTTGTTCTATCGGAGCGTAGTGTCGACTTCGGTGAATATGATCAAAAAAAATGTTGCCGACTGGGACTTTAATAAGAGAAAATAGAAACGCAAGCCTGTTTAGATACCCATCCTTGTTTCGCTATATTGCATAAGGAGTGGAAACTTAAATTACAAAAAAGAAACACTCTTATTATGTTCATTTTGAATTGCTGGGTGATGATCACTCTGATCAGTGGATCACATTTCTTTTCATACTGTGCCACGCTCTATTCCGATGCTTAGATCTGCCTCATGGAAATCATTATTAACCGAATTAAGTTTATCCAAGTCTTTTTATCTAATAAAGCCTCTTGTGTACTCAAGATATCAGCGTTCTCCAGAAGCTAGTCGATAACGATGCGTCATGCATTGTCCCCGGCCTTCTGTCCTCTACGGGAGTTATGTGACAACTCCAATCGCCATGAATCACGTTCCTATCTACATTGCAGCACATTCCCCAGCCTCACGCACCTGCAGTGTAGACATGTAGAAACCCTGTACAAAAGTCCCTTTCTGGCCCAAACTGTGGCTGAGTTGTCTTTCAGGTAAATATCTACAAATAGTGAGAGTTTCGCCAGTCCGGACATGTCCGCACAGCGTTGAGTGGCACTTGGGCAAGATTTGAGAAGAACTTTCTTGCAACTCTCCATCCCCTCCAACGCAAAGTGGTAAAATAATATCGTCCAGACTCAGGGTTTTCATTTTGACAATGAAGAAAGTATACGCAATTATTTTCATTTGAGATGTACTCAGATCAGCGACACCTCAGCCAGCCACCTCTGCCATCATGCTTGATAGAACATATAACTTAACAATACATCAAAAGCCCTGGTGGAAACCACATAGATTCAATCTTATAGGAAAACTGCCGGCTTGCAATAAGTCACTCAGAGAACCTTTCCATCTCATCCAGTCATAAATAAAACTTGATGCTTCATGAAAGCCCAGTGAAAAAAAATAACCATTTGCAGCCGTTTGTTTTCTTCAGTAAAGAGGAAGAAGTCATCTCTACCTAACCTCCGTTTTCTAACACCCCCCTTGAGGCAGTCGATGTGCAGAGAGACAATACTGCGGAGTCAGACTCAATCCCAGTCCGCCTCCATCTTTCTCACCTTCCTGCCTTTTCCCTTTCTGCATTTGACACATTTTCTCACTTCTGCCTCTCCCAAGGTGGTCACCTTTTCTGTCCATCTCCATTTATCTCACTCTGGCTGTCATCCCATCCTCCTCTCTCCTCTGCTCCGTCTCGCACTGTGGTCTCCCAACACAGTCGATCCATATTGAGCTGTACTAATGTGGAGGCCTCGCCCATCCATAAAGTGAGTGACAGCTCGGGGTTGTTAGATGAGGACCTCCTGCCCCTCTGCCTGCATGCTACCTGAGGCGGAGGCCTCACACGCACCGGCTATCTGTCTGTCTGCCTCCGCGCTCGTCTGTGCACTGGTGAAATCTTTCTTCACAAAGCCTAATGTGTCACTATGTCCAGATTTCACCACCATCTATTCAGAAACATTGTGGCTGAGCCACTGGCACTAAAGGTTTGGTAATGACATGAACGATACGAATCACAGCAACGCCTCACTGTTTGTACATTTCATGGTTTGTATCGGCTTCGCCCCGGAGTGTTCATTGGACCGATTCATCTGGATCATGTGAGCTTGGTTTTGGTGGCTTGAGGTTTTGGGTGGCACCTTGCTTTTGCCAAATATTCCTGGCTGCCAACATTCAGCAATCACCTGATTAGAAATTATATTTGTTACACATTAAATAGAGAAGATGCAACATGTTGGGGTGGCAGCTTTGGAGTTGTTGCAAGGCACTTTATCTGGATCTATGCTAATACAATTACTTTTTCAACAGGAATAATGACTTAATCTCTAAGACACATTAGACATTTGTTAAAAAATAAACCTTTCCATTAACGGAGCTCTTGATAACAATGATAACATTCAGCCACTAGATGATGCACTCACTCCAAATGGTTGACAGGTCATTGCACAATTGCATATTTGGTTGAAATATATGTTAGCTCGTTAATTAGATTGCTTTATGTGCGGGTATTTCAGGATTAATCTCATTGGCTCCTGGCTATTAGAAAGAAGGAGAGTTACCGCCTGAATTAAGGTGATTGTTTAGCTTCTCACTTAAGTAGTGGTGTTTGGTAGAGTCAGGTGTAAGACGTACAGTTCTACACTGATTAACTGACTCTTGATCATTGGAGACACAGAGATACAACGTGATTCCAACATCTTTACACTATTGGTTTACACGACTTGTTGAGACACGCAACCAATCATCAGATATCTTTCACACAGATTGAAAAAACATTTTGGACATGTCAGAATTTTTTAAATAATTAAAAATCCTCATCATTTCTATTTTCATTTGGCACCTTAAAAAAAACCCTTTAAGAATGCTTTAAGCAGGAAGACATTCTACCAAAGTCATGCAGAATCCAGTTAAATACATCTAACAGTATATGACTTGTGATGATATTCAATGTAAATGCTTCAAAGATGGTTCCTAATGCCCTAAAGCTACTTATAGTTCAGCAAGCTGGTTTTAAAGGGGAATTAGAAGTGAGCATTGTGCGTAGCTCTGCAAAGAAAGCCTGTTTGAGAGTGTGAGCAGGAAGCTGAGCCCTGTGGGACCCCACAGGTGATGAATGCTGAGAAAGAGGATGAGTTATGTATCATCAAAAAAAACGTGCTGTTAAAAGACGATCAAGAGACGACAGGCGGCCAAAGCTTACATGCACACATCCTCAGGGCTATCAATTAAAATTACATGATCCGCCTTGTAAACTAAATAAGTTGAAAAGAACATATATGCACATAATACACAAAGCCTTTAATGAAAATACAAATAGGGGCTCCTTCTTCTCTAAGCCCATGCATGTGTCATAGTAGAGAATAGCAGCATAGTGCTGGTCAGAGAGCTGTTTTATTATAGATACAATGGTGGAATCTGTATCAAAGCTACGTTTGAGGAACTTTGTGGGAACACTATCCATTGAACAAGTAGAGCACCTCATATGGGACACAGATTGCTGTAAAAACAACAGAGTACGAGGTTCAGAGTAGCACAGCAGAGTCCCAGTTAAGAGGAAAATCTGGAGTTTTGTGTTTTATTTTCTTTTTTTCCTTTTTTGGCAAAGAATAACCAAACGAGAGCCTTCCCTTTGTGAACACGTCTCACGCTACATGCAAGTGATGAATAAGGTTGCCGAATCACCAAATCCCCCTTGAACAACAGGGTTTCACCACAAAATGCAGTTGTAGTGCCTTTATGCTACAAAGAAAGGCAAAACCAAAACAGCAATGAAGTCCTTTAGTGCAGAGGTCTTCAATGTTTTCAGGCCAAGACCCCCAAGGCTGGTGGAGGGACCCCCTAATACATATTGTATACAATTGTGTTCCTAATTAAACAGGGCCAATAATATTGTGTAGTGCAGCTTATAGTGCCAGGTATAACAGTACTTTGTAATGAAGTATATATACAATGCTAAGCCATTAAAATAATACAATAAAACAACAATTTCACAACATAATATTAAACAAACAGGAAGATTTATATTTGCTTAATATAGGTTGTATTACTGTTAATGTGTATTTTTGGACATATTTCAATTTTTGGAAGAAAAAAGTTTGTGATCAAATCATTTCTTGGACCACCTGCAGTAACACTGCGGACCCCCTAGGGGTCCCGGACCCCCTGTTGAAGATCCATCCATCCATCCATTGTCTACCGCTTATCCTGATTTCAGGGTCACGGGGGGGCTGGACCCCTGTTGAAGATCTCTGTTTTAAACAGCAGCAACACTGGTGAGTTCTCTGGGCAGATAACAGGGCCCATATCTTAGTACCAGAAATTGAGCCAGCCCAGATCTTATTCCGGTCGCACCGCCTTCTGTGACGTTTGGTCATGGCTCGGTGGTCGCCGATCTTCCCAATGGTTGCTGCACTTTATCCAATCACCACACTCCTTCCCCGATGCTGATGAGTGTATCTGTAGAAGGCCACACATGCGAAAAAGACAACACAGCAGAACAAAAATGTGTTTCAAAAGTTCATGGGCGCCAGAGCCCGCCACATCTGCACCCTCTGCCCTCACCACGGGTAGATTCACCGATATCACTACCGTCACCACCATGCTAGCATGAATGATTCATTACTTTCTTTGCAGTAAACAAGCAAAACATAGGCAGGTGTCTCCTGCACTTTCCTTCCATGCTGCTAAATCACAGTCAAAAGGCAACAACACGCCGGTGTTGTATGACATGCATCAGAACAACTGCACACGTTGTTTAACGTGCAAGCCAGCGGCGTGGAAAATACGCATAAACGATCCAGAAAAGCAGCGTTTTTTTTTTTTATCACATTAACTCCCTGGATTGTCCCATTCTGCCTACCGTGCCTTGACTACTGCTTCTGTCTGTATTCATGATGGGTCTGCTGTGTGTTACAAGTGTCAAATGATGCATGCGTGTCACTGAATTACTACATTATCACATTACTGAAAGAACATGAAGAGAATTGTACTGGTAATTTATAACCGAGCCCTGCACTGTGTTCTATAAAGATTGGCTCCATCAGCCTCCACTTTCCCAATGATGTTGGGTCGCATCTTGTCAGACAGGATGTGTGTTTTTTGTTGTTGTTTTTTTTCTTGCTTGCATTTCAATGGTATCATTGAAATAGTTGTTGGGGCTTTGTGTTTTGGTGCAAAGTGGCCAACACCTTTCAACCTTGACAGAGGCAACGCGGACCAAATCCACTCCTTCTGTTCCTAGCTTTCACAATAAAAGCCCTAAATAAATAAAAGACATATATACTGTGTAACTGTTTACCAGAGGGCACTCAAATTCATTGGAACATTTGGCTCAAAGGAAACTCAATAAAATAGTTAACAATTGAGCTCCAACAGACTGCCAGATGCTGCTCTGGGTCAATGGGTTCCTGGTAGTTGGTAACCCTCTGCCTGCACCAATCTATTCTAACCTTTCATCGGAACTGTGCTGCAACTGTGGTAAATTGGCATCCATGATCGTATGAATAGTTTTGAAGCAAAATATTCTCTAACCTCGGTGTGTAAAGATAAATGGCACATGCCGGTGCAAAATGCGATGCTTAGTTTCATTTTCATGTCTTCTATAGCATTATACTCTTTCATCACCAACATGAATTCCTTACAAATTAAGCACACTTCCCCTTGACCTCTGTGAAACTCACTTTCCCAACGTTTGTCACCCGCTATCTTCCATCTCTATTGCTTCCACCATGTTTATTTAATCAAGTAAGGTAGATGTTTTCAAGGTTATGCAGTTGATCATAATGTCAGTGACAGCTAGTGTTCAAACTAAGTTCAATGTACATGCAGTGCACTTATATTAGAAATATTATATTCTGGTTTATTTTTGGTTTAAAAACCACGGCAGTTTGGCCACCCATCACCTAATGTTCTGGAGAATTACATGTTCAATCAAACTGTATATGTACAGCATGTGCTTCTGCTCATATATCTGACTCATTATGACTAGTCTAACCTCTAAATTGATCTTCATAGCAGAAGGCAAATAGTTAAAATTACAACAGACACTTGCAGTGATGGTCGACTAAATATTTCAATTCATAGCATCAAGTCAGGAAAGAGAATTCCATTCCATTGTCAGAGCTTGAGTGTGTGTGTGTGTGTGCGCGTGCGTGCGTGTGTGTGTGTGTGTGTGTGTGTGTGTGCGCCGGATGTGTGCAGATAATGTATCTATAATAGCTTGATATAATTACACGATGCATGACAAGATAATTGCGGTATGTGTGCGTACGTCTCCGTACGTGGATGTGTGTGTGCGTTCATGCGTGAAGGTCCCTGCATGTGTGTATTTATATGTTCGGCCAATATAATTACAGGATTTCAGACGTGATAATTGCATGCACGTCTGTGAACGTACGCATATGTGCATTCATATTTCTTCATTATAATTACAAGATTTGCGATAAACTGTGTGTGTGTGTGTGTGTGTGTGTGTGCATGCGTTGGTGTCAGAAACACACTTAGACAGACACAGTGAGTCATCATCTGGCCTAATTTCTTCTTCACTGCGTGTGTGTGTGTGTGTGTGTGCACACACACACAGATGCGTTCATGTCTTAATATGTAAGTATTAGTATGTATTATCGTGTAATGTTTAGGTTTATGAAGGAAAAGTGTGTGTGTGTGTGTGTGTTTACCTTGTCTCGCTGTGCATGGTTGCCTTCTGTCTGATTTTGTCTCCTTTATTTACTTCCCATCCAGCTTATTTACTAGTCAGTCAGACATCCACCCAGTCTACGTTTACACTGACCTAAATAGGCTCATCATCATGTGTGTGTGTGTGAGTGTGTGTGTGGCTGTCTGTGACCACCTCTATTTGTATCCACGTCTGCAAAGGTGACAATGTGTGTCCATGTACGTGTTTATATCGGTGAGCACCTATGTGTGTGTGTGTGTGTGTGTGTGTGTGTGTTGCAGTTCAGTGTATTCAATGGTTGTATTGCAGCTGCTGTCATTGTTTGGCAGACTTCACATTTATGCTGCAATCTCCACTCCCCTAAATACCTCTGATTCCTCAGATAGCTGCTTCATTCAGCCGCCACCTTCACACTCTATTTTTATTTTGCTGCTGTTTGTGTCGTGACACCAGGACACAGTTCCAGAATGTAAACAAATGAGTAAAGATGCATTCACACCAAAAGCGAGAAAAATTGGCGCCTCACGTGGTTTTGACCAGCGAGTCGACTGGTTAACTACAGCGGTATGAACCATAAACAAACATTTTTTGTCATCAAGACGTCAAGCAAATTCCTTTTGAAATGCTTGTTTTCTGAAAGGAATTTGGATCGATCAAAACATTGATATTGAAAATGGTATCCAGTATTTACATGGGTCATTCCGTGTCATTTCATCAAATTTCTGAAAATCTTCCCACCTGACCATCTCAGAATGAATAAATTCAAGTACAAAGACACACTTGTTAATAGGACAAATCCAAAATATTAGGTCTCTACTGTCAACAGTTTTCTCATGAAACATCATTGAATGAAGGGTAGTTTAGACGGTTTTTGGCATCATACTCTGAAAAGCCATTTTTAAACAGCACTATCTGGAAAACTATCTCACATGTGGCCTTCAAAATTTCTACAGTGTATATCTGTTACTAATAGCCTCCAGACATGAAATATCAGGGGTGTAGCCCAATGATAACATAGTATGGTAGGTACTTAAAATGTGGCTTGTTGAAATAAAGTAGTACATTTGAAGAGTGGCTGAGCTCCCATTTTTGCAGATAAAAGACTTCTATCACTTCTGCCTCTATCTCTGGTGTTAGCTGAAACATTCTACAAAATATGGTCTCTCTTAGATGATTAGTTTCACAGATATTAAGGCTCAAATATGGAAGTAAACACATCTTTGCCCAACTTCAGAGTCATATTCCAAAAAACTGACAACAAGTATCAGGTCCAAACTTACTTTTTTTGGAGTGAGAATAGAGACAAGCTGTTATTCAATATCAAACTTTGGAGACTTTTCTACTGTAATGTAAAATATTTATGCTCAAATAAAGATTATTATTTGATTTGGTTGTGTAATTTATATACTTAAAGTATGACAAAATGTACAGTCTTCAATATTATGCTATGTTTGTTCATGGTTTAAGACATTAAAAGCTGCTTTCAGCATGTTTAACTCATATCCAAGGACTTATTGCCTCTGTAACAACAACTGTGCTACATTTTAATGTTTTCGTAAGGCTAAATATATCAGTAAGATTTAGTCACATGTAAGTCTTTGGTAAATGGTAAAAAACACAATTGAATTGCCCTCCTGTGATGTTTACTAGTAGGCTGTTAGGACATACAGTACCAAAACCGGCCACAAAAACCCCACCAATATCAGGATTTAAAAAACTCACTGTGACAAATTGAGGCAAAACACCCTCCTGATTTTTTTATATGATTTTAACAAGAATATGATCTTTCAAAAAAAGTAAGTTTGGACCCGATACTTGTTGTCAGTTTTTTGGAATATGACTCTGAAATTGGGCAAAGATGTGTTTACTTCCATATTTGAGCCTTAATATCTGTGAAACTAATCATCTTAGAGATACCATATTTTGTAGAATGTTTAAGCTAACACCAGAGATAGAGGCAGAAGTGATAGAAGTCTTTTATCTGCAAAAATGGGAGCTCAGCTACTCTTCAAATGTACTACTTTATTTCAACAAGCCACATTTTAAGTACCTACCATACTAGGTTATCATTGAGCTACACCCCTGATATTCCATGTCTGGAGGCTATTAGTAACAGATATACACTGTAGAAATTTTGAAGGCCACAGGTGAGATAGTTTTCCAGATATTGCTGTTGAAAAATGGCTTTTCAGAGTATGATGCCAAAAACCGTCTAAACTACCCTTCATTCAATGATGTTTCATGAGAAAACTGTTGACAGTAGAGACCTAATATTTTGGATTTGTCCTATTAACAAGTGTGTCTTTGTACTTGGATTTTTTCAGGACATTCTGAGATGGTCAGGTGGGAGGCATTTGATGAAATGACACGGAATGACTTGAATGTTGACTTTTGAGTATTGACTCCAACGTCACTACATATCCTCACCTACAGCATTTGTAACCCTGCAGACAGGAATGACAGTCGCAATACCCCCTCTACAGCTCTTTATTATATCGACGTCTGTCAGGGACTGTTCGCTCCATGTTACCCATCCCAGGAATTTTATTAATGATCTGAGGGAAGGAAAGATGGTGACTCTTAAAGTTGACACTGGTAGCATCTTCTCCATCCTGTAAGCAGCAACAACATTTTAGATTTCCGTCTGAGTGACAGCCGAAAGACATTGCTGTGTCGGAGCTGTAGCAGCGTCTTCGCTCTCCTCCTTCGATGCGCCTCAGCGCCCACCAGTGATGTGGACCTGTACGCACACAGGTGCTTCTTCAGATTTCTTCACAGCTGAAAGACTTTTAATGTTTATCCCCTCTGGCACAATTTTCATTACGCTGTGATGTTCTAAGAGAAGAATTGTTATGAAATCGTAGCTAAAAAAAACTGATGATTTAAATTGCAAACCCGTTCCGTTACTTAATATAATGAGGAAGTTATCGAGCATTCGTTAAATCCAACATTCATTAAGCTACAATATGCGTTGAGAGGTCAGCCTGTTGGTTCTATCAAGTCTGGTTGCCTTCTGAAGATGTAGTCTCCCACATGTGATGAATTACTAAGGACACAGCAAAGTTTCTGAACGATGGACCTGGATGGAAATGTTTTTTTTTTCAGTTGCATGCCTGTCTGGATAAGATTTAAGATTTTCACATCCATAAAGCTTGTCTCTTCAATGAGGAGTAGCATCTCTCATTAGACCCTGCCTCTCTGCTAAACACTCTCTTGTTTCTTCCCATCCTTGAACTGGACATATCACATTCATTTTCAGGTTCACACTTGTATTCTAGGTTTCTACTAGAACATGTTTCAAGCATTAATGTTGCATAAAACCAATTATTCTCCTACTGTCTGTCTACGATGCTCCCTTTGACCCCGCCTCCTGAACAAGACAAGTCTGGTCTGATTGGCCGGGTGGTATATTCTAATGAGCATCCATGTGACATAAGAAGGGGAGTCAAGCCTGAATCGCTTGTTGAATCACATGTTTTCTGACCTAAGAAGCTCATAAAAAACTGTCTGGGTCTTATTTCACAGTTTGTTAGTTGGGTTGTTACTCCAGATACCAAAATGTTTGTGCACAATCACTGAAAAAGGGGAGTTTTTTCTGAATATGTCCCCTTTAATATCACGGCCTGACTTTGACTTAGACATCCAGCGGGTCAAAGAAAATTGGCGGTTCGATCCCAGCTCCTCTAGTCTTCATGCCAAATTGTCCTCAGGAAAGATACTGAACCCCAAATTGCTGCGGAAGGCTGTGCCACGAACATTAGTTTAGATCCTGATGGGCAGGCGGCACCTTGCATGGCAGCCTCTCCCAGCTGTGTTTGAATGAGTGTGTTAACGGGTGACTGCTGACATGTAGTCTACGGCGCTTTGAGTGGTGAGATGACTGGAAAGGCGGCATATAAAATGCAGGTCCATTTACCATTTCAAAGTGCCGGACGGGTGCAAAGTGGACGACGACGAACAATAACAAATTATTTACAACCATTTCTGAACATTTTCTGCACAAACCGCCGTCTCCTCTGCCCCGGCAAGGACACATCTTCTCTCCCGGCGTGCTGATTTTACAGCCAACCGGGCCAGACTATCTGCTCTGATTCAGTTGTTGATATGATGGCTGAGGTTACTGAGTTTAAGACGTTATTTTGGCTCAGCCTGTCGGGGCTGCCCGCCTGCTGAGATCCTTTGCTAGGTTGGCTAGGTAGCGCGTGGGCGTGTGTGCGAGCATGTGTGCGCATGGGCATTTCTCTGTGTGTGTGTGTTAGTGTTTCATATGTGTCTGTGTAGCTTGCATGTGTGTGTGTGGTGTGTGCGTGGGCGTATGCGTGGGCAGAGCGTTAAAGCTGACAGTGAGCTGGCAACCTGAGGACATATTTATGAGGTTTCTCACTGTCGACGCTAACCAGTGAATATTAACCTGATGCTCTCGCAGCACCTTAAGCTGCAAAACACACACAGCCAACATTTTCAAATTCTCTTTCTCATCTGAGTAACGCACTGATAAGTATGTTATGGTTGGAAGTGCATGGGGAAAATGGGAAGAGGGCTAGGTCAGGCTGCGCCGTTATTGCTGTCAGGTGATTTCATCATGATAAAGATATCATCCAACTGGAATCTAAATGGTTGTAGATCCATGTAAGCCTTATTATGTATTAGCTCAAGGCTTCATAAAGTGCAAAGTGAGTGCCATAAACTCAGCAGAACTGTGGGTTTAACTCACGCTGTCAAGGATGTTCAACGTATTCTCAGCCGATGACATTGGATGTAGATGAGAATGATGAGTAAGCGATGAATGAATATACATTAAAAAGTGATTCCTTTAGATGACTGACTGATAAAGGTCCATCATAAGTGAGAATAAAAGCACAAAACAAAATGGGGTTCAAAAACTCTCTCTTAAAAAGCAAAAAACAAACTAAAAGGTGACTTTAAACCATCTACAATTTCAGTTATTCTTGTCAAAATTATATCATCATTATATATCATTAAATCATATATATCCATAAGTATTTGACCCTGTTGCTCATTCTTACATTCATCTTTCTACCAACACAAGATTCAAATGAACACATTTTGTGTTACTGTTACAGTGTTATTCATTCTTCCATAGTGTTTGAAACCTTGACTTTTGTCACGTGACCATGGCAACTGCAGAAACCAAACTAAGTTTAAGTAGAAGCTAATTTTACTATCTGAATTACACGCCAGCAGCGAACTAACATTATCAATTATAAAGTGGTCTTGGAGCAACATCAGCGTGGAAGTTTAATTGAAGCCTGCAGTCATTGCCTCCTTCTGGGTGCACCACACTGTCAGCCTGAGCTCTCTCCAAGAACCTTTTTTTGTAGTTGTGATGCTAATAATCGTAAAACTGGGGATAACCGGGCATCAATTACACAGTCTCTCCTCAAAGGCGTTGGCGGTGTTTTATTCTGCTGCATTGAAGGGAGCGTGCAAGGCTATTGGAAATTAGCATCGGTAAAAGAGTAAAAGCTAACTCAACAATGACATATATATATATATATATATATATATATATGTGTGTATATAAGGCCAAACATTCTCAGCCATTGTTCGATTGTTCTGTGCTCAAGCGATATGTGTTCTCATACATCACATTACTATCAATCACATGACTGTATCGATCACATGACTGTATCGATCACAACGTCACCGGTCCCAGCTGAACATTGTTTATCACAAATGTAATTTAACATTGCCTCTTCCACTCAATATAGTTCTACTTTACAGTATTACTTCATGGTAAATTCATGAGGAAAACATTTTTTTTACTGTTGAATATGTTTTCTACAGACTGTCTTATATGAGAGCTCCCACACTTTTCCTCTTACCTGTACCTTAAAGGAAAAGTTCGGAATTTTGGACATAGGACCTCATTTCCAACTTACCCGAGGTGATATAGGTCGGTGGAGACCGTTTTCAGCACAATTGGTCCAGTCCTTATAGTTGCACAAGTCACTGTTGCTAAACTGGTGTTGAGCTAGCGCACGTCAACGGTAACATCCAGCCTGTCTCTAAAAACAGCTTTAACTGCTCCGCAGAACACCCGAGACAAATGTATTATAACGTCGGACTATCGATGTACATGTCAGTGTTGGTAGAATAATTAAAAAAATTAAACCAACCTTGCATGGCATTGGAATAGCTTATACTTTGTTCCCTGTTGTTGCTAAGGCTACGTCAGCGGCGGATTGATATTATCTCCGGGCTAGTGAGGCTACAGAGGAAGACGGTTTCGGTTTCGCTGACAATCACGCAAGTTTATTCAGCTGCTGGAAACTCTGTGGTGCCCATCTGTAACTTTTATTGTTGCAATTTCTGAACGCACACTGAAGCACCATTTTTATAACGCTGCTACGAGTACTAGCTGTCACGACTGTAGGGCGCTTAGGTTTCGTTTTTACGCACTACTACTAACACGCAAAGTAAAATTCCGCTGCTGCTGAGAAACTAGTCCCTCAAAATGTTTTATCATTGAAAATGCAAGGTTGGTTTAATTTCTAAAATTATTCTACCAACACTGACATGTACATCGATAGTCCGACGTTATAATACATTTGTCTCGGGTGTTCTGCGGAGCAGTTAAAGCTGTTTTTAGTGACAGGCTGGATGTTACCGTTGACGTGCGCTAGCTCAACACCAGTTTAGCAACAGTGACTTGTGCAACTATAAGGACTGGACCAATTGTGCTGAAAACGGTCTCCACCGACCTATATCACCTCGGGTAAGTTGGAAATGAGGTCCTATGTCCAAAATTCCGAACTTTTCCTTTAATGTTGCTCTCTATCATTAGATATAATTTTATTCAAACCAGCTCGTTATTTTAACTCTCTGCCACTGCCAGTGCTGCAATGCATTTTGGGCCAGTTGTCCAGTAAGTTTAAGTATGTCTCAACTCAAATATTTGCCAGTGTAGTATAGAGCCAGGCTTTTCTTGCATACAAACTCCACATACCAGTTGGAGCACACTGATTCTTTGACGTCATACTTGTTTTGTAGGTTGTATAATATGTGATAGCCAACAGAGCCAGTGCTTTTACGTGTTTTACTTGCTCTAACTGCCATGATTGCCCTTATTTTAAACCTAATTGTCTACTTAGTGACCAGAAAGATGAGAGTTCTTCCCTCCGGTGCATTAAAAGTAGCTAGAGAGGGTTAAAACACAGCGGAACTTTGCTGCCATATAGTGTGACTGCATCTCCTGGAGGCATACACAAGAACACTCACTTCCTGCCCAGAAGACACACACACACACACACACACACACACACACACACACACACACACACACACACACACACACACACACACACAGACGAACAGTAGTGATGCACTGTCTGGACTGCAGAGAGGAGACACAGCCTGAAGGTCTCTCTCTACCTCTCTCCCACTTTCTGTCACTGTCACTGTCTCTCTCTCTCGCTCTCCTTCACTATGAGTGTCAATTGTGCACAGTCAGCACAACCCCGACATGCTTAATTATCCTGGTAGAGCCAGCGAGGGGAGGGAAGGAGACGAGAGGGGTTGAAGGCAGACCGGGGGGAGAAGAAATTATGGAATAGAAAAGGAGACAAGAGGATGGAAAGAGAGGAGAGGAGGAGAGAGAGGATATGATGGGGGGAGAGAGGGAGCTATGAGGGGAGACGGATATGAGGGGAGACGGAGTCCAAAACAGGGCAGTTGCACGGGGAGAGGGGACAAACGGAGAGGGGATGACGGGGGAGGCAGGAAGGGAGGAGAGGAGAGCGGAGGAGGAGGAGAGGAAAGGTGAAAGAAAAAGAGAAGTGAGGCAGAAAGACAGCAGGTTGGAAAGATGCCCCGATCCTTCATGGCTCACAGACGCATCTGCAACACATTTATTACCATACCGGCCCGCAAAGCTGCTGCTCTCATATCACGTATGCAGGCTGGAGGGCAGAGAGAGAGCGAGGGAAGGGAGACGGATGGAGACCAAGGGGACAACAGCCTGACTGCTCACAGTTACCATGGAAAATGCAGAACCCAGTAGCTTGCTAATGTGCACTGTGTAGCAGCATTTTAACAGTACATTATACTCCCTATAAAAAAAAAAGCCCGGATTAAAAGTGGCATGGATATTTGCAAGACACATGGGACTTGTAGGCCAGCATTATTTAAAGGTGTATCCCCATCGTTAATGAAGTTATATGACAAAGGTCACTGTTGACTTTCACACGGGACAATGACGGCGGCCTCCTGATTGAAAGTCCAGAGTGTTTTCAGAGGATCTTTATGCTCAACAGCTGTACTGGCTCCTGATTATGGCGATTACTTTGATTACGTGGGTTTTCACTTATACCTTAACATTTATGTTTTAATGTATAAGATAAAAAAAATCTGTAGGCTATCCATGCTTCTATTATGTGGAGTATAGGTAAAAACCTTGGCCTGCTGGTGACCCTAGACAATATGTTAGGGATCACCAAAGTCCTAGAATCAATCCCCTGGGATCTTTGAATGTTGGGAACACATTTTGTTCTAATCTCTGCGTCATCTGGGCCGTGCAGCTCGCTAAAAATCATTTTAAGATCAAGGTTAAATGACTCTGGGATATCTCATACGATAAAATAGATTGGACAAGTATTGGTGAGAGGAGGATAATGTAAAGATATTCATCCTCAACAGCAACATTAATGTCAGCGCTTCATTGGAATGATAAAATGACTCAGTATAATCAGTTTTCCCCACATGGAAAATCAATACTGGGAGTCTTGCAGCCTGGCTGCTGTGATGGTGAAATAGACTTAGTGAGAATTAACGCTTGGACGTGGAGGGCTCCATGTTTCTTCTGATTGCACTCGCCGTCATACTGGCTGTTCAGTATTAGCAGTGTGCCTCGGCATGTTTTTCATGTTTTATAATTAGAGATGCACTGATTGCAATTTTATGGGTGATTCTGCCTGACCTGCCGATTTCCTTTCTTCATAGAAACTATGTCAAATTAACAGCATAAACAAACATTTTTTTGTAACTTTTCGTTGATGGAAAAGTGTAATTCAATTGACCCTTGGCTAAGCCCCGCCCCCCCCCTGCTGCTGAGCCCACACTGTCACTAACTGCACTCACTGAATGAATATTAAATCATTTGGGGGGAAAACGTACAACGAAAGTGATGTCAGACAGAAGGGTCAACTATGTGTGTTTGACGGATATATCAGGATGTCAGACTGACATGAAGCTACATATCAAAGTGTAAACGTGGACATCGAGACAGAAGACAATGGAATAAAAGAACACTGTTCTTGTAAAGCTGGTACTGCCATTAAAAAGCGAAAGCTTTCAGTAGCTAACGTTTTTAAATGCTAATTAATGATGTGCTAACGTGCTCTGCTAATGTTGGCTCCAGCACTGATCGGCCTGTCATGGCCGATCAGCTGACAACCGCCCAGTTTTCGACCGGCGGCTGATCAGCCGGTGCATCTGTAGTCATACTGCTGTAATACTGCTGCTGGTCTGATCGCTTTGACTGCAGCAACGGCAGCACGCTGACTCTCATTTACACACACACACACACACACACACACACACACACACACACACACACACACACACACACACACGTATAGAAACACACACATCCAGACGGATGCCCAAGGACACACACACTCACACTGCGGGAAACCAGTCTCCAGCCCCCAGTCTGTCACTGGCAAGCGACGACTACAACACTTTGTTATATCACACACAGCCACACACACACACACACACACACACACACACACACACACACACATGCACACGCACACTAAAGTGCAATTCACGTCACACATTTCGTCTGAGTCTGCATGAGCAGTTTTCTTCCCCACAGTGGGATTTGGTTTCTCCTTGTTAGAGAACAGTGCTGAAGTTGAAAGTAACAGGAAATAGCAATAACAAAAAAAAAAAAAAAAAGAGAGAGAGAGAGAAAAAAAAAGAAAGAAAAAGCCCTCCCTCTGTCTCGCAGCAATCATTTCTTGGAAAAGAAAGATTCCCTTTTGAGACCTTTGATGTGAAACGTTAGTTCTGCAGTGGATGAGCCGGCTGGAAGTCAATATCACACGTCCTGTAATGCTCCGCCGGTGTCATAATAGAGAGGTCAGACCAGTTTGGTTTGAATGTGGGGATCTTCCTCTCATGCACTACTGATCTTCCTCTTCCTCCTGCTGTCTCCTCACGCTCCTCCCTCTCTCACTCCTTATCATATCCTCATTATCACCTTCATCCTCAGAGCTCTCATCACCAACAATCTTATCATCATCATCACCATCCCCATCACTGTTCTCTCCTCTCTCTTCCTCCTCCTCCTCATCACTGTTCTCTCCTCCTCCTCGCTGCCTCCCCTCTCTTACGTTTCCTGTCTATTGTTGCTGCTGCCATCTGTCTTTCTTTCTGCTCTTCGTATCCTCTCCTCCTCCTCCTCCTCTTCCTCCTGGTTTCTGCGGCGGAGCAGACTGTTTCCTTGCTTGCCTGTCGAGGCAGACAGGTTGACAGATCCGCTGACGTCAGAGGAGATGACAGACGGGAAAAGAGGAGAGGCTCAAGAAAGAGTGTGAGAGAAGTAGGGACAAACTGGGAAGGCTAATTTACTTAGTCTGACAGCAAAGTTTATTCACCTACGGAGCTTCCATGCCCAACTTGTTTTGTTGCCAGTAAGTGGTGAGTCAGCTTATATCGAGTGCTCCGATGTTCAGACCACATGGAATATTACCAGCATCAACTGACAATAAAATCATGCACAGTTTGGGGGATTTGTTTTAATTTTAATCTTTTAGCTCTTCTTTCAATCTTGACTGCAGTTCCACAATGAACACACGTCTATAATTCACCCACGCCGGTGTTTTCATTTATCCTGCCTGCTTAGGCCTCACCTCAAGGTCAGGATGAAATCCACTCCCCACTCATTTCAACGAGGAGCGCGCCGAGATGCATTCACTTCCAATCAATGCTGCCAGCTTAGCGACTAGCTGCTGTGTGTTGAAAATAGTTGGCAACGATATTTGGCGAATCAAGCTCAAGTGAAATCACAAAGCTCTTTAATTTCTTTCTACTTTGACATTGGGAATGTGGTGGTTTCAACCTCCTATTCACAACATTTCACTGTTTGTTTACATAACCGGATGGTGACATAATTAAGTAGCAGAGTAGGAGGGATGCTGCTGGGCTGCAGTAATGCAAGGACAATAATTGAGGTTAATGATCACTGTATAATTTACAACTTGTGGACGGCTGTTGATGGACCATTGCACAGTTGTAAACATCCCAAATAAGTCCCAATGTATTCGCTGTGGCAGCGTTCGTGAATGACATCAGCTGACAGGAAGTAAACATGGACTCCAGCTGCTGCCTAGCAATGCAATTCCATCAAAACTGTCGGGAATACCTTATTGACATGCGTAGTGCATCTTTTTATTCATAATTCTTACTACAGTTGGACATTGTTGACTTTGCAGCTTTGGGGACTTTGAACAATGTATGCCATCTTTAATTTGTAAAAAAAATACTGTGCATATATACATGCAAAATCATATATTACCCAGATTAAGTTCTAACATTTCTATTTGAGTAATGTTATATGAAATTCCAACACCACAGAACCAGCAGTATTTTTGAAAAAGGTTAGCTATTTTTATGTAGGCAGGCATGCATTTTTATCACTTTTGTATTATTATTAATGATAATTCATTTAAATAATAAACTATCATTCTCTGGGGAATAAATCCATAGTTGTTTATTCCTTCTCTCAGCTGCAGAAAAAATTACCTTGGTCTTTTTTTTTACACTTAAATAAATAAAATGTGATCGTAAATTACAAATTACCTAATGGGAATGGCACTCCTCCATTTTGCCTGTTAGGTTTTATGCTGTGAATATCATTGTGAAGAAATGGTGTTCAACAGCATTTTTCTAATGAATGATGACATTTTTCTGTAACGTGTCGGCCTACTGTGACCCCTCATATCATTTCATTTGCGCTGTCACATACAGTAGACCTGATCTTGTTAAACGGTGTGCCTTTGTTTACCTCCTGCTCATTTCTTCATCCTTCATTAAGTATCTGCTGATCAGATCTTGGCGGAACTTGGAGGACTCATTCATCTCACCATCTCTGTCCGGCATTTTCAAATCCCACTCATTAACCTGAGTTTGTAACGCAGACATCGTTCACTAGGGGAGGCGGCTTCACCGCTGCCCCGCAAATTTCCCGACATTTCCCAGCTTTGCCTCAAATTTCCCGCGACAGCTGGATGGGAGTGTTGCTGGAGAGGAAGAAAAAGGAGAGCGGCGGAGGAGACGGAGGACGGCCAGCAGATGGGAGTCTTAAAGCAAAGACAGAATGTGAGAAGATGGACAGCGGGGACGAAGACAAGATGGGGGGAGTAATAGAGATTGATAGAGCCGGAGCGGATAGACAGAAGAGGAGATGAGAGTGAAAGAGGAGGCAGAGAGGAGGCAATCAGAGTAATAGATGAGATAAAGTGAAAGACAGAGCGAGGAGAGGAGAGGAGAGGCTGGGCAAGTCACTGAGGCTTCACTAATTGCCACTCAGAAGAAGGGGAGAGGACTCGTTCCAAAGAACGGTCATGCTGGTCTGTTCTTTGAATCGGATCTCTGTTCCTTCCTTTTTTCCCCCCCCGCCACTGTCTAGACACGAGCAGAACAAGCTGTTCTTGTTATGGGAGGAAGAGGAGAAATGTGCAGTGTCATTAGGTCGCTCTCTGCCAGCCGAGCAAATCGGAAGGACTCGCTCCAGGAGCAGGCCTGCAAGGTGTTTGTTGGTGTGTGTGTGTGTGTGTGTGTGTGAGTGTGTTGATAAACTGCAGCAAACTACAGCCTCTGTTCCTCTCTAATTCCGGATAAGATTTCCTTCCTTCTTTTCCCGTGAAGCATGATTTTCTTGCTTCCATCTTGCCTCGCCAAGGACAAGAAGAATCCGGATCTGACTGAGACCCAATTACAGCGGTCGATCAGAGCTGTAATGAGCAACGAGTTCTCAAACATCAATGCTGATCTGTTCCTCATTTCGCTTTAGTCGGATTGGTGTAAGGAGCCTGGTATGAAGCAGGACTCGTTCATGATTGAATCATTCCGGAAAGTCCAGTCCAGAATGACTACTGGCTTGATTGTTTTTCTTTGCGAGCATGTTTTGCTGAACAACCTGATGGCACCCCTACGCGTCTACTTACTTAGTATCTCGATGCTGAAGGTTCATGCGTGGTTGTGAAACAAAGGTTGTTAACAAAACTACTTAGTGAGGGTAGAAAACATGGTTTGGTTTGAAATAAGTGCGCCGTGGGCCTTGACCAAGCGTCTGCATCTGACGCCTTTGGAGTGAGAAGCCGGCTGAACACACCTTTCATGGTGTCCTTGATGAACAGATGAAGCCTCCAAAAATAACCACTGGACTGAACCCAGCGTGTTGTAACTGTAGCCATGATCATAATAGATGAGTCTTGCCTTTAGTGTAGTTTTCTATACTTGAATGCCACTAGCTGTGTGCTAATTTGGTTAAACCTTCTGACATTTTGAACCACGACTAGAGCTATAGAGATGTGAGACTCTGTTCTGTTTGCTCTTGTGTACGCTGATGATGTGATGCACTTTCCTGCAAATTGTTTCACTTTATTCCACTGAAAAACTGGTGGCGCTAACTTACTATGAAATATTTGTCCCTCAACGAAAGAGAATGTCAGCCTTAAGTGTCACATTTAAGGAGAAATATTAAGGTGTTTTGTGCAGCCGACGCTTAAGCAAGACTCCTCAATATCAGCACTGACATTGGGTGCCATGTCACATACACCATTCACATCATTCAAAATGTATTTTATTACTTTATTCAAGCAGGTAAAAGCCTAGTTGAGATTGACAAGTTAATTCTGGAACCATTTCAACAAAATATAAAGCACAAAATGTATTATTCACTCCACCAATTTATTTTAATCCAGTTTTAAAAACACTGTAATGGTTTGGTGAAACTCTAAAAGAAGCGTCAAATTCTTATGCTACCTAATGTCAAGATTTCTCGGCTGCTTCGGTTCCGAACGGCGTTTTTTTCAATCTGTTTGTTACGATTCCCGCAGTGTTGTGGAAGTAGCACTAAATCACTGGAGCACTCCTCTGAAGCCCTCTTGTCAGCTGATACTGTGCTTTAGGGGAGCACACTTCCAAACAAAGGTTTCATTTAAGTTAGCACAAACCAGTTGACACACACTAAGCCTGGAGTTCTGGGGCCTCTGGGAATGTTTTTATTTTTATTTTCTTTTGTTATAGGAGGATGTTTCTTTACTTCTCTCCACATCATAAATCTGAGAATAACTATTTTTGACTCTCAGAAACGAAGGAAGAAAATACTCAAAAGTCATATCCATGGAGATGGCATGCAGCTTTTTCAACAACACTGTCATGAACCTGCCTCCACCTCTCAGCAGTTATTTCTTTAAAGTCTCTGAGTTTTATTTACTGTAATAATTGTGTTGGCAGTGATACATTAGATCCCACTTTCTTGGTTTACTTAAAATTGTAGTGTTTGTTGAGGGTTAACTGTAAAGCCGCTGGCCTTCCTTCACACCCGCTCAAGGTGGAGCTTTATAATTGTAATGTAATGCTGGAAAGTGCAGCAACAACATCATTTATATTGTTATATCTTGTGAGTAGTATACAGCTGAGCTGCATTTTTTTAAGTGCTTTAAGCGTTTTGTAAGTTATTTCTGGTTAGTAAGAATAGTTTCATATTAACTAAGTTAATTTCTTAACATCATAATAAATCTATGGCTGTTTGGGCCCAAAATGATTCCTCTTTGAGGAATTCATTCCAGGATGCTGTAGAAAATTACTTCCGTAGCTTTTGGATGGGCACAGACTTTTTTTTACTTGTGTGTTTTGTTGAACTGATCCTTTAATTTCTTGCACTCATTAGCCAAAAGCTAATGGGATCATTTCATTTAAAGTTGTTTAGTGTAAATCAGTAACGTTTCTATTTTATTATTGGCTGAGGGCGACAATACCAGCCAGACAGCGGACGATGACGCGTCATAAAAAGAGCCGCATTAGCATTCAAGCTACAGGACATTTCAAGTACAGTTTCCCTTTCATCAACAGACAAGGACACAGTTCTTTTGCTGCACCTCGCCTTGCTTCCGAAGCTAGCAGACCACCAGGGGGAAACGCTTCACACACGAGAGAGTCAAGGTGTAATTTCCACCTTTACAGGCCGATTTAATCACCAAAATCTCTCTCGGCAGGATCCTCTAACTGTCCAGCAGCCATAATACAGGAAAGAGAAACTCTGACTTGGTAAAAATGCTAATATGCTCATCTGGGTCACCTGCAATTATTGCCTGCAATCACAGCAATAAGCTTAACGAGGCGCAGAGGGCTTCATGGACTTCTTGCCCGGGGTTTAAATCTGGACTGTAGGTGCTACTCGGGGCCGGAAAAAACACTTTTACCTTTCTGCATGATTTTTTGAGTACGAACGTTTTTATTCAAGTACTAGAATTGAAATACAAATACTAGAATTGAATATCAGTCAAAGAAGACTAGACTCTACAAGACTCTACTGAAGTATGATGTCTCTATGAAGAAACCAGAACAGGAATTTAAAAAAGGGCTGCAGGGAATTTCTCCAAATTTGGCACTTAAAATCCACTGGGGCTCAAAAATGAACTGATCTGATTTTGGTGGTCAAAGGTCAAAGTTCAAGGTCGTTGCGACCTGAGAAACCACATTTTTGGCTGCAGAATTGGTTGTGACAGTTCAACACAATCGCTAATAGGATGAAATGAGGAAGTGATGGCATGTTGGAAAGACATGGATGTCCACTGCAACTTGTCTGGTTGGAGGAAACATACAACCATGAGGTGGCAAGTCTAGCTTTTAAAGGCGAAAATGTCCAAGAAAAAGAAAACCAAACCGTGCACATGAGGCTCTGTGACTCACGCTCCATTTTATTTATTTTTATTTCCTAATGTGTGCCGGCGCTCCGAGAGATCGGCTGCACCGAACCGCACACATGAAACTGCAGGGCATACTAACACGGCCTTGCTTTCCAGTGCATCAAACACTCTGTTGTTGTTGTTTTCACTTCTTATGATTACAGTTCAGCATGATTATTTATTTCCTCCAGAATATATAAATATATATATATTATTCACTTTCACATTTCCCCCCGTACACACACCAGATAGTGCTAATCAGGCATATTAATATTTAGGGGGAAAGAAGCATTTTGGTAATAACTGTGACAGAAGCACATTATGGTTGGGAGAGGGGGGGGGAGGGGGGGGCACACAACAAAGGCCCGTTTGAAATGCTGTTTATTTATTTGTTGTTTTGAGCGAGAATCCACTTTTTTTTTGTCTGACCTTGTTTCGGTGTGAACTCTGCTTTGTGTTTGAGCTTACAGGTAAAAAAAAAATTCAAAATAAAACAAATCATATCACACGACCTTGCACATTCTGAGGCACAGATAATGGCGAGAAGTGCACATAACAGCCCGGTATTTGAGCGTTTTGATGTCTGAACGTGTTTATCAGCGCTATTTTAGAGAGTGCCTTCATGCACTACTTTATTAGTGAGTGTGTGGGTGTACATTTTATAGCTTTATATATATATATATATATATATATATATATATATATATATATATATATATATATATTGTGAAAACATGCATTTTTATGAAAAATGGGGATTTTTGTAATTGTATGTCTTTTTACAGGCAGTGTTTCAAGTACAGAGAAGGGAGCAGATCAATCACTTGTTTCTTAAATGCAGTAAAGACTTCCTAACCTTGAGTAAGCAAAACATTATGTTCTCTTAGGAAGTGGAACATCAGGTGCAGTATTTGCTTCAACCCAATTGTTCAGACTGTGAACGCAGCCCTATTTAAAAAAAAAACTCTGAAATGTTTGAAATAGCTGTGCTAAGAAATGTTTCTTCTTCTTTTTTTCACCCCGCCTCTGCAGAGTGCAAGTTCCACTGCACCAATGGGAATTGTTTGCGTCTGGGCTCGCTGATCTGCAACCAACTGAATAACTGTGGGGACAACAGCGATGAGGAGAACTGCCCTGTGGTCACCCAGCACCCACCACCGGGCATCTTCAACTGTGAGTGCTGCAATGGGTGCTGTACACTTCTCTAGCTCGCGGCCATCAAACGGCACAGGGAGATGACAGACTCTTTCCTGTCCTCTCTGCTGTGTCTCCCAGCGGCCTCTTGGGTAATCCCCAGTGAGCATATATGATCTTTAGGTCTTTATTGGGCGTGGTACTCTAGGATTCTGTTTTCTGGCTACTTTTTCATCATAAACCTGCATCAAGTATGGATGTATGACGTGTTTCTGATTGAAACAGGAAAAGGGAAAGTCAGGCAGGAAGTAACGTCATTCAAATCATTTACTCCATACCTCCTCTAGCTCGGTGAAGTGCCGCAGTTGCAGAATGATGGATGTTATGATATTATTGATTGGTGCTAGCTGATGCGTCACAATTTGTTTTCCAGGAAGTAAAACATACTGCATTTTCATTCATCTGTATAACCCATTCTGTGATCTTAAAGAGCTAAAAGGGCTTTTTTTTTTTAAACTTCAGCTCGACTTTAAAGAAACAACACAGTAACCATTACCTTTATAACAGAGCCACAGGCTGTAGAGTCACAAAAGGAGTCGCATTACAGGAACATCTGAGAAGATCTGTGATGTTCGAAAGTCGTATTAAAATGTACGGTAGGTTAAAAAAAGCACAAAATAATGACATACGAGTGGAGGAGCCAGTCCTCGTTATGTTTCATTGCTCTATTCACCCGCTGCCGAGACGGTCCCATCCATCAAGTGTAACAGTCTTCACCGACACAGAGAGCCTGACATTTGACGCCTGCCCTGCTATGCTGGGTGCAGTAGACGACTAACGCTACAAATTATTTCTGTACTCTAAATTTCAGGATATTACTCTCTACCGTCTGATCTAGAGGGTCCCGGGTTCGATTCCCGGGTCGGGTTCCTTCTGTGTGGAGTTTGCATGTTCTGACGATGGATAGATGGACCGTCTGATCTCTATAAATCTATCTACATGTGAATCTGTATGGATTTGGGCATCGACGGTTTCCATTTGTAGTCTGTTTGACGTCAGAGTAGTACCGACCAATCACGTTTGAGCAGGCTTCGTCTGAATGCAGGTAAACAGTCCAGTGTGGGGAGCCAAAGAGTTGGAACTCACCAATCTGGGAACATTATGGTCTGGTGCCAGTCGAGGAAGTCTTGGCCTGGATATCTGTTACCCATCATCCGGATATCCGCTGGCTGCACCGGAACCCCCGGAAATATCAAGCCCAGGGGTTTCTAGTCGCCAGACTGATAGCCTAAGTGTTTTTCAGATTGTCCACCGTCTGCCCTGTTAGCACCTCAGGAGCTTTGCTGCTGAAAGGACATCTGGTTCTGAGTACACTGACATGTTACACTGGACAGATTTTGTGATGATAGAACAAATGCTTCAGTAGTGCTTAAGACTGATGTATTGCATCTCATCATCCCATCCTGTTTCGTCATCTGCCTCTGCCTGCTATGTCCCCTCAGTCATGGACTTTCCTCATGCAGCCCGAAAGCTATACACCCACGTCTGTGTATGTAGTCAGCCGATATAATCTAAACATGCACATCCGCTGTCTGCGTCTGAAGTCCAGTCCTTTCGAAGGCTCAAGTCACTGTTTTAACTCTGCAAATCCTCTTCTGGAGGGGTTTGAGGGGGTTGGTTGGGTATACAAAGTGTCCGAGGCTGTGCTTTACATCCTGTATGTGATAAAAACAGCCTGCTTTAGTTTGAGTGGCCTAAACTTAACCAAACCACGGAGGTGGCAGTTAAAACTTTATTTTGTGACCACCATGTGCCCCTTGTATTTATCCTTTGGCTGCAGAAACAATCTTGCAATAACGTGTCACTCACTGGAAACCCCATTTATCACAATACTAGATTCAGGGCATCATGTGAGCAGCTTTATACAGTAGCTGCAGGTAAATACACCCTAAACTGCCATTGGCTAGATCTCCTATAGCAGTGCAGGATTCTTTCATCATCTTGTTTTTTCACCTTTCCATTTCTGTGCAGTTTTTTGTTTGAATCTCTTTTCTGTTTTTTTCATAAGGACCCCCCCCCCCCCTCTCCCACCACCACCACCACCACACCTCCACCTCCTTCTACCTCCTTCTACCTCCCGTTGAGCAGCACTGTCCAGGGAACGAGATGAGAGTGTTCCCTCGACTCGTCACGATCAATGAGAGAGAGAGAGAGAGAGAGAGAGAGAGAGAGAGAGAGAGAGAGAGACACACACACACAGAAAGTGAGGGAGATGGAGGGAGAGACAGAGAGAGAGAGAGAGAGAGGGTGAAGGACACCAATGGGCTCCGATGGCTGTCTGCCAGGCCACTTTGATGTGCTGCAGCGTTCTCTTTCAACAACTTTTAGGAGGAGAGGGAAAACTTTTTACAGCAGCACTTTCATCCTCTGTTCTGCTGTGTGTGTGTGTGTGTGTGTGTGTGTGTGTGTGTGTGTGTGGCGGGTTCCTTACCTTCCTCTCCATCTCTCCCTCCCTACCTAAAATGTGTTTCACCTCTCAAACCCTCAAACCTTGTTGTTTTGTAAATTTATCTTACTTTCTTCCCCTGCCATTTTTTCCTCTACAAGGCAGTGGGAAACGACCTTTTTATTTTTGGGGGGACAGGTGTGTGTGTGTGTGTGTGTGTGTGTGGGGGGGGGGGGGGGGGGGCATTTCCAATGGATTGAATCTTGAGCCGGGTACTTAAAATATTTAGCTGTCTAGAGCGAATGTTAATGTAAGTGTCTGCAGCCGGCGTTATGGGAAAGCTGTACAATGATTGTAATTTTCTGAGCTGGTGCACATTTTCTGGTGATGCCTGAGAGACGGAGAGGGAGGGAGAAAGAGAAGGATGGGTGGCGGGAGAGAGCGAGAGAGGGAAAGAAAGGTAGAGATTGCCAGAAAGAGTGGCAGGGGATTGAAACGAGTGCAGACAGGCTAAGAAGGAGAGGAGAGAGAAAAAGGGGAGCTGGAAGTGAGACAGAGGGCCAGACAGAGATATGGAGGTGGATGGAGATGGAGGGAGAGAGAGAGAGTATAGGGAGGAGAGAAAGCGAAAGAGGGGGAGAAAGAGAAGGAAAGGGGGGAAAGAGAGAGAGGGGATAGAGAGAGAAAGGGAGTGAGAGAGAGGTAGAAAGAGGGAGAGAGAGGAGATGAGGAAGAGGGATGAGAGAGGGACATAGAAAATGTTTCTGTGGTAATGGAGTTTGCCATCTTGTTGTAGCCGCTGGCTGTTGCCGTGGCAGTGGCAGACAGATGGATCATGAATACTGTCTAGACACACTGCTGCCTGACAAACTGCCCCCCCCCCCCCCCCCCCCCCCCCCTTCTCTCTCACACACACACACACACACTGGCTCCCCTAAACACAATTCAGTCGTTATTAATGTTATTAATTACACCTGTGTTTTTACAGCAAGTACTGGTGAAATGTCTGCTGTGAAAAAAAGGTCCCTGTTGAATCGAACACAGTTAGCACCGACCGTTTTTGACCATTAAAACGAGATAAAGAAAGCAGATTTTTTTCTTTTACATAAAACACGTTCACATTCAGATCATTAATATACCTACCACTGCCTGACCAGAGAATGAAGTCACATACCACCACTAATAATGTTTTCCTGACCCGAGCCCCCCTCAAGTTAACACTGTTATCTCTGTTTGAACTGTTTGTGCTGTTAGCACCGTTAGCTGCAAGCCGCTGGCTCAGCCGTTGCCATGTTAATGGCCGTATAGATGCAATCCCTCAATAATAGATATGCCAAAGTTTTGAATTGTGCATCTTTAAAGTAAATATTATTGTTTAATACTGTTTTCTACATTTGTAGTCATTGTGCCATAATTGTCGCTTAGTAGCCGCTGATAGCTAAAAGTGACATTGTTCTGAATTTGCAGTGTTAGAACATTACATACAGTCTATGGCTGAGCTTTAAATATTGTGTCATTAAAAAATGAATATATTTCAGTAAGAGATGAAGGTCTACAAGTTTGTTATCAAACCCATAGAGCAGAAGACCTTCATATATGTGCTAACTTGATTAGAAAGAGACTTAAACAAAACCTTTATACTTTTTCTCAACTTGTAGCAGCCGCAACAAATCAAGTGTCATTTTATGTGGAAATGCTGCTGAACACTCTGTTTCAGAACTATCGTGGGAGTTATTTTTTGTATCTGCATACTCTGGAATGTCACCAGATCACAACCCAACTGAACACCTTAAGATTTATGGAGCGACGACCTACATCATCATAAGGGAACAGCAGTAAGTTTACTTAGTTTTTCGGTTTGCTGGGTTCGATTTGGCAACAAGGGAACTTTAGGTTTAAGAAAAGGTTGTGTTTTAGGTTAAAAGTTTGTCACATAAAATAACGGTGACATAACTGTTGTGAGTTAAGTACAAAGCTATGGTAAATAAGTCAATGATGACTTGCTCTTACACGGGACATGGACAATGGTCTCCTGGGTGATGTTCCTTTCAAACCTACTCGACCCAGAATTTCTTGCCATCTAATAATGATGTGGCTGGATTAACATTGAAGTTTGTTAAAAGTGTTTCTCATACAGACTCTAAAAGGGGGGCCTCGGTGTGTCGGGTCAGACGCTGAGTGTCTGACAAGTTGGTAGTGGGAACAAGTGCTTTCCCAGAGTCATAACACAGCAACATCTTAACTCCCAGACATGAGACCCTCATCATTCAGTGTGACTTCCACTTCCAGAGGATGCCATTATCTCTGAGGAGGTAGTGCATTTCTTTTAACTAGTAATGACGAGTCATCAGATGCCTCCAAAAGTAAATGTTTCCTCTCTCAATGTTCAGTTGAACTCCAAAAAGACTTCTCCTGATTCATGTTGGCTTACCTTTTCCCCCACAAATCAAAAATCTGCATAAAACCAGGTAGATGGGAACACATTTGCCTTTTTAAAGTTAAATTTAAATTAGATGAGGTTGGATGCTTTTTTCTCCAAATGCATTATAATGACAATTTAAAATGATAAAATCAATATGTGGAAAACTTTCAGCCACCAAACTCTCAACAGACATGGGCAGATCACGAGAGGGTGAGCCTCTGGGCACAGACATGCAGAAGGCCCCACCATCCCTCCTACATAGGGGGGAGACACACACGTCGTTGTTTAGCCTCTCTTTGTTGTTGTTTGCCATCAGTTTATGTCTCTTAATACTTGTTTTGTGTCTCTTTATAGTTATTTAGTTCCACTTTGAACTTGTTTAGTTCCACTTTGTACTTGTTTAGTTCCACTTTATACTCGTTTTGATCTTTTTGTAATGATTATGTGTTTGTGGTGGGTTTCTCTTTGTAATTGCGTTGTGTCCGTTTGTAGTCATTTTGTGTCTTTTTGTACACATTTTGTGTCTCTTTGTAGTTGTTTTGTGTCTATTTGAAGTCTTATTGAGTCTCTTTGTACTCGTTTTATGTTTCTACTTGGTCATTTTGAGTCTCTGCCTGTTTGATGATGCGTGTCTCTTTGATTTACATTTTGCATGTGAAGGCCCCTGAAACGTTTGGGCCCCTAGTCCTGTGCCAGGTTTGCCCCATTCAGTAATCCATCCATGTCTACAGATAGTCAAAAAGAGTCTTCTACCTGCTTCTACCCAGCTTTATTACTCCACTTTCTTACCCAAAAGCCTGTCAGGTGTTGAAGCACCATAGTAGCACCACTACAATATCTGTCTCTCTCCAAATAGCTGGGAAGAACCGTGCAGAGATCTAAGTGATCTTTGAAAGAGTAGTGGCTGTCTAAAGCACGAAAAACATTTGAGGAAGAATGTGTGTTTTTCAGAGGGCGCCCCATTATAGATCAAGGGGCGAAGGCTACATGCTGGCGTTTGAGTTTAGCCGTGCTTTTCTTGGCTTTCTTACCTTGTTAGGCTCCGCTGAAGTGTGAGGAGGGGACAGGGAACCAGACCAGAGGATGGCTCGGATCAATGTACAACTCTGACTTAGCCATTGATCGCAGTCCAGTGTGAACGACACTTCAATAGCATCAAGCAAGCATCCGAGCTCGCTGATTGATTCTGTTTGTGTTGGAGTTTCCTAACTCTGTGAAGGCTTATTATTGACGACTCCATTCCAGACTGTCTGAGTGCCGTAGACAGGACTGCGGATACCTTCAGCACTTTATTATGCAACACGGTTGCTTTTTCTCGCCATTTTTGAGGAAGAATCTAAGTCCACTGCGGTGTTGGCAGGAATGCACCTAACTTTGTCATAAAGAGGGAAGAATGTCTCTGCTTCCTTTTTCCATTCTGAGTTAACTTTGTTCTGTGCTTTTGTTTCTTTTTGTTCATCTATAACAGTGAAGTTTTTTAAGAATTCTTCAAGAATCTTTGAAAGACACATTCCAACACCCACTCATGGTTTTTGTCTCTACAGTCTTACTTGTTCTTGTATCAGCAGTTTATGGTGGCTAATGTAAGCTAACGCTAGCAAACTTTCTAAACTGTTAGATATTGCTGTGAAGTCAGTTTACCATGATAATAATTTACTTTGGTAAATTGTCTTTGATTTATTGATTATCATCAACCATTTGGGAACAAGCTGAAAACACTGATGGCAAATGTGTAAGCAAACATTGAGCAATAACGTAGCAACATTAGCATCTGTTTTGGAGCCTGGAACCTGTTTTTTGTCTTACTTGCAGCTGCAATTATTTTAAAGAAATACTTCTGTCTTGCTAAAGTCAAGTGTGCAGGTCTTCGGCCTGTCTACACTCTCTATAACCTCACATATGTGCTGACTGGCATTTACAAGTGGTTCTAAGAGGGCCAGGGTTGGTGTCTTGGATGCTGACTCATGATTCAGTTGTGTCTAAAGATTATCTTCATTCTGAAGTCCAAATCAAACTCAGATGAAAAGAAGCATTAAGTGCTTCTAATCGTCTGTCTTTGTGATATGGACACCAGATTAGATTAGTTTGTTTTATGCTTTTCAACAGCGAGAGCGATGTTATCCTCTCTACGGCTGACGTGTCCGGACACCCGCGTTAATTTGATGTTTCTTCCCTGAGCGGGGTTCAGCCGTGCGCGGCGATTGAAGCTGAAACTATTTATCAACTGCGGTTATTAGATCCAGCCCAGTGGGCGTTGCTGTCCCAGCGTTGGTTACCGAGATCACAGAACCACATTATCCTGATTCCTGCTCATACCCTCGCCTTGAAAGCATCTGAGGAGCATTCTTCATCCGTCTTCTATGCTTTCTCCTCACCCGGGGCTCTCCAACTGTCTCTATTTCCTCCCTGATTTTCATCACTTAGCCTAATCTCATGGTTGAACAAGCCTCCGGTCAGCTGTCTTCTCTTCCCTTTCCTCCTCTTTTCCCCCTCATATTTCTTATTCTCTCATCGTGTCTGCTTCCGCCTTCTAACTCCTCATCTTCCCTTTCACTCGCTTTTGACCCTAAAGCCCATGTTGGGCGACTTGCTGCGTAATTATGGTGTCAACATGGCGGAATCTCACTCTGTGCAGCTGTTGTCATTACCAGGACTTGATCTCCACTGTGACTCACAGGTCAATTAAGCAGCAAATGAATGTAGCTGCAGGATGCTGCTAATTGAATGGTTGGGTTTGATGGTGGAGGGAGTTTGACAGTAGCAACTTATTTGTCTTTTACGTCCACCTATATGTGTCATATGTTTGATTTTTAATCACTCATTTACTTCATATTCATAGTGATGAACCGTCTCCAATGTGCAGATGTGGATGCTGCATCTGGACCAAAAATATGACTAAAGGAATAGTGTAAAAGTAGAGTTGTATGGTATGACAGATTGAATTCATGGGTGATATACAACCAATGGGAATGAGAATAATAAACCCATATAATATTTAATCATAGGGAATAACTTAAATCCCTTGTAAAATATAATTAGTATCTGGAAATATGAATTGCACAAACCAATGTTTAGATTGATGAGGGATGAATGGAATCAACTTAAATAACTTATTTTTTTAATTAATAATGCAGCATTAATATTATATTATTAATATTATTATTATTATTCTATTTTGTTAAGTTTAGCTATAGGATCTGATTAGCAAGAAGATGAGAAGAGAACTTGGAAAAACACTTTTTTTTTAACTTACGTAGCAATAGAAGTATAGAAAACAACTTTTCAAAATAAAATAAAAAAATATATGATCCCCATTTTACATCATTAATTGAAATCACATTATATGTTAATCTCTTTGATTTCTTTGTACACATGGATAACAGAAAATATTTTAACGAAGTATGAATATCTTCAAGTCTCATTTTACTCTGTTAAAATGCCAAATGTACGACATTTATTGTGAAACGTCTGTAGTCGTCGGTATACGGTGAAACATGCTCCCCTCTTGACCTGCACCCACACACTCAATACAGCCCTCGGTAGCACTTCTGTCCATCACCAGCTAATATCATCAGCTAACGCCAACAGCAATAAACAAAGCAATGTGCAGCAAAACTTAGGCACCTAGGCACCTAAAAAAATCAAATGTCAGCTGGTCTACCACTACTTCGATTGTTAGTTGATTTGTGTTGCTGTGTGTCTACACAGGTGTGATATGAAGTTTTGTTAAGTGTTATCTGACAACAGCAACCAGTTGAGATGAACTGAACTTGCTATGAACTAAAGGCCTCCATTTCCTACAAGAAAGCAGTTTGATCTGCCCATCGCATTATAGGGCAGGGAGGTTGGACAAAATGGGACAAACGTCCCTCTGAAATCCTTCATGCAGAGGCTGCAGAGAAGAGCTCCAAACTGTGCGTGCGGAGCTGAATTAGGCCAATCACCTCTACTATTAAATATTCACAAATGAGCCCTACATTTCTGGAATCGTGTTAAAGCAAGTGACCCGGTGACAAAGCTGTCGCTATGCTGCCAGGAGTCGAACCCACCAAGGAGGCCTGAGGCTGGGTCGAATCCTCAACCACCCAGGTCATTATGCTACGACCACCTCAGCTGCAGGACACACACACGGAGAAAATTAGACCCAACCAAATTATGATGAAAGAGAAAAATATATAGACTACTGGGGAGTTGTAGAAGAAGTGTTAATGTAGCGGCCCGCCCTTATATTTACAACTCTGTGAGTTGTCTCACAGCTCCCTGTCTCACATCCAACATCCTCTTGTCTTACATCTAACATCCTCCTCTCTCACATCTAATAGCCCCGCTTCACATCTAATATCCCCCTGTCTCACATCTAATATCCCCCTGTCTCACATCTTACATCCCCCCGTCTCACATATTTCATCCTCCTGACTCGCATCTAACATCCCCCTGTCTCACATCTAACATCCCCCTGTCTCACATCTAACATCCCCCTGTCTCACATATCCCATCCTTCAGTTTCACATCTAACATCCTGTCTCACATCTAACATCCCCCCGTCTCACATCTTACATCCCCCCGTCTCACATATTCCATTCTTCAGTTTCACGTCTAACATCCTGTCTCACATCTTACAACCCCCCGTCTCCCATCTTACATCCCCCCGTCTCACATATTCCATTCTTCTGTTTCACATCTAACATCCTGTCTCACATCTTACAACCCCCCGTCTCACATCTTACATCCCCCCGTCTCACATATTCCATTCTTCTGTTTCACATCTAACATCCTCCTGTCTCACATCTAACATCCTCCTGTCTCACATCTAACATCCTCCTGTCTCACATCTAACACCCCCTGTCTCACATCTACATCCCCTTGTCTCACATCTAACATCCTCCTGTCTCACATCTAACATCCCCCTGTCTCACACCTAACATCCTCCTGTCTCGCATCTAACATCCTCCTGTCTCACATCTAACATCCTCCTGTCTCACATCTAACATGCCCCTGTCTCACATCTAACATCCTCGTGTCTCACATCTAACATCCTCCTGTCTCACATCTTACATCCCCCCGTCTCACATCTAACATCCTCCTGTCTCACATCTAACATCCTCGTGTCTCACATCTAACATCCTCGTGTCTCACATCTAACATCCTCCTGTCTCACATCTACATCCTCCTGTCTCACATCTAACACCCCCCCGTCTCACATCTAACACCCTCCTGTCTCACATCTACATCCTCCTGTCTCACATCTAACACCCCCCCCCGTCTCACATCTAACATCCTCCTGTCTCACATCTACATCCTCCTGTCTCACATCTAACACCCCCCCGTCTCACATCTAACATCCTCCTGTCTCACATCTACATCCTCCTGTCTCACATCTAACATCCCCCTGTCTCACATATTCCATCCTCCTGTCTCACATCTAACATCCTCCCGTCTCACATATTCCATCCTCCTGTCTCACATCTAACATCCCTGTCTCACATATTCCATCCTCCTGTCTCACATCTAAAATCCCCCTGTCTCACATATTCCATCCTCCTGTCTCACATATTCCATCCCCCGTCTCACATCTAACATCCTCCTGTCTCACATCTAACATCCTCCTGTCTCACATCCCACAGCCCCCCGTCTCACATCTAATAACCCCCTGTCTGTATGTTTTTATATCTTATGCACTGTTCTGCTGTTTTGCATCTTTACTAGTTGTGACGGCGACGCTGAGATTGTTTTCACCTTGTGAGTGTTTATGTGAGTCATCATGCCTAAATGTGCTTCAGGAGACACCTGCTGAAGCAGGAAGTACCACAGAGGAGGTCTGGAGTTCTCTTTGGCAGGTGTTAATATGTCTGTCTGTCTAACTGCCTGCTCAGAGACAGTGTCACCTGGATATCGTTGCATCTGTGAATGATGCAAGACTTTACAGGTGTGTAGCTCAAAATGAAAGCCAACCTCGTAGAGGGGTGTGGCCCCCAGCGTCACTGCTGGTCCGATCCCCACCGCAAGATCACTAGTTACTGTTTATTACAACGTTGTAGCTTGTACCGACATGCTTTGGCATCATTGTATCGTATGCAGCCACGCCAATACAGCCACTTAAATGAAAACACAATTGAGAGAGAGAGAGCGAGAGAGTTCCAGCTCATTAAGATTCAGATGAGTGAAGTCGTAAGGACGTTGTATTCAGGCTCTCTGTGGAGCCGCCTGGTTTCCGTGCGGTTCGAGGATTTAGCCTGAGCAGACACAACATGAGAAACACTAGGGAAAGCAGTGGATAAACATTTTCATCAGGACCTCCCTCTCCCTTTCACTTCCCTTCCTCATTCCTACTCTCTGTAGTTGTTGCTTTCATCTGCGTTTTTGCTGCCTTTGAGTCTCTTTCTTTGTCTCTCACCCTCTCCTAAACCCAGTGGCAGTCTTTGAAGCCTGTTTAATGTTTTTTCTTGTCCCCCCCCCCCCCCCCCCCCCGCCAGAGCTCAGGTCAGAGATGAGTGGTGCCTGGCTTTAAGTCTGCCGGGCCAATTAAAGCTGACAGCAGCTGCAGATGCTTAAGACCAGGGCTGGCAGCACCGTCGCCACACCGCTGCCTAACAGCGACAACTTGAACTGTGGTCAACTCCAAAAGGGCCTTAATAATAAAAAATACTTTCTGCCTGTTATTTGTCATTTGAACAAGAAGAGCCATATACTTCATATGTCATTAACAACAAAACAAGTGAGAAGTACGGTCATTTTCTTCCATACAATCCAATAATATTGTTGCAACCAGAGGAGTCGCCCCCTGATGGCCAGTAGAGAGAATGCAAGTTTAAGGCACTGCATCCAACCTGAGGATTCCGACTGGATGCAGTGCATATGTCTATGGCTTTTATTTTGAAAGGTAAGAACGTTGCCGTTGACAATGTGGAGGGCAGGAAAGAATTTGCCATCTTACTACGTTGCCTCTGTCTTGTTATTTTATCACCTTTATTATTCTGGATGCAACTCAGGCCGATCATCTTCATTTGTGCTGTAAATGGAGCATCATTCTCCCGGGAGATCGCGACCCGGTGGCAGATAGAGTTGCGAAAGCAAGTCTTATAGTCTCAACGACCACGCTGTCATTATTTTACAGCCATCACATTGTGCAATCATCATGTGCTTCATAATGATATATTAAAACAAATAATGTATCTATTGCCACTTTCATGAAAATGCAACACTAAAACACTGAATTGCCCCTTTAATTTGTTGTAGTTCATCCTAAAGAATGTAATTCAAACAAATGTCATGGAAACACTGCAAGCCTAACTTTCTAAGTTTACATGCTGCACGTTTCCATAATGGATGTATGAGTAACGTATTGTCCCTCATATTGTCATATTGCTTTGAAGCTCTGAATACAAACATGAATAATGGCCAGCATACAATGAACTGTGTGATTTTTCATGTCGTGTCACCCCAGAAGTCGTCAACAGATTGGCGCCGGGTGTTTGAGGGGGCCGTTTTTTTTTTTTTTTTTTTAACATGTGAAGCATCATGTGGTGATTCTTGCTGATTGGATGATATCTCCTGCAGCTGTTGTCTCACTGGTGCCACGGTTCTTCACTTTCCATTCATGCTCTGGGTTTTTGTTTGGTGTTTATTTAGTAGTTTAATGTGGATGTGTGGGTGTTAAGGAATGTGAAAATGAAAGTTGAAGGGAAAAACATTCGAGTCGCAGGTGAAGCTGAAATTCTTACCCAGTGGCACAAATTGAAGGATCAAGTCGGCCTTTTGGGAGAACCTCTCATTCCTCCTCTCTACTGCAGGCTCACTATACCGCTGATTGTTTTGTTTTCATTCTTTCGGGCTTCCAGGGTTGGGAATTCAAATATTATTTTCTGATATTGGAAGAAAGAACAGTCTCCAGCGGTGGCTGCTGCAGCCTGTATCTGGTATGCGGGTCTGCTTGAGTGAGAAAACACTCCTCTCCAGTGTTTTCCTTTCAGCATAGTTTACATTCCAGCGTAGCTGTAGGATGGAGGAGTTCATCTCCAGCTACCACTGTAAGAAAACAAAATGTGTTGTGATGTTACTGTCCGGCCGGCCCCTCCTGAGTCGTTAGTATGCATAACAGGCACACTCCGGTGAACAGGTCGAGGTTGGAGGTCAAGGGTGAGTGGAGCTAATGCTTTCATGCTCTTGATTCAGCTCCTCTCGGGTGTAATACCCGCCTGTCAATTTGTTTGAGCTGCGGATTTACATAATGAATTTATATTAGCCAGTGTTCTCCACACACTCCCTCCTTCACTCCCCACCCCCCCCTCTCTCTTCAGTTCCTCTCTCACTCTCTTAGCGTTGCAATTACTCCCCTTGCTCTCTCCCTCTCCCGCTACACTTCCCCTCGTTCTCTCCACCTCCCCTCATCCTCCTCTCATCAAGTTTACCAAGTGCCCAGAGAGCAGAGTGTTTAAATGCAAACGAGCCTCATTTCCAAACTGACGCCACAGCCCAAGTATGCCTCGCACACAACAGCCTGAGCCCCGCTGAGAGGCTCCGACAAGAGATGGATGGATGGAGATGATGGAAAGAGAGAGGGAGGGAGAGAGAGAGTGACTGATGGAGATGGAGAGAGGAGTGGGGATTCTTGGAAGTAAAGTGCGAGCAACAGAATAGGATGCAGAGCGGCGGGGCGGCGAAGCTCGTAGGTGTCGGCCGCTATTGACATTTCCCGAGAAGAGGTGACGAAAAAGTCTTGTTAGTCATAACAACCCTTTTCAATGTATGCATCAGCGTGTAGCCAGGTTCACCACTGGACTTGAAGTAACATCATAGACCTAAAGAAAACTGCGTCGAAACTGTTGCACTTTCTCTGTGTGTCTGATTTGAAGTGCCGCTTTGTGGCTATTTGAAGTCTGCAGACATCATTTCTGTGTGTTGATCGTTTTACAGGACATTTTGGAATTAAAAATAGAGTCTTAGATATTAGAAGAGATTGCACCGACATGGAAAAATAAAAGCTGGCCACTAATGTGGTTGAAAAGCATTGAGTGCGGTCCAATTATCTGTATTTAAATAGCTCCCATGCTGAATTCAGCATAATGTACCATTCCATCATTACAACAACAGTCATGTCGCATTCACCACTCTGTTTCCTTTTTTAACAGAAGTACTCTTTTTTTTGTTTTCCTATTAGTTCCAATTGTTTCTATTTTTATGTTTTTTTTTCATGCAGTTTTGAAGTGATTCTGTTCAACTGTTGAAAGACAAAATAACATAGTCTTCTTCTTACAGATGACAAGGCTAATTCATAATTCAAAATGCCAAGTTTTTGCTGCTGCAGCCTTCCTGACCGGTGGTTTATGGTGGCATAAACCATGTCATAACATATCATTCGCATATTTAATCGGTGTGTGTGTTTAGCAAAAGTTAGGGCTTACTTTACGCTGCTGTCAAGGAAACAATCTTTATGTTTCGTAATAAAAAACATAAAAATTAAATTGGTCGCTTGAATAACTAGAGTCAAAGCTAATTTTTTAATGTTAAAAAAAAAACACATCGGACACATTTGCAGGAATTTGGTCACAAGCCAAAGTAAATTAAATGTTAAACCTGATGATGGCCCTTGGTAAGACATCAGATTGCCAAAGTTATTACAATTCATCCTGAGGGGAACATGATTGTTTTAATCACATTTCATGATAATCCATCCAGTAGAAGCTGTGACATTTCAGTAAAAACCTACAAATGTTAACTTCCCGGCAGCATGAGAGGAAAATACAGTAGTTGTTGAGATACTTAATTAAAATTCCAAAAAAGTCAACCTCATGTTGACACTAGATGAAGCCAAAGGATCATCCTCTGGGACCTTGAATATGTGAACAACATCACCATCCCTTTAACCACGCTGCTCTTAAAAAAAAAACTCCACGTCTCTCACACACGTTTTTCCCAGCACACCTTCATCTGATGACCTCTCTGCTAAGATGTGCGACCATTCACCTCCCGCCATCAACACACACGCACAGCCACACACCTGACAGCGGCCTTACATCACTGTTGATGACAGAGAGCTGCTGTAAAACTTCCCTGGAGGCCTGAGTGCTGACTGTGTGTGTGTGTGTGTGTGTAGTTCACTAACACGTCTTGTACTTTAGTGAGCGGCTTGTCTGTCCCCTCCCTCTCCCCCTTTTCCTTTCAGCCCCTTCGACTCCGTGAGGGTATGCTAGGTAATGATGAGTGCCCCCCTCCACTCCTCATACTTAGTTTGATAGACTTCTCTCTCCTCCTCCGCCTCCTCCCTCAGTCAATTTGGGCCCAGTGTGTGTGTGCTAGGTAATGGTGCAGCTGGGCCATTAAAAGCGGGGTGCTATTTGACAGCGCCCCACGCCTTTCATTCCCTCCAACCCCATGGGTGAGGAGCGAGAGAGAGCTGAAGTCTCCCTCTGTCTCTCTGGTAAACCACCGACTGTCTTTCTCTTCTCTCTCAGCTGCCCTCCCACTCCCTCTTTTGGAGGTTGTGTATGTACGTGTTTGAAGTCTGTCCATTTGTCTTAAGGGATTGTGTGGAGCTTGTATTGACTATTGTGTGTGTGTGTGTGTGTGTGTGTGTGTGTGTGTGTGTGTGTGTGTTGGTGCAGAGGGGGAACTGAAGGTGTTAAAGGCTTGATGTGAATAGCCTTCATCTGTCAGCCACGGAGGTCGGCAGAGAGACACTGAAAGTCCTGGGTGGTCCAGCGTTTTTCCATTTAAAACCCCCGCCATTCATACACACATTTGTCTACTGTAAGAGATGGGTGGGTGGGTGGTTGGGTGTGTACACGCATACGCACACAAACACACCTAGGTCCGTGTACGTGTGCTTCAGGTTTAACGTGCCATCCGAGGATACAGGTGCAGAGATACTTTTACTGGACCTGGGAAGAAGAAACTGTAAGGATATTTGTTCATTGTGGCAGCTGGGAATGTAATTCACCCTACTGTAGATACTAATAAGACAAATGGAACCCAGCCCCTTGAAAACTGTAAAGCTACTTATCTTAGTTTTCCAATGTCAATGTTCAAGGGGACATGTTTATCATTAGCCACTGAAATTATTTATCACATCATACTAGTTGCAGTGGCCTATTGTGACGTGGCCCTGGGGGGGGCGTAGGCTTTCCAACTGCTCCGCTCCCCGGATTGCTGCTCGCGGCGTTCTCTAGAACCGCTCATCCCTCGCTGAGTCATCCCATATTAGCATCCAGCAGCAAAAGTGAAATGCAGTTAATGAGCCGCTGCCTGTAAAGCGCCGCTACGTGCAGCGTGCTCGAGCCCTGAAGCCCCGCCACCGCCGCTGCGTAGGCCCTGTCCGCTTGTTTATTCAAATTTTATCAATAATGATGAATGCATGTCCGAAATCACATATAGATATGCTCAGAACATACCCACACATACTGTACACACAGCGTCACCTTGCTGTACTGTTACATACAGTATACACTTGATATAAGGGGCAGGCTGAGCTTAGTATTTAGTGTGTGTGTGTGTGTGTGTGTGTGTGTGTGTGTGTGTGTGTGTGTGTGTGTGTGTGTGTGTGTGTGTGTGTGTGTGTGTGTGTGTGTGTGTGTGTGTGTGAGTGCTTACAGATGGTATTGGCATGAAATTAGGTAAGTTGATATCTTCAATTACCTTGGCATGCGTCTTTATTTTGATAACGAACACCGTGAATGGGAAGTCTCTTATCTAGTCATTACACAAACCATTATGTTTAAATGAAGAGTGACTCCTTACAGTGAGTTACTCCATCCATACAATTTTTTTTAAATCTTTTGCACATTCCTGTACAGCTCTCCCATCTTTATTTAGCAATCATCCCTAACTTATGTCTCTGTTTGTTAATATTGTTTATATTGTATATATATACTATATATACTACAGCCACTCTTTGTTTATTGTTGTTTATTGTTATTCTCCCCAATGTATGCACTTTAGTCACCATGACAAATTCCTCGTTGGTGTAAAATCCTTCCTGGCAATATATATGTTTCCGATTCTGAAATATGTTTCTGACATTTCCATTCATTATCAGTCTGTTTGCATCACCTAATCTGAGGGGAAAGTGTTGCATGCTCACACCGAGGATTCTTCGGAGACATAAACATCTCTTTCTGCTAACACTCGGACAGTCTGTCGGCTCGTTGCCGTGGCGCCGGTAGGCCTCATTGTGCAGGAGCTTCTGTTATTTTCTAAATGACGTGTCTTCAAACTCTCTGTCAAATTGTTTTGTTTTTCACTTTTCAAACCTTTTCAGCTTGCAGTAAAGGCTACAGAAATGTCACTAGTGTCTACTGAATAATTACAACAGTAGTCATTTACGTGTTTGACTCGACGTGCAACTGAAGGACACCCTTTTATGGTTTACAGTGGTTAATTTTTGATTTATTTGATTGATGCTCAGGAGCACACATTTATCATTAGCAGACTACAAATGTTTGTATACATACCGAGCTACTTAAACGAATTAACGCCTTTTAATAATTCATTATATGAAGCTCTTGAAAGAATGTCTTTCAAATTGAAAGTATTTAATGTAGGGATAATTGTTTTACACTTTCAGTAAATTATAGTTAGACTGCCATTCAATTGCCACTGTGAAGAAGTCTTTTTTCGAGGATACGCTTTTTTTTCTTTTTTTTTTCCTGGTTCACTTTCCACAGTCCTATCAGTGGATTTTTTTTATGGATGGAGCATAAAACTAAAAGCCTCATGCTGGAACATTACGTATGAATTATTTATGGCTCAAAAAATGTGATAACAGAAGTTGAAAATTAGGAAAGCTGGAAACTGACATCCTTTTACGCCAACGGGGGAAAACAAGCCTTTCTGCGGGGCGCTTCTCTTCTTTTTGACTTCAGACTGGTGCACCAGGCCCACATTCTAACTGGATGCCATTCAACCCTGGAACTGTGTGTGCGAGTGTGGAAGCAGAGTGATAATTATAACTGTCTGACACCTCTGGGTTCCCAGACTGGGAGGCCTCGCAGAACAGCCAGCAGTCAGTTAGGCAGCCGTGTGTGTCTGTGTGTGTGTGTGTGTGTGTGTGTGTGTGTGTGTGTGTGTGTGTGGGGCACATTTCCATCTGCATTCTCCACTGTCACATTGCCACAGAAAGAGAGGAAGAGAGAGAGTCCCCACGGACACCACTCAACCACACAATGTCACTTTTCCTCTCCTTCTTACCAGCTAGAACGGCCCAACAAACACTTGTGATGCTAAAAATGTGTGCGTGGTATGCAAATCAAAAGCTACTTTCGCTAAGTAGCTAGTAGCTAGCTACTGCAATGAAATTGTGTGTGTGTGTGTGTGTGTGTGTATATATATTCGATTGGCTTCTTCTGCAAAAGCGCTCGGTCTCAATCACGTCCAGACGCATTCCAGACAGTCGTTTTCTAACATTGTAAAAACTTTATTGATCCAGGGAACGTCGACTGAGCAGCGTAATCCCGCTTTACATTCACCTTCTGCTGACTTCAAAGAAAAGTTGTCCTCTGTTTGCCACGAGCAGCTCCGCAGCAGCAGTGGAGAAGTTGAAAAAGATGAATGCAGTTTATTTCGATGGGGTCAGTTTGTCAGTTTCCCTTCCATGTATTTTTTCAACATAACTGCTTTTACCGCTTTGTACATGTTGTGGAGGTAACGTACACGTCGGAGATGTGATGCCGTCGTGTCTGGGTTCATATCATCATCCGGAGGCGCTCGGTCGTGTAAAGGGAGCCACACGTCAGCTGCTGCTTTACTATGCTGGTATGTACCCAGAAAAAAGACATCAAAATAGCTAGCTAGCTCACTTTCCATGTGCTTAGTTTAGCTTGTTAGAAAGCCTGCTCGTCCGTCTCAGTGGAGAAAGTCAAACTAACAGCCCGCATTACGATGGCTGGACCCATGTTTTTGTGACTAATGGGGACAACAATTTCTGAAATTGGTGTATTGAGTGAGAACACTACAGACCAAAGCCGCTAAATAGGCTGCAATGTAATGGCTCAGGGCAATTCTGTACAGTCAATGTACGCTAAAAGTCCACTGACAGGCTACGATTGTACTTATCACATATTGTTGTATGATGTTAGATATTGTATATCTAACATCATTATGGAAATAACCCTGCAGAAAAACAGAGCCTTTTCCTTAATCTTTGACTTGTTCCGGTCTGTCTGCACGCTCAGAGAAGTCTAGTTCAAAATCAGCTAAATATTCAGCAAGTCACTGAAAATATGTTACATAATACTAAGCTATACTTTCTGTACCGGGACTGCTCGCTTCAACTGATAAAAACCGGAGCCTGTCAGTGATAAACTAGCACTTGTACATACATTAACGGTGAGGAGTTGATCCAAACGATTACATTGCGACCCGTTTAGCAGCTGAAATTAAAAAAAAATGCATGTAGGCGCTTAAAGAGACAGATATTTCTCGCAGGAACTGGTGCAGACCAAAACAGAGCTAAAAGGAAAGGGAATATTGGACATAAATATGGCAACATTGCTCTTTGGCTGCTGGATATTTAAACAGGTAACGCTTTTTTCTTTAACATTTATTTAGCAATCAGTCAGCCATATTGAATTGAAGTGGAAAGTGTGTGTGTGTGTGTGTGTGTGTGTGTGTGTGTGTGTGTGTGTGTGTGTGTGTTTTACAACATAGACGGATGGGAGCTCTGGGTGTGGCTGACATACAGGACGGTTTATTTGCATGGTCAGAAGAGAAGAAGAAAGTAGAGAGAGGGGTGCGTGAGGAAAGAAACGGATGAAGAGGCAACATTGAAGTGGATTGTTTGTTGTACTGTAAACTGGTGTGGTTGGGTTGTAATTATAGCCTGATTTAATGGTAGCTATTGCCAACCGCTGCTTCTGCTGCTGCTTCTACTGGGCAGGGCTCAACCACACACAACTGTAGGATGCAGCAGTGACACACACACATTCCAGCCGTTGGCGTATTAATTACACAACAATTTGTAAGTCATGTAGCGTGCGGCGACAACGCTTTTCTTTCAAGTCTGCAACGACTGGAATGTAAACATGTAAATATGCAAATTAGTAAGACTGCTTATGGCGGGAGGGAACGAGGGGGAGGCGGATGGGTCAGACAAACAGGACTTTCAACTAGGAGACCGGTGTTCGTGTCCCAGAGCCTGGAGCTATTTGGAAGTTATGTCAGTATTGTTGGTGATGCGTTTTACTCAGTTTAAATGCTTACCCAACCATGACGTGTTTTTTTTTTTCTTCTTAAACCTAGCTCAGCAGTTTTGCTTGCTGTGGCCGTTAATGGCGTGGGGTCAAATGACACGCGAAAAGACACGTGGAATGTCCTTAAAATAACGTGCTATTTATACGCCTCTCTGGGAGATCAGGTTACACATTCACACACATGATGACATTCACACGTGAGAACGCAAACACTTCACCTCATGGAAGTTGTGTTATGTCCAATCCACACACACACACACACACACACACACACACACACACACACACACACACACACACACACACACACACACAACAAACTTCCTGACAAAGACCATTCATCATCGTAATTAAAAAGAACAGGATGTCCAAGTAAGAAATGAGACAAACTCTCCTCTAATCTCTTTGTGGAGGAGGGAGTTCCAACACACAAGCCCATAATAATGTCACCTCCCTTTGTCTCTCTCTCTCTCTTTCTCTTCAACACATACACACATCTCTCTCACTCCAGTCCTCTCTTTCTTAGTCTCCCTCTTCTCTATGAGTTGTTCTTTTTTGGACAGAGTTGCGCTGCCCTTTTCAAAGTTATTTCAAACGCCTCGGGCTCCCATTAGTATTCAGCTTAACACTGGCTCTCTTTGTTTCAAGGAGAAATTGCCAACTCTTATCCTAAATTTTGCAATAAGACACTGGCAAATGGTATACAGCCCAGACAAAAATGATATGATTCACCTGGGTACCTCTCTCTCTCTCTCTGTGCCTCTCTCTCTCTCTCTCTCTCGTTTCTTTCTTACTCCCCCTCCCTCTCTTTCAACCCCCACCCTCCTCGGTGGGTGCTGTTATGAATTGGTATGGTGGAGGTTATTGCCGTCATGAGCTGCTTTTGAAATTAGTTTTCTTCTGAAATTGGATTTTGGTCCACCCTTGTTTTTTTGTTTTTTTTTACATGCAGGCAATATGCTGCTCCTCCTGCAATTAGTACCGAGGCATCCACAGACTGTTGCATCATCGGTACTGATTAATACATCTTACACACACACACACACACACACACAGGAATGTGGCTGATTGTGTGTGTGTGTTTGCTGTGAGAAAGAAACAATGTAGAGCGAACCTACTCTTGTTCTTGGAGACCGTGTGATCACCCACCCTCATGCCCATCCATCACAGAGCACACGCTTATTTACACATCCACACACACACACGCGCACACACACACTACTCGCCACCCATCCATCACACTCGATCAGTCAGTATGCCTGCTGAATTTTTCATGTCCTGATTCCTTCACCTGTTGAGAAGCAACTGTCTGCAGTCAGAACAATATCCAATATTTACTCAGTTTAGTGGTCCGTGTGTGTGCGTGTCTGTGTGTGTAACCTTCTGCCGAATCTCGAGCAGACAGCCTACATGAAGTCTTCTGTGTTTAAAGGCAGCAGGGAGTTCAGCACACACACACACACACACACACACACACACACACACACTCCCTCTCTCCCACCTGCTTTTGAACTTAGGAATCGATGTGAGGGCAGGTCCAGCCTGTGATGCTCTCAGATATTCACTGAGATGTGTGGGTGCCTGAGGTGGTCTATCTGTAAATGTTTTGATGGATTTGCAGCATCCTGTAACTGCTGTTTCGGGTTTTTTTAAGCACACTGACAGTACAGACAGACGCATAGACGATTCGGTATAGATGACGACTCCGGTATGTCTGCAGGAGGTTTGAGCAAGGGGATCAGCGGGTCCTTACAAATGTTTTGATCGACCTACATTTGAACCCTGGAAAGGGTGTGAGTCTGTGTTGGAACGCTGGCTGGCTCATGGTGGTGGTTACCACTGATAACGCCATCCTGACCCCCCACCCCACCCTTTAAACAACACGAGATAAATAGGACTAATATGTATTTTTGATTTTGCCACTGCCACTTTAAGTAGAAGTGTGGTTATGTCAGATCCCACCACTTATATTAAAAAGGGTCTTTTTTGTCTTTAGTTTGGTAATAAATCATAATGAAATCTTAGTATCTGATAATCCATATTTTATGAACCAGACTCAGATTTGACTAATATTAAATAACCGTTTAAAACCACTAGTATCTATCAATAAACAGCTTATGCACAAAATTGTGTACAGCGTAAACATTTAAATATTCTTATAAAACTATCTGAAAAAGTTTTTTATGAATTGTAAATGTTTTCTGGTTCAGCTTCATCATTTCCAAGATACAGAAGTTGTAGATTTCAGCTGCAGTGGAATTCTGTGCTACTATGAGCTGCTACAGTAAATCAGACTTTATTCCTTTGTTCTCACATGTGATGTCTGAACAAAATTGTAATTTAATGTGTTATGAACATCACCATAGAGACAGACTACTGCTAATTGACTGAAAGATAATGAATGCAGTGTTTATATGATTTTTTTCTCTCCCTCTTTTAATTGACTGAACAAATAAAAACAACCTGAAACCTTCAGGTTGTTTTTGCAGCAAAAGTCTTAATTTGGGAAACTTGCGTTGGTTGTTTGTTTATTGGTACGCCGTGTTCTCAATCTCCCTGACTATCACACCTTGGCGTTGGCGGAGACGGTGTGTGGTTTCCATGGCGATGCACTGATCATTATGGGCTGTTGGACGCCATCGCCTCCTTTACGGTCCAGATGTTTGTGAGAGAAACTTACTCGAATGGGAAGGACAGAGTGGTGTGTGTCTCCGTGGGAATGTACCGCTTGTTTGACTTTGTATGTATTTGAGTCTGAGTGTGCGCGTACCTTCCTTTTTCTGCGTATGTGTGTGTGTGTGTGTGTGTGTCTGTGGGAGCAGCCGCTGCATAGGGGACTCCAAATAGAGTGTTGATGAGCAGGACAAGAGTTGCTGACTGAGATGCAGAGCTGAGCTTCATGGTTGGAGGACAAAACGCAGTGTGATACGAACGCACACACAATGTCTGGCACACACAGGAATAGAAACGTATAAATAAATATATATACACATGGTGATATATATATATATATATATATATATACACATGTATATATGTGTACACACATACACATGTATATATATACAGTATAGATAATACACATTCTACACTTCTACAAGATAAGATTTAAACATTATTTTCCCCAAAGGGAATTTGTTGTGCAGTTCACTGACTCTGTTTATCTGTAATCAATCAGAGGTCCAGAGTTCAACCACCTACTGAAGTGTCCTTGAGCAAGACTGAATGCCTTCAGCTCCAGAGGTGCAGGTTGACTTTGACCTTTGACCTCCCTGTGGAGTAGGAAAGATACGGCAAACAACACAACACGGCCGTTACCTTGGCTACCTAGCTAGGTAACTTAGCTCTTTGCACAAATGTAACGTTATCTTACCTGCTTTGTTTTATCAGGCGACTCTTTATTATCAGCCTGGAAGTGAGTTTAAATGCAGCTTTCTTGACATGCAGAATGATCTTTTAAATTGACAAACATCATACCTGTAATGCATGCCACAATTTAAAAGGCACCAAAAATGATTTGTCTCTTTCCGTTGACTATGTTATTATTTTTACGTTTGCAAACAGTAAAATAGTAATCTGCTGTTCACATTTGTGTACGTTAAATACACAATGGATGTCAGGTATGATTGGTTACCATGCCATGATGCTCCACCTCAACCAGGTGGTGATTCATTCATTTGAACTTTGGCATCTGTGCTGTCTGTCTGCCTTTCCCCCTCACCACCTGTTATCCCATTGTGTTCTTCATGAGGGATTTGCCGCTCCTCATAGAAAAAGAATGAAAGGCTCTGCCTAGGTGGCTGCATTCGGTCCTGCAGTAGGTCCACCACTGTCTACATTGACAATCGGTGCAGACAGTCGCAACCCCCTCCATGTAAATTGTGATAAATCATCTGATTTTTCATTCAGCACCATCATCAGTCAAAATGTTTTACATTTTTAACAATATTTCTATCAGGGTACACTTCTTGTGCTCATAGCAAATGTTAGCATGCCGACTCACTAAATGAACCTGGTAAATATTACACCTGCAAAATGATTGTTGCCATCGTGAGCATGTTAGGCCTTGTTAGTCTTTGTCTAGACCAAAGACTGTATGTATGAAGTGAGAGTGGTCACTGTGAAGTCATCCATTGCTTTGTGGGATACAGTTTAGAAGCCTTGAGTGCAACATTTTAGCCATCTTGGTTTTTAGTTGTCGCCATCTTGGTTTTTAGTTGTTGCCATCTTGGTTTTTAGCACAAAAAAAAATAAAACATTTTGAGAAAACAACCTTTAAAGTTGTGTATTGTGAAACTCCATACTCCATATCACCTTGAAACCTCACCAGTTGATCACCAGTTTTCTGAAATATTATGTTTAAATATGCAAACATTATCTGACAGTACATTTTGGTGAGTTTAAGGGAAATCTACAGATGCAAATAGGCAAAATAGTGAAATAAACACTTGGATGTTTTCCTTCCACTAGTCTGAAAACAGACAAATTAGCCCAGTGCATGAAAAAAAAAAAAGATGATGGTGCCCATGGTGTGCAGAACAATTTTGGTCGTAATGCAATCTGTCTTTGTGCCAAAAATCATTTCAGCAGATCAGCCTGTTACACATCCACTAGATTTCCATCGCATGGCCATTTTATAATAAAATACCCACAGAAACAACATAGCCGTGTGTGTTTTTGATTTGGTGGTGGTTTATCCAGTATCATCCTCATCTCCTTTTCCACTTTGTTTGAGCTTGTGGTCCATTTCATGCTCAGTGTTTGAATTCCTTGTTACCCATGAATGTTTCTTTTAGTTTTTAATGTCAAGACATTTCAGTGTCTCGCTGTGAAAAAGTGAATCCAACAGAGAATGTTTTTTTATCTATACTCTCCAGCCCTCCCTCCCTTCATAAGAAAGAGTCTGTTTGCTAACTTGACTTTGATCAGGATAACTACTCACACAGGGAAAATGTCATTTATCAGAGCGTGCTTACTGCTGTAATGAGCATAAATGTCACCCTTCAACTCTCAGTCATGTTCCAGTTGAGTAATTGCGCTAACAAATCCGCCGTAATTACAGTACATTGAATTATCATATAGCCGCATCTTTGTCAAGGGGATTTGTGCTGTATGTTGGTTGGATAACCAAATAGAGACTCAAAAAAGTTTTAGTTTTCGAATGTTAACCAGTGATTGCTTGTCTTCCAATCTAAGTGCCTATTATTCAACCCAACAAATGCATATTAGGAAAATTGCAGCCTGGCCAGCTTATTTGCCTCAAGTGCTGCTGCTGCGAGCAAAATGAAAGAAAATGGCCCGTGCTCGTGGTTTGAAATAATAAAGAAAATGGAAGGGGGGGGGGGGGGTGGCGTCTTGCAATCCCTCTCTCTGAATGCAGTGTTGCATTATTTTGAATTAAATTGAAGTGGAACACAAGAGGAGGAAGAGTTTGAAATGCAGAGAGCAGAGGAAGGGCAGGGAGAAGGGAGAGATAAGGCTTGAGAGGCTTAGAGACAGGAAGAGAGCAGAATGAGGAGGAAGCATGGAGGCAGAGAAAGTAAAGGGGGGATGCTGAATCAGAGAGGAGTGAGAGATGCTGCGATAAGTACTGCAGAGAGGAAGTGCGGCTGTCAAGATAAAGACAAACTCAGACAGAGGGAGAAGGAGATTAGAGGCAGGCTCGACATTTTCGAAGAACGATGGAGGGAAGAAGGAGAACAAATGGAAAGACGAAGAAAGAGCGACGGAAAGGATGGAAGACAGACGAGAGAGAGGCCAAGGAAGTGTCTTCAGGGTGCCAGCCAGGAGGAAGTGCCAGTGGCCGTAACCACGGCAGTAGCACTGGTCGCTATGGGAACCAGTAGAGCCAAAAAAACAGAGTCCGGTCAACAAGGCCAAACTGACTCTGTCCTTCCTTTTTTCAGGAAAGGAACATTTTCTGTAGCAGCATATTTGTGACCTTTTGGTATATTACCCGCAGTCAAATGATAGTTTTTTTATATTTTTTTTTTCACTTTGAATCCCTCATGTGAGAGAGATGCATTAGCGGTGTGAGGAAAAAATAGCATGTAGGACATACAACCGGCAGCACATGTCCACACTTATGGGATGATTGCTGTGACATTTTAAGGACAGATGGCAGAAGCCGCGGCTATAGCTGTAGGTCAATGACTAGCGAGTTACAGGGTCAGCTCGTTCTGCTACTTGCTCAAACTGTAGCACTTAGGCGACATTGTAAAAAATCCTCCCAGCATGCATTTATCCTGCAACACTGCTGCTGATCTGGGAGTGGAGCACTATGGTGAAACTATAGCCCCTTTCACACAAGCACCGGAACCCTGAACATATCTAAAAAAAACAAACACCTGGAGGAGCTGTATGAATGCAAATGTCCAAATCAGTTGGACCAGTCATTTACTCGAGATCTGTCGTACAAAGTCTGTGTAATGTCCGATTGATGTGCGAATAGAGCCACTCATTGTCTGGAGAATTCACATCGAGCGAGCATGGGTCTGTTGGTGACGTTCCCAGCATGCAACTGGCACGTAACCAGAAGAATACCAACATCTGAGGGTGAAGAAGAAGGGTTATTGATGCGAAGACGTCAACGGAAATGTTTAACTGGCTTGATAACGAGATTCGGCAACTTCAGACGGTGAGGACCGTCAAAATCAATCAGTGGCAAGAGACTGTTTATGACCAATTTATGAAGCGGATCTACTGCTTCCTGCACTCTCTACTCAGGTGCAATCCATCACCTAAACCAAACCGAGTATTTTTTTATGAACACTGCTCAAACACAATCACACATCAGATCCTGATGAACAAATTATTCAAGTGAAAATATTGTACATTGTATAATTTGTAGAGAGCAAAATAACATAACGACAATCAATGGAAAGCAAAATGATGGCTGGATTCAAAAGGTGCTCAATTGGATTTAGAGCAGGGGAATGTGAGAACCCAGGGCCCTATGACTAAAATGGAGGTCTGTGTGACCCTCCAAGGATATGCCTCCAGACCATCACTGACCCACCACCAAACCATTCCTGCTGGATGATGTTACAGGCAGCATAACTTTCACCTCGGCATCTCCAGACTCTTTCACGCCTGTCACATGTGCTCCGTGTGAACCTGCTCTCATCTGTGAAGAAATCGGGGCTCCAATGTCAGACCTGCCAATTCTGGCGTTCTCTGGCGAATGCAAATGGAGCTGCACAGTGCTTGGCTGTGAGACCAGGTCCCACTAGAGGACATGGGGCCCTCATGCCAACCTCATGGAGTCCGTTTCTGACAGCAACATAATGGCAACAGCTGATTGTCATGTGAACCAAAGTGGTGAGCAATTTCCCAGAGTACTTTCAGGACACAAGGCGGGTCACGAGTCAGCGTATCGATAGTGTACTGTGTCCATTAATTACCAATTACTTACAACGGTGGCATTAACACAAATCAATTACGCCAAACCACTGAATAGACCTGGAAGTGCAAAAAGTGACAATAGGATCAATTATTCAGTAGATTCAATTAGATGAAGTGCATGTAAGGTGTCATATAGTACTTCATCATGTTACATTATGGCGTGTCCCTCACACCATCCAGCAAGCCGGCTGCTCTGAGAGCTGTGGCCACATCCGATGAACGTGTGGCTAAGACACATGAACGTCCAAGTGGACAACTCCAAGTATAAGTGTGAATGCAGAGCAAGTACACTGAATAAAGCGTCGTTAGGCGACCAAAATGGTTACAATTAGCTTAATTGTCATGAACTAAAGACTATAAAGCATCCCCATGCTGTATTGAAGAGGCCTTGAAACTAGAGATTGAAACAATAAACTAATGTTTACAATAATTATAAAACAAGTGAGAAGTAGGGTCTTCCATACAATCAGACTTATGTTGCAACCAGAGGAGTTGCCCCCTGGTGGCCAGCAGAGATAATGCAAGTTTAAGGCACTTCCGTCATGGCTTCACATTCCAGATCCGAAGCTTGGTTTCCACTCATCGTATGTGTTGTGTCTTTTCAAAATAAACTTCCTTCTCAAGAGGAAGTATTAGATGTAGGAAAAGAATGGGGTTAACAGACTGACGACTCATGTGACTACCGAGGGGGCAACGGAGTCACGTGACCGCCAAGGGCACTGACCAAACGTCACCTTGACGAGTTGGGAGCGAGACCGGGTCGGGAAGTGAGATCCGATCACAAGCGGTAACTCGAGAACGCACGTTAAATGTCAGGTGTGAATTGATGTACTTAGAGCCGTGCGCTTGTGACAGGATCGCCCAAGACGCACGTTTAATGGCAGGTGTGAACGGGGCCCGAGAGGTGGAGGATGGCCGAGAGAGGGAGGACGAGCCATGAGGTGACTCGTCCTGTTCAGATTCAGACAGCAGGCAGGGACCCTGTGGCCTCCCAGCAGCGCAGTGTGACACAGCTACCAACCCTCTCTCTCCCTCATGCACGTGCACACACACTTGTCCCCATCCAGCCCGGTGCCGTCTAGCCGGAACTAGGACAGATGAAAGAGAACGAGTCAAGAAGAGAGAGGCAAAAAACAGGAGATGACAGATGAAAGAATGAGAGAGTGAAAGAGTGAAGAAAACAGAAATGGAGATAAACAGAAAGAGACACACACTCAGCCAGATTTGATAAAGGCAGAACATTGCGTGATCTGTTCTCCAGTGCGCTTGTGGTGCCGGTGGAGTTGCCGAGTGTTTTTTGGAAACTAGGTCATTGTTCCTCCCACTCAGCCTGTCTGATCCGGCACATAGCCCAGCTTTTTTTTTTTTTCCTTTTCTTTTTTTCCCCCTCCCCTATCAACTAAGCACCTCTCTCGTCTCATCTTTTTTTGGGTGGGTGGGGGATGCGGGGTGGGGGGGAGCAGACAAGTGGGATTTTTAAAAGTCAAGCACTTTTTAAATGTGGTCGCACACATACAAACACACACACACACACATAAATCGGTGAAACAAATACTTTCACACGGACTGAAATCGCACACATGCACACCCACACAGATGGACGAAAGCGGCTGACTACAGCGGGAGGAGAGTCTCCTGAGGTATGTCCAATATGTCCCACAGCGCTCTCCTCGCCTCCTCCTCTGCTAATGGCTCCGCACTGACAGTTGAGCTTTAGAGGCTCTTGAATATTCAGTCTCCGCATATTGACCGGGCTCAGATTGAATTATACAGTCATTTATTCATCACTCATTTCACACGAGAAGGTGTGACGCACTGCCCTCGTACCAATCTGTGAGACACACACACACACACACACACACACACGCACACTGCGGGTAGAGCAGACAGGAAGGGCAGAGGGGCTGAGGCTCTGCTATCCAGGATGAGTAATCATTGCTAACTGTGCCAGCAGTGAAGCAGCGCGGTGGGAGAGATGGGTGGGGGGGCTGGATGGACGGGGAGAGGGAGAAGGAGCCGGGGAGGATGTCAAGATGAGGAGAAAAAAGACGCACAGAGAGGAACGGAAGAAATGGGGGAGAGGGAGAGAAGGGGCTGTAAAGATGGAGGCGTGATTTGAACAAGGAGAAGAAGTTGTTTGACTCGGCGCAAGTCACATTATAGTCACTCGGGCTGAAGGGGGTCGAGTCTGTCTACTGGCCAGCCAACACCAGTCCGTCACACAGAAGCCAGCAGCTCACAGGGCCGAACTGTTTCCTCCAGATGCCTCCCAGCAGCTTTTACCCAAGCTAACAACATCCTGGTGGTAAAAGAGAGACCAGCTCTTCCAACACACATCACCCTCAGAAGTGTCCAGCTCTGTCTCACTACGCCTTACTGGGTACGAATGACAAAACAAAATCAGTCTCCCATTCATTCTCTGAGGAGCTGTTCCAGACCAGGCGGCAACGCCCCGCTCTGAGAAGTGAAGCCCAAACGGAAGTGCCCTAAACTTGCATTCTCTCTGCTGGTCACCAGGGGGCGACTCCACATGGTTGCAAAAAGAAGTCTCAGAAGATTGCATGGAAGACAATGAGAAAATGACCCTAATTCTCACTTGATTTATTATCTCAGTAAACATTGTAAACAGTGATAGAGTTTATGGTCTCAGTAACTAGTTTCAAGTCTTCTTCAATACAGCACAATGTTGTTTTAGTAAATAAAGAATAAAGGGATCATATTTTGATACTTACAATATCCCTGTTTAAGATTTCAGGGTGAGCGTATTTAGTTTTCTACTGTGTTTAACATAGCCTTCTATACAATGTACTTCTAGTCACAGGGCCGACATGTAGAGAGAGACAACCATTCAAACTCACATTCACACAAACTCGAACCAGGAATCAAACCCAAACTCTCGCTGTGAGGCGACAGTGCTACCCACGACACCACCGTGCCCCCGCAATAATATTGTGGAATGGGAAGTGATTGACTTTAATTACATTTCACATTCTGCTTTACAAAGTCATCTTTATTTTGTAAGGTTGGTTTTGGATACTGGTCCTACACACCAGTTTGAGAGTCAAATGAAAATTCGGAATGTGCACCATCCATTTTAGCATTGAATTGAGTTCATCTCCTTTCCTCATTCCTTGTCTTCTTAAGTTATTTACAGAAAATCCAATTTTATTTTCACCAATGGCAGAACATAAAAGATCTGTATACAAAAGGAAGGAAAAAAAACATGCTCAGTATGTTGGAGCCATGACATTACAAACTTAATTCATGAAGGATTATAGTCAATTCAGCTTGAAACACATTTGAAATGACCTTCCACTGTCAGACAGGTCATCAGAGGTCTTAGATGTGGGGTGGGAAATGTTACCTTGAATCACTAAAGCTAGATTCAGATTTTTTTTCACTTTCTCTGTATGTGGTTTAGCCAGCAAGCTGTAATTTCATGTTTTAGAATATGATTTCGGCTCAGTTTTGCCATTTAATAATTTATCTTTGGAGCTCTAATTGTTGGTATATTTGGGGGGATATGTTTCTAAATGTGAATTTATTGTGTGTGAGTATATGGGGTCTTGGGACACATTGGAAAACATGAGTGAGCAAACACTCCTTTGACGAAAAGGCCAAAAGTATGCATGCACCTCGCTCTTTGAGCAGCCCCCATCGTGCTGCAGTCTGCTGTGTGCCAGCCCACATTACAGGCTGATGAAGGGCCTGTATGGTGGTCTCTCTATACTAACCTAAACCTGCACCGACCGATCTCCATCCCGCTCTGTCCTGCCCCCACTGAGCCGGGTGATAAAAGAGCTCCGTGGCGCTGGGCTCCAGAGGGGGGGGGGAGAGATTCATTACCTGACCTGTGCTGCTGACTGGGACGCCATTGACTGGGACGGCTATGTAACGCTCCGACACAGAGAAGTAGATAGATGACTGAGTGGAGAAAGAGGGGGATAATAGATAAAAGAGGAGGAGAAAGGGGTGAAAGAGAGGGATAGAAAAGTGAAGATAGATGAGAGGATGGCAGAGAGACAAAGTGGGGGACATGAGAGGGGAGAAAAGTGAAAACGAGGAACCAAAGATATGTTTTCATCTGACTGTCAAGCTAATTTTACGCACACCTTTGAAATGCCACAAAAATATGTGATTTAGGTTCATTTCCATCAGCCGGTTTGAATTGGATCAATAGTGTTTCTTAATGTGAGACTAAACAGTCTTTCAGAGATTGTTCAGTGGGCAAGTTGTTGTCCTGTAACTTGGGCAAATGCTGGCAATATTTCATGCTTTCATCTGAAGATGAAAATAAAGAAATTTAGCACCTGGCACTTTTCGACCAACTCATGGACATAAAGCCCCAGCAGGAGCCTCATATTCGGGAGTCAAAAGGGGGTTTGACGTTCCTGGGAAGATGTGACGGGCAGATTTCCAGAAATACCTTTTGAACTACTTTTTCTATCAATTATTAAAACATGTCTTAACTAATCCAGGTTAGCCACTTTATTAATTCTCATGCAACTAACTTGGTTCTTCAAACTAAATTAGCGCTTATTTGATTGGCTGAATATAGATTCAATGACTTTTCTTATGATTAGCAGAATGAATCTGGTCCCATTAGTCTGATGAGAATATATTATTTTGTTCAGAGTATCTCATTGTGTCCATAATAAAAGAACTGTATATGTGAAAGCGACTTCATGTATAGGATTCAACGTTAAAGGGTTAGTGTGTAGCATTTGGCAGGAATATATTATTCATTCCGATGTTTTTATAAGTGTATAATCACGTAAATCTAAGAATGGTTGTGTTTTCGTTGGCTTAGAATGAGTCCATCATGTAAGGAGCAGGTTGTCTTCACAGAGTTTGCTGTGTTGCAGAGCCAGGTTTCTATGGTAGTCCAGAACAACAATCCTGGCTCCAGATAGAGCCTTTCACGTCTTTATGTTACCTGAAGGCCACCGTAGTCCTCTGACATGCATGTGAAAGTAAGTAAGTAAGTGTTATTATGGTGAGGATGGCCTCTGACTGCGTTATTGGAGTGAGTGGAGGGGTATTCAGCTGTTTGGAATCTGCAGCCACACCACTAGACGGCGCCATGTTTGGAAGGAAATGGAAATTATACTATTTTTCAACCTCTAAAGGCATTTTTACACAAAACGCTGTCATCCCAGAAAGAAGACCCCTCAATCTTCCGCGACCGTTTAACCTGAAGTTTCGGAGTCTCCTTTTACACAAGCATCCCGGCTTAGCGGAACCAGAGAGGGTCAGACGCGTAACACAACAGCGTTGGCCGTAGTGTGACGGATTATACAAGCGTCGGAAATACGATTACCGCTAGCCCACCAAACCAACAATGGAAGGTGAACTGAGAGTTGGGTTTCTTTTGCTCATCTTGCAAATTTACACGACTTTTCAAGTGCAAGTGAAGTTGCTGTGCATCATATACAACATGTTATGCCTAAGATGGTGGCATTGTACAAGCAACTACTGGCTTTCTGTCTCCTTCTTCTTCTCCTTTGTATCAATGTGGAAAAAAGACGTTGATTCCTTAACGAACAGCGTAAAAGGTGCTTAATTCTCTTAACTTTGCACTTCCCCTCTCTATTGTAAAGATTCAGGAAATGCGGAGTCCGGAAAGAAAACAACATACATTGGGGCAAACAACACAAGCTTCCTAAAGCAGAGGTCTTCAACGTTTTACCCCCTGGCTGACAGTGACCCGTTGGAGGGACCCCCTATTACATATCGTATAAAACTGTTTTGCATGTTAAACTGGGCCAATAATAAGTGTAGGGCAGCCTATAGTGCCATGTATAAAGGTACTTTGTAATGATGTACACAATGCTAAGCCATTTAGATAATAATTGTTGACAGATTCACATATATTGGCATTTCTACATCACAATTTCACAACATAACATTTAACAAATAGGAAGATTTGCTTATTATAGGATGTGTGTGTATTTTTGTACATATTTTAATTTTTTGGAAGAAACAAAGTTTGGAATCAAATAATTTCGGGTACCCCTGCAGTAACTGTGCGGATCCCCTAGGGGTTAGGGTGAGGTTAGCTCTGTCCTAAAGCATTACATCGTTTTTCTCAAATCTCTCTGACCGAGTGCAAATTAGCATGACATCGTCAAGATGGACCAAATTATGTGAAAAAGACCAGGTTGTAAAAAAAAAACAAGCATTTCGTTGTAGGCCTTGTTGCGATGGATAAAGTTTAGGGAGAGTGACAGTGAGAGAGAGACACACGGAGGGAATGCCAATGTGATAGATAGGTACGAAAAGATAGAGATAGAGATACACAAGACATTCATCCACACTCACTAGATTATTGGAAGAGGGGAAAACAAGACAAAACGGATTAAAGTGGTGGTCCGTAGACGTCACACTCACCTACACAAACACACGCACACACACACACTTGCTAATCTGTCAAGGCAACAAAGGGAAGTAAGCCAGGGCTGCATTTGCATGACAAACTGGCCCCGCTAGGTTGATTGAAGAGAAAACAATTTTAGGAGACAGACTGACTGTGTGGTACGGTGCCTGCCACCTCTGGGTGGGCCTCAGGACCCATAATCGGAGTCTGTGTGTGTGTGTGTGTGTGTGTGTGTGTGTGTGTGTGTGTGTGTGTGTGTGTGTGTGTGTGTGTGTAGGTGGCTGGTTGATTTGTTTGTGTGTGCGGCTGTGTGAGACATGAGGTGGTAGTTAGGGGATATGGGATTTAGCTTGATGGCAGGAAAACAGAGAAACAGAATTCATCAGGTTATTGTGTCTTGCTGCAGCTGCATGCGTGTGAAAGAGTATGAATGTGCGTTGCTTTAAAGAGACCGGGGGTTGTGTGTGCATGCCCATGCCTGTATGTAGTGTCTAGGTACGTAGGCGTGTGTGTGTGGTTGTGATATACATATATTGTGTGCGTGTGCGTGTGTGTGTGTGTGTGTGTGTGTGTGTGTGTGAATCTCTGTTCTACCTTAATCCCCAGATTGCCAGAGCTGAGGGTTCAGACATACGCTGGCCTTGTTGCTACTGTCAGCCTAATCTAATCCTATCATCACTCTAAAACCTTGTCTGGCTGAAAACAAACACACACACACACACACACACACACACACGGAGTGAGAGAGAGAGAGAGAGAGAGAGAGAGAGAGAGGAGAGAGAGTATTTCTATTACTTTACAGAATTTCCATTGACTTTCATTCATTTCCTTGAGTCTAACGCCTTGTGTTTATTTGCATCACTCTATGCTTTTGCGTTCACACATAGCCGGTACCCATACAATCACCCACTGACTCACACTCTCACTCACACAATGAGATGAGCAGTCACACAGATGCCCGACATGGCCTCTCGGTAGCTCGGTGTGCACAGGGAGGGAGGGATGATTTCTCTGACTTTGCTTTACAGTGTGCATTGGCGTACGGTGTTTGTGTGTGTGTGTGTGTGTGTGTGTGTGTGTGTGTGCGACGCTGGTTCTTGCATGCAGATAGTTGCCGCCGATGTGCATTGCAGACCCCAGGGTCAAAGCATCAAGTGTCATTGACTCCCGTTTGAAATTCAAAAGCTGAGAAAAACCAACTCAAACCCACACTTTTTAGAAGAAAGAAAGCCAAAAGGGACCCAAGGACGGACAATCGACAAAAACTGTGTTCAGGCGGACGTTTAACCTGCTCGGACAAACGCAGTCCTTTCATTCATTCGACATCAGTCCAGCAGCGGCAGGGGTGACAACGAAGAGGGCTTTTACTGACTCTGCGTCATAGACTGTATATAAGAAGTGGACGGAGTCACCATGATGTCACCAAATGGTTGGTGGACGGGTGTTTTGACGACGTGGAGCGAAGTACAATCAAAACACACAATGAACTTCCATGACCTGAAGGGTTAAAGTTCTAAGAGGATAAAACCAGTGACAGTCTTTGAGTGACAACCAGGACCGCCGTGTTAGAGCAGAGTCCCTGGACAAAGAAGCCAATGCTATTTTTCAGTTTGGAAATCTCTGTTTTATAATGGGCCTGTAATAGTCTTCTGCGTAACTGGGTGAGACTGCACCTGACACCTGGTTTGGCCGGCCTGGTGGGAGATTAGGACTGTTAGGATGGATTGAGATTGTCTGAGATCACACCTACTTTCAGTTCAGCTGCAAGTGGAAGACCCCTGTGACCTGAGTGAGTGTGTGTGTGTGTGTGTGTGTGTGTGTGTGTGTGTGTGTGTGTCTCATTAGCTCTAGGTTGAGGCAGGGAGTCCTGGTGGTGACAGGTTTATTAAATATCTCCGGGCCCACAGTGGACATGGCAGGGAGGGAAACCCCCACTGCTCATGTAATTAATGTGGCCACTCAATGCTCATGTTTGGAGCCTCTGTATGTGTGTGTGTGTGAGAGAGAAAGTGTGTGTGTGTGTAAGCCTGTATGCTTTTCACTTGACCAGCATGAGTCTATTTGTTAATGAGTGTGTGTGTGTGTGTGTGTGTGTGTGTGTGTGTGTGTGTGTGTGTGTGTGTGTGTGTGTGTGTGTGTGTGTGTGTGTGTGGGGTGGGGGGGGGGTTGTTTTCCCTGCACTGTGGAAGGACCAGTAGCTGTTCTGGGACCGTGACTGGGGAGAGCCGTCCTGCTGAGAGAGAGAAAGAGAGAGAGCGAGATAAATGAGAGACGAAGATGATGATGGAGAGTGAGTGGGAGGAGGATCTGAGATTTTGAAAAAAAGCAAATGCTGGGAAAGCTCAAAAACAATCATGATTGATTACTGAAGTTGTTTTTGCATGATTGACATACCCTTGAATCAAACACGGACGTTAGACTTTAGTGTGCCGAGCAAAACAACAACAACTGAGAGAGGGAGGAAACATCAGGAGGTTGTTAAGGATAACCAGCAGCGACTTTTCTATATCTTTTTTTAAGGAACCTCACTTGGACCAGCGGAAACGGGGTCTCAATGTAGTTCCTCTGCCATACTTCCTGCTCCTAAGGATCAGGATGAGGGGAGGACATTCTCAAAACATTTTGCAGTTGTAAATCCTGACTATTCTTAAAAAATGTGATGAAGATAGATCTTCTGAATGAGAGAGATTGAGGCTTATTTGCCTCATCTTCATGGTTGGAGGCAGTTATAAAAATAATATATAATGGGGATTTTAGCTTTTTCACATTTAGATCCAAACAAGCATTGTGACTGGAAAGGAGGCATTCCATAGTTAATGTACTGCAGAATTACATTCTGTGTCGCTGCAGTTTGTTCACGTAGATCTTGAAATTGGAGACGTGTTCAGATTAATATTAGGCCCGGCTTTATTTGTGCAAATTGGACTGCTGCTGTTTATTTGTTACAAACAGCCCTTGAATGTGACAGATGACACACAGTAACTGCAGCTAAGGCCAGTTGACAGCAACGGAGAGACGGAGATCGAGTGGGGGATCAAGATAGCAGAACTAAAACTGAGTTTTGGGCCTTATTTCTTTGGAGTTGCTTGCTAAAGCAAAAACAGCTGTACTTAATACCCGGCAACACTGATGACATTTCACTGTCTAGAGAGACACAATTTGAGCTATTGTGGATACAAAATAAGTTAACCCAATTACTTCAAAAATAACTTTAAGGATCATCTAGAATGAATTTTGACTGCAAAGCGTTAGTTTAGAGATTACTGAAGTTTCGCGTATATTGGCTGATCGGGATCAGCTCTCTACGTTGGTTTGTGGACTGTTTTGAAGGCTCGAGAGCCATCGTCAGCTTGGTTTTCATCACGCTGTATTGAAGAAGACTTGAAACAAGAGATTGAGACCATAAACTCATGTTTACAATGTTTACTGAGATAATAAATCAAGTGAGAAGTAGGGTCAATTTTCTTTTTTGCAAACAGAGTCGTCGCCCCCTGATGGCCAGTAGAGAGAATGCAAATTAAAAGCACTCCAGCATGGGCTTCACTTTTTAGACCTGGAGGTTGTCGCCTTTGCTGCTCCTTCCAACAGCCCAACTCACCATCTCTCACTGGAGAAACCATTAGCTATAAAAAGTTCCTCGATTTTTCTGACTGAAATATATCTTTGTGCCACGTCTCACTCATTCACTCACTCGCTCACTGACGTATTTGAGATTGCTACAACAAACCAAGATGGCCTGTTCCAGGTTACTGGCTGCAGACAATCAGGATTAACAAGTGCATTACCATGTGTTTGCTCCTTGCAACAACTGACAGCAGGACACCAAGGAGGAGAGGAGGAGCAACCTAAAGCAGGAGAAGAGGATTAGCTCTTCACTGCTATAGAGGGTTAGCAGCGGAATGAGTCCTAAAACCCCAAAACAAGTCTGCATTTTTGCACTTTGGGTTCCTTCGTCTCCAAGTCAATGTGTTTTTTTTAATGGGTTTTTGGTAAAATGCCTGTGGTTTTATGAATTATGAATTTTGAAGCTTTTAAGTGTCTTAAAAAGGTGGCTGCTTACAAGTGGCTAAATGAGACGACTAAACATCATTACACTGACTTTGCAACCTTGTTGTGTATACTTGCTCTCACGCGACACCGGTGTACTTGGTTTATAGCTTAACGTTACCTTTTTACGTCTGCCGATTGCATTGAGACTTCAAAAACCATAAAAGGATCTTTGAAGATTATCTTGCTGAACAAGTATCAAAAACATAAGTTTGCCACAGAGCTTAGAAGGGGGCGGGACTTCTTTGGTTCAGCGATGCGTTCAAAGTCAAAGTTTCTTTTGTTTTTCCAAATGACATACTCTGCCTTTAATACACGATCAGATTAAGAGTACACTAAAAAAACATATTCACTGTATGTCCTTTATGTGTCCTTACTTATTGCGGAAGTGCCCATTTATAGTTGAAGAACTTTCATTGAGTTCAGTGTTTATTTCCATACCATGGCGGGAAATCGGTAAGCAATTTGGAGTTTCATTTAACACGTTGTCAGATGTTTAAAACAAACGGCCTCTTGGAAGCAGGGGAAGAGAACAAAAAAATCTCAGCGAAACATAACACGGGAATCATGAAACGTGAAAGTGTCAGAGAGGAGAGCTGGATGAGGAATGGACGCCAGTGAAAGCAGACAGAAAATGAAATGATGACACGGGCTGCTCTCCCACATGCACACGCAGACCGTCTCGCCAGCAAACCAATCACTCTCTGAGGAAGCAGCCTCTCGCTGGGTGTCACTGGGCAGACAACAAGCACACACAATCAGACAACTTTCACTAAATCAACGCTCAAATCCTTTTGCAGAGCTATGTCTGGATTGTGGCGGTCTTTTCTTCTTGCTCGGAGATCAGATACATACACTGGACGTGATTTAAGCATGTGCCGCCAACAGGAACGAAGACTGATAGTCTGCAGGACTGAAAACAAGAGAAAAACAAAAAAAATCATATTGGCTACAACAGACTCTTGATGATTTTGATCCTGAAAGGAATTCAGACCAAATACAGCACTGTGATAAAAACAGTACAGAACAGAAAAAGTGTTATGGACGTAGCTTAAAGTCCCAGTCGGCAAGTCCGGCGGATCGAGGGCACTCCGTCAGATTTTGAATGTTTACGCTCCTCTCCCGCAACCACGAGCTCCTCCCCCACGACTTTGTGCCCTTTGAAATCCCTTAGATCAACCCAACTTTGAAACGCGGGTCCGATGTTGACTCTCGCAATCTTTCTTTTTTTCCTTCTTTTCCACCGGTGTTTTCCTTTTCTTGGTTGTTTTGGACCTCCTTGTTTCGGTTTTTAACGAGGAATTGGAAGCTTGTTGCTACTTCCCTCCGCCTCCCCCCTTGATAGTGGAACAACCCGAGGGGGGAGGGGCTCTGTGTGCACGAACACAGCCCTGCGTGCTGATTGGACAGGATGATCCGGGCTCCATCGATTTTTTGCAAAACAAACAACAGGCTCTACGTAGAGGCGCGCTTTTTCCCCTAAAACCGGATGATTTATGTTGTTCTATCGGAGCATAGTGTCGGCTTCGGTGAATATGGTAAAAAAAATGCAAAATCCCTCTCAAATATCTTTCGTGCCCAATCACCATAAAGGCATGACGATTAAAAATGGAAAACTCAACTTATATTGAATATATACTGCAGTGGGACATATTTCTCCTGTGAATTAGATGTGACGAATCTGTCTGCAGGTTATGTCCCGGGATGGCGGCATCTGTCGCTATTCCTCACATGAGGGGGTGTGGATCAAATCATCAGCTTTTGCTGCTAATCATTTTATCCACTATAAATGAGACGCAACAGCTGACTGGATGCAGTGTTAACGTTGTTGTGTTAGCCTTGCCTTTGGTTTTAGCACCTCAGCAGCGAACGCTGCAGTTACAAGCTGTTGTGGTGGGATCTGTTGACTCCCTATAGTCCCTGCTTACTACTGCTGTAAAAGGAAGTTGGGGGGGGGGGGGGGGGGGGGGCTCTGCTAGCAATGCAAGCTGTGACAGGGACATTCGCTGGCCTGGTGCAAGCTGTTAACTCCCTGGTCCTGCTACAGAGCAATAGCATGGCAGCGAGGCAGACTGTAGGGAACGCTGGCTGGGCTGGTACAAGCTGTTACGGGCCGTGCTGTTTACGAGCTGCATGGTGGGAGTGAGTCAACCTGGGAGCTAACAAAGCTATGTGGTGGTACAATAACATAACATAAATGTATGCAACAACAACGGGAAAAAAATCCAACCAGTGCAGGCAGAGGTCCAATGGAAACAGCTGTGTGAGTGTAGGCAGCATTAGCTCGCCGGTCGTGCTAACCTGCGTGTCGCTAAGTTCTGCCAGGGTGGTAGCAGGTCTGGGGTGCTGCAACATGTTCCCACTACCATCCATCTGTCGGCGCTCGCTCCAAACACAGCATCTCTCACCTAATGTAATGTTTTCATTATATCCCTCAATATGGGCGCTATAGCATTTTGCGTTCGTGGCTAGGCAGACAGAGAGTGTTTGGATCGCTGCAACTTATTCATATGAGCGTCCATCTGTTCCAAACCTGCTGCCCTCAGTCGGCAGCTTATGCTGTGACACCGTCAGATGTATGTAAGAGATGATATACGAAACAGATTACACCTCAGCCGAGACGCCTGCCAACGTGGTTGTTCTGAAGAAACCCCCAGCACATAGATGAAACGTAGTAATTATTCAACACATTATAAATTCCCTTAACAATTGTTGAGGAATTTGGCTACATTCTATTCTACCGAACACAAATATGAGGCAGAAACGGGATCAATGACCCTTATTAGTCAACACAATAGAAGTTAAATTAGTCTTCATAACGCATCCAAACAAGTTTGGATCAGGCAGCGTTTCAACACATTTAATGGTAAGAAATCTAATGGCAGGGCACAGCTAATTATTTTGTTTTTGGGTGTAATTGCAGTGTTTGGTTTGATGAAAAACAAACGCCAACGTATCGCCCACAAGAAGTTGAAAATAATGATCTCTTTTTAATTCGAGAAAGGTGAAAAGTAATAGGGAAACTGGACATCGTAACTGTAGTGTGAATGTGTGCAGGTAATGGGTGAGAGAGGGTATGGGAGGGGGGAGGATGACAGACGGTGGCTGAGAAACATGTAGACGGACAACTAAATATGAATATGACTATTGGTTCTGTGAGAAGAACACAGTGTGACAGTCGGCTGACACAGTTTCAGTTCCTTTACTTTCGTCTCTCCGATCACTCCATGCGTTTTGATTTGATTTGATCGTGATTTGATGAGATGAGCTCACAACCTTCTCTAGCAGAGCTGAAGTAGACTGATGGATGGATCATGATATTATTGGTTGAAATTGGTTGGTACTAGCTGATGTAAGCATGTACCATATTTTGAGCAGCATACCAAAGTGAGCAGGGTTCATCTTTTGGACATCATATGCAATGCAAATTTTTATGGCATTTCACGTAATAGCTATTTCAGTCCGGATCACAGTGAATCAACTGACATTGCCGTCCCTATTTGAATCATGAAAACATAAAGGTGCATCTGTTATTATTATTATTATGAACGTATTCCATCACTGCTAGCAGCCCGTTAACTCTGACTTTTAAACAGCACCGAAGGGGATGTACAGACTTCCTTTTACTTCCTCCGTCTTCTCCTCGCATCTTTGTTTTAGATGCAGATCGAACTCAACACTTGTGTTGCGAGGCCGTGGTTTACACAACGTGTAGAGATCACTGTCTGAGAGCAGCAAACCGGGGGGGATAAGAGAGTGGCTGTGAGATGCCTGCAGTGAGAATAGCCGTCACGTTGAGTAAAAGCCAACGCACGTACCGTCGTTATAACAATGTGTCTGTACGTCTTAAAAAGAAAACAGATGTGGAAAAGGGCAAAGCTTTGAAACACTGCGGTCCAGTGCTGAATATTTACTTTTCAAGCAGGTTGACTGTCTGTGCATTTACATATTAACATGTATATATATGTTAATATCAGATTAGCATACGACCCAAACACGTGTTCTTTCTTCTTGTTAGGTGCGTTTGGAGATCAGGAGAAAGTCATGTATGCTTATATATTCTGGTCCATATGTATGCATCTTTTGATTTAATGTTTGAGCAATAGATGTGTTTCTGTATGTGTGTGTGTGTGTGTGTGTGTGTGTGCGTGTGTGGACTCTTAGCAGCAGGAGGCTGTAACCTGCACCATCCACCCTCTGTAATCACTGCTGTTTATGACTGCATAAAACAACACACACACGTCACACACACACACACACACATTCTCCCGTGCTCTCCCTCCTTCTATCGCCTCTCTTTGCTCACACACACACACACACACACACACACACACACACACACACACACACACACACACACACACACACACACATATACATTATAGCTGGTGTCTCTTCTGGCTGCGTGATTATTGCCGTCTGGTTCTGGGCGCCTATCACTCTTGTGACAAAAGTAGCTGGTGGACACACACACACACACACACACACACACACACACACACACACACACACACACACACACACGTACATTGCTCAGTCACTTTTCACTTTTCTTTCCCCTCTCTCAGCTGTGCTCTGTCCTTCCTCTGGCGGCGGTAGAGCGGCGGCGTTGCGTTGATGCTCACCCCGCCGAGCCGTGTGCCAGTTCAGGAGATTGGCATTAAAGCCAGACATGAGCTCATCGGCCCAGCTGGGCAGACAGCCCATTACAATGCTCAGCAGGGCCCTACCGCAGGGGTGAAAAGAGCTCAATACCTGCTGATTATCTACTCTTTCTCTCTGTCTGTGTCTCTGGGTCCCTCTCTCTCTCTCTCTCTCTCTCTCTCTCTCTCTCTCTCTCTCTCTCTCTCTCTCTCTCTCTCTCTCTCTCCCTCCCTGACTCACTGGCTTTTCCTTTACCTCTATTTCCTCCTCTCTTCTCTCCTTTTCTTCTCCTCTGTCTCCTCTTCTCTCCTTCCCCCCCCTTCTTCTTATTTCCTCCTTTTCTTCTCTCTTCTCCTTCTCTTCACTTATTCATTCACTCAGTCAAACATCCTCTACGTCAGGCTCCGTCTATCTCTTTCTTGATCTGTCTTATTCAATCTGGCTTTCTCTCATTCAAACCCAAACTTTGACACACACACACACACGCCGTCTATCTGTCATCTTCCTTCCTTCCTCTTTCTCTTTTTCTTTCCGTCTCTTACGCGCATAACTTTCGGGCGAGCGCTGTGGTGTCATTGCAGTGGTGCCTGCGGCAGTGAGAGAGGTAGGGAGGGGTGGGTTTTTTTTTTTTTTTAAATGACAGGGCTGGAAGTGAGGTGTGTGTGTGTGTATAGAAATGACAGGGGTGGGAAACCAGACAGCTGGTGCACCTGTGCGGACAGGATATGACACAGCGCTGCGGCCAGACAAGGGCAGGAAGCAGCAAATGTGATGTGGTGTGCCAGACGTTTCTTTTTTATTATTATTATTGAATGTAACTCTGCTCTGCAATCTGACTGTCTGGAGTGGCCTTTTTGTTAGTTAGTGCTCCGCCGAAGACGTGGAGCTACAGTCGATGCCTAAGCAAACACACTCTTTCACTGCCCCCCCTCCCTCTCTCCCTCTCTCTCTCTCTCTCTCTCTCTCTAGCTTCGTCAGCTGGTGAGATGCATTGCGGTTAATTCATGAATCCCATTCAGCCTTGGTATTAGGGCTGAGTCATATCTGTCTTTTGTTCTGACATTTGGAATGGCATTCAGTAATACTGACTCCACACAGAAGTCACGGGGTGTTTCTTCGAGTTATTAGTCCCACTGAAAATGTTATGTCAGAGTCAAAATGGATCACCGTCATGCGCAAGTACTTTCATCACAAAAGTCCCATGATAGAGGCTGCAGCCACCGGAGGATTTTTTTTTTTTGTTTATTTGGTAAACAGGCATTGGAGATGAAGGACAGAAACTGTTTTTCTGAAGTTTATACATTGGCTTTTAGTGTTTGTGTAGATTTAAAGTGTTGCATTCTTGTTGTACTCAATGAAGATGAGTATCAGTCATGATGCACATTATTTTAACACATTATTAGTATCATTTGTGATATTTCTGTAAAACGGGAGGGTACTGACCTATATAGGAAGGAAACAGATACATTTACTTCACTTTGCTCTGAAACTCCACTTTCTGAAAATGTAGTAGTATTCACCAAATATGCCAAAACCAAGCAGACTATGAGACATGGCCAGACAAATTGGAACACATAATGGTGAGGAATGGGTAATACATTGTCCCCTTTAAATAAATCATGTTGTGGTTTGAAGGCATTGCTTTGCACCTACATGGGATGTGTGTTTAACTACACCACTTGTTTAATTTGCTGATGTGGGGTGAAAAGGCTTGAGGTGCAGGCTAGGCAAGTTCTTACAAGCGAGTACCTTTTTTCCCTCCCAGGTGGTCTCAGTCTGGCTGTGTGGACTGCACCAGACCACGATCTTTCACAGCAGCCCAAACAAACCAATGCGCAATTTTCAGAAGAAGATGAACATTCGGGCTCCCTCATGTGGCTTAAAAGTGTACTGCAGATGTCAAATTTAAATAAAAGACTATGGAAGAATTTCTGCAAATGCATTTGCCAACCAAATAAACTCTCCTTCCACTCACCTGACTGTCTTTGGGAATTAATAAAATATGATTGTATGCTGTCGCATTAAGATTTCTTGCGCTGGATTTAATGTCCTCTCAGTAAAGGAAAACTGCCGAATTTAGCATTCATGCTTTCCTTCTCAAACTGTACACTCTCAGTATGGATTTAAAATACTCTCTGTCTCTGTGTAAGAACAGAGCACATCTCTATATAAGCTGTAGGAGGTGACTCTCGTTTTCCTCGTCTGTGTTCCCTGGTGGTTCCTGATGAAGACGAGTCGTAATTGATTCAAAGCTTCAACCTGTGCCCGGGAGACGGCTTTGGTTTCACAAGTAATAGAGTGACTGTGAAGAGATGCGAGGAGAACTGATGCAGACACCAGAGAAGTGGAACCGTTTTTCCAGTCCATGTCTGGGATGATACATCAAACAGAGCTTTTTCCAGGCTGAGCCACAAGATGGCGCTATAAAGTAGAGTGTCGGCAGCACCACAAAAAGTTCAGATGGAGAAGCTGCTCTGGAGATGAGGGTTTTTTTTTTAGAGGGGAGGGGCGGGGGGATGTCGTCCATTGAGGCCTTTACTGTGCTGCAGCCTGACCATGCATCACTGATGCATTCATGGTCTCACAACAAACATCTCAACTGAACTGTCAAGCATGGTTTCAAGGCTCTCTTAACGTTCCAGTCATCTATGCACATGGTGAGAACGCCGGTAGGACACCTCCTAATAGAAGTCCCCTTCAGATACCCGATACTTTACAAATGCGTAGTGGTAATATCACGAGTCGTGTTGGTTGTGTGCAGACACATGGTGGTGGTGTTTCCTTTCCTGCCTGCATTTAATATGACAAAAAAAAAAAACTATTTTTAGATCTTTTAGGCCTAACATGGCGATGTCATGCTTTGATTCAAACGGTCGCAAACAACACACGGCACAAAGTCCTGAATAAGCGTGAAACAAGTGTGTGAGCAGGAAAGCCCCATGCAAAGCTCCTAAAATAGACTCGATAAACCTATCAACCTAAAGTTAGTATTCCTCAAATACAAGATGAGACAGACGTTTCCCGAGAGAGGCTGTGTGTGTGTGTGTGTGTGTGTGTGTGTGTGTGTGTGTGCAGACTGCAGTCAGGGGGGGGATGGTAGAGGGAGCTGGTAGACTAGAGTGCATTTGGTATTCAGCCGTGCCTAGTATTTATCTGTCTGCTGGCTGTCTAGTCTGGTCTGGCCTGTTAGTGGTGTCACCCTGTGTGCTCCCCGGGGGACTAAATTGACGCTCCAGACAGACTGTGTGTGTCTGAGTGTGTGTGAGTGTTGTTTGGTGGTGGCGGGGTGTTTGCGAGTGGCTAGAGGTGGGCTGCAAGAGGGAGAATCGATGTGTGCGTCTGAGTCTGTATATATATGAAGGCTTGTCTGGGCTGTGCGTGCATGTCTGGAGTGTGTTTAATACGTGTGTGTGTGTGTGTGGACATGAGAATGACCTCACATCAAGGCAGGAAAAAAAGCATCTCCTCTGTGTCTCGATTGATATTGCTGCTTTAGCTGACGAGACAGCGGCGGCTCAATTTGTTGCTTCAATAAAATTATGACAGCTGCCAGGCGTTTTGTAAATTGCATCAGGGTCACGCGCCCCGTTTTTTTTTTCTTCCCGCCCCTTCCGAAAGTGTCAGTTCGCTCGTAGAGGAGTGTGGAAGCTTGGCCAGCAATGCGGCATTTAATTCACAACATCTGTTAGAGAGCTTTGCCTTTCCCATTGACTTATTTTCCTTCACAGAAATCCATTTTATAACCCCCTCCCCCCCCCATTCAGATCAGACATTGCCAAAACTGTTTTCAGTCAAAGCCTGTACGTGATGAGATACTGAGCATTTCTTTTACTTTAAGGATTTATTGGCAGAATTGGCATGCAAGAGCTAGCAGGCCTCTGATCTGAACAGTCACTTTGTGTTATTCCTTTGCAAAGGTGAATACAAAAAAAATCAAACTGTACCTGCTCTGTCGGAGGGTCACCTTAAAGCCTCGTCAACACGTACTAAAACACTAGCACTAACACGCACGTAAACTTTTTTTCAGCGGATTTCCTACGATTTGTAGTACATAATCCAGGCCTATAGGTGGTGCTGTTTCTGCTACAACAATACGCCAAAAACAGTGAAAAAGAGACGGAGCATGCGCATAAAGCTTGCGCGCTGTATTCAAGCTGTCCGTAATCCTTTTTAGCTAGTGGCAGAGGAGCAGAATATTTTGCCCTAGTAACCCAAATAGGCTCAATATCTGCTGCAGCACGATCCCAAGCATGTAGGCCGCCATTGTTGTTGTTGTTATTATGAGACCTCACGAGGATAAGAAGTCAAAGGCTAGAGGGTCGAAGGGTGGGGCGATGACATCATCGTATGCGTATTTGAAACGCAAGGGCAACGTTTTTTTTACTTTTTCACCCTGGGACCTGGTTTTAAAAAAGTGCGTTTACAGGCAGCAAAAACTCCAGATCCATGTGGACGGTCCGCCTAAGCGTGCAAGAAAAAGTTTCCGTGTGGACACGGCCTGCAGCTCTTCACTGATCACAGTTTGGGTACCTGCTGGTCAAGAGTGGCATTCAGGGCCTCTCTGATTCGTACAGCCTAGTTTATTTATAGCCTTCCGACAGTCCTGCACTATAGTGAGTGTGTGTGTGTACGTTGGGTGAGAGGGTTGCACTGGTCCACTGTGCGATGTGGTGGTGGGGTGTGGGGGTGGGGGGGGGGGGGGTTCTCTGCTGCACATGTGCCCCTGAACCACAAGACTGGCGCGGGGGGTCACCTCAAGGTTAGCCCCTTCAAAGAGCCGTCTCCATTGGCTGCGTCCCACCGTAACAAGGGAGTGAAACTAGAAACGCTCTCCCCACCCTCCCCAAATAACACACCAGACCGACCAGTCCCGGCCCTGCCTCCCCTCCCTCCTCTCCCTCCCTCTGCTCCGCTCTCCCACAGCCATTGTCAACCACGACCCGGCCGTCTGCTAGCTTTCTGAGTCAGGTCAGCCGGCAAAGGGGGGGGGGGGGGGGGGGGGCAGACACACGCACACACAAACATATAACCCCTGCCCCATCCCTACTATGTTGCTGCCTTCATGTCCTCCTGGTACAGCTCAATATCCTAGTGGGGAATATGTGTGTCAATGCACAGTCGGGTCTTTTTCATGACAAATTATGTTGTATAAACAGGAGTTGAATGTTTGGTGAACAAATAAAATCATTTATTTTGCAGGGCAACCGTACAAATTATATATAGTGGATAGCTGGTGACTTTAAACCATGGTGTTGTTAGAATTCATTTCAGTATTTTGGGGTGCTTACAGCAAATACTTCAGACTTAATTATAAAGATAGTTGTCTGCTAAACAGGTGCGGCACTCTCAGCAGTATAAATTGTAATATTTATGAATTGTCAGGCAGCACGGTGGTCAATTAATGCATTCTGCAGCTAATATATGCAAGAGCCTTCATGAATATTAACTAGGCCCTAGTGACACCAGACAGCACCACACCAAGCAAAACTGAAAACAGGGCCCTCTGCATAAACAAAAGTATTTTTTAATGCAATTAAAGACAGTAACTTGCCGAGACCTCAAACATGTTTTCTGACTTTGTCTCTCAAGCCACTATCAAGAAAAAAAGAAGGCAAAAAGGACAGAATTGTTTATTTGACCAGTTTTTGTTGTGAACAAAAAAGTTAAGTATTAAGTATTTCAAACACAAAATAAAATGAGGTAATTTTGTCAGATAATGTGCTTCTCTGAGAGTCTAAATACGCCGTCATAGTTAATCCAGCCGTTTCCTGTTCCTGTGTATTTTAAAGGGAGATCTGAGAGTATGTGGCGTTGTATTATATATTTTTTGGGGCTGGTTGAAGTTAGAATCGTGGTATTTCTGTCCGCTCCTGAAGGCAGCACGTCTCTTTCCAGCGCTGTCTGGCCCTCCTCTGGAGCCCTCTGATTGGCCGGAGTGGCCGTCTGTCAGTTAGTGGGCGAGGCGTCAGCCCGCTGTGTGTGCTCCGCTCCAGTAGAGGAAGGACAGCTGCTCTCAGCGGCGGAGGAAGCAACGGAAAAAACTATACAATGCGTTAGCTACGGGCAATGGCTCGTCCCCGAAGCTCCTTCTGATTCAGTCGCCGAGCCACCCCGAGACAAACATGGCGTGAGAAAAACCCGTGGAGAATAAGTGCGAAACTGTCGGGAGTTTACTCGTAGCGGCGGACTCTGCTGCCGCTGCCTGGAAGTTTTTTTTGTTGTTTTCCAGTCGTGGGGCCCCGACGGTGGCGGCGGCGGCGGCTCCTCTCACCCCGGAGCGGTGTCCCGGTCTGCCCAGCCCCATGCAAAACCTAACGGCCCCTGGCGGCCCCGGCAACTCCAATGTCACCTGCTCCTGCAACTGCACCGCTTCCCAGCCACAGGGAATGGAGATATGTGAGTAACGTCGGTGGCGTCTCTCCCCACCGTAAAAAAAAAAAAAAAAAAAAAAAAAACCTAACCGAGAGACTTTAGTGCCTAATCCGTTTTATGTGCGCTCTCCAGGGGTAGCGACAGAAGGACAACAAATCAGACTAAGTGTTCACCCAAGACGGTCAACCAGTCTACTCGCTGTTGGCCGATAATCTTTGTTGTATGTCACTTTTATAGTATGTTTGCTGTGAACTTTATAGTTATCAGAGTAACGGCTATTTTTTTTTCTTAATTTGGCTTAAAGTCTATGCCACACAATTATGAGTCTGATGGCGGTTATCAAACTTTTGTATAACGTCACGTAGACCTGCTGTAGGAGTCCACTGTTAGCTTACCGTGAAAAATGTTATATTCGTGTAGCGTTAGCATTGTACACAGTTACAGTTTAGCACTTGAACTGTAATACATGGCGGTCCCTCTTGACAAGAACGCTTCTATTGTAAGTTTTCCCTTTTTCTGCTTTCACTCAAAGTTTCCTGGTGTACTCCCCCCCCCCCCCCCCCCCACGTCTCCTGCCCTTTAGGGGTTTGGTTTTTATATGAATACTTGGAGCCTTATAGGCCTGCTGGGCTGTGCATATGCTCCGAGGGATCACCACAGAGGGTTAAATAGTTTGCCTGTCAGCATAGACAGGAAACGCTGGAATGGTATGTTATGTCTGTCTGCCTTGTGAGCAGCCCAGAGAGAAACTATCATTATCAGCTCTGCCCCAACACCGCTGCCTGCTAGATCCACTGCAGATGTTTCCCCTCTTTATGACTGAGGCAGAGACAGACGCATCAGAGGAGCAGCAGCCACATGCAGGCGTGCAGACAGACAGGTAGAAATGCAGGGGATGGCCAGACGACGTGTAGATGCATCCGGTGTGACAGATCTGCAGACAGACAGACGAAAGACAAATAAACAGGAGATGGGCACATAGCAGACACGCAGACAGGCGGGTGGATTCATAGCCAGGCAGCCAGACATGTACGGACAGAGATATAAACAGAGATGCGGACAGACACATCCGGAGCTAGACAGGCAGACGTATTGACAGACAGGCAGACAAGCTACAGACGGACGGACAGAGTTACACTGATGTGTAATTTCCATTGGGGCCGAGGCCAGGCCTTGGCAAAGTGAGGTGAAGGCAGGATATTAGATGTAGATTTGGCAGCAGAGTGTGGTTGCACTGACGCCACATTGTAACCAAGAAGTGTGTGTGTCTGTGTGTGTGTGTCTGTCTGTGTCTGGCAGACGGACTGGTGCTCTACCAGTCGTTTTCTGTGGCATCATCGCATTGCCAGCCAGGAAAAACACATAGTCAGGCATGAAGCGGTGCTTCCTCAGACACACTGATACAGCAGAGAGAGCCTAATTAGATAATCCAATAGAACTGCATGAGACTTCAGACAAGCAGGGCTGGAAAGAAGAAAAAAACTGATTGATACTTGCAGCGGAGTTTAACCGCAAAATAAACTGCGTGGTGTGTTCAAGATTATGCATGCTTCTGTGTTTGGCACAGAAAAAATGCCGGCCTGGTATTTTCCCTGTATTTCTCGTCATCTGAACGTCTCACTAGTTGGAGGGAGCTCAATTCACAAGTTGTTTCAAATAGCTGTGTCCTACTGTAGTGGCCGTCTGGTTTGAAAAGAGCTCTTGTTTGTTGGCAGTGTTGTCATGCAGACTCGGCAAGGCTGAATAATGTAGCTCATGCTTTGATGATTTCTGTGGCCGAAGAAAAGAGCTACAGTCTGCCTTTTTTTTCTCCTTCTTCTACTTTCATGCGGAGCGGGCGGTCTCACTGGTGTGTTTCCTCTTCATTCAGACGAGGAGGGAGATTGAAAGGGACTACGAACATAGAGGGATCACAGTGCAGACAGTGTGCCACGGCCAGGATCCTCTGCCTACACACTGGGATTCACATGTAGAATTAGAAAGGCAGAGACCTTTAACAATATTCATCTCTGTATTAGCTGCTGTGCTCGGATTCATTGTCGTTATCTGCTATCGTGGTATTATAAGGGTAACATATAAAGTCCTGGGGTCAAACAGCGTCATAAAGACTTGCATTTGTGAATATTCTTTAGCTTAAACCTACTGTTAAGTGAGAGAAAATTCCTTAAACGTTAAACCCACAGTGATGGTTGAATGCAAATCCCCTGCAGGGTGACACTATAGGCATGTCCTCCACAGAAAACTTCAACTCTGGCTAATTTGTAGTCCTGTTTAGTTATTCTGTGATCAGATAGTTGATTTTTAATCATATATCTAAATAATGATTTGAATCACATTTTCTATATGGTTGCTTGTGTTCAGACAGGCAGTTGATACCAATACCCAAATCGATACGATGGTAAGATACAGTCATATACTTCAACATTTACTATTCCCATTTGCATACTGTTTTTGCAAATCTATCATTTATCGCTTATGATCCACCTCACTTTTCTCACCTAAAACTTGATTTTTACAAGATAACATTCAAACACATGATAACGTTTTAATTCAGCTTCGCCCGATACTCATTTTTACTGAGTAGAGCTTGATCACATTTGTGTAATTCAGTGCAACCTATGTAACAATAGCTGTTAGCCCCATTATTTTAGCTTCTAGATCTCAATTCCAACATGTTTTATTGTTCACCCGTCGCATTATCGGGAACATTTTCCATCGTCTCCGTGGTGACGTTGGTCTCGAGCCCCTGACACCTGCGGTACCTGCAGTATTTTAGCATCATCTTGGTACCAAAGTATCAGTTCTTGTTACATTCCTAGTATCAAAACATTTCTATTTCGCACAGCAAAACATCCGGAATATGTCCTGTGCACGAGAATCGACACGTTTCAAGTCCGACCCAGCCGCAGCTATCGAGAAAACGTTTTTAAAGAATGCAGTAAGAAGCCCCTGTGTGGAATAATCTCAGAATATCTTGTTCCTGGTTCTTTTTGATGCACACATAGCGGTATAGCAGTATACATGCACTTGCCTCCTGGGAAAGGCCCGGGTGCATGTGTCAGGGACTTGAGTGGCTGTCTGCGTCTCTGTGTATGTAACAGTTAGCCTGCAGCAGGGGCCAGCCAGCCAGACGGATGTAAACGGCCTGATCTGTAATCCTGTGTATGAGTGGTGTTATTGTGTAGGTGGCAGCCGGGTCATCTGTCAACTACCTCAGGCCAAACACGCACACGGCTACTTGTTGACTCTCCCTCAGACGCATACACACAAAAAAATGTACACATAGGCGCATGCACACACGTTTACACCTTACATATATATATACACAGACGCGCGCAGACAGGCACACTCAGGCTCAGCTAATATTTACCCTGCAGTCTCCCGCCAGACAGCCAATCCAATCTCTCACTAAGCTCTTTGTTGTTTGTTTGGGGTTTGTGTTTTTACCTTTTTTTTGTGTTTGCTTTGTTTGTGGATGTTGTGTTCATTTGGAATTAGTTCGTTTTTTATGTAGTTTTATTATTAATGAATTTCAATAATGAGGCCTGGAAGAAGAAAAAAAAAAGAGACTTCAAACTCTGAGTCTGAATAGAAATGTTGAGACCTTGGGGAAGGGGAGTGGCAAAGACAACCAAACAGTACCATTTAAAGAAAATACTTTTTTCTCCTCCCTTGCAGACAGATTTTTTTTTTTTTTTTTTTTTGTTCTTTCGCGATCACTGCTCCTGTAATTAATTTCACTGGGATTTTCTCCACTTGGTTAGTGTCTCTCAGTGGAGCTTTATGTAGTCTGCCACCTCTCCTGAGCTGAGGGGTTCTAGCATTGAACAGCGCTGCTTGGGGGTTGAGAAAGAGCTCCTTGTTTTACGATAGCCAGAGAGCAGACCCTGTTTTTACACCATGAGGTTGACCTGCAGACGCACTCTGCTGGCCAAGGTAACTTTAGCAGGAAGAGAGGGAGACAGGGAGACAGGGAGAGAGAGAACTAGAAGTCAGGATGGTGAAATATTTTTCTTCACTATCCATTTAGTCTACAGCTTTGGGTGTTCAAACCCCGTGGAATTCAATATTCTCTTTGTATTGTATCTTAAGCTTAAAGGGTATTTTATTTAGGGCTGTCCTCACCTAAAGAAACTCTTAAGTTCTTTTGTCGACTAATCGATTAGTTGATTCAATTGACAGATATGTTAAACGGAGTTTCTCCATAAAGAATTACCCAAACGCACCACATATTTAATTGTTTTTCCATAAATGTGTTTTATGTGTGAATTTCTTGGAAATAAGTATCAGCTTAAAAAACCCCAATTAAAAACAACTTGTCTACTAAACATTTGACTAATCACACATTTTATATAATGTATCTGCCATGATCTTTATCTATTTGAAGCTATATGAAGTCAACAGTGAGGGAGTTTTTTTTCAAATGTCACACCGACGGATGAAACCCTACAAATAATGAATTTATTAATGGATTAAAAAAAAATTAACCTAAAGATGATATTGAAGTGATATTCAGAGCATTAATATTGCAGCAAAAATATTTTTCACGTAAAGAACGAAAGAACTTTGTGCTCTTCACCAGACAAAGTTCAGTGGATTTGAACAAAGTGTGGCTTTAATTTAAGCACTTTTAAATCAAATTCTGCCATGATTCTGGTGGTGTCGTCCACCGTTTTATAAGAAGATGATAATGCATCAATTTCCTTCCATTGACTGATTCTGTTCTTCAATTATTTAAGGAGAACAAACTCATTTCACTGAGTTTTGGACCAATGGAGCAATGCTTTTGCGAGTGGTTCCCTGTTTTGTTTATCTGCGGACATCATGTTGTATTTTGTTTGCATTCATCATGTTTGTTGGGCTTGTAGGTTACTCACTGTGCGTTCTTGTGCCTTACACTGAATGTAAACGTGACAATTGTTTGTTTACATGAAAACACTACAGGGCACCTTTTTAAAATGAATATTTGTTGCACTGTGGATAGAAGCTGTGGTTGATGTGTGACTCCCCTTGTTTGTTAGGGCTGAATGTGTCTTGTGTGTCTGTGATACTAGCCTCACACCAGTGTCCAGGATGTTGAGCTATAACTATAACTATATGAATGGTGGGCAGCTTGCCCACCATTCACTGCTTTTCCCCTAAATATTCTTATCTGGCGGCTAAGCGACCCAATGTTTCTGGAATCAAACTGACAACCCTTGAAGCTACCGGCATTGTGGAAAATGTTGCCCGGAGCTGCCCGGCTCACTTCAGCCGACCAGGTCAAGTTCAGGCAGCAACTTCTAAAGTCCGAAGCAGTGAAAAGGTCAAGCCTTGTGGCCTTCCACTTGTCCTGGCAGCACCTTCACTGCTCTGTGCTCCAGCCCCAGCAGCATTCACAACCTAGTCACTGGCTGCTGGGGCTCCCTTTGTGTCTAGATTCTGCTCCCCCAACCCTCACACACACACACACACACACCAGACCTTCTCCCTTGGTTCCCAAAATGCCCTTGGGATCAGGGCAGATTTGTAGTCCTAGTGTGTTTGAAGACAGGCCATCCGTCAAGTGTGTGTGTGATGGTGGAGGTGGGGGGTGGTTAGTAGTCTGCTGTCTCGGTCAACATCTATTTACACACAGTTTGACTGTTTGAGATGCTAAAGAGTCCCAGTGAATGAATCAGCCCCGCTGTCTGCTGTGCGTCTCATGACTCCAGGTCTGTGGACATGGACGGGACATACAGTCAATCAAGGTGCTGTGCTCCAGACAACATGGACTACACAAGCACACTGTCTCTCTCTCTCTCTCTCTTTTTTTTTTGTTGCTGCAGATTTGTTTTTCCCAGCATTGAGACAAATCAATTGGCTGGCATGTTTATAACCCTTTGTGAGCCCGGTCTCACTGCATGTCTCGTCTCTTTCCTTACATGAAACAAAGCAGCGATTATTGCTTCGAAATTACAAATGCTGTTTCACATCGTATGCAACAAAACAGGGGCGGGGGGGGGGGGGATCAAGCAGAAATGCAGTGCCGCCCGCTGTTTGTCATATTTTGGGTAATCCGTTTGTTTATGTGCGCAGGAACACCCAGACAGTGGAATAATGACATGTCTCTTCAAGTGGTTTGCAGGATTTTATTTGGGTTTTGAAGAGGCTTACGTAGGGAAGTTTCCAAAGGGGTCTCGCTGGTGGGGGTGGGCGGTTAAGAGTGCTCTACAAGATCACTTCAGTGTGGGGACTTAAGTACCTAGGTTGCATTTAAAACTGCAAGAAAAGTACATGCCGCAAGAACCATTTTTATGCTATATATTGGATAAGGAATAACATACAGGATATAAGGAAATCTTTTGCATGACCCCTTACATTCAAGCTGGCTCTTGCACAGGCAGAAGAAAAGACTCTGACAGGTCATCTGACATTGCTTCTTGCCATTATATGAGTTGTTGTATGTATACGTAATGCTAACAAAGAAATGAGCTGCTTACCTTGGTATTATTTTTCACTATATAATTTAAGTTGTGAATGCATTCCATCACTGCTACCGGCTACCCTCTTCATTCTTAGGCTTGGAAGGTCATGGAAGTATTTTAAAGGGGACTACTACTGCATTATTTGAAAAAAAAGGATGTATAAAACCATTTGTGGTATCTAAAGCACTGAATTGGTGTGGGTTGGTGTCGAAAACGACACGTTTGGAAAAGAAAACAATCTGTGAAGAGTTAGAATGATGTGAGCTTACCAGACCTCAGTAGCTACTCCTTAACTCTGCGTGTGGCGAGAAGCTTGGGGCAACATTAGCCGCTACTAGCATAACACACCCAAAACTCCCATCAAGACTTGCATTGTGGGTAAGACAAGGAAGAAGAATGCGGGGAATGAAATATCAATGTCTGGTTCTGCCGCATCAATCAGAAAAGAAACAGCCTCTCGTTGGTCCGACATTGTCAGGAGTGCAATGTTAAACCATTGGTGTACTCTTTTAAAGATGTAGTACAGATTTTGAACCCTTTCTGACTTTATAATAATAATAATTTCTATTATTTCATCACTAAACCATGTTTGAAGTTTGTCAGAGAGGAAATTGACCAGATGTCATTATGATTTAAAATTATGTTTTTTGTTTGAAAATTGATGCATACAGTTTCTCATATTTATATATATTTTTTATTTTCAAATTGTCTTTAAAAGTGATTTCAGGAAGACACTGATCAAGTGTGAATGAGCTCCTCTCATGACCATAAGTAGTTCTCGTTGCTGTTTATAATTTGCCTGAATGCAACTGTAGTGATTGACAAGCGATTGCGTGTTGCCTAGCACCATGAAGAAGCCTCTCACTGGGAAAAAAAAAAAACCCAACACCACCTCAGTTGGACTGGAATCTGAGCTGCAAAAAAAGGGGAAGGCATCGTGGTGTGCCTCAGGTTATTAATAATCCGTAGTTGACTTATTTATTTTTTGTAGCAACAGAGAGGCAGTTACTGCAGAACACTTTGCTGGTTGGTGCCAATATATTAATCCATTATTTTTGCTGCAGTTTTCATGACATCATTTTTCAAACAATGGACCTAAATTTAAAATGAGTCTCATGAGCTCATGTTGTTTAAGTCACACACTGTCCTGTCCAGCTACTGCCAGCTGGGCCGCTGGCTGAAACCTAACAAGGCCTTGCTCTGGGTCTGACCTTATCACAGGAAATTACAAGGATTACAATAGAGGCATAGAAGGAGATAGAGATAGCTTTTGTGTTTTAAATTAAAAAACAACACAGCTCTGAATTCTTCTCCATCGTCACATAATATGCAGTTGAATTAGATGTGGCTCCCCTTCGGTCTAGGAAGTTAGAGTTGCACCGGTTCCCTCGACAAAAAGACAATTGGCTCCTACCATTGGATTTTGGATTATTGCAGAAAATGAGCTCCGTGGCACATTTTTATGATACTTTTTGTTCAACAACAAAGTCTTCACAAATGAACACCACTTTGATGATTTTTGAATCATTATAATCTCTTAAATTTGTGTTAACTACAGACCTAATTTCAGGCATCGAAACCAAAACTTTGAGAGACAGGAAGTGTAAAAATGTTTTTCCGGGGTTTTGGACTCATTCCTGCATCGCTCCATAGAACATTATGTAGTGATCTCTGTTTTATTTTTTACCTTTTTAACCCAGTTTAACCTCCCAGGCGGGAGTCAAGTACTAAAGGATGTGTGTGGGCGTCAGTAGGAGAAGCATCTGGTTGCCCAGATCCTCCCCCTCCTCCTCCTTCTCCTTCTCCTCCTCCCCTCTCCTCTACTCCCTCACTTCTCCTTGGCCTTCATTGGTGATTCAGAGGGTTGTCTGATTTTTGGTCCCTCTCTCTTCCCATCCAGACATGCAGTTCAGACAGCGGTGTCTGATACCTACCTCCCCCACTCGTCCCCCTCATCGTCCTCCTCCTCCTTTCCCCTCGGCAGCCACCAGCTGACCCCAATCAGGCACAGGGCCTGCTCTATTGTCTGGCTGGGGAGAGGGGAAACACACACACACACACACACACACACACACACACACACACTCACACTCATAAACTCAGACAGGGGGTCAGAGGGAGATAGAGGCTGTCTGGTCTGGACTGGCCTGCCTCTTTGACTCCCTACCCCCCCAACCATAACACAGCATCTCTCCTCTCCTTTCCTCTCCGTCTCCTTTTCCTCTCCTCATCTCCTTCCCTGCCTCCGTTCAGACTCATTGGAAGTCCCAGATGTATCTCACGCTTGTTATGCAAAGTGTTTTGGATTGGCTTTGTCTTGCTAACTAAGTTATCAAGCGTCGTCATCTAAATGAAGTGGTGTTGTATATGGGATGCATTCAAGGAAAGAGCATCTTTAAACTTGATTTTTTTTTTGTCAAGTTCTTTTTCCATGAAACACTGGGTCCACTTAAATGTTGTTTTGTCAGGGCTGATAAGTACTTACTATAGTAAGTAATCAGTTTTATCTGCAATTGGATACAAAGTTGACGATCCAAGCAATCCTAAAAGTGCTGAATATCGCAGCAGATAATCTTTAAAGTGAATGGTCACAGATGTGTATTACGTGGACGCTAAATGAAATTTATAAACGTGTACTTTACGTAATTTTGTTTACTCACTGGAGACCGTCATGTGCAAATGTAACCAGATCCATGTGTATCAGGTATCAGTATCAGATCTGTGTGCATACATTTAATGTATATGTGTGTACACAGGAAGCTTTTCGAAGGGGAACATGACTATTCATGAGTACCTGAAATTACGCACAAGTCATTGTACACATTTGTTAATCTTATTTTTCGTATACACACTTTTTAAAACTAACTTCACTCCATAATGTTCAGTCAATCTGGTGTGAAGATATTAGACAAGCTGGCGATATTCTTCATTGTCAACATACTGTGAAAAAGCAAAATTGTTGCTATGAACAAGTGTTGTGTGCATCCAAAGCTCGATAGCTCTTCTTCCTCTGTGCCACAGAGCTCCATTGTTTCCCCAGATCTATTAAAACACATCAATGAGCCACCGTGTTGCACTGGCTGACATCTACCTTCATTACCATGAAAACACACACACTCTACTCTCTTATTTGAGTAATGTTTCATAATAACTACAGTGGCCAGCTGTTACTGAGCCTTTTTTAAATTGACACTATACATTCAACTCGCAGCATTATTCTACATGATTTAAGATTGCTCCGATTAAACTTTATATAATTTGGAAATATTTAGTTTGTTTTCAGAGGCTGGCTGTCCTTGAAATGATAAATTCATGTAGCGTAAGTGAACAAATATATTATGTAGGCCTACTGAAAGTGTTTGACTCAGATTTTCAGTGACCATTTGTGTTAAACTTTACCGCTTTTGAAGTTAACACACTGACCACACACACACACAGCCTTTCTCACTAAATGAAGGAGGTATTTTTAGTTCTGAATTAGATGTGAGGAAAATTGAGAGGACGACATGGATGGCATACTTTCTACCTATCTTCCGTCCCCGATCTTCACGCCTGCCATTCTGCTGGAAGCTATTGTGGCTGCTGGCTAGCGCTGCTAATGATGATTAGGGCTCCCGCTCGGTGCAGCATAGAGATCCTGCATGTGAATTATTAATATAGGTCATAGTCGCAGCATCCGGCTCGGCCCAGCCCAGCGCCGTCCCAACTCTATCGCAAACACACAGGCCCCTGCTTACCCACAGGCCGCCCCATCTGTCAGCCAGATTAACCCAGCCGATCACCTACACAGAGGTCTGCGCCAGTTGAGGCTTCACAAAAGGGTCACATCCGTGCTACCGTGTGAGCGATGCCTTTTATCCAGAAGTTTCAGATCCCTGAAAAGTAAAACCCTCCAAATCTTGTAAATCGTCAAAAAAAAAATTCTGTGCATTTGCGATTGCAATAATGCTTCTTTCCATAAACACTTAGTCCCCCACCAGTTATGCGGCACCCTGGGCTGCTCATTTACAGCAATTATATTTTCATGAGACAGGAATCTTAATGGGAAGAGTTTATGGTTCCTCATAAGAAACTTGCTTCCCATGATGAATTGCGTCTGTATATGTGTGCGTGAGTAGGCGGGTGGGACTGTTCGGGAGTCCCATTTCAAGAGCCAAATTGCTTTCCCTCAGTTAATATGTGACTGTTGCTGCATTGAATGTCTCAGAGCCGGAGCACAGAGCGTGCATGCATGCGCGCGCCCGTGTGTGCATGTGTGAGTGTGTGCATGTGTGAGTGTGTGCATGTGTGTCTCACAGCCCTAAACAGAGACAGACATGCCCTCTCAGCTGTTTTTGTCTGCAGGAGCACACACAGAGAAAGTCAGACTGCAGCTCTATGCATCATTGAATGGCTGTGAATCATCCTCAATATTATCTAGTTCTGCTTTTTCTCTTTTTTTTTTTCTTAAATCCATTTGTATTACTCAGGGTGATTATATAATATTGTAAAAAAAACTAACTTAAAAACATTTCTTCAAAACTGTCCAATGAATTTGCCTGAATGGAAACTCACCATGATCTTGACCTTCTGCCCTAAAGGGTAAGCTACCACCGTCAGCAGAAAGACATACTGAAAAGATTGCTAAAATGATGTGAAAGTGTACGTCTGTGCGTGGGTGTCGCTAAATTGTAGATATCTCTAGTTACACTTGGCCTGTGTCGCCCCAAACAGTTCTACCTCGTCGAGACGCTTCTTTTCATTCTGCAGCGTTCGCCGTGAGCTGAACTCCCCAAGTGGTGCTTCTACACAGAGGCAGAGCAGAGAGGAGAAAAGGAAGGCGGTGTGGGTGGGGTGGGGGGGTGGGGGGGCTAAAAGGAGTGCAAGAGAGAAGATATGACAACAGGGAAGACGAAATGAGGAGGAGGAGGAAACGGTTTGTTGTTCTGCTCAAGTCACGTAAGAGACACCCTTCATTTAGTATCAGCCACCCAAACTCAGCTGGAGCAACACATTCTCTCATCAGCGGAGCCATACGTGAAAACACATCCACACAGACGTTTAATTGAGACAGGAAAAAAGAAAACGAAAAAGAATCCCAGCACATTAAGGGGTAAATTCTCTAAAGTACTCAAAATACTTTTTCCACTTACCGTGCAAGTCATGCGGGCACTTTAATTTGCCTACGTTTGGAGTTGAATATGAGACAGAATTTAGATGCTTTTCAGAGTGCCTTATCAGATCTAACTTAAGTAGCCATACATCCGATGTGAGCAGTCGGAGGCAAATAGCAGCTCGTGGGCCAAATGAACAAAAGCAGAAGTTTTCCCTTTTCACAGTTTGCACCCAAACGTTTCATTATTTCTCATGAATCAACTGTGAATATGTAATAGGCTTGTGTAATATGCATGACCTTGAAACAATATACTCTATATAATTTGTGTCTTTAGCACAAATGGGTAGCAGTGTAGACATGGCGTGCTGATAGAAGATTTTTCTATGGCAACAATTAGAACAGCTTTCGTTGAGCCATTCGCTTTTTTAATGTATAGACTGGCAGATCATATAATCCACTGAGTTTCAGTAGTATTTTGACATTAACATAGTCAAATGCCACCCAACAGTTTCGTAATGAATCAAAAATATATTTACACTTATGAACCTTTGCAGTCCGCCCCTGCTATTCAATTCAACTCAAATGATAACTGCCCTCAGATACTGCTGAATTGTATTGTTTAATCAATCTGTTTTATTCTTATCAAAAACAAAATTCTCAAGAGAAAGACAATAATAAACATCATCGGGCTGCATAGCCACCATGCCTGTAAAAGTATGTTGTACCCCCGTTGAACAATGCTGAAAAACTGGCTCATGATTTTGCTGACTCCTGCTGTAGGGCTGCTTAAGAGGAAGTGTTTTTATTAATCATTTGGACCAACCCTTTAAATGCTCGACCTTGCTGCTTTAATGCCAGTTAAGAGGAAGCAGTTTCTTGCGGTGGAGTGCAGATACTGCTTTGCTGCAACATCCGGGTTGGTCTTTTGCCGAGAGGACTTGAGATTTTCTTCTTTTTGTTAAGACACGAGCTGCCGTCCATATTTAACTATCCTCCCCTCTGTTTGAACCCCTTCAATCCCTCCTCCCCCCCGCCCCAGGTCTATTTATACCTCCATCCTTCCTTGAGCAAGCTTAAAACATCCTGGTCATCTCCCAAACACCACCGACATTACTTAACGAGCCCCCTCCTCCTGCCCGTACTTTGCCTGCCTGCGTCTTTTTCTGCAGCTTCTTTTCCTTTTTTGTAGTTTCCTCTGTTGTCGGCAGCTGTTGCTCAGCACTGCACTGAAGTTCAGCCCGCGGTCACAGCCAAGTGTTCCAGCAAGGGAGGAAAAAAGTTTTTTTGATAGGACTTTTTTTTCCCCACACGTATTTCCCTTTATCTTGCATTTTTCTTCTCATGTATATGCACAACTTGCCTCTGTGTGTGTGTGTGTGTGTATATATTATATATATTTTTTTTACCCCTTTTGACTGTTGCTTCCCCCTTCTCTTCTCTTTATCACTGTCTCACGTTCACTGTCTTTCCTTCCTTTTGGTCTCCCTCTCTCTCTTCCTTCCTCTCTTTTCTGCCTGTCTCTCTTTCCTGCCTAATCCTGCCTGCCAGGCATTGATTCATAAGGAGGGGGGGGGTTTGCTCTTCTTGGCACAATGAGACCGCATGTGGAAGACATGTTTACACCCCTGCATGTGCGAATCGGAGGAGTGGGAGAGGAGGAAAAAGTGGGAGGAAAGGTGGGAGACAGAGAGGAGGTGGGATAAGAGAGAGGGATGCAGAAATGGAGAGAAAAATGTTTATTGTGAAGTGAAAGAGAAGAGGTGGGATACAGAGAGTAGGCGATGAAAGAAAAAAGGATCGAAGGATTAAAAATCAGACAGATGAATATAGACTGAAGTAGAATGAGAGGAGTGTGACAAAAAGGGTAGAAGAGACAGACGTAAAGAGAAGAAGAGGAGAAACAGACTAAAATAGAGAGAGAGAGACACGGTCCATCTTGGTGGAGAGACAGTGAGTGTGACAGTGAGTCATAGCAGAATAAAATGCCACACAAGCATATGTTGCTGTTGAGGAGCCATCTTTTTTCAAAATGGAAACCAGTTATGATTTGCGGGAAGAGATGAGGAAAAAAAAGGAGAAGAAGCCGAGCAGATTAAACTGAGTTATTACAAACAGACGGGGTGTAATTACACACCAGAGGAGGAGGCCATTTGTCTTTTGAAGACACGGAGCTCTGTCTTTCCTCATTATGTGTTTTAGATGTTTTAGTCCATGTGAAGTTTTTTTTTTAGTTTACTTCAGAATGTTCTTAGTGAGGAGTGAAAAGGGCTGCACCTGCATTAGCTAATATGTCCATTATCATTTCACCTATTGCATACCTTTCATGAACCATTCAGCTTTTAAAATGTCAAAGAATAGGAAAGATTTCCCAGAGTTCAGACTTGGCTCCTTCGTTTCAACCAAGGGAAATGTTAAAGTTACTCTGTGGAAACGTTTCACTGGTTATGGAACTGTTTCAATTTAATGCAGATGCCTCCTAAATGAGTAAATATTTTAAAATTAATATTAATGCTGGTCATCGGTGCCACCGGGTCAGATCCATTCAGTTTAACCTGAAAATCCTTCAGCTCAGACTCCAGCGGGGCCCCAGACAGCGACCACCCTGCAGACAGACCCAGATCGGGCTTCGCCACCTTTGACCTGGAGGAGCACTGGTGGGAAGTGGAGAACTCCGTGCCTGGCAGCCTCGGCCGGCCCCCGCCGCCCCCCTGAGCCAACACCACCGACGCCATGCTGCTGGAGACCTAGGCCGTGTTGTTGGATCCGCTGGATGGAAAGGAAGGCACAGGAGTAGCATAACCAGGATTGCACGGGGCAGACTGTTGGACCATGCTCCTGTAAAATAACAGATATTCTGAAGGGACTCTGGTCCTCAGAAACACGACTGCTGTTGTCCACAGGGACTGTTGTCCACAGGGAATGCCAAAAATCAAACCTTAAATTGAAAATATGTACGATGATATATTAGACAGTAGTGTGCTTTTAAAGTACAGCTAGCTATTATTTTCATCATCGATTAATCTGCTGATAATTTTCACCATTATTCGTGAATTGTTATCCACATATATAGTGTTCAAGCAAAGGGTTTCTTACGACCAAACTCTCATAAAACGCACACGAACTCATATCACATCCTGGTGGAGGTGGGTGTTAATGCAATCCAGTATGAGCCCAGTATGTCTGCGTAACCCCAACAGACCGAGCAGCACCAGTTTGGATGTGTCTCATCATGTCTCCCAGAGCTCCCTGTCTTCCACCCACAGTATCCCCTGCTGTCTCTGTTTGGCTGATCACAACAGCCGCAGAGAGTTTGCAGCACATATGCAGCATACGTCTGTCTGGGAGGTGTCTGCTACCCCTACTGATATTGAAAAACCTACTTTAGAGGTGCATGGTAAAATCTCCTCTCCTGCGGGGGTGAGGTGCGTGTTGGTTGAGGAGGGGAGGGTGCCTGTTCTATCAAATGAAGTTGTGCCAGGAAGCATGCAGACAGACAGACCGAGAGACAGACAGACAAAAGCCCACTCATTTCTTCCTCCTCCTCTCTCATCTCTCCTGTTTTGTTCTTTTTTTCCACCGCTCCGCTGTTTTGTTGTTCCGTCTCAGAGATGAGACACAAGACGGCACGCTTTGTTGTTTGTCTGCTTTTAACATCTGTCTGCCTTTACCACATTCTCCCCTGCACCTCTATCTCTTTCTCTGCTGACTTTCCCCCCTCGTCTATCCCTTTCCTGCTCTTATCTTTGTATCCTGTCTCCTGTCTGTGTCCAATATCTTTGTGTTACTCCACCTTGAGCTATGCCGTCTTTATCCTTCTTTTTTTTTTTTTTGTCCGTGCTGATCTGGTTTCGTCTTTCTATTTCTTTTTCATTTCTTCTCCCTTTTCCCCCTTGTTCTCTTCAGCCAGACCGCAGCATGATTTCACCTTTTTTTCTGCCTTCAGCAGCCTGTGAGGTTGACCTGTACAGAAATGAACACTGCAGAATCATTTCCATAACCCCCCTGCTAAGTTAACAAAAGCTCTATGTGTCTGGACGGCTGGCTGAGTTGCTGATAGGAGTCAGCAGGTTGAGATGGTGTGTGCACATGTATGTGCTCACGTGTTGTACACGGGCAATTTCTATTAATGTTGGTGTTTTGTTATTGTCATATTGTCTTGTTTTCTATCTATTCAATTTGTAATTCTGCAGTGTTAAAGTACTGTCAGTTCGTCAATACCAACAAACATATTAAACATCATCTCTTCTTTTTTTTGTCAACTAACTCCATGATACCTGATTGTAGGGTTTTGTTAGATGTTGGTCTTTCCATGGTAGGTGACAATAAGAAATGTCAGCAGAGTTATCCTTTTAAGGGCGTTTTTAAACCTCTCGTCCAAACCAGTTAAATTGTTTGCATTTATCACTTAAAGAGTAACTGAACCCCAGAGTTTTGGCTGAAGTACCTCTATGCCAGAAAATTAAAAATGCCGCTAAAATATGCAAAAGTATCAACATGTGCAAGACTGGGAGGCAGGGCTAAGATGCGCCCAGCTTTTCTCAGGACTTGAAATTAAGCCAAGTGGACATTACACAATCTAGTGAATCAGTATTAATGACTGATTATCTGGCGATAGCAGTGTGCTTTCCTACGCTGTGACAAGAGTGTGTGGCATTAAGTTGTTTTGTTATAAGCGCTTGCTAGTTAGTTGGCTAGCATGCAAATACCACCATGATTTCACACTACCAAGCACCACGTGAATGGCTGGGCATGGCCTAGGCTAGTTTAACATGTAGCCAGACTTATGCTAATCACTAGCATGCTGACTATTGGTATCATTGTGTATCTTATAATAGTTATGTGCAGGTTTGGGGGTTTAATCACAAACAATACAGCTTGAGTCTCGATTGCGGCCTGAAAATACTGTTTATGCACTGGGGGGGTTGCATTGAATCAAAACGGCCACAATGCTGCCTCCCGCTGGGTTGAATCGAGGTCGGATCATGTTGTCACCACAAACTAACAGTAGCCGAGATTGTTTGTAGCCGGTTCGGCTGGTGTGAAAACGCCATGATATTATTTAGCCTATTATTGGTTTGCAAATGTGATCTGTACACGAGTTGAACACAATATCAATATGGGCTCTATCCATCAGCCTGCCTGCTGGTCTTAATTTGCCCTTGGGTTGTGTGTGTGTGTGTGTGTGTGTGTGTGTGTGTGTGTGTGTGTGTGTGTGTGTGTGCATGTGTGCCTCCTATTGGCTAGTATGCTCCCACTGATGCAGTCATAACAGCCCACTGCCATGTGTCTGTCTCCCCTGACTGTTGTTGGAGAGGTTGATGATAATGCGTATGTTAGCGATGAGCCCGTCGTCGCCAGTTACTGTCAAAGCTCTGCTTCCAGGTTGAAGCACATTACTACACACCCCTCGTATCCTCCTAATCTGCTCCAGGTTATTATGTCGGACAACACTGTCTGGTGCCCAGACCCCCTTCCCCCTGCAGTACCCTTCACTGTCATCACACTGTTTTCATAATTTATGCTTCTTGGGGTTCTCTTAAGGTTTTGGGTCCAGGCTATTGTTGTATGTTCACACTGATCATCCTTCACTTTCTGTCTTTCAGCCATTTGCCACCAGTAAGCTTAGATATAGTGGAACAGACTGCTCAGCATCTTTTAAAATAATAGTTGTTATGATCACCAACAAGCAACTAGGCAATCGGAATCATTAAGTATTCTACGACCATGTAAGTAGAATCACCACTGTGGAAAGAAATATCCACCCAGCTAACACAGAAGTCTCTGTTGAGCAACATGCTACAGCATGCTGAGCTCACCCAAAATGTACCTTAACTCCACTACACACCAGTTCACACACTGACCCTGGCTGACCCCGGTCAGCACCCCACGCAATGTACACACAGACATGCACACACTCACTTTAACCCTGACATTACTGACCCTCCAGTCTGGTTCAATCAGTCAGAGAGCGTGTAGTCAGTCTGGCTTTATGGCAGGGGGATTGGGTGGGGGTGTGTCTAGACGCTATCCTGTCTGTCTGGCTCTGATAATGTACACACACACACCTGAGAGACTTCAGGCGAGCTCTGACTGCAGGGGAGGATGTGTGTGCGTGTGTGTGTCTCTGTGTGCGTGTGTGTGTGTTTGTGTGTGTGTGTAAAGTGACATGTTGAGCCAGCCACTAGTCCGCCATCTCACCGAATGGATAAATACTTAAACACTGCTCCCCTATCTGCTTTACTGCTGTTCATGAATATTACATCATTGGCATATTGATAATATTAGGCTATATTGTAATATTTATGATATGTTATCACAGAGCCCGGCGTTATCCGTATCTTTGTTCATGTTATATTCATGCAGATGGAGATGATATGGCCACATTAGTCCTTTTTCAGGAGCCAAAGTGGGTATTTATTGCCGGCTCAGCATTGGGCCTCATCATTATGGCCTACCTCAGCAATAATCAAACTTAATCTATGATCAGGGAAAATGTGGGGAAAACATTTATCCGTAACTGCAAATGCATGTAGAGCCAGAGTAAGAATTTGAATTGCCTGCGCTAGTCTGATGCTATAAAGCGAAAGCGTACCAGCAACAAGCGTGACTATGACCTCACCCCAGCGCATGTCTTTCATGGCATCCTCTTTACATTCAAGTCACAGAGCTATCAACACTCACCACAGAATCCTTCAGATCTCCATAGGGAGCGGGTCCTCTTCAGTCCGCCACCGCCATGTTTCTGCAGTAGCCAAGAACAGATGAACCAAACATTGGCTCGAGATAGGACCTTTAGCGTTTTAACGTTACGGCCACCATAGCTCTCAGACGTGTGAAACTGCGGTAACATGAGCCGCCATCAGCCACCGTTTGACAGATGTTGTTCTTAAAGTACTGTTAATTTGGTAAAGATGCTTCTGAGTGAGCCTTAAGGGGCATTCACCCCAAACATGACACGTTTAGCAGGATCAGTTGTATTTATTTGCGTGATAATTCGTGTTTATTTGCGTCGCCCGGGCTAGATGCGCCGGAGAGAAGGGGGCTTACATTGATGTAGTCGCAGACAACATTTTATCATTCATGGCCGAAATAACCAATATTACTGCTTTGTACATGTTGTGGTAGTCCCAGATACATTGGCTAATCAAACCCTGTCCGGGTTCATAAAATCATCCAGAGGTGCTTCAACTTTCAACTTTGTTGTGATTTAATTGCATAAATGGATAAAAATGATGCCCTATTAACTCCATAATGACGACGATAGGTATAAAGTCTGAAGTCAAATAACTACCCGCATAACTTTTAAAATGTCCTATCAATCAGAGCGAGGTCATGCTAACACTGTAGCTGATCTGTAAACACAAAATAACGTCTCGGCATGAATATGGCAGTGACCTTGTTGTTTCTACCAAAGACGGTTATGTACTCATAGTTTGTAATGAAATGTAATACACTATCGTAGAGCTCTGGGAGACCATGGACCACTAGGATATGTTTGGCCTCCAATACTGATTCAGACAATGAAATATTTCAACTCAAGCGTCAGTGGCCATTGACACAACTTGTCTCCATGGACACGACTTGTCGCCATGGACGCGACTTGTAGCAAATTCGGGCTGCAAGATTTCTGCAGCGCTATTTTGCGATAAGCCACGTTACGTGCGAATGAAGGGAGTCTGCAGTCACACTGCTAGATGTGACCAAATCCTAAACACTGTCCAAGCTTAAAGACTCAGGGATCAAGTAGTTACATCCAGTTAAAACCAATTATTTTCTTTGCCGTTTAATCTACAAATTATTTTAAAGATTCATTATTTAATTGTTTGGTTATAAAATGTCAGAAAATGTTCATACAGTATCAATTAATATGTATTTTACATGCCTAAGACCTTTCTGGTTCAGATCAAACCTACTGCTCTTGCAATAGGTGTGCGTGCAGTTTTCCTTTGCGTTAGGCAGGGCTTCAACATTTTTCAGTGGTGTAATCATAACCTATAGGAATGTTCCCCAAAACTATAAAAGAAAATGATGTTGTCATAAACTATAATTATGCTTTCGAGCGCTGTCATTAAATGTGTTTGCATGACGATTCGTGCTGTTTGTTTCAAGCTCCGATATGAAGACGAAGTGAGTAAAACACAGCACAATGTCTTCAGTCCCAATGCTTGAGTTAGAAGAAGCCATCATGTACGAGTCCAGCTTTTCAATCCCATTTAGTCTCTGTAGTTCAGCACAGACGGGCTGTCTGGTTTTTCCCAATGCTGTGTGAGCCAGAGGAGAAGGAAGAGATGGATGGAGAGAAAGGGAGAGGAGGGAGCGTGGAGGAGAGAGACAGAGCTGTAATTGTTTGTTCTCTTGTTGCCCCCGGTCCCCATAGCATGTCTGGCACCTTTCTCTCTCTCTTTCTCTCTCTTTCTTTCTGTCCGTCTCAATGTCTCTCTCTCTCTCTCTCTCTCTCTCTGTCTCTCAGCATCTCCCTCCTCGCTTCAACCTTTCCTCCTCACTGTCTCCATGTCTTTTTTTTTTACCCTGAGATACCTGTCTAATGGGCTGAGTGTCATACACACACACACACACATACACACACACACACACACACACACATGCACACGCACGTATGCAGACACATGCACACACACACACACAAACACACAAACAAGCCCCCTCTTCTCAGGGTTAAGTAGCACTAAACTAGTTCATTTATTTCCATGGAGAGACTGACTGTAGTAGAGGAGGGGAGGCTGTAACTAGGCTGATATCTACTACATGCTGTGTCACACACACACACACACACACACACACACACACACACACACACACACACACACACACACACTCTGTGTGGTTGGGAGAGACTGTTGCTGCCAGGCTGATACCAACCGTCTAGACGTTACAGTACACATCTCCCAAGGGAGATAAAGGCGTGCGCGTGTGTGCACCTAATTTTCTCTCCCCCTCCATCTCCCCTTCCTCTCACCATCCCTTCCGAACTAAACTCTCCCCCCCTCCCTCTTAAGTGTGCCAGTCTTTGGCGTGTGTGTGTCCTTCCATCGCCGTCTTTTCCACCGTGTGTGCGCGTGCATGTTAGTGCGTGTGTGCCAGCCAGGTCGCTGCAATGGCGCCCCAGCAGCTCCGGGCCTTGTTGATCACGGCACCGTGCCCATGGGTTACCATAGCAACGGCAGTGGCAGCAGACAGGGCTGTTTGTGCGTGTGTGTGTGTGTGTGTGTGTGTGTGTGTGTGTGTGTGTGTGTGGGCCCAGTGTGGTGGGCAGCAGGCTGTGAACTCAGCAGGCCTCTAGCTGGGCTGGAGCTCTCTGGGCAGCAGGAGTAGAACGAGCAAGTTGGAGCAAAGAAAGCATCCTTTATTTTTGTCTCCGTCTTGCTTTCCATTTATGCTTATATTATAATGCAGCTATTAGAAGTTACAGATATGCGTGTAGAAATATACTCACAGGTTGAGTACCACAATTATTATATAGCACTCGCAGCACTTCCTCTATCCATTGTGGGGGGGAAGTGCTGCATTTCACTGTAAAGTGCAGTGTTGATTGCCAGGTGCGATTGCGGGAATGATAATTTTTTTATGACTGATGTAGCTGTCGAGTGCAGCAGGAAACAGGAAATGACTGGAGAGGAAGAAGTCATCCAGAGGTTTTGTTGAGATCTGCTTAGCTAGGTAAAATAAAATGGGAAAAAAACCCCACCTTGCTTTTGTCTGTTTCCTGCTGTCCTGTCACCTCCCGGAGCAGTGCCCAGCCAGGCTGCATTTTTACTGATGTCCGTCTGTTGCAGCAATTCCACAAACTGCTGCTATAGCTCTGGAGCTGTGTGCTGCTTGGCTGCAAGATAGGCCTAGGCATACCCTCTCCTGGTGGGAGTAGCTATCCTGCTCTGAATTAGCAAGCAGCTAGCGAGCTGTTCCCTGCATGCTCATGCTCTTCTGTCGGCACACATCCACTTTCAAAACCCCGAATCGTGGAATACATTCTCAGGGTTCTGGACAAAAGAGCTCTGCTTTGTACAAACTGAACCAGTCAGGCCTAGTTTTCTCACGGAACCGTCGGAAGGTCATCTGAGCTCAAATGTTAACTTTATTGAGCAATAACAATGTTAGAGGCCCCAGCTGAATTTGAGCACTCTCTATAGATAGCCATTAGCCTGATTTTCATTTCAGGGCCAAACAGGGTAAGCCTCTATGCCCTCATTAGTCACAGAACTGAGTTCCTCACCATTAGCCGTTTCTCATTTCCAGTAGGAATGAATTCGTGCAGATTAAAGGGAGCTGTGAACTGAAACAGGCAGTTGCTAAGCTAGCAGGGAATAGTTGACGGGCAGATAGTTCTACGCATGTTACAGATGAGTGTCTACTCATTAAAAGACAGTTTCCCTCACAGATGCAGTGTAATCTGACAAAGACAGTATTGCATGTTATTTGTTTTAATGGGCGCAGTTTGTATGTAGTGCAGAGATATTGTTAAATAATAGATATATTATAGTTACAATACCAAAGTGATTAATGTTCCATCCCAGAATGATAATATCTCCTGTATGTGTGTCCTCAGACAGTGCTGTGCCCTGATAGTAGCTGCCGTGTCTGACAGCTTCTTTTCACTGGCAGGTTGACTGAACTGTTTGACCTCACATTGGCCTCTCGCTCGCACACACACACACACACACACACACACACACACAGAGTTCAAAGTGCCGTCATTGGGTCACTGTCTGTGTGTACACTCTCTCCATGCTGTTTACTCTCTCTTTTAGTGTTTGGCTTTTTGCTGTTTGGGTCAGGTAAGGTATCAGACCTCCATGTTTCCACCACTGACCAAAATGTGTCCGTAGCACCGAGTATCACTAACTGCCAATTACTTCAAGCTTGTATTCTAGGGTTTAGGTTCAGCTGTGGACCCTTGTTGCCTGTCATCCCTCTTCTATCTCACTGACATTTCCTGTCACCTATCTACTATTGACTTTCAAAATAAAGGAAATACAAAATAATAATAAAAACAAGTTTTATACACAAAAGAAGCATTTATGTTCCTCAAAGTAGGGTATCAAAAAGGCCACATGCTGTACCTAAACTAGGATATTATATCAGCACCAATTTCAAATTATAATTCACCCTATTATACCTCACCTTATTCCTTGACAGCAACGGCTATCTAGGGGACACTGAGGGTGTTTTTTTTTTCCTTCATTTTTTTCCCTAACTGTAGTTTTTGGCATGAGTACACAGAATGCAAATTTTACGCAGCCAAAAAGAGGTGTGGTTTTTTTATTGGAATAACCATTTTCCTGAGCTTTCGCACTGCAAATAAAGCCATCATCCAGTCACATTGTGCGGAACAGTCATATCCACAAAGAACAACATGGAGGTCCCGTAGTCCAAACCAAGACAGCCAGCATTATTCCTCCTTTAGCTCAAAAACATATTTTATTAGACAACCTGAAAGTACATTTGCTCTTCTTATCTTTTTGTGTGGCACACTGCTTTCAGTAAATAGTTGATCCAATGTCTGTACAGATGTTTTATTTGAACGGCCACTTTCACATGGTTTAAATAAACTCAATGCCCTCTCTCTTCACCACAGCAGAAAAAAGGGACGGGACGGCTGGCTTGCAATGCAAATTATTCAGCCTGCTGAAGGAGTAAGGGTGCTGCAGACGCCGGGCTGATATTGTTTTGACAAGTGGATTACCGTTGTAATAACATCAGACTGGTGCTGGTAATGCAGACTGCCAGTACACACAGATCTCTGGCCTGTGCGAGAGTCAGCACTGTACACTGTGTTCTGGAGCCTCTGAACTGGGTGGATACTGGGGTTAAGGCAGGATAGACCTCCCCTCTTCCCTGCCTCTTTTCTCTCCTCCTCCCCACACATCCTTCCTCCCTTCTCAACTCCTACTCTGGCTTCCTTCCTGTCCGATGTTCTGAGGAGAGGCCATTAACAGCAGCCGCTTTACTTTTATTTAGCTTGAACTGTAAAAACAACCCCACCTGTACTTCAGAGACTTCTTTGAGTCTGGTTTGTGTGGCTTTTCCAACAGCAGAAGGCGGCGTATGTGATATTTATCTGGTAGGCTTACAGAAGGGCCTGGGTGACTTGGTTTCTCAGAAGACTGGAAATGAAATCCTCCCTCAGTCCCCTCCCTGTGGTGGAGGTTGGTGAACAAACAGGCCTGGGCTGGTAGTGGCTCAAGCTCCCAGATGAGAGCCCGTAGCGTCTTTTGAATGCATTTTCTCTTTTCGTAGAGAGTAGTGGCTCCCAACCTTGGTGGACACCCAAGAGTAATAAAACCGGGGGGAAAGAAAGTTGTGTTTGTTTACTCTGACTTTGCTTTTTAGCTGCTTTTTAGCAAGTAACCTGGCTCTTTGGATGCAATGTCACTATCTGTCTGTCTTTGGCTATTGAATACACTGCAATGAAAAGTTGTACAGACGTTTATGGTCCCCAGAGGATAATCCTAAGGATTTCAGTCATCCCCTGGCTTTTTATTTAGTGCTGGAATCAGGTCAAAATTATTTTCTCTAATCCAGTGAAACATTCCAAGTGTACCAGAGAAATTGGCATAACATTTTGCACAGACATTCAAAGTACTCCGGTGATGAATGGATTGTTGTGAAATTGTGAAGAGACATTGACACTGACTTTTCATCTAGTGGCATCATCAGGCCCAATTTTAATCTGTCCAAATTTGGTTAATGACTGAATACCTGGAAAAATAATCACATTCCCATCCATTTGCCTGGCTTCAGACTGACAGGAGGCCAGTTTAACTCAGATTCACTCCTCCTTGGATCTGGGACCTTGGTCTGTACCAATGTTTGGCCCAGATTATTTGGTAATGTGATAGTCTTAGACCCCCTTAACTGTTTGCAGACTCAACATCAATCAACATGTTTGATATTTAGTTAAAATCTGCATGATGGCCTCTGTACTGTCCAGTTGGACCATAAATAGCCAATGAGACAGTCAAGCAGGAGCAGCTGACGACGTTTCCATGCAACGGTAAACACCTGAGGCTAACGTTAGCTAGCATACCAGTGTTGACAGATAAAAATGGTTAAAAACCCACAATGAAAGCAGTTTTCTCATCCAAACTTGTTTAGCCGTATCCTTTTGTTTTTTCTCACTGTAAATAATTACTACAGCGAGTTGTTGCACGTCAGTCTCAGGTTTGTTAAATCTGCTTCCCCATGACATCACATGAGAGGGATCATGTGAGGTGGTGCGTTACCCCCTCCGGCAAATAATCTTAATTATCTCCTGTGGTGTGTGAATGTTTTGCGATTAGAGAGAAGAGCATCTGTGAAGTTTCACCCTACATGTGTGAGGCAACCCAATTTCAAAATCAGTCAGGATTTTAAAACTCCTATAGTCGAAGCCCAGCTTTAATCGTCTTCTTATAAAAGTTTACCTTGAGGATGCTTGAGTAGTAAGCATTGCTTGGCTATGAAGACCAAAAGATTGGGAACCAGGGTACACCTAAGGGTTCACCTGACCTGAAGGATCCGGGTGTAAGGGGTTACATTGGTTCTCAGAACACTGTGTCCTGGAATGTAACTTTACCTCAGCCACTCTCCCTCACAGCATGTTAGGCAAATTTGGCTCTACAAGCTCGGGTTTTTCCAGAACACTGCACTTCTTTCCTCTTCTGTGTGGTTGATGACATTTCCAGAGGGGCGTTAAGTGCAGTTTTGGTTCTTCATCTTCACTTTGAGCACTTTGTTCCCTCAGTCCTGCCTGTTCCACATTAGGTGACTCATATTGTGACGAATAGCCTAAAAACTATGGTTTCTGATATGCAGTGTGAGAAATCGTCCCTTTAGTGCAGTATTTTCTGTTGCTTCATTATGCTAACAAATTCATTAGCGAGGCGGGTTCCAGTCATTTGTTTAACACTTCCCCGCCTCACTTGTCGTCTATCATCTTGCAAAAGTTGTTGAGCTTATGTGGCTGTTTTGCACTAAGCGCCTCATACCTCTGCTCTTTTTTGTGGTTAATGTCGGTTGGTTTTACTTGGGTTGGGTTGGGTTTCACTCTTCGGAGCGTTTTTTGTTTTTTTGTTTTTTTCCCGCCTTCCTTGTGGTTTTTGCTAGCTGGCCTTCTTCCTCTCAGTCTTACCCCACCCTCCCCTGTGGCGGCTGTGGTGTGGGCTGAGGCAGGTTTGGGTGGGTTTACGTTTCAGCTCAGGCTCGACATTAACCCACCCTAATGCAGATGAATAAGCCGGGGAGGATTACTGAGGCCGGGAAGACTAGGAAAGGTTGGGTTTTACTGGACTGGGGTAGTCCCTGCTTTACATTTTATTTCTTTTTTTTTGTAAGAATGCAAGTTATTTTTTGATTTTGTTGATTTAACTATTTTGTCCAGTGGTACTTAAAGCTCTGACTGTTTCTTCTTTTTGAGAGGATTTTCACATTGTGATAGTTTTCTTGTTCTTTTTCTGTGGAGGAGCTGTCTGCCAGAAAAGAAGCATTGTAGCTCAAATAGCTGAGTGTACATTGTGTCATTGTTCTTACAGAACTGCAGTAACACACAGGGACAGAAACTGTTTAATCACACACACACACACACACACACACACACACACACACACACACACACACACACACACACACATGAAATGAGTGAGTGTCCAGCAGTGAGTAAGATGTGAGTCAGAGGTCAGACTGGGTGCCAAGACCAGACAAGGTCAAGACTTCTGCTCAGAACAAACCGACAGCTCACAAACAAAAGAGTCTCAGACTGCAGAGAAGGAGGCTGAGGGAGAGAGGGAGAGAGAGAGAGAGAGAGAGGGAGGAAGGAGGGAACGACAGAGGAAGAGAGAAACCGAAAGTGGGAGACAATGGAGGATTAAAAAAACCTAGGGAAAGAATGACGGTGGGTGAGGCAGTAATGCAAGAAGGGAGACTGATAACGAGTTGGGAGAAAACAAAGAGAGACTTGTGGAAGAGAAACAGGAGGATGGGGGGATTGGGTTGGAGGAAAGATGGAGAGAGAGATCGAGGGTCAAGTGGAGATGTAGGACGGGTTCAAAGAGACAGAGTGGGAGTAGAAGATGGGGGGGGGGGGGAGTATGAAACAATGAACCGGAGACGAGAGGCAGACGTGACAGTAAGGCAGCGATCGTTGTCTCCCAGTGGTGCCCTGATCTGGGAGGTCATCAGCTATGATGCTGGTGTGTGTGTGTGTGTGCGCGTGTGTGTGTGTCTGTGTGTCTCTGTGTGTGTGTGTGTGTGTGTCTCACTGGCTGTTGTTTGTTGGGGTCACAAACACTGCAGTTATTCACCATCCCCACAAAGAAACCACTGTACTCCGGGACAGACACTAGAGTCTCAACACTCATCTTTTCTGTGATTTGAAGTTTTTCTCTGTCAAACAGACCTGCGTTGACCTGTGCTGCCCTCTGCTGGCCAACGCCCGTTGTAACAGTCAGTCAGATCAGTGCTTAATCAGGGGATCCTGATAAAAGTTTTAGCATCTATATGAAAACTCTCTGCTCAGGAAAGCACACAAGATCCTGAGCCTAAGGACACATTTTGAACCAAGAATTAAAGTGTTCAGATGAAATGCCTCAAAATGCCAATTTGCAGGATAAATCGATGCAAAAGATTAATTAATTCCACTCTCCATCAAAACATTAAATAGCAACAAGTAATATGATGATTTTTTTGTGGACTAATATATTGTTATTTGATGATTTATTGTCTTGGTTGAATACACCCAGTTTAATTATTTGAAACTATTGTCATATTACTTTTTCTTATTTTGTAGCACAACCGTATCGTACTCAACATGTCAATTTGAGGTCATTTAATGCATGAGTGTGTGTATGATCTATGCTAGTATGTGCATTATGACACCCAAGAATATCAAAAAAACAATCTCACCCAAAAAACAAAGTATGTGCTGTTTTGTGCAGATTTTGATCATATTGCAAGATTTTCCTGAATTGATGGTGTTTGCCCTGTTTTTGTTTATCACCCTCATATAAGTATATATAAGGGTTACATGCCAATAATATGGAGCAGTTGAGTGTCTTAAAGATAACAATTAGCCGCTAGTTGACTGGAAAATCCCACCACGAGGCCCATTTCACAGCTTTTCTGAAGCTTTTGATCAAATCACTGGCTCTCCCTCAGCTCAGCTGTTGGAGACATTTTTCTGAACACTTCGAGGACTTCTTGTTATCTTTGTCAGACGGGAAAGTAAAATGACAAAGGAAGATGAGATATTTAAGCTTTAACACAATCTTTCTTGTACTTAAATGTTGCTGTTACTATACAGCACGCCTCATATTAGTTGTGTGAATGAATCTCATAATGTCAAAACAAATCTTGGTCGACTTTAATCGACAGTTTCTCCACAAAGAATCGCACAAAAGCACCACTTTAAATCTTGTGTTTAGCAGACCTGCTCATTCATTTCCTGGAAATAAGTCATTCAGCATGAACAAAGCCTAAAAAAAGAACTCGTGGACTAAGAAATCGACTGATTGGTGCCATAAATGAAATTGAAATGTTTGATGCTTATTCTCCTCTCTCTCTCTCTCTTTTGTGTGTTGTGCAGCTGAACTGGAGTTTGTTCAGATCGTCATCATCATCGTGGTGATGACAGTGATGGTGGTGGTGATCATCTGCTTGCTCAACCACTACAAGCTCTCCACCTGGTCCTTCATAACAAGGCAGAGCCAGGCCCGCAGGCACGACCATGCCCTGCAGCAGGTCAGTAGCTGTGTGTGTGTGTGTGTGTGTGTGTGTGTGTGTGTGTGTGTGTGTGTGTGTGTGTGTGTGTGTGTGTGTGTGTGTGTGTGTGTGTGTGTGTGTGTGTGTGTGTGTGTGTGTGTGTGTGTGTGTGTGTGTGTGTGTGTGTGTGTGTGTGTGAGACAGACAGAAAAAGATACTGTTTGTATTGGGTTGTGTTGCGGTGCTGTTCTTCCAGCATCCATGCCAATTACATCTAGATCTAAACCGATAGTGAGTCTAAAAACTGCTTGTCTGTCGGTTCGTCTGTTCTCACCCAATGCTCCCGTGTCGTCATTGTGACAGTACATTTATTTATTTATTTTCGGAAGCAGGACAAACATAGCTTACCAGTTTGTTCCCAGTAAAGCTGCGCTGAGCTAAATGAATCCTTTTATCCCAGTCGGTGTCTCTGTCCCAGTTTCACCGAGGTAACAGCTTTGCTCCAGTCTGTTAGGTGAACTTGCTGAATTGGTTTCTTCAGAGCCAGACTCTGTCAGGCCTTGATGTTTAATTCACTATAGTGCCGTCTAGACAGCCGCGGCTCTGCCCCCATACTGACATGCCGACACTCTGGGACACACACACTCGCATATACACACTTCCCAACCACTGAAATAGGTACAGAATACCATCCATAATGCAAAGTTATTGGTCCGCTGATATATTCAGTTTATAGATCAGTATCTGAAAGACGGATGAAAGCTTTTGTATATTTGCCTGTCCCATTACGGATGATTTACATTCCGCTAATAACCTCTCCTCTAGCCTTTTTCATCTCCCCTCGCACTCCAATGAAAACAACGATTATGCAAACGGAAGCAGACGCGTAGCAAGAAAAGCCTTAAATGCAACATCAGAAACCAACAAGCAGACAAAGCACCGTCGCAGGGAGAGTGCAATTTGAAGAGCAGCTGATGGCCTTTGCTCCTCTTAGATACACAAGCTACCAGGATTAATGCATGTTGGACCTCCTTTTCATGTTTCTGTTTTTTTCTCTCTCCCTAAATTTTGTTTACTGTGCCAACTTTTATTAAAGATCCTCAAGTCAAATGTAGACGCAGCGCAACTGCAATTATTTGATAGTTGTGTTTCTCCGCTCTCGCTTTTATCCTGCCTATTTTTAAGACCGGAGCCAGCTGCCTTTTGTTGTCCTCGCTCAGAAACGGGGCAAGATATCGGGTTTGAAGCCATCAGGCGTTTCTCAGAATTATTATTTCATCTTTTATGTCCTCCTTAAGATGTTACTTTTTGGCTGTTTGTTGTTGTTTTTTTTCTTTCCCTTTCTTCAGTTGTCTTTAATTGTCTCATATTAAAAACCAGCGCACACACAAACAACAAAGAAAGCAGAAAGTAATGATTGTTGCTTTCTAAAGCTCTATCAGTAGCACTAAATCTAACAGGAACGTAGCACATTGTCAAATCTACATTGAATGTTTGAAAGATGAAGTGCTTGTGGTGTGAACATGAAGAAGTAGAAACCTCTCATATTTGTTAGTTTACATGAGCATGTGGAAATCAAAAGTTAAGATCAAACCACTTTTGGAACGGTAGCCTCACTCTTTGTTGTTCTTGTGTCGTCTGATGTGCAGGATGGGTGTCTGTGGCCTTCAGACAGCAGCTCTCGACAAGGTGCCTCGGAGGTAAGACCACCACCACACTGGGCTCTGCTTCACCTCATATATTTACAGCACCATGACGGCTGTGTGTAGAACTACGTCCACAAGGCTTCGTGGACATTCTCTGTGTGTACTGGGTTGAGCTGGATGATGTCATCTAATATTTAACATAACATGATAAACTGACACATTTATTACAGCTAAATGTATTTCATTTAAGGGCTGCACCCTTATTATTTTTTAATCTAAAGAGTCATTTTATTGATTAATTCCTGATTATTATAACAATTAATTTTGCCAAATTAAATATCTAAAAATTATCTGATTAATATTTCAATATTTTTCAATCATAGATTAATTAAAACTTTTTATGTCATAGTAAACATCCCTAAACTGGAGAATCTGTGTTTTTTACTCAAAACTACTACTTAAAACTTGGGTTGATTTCATCACTGGAGAAATATATTATATTATATATATTTGAAGTTAATCAAATGTATTTCTGCATCAGAGTGGGGCAATGGAAATAAATAAATTGACTTCCAGACTGTAACTTTAGTTAAAGACATTTACCACCAAGAGCAGAGCTGCAGAAATGATTTTCAACATTAAAATACACATGTTGATAATCCTAACATATGATGCTTTGGTGGGGATAGAAGATAAACAGGAGTCAGTGCTGACAACGCATCATGGACGAGGAGTCCTGTGTGGCTTTATGGAAAAACGATTGATTATGTATGAGTCTTTTTATTTTAGGCCTTTGCAAGTAAACACGATGACCCTTGAAACAACAACGCAGCAGAATTCTTGCATTTCTGAGTTTGTCTCTGTGGCTTCGTTTCTGTGTTGTAAACAAAAATCGACTTTTAAAGGATGTGGAAATGACTTGTATATCATAACTTGCTACAAGTAGCACATTTCACAGCTTGACATTCGGAGGCGTCGTAGAGAGAAAGTGTAGACTATAAAAACAGCAACTAAAATGAATAAAACGGCAAGAAAGGGATCCCTTTGTCTAATATTGCATTACTTGTTGTCTTACAAAAGAAGTCTTTGTCTCTTCCCAGCTCTTCTTTGTTTCTCAGTCGGCTTATTTTCTCAGCGCTCACCCTGGTATAATTGTTTTGTGGTTACAGGGATACTATCATGGGACAAAGATCCTGACATTTGCATTTCGGTTGCTTGTAAATATTTGATCATCCAGGAATTGAAGCTTGTAAGTCGCACCGGGTCTGGCACCGTGCTCCAAACAAAATCAAATTTGGCGTGTTTTCAAAGAACGGCATTCAAATGCCAGTATACTCCCTGTGACTGGTGATCTGTTTGCTTCGTGGCGTCCACGCCAGATGGAGGAGCTTACGAGTCGCGGTGGGAGGAGATGCACTGGGAAAACTAGAAACCTGGAGAACGCTCAAAGAATACCCGACAAACACAACCACATCACATGACACGCTATTGATTACTTGCGGACAAGAGTACGTTGAAAGGTTCCGCTGGCTAGAGCGTGAACCCTTTGGCAACTTTTTGTGTGTGGGCATGAGGGCAAGTTTGCACCTAAACCAGTTAGGCAAAATGTGCCCCCTGCCAGCTAAAAGCCTTGCGTGTGAACAAAAAACGGAGAAGGGAAACGGACGTGAAGGGTTGAAGGAGGGAGAAAAGAATAGACGGCAGGTGAAGGGAGGTAAAAGCAATCTCAATGTTAAAGCGCCCAGAGAAAGGAAAAGGCCACCGAGAGACAAACACGGAGGGACACGCAGCCGATGAGTGTGGGTGGCTGATAGACGCAGGGTGTGTGTGTGTGTGTGTGTGTGTGTGTGTGTGAGAGAGAGAGAGAGAGAGTGTGTGTGTGTGTGTGTGTGTGTGTGTGGCAGGGGGGTGGATGGTTTTTGGTGCGTCATTAATCAGCAACACCTCCCCTGACACTGTCTAGACAGCCGTCTGAGAGCTGCCCTGCTCTGCTGCGCTCTGCTCCCTGCATCAGCTATACACCTTTTTCTCCCCCTCTCCCTCCCTCCCTCCTCCCCCCGTCTGCCTGTCTATCTGTCTGGCTTCATTCTTTTTCCCCCTCTCTCTCTTTCTGTCTTTATCTTTCTAGCTCTCCTTCCCCTTCTTTATCACCATGGCTCTTTCTTCTTCTCCCCTTTCTGTACTCTCTGCTTATCTCAGTAGCCTTTCTTTTTAATCCTTTCAGTTCCACTTTCTCTTTCTGTCTCTCCATTTCAATTGCCCTGATCCTCTATTACCCCCCTCTCCCCTCCTCCCCAAGGGTTTTTTTTTCTCCCCACAGTCTGTTGTTCTCTCCATCCGTGCTGCCTTGTCAGTGGGGGTTGACTATTAGAGCCACAGTCGCTAATTGAAATGGCGTCCCTTTGATAATGACTTGCCACGGCAGAAATGTGTTGGATTGGACAGAAATGAAGAAATGGATCATGCACAGTCACAGTCTGAAGAGCTAATTGAGGTGAAGATCGCTGACAAAGGCTGGAGGATGAACCAGTGTCCGCTTGTAGAAGGCACTTTGGATCTTTTCTCTCATTCACTGTAATTACACGGCTGCGTCTTTAATAATGAATCGGTGACACCGGTGAGCGTTGTTGCTGCAGCAGCATTATCATTCATTGGAATCATTAAGTCCAGTTCTACTCGCAGAGAAATGTATTTTCTGAGCGCAGCCGAACAAAAGTTTTAGGTTGCAACAAAAGCTTGATTCGTTTTTCTGAAAGGTCTTTCGTGCTTTTAGATGCTAGAAAGTCCTCTTTACAAATCTATGTTATTTTGCATGAAAGGTTTGTTTTGTACAAGGAGAAAGAAACGCAGGGTGAAACGCGGTTCATCCAGACTGACTATTGAAAGGACACAAAGAGAAGGAAAAAAATCCCTCTGAGCAATGTGAATAAGAATAGAAGAAATTCGTCATTGGTAAAAGAAACTGGAAGCTTATAATCAAAATGTGTGCAGATTTAAATGGGAACAATAATGCAGCCAATAACAAGCTGGGATATTAACAGGTGCGATAAACAGCTACCCAAAATATTTAGAGCCACCATACATTTTTTAGACTGGAAGATGAATTTAATATCAAAGGATGTTTGGATAAAAAAACTAAACAAACAGTCAAGTTTGAATCTTATTATTGGGATAATTGTAAAGCTGTCTAGCTCACTATCGTGGTGAAGAAGTAAAAAATGCAGCCTAATTTAAAAAAAAATAAGTAGTATCATGTTATATAAACAGACTCACACACAATGTTGCAATTTGTAATATTTATTTATCATTTAATTATGCAGGGAGAACTGATTTATGATGACCTTATATAAGTTTGTGTTTAATTATCTCCTTTTCACTAAAAAGGATGTGTGTTACAAATATTTGTTTAACAAAATGTAAGCATGTTTTAGTGCCATTTCCAACAGATTTAAGCACGTTTTGATGATTATCGGGGATATTATGGACCGGATTGCCCCATGCCTAGTTCTAGTCTGAATTATATAATTTCTTTTGACTCTGTTCAATTCAATACAATTTATTATTGTATTATAAGTGATGGAGTCGGGATGTTACAAAAATAAAGAAAAATTTGAAGCAGAGGCATAACAAAGCAACTGCAAGACCAGGCAGCAAGTATTAAAAAAAATAAGTTTTAACCAGATGAATAATATTGCTTGGCTGGGAAATTCAAGGGCAAGTCATTGAATTATCCGTCACTGCTGACGTCATGATCTTTTCATATTGTGTTTTTTATTTGACAGAATTCTTTGGTCAACATAAAAACCTTTTTACATTTGAAGCATTTTTATGTAATATATTACAGTTGAATGCAATCCAGTTTGTTTTATACGCATGCATTTTCCATATTGTAGCATATATCAGAAAAGTGAACATCTTCCTCCCTCTCTCTCAGGTGTTATACGCTCCTCAGGCCAGGGATCGATTCACTGCTCCCTCCTTCATGCAGCGCGACCGCTTCAGTCGCTTCCAGCCCACCTACCCGTACCTGCAGCACCAGATCGACCTGCCGCCCACCATCTCGCTGTCGGACGGCGAGGAGCCCCCGCCGTACCAGGGACCCTGCACCCTGCAGCTCCGTGACCCCGAGCAGCAGATGGAGCTCAACCGCGAGTCGGTGAGGGCGCCGCCCAACCGGACCATCTACGACAGTGACTTGATCGACATGGGAGGAGGCGGGAGCCTGGGAGGGGTGGGGGGAGGAGGGGTGGGAATGGGAGGAGGCGGTCCGAGGCCGCCGAGCAGTAACTCGGGCATCAGCGCGGCCAACTCCAGCAGCCACGGGCGCATGGAGGGCCCCCCGCCAGCGTACAGCGAGGTGATGGGCCACTACCCCGGCTCAGCGTTCTTTCTACACCAGCACAGCAATAACCAGAGGGTGGGGGGGCCGGGGAGCAGGACGATCCAGCAGCAGAGCCAATCAGAAAGCACAATAGTACCTGCCAAGGCCAAGGACGGCCAACCGGAGGACCTGGTGTGAAGAAAAGGGTAGGGGGGCAGCTGGGGCCTCCCACCCCAGACTGAAAGCTGTCTCTCCTCTTCACCCCTGATCACCTGTGAGCAGTGGTCTCTCTCTCTCTCTCTCTCTCTCTCTCTCTCTCTCTCTCTCTCTCTCTCTCTCTCTCTCTCTCTCTCTCTCTCTTTCTCTTATGTCCTATCTCCACACTCCCATGCACAAATAAATATCAACCATAGCTACAACAAAACAAAGAAAGAGGAACCAAGAGTTGATTTAATTTCAGTTTCTTTCCAATGTCAGTCATTCAAACAGCTAGCACTGCTGGGGCAGGAAGTATGCACTGCGTGGAGAGTTTTTTCCCCTCTACATGAGAAAGAAACATACTGCTAGCACAGATTGAAACAATTCACTTTTTTTTTTTTTTTTTTTGTCCCACTCGGGTGACTACTCTGTCCCCGGAAAACTGAGGATGATCTTTTTTTTTTCTCTTTTGTTTCGTTTTCGGACCGGGATCTGTGCACAAAGCGAGAACTGAGAATCAAGGACTTAACAGAGAACACAACAAAACAAGAGACTCACAAACCCAAAATCTTAGTGCCAAGGTTCACGAGGAAGCAAAGCAAGGGAAGGGGGGGAGGGGGGGGGGAGGGGGGGGGGGGACTCGTTCTAACATTCAAAACACACAAAAAAAGAAAAGTTATCTAAAAGTTGCACTATCTTTTTTGTTGTAAAAGAGAAGAGGGAAATTATGCTATGTGATGATAATGATGTGTTTGTTTCTCTCTTTTTTTTTCTCTCGTAATTTTCATGAATGGACTGACTGACTGAACTTTGCCTCCAGAATTGTTTAAACAGTTGGGAGCAAAAAAAAAACAAACAAACAAAACAACAAGTATTATAAGCTTATGTCCTTCCTTTTTTGAAAACAGCAAGAAATACTCGTACCCAGCCTACAACATCTCTGTCTGCTTACACCACAGGCACAGTGAGACTTAGTAAGAGAAGAACCTTGTACTGCTCACATCTGTGAGAGAGAAATCTGCCTCGTGACCAGCCGCTGGGTGGACCAAACATTTCTTACTTCCTCTGGTGGTGTGTTACACTATTTGGAGATGGGTTCCTCAAACCAGAGTAGTTCCTAAACCCTCAGAAAGATGAGAGCTGCTTGGCAAGACCCGACATGCCCCCTACTAACAAATCTGGCCCGGTGGAATCGGGTATCAAGTTAACCAAGATTAACATGACTCCATAACAAAAGACGACATATCTTAGTGTCCATCCAGCTGCCCGGTCACAGCGGATTCTTCACTTTTTTAACTCTGTCCCGACCTCTCGGCACCTGACACTTCCTCTTTCCTGCGTCCACAATCCCCCCACCCCTACCCTGTCCTCTCCTCTCACCGCTCATCTCGACATGCACAGTTCATTCTGCCAATAGCCACACTGAACACGAACCCCGCCACCATGACAACGAAAACAAAATAAAGAAGGCTCGGCTCTCCATCTTCACGTTTCTAAAGCCACACAAAAAAAACACAAAAAAAAACAACAACCCAGGACGACACAAAGTGAAGATTCCTGTCTGCATCCGCCAGCACAGCGATCAGGTTTTAAATGAGAACTGTCTGTGGTCGAAGTCAAAGGGCTATGGGAGGGTCCTTTTTGTAAAAGAAAATCTTTTTGAAAATTGAGCCTTTTTCTCTGCTCATCGTTGCCTTCTCCTCTGCTCTTGCGCTTTCTCTGTCTCTCTATCTTGTGTTTGCATTTAACACCAGTGCCCCACCCCCAACCCACCCCCCCTCCTCTCTAACCTCCATCCCAGCTTGTTAACAGTGTCTCTGGTAATAAACACTGTTCACCCTCCCTCCATCCGTGTGCAGAAAAAGTGCGTTCAAGTGATGCAGAGTCCGCCAAGCCCTTTAAAGTGGAGACTGGAGTGGAGCCCTTGTTTGGCAGTGTGCTAGTGCAGTCCTTTCCTCCCCCTGTGTGTGTGCTTGTGTGTGTGTGTGTGTGTGTGCGTTTGTTGGTTAGACCTTTTAACAACACAAGAGAGCACCTAATGTTTCTGCAGGAGCATTGTGTGTGTGTGTGTGTGTGTGTGTGCGTGTGTGTGTGTGAGAGAGAGGTCAGTCACTGACACAGTTTGGACCACCATACACACAATACTTGTTAGTTGAATACACTTATCGTTGGTCTTTTTGTGGGATTTGATGGCAATAACAAAAGTTAAGGATATCTATTTTAATTGGCAGTGGCATTCTAAAGCAAGCACAGATTTGTTTTACTTCCTGTATGGACAAACAAGTAAGAAAAGTACTTCACATTCTTGTACACTGATTTCAAAAACCATATACTGTTACAATAAGTATATCGTAAACAGGACATACTGTTAGCATATATTATGGAATTGGGAAACGGGTATATTTGAAAGTAAATAATTTGATTCTGGATTTCTAGGGACTTGAGTCTTTCCCACTTTGAAACGTTCTCCTCTGCCGACGCTAGTTTTAGCAAGTGTGAAGTTGCATTAATGAGCGTTTGAAGGTGTCATGTCCTGCTAATGAGGCTTCACACTAAGCTGAATCTTTATTGAAACGCTCCCGTAGTCGTCGTGCACTTAAGAGCTCGAATCCGATGTCACGCTGGAGGCGGAGGGAATGTTTTTTTTGGTCCGTTTGAACAGAAGCCTTCTGATCCCGTTGGTGTGTGTTTGAATGTATGCACGTGTTCCTGGTCAGTGTCCGTCTGGCTCTACAGTTTGTTTGTACGCGTGTGTGCGTGTGTGTTACTACATCGCTGCTGCTATTGCTGTTGCTGCTACTGCTAATATTGTTGCTACTGCTGCTTCTCATGCCCCCCCCTCCCCCCCGTGTCCTCTGTCCTTCTGTCCATCCTGTCCCCTCAACTCACCCAAAACCAGGAGAGAAATCTGACCCTCTGCAGTCAAAAGCACAAGTATTGAGACAAAATGTGGTCTTGTTTACTGTAAGACCCAACATTTTCCTTTTTGTTACACACAAACCTGGTTGAGTCGGTTGTCCCAACACTTCAGCCTTTGACTGTACAGACCTGCTTCAAACCCGCATTTCTTTCCCCTTTTCCTTCCTTCTTTCTATTGTTTTCTCGCCTTGTTCTGTCTACGCAGTCATAGCTTGTAAATTGAGGATATAAAGATGAATTTTATGTTTTCTACAAGGAGGTTTGCATGTTACTATTATGTGAGTAAATAAGGTGCCTAATGTTCATGTTTGAGCAGACCACACCTCAGTCAAACTGCTGCTTGTCACCCTCACAGGGGCTTTATCCCGGGCCGACCGCCTGTCTGGCAGAATGGGACAGAAATACGAGGGAAATTAAGGCAGATATTCCACGAGTCGGCTCTTTAACTCTTGGTAGATTACAGACAATGTGATCCTGTGGCGAAGTGGACAAAAAAAAAACACATTTAGCTCAGGCTCAACGTGATATTAAGGGTTGGGGTCTGTTTGCGTCTCCAAACTGCAGCGCTGCTAGACTCTGTGTTCACAAGCAGCCAGCCTGCCTGCTTCCACTGTGCCAGACAGGAGCGGTCACTCCCGACGAAGCCACTGAAGCCGTTTCAACCAGCAATTTGACCAGCGTGTGGAGCAGACATAGGAACCCACTTGCACTCAAAAAGCTCCCACCTTTGTTGTGCCTCACTTCCAACGGTGCTTTTTTCAGTAGTCTGTCTTTCTTTGTTTGTTTGTAAGGTGCTGTATATAACTTGAATATATTATGCACATATCCTACCCAATGGGTAGAAACCACAAAAAAATGTTGTGAATAATGTAATATAATGTATAGACAATATAAGAATTTTAAGAAGGCAGCATCAAATTTGTAAATGCCTACAGTTAAAAAAACGTGCTTTGTCTTTTTTTTATGAGAAAACATGGTTTGCAAAGTATGCTTAGAATATGGTTGCAACACAAATACAAATTACTACTTATAATATTTTGCTATAAATAATAGTCTGTTATGATAAGGATGAGATAACCTCTGTATTACGGAAGTTGTTGAGAAAGGATATTATTCACTTGTTTATGGGATTCCTCATCTGCGAACAAGCTTTCACAGTGCTTGCCATCATTTGGGTACTGGCCGGTGGTTTTAGTTTCACCACAATCGACTAACAAATGTATAGTTCTATTCCATAGATCTTTTATGAAAAAGAAAAAAAACGGAAATCAAACGCACTCGTCATGCCACGACTTCAGCCGGCCTTCGGTTGAATTTCTACTCGCTTTGTAAATCGTTGAAAAAAAAAAAGAAAAAAAGCCGGAGCTATCTAGTTTGGGAGACGCGTCACACGACCACAGCACAGGAGAGCCGTCAGCACTTCCCAAACATGGAAGAAAATGTGTCTGTACTCATAGATCTTAACATTTTTAGTTCATTTCTGTAGCTGTAATTTTGTATATCTGCCAAAGCGTAACTCTGCGGAGCACACTGCTATAGGACGTTCTGGTTAAAGCATTTCAGCTCCGTTACAGGAGGAACGCTGACTTTTGACCACATCAACGTCAAACAGGAAAGAGTGTAAAACATTCAAGGAAAACTGGTCATTCCCTTCTTTTTGTTTCTTTTGTTAAAGATTGGAAAGTTTCACCAGGGTGAAATGAGTTGGGGGGGGGGGGGGAAATGCCGTTCAAACTGTCATGTAACTTTTCCTCTCTTTTACTATTATTATTATTTTTCATTTTCTACATTACAATGTTATATGTGGCACAGTATATTGAAACAAAAGTCATGTTTAACCTGCAGTCATTTATTTACAGTATGTACTGAAAATAACTCCACTGTACAATAACCGCAGAGCATGTTCATTCTTATCTATAGACAGTGTACATAGCGACGCGCCATTTTCTCTTCAAAGCACCAAATAAGTGGCAGTTGTGTAGTTTAAATTTGGAAAAGTCTCATTGTAACTTTGGTTGGAGCGCCACTCGGCCATCCTTCTTAATAGACGTTTTTCCTTCTTTTTTTTTTTTTGTTCATTTCCTGCACTAGCTTGAAAGGCTAACTGGGGCTCAGACTGATTTTTTGGTTGATCTCTCCCCCGGCAGCGCGCTCCCTCTGTCCACTTATCAGACGTCTGTACTCAACTGCTGACAACAAGTAGCCGTTTTTATCGTTCCAGATTTATAATAATAACGATGATAATAATAACAATGATAACGTCTCAAACAGTTTGGTATTCTCTCTGTCTCGACAGTTACCATAGGACTGCTTCCATCATGGGTTTTGTAACATCAGTTTGCTTTATTTACAAAAATGAATCCTCCTCGTTCCCCCCTCCCCCCTCTGTGCTAAAATCTAGATATATACGACTGTATCCAGTAACCATACAGTATATATATCTAAACGCAGAGGTAAAATTGTTGTGTATTTTTGCCTCTTTTTATTTAAGCAATTGTGATGTAATAGGTTTTAGGCCTAAGGTCTGTTATTGCAATACTTTTACAGAAAAGAAGAAAAAAAAAATCAAAAAATGTTGCTCTAAGTGCTGTTGTAGTCAAAGATTTTATGCTTGTACTTATGCTGTAGTCAAACTGCAGCGTAATGAATAAACTTTAAAAGTGATTACTCCGGTGTTCGCCCTCTATTTTTTCCCCCCTTCGTCTTCTACAGCTAATGAGGTTTTGTAATTTGATTACTGGGCGCGGTGTGAGCAGCGGTGCCACTCAGCTCTTTATCTGTCCTCACACTGATGCAGCCAAAAAACGTGAGTGGGATTTAAGGCACATCAGCAACTCCTCAGACTTGTTAGCCAGGTTTCTGCGTCGCTAGGTGATGCAGGTTGAGGGCTGATGCACCAAAACACTGTCTGAGTTGGTTAATTGGTTAACTGTCACGCTACGAAGGCAAGGCGGTTTAATTGAATTAAGTTAAGAGGTTGCTCTACAATTTGAATCTCTTCAAATAAGCATGTTGACTACAGGAAGTTCTTAAAACAACGTGTAACACTTGATAGGACTTATAGAAAAATGGTCCCAGATGTGTACAGTAGAACAGAAGAAATCAAATGAAACACTTTGCTTTCCACGTGGGATCTAAAAGGGTCGGCTTTGGCTGACATGAGGCACTCTAGCTTTGTTTCTTTTTCAGGCATTTCTCTATTACTCGGCACCAACAGGCTCTTCAGACAAAAAGAGTTTCCCATTTCCTTTGTGAACCCTATTTAGGAGTCTGAAACTACTAGAAATGACCGTTTCTATAATATGCAACACTCCCAACTCATCCAGCTTGATCAGTGGTTCAGCGCTTCAAACTATAACACTCGATGTCCCCGTTTGTGTCAGTTTTGCCAAAATAACATTTCGCGCTCACAGGAAACAAGATGGTTAGGTGTTGGCAACAAAATGACTTGTATTTAGGAAAAGGCTGTGATTTGGGCTAAAATAAGTTCTACCAGGCAGCAACCTCTGATTGTGAAAAGTGAAACCAATGCAGAAGTGCCTTAAACTTGCATTCTCTCTACTGGCCATCAGGGGGCAAAAATAATTTTTGATTGCATGTAAGAAAATAAAGCTCCAAAAACACTGAATCCTCATTTCCCATCATGCAACTCAATGGCGTTTTTTGTTAGACCGTCTCTGCCACGTAAATAAAGCACAGCGTTCAAACTGCCTGCATCCAGTTTGTAACAAAGGCCTTCTGTTAAACATTATCCAAGCCCGGTCTGAGATCACCCTGATGACATCATCACAGGTATTTTCTCTTAGACTGGAGGAAACCCCTCCACACTCCACGCTACTGGAGAAATCAAACAACTGTTTTCAAGTGCTTTGTATGTGAGAAATCTGCGGCGTGTGCCTTTAATTAAATCAAACGCCTGCTGTGAAGTAAAAAACTTTCCTCAGAGGACCAGAGAAATAGGAACTGACCCACTTGTGCTGTGTGTTCGTCTAGCAGCTGCCACATCACCAGTTCTGGCTCACATTTAAAAAAAAGATTTGCAAACAGATACAATATTTCCCTTCTTTGACGTGTTGGAAGGAGTGTGAGCTTCAGCTGAGGTGTTAAAACATCACAGGTCAGATCCAGGTCACGTTAAAAAAATCCCCCTCTTCCAACGCTGATGTCTTTTTGCAAAAGAGTCATTGGCAAAGATCCTCTTGAGTCCGGAGCAAATGACTCACTCAGACCAGTAAAGTAATGAAATGTATTAAACACAAGTTCCTGTATATCCCAGCAGCACGACCCGTTTATTTATAGACAGAGCCCATCTGGCAAATTGTCATAACATTCACAGGAGTGAAACAAAGCTAATGTTCAAAGCACTTAGCCTCACTTACAAGTGCAGAGGGAGGCTGGGCCCCGGGTCCCGGGCCCCCGCCTCCTGTCCTCTCTGTGAACCTGCTGCTGCACAACGCTGCGAGGAGCACAAACGCCCTGAAACTCTTCACATATCTTACTGACTCACTTTCTTCTGACTACACACACACACACACACACACACACACACATCAGCTGCTGTCTGTTCAGAGATGAGACATAGACGATGAATAGAAGATGAGGAGGATGAAACTGCTTTCTGGTATTTCACTTCCAGATTTAACCAGGAAGCTGACTAGATGTCACTCTTGTCTGGGGAACTGGTTTAAAGGAAATGCCATAATATCATATTTAAGTTGCTATAACTTTTTGAGGACAACTCATTCTTCGTTCTTCCAGGTTAAATAATTCTTGTTCTGAAGTGAAAATATTAAATTTTGCACGTAGACAGATGCATTCGGGTAGGCCTTTGCATCGTGTCGTCTTTACGTCTCATTGGTTTGTGGACTCTGGTTTTGAAGCCTTGAAATCAGCATTTTGGCTGTTCCTATCTTGGAATGTTTGCAACCAAAAAGAAAGGAAGTGACCATATTTGGACTGTGGAGGAACGACGGTTCGAGCAGATGAACACAAGCCGTAGAGCAGCACCCTTACTGGATCTGGATTCTGGTGTGAAACTGTTAGCTTCATAATTCAAGGTGAACTTTACAGTCTAGTGTTATTTTAATAGCTGATTGCATTGGTAGCGATGGTAGCAACGCCATAAATCGAGACCTGTCAATCACAAGGGAGAGATTTATTCCTCTACACCAGTACAATGTTTGCAATGCTGACAGCTTTTTTTTTAAAGTAATTTATAGACAACCACTTTTCATTGACCAAACCCAGTGGCGGCGCCAGGGAGGGGCTTGGTTGGGCTATAGCCCCATCAAGAATTGTGTCAGCCCTACCGTTAGCCCTACCATAAAACCACCAAGAAAAAAACAACAACAAAATAACCAAGAAAAGTGCGGAGTTCAACAGCAGCACCACGTCACGTCGTAACGGCATTCAGGCAGCTGCGATGACAACTGTCACTGATCTGGGTTCATTAACAGACTGTACTGTCCGTACGTCAACGTCACTCATGTGAGCCCGCTTTTAGTGTATGCTCGACACAGAGACAGCAGGCTACTAGTTTGTAAGCTACCTGGTTCTAGCAGTTCGCGTTAGCGGCTTATAGTCACTCACGTTAAGTTAACGTTAGTAAGCTGGTCAAAATTGATCATGGATACATTTGTTTTTAAACGTCGTCGGACGGAACAACAGATGGCGGTGGCGGGCGTGTTGGATAAAACTACGGACGCACCGTTGACACCTGCAGGCAGGGCCGGCTCTTGGCATAGGCGATATAGGCGGTCGCCTAGAGCGCCATCTGCTGGAGGGGCGCCTCGCGGCGCCCCTCCAGCAAAAAAAAAAAAAAAAAAAAATTTTAAACAATGAAAATAAAAATGATTTTCTATTCCCAGTCGCCCTCATTTTTTGCTGTTTGCTGTTGTTGTTCAAATTAAACATGTGTGATTGTTCATTTGGCTGGTGTAATTCGTGTGTGTGTGTGGGGGGGGGGGCACCGGAGAGCAATCTCGCCTAGGGCACAAAATTAGGTAGAGCCGGCCACTCGGGTCCCGGCTGTTAACGTAACTATTCACGTTTCGCTGTCTCTGTCTCTCTCTCTCACTGTGTGCGTGATTATAGCTGCGGGAGGGTGTTGTCAGCGCCGCCGCCAGGATTCAATTTCAATGTACGCACAGAAACGGCAAATACAACAACAAATGGAAAAATACTTTTTTAAGACAAAATCTAATGTTTTCAGTATCAGTGAAATCAGTAGTGTATATCATGGTGGTAGGCCCCGGTGCAAATTGTTTTTTGTGCCCTCCATCCCCGACCTAAACACAGGCGCACGCTTGTGAGCACTCCACGCACGCACACACACGCTTGGACAAGCACGCACAGTACGGTATGATAACTCTGCCGGCCCGGGGAGAGAGACATGCATCGGCTCGGCCCGCAGTGCTCAGCAGCAGAGAGGTGACGAGACTAGAGCCGAGCTGTATTGTGTAGTGGAGAGGGGCCAACACACGCTATGCGTAATTGCGCACACACGCGCGATCGTCCTCTCAAATGCGGCTGCATCCGGCCCGTTTCAGCAGCATCAATTTTTTTTTTCCACCTTCAAAAAAAGTCCTCCCAGTGCGTACTGGATTCCGGCTGGCAGCGCCACTGGGTGTTGTTATTCACATTGAAATTCTGACATTGATTTGAGCCCCACCGTCGTATGAGTTAGCCCCACCGTAGTTGAACCAGAAAAAATACTCCGGCGCCGCCACTGCCTTTGATACATGTCACATCCCCCTCTCTCTCCCATGTTTCCTCTCTATCCACCGCTAAATACAAAGGTGTCTATGCAAGAAAATAATCTTTAAAAAAAAAAGCCTTGATCATATTGTTAAAAAAAGGTCATGCTATAGCATGTCGAAAATTCACGAAAAAGTCAGTCAGAATATATTCATAAAAAAATATTTAAAATTGTCAAAGAGTCATAAAAATCGCTCATATCGCTTGATGCACCAAGTCTCAGTGTAGTGAGTCCAAAACAGCCATAAAAAGCCATGGTCAACCTTTTCAGGAAAAAAAAAGTCATACTATAGCATGTCGGAAAAAAAGTGAAAAATCAACAAAATTCATAAAATGTTGTAAAAATGATGTAAAAGTCCTAACATATGCTTCTATATCGCGTGTCAATCAAAATCTGAGTGTAGTGAGTGCAAAATAGTTATAAAAAGGCTTAGTCATATTCCCCCCCCCCCCCAAAAAAAAGCCATACTATAGCACGTCGAAAATTCACGAAAAAGTCAGTCAGGATATATTCATAAAAAAATATTTAAAATAGTTAAAAAGGCATAAAAATCGCTCATCTCGCTTGACGCGCCTAGTCTCAGTGTAGTGAGTCCAAAACAGCCATAAAAAGCCATGGTCAACTTTTTCAGGGAAAAAAAAAGTCATACTATAGCATGTCGGAAAAAAAGTGAAAAATCAACAAAATTCATAAAATGTTGTAAAAATGATGTAAAAGTCCTAACATATGCTTCTATATCGCGTGTCAATCAAAATCTGAGTGTAGTGAGTCCAAAACAGTCATATAAAGGCTTATTCATGGCAGGCAGGTGGTTGAGTGGTTAGAGTGCATGCCATTTACCCATGTCTGCATATATGCAGCAGCCTCAGGTTCGAATCCCGGCTGGAGATCCTTTGATACATGTCACATCCCCCTCTCTCTCCCATGTTTCCTCTCTATCCACGGCTAAATACAAAGGTGTCTATGCAAGAAAATAATCTATAAAAAAAAAAGCCTTGATCATATTGTTAAAAAAAGGTCATGCTATAGCATGTCGAAAATTCACGAAAAAGTCAGTCAGAATATATTCATAAAAAAATATTTAAAATTGTTAAAGAGTCATAAAAATCGCTCATATCGCTTGATGCACCAAGTCTCAGTGTAGTGAGTCCAAAACAGCCATAAAAAGCCATGGTCAACTTTTTCAGGGAAAAAAAAAGTCATACTATAGCATGTCGGAAAAAAAGTGAAAAATCGACAAAATTCATCAAATGTTGTAAAAATCATGTAAAAGTCCTAACATATGCTTCTATATTGCGTGTCAATCAAAATCTGAGTGTAGTGAGTCCATAACAGCCATAAAAAGGCTTATTCATGGCAGGCAGGTGGTTGAGTGGTTAGAGTGCATGCCATTTACCCATGTCTGCATATATGCAGCAGCCTCAGGTTCGAATCCCGGCTGGAGATCCTTTGATACATGTCACATCCCCCTCTCTCTCCCATGTTTCCTCTCTATCCACCGCTTAATACAAAGGTGTCTATGCAAGAAAATAATCTTTAAAAAAAAAAAGCCTTGATCATATTGTTAAAAAAAGGTCATGCTATAGCATGTCGAAAATTCACGAAAAAGTCAGTCAGAATATATTCATAAAAAAATATTTAAAATTGTTAAAGAGTCATAAAAATCGCTCATATCGCTTGATGCACCAAGTCTCAGTGTAGTGAGTCCAAAACAGCCATAAAAAGCCATGGTCAACTTTTTCAGGGAAAAAAAAAGTCATACTATAGCATGTCGGAAAAAAAGTGAAAAATCGACAAAATTCATAAAATGTTGTAAAAATGATGTAAAAGTCCTAACATATGCTTCTATATCGCGTGTCAATCAAAATCTGAGTGTAGTGAGTGCAAAATAGTTATAAAAAGGCTTAGTCATACCCCCCCCAAAAAAAGTCATACTATAGCACGTCGAAAATTCACGAAAAAGTCATTCAGGATATATTCATAAAAAAATATTTTAAATTGTTAAAAAGGCATAAAAATCGCTCATCTCGCTTGACGCGCCTAGTCTCAGTGTAGTGAGTCCAAAACAGCCATAAAAAGTCATGGTCAACTTTTTCAGGGAAAAAAAAAGTCATACTATAGCATGTCGGAAAAAAAGTGAAAAATCGACAAAATTCATAAAATGTTGTAAAAATGATGTAAAAGTCCTAACATATGCTTCTATATCGCGTGTCAATCAAAATCTGAGTGTAGTGAGTGCAAAACAGTCATAAAAAGACTTATTCATGGCAGGCAGGCAGGTGGTTGAGTGGTTAGAGTGCATGCCATTTAGCCATGTCTGCATATATGCAGCAGCCTCAGGTTCGAATCCCGGCTGGAGATCCTTTGATACATATCACATCCCCCTCTCTCTCCCATGTTTCCTCTCTATCCACCACTAAATACAAAGGTGTCTATGCAAGAAAATAATCTTTAAAAAAAAAAGCCTTGATCATTTTGTTAAAAAAAGGTCATGCTATAGCATGTCGAAAATTCACGAAAAAGTCAGTCAGAATATATTCATAAAAAAATATTTTAAATTGTTAAAAAGGCATAAAAATCGCTCATCTCGCTTGACGCGCCTAGTCTCAGTGTAGTGAGTCCAAAACAGCCATAAAAAGCCATGGTCAACTTTTTCAGGGAAAAAAAAAGTCATACTATAGCATGTCGGAAAAAAAGTGAAAAATCGACAAAATTCATAAAATGTTGTAAAAATGATGTAAAAGTCCTAACATATGCTTCTATATCGCGTGTCAATCAAAATCTGAGTGTAGTGAGTGCAAAATAGATATAAAAAGGCTTAGTCATATTCCCCCCCCCCAAAAAAAGTCATATTATAGCACGTCGAAAATTCACGAAAAAGTCAGTCAGGATATATTCATAAAAAAATATTTAAAATAGGCATAAAAATCGCTCATCTCGCTTGACGCGCCTAGTCTCAGTGTAGTGAGTCCAAAACAGCCATAAAAAGCCATGGTCAACTTTTTCAGGGAAAAAAAAAGTCATACTATATAGCATGTCGGAAAAAAAGTGAAAAATCGACAAAATTCATAAAATGTTGTAAAAATGATGTAAAAGTCCTAACATATGCTTCTATATCGCGTGTCAATCAAAATCTGAGTGTAGTGAGTGCAAAATAGTTATAAAAAGGCTTAGTCATACCCCCCCCCAAAAAAAGTCATACTATAGCACGTTGAAAATTCACGAAAAAGTCATTCAGGATATATTCATAAAAAAATATTTTAAATTGTTAAAAAGGCATAAAAATCGCTCATCTCGCTTGACGCGCCTAGTCTCAGTGTAGTGAGTCCAAAACAGCCATAAAAAGCCATGGTCAACTTTTTCAGGGAAAAAAAAAGTCATACTATAGCATGTCGGAAAAAAAGTGAAAAATCAACAAAATTCATAAAATGTTGTAAAAATGATGTAAAAGTCCTAACATATGCTTCTATATCGCGTGTCAATCAAAATCTGAGTGTAGTGAGTGCAAAATAGTTATAAAAAGGCTTATTCATGGCAGGCAGGCAGGTGGTTGAGTGGTTAGAGTGCATGCCATTTACCCATGTCTGCATATATGCAGTAGCCTCAGGTTCGAATCCCGACTGGAGATCCTTTGATACATGTCACATCCCACTCTCTCTCCCATGTTTCCTCTCTATCCACCGCTAAATACAAAGGTGTCAATGCAAGAAAATAATCTTTAAAAAAAAAGCAGAGAGGTGACGAGACTAGAGCCGAGCTGTATTGTGTAGTGGAGAGGGGCCAACACAGCTATGCGTAATTGCGCACACACGCGCGACCGTCCTCTCAAATGCGGCTGCATCCGGCCCGGTTCAGCAGCATCAATTTTTTCAATTTTTTTTTTTTTTCAGAAAAAATACTCTGGCGCCGCCACTGACCAAACCAAACCTATACATAGGTTAGTGAGTGACAACTGAGCCATCTCTATGACAACGTGACAGTCTGAGTGAGAAAATATGATTTTCTTTCGGTCTTAATTGCCATTTGAGTATAACAGGATCAAATAAAATGTGACATTTGTAACGTTTAACCTGGTCCACTCAGCTACTCTTACCAAAGGTTCCTGAAAGCATTTCAACACACGTGACCTCGACAACTTTTCAGCCGGCCACACTAAAGATGAACCCGCTGTCTTTTTGTAAGAACAGATGAAAGAAAAGAAAATCACAGACAGTTTGGACACTCTTTTTGTTTTTCTCCTCCTGACCTGTGCTTCACCTCAGTTTTCCCAGAGGCATCTTGACACTTGAGTCATGTTTAGCCACTGACTCACACCTGAGCAACACAGATTGTCTTTACACTGAAATGATTTCAGTGAGCGCAGCGCCGTGCTGTCCTCCGTGTCTTCCTCCCTGTGGGAGAACAGACAGGTGTTTGTGTGCGGGGTGGCCGACTGCATAAACAGTTGTTCATTAGTTTGGACAGCAGAGGTCATTGTTGCGCACACACACACACACACACACACATCCCATCCACGCTATCATATTTACATATAGATAAGATTCATAATGAAGGTGGCAGGCTGTAGCACGTCCAGGGTCTGGCAGCATGATGTTTGGATCTGTTTAGCTTTCCTGGACACTGACAGCGAAGAAAACGAAGTGCGAAGGTGGATACCTTGACCTTAACCCTCTGAGACACCAGAACAGCTCCCCGCCTGTTGTGCCTCCCTGTAACTGTGTCTTTACCTCTGGGGAACAAATACCAGCAATGTGGCGGAAAAGCACGGAGAGCAGGTGTTTTTTTGTTTTTGTTTGTTTTTTTAAACATTTGAAAAGTTTGACCTTTACAGAAGGGGGAAGTACGGTACATTTACTGTACTTGGAAGGTAATTCTGTTTCTATCTCATGCCACAATGATTCCACTCTTTACTCCCTCATAAACGCAGACCCCGTTGCAGCGTTATGCCGCAAACAACGTTCTATCTATACGTTCCGTTTCACGGTATATTTTGACTCGCCTTCCCGCCATTACAGCGGAATCGTCTGTCTAAAAGGGACTATTTCTTCCTTCCTTCTTATCCGGGCGCCAGAGAGCTTTATTCGGTTGAAGTATCCGCATCTTTACTGGGGTGAGGTCAGAATCAGATGACCTTTTTTGACATGCTATACTAAACTTTTTGACATGCTAAACAAACTTTACCAAGACATTTGTGAGTTTTTTTCGACAAACTATAATATGACTTTTTGGATGACCTTTTTGCAACGTCCTATACTATGACTTTTTCATACTTTTTAAATAATTTCGATAAACTATATTAGGACTTTTTTTAAATCTCCACATGCTATACTATTACTTTTTTATGACTTTGTTTGGAGAAACTATACTAGACGATTACTTTTTTCAGAATGTTTTCGACATACTATACTATGACTTTTTTCAATTTACTATATTATGAGTTTTTTTTTATTAATTTCTTTGACAAACTATGACTTTTTCAACATATTATACAATTACTTTTTCCTGACTTTCTTCTTCATGCTAAACTTTATTATTTGCCATATAAATTGAGCAAATAATTAGCTCAGTTATTAGAGGTGCTATTACCATGACCAAATGGTCTTTAGTTCAATTCCCCCGTTACAGTCAGCATATGAATTTGGAAAAGTGTAATAATCAACTGATATGAATTATTTCTTAATTATGCCTTTCCCTGGTTTCAACATTAATTCATTTTTTTCATAACCCTTTTTCAACATACTGTACTGTGACTTTTTATTACTTTTTTCATTGTTTCTTTGTCGTTAATTTTCTCAAAATGTTATACTATGACTACTATAACTTTTAATGACTTTTGTCGACATACTATACAATGATTGTTTTCAACTTACTATACTACGACTTTTTTTTCGATATACTATGTTTTGCTATACTTTAACCTTTTTGGACATGCAACACTATGACTTTATGACTTTTTTGACATACTATACTATGACTTTTTATGTCTTTTTTCAACATGCTATACTATGAATTTTTTGACGACATGTTTCGAGTAATAAATCCAACAATGAATGTATCCTGTAACTATTTATCCATTTCCGTAAATCAAGTCTACAGGGGAAGATGTTTTTTCTGTCTTGTTTTTTACATTGCTGCCACCTTCTGGCCACATACATTACTGTGCCATGTCTTTCACTAGACCAGTGTCCCAAACCCATTGTCCCCCATACAGCCTTAAACCCTGAACCGTAACTGAGGTCACTCATGAGCTAGATGGTGTGAGAATCTAAAATATAAATTAATAAATAGAAATCAAAGTTACTTGTCAACTTTGTGTTGACATGTCAGTTTCATGACAGAGAAACATGGTATCTACAATTTGTTATTTTACTTCCTGCCTTGAATGTCTTTCAGGCTCTTGCCTTATCAGAGATGAGGTAATAATAATAATAATAATATATTCACTCGTTCCTGTTAAAACACCTTCAATAAGCAAAATTAAAAATAAATGTTTAATGAATTACCCATAAAACCAGCATTCCTCATTTAATGTGTTTCATGCACCATGTTCACTCCTCCATGTCAATGCTTCTGTCTAAATGTAATATACCAGTAATAACACCCATGTGCCGGCCTCTTTATTACCTTTATTTATTCCTCCGGGCTTCTCCTGTGTTTAACATCATGTCGCTAGGTTTTGTGGGTAATTCCCTCAGGCAAAGTCTGCAGACTTACGGACAGTGTGCATAAAGGCCACAAGTCTTAGTGTGGGCTTGGGGATCGGGCTAATGACTCAAGAAGTGGCCTTGCAACTCTTCCTGCCTCCTAACGTTACATGACACATGGATCTGTGCTGTGTGGTCTCTGGCTGCTTGCAGGTCTCACATGACCCAGATGAACAACTTCACCCGTGTCCTCCTGTTCACCCCGAGTGCTAACAGGCTTTCATGCACGAAGTAACAGAGCCAATACTCTGGATTGCCAACAAGCAGTCATGACATCCATATTTTAGGATTTGGAGCTTGTTCAAGCCACGTCTATCAAAACAGAGATTTACAGTATTCACTGTCGGGTAGTTGGCTGTTCTTTTGTAAGACCCTCTTATTTTCTATGTGGCAACAGGATTCACTCACTTTGATTATTTCTAATCTTATAAATTGCATCATTGCAGAATGAATGGAGGATACGGAAAATAACTGAAAAACTGAAAAACAATGTATTAAATGATTACCTCAACTAAAAATACAAGCAGTATGATGAGTAAAAGTTTGGATTTGTATTTAAAAGCATCTAGTTTTATAATAATACTCATTAGGATATTCATTCAGGCCAGATATCGGGGAACTATCAAACAAATGCTCAAACCTCCGCTTCACTGGGACTTTACTCACACAGCAGATAAATGCAGCATACAAGCTCATAATTAGCATTTCACTTTATTCAGTTATGATTTTAACAAGAAATGTATTTGAATTACTGACAAGAACATGTGTGTATTTAGTACACAAGTAGCCAAGCTAGTTAATCTGTCACTCTGTCAACAGGTCATGTGTTAGACAGTGTATCTGCTGTAGCTGCATGTTCACATGTATGATGGACTTGGTAGCTTTCATTCAACACATGAAGTGATACAGAAACCAGAGTAATGTAATATATTAGCCTGGGCTTTAGAATATAAATGCATTAAAAAAAAATTATTTCTTTCTAATTATATTAAAAAAGACACACAGTGATTTCCAGCCTTAAATGAAGGCTCTGAAAGACTAGAACAGACGTGACCATGAGCTTCAAGTTTTATTCGCTCGAAAACCAAAGGGATCAGCACCGCCCTCTCCCATGCCGTCTTTAATGGATGCCGTTTCCACACAGACTGCGTTTACATGGACATGAAGAATATTCGGACAATCCCACTTATGATCACGTTCAGGATATGATGTTTACACGACAGAGAATTGAGTTATTCATGTCTCAGTATACAGATTTGATAAATACTAGTAACCTGGTTTTCTGACTACTGTGTTCCAGTGATGTTTACCAAACCCAGCGTGAGATGAGAGCGACAGGAAAGAAAAGACTATACGTGGAATCCCAAACTCTCACTGCCACCGTTGTTTGTTTCTGTTAACGTCACTTTGCTGAATGCCTGCAAAGACGGTTAGCAGCTCTGAATAACCGGTTTATAATGTAAACATGGAAAAGTATCTTGGTTTCTTTGGAAGAACTCCAGCTAGCACATCCCAGTTTGTGAAAACGGGATATTCCTTGCACCAACACATTGACCCCCAAAAACCCGATCCTAAAATGATTCATGTCCATGTAAACTCACTGACTGGATTCTGTTGAACCCTCTGAAGGCTAGACCTCTTGATTTCCCTCATGTATTTATGTAAAGAGAAATAAGCCCAGATCACTTGAGCCCTGTGCAAATCCAGTCTGAGATGACTGAGCCGGGATGTAGTGATTCCAGGAGACCGCTAAGCTGGTCTAGTCTACACTTAACAGTGCATCGTGGCAGAGTTGGGACAATTAGGGACTGAATTTGACACTTAAAATAGACAACAGCTGATTACTGAGATGCGTGAGGTGAAATTTTAGGACAAGGCTACAAAGTCTCTCCCTTCTCTCCGAACAGTCTATTCCCCTTTCTTTCTAAAAAACGCTTTGCTGTCCGAGACTCTGTCTTTGGTTTCCTGCAGTTTCTCAGAAAACTTGTCCTTAGTCTCTTCCATTTTCCCAGAAAACTTGTCCTTGGTCTCTTCCATTTTCTCAGAGAAACGTCCCTTTGTTTCCTCCATTTTCTCCGAAAGTCTCTCCTTTGTCTCCTCCATCTTTTCTGTCAGTTTCTCCTTCGTCTCCTCCATTTTGTCCTGGATGTATTCTGTGACTGGCGGTGGCGTGGACAAGTAGCCGTGCTTGCGGAGATACTGAACAGACAGTGACGTGCCGCCTAGAGTGACCGTATATCTAGCAGGGGTTGCAATCTGTAGGGAAACAAAGAAAAAAAACACACTGGCTGGTCAGCAGAGCAAAGTGAACGCCTGAACCCATCACTCATCAATCACCAATTACTAGCCTGGGTCTGCTTTTCACAGACATGATTTGACCATCAGTCAACAATAGGCAAAACTGCACCAATCAGATTCAACGATGTAAATTCTTAGCTGGGACGCCCCGATTATCATTGTGTAATAAAACATCAATGACTTTAATAAAAACCAAGAGGATACTGGATTTGGTTACCTTGTACATGGCGTAGGCAGTCAGAGCATAGCCACTGGAAGAGTTATTCAAAAGGTTGACTAGTGACTCTGGTAGACCAAGCATCTCCAAGGCGGGCACTACATTCGCTCCTCTGAGGGGAGGAAAAACAGAGGGAAAAGATTTTTAATAAGCTCCCAAAAACAGCGCTGTGTTTCTGAGAATGTGTTGCATAAGAATCACCAATAGCAACATGTGTTTGTATGAAGAAATATTGGTAGTAGTTAATATACAGTTAAGAGTTTAGATTGTAGAACAGATAAATATATAACTTCAAAAACTCAGAAAACAAGACTCACTTCATAGCAGCATAATAGAAGGTTCCAAACCAGAGTGAGGACGTCAGAAGATGTACAGGGATCATCACCTTCCCATACTGTTTGAAGGTCCTCTTAAACCTCTGGACCAGACCAGTGGACTTGTCCTGCAAGGGGTCCACCTCTACTTCAGGAGCAGCTTCCCCTTTCTGCTCCTCCTGTGTTTGAGGTGCAGAGACGGACCGGGGTTCCTCCTGTGGTGGCTGGTGTTTTGGCTGATGTGCTGCCTTGCTGGAGGACGCCGTTGACAGCCAGTGCCTGCCGGTGGGTGGTGGCAGGGACCGGCGGAGGACACAGCAACAGAACGCCACCGGCGGTTCAGGGCCGGTGACGCCCATCAGTAGCGGGTGTGCCATTGCCACCCGCCGCAGTGTCCCATGAATCAGGATGCGCTGCATTATCACCCTCCTCTGGTCCTCGTCACCTCCTCTCAGCTGCTGTGAAGTTTAACCACAGACTGTGGGGCGACACAAGAAAGACATCGTATAAATCACATTCTTGTTTCGTGAGGGAACTTAAAAATAGTTTTCATTGACAATTAGTCTCCCAATTGTTGCATCATGTAATCGATGACTCATGGAGGCATTTAGTCTGTAAAATTAAAGAAAATAATGGTTAATCATGGTTCCATGAATCCAAGGTTACATCTTTGAGCTGTTTGCTTTGGCCCACTAAACTTGACCCAAAAAACTTAAAATATAGTATTCAGGTAAGTGTCATGAACACTAAGAAAATCAGCAAATATGGACAAGCTTAAATTCTTGCCTAAAACATTATTTAAATGATGAAATTAGAGGCACCCAAACTATTTTAATTCTACAGCTTTTGATTAATTTCCAGCTGATCTTTCCTACAAAACCTGAAAAAAACTGACCCATTTCGCTTGTTCTTGCTATGCAATTGAATAAAATACTCTTGATCAGTCTTTAAAATACAGTTGAAGTACATGCAGTCTATTCTTTTCGTCTAAATCAGAGTGAAAATTGCGTGACGCACTGAACGTTGCACAACCTCATTGCAAAATCTAAGTAGTAGACAATTCAAGTTCAAGATAACATCAGGCTGTGAGGACAAAAAATCACTTTATGTGAACAGTATTCATAAGAAAAAAGTGTTGTTTATTCATGCTGTTCATAGTATGTCCATGTAAGTCTGAACAAAAACATTCCAATAGTGTTCCTCTAATTCAAATATTTGCTGAGCATTTACAGCACAACCTGAGCTCTCTACGTAATGGTTCTCTGTTAACTAGGAATGGAATGATATATTTTCATGTCATGACCATTTTGGCCAAAATATGTTTTCAAGTCACTCAATGCCATTATTTACGATTATCCCAAAAATTGAAATTCACCACAATCGATTATTATGAGCGTTTTTTATCCCGATGCTCGATAAAATTATAAATCATCAAGTCCCTAGTGGCAACTGCGAAAACTGGAGGGACTGCAGACTTCAATATATTTTTAATTAAGACCAACATTATTCAGTCATTGCTTGTGATTAGTATGACTACTATTTGTATAGCCTCATTCTTTTAGTTTTAAAGCATATTGTTTTCTCTAAAAAACAACAATACATGTGCTATTTTACAGTTAGTCAGCTTCTGAATTATATATGATTAATGCTAGTGAAACCACCAGGCCAACTCATATTTAACAACAGCTAACCAACCATGACCTAAATTCTCTTCTTCGTTAGCTATAAAGTTATCTACGGTCACTGCTTACAAAGGTCAACGTCAGATTAGAGGTCCCTGAACGTACCTTTTGTGATGAGGACCATGAATGCACCACCTGAAGGGAAACACACGAATATAACCGTTTCATACATAAAAATCATTAAAATGTTGTTCTCACAAACTTAACGCTATAACGTTATGGAAAAAAGATAACGTTAGCGTACATACGGCGTTACAAAACAAGATGGCCAGGTTTATTGCGTTACAAAACTTCAGGTGAACCTTCTAGCAACTAACGTTAGCCAAAATACTACAAGAGCTGTGCGAAATCCCCACAATATGACAGGAAGTCGTTACATGTTCCCTCCACAATAAAAGCACTCAAATAGACCGTAGGGGGAAAGAGGCGATAGGGATTGGTCGTGGTTTATGCTGCCTTCCCGTGGTATCGGATTATCAACTACAATCAATGTACACTTGATATCCATAACACATGGGGTGCAAGTTATCACATTAGCTGACGTTACCTCGTCCACAGTTCCCAACAACAAAGCACTTGACGTTAACGTATTTCTGATTAAGTAGGAAGTGAAGGCAGCATCAGATTAGAAGTTTCGACCGGAAGTCTAAAGCTACAATCGCGTTAGCTTTACACAGGCATCTATTTTAGGCTAGTTGACATTGGCCACTTCTCTCTGGAGGACAAGGAGGAGGCAGCGTTTGGTTCCTAGTTTGCTCGAACACTATCCGGCTGGAGGCGAAGTGAAGAGGCCTCTGTCTTATTGGAGAAGACAGCGCTTCTTCTTTAGGCACACACTGGCAGTCGGCCTCGTTAAGGCCAGACTTTGAACTGCTGCCAACTTTGGGCTTCAAACGCCCGTTAGCTAGCTGCGCTGCTAACACTCACAGACAGGAAAACAAGCCGCTGTATACGTCTAACACACTAAAGCAGAGGACAGAAAAGACTACACTTACGTTGGACGTTTGGCGTAGCGGTCAAGACGAACCGTAAACCTCAACCATGAGGGCCATGCGGATGTGCCCGGGCTATGTGTCATTCAATGACCGCATTTATCGTTAGCGCAGCACGGTCTGCGTGGAGAGCAGCATGTAACTAAAGCGCGCAGGGAACCACGGGAAATGTAGTTCGCGCCGGTCAGACTTTGGTGTACAAGAAATTCATTTCCCAGGCTGCCTAGCAACTTAAAAAATCAACTTCTTCGAGATGGTTTTCACTTTATGCAATGGCGTGCCACTTCAACCGCGTCTCTACATCGGACATATAAATAAACAACAACACGTTTTAATGTGTTTAATTTGCCTTGTCAATTAATGGTTTGACGATTTTCATACACAAGATACATGGTCCGCTTGACCACATGCCACCCATGTTGGGCAGTACATGGGTTTGAGCAGCAGAGGGCGATCTGCTTACATTCTTCGAACCAGATTACTGAACATGCACGTTTAAAATAGCCTAAAAAAAACAATCTGTAATTTAAATGATCACGAATTCCAGATAAAAAAGAAATAAGAAATGACCACCTGAGGTTAACATTTAATGTAATGCACAGATCAACCCTGAAGCTGATTAGGATTCAGGATCTTGTTCATTGGATACTCAGCGGATGCTTGCTGACAGTTGAGAAAGAGCCCATCACTACTGTGCAGCCATTTTTCTCTATATGTTTATGTGCACAATTGTATGAGTGTGAATCTTGTCATGGAGCTCCGAGCACACCTGGGACTACATCTTCCCAGCTTCAAGAGTCGCCAGCACGGCTCACAATTGTTCTATTCACACCCGAGGACAGAGCAGATCAATCCTGTGTTACACAGTGGAATTTGAATCGCTGAGTGCAAAAAAATCGTTAATATCCTTATTTGAGATGATGTTTTCATAGAATATGAGAAGCCTGATTATTTATACCCCTGTCAACATGAATCAGTGTATACTTGTTTCTCAAAACAGGGGCAATGGCTAATCCAGATTTCTGAAACCCGGATATGATGTTTACTGGGGCAACGCATAATTAGGGAAATACTCCAAAACCCTGATTATAACCAGGATAATAGTGCACATATAAACACACTATGATATTTGTTTAATTTCAACTTCCATGTCTGCTGAGAGTGAAATAGCCCGATAGTTCAGTTCCTCAACTCTTACATGACACACTCAATACAATACGTGAAATATTAAACGACATTTTAGCGTCATTCGGCTCATTGTTTTGGCTTTACGTCTGGCATCAGCGAAGCATTTTTCTTTAAATAAAAGCATCTATAGCAGCTAAAGAGCCACGTGTTCTTATAGTAGGCTTACATTAATCAGTTAAATAGAAACACGACTTATAAATGTAACATGTCTACTGGATGTAGAGATAAATACACTTCTTACAAGTGTCAAAACAACAACAAATGTATGTTGAACTATGTACTAATTTCAACTATGAATATCTATTACATAACAAGCAGTGAAGAGGCTTATGTTGGAATAAATTGAGCATGTAGTACTGCATGTACCCTTGCAGTACGTGCATTTAGAGAAGCTACAAAAGACAGGAACTAGGACAGGAACTTGTCATATGGCATAATACAAGCAGAGAGTACTACATTTTTCAGTGATTCCACAATTAACTCTGAAGTAAATCATGTCAGGCAGGTGGGGGGGCGGCAGCAGGGAAAGGTAGAAGAAGAAGAGTAATTGTTGAAGAAGTGAAGCTACATAAGCTCGGCAACAGACAGGTTGGGGGTTTAGATAGCAAGCTGCCTCAGGCCTGTATGAGCAGCACGTCTCTCATGTGAGTATCCATAACGTTTCCTTTCTTTCTACATAGTTTGCCTTTAAGAATGGGCTGAATGTTCAAATTCATTTCATAATGACTGCTGCCATTTATATTTATCTTAGACAGGAAAATCAGTGACATAAAGATGATTGTTTGTATGGTTCGTGGATTTCATATACATCCTTGAAGAGATTGGCTGTTTTATCACATATTTGCAAGCAGAGAAACATCCAGTTGTTGTGATGTCGTGCAGAATCTCAGTCAGAATATTGTACGCTAAAGGTTGAAGAAAACAACTCGTGGTTGGAGGGGTTTCCCGGGAGAGCAAGTGGGTTGGAAGTGACAGATGGGGACATGGTAGGGTTGAGGTGCATTGTTGGCAGTCGTAGAAGAATTCTGTGATTGGACTGCTGGATAGATGCCAAATCATACAATAGAATGTGTTGTAGTATGCACACATTTAGAAAAACTGAGCACACATGTACTCAGTGGACAGGCAGCAACCTCCGGGCCTGAAAAGTAAAGCCGACTATAATGTGCCTTAAACTTGCATTCCATCTACTGGCCTTCAGGGGGCGACTCCTCTGGTTGAACAAAGAAGTCTGCTTACATGGAAGTTTATGAGAAAATGAACCTATTCCTCAATTTAATTATTATCTCAGTAAACATTGTAAACATGAGTTTATGGTCTTAATCTCCAAGATGGCGACGGCCAAAATGCCGAAATCAAGGCTTCAAAACCGTAGTCCACAAACCAATGAGTCACATCATGATGACACTTCTTCTATACAGTCCAGGGTGCTGACAGAGAATATATTTGTCATTCTACCGTGAAACAGACAACAACCCCAACTGCAGGGCTCGACCGATCACCGAAGGGTTTGAAAACAAAGTGAATCACATGCTAGAGCAACGGCCTCCACCGTCACCAAGTGTTAGAGCACCAGCATTCAGACGGCAAATGAAGAATAGCAATAGGAACAATGGTGTCGGTCATCTCTCTAGTAGAGGTCCAGAGACTTGGAAAGTCTACTTACTACTCGTAAGTAGCTATAATGTATCCCATTAAGTGAGTCAATGAGAAAGGGAAATCTAATTTAATCTGTAATCTAAAAGATTTATGGCCCTTAATAACGTCACAATAAACCATACTCATAAAACTGAACCTCTAAAGAAGCAGGTTGAGAGTTTCACTGGTGCATCGCTGATCCACATAACTAAAAAAACATAACTCATATGGCTACAGACATAACAGCAGACATCTGTGAGCAACACCCAAATTCTGTTTCACAATATATATCTCATATCATATATTTTTTTTATTTGGTCTCCACCAACCCTGAAGGGAAATATTTGACTCTTTAGCTACTAAATGTTGAACAGCTAACTGTGAACCAAAACAGTAAAGCTGTGGCTGAGGGCCATACAACCAAAGTAATAAACTGAAAGGGGCTAAAAGGACAGGGTAAATTATGTTTCTCTGTGGGGCTATGTCACTATGTGGAGGCCCTTTCACATTTCATCAGTTGTAGATATACAAGTATTGATCAGTGCAGCTTTAATGTCAGGCATAATTGTAGGGGCTAATTTGCAGCTTATTTACACATCAATGAAATGCACGGACGCAAAATGTGTGGCTAGGTAACAGGTGACATTCATTCCACATTCTAAGGTTATATTCAATATTATCAGACCTTCACTTGCAGTCATCTATATCCGTTTATCAGAGCTACAAAGTGAAGGTGGAGTGAAGGTCGGGCAAGCAAGGGGCAATTATTCCAGCTGACAGATTTCTACATTGAAATAAAATAAAAGGCCTTTAAACTATTGTTAAACATGCTGGTTTAAAGCACCCCTGAATTAATTTGACATAAACGTTTGTCAAACAGTCATTGGGGACAGTCTGTGAAAAGTGTTTTGTAATGTCTACAGTGGTTCATGAGCATTGCCAAGTCTGACAAAACAACCTAACCTCCCACACACCCAAATAGAAAGTCTGTGTTAAAAAAAAAAATAACGAGGCAATTTATAAGGCCATGCAATTCATATTGCCTTGATAATGGGACATCTGGGTTTTTGGATACTTGGGGCTAAGTCATTAAAAAAAAAGGTCAGAATCAACTACTGCTATGTTTTTTTTCTTATTTCGTTTTTTTGTATGTTGAAAATGTGAAGGTCCAGTATAAACAATCTCAGACTAGAGTTTCTCAGACCTTTTGTGTACTTTATTGTAGTTGAGGTTGTTCAGACAGCAGCATGCAGACAGAGACGTACAATAGGATAAAAATGAAGTGAATTACAGTTCAAGACTTGTTTTCTGATGCACCGAGCAGTGGGGTGTGAATAAAACTTTTTCCTGAGGAAAATAATTCATCAGACAATTATTCGGCTCTATATAGCAATGTCCTTCTTTTGGTCAGTCCACCACACAAACACACAGCAATCTTGTCCAGATATTTGGTGATCACCTGACTTTTCCTCTCGTGCCACCATGAGGTGAAATCATCAGGTCCAATTTCTTATTTTTGCAATACTTTGGGTTTGTCACCTCATCTTACGTTCCCATCATCCCCCAGTGTGCTTTAGTAATAATAAGGAAAACAGAAGCATCTTAATACGCTACAATAAGACATTTCAGCCTTGTTGCTGATTGGTTGACAGGTTTTCTCATGGGGGGATTCTGGGATACCTTGAATGGACTCAAGAGCTGGGTTGTGACAAAAAAAAAAAGAAGAAGAAGAATTAATTTGCTTATCAGAGTATTGGGATCAATAACTTTTGAGTGGGCTGTTACGGGCAAAAACTCATGAAAATTTGAAAAATATATTTCAGCGTTGACTGATAGACATATGATGGAGACACTGTCTTTAGACATGCCTTCCCGTAGCGCCTTTCTGTACTATATCTTGTAAATTAGCATAAAAGAATATAGAACAAATGTGGGATAAGCTACAATCCAGTAGTAGTAGTAGTAGTAATAATATTAATAACAATAATAATATTGGATATAGGGCCTATAGAGAGGTAGCAAACTTGACATAGACATGTTGGTCATAAATCAAACCTAAAGAAGAATTCATAAAGCAAAGCCTTGTGATATGAGGGTGGTTGCTGTTTTTTTCACGCCTGGAAATTTTCTAAGCATCATGGGAACATAGTATTCATTCCATGTTGATTATCTTCTCATGTTAGCTGAAAGCAAATGAGTCATTTTATAATGTCACGTAATGTTCTGCAAATAATGTGTTCAATGCTTCCTTGTTTCTGCTCTGGTCTCTCTTAGTATCACAAGAGCTGTAATGCATGATAGCGATTTAGTGAATACACATATCTTTCAGTGCAAACTGATGCTAGTCATGAAACTAGTTAATTCCAAACCATAGCTAAGCTTGAAGTCAGCTTCTACATTACATATTATATGAACCTCAAGTTACTTACAATTGTTATAAAAGAGGAAAAACTGAAAAATGTTTGCTATTCATTTGCAATCCCTCTGATGGATTTCTCCACACCATAAAAGGGACCAGTCAACCAGGCGCAAAGGGTGAAACATTGCTTTAATACGTGTGAAAAGGACAGCAGTGTGCGGTAACACCTAATTACTATTTTCTTTCATTCGCACTGTCCTCTTCTTTTGCTCTAAACTCTTCTGCCAGTACAGAACACACAGAGGCTCCAACCGTTAAGCCTTTTCATCTTGTGAAATTCATTATGAATAGAAATGTACCAGTGAGATGAAGTCACGAAACATGGGGGGAAGTAGAAGGATTAATAATAACTGCATCAACTTAAAAAAAATGTCTTTCTCAAGGTTAGTTCTTACTGTGATATGCAATTAATATAATAGACAATACATAAGACACAAAAGCGCTTTTCTTCCTCTTGGATATTGATGTTACATGCAGCATTCTTGTTGCCATGGCTGAGTCTCTGTCTCTCTGTCCTTTTCTTGCTTACTAGTCTGCCTGGTTCCCAGCCTCATGCAGACCAAAACAAATGCTGGGTTTGTGTGTTGTACTCTCCAAGACCAGCGGCAGAGCACAAGTTGCGCTCACACACATCTCATGTAGACAGAACCTGAGTTCCCTTTAGTAACATCATGCGGTGGCTCCAGTATACGTGATGTACTCGCCAGTAACTTGTTGTTAAAAGGACTGTATTAATGCACCATTATTCAAATGAGCATCCAGCACTCAGTGGAATGTGGCTGTGGCATGAGGTGGTTACGACGTGCCTCGATGCACACTATTATGAAGGGTCCTAGACGCTGATATGTAAGTATTGATTGCTTTTTACTGTATTCTGGTCAGGGTGGAAAAGCCACTGTTTAACTTGCCCCTGAAAATTTTACCTTCACAAGTGCACCAATATGAGGTGTCAAATCCTGGGCAGTTGCAAATTTCATGTCATTAAAAATGACATGGCTGAGTCCTCCATGAGTCTTACATGAGTTCTACATTAACTCATGGTGAACTGGGCATTCGTTTAGCATCAATTTATGCTGATGAGTGTCTACTGAATGTAAAGTCTTACCCAGTTTTGTTTTATTGATGTTCATCACAGAAAAACCTTGTTCAAAAAGGTAAGAGGTCCCATACAGCAACACTTGTACGCCGTAAGAAAACCAAGGCAAATTTGTCCTTTAAATCCACATGCAAGTCAATTATCTCAAGATGATGCCTGCGGCAGATCAGAAGCCTTGACTGTGAAAAACTAAATTCTGTCTCGAGTTCAACAGACCTGAAACGGGTTATGAATATGCAGTAGAAATCCTGTAATTAAGCCATTGTTTCAGCAGCAATTCCAATGCAACACATATGACTTAGACAGTATTATGACAGTATACCCACTTTCCAATGGTACCCCTGCTCATTTTCCCTGTGTGACAACAGATTTCTGTAATATCCACCATAAATGCAAGGTAATTTCACCACTTACTTTCCATTTTATTCTGTAAATTGATAGAAAACAGTTCCTCTTGTAAATCAAATAAATGCATCTGCACAGCTTCTCGGCTTAACCAGGTTATCTTGGTGGTATGGCAGACCATGTTTGCTTTTCCAGTAAGAAGGCTGTCAGACTGAGAAAGATTCAGATCTATGGCTTGGAATAAACATTAGGACAACCTCGCCCATAATGTGATCCATTCTTTACAACTTCCTGATGCAAAACGAAGTAAGGTTCTAAAACTTGCCTTTTTTCCAATCATGGATGACCCTATCCATCACTCCAATGAGAGTTGAAAATGTCCTTCGCTGTTGTGGCGTTGATCAGCGTCACCAACTCCATGGAACGGTGAAAATCGCATCAACACCACGAATGTATATGACCAGTTCAGCAACATCTGTCTTGTCCGTGCTCTAATCAATCGCAAATGCAACAAGCGACTTAACTTTGTGCTTAATTTGACCGTCCAAATCTCCAGAAAACTTCCAAAGCGTTTCTTCCCCCAAACCTGCCAACAATTAATTGATCTTCTCTGTACTCGGTTGGCCATCCAAGTATATTATTTTTCATCATGATACACTGGCTTCCCATATACCTCTGTGAAGAAATAGAACCTGGTCCATGTTTTTGAAACACCGTGTTCACATTTCTCCTTTTTGACAAAGACATTTTCCACCGGCAGCTCCGGACTCCTGCAGCACGTAGTCATAGCATGGCGTATCTATAATAACACATTAACAAAGGGCCTGATATGACTTTTTTGAAAAACTGGAATTAATGACTTCTCTGGAAATGCCGTACTTTACAAAGCCTTCCAGTGATCCGGAATTGGACGTTTGACACCATTAACCCAGAGCATTCAAGCTCTTGATATAGTGTTGCAGATAAAGAGCGTCTGCTCCCTGAACTCTAACAAACACGCCTACATAAGGGGCTGTGATACTGCCAATACAAATTGATTAGTGGCCAATTAAGTGGGCTGTGGGTGGCTGTCATCTCTCTCACCTCTGACTCTCTGTCTCTCACCTCTTGCCCAATCACAATTGGTTGCCTTGTCCTCTGGCTCTCCCTTTTCTGTGGAAATCATTATCAGTTGGCTGTGGTTGTTCAAGGAAATGTGTAATGTGTAAGCATCCGAGTTTATGCCATAATTTTAGCTTTAGACTCTGATTTGTCCCAAAGGCCTTCAGTCATTCTGTGGCACAAAGATCTCAATCCTTGAGCACAACTTTTTTCTTCTGTCTATCTGTTTGCTTGACATGTTCACCTCAACATCTCCTAATACATGCTGTGCGACTTTGATAACTATGTGCCCAACATTTAGATTTCAATATATGTATTTAGTGCTGCTGGTGACAGTAGTTAGCCGTATTACTGCAGACAACAGAGAAGAGGAATTCAGTCTTTGGGGGTTTCTGAAATGAGGCCCCAGTGTTTCAGAGAAAAACAGACAAAGATTTGCTTCATAGCCTTATTTAGCTAATTTCTCTCAAAGTATTTTTTGTCATCAGAACTTATATATTTAAAAAAAAAAAAAAACCTTATAAAAAAGAATAATAATACACAAAGAAAAAGTACTTGGTGCTGTGTGTTGACTCTTGCTGTGGGAATATTGTAGTATAATGTGAAAATATGTTTTGGATATTTTATCGACCTCATAAACTGATCAAAAGATGAGGGAAGACTTTGTGACACCGTAAATATAATTTATACCGTTATGCAATCATATAAATATGTTATTCTAAAGTTGAATTATATCAGTTTTCTGTATCATATATCGCTATTTTGTAGGATTTGATGATACTACCCTGAGCATATTGATATACCCTGAGCATATATTGGTTCAGTGGTCAATTAGACAGCATTGCAGTCTGTTAGTGCTCCTCTCCTCTGCAGCCGTTTCCCTCTGGGTCCGTATGTTTACAGCAGCATTCAGTGGAACATTCTGGTTCTTCTCTTGATTTGCCCGATAATGACAAACTAAATATCAAACATGAAGTCAATAAAACAGCAGCGCAAGCCAGTAAGCCACACAGTAAGAGTGCCTTCAGACAATTAAGTGATTTCCACTATATTGAATCAGACTGCAATGAGGCCTTAACAAAAACAAAAACAGTCCAGGTTACTGATGGACGCGTGCTGTTTGTGGTTACGACATGTGATTTCTGTATTCTTTCTATACTGAAGAGTTTTTATAATTGCATTGTTTCCATTAGCAGCAAACCAAAGGAACGTCTGCTCAGTGAGGTTATTTGCAGCCAAATGCTGGACCTTCTGTGGGCTGAAAGCCCTGCAAGAGTCACGCTTCATTGGAAAAGTGAGTGAGCGAGACAAAAGACCGTTTGAATACCAACTAAGGAAAGGTGAGATTTCGGCCTTGAGTGGACAACCTTCTGAACGGCCCCAGGCTTCATTCCAAGACTAAGGTGAGGGCTCTCTTTGGCTCAGGTGGTTGCTATCACAGATACGGTCCGCGGTTTTCACAGAGCTCCTTTAACCAACCTCAAAGGGAAGGCTGACAACCGGTCTCCTGAAGTGGATTTTGAGAGGGCTTTTGTTGGACCTCAGGAACATCGGTGTTTGTTCATCTGCTGCCCTGCAAGGCCCCCGTTTCAAGCACCATTTGTCGGTCCATATGAATGACCTTGTAATTGGCATAGACATGGTGTTTGGGAGGGGAGACCCTGATGAAAAGCATTCTTTATTACTCAGTGTGAAGGAATATCGGCCTTTGGTAGCCTCAGGTATATAACCAGGGCCGTGGACTACGGGGAAACATTGGGGGTTCTGGCCTTTAAATAATATGCTGGAATCAGTGTAAATGTTTTATTTCCCTTGTGGTCAGTATGCGGATGTAAGTCAGAGACACACAGGTTGGGCCTGATCGCTGGTAGAGGCTGGTAGATCTGTCATTGTGGATCTATACTTCGATCCGATTTTCATTTTTCAAAAACAGACCAATCCAAAAAAGTGCTGATGAGCTCAAGGCACATCTTCTGAGGTTGGGTACATTTGTTCCGTCAGTAGGGTTCTTAACCTTTGCCAAGTGTTGCCTTGAGTTTGATCTCAGTGTAGAACAAGAACTGTCTAAGAATGAAACCCTTTCACTGTCTGCATCTTTTCACCACTGTTTTCATTATCAGTGGTTTGTACATAGTGAGCATGCTGAATGGATTATATTGTAGAAGGGATTCCATGTTGCTATCGCAGTCGAGCCTTCAGAAAATGCAACTCGATGCATGCGCTCCTTGACGTCTGACACTGACGCAAGTTAAGCACATGAGCGTGACTTTTTGACAACCAACTATCGCATTCAAGATAAACTGACGTAGCGTGAAGAGCAACACGGGGGTTGACGGGAGGACAGGTGGACGGGTCAAATGAACACAGCACCCACGTCCAGGCGACTGCTGCTCATGTCTCGTGTGAAACTACAAGTAAAAAGTAAGACGTGTTGAAATATTGTCATTTGATTGTAACTGAATCACGTGAATGTCGATAGTCATGTGTGTTCCTGAAACCGGAAGTGGTTTTGTTGCATCAAACACTGTGAGGTATTACGATCACAGCAATGCAGAAACCTATTCTCTCCTTTCTGTGAACTGAATTAAGATTACAAAATTACTCAGGATTAATGACTGATTATCTGGCGATAACAATGTGCTTTCCAACGCTTTGACTGGAGTGTGTAGATGATGGCAAGTTAGCTAGCTAACGCTAGTTTCCCGAACCCCACCATGTTTTCATGTAAGGAGCCGGGCGGCGGCCACACTGCTTCCCTGCTCAGCCCCGTGCCTCATTTTTCAAACTTACAGCCTTCTTGGACAGGATGTGAAGAAGTGAAGTACACATTTTTCACATGTCTTTAAAGCCTTCAAATGGTGATTTTTTTTTTTATCACTAACTGAAAGTTTCCCTCTAATTTATGATACTACAGTTTCGATTTCCTGCAATCTTGATGAAATGTTGCCCGACTTGAATAAGACAGATAAGGATTTTCAATTAGTAGAAGTGAGGCAAGAAAGGTATTCCAAGGGTAAAAGGAGAGGGAGAGAGAGAGAAGGGGGAGCTATATGGTAAGATTGAGCTTTTTTTTTTCGTTGCTGGCAACTGCAACATCTGGCAGAGGTGCTGACATTGGCTTATTGCTGTGTTATGAAATGCAAAGAGACGATTAGGTTTGATGACTCAACACATGAAATTAATGTGTCTTCTTCGCCGTTGCATAATTAAACTGCTCCAATGGTTGTTTGGAGCTTAGTAGTTAAAAAAAATAAAAATAAACAGATTAGGGGGAGGTCTGATTGTACTCAATCTCTAGGATTGAATTACCACTTGGGATAAGCCTCCCATGAGAATGTCTTAAAAGCATCTCTCATTTGGAAATGAACTGAACATAAACCCATCGACTATGTGGTCCGGCCTCATGTACTGTGTAAATGGAAATGATTGAGAAAGGAATGTGTGGGTGCAGCCACCGTTTTCTTTTTCCAATACTAAACAACACTGTTATTCAACCGACCTTTTTCGTTTTTCTGAGTAGAAACACAAATATATTTAGTGCTGCAGGTACAATTAGATTAAATAGAATATCCCAAAGTACAATGTTTAATCAGTAAACACAACTTAATGAACCAGGCGCTCTCATCAATGTATGAGAAGTGATTATGAAGAAAGCACTCAATTGATTATGGCCATTAAGGAAGACTCGCTTTTTAAAAAGTAAGTGGCATCCTTTGTCGTCCCGAGGCTCGGCATCACGCAAACCAAAGGGAATTTTTACAACAGTGTAACAATTGTTTATGTTCAAGAGACTTTTTGTTGCAGTTCGCATATCCTGAATGAAAGCCAACCTCAGGCAGTGTGTGTAGGAAGTGCATTAAATCTGAAGATAAAGTGCATTATTCATCTCTTTAGAATGTCTGTGTTGTGTCAAACAGGTTGTGTTTGTGGCAGTACAAACATTCACTGTACACACTGACTGTCACATTTAAAGCGAATACAGCGAGTACAAAGAGCATTGACATTTAAAGGAACAAAAGCTGGAACGAAGACCTATTTGAGGCTCTGGACAATAACAGAAAAAAACCCCACACAAACATCAATTGTCTCTCAAATTTCGCATCACTGCTTTTTGAACTGCAGGGAAAATGTGACGGTCTAGGGTAGAACTGTATTTGTGCAGACTTAATTAACAACCTTGCCTCTTTGTGCTTAAAGCCTGCATGTAGGAGATAAAACATACACCCAGCATGCTTTGTGGATATGGAGGCAAACAAAAATTCAAGCCAATTGCCTTCGAGACTTTTCTTTACACTACACTTCCAGATAAAATAATCCTTTATTAGTCCCACGGCATGGACATTTACAGGATTACAGCAGCAAAGAGGATAGTGCAATAACAAAACTGAACAAATTTTATACAGAAGTAGCAGTAAAGATATTACACATTTAAAAGTAAAACACTAAATATAAAAAATACAATTGTAGACGGTTAATTTCACATTATATGTAAATAGAATATGTAATGTTGATATTGCCCAGAAAATTCCATTATCATTGGTCACGCACCTGAATGAGTCATGTCAGTTAGGCTCACACAGGTCAGCGTACAACCTGAAAGGTCGCCACAGGGCTGACACCTAGACACAGACGTGTTTCATGCTCACATTCACAGCTACAGGCAATTTAGAGTGTTCAATTAACCCGAGTACACAATGCTGACACGGGGGACAACATGGAAACTCCAAACCCACTTCTCGACCCCAGGCCCCCTCTTGATGTGAGGCGACAGTGCTAACCATTTCTGTGCCGCCGACCATGTTGTAATGATGTGTTCAAACTTCATCTTGTCAAATTACACTTTTGGAGCGAAACTTTGCATTAAATGAGAAAAGCACAGTGTTACCTTGTGTTGTCATGGTGATGTCACTGATAAGGGGTCATGGGGCCACAATAATGATAATGTTGAATACAGTGGATAGTAAGATAGTTTGGAGAGCAAGTGTGAATTCATCCTCTCTTCATCTGTGGGGACATTGAGTTGGACTAAGAAATCAGAGCACCTTGAGAGAAAAATTCGAAAAGTGAGCAAATTAGAACACGTAACCGTCAACTCACAGCCATTAACAACATGCCAGTTGTTAACGTTATCCAACATCCTAGCTTATGTTTATTGTACACTGTAAGACTTGTTCACACAAATTCAAAGAGATAGCTATAATATACACTCAACAAAAATATAAACGCAACACTTTTGTTTTTGCTCCCATTTTTCATGAGATGGACTTAAAGATCTAAAATTCATTCCAGATACACAATATTACCATTTCTCTCAAACATTGTTCACAAATCAGTCTAAATGTGTGATAGTGAGCACTTCTGCTTTGCTGAGATAATCCATCCCACCTCACAGGTGTGCCACATCAAGATGCTGATCTGACATCATGATTAGTGCACAGGTGTGCCTTAGACTGTCCACAATAAAAGGCCACCCTGAAATGTGCATTTTTTTGCTTTATTGGGGGTCTGGGGACTCAGAACCACCATTTGCCTCATGCAGTGCAACACATCTTCTTCGCATAGAGTTGATCAGATTGTCAATTGTGGCCTGTGGAATGTTGGTCCACTCCTCTTCAATGGCTGTGCGAAGTTGCTGGATATTAGTGGGAAATGGTACACGCTGTCGTATACGCCGGTCAAGCACATCCCAAACATGCTCAATGGGTGACATGTCCGGTGAGTATGCTGGCCATGCAAGAACTGGGACATTTTCAGCTTTCAAGAATTGTGTACAGATCCTTGCAACATGGGGCCGTGCATTATCTTGCTGAAACATGAGGTGATGTTCATGGATGACTGTGCATTCAAAATGCCATCAATAAAATGCACCTGTGTTCTTCGTCCATAACAGATGCCTGCCCATACCATAACCCCACCACCACCATGGGCCACTCGATCCACAACATTGACATCAGCAAAGCGCTCACCCACACGACGCCACACACGCTGTCTGCCATCTGCCCTGAACAATGTAAACCGAGATTCATCCGTGAAGAGAACACCTCTCCAACGTGCCAGACGCCATCGAATGTGAGCATTTGCCCACTCAAGTCTGTTACGGCGACGAGCTGGAGTCAGGTCAAGACCCCGATGAGGACGACGAGCATGCAGTTGAGCTTCCCTGAGACGGTTTCTGACAGTTTGTGCAGAAATTGTTTGGTTATGCAAACCAATTGTTTCAGCAGCTGTCTGAGTGGCTGGTCTCAGACGATCTTGGAGGTGAACCTGCTGGATGTGGAGGTCCTGGGCTGGTGTGGTTACACGTGGTCTGCGGTTGTGAGGCCGGTTGGATGTACTGCCATATTCTCTGAAACGCCTTTGGAGACGGCTTATGGTGGAGAAATGAACATTCAATGCACGAGCAACAGATCTGGTTGACATTCCTGCTGTCAGCATGCCAATTGCACGCTCCCTCAATGCTTGTGGCATCTGTGGCATTTTGCTGTGAGACAAAACTGCACATTTCAGAGTGGCCTTTTATTGTGGGCAGTATAAGGTACACCTGTGCACTAATCATGATGTCAGATCAGCATCTTGATGTGGCACACCTGTGAGGTGGGATGGATTATCTCAGCAAAGCAGAAGTGCTCACTATCACACATTTAGACAGATTTGTGAACAATGTTTGAGAGAAATGGTAATATTGTGTATCTGGAATGAATTTTAGATCTTTAAGTCCATCTCATGAAAAATGGGAGCAAAAACAAAAGTGTTGCGTTTATATTTTTGTTGAGTGTATATATATATATATATATATATACGGTTCATGTGTTAATAACAGTTAAGACAGAATAAGCTAGTACTCACTAGCTGTTAGCTAGCTAGCTGTTATTGAATTGACAACTAACACATTCTATTGCTGCTGGGACAAATTAAAACCCCTGGCATAATTGATTTATTCAACGTAATGGATTTCCTTTTATTTCCCCCCCTCATGTTGCCTGTGCATTCTTGTTTAATTGCCCGAAGGATTTCGGATTGATGAGACGGAGGCTATGCTAACATTGTAGCTGCTCCATGAACACTTAAAATAAAGCAGTCTGGACATAAATACGGCAGCGAGCTTGTTGTTTGTACTAGAGAGAGGCTGTATTTGAAACCGCATACTACCGTACTGCCTACTACATACTGCGTTAGTATATACTGTATACTGCGTACTGAATGTGGGATTCAGTATGCTACTTCAGCAGACCGACGCCGTTCACACCGCAGTATGCAGTATGCAAGTTTCCCAGAATGCATTTCGTGGCGACCGGCAGCGGTAGTTGTAAAACAGGCGCAAAGCTGTTTTATTTCCCGCTGTAGCGCTGTTATAATGTCACTTTATTAAATTTTAATATTTTTTAATGCGAGAAAGTAACCGTTTAGATCCCCAATGTGCCGTTAGTTTACCCAAATGACGGCTGTTTAGTAATTTGCCTCGATGTTTTCGGAGCTGCAGCAGCCCGTCTCCAGAGGTGTTCCGCCGGCCAACATGCGTCGTCGTCCCGGGGGAGACAGCAAGCCAGTTATCTTAACCGCTGTTTGTAGTGGACAGTATACAGTATAGCGCTGTCTCGGGAGCTCTGCATGTACAGAAATTACCAAATATTGATAAAAAAAAGTTTGAATTAACAGAGTACTTTTTTTCATTTCATATGTACAACAGCCTGGATTTCTATTGTACCTATATCTTTCGTCACAATAATCAAGTAGCCTATGCACTGTACAAATATAACAAATATAAACGCTGTACTGCTCCGGCATTTTTTAATTTTTTAATTTTATTTATTTTTTATTTTTTGCTCTGGCATTTGTATTCCCCTGGAAACGCTCTCTTGCTCCGTCATTACTCGATTTATCCAGGCTCCAGCGCATTGCATTGTGGGAAACAGTAGGCAGAGTAGACTGGTCAGATGCATACTGGAAATATTCTCCGAATCAGTACGACATCCGGGAACTTTTCGCATACTGCAGATTTTGCTTTTGTTTGCATAGACTACTGCATACTGCATACTACATTTTGGCCAAATCAGTACGTACTAGCAGTATAGTATGCGGTTTCGAATACAGCCTCTGGTTTATTCACATAGTTTGGTTCAGTCTCTGTACTAATGTGAGCTTCTGTCGTAGAGCTCTAGGAGACCACAGACCGCTGCCATATGTTTTCTCCCTTTTTGATTAAGTGACTGTGGTGGAAATCAGTTTATGATCACCTGATGAGAAATAAGAATACAACTCCTAACAGCGCTTTTAGTCATTTATTCTATAAAGAGTCCAAAACAGGCTAGCAGTCGCTACAGACAGACTGTAAACAGACAAAGTCTAATAAGTCAAAGCCCTCGCAAACAGGGTGTCCAAGCGGACCGCATCACCGACATACAGCTTCAGAGCAAACTATCTGGCCAGATAGGGGCAGACTCCTTAAGAGTCTGATCAAGTCTTCAGTCTTGAGAAGGGCTTTTTATACAGATGTTTGTGATGTGTCATCAGAGAAGCATTGTTCCGTTGTTTGTGTAGACGGAGAACTTTGTCCAGAATGTGGTGTTTGAACCACTCATCAGTGTCCATAGAGCCATATTGACTTGCCAGCTGTGCTGGTGTCACAAGATGCATTTCACAACTCATGTAACACATGACATGACATAAGTGCAGAATACAGGTTACCTCATGACACTTGGAATAGTATGAGTTAAAACTACTCAAACTACTAATTATACTATAATGAACTACTGAATGAAAAATTCCCATCACAGTGACGACAGGAGAAGAATCTCAACACTGATAGGCTTTAGCATCACAGCTTTGTACATTGTTGTATACCCCCTGCATACATTTTTATTTGACAAAGATGCAGTCAAATCAGCAATAACAGCTCATGGACAACTTTCCACTTGAGCAAATGGTTGTTAACACAGTTGTGTTACAATATCTGTTATTCACCTCGCCGCTCATTCTGTCTCTCACCGTGCTGCAGGTTGGAATGCCGGTCTAATGGAAGTCACGTCAAAGAGCTAAGTTCTTTTAAGACGGAGCTCCTCACACGCCGAATGTTTTAAACATGGAGGAAGCGCTGAGCCGTTGACTGCTGCTTCCTTCGACCCACTGTGAGGGAGATGGCTAGAAATTACAGGCGGGAGCTGCATGCCGTGTCCACACTGACAGATCTGAAGGGGGAGTTCCCCTCCCTCTCCCTCCACCTCCCTTTCTGTCATCTCATCTCACGATGCATGCATCCACTGGTCCGATGCTCCACAGAGGCACTATCTTGTTCATCTGATCCAGTTGTGGGAAGGATTTGAATCACAGCTGCTGCAAGAGGTGAGTCATTCTTTAGCTCCGTCTCATGATGGATTTCACCTCAGACATTTCTTTGCATTTTTACATTCATTTTTGTCAAAAATGTAATTTACAGAATAGCTGGTGTTACATCGGCTACACTTTAAGTGTGTATGATTTGATAATACTTATACTTGTATGGGAACTTGTCTCTTTCTGGGTTGCGTGGCTCTACATGTGTCAGCTGCATGATCTTTGCAATGTTTTTTGTGATATTTAGATTCTTTTCTACTTTTTGTTTTCCGACCATCATAAGATGTCAATATCAACTGCTAACAGCTTCATCTAAAAATCATATATTCACATGAATTTTACTATAAACTTGTAAATCTCTAAATGATCAATAAGGTGAAAGACTAAAGTTTATGGATGACCACCTGTATTTTGCATGTCTTCAACTCGTAACCAACGATAGTTGACATGAGGTTTAACACTATTTTAAAAGCTTCTGTATGTAATGGAAGATTTATTCATGTGTATTTAAAAAACGGACATCATTTGATCTCCATACGTTATCCCCGAAGCAACACGATCTGCTATCTATTGATAAATGATTTAGTTGTCACCACAGTAAAATGCATTCATTATATTTGCTGCAGCCCTGATTCAATGTATGATTTCATGGTGCAAAAAAAAAGCCCTAATCAGATACAGACTCCCTTTGAGCTGCTCTGCTCCTTCCTACAGAAACACAAACACAGATTTTGTCTCATGTGTCACACTGTGTGGCACAAAAACAAGAAAGATCTCTGATAGCAGTAAGAACATGTTAAAGATGCCACCCTCGTTGTGTGGGAAACGCTCCTGTGCAACTGTCCCTAATTATCAGACAGTATGATTCTCTCACAAAGCTTCGTCCCCACAGTGGCAAAGCAGCGGCGGTGAGCAGAACTGCCTCTGATGAGGGGCTGCCTTAGTGCAGACTGATTTGTTGACCTGAATCCAGTTTGTGAAAAATACATCTCCTGCTGGGGGAATCAAATCTCGCCTCATTTCAGTTCTGTGATTTGGTGTCTATTATGACAAGTATGCATGCTTCTCTCTGACATCCGCGGAGGGAGAGATATGTGGCACTTTATTAAAGCTCATGTAAGCAGTGACTGAGCTGGTTTTACCAGAAATATAGTCGTTAAACGGCGGCACACAGCCGGACAGCACCAGCTCAATGTGGTTCCTCAACACCCTTTATTTGCCAGGTATGTAATTCAATGTATTAACCAAAAGACAGACATTAATAGCTGGTCATCTGTTAACATCTATCAACTGCTTTTCAAGAAAATATATACAATCATGCTTACACTGTCTGCATTGTGCACTCCTTGTGCCTAGTGGATCTATTTTTGTTAGATTTTTGTGGAACTTTGCACATTATATTACTGCTTTATTTGATATTTTTTGTGTTGTTGATGATTTTGCATTGAAGTTGCTGTTGGTGGCAACCAATTAGTTTAGCATTAGACTACCCCATCCCCACCCCTCAACCCTTGTAAGTCACATATGCATTATATGGGAGGTCTCTGTGTCGTCTTGAGTCGGCTTGTTACCTAACACAGGTATTTACAGATGAATAGTTTTCAACTCACCTACATACTACAACAGCATGATAGAATTTCTGATTGGTTTTGGTGTACCCCCAATATTTTTTGGCCACGCCCCCAAATATCTGGGGGCGCCATGGCGTCTGAGAGAAAAAGTAAGGCTGGATTTGTGGTGGTGTAGCCATGGCAACCTTTGAAGAGGCACTCATGACTGCAATGTTTTGATACCATCCGTGTCATTGTCATTGGAGTCAGTCACATCATGAGATCAGCTGCAGATTGAGATCTGGTGGATCAGCTTCCACTGGCGCTAGCCCACGCAGATCAGAGTGAGGAGGCTCAGCAGGAGCGCTCCCTGCTAGACTGTGAGCGCTGATAGATAGAAAAGCTTTCACCATGGCAGTACCTTGACCTGCGTAAACTGGAGTATAACATATCCTAATAATAGGCTGCTGTTTGTTAGACGAGGAAAATGGAATGTAAAGAAATGGTAATGGTAAAAGCATTTCATGTTTTTCTTTCTATCAGGGAAGTGATCAAGATTCTGTGGCTAACCAGCTCACATGGAAATATAGATAGTAAAGTTGTGGACAATCAGCCTTTTCATCCAGCTACCAAGCTACAGCTTAAGCGATGCTAATCATCCATACACGACATAGTGTTATCTTCATAGCATTATTAAACCACCATGTTCATCCACACCCATCTAGTTGCTCACACAGAATTCCAGGAAAAGTGCATCAGGAGCGTGCCAAACACAATTTTCTTATTGCTGTGGTCAGGCTCCCTTGTACCTGAAATGCACTTGTCTTTCAGAAAGAACAGTCCTGAGGGAGTTGTAAGTGGAGCGAGAAAGCGATTCACAATTTTCCGTGGAGCTTCGTGACTGTGACCAGGATTTGAATGTGTCAGTTGTCAACAAATCTTTGGATGTCTAGAATAAAGACTACTTAAAGATTAAACACATGGCACAGGATGTCCTGGTTACACAAACTGTAACCAGCATATCTGTTGTGCGTCATTGTGGCTTCACGCTGTGCGTCAGCACTCTATCTGAATTTAACATTTATATCAACTAAACTAATTCATGTCACAATGTCAAACAAACTAAAAAAAACAAATTTGTTTTGGTTTGTTGTTTTGGAAAGCACAATTTGCCAATTGACATAAGAGTTGTCATGCAGCTCAAAGTTATATTATCGTTTTCATATTGTGTAATGTCTTTGAGCTTAATTATTATCGAATGACAACAAACACATCTTTGATTTTCCAAAACACAGATGTAAGGGGCATCATGTTCTGTTACACAAGCAAATGTTTTGCAAGATTTCAAAGGAATATTTTGGAAAGGACTAGCTTTGCACCAGTTAATATTATTAGGCTACACTTTGAATTGCCAACAACCCTTTTGGTACCTTTATCATCAAATAAAGTTGTGTCAAGTGTCAGCTTAAAGACAAAAAGGAACTTACAATGCAGAATACCAAGCAGGAGGCAAACTTAAATGTGCAGGGGTTAGGAGTCTCTGGGCTTGGGGGGAGCGGTGGATGGCAAAAACAAGTGAAGGCTAGTGGAGAATCTGGCCGACGGGGAGACAAGGCAAGATCAAAAACAGGCATTTCAAAAATGAGATCACAGACAGGTACAGACTGAACTAGAGGATGTGTCGTTTACCAGATGAAGAAGAGTAACAAACTGGTGACGAGTGGAGAGCAGTCCCACTCTAATGGGAGATTCCTGATGACCCCCCGGGCCTGTAAGGATATGTATATATATATATATATATATATATATATATTTTTTTTTTAGTCCCCTGAGGGAAATTTGTCTTGGACTCAAAGGCTGCACACATGAATGACTTGACAGTTGCAGTAAAACAACCAGCGTGTAAACAACGGCACATTATTATTCACAGCAATAAATTAGCCCTACAGAACATCTTAACCATGTCAGAGACAAGGATGAATGAGTCGAGAACTCATGACCCCTCCTCAGGACCATAACCCTCATAGCTCACCAGGTACTGAAAGCCCATACGCTGGCGGCGGACTAAAAAAGGATGGATGAGCGGTTTGAGGCAGAACAGCCGGAGAGCACTGGCTGCTGGTACTAACAGGGTTTAACTGTGAAACATGGAAAGTAGGGTGGATTTGCATGCTGCTGGGGAAGCAGACAGCACGAATAATTATCTTTTCAATAATGTATGGACTGATGAACCAGGATTAAAGCTTGCAAGACTCAGTCCTAAGAAGAATGTTCTTGGAGGAGAGCCAAACTGACTGACCTGGGGTGGATGATGATGATGGTTAGTGGGGCACTGGTTGTTCTCAGAGGTGCGAAGAAGGGCAGCACGGGTGTCTCTTGAGGCTGTCACAACGAAGGGCTAATTCCAGATCCTGATTGGTGCGTTCAGTTTGTGCATTGGTCTCTGGGTGAAAACCTGACTAACTGCAGCTCGCAGTCAATTGCAAAAGGCTTTCCAAACATGAGAAATAAACCTTCCTTCAAGATGACTTGATGCTGTGATGGAGGTGTAGGTTTTTCATCCTATTTTGTGACATTGGTACAAATTCCCAATCAATAACTTTCCCCATGGGACTGTCACTACAGAAGGAAGGGGGCAGGTAAGGAGATAGAGATCACAGCAGCTGAGTTCACACAGCAAGAGTGATTATAGCAAGAGGTAGGTTCGTCAGTCGTCATCATCAGTGCACTGTTGAGATGAGTAGAATTCCCACAGTTCAATAGCTTCAATCTTCAGCAGCTACACATCACATGGTGCCCTCCATCACTGACATCATGTCAGATCAGAGAGGTCGGAAAAAAGATCAGGAATAAGAATCACTGCAAAATACAGGAAGGCGGCAGATAACAAGATATTTTTATACTGGATTCTTTTTCCAATAAAGAGATGTTTGGGATCCGACATGCACGACCTATTTGTGGATTTACATTGATTAAAAAAAAAGAAGCAGCCGTGATATGTTTTCTTGTTAGCTCTGCTGTTTGCAGATTAATATTTCAGTTGGCTTCATTGTGCCAAGGCAATGAGCCCCTGGGTACAGATGGATAAAAGCAAATTTGAATGTCTTTTGTCCCATTCAATGAAGTTATCGCCCCAAACAATCAGGAAATAAGATTTTGTGATTTTGCGGTCGTATAAATGTGATTCTTGGTGCTGTTACATTGCCTCTAGACTGTTATTAGCCATAGATAAAATGTTTTTGTGAATTCTGGAAGTGATTAGGTCCAGGTTATGAACACGACTTGGATTGTGATATTACAGATGACATAATAATGGTAAACAAGTCATGATGCTGCGACATTGTTGCACCAAGCACAGACACTACAAAGGAGCCATTGTTTGATAGAGGAGATCCTTTGATCATTTTATTTTTAGATATATTACGATTCCGATCTTCACACTCTTTGATAATTGTTAATTCATGCAATGTTCTCTTATTTCAAAGCTCCGTCAGACAATGAGCCACGCCACTGTCTCCTGGCGATCAGCTAGTAACTACGACGGGAGAAAATGAAAACAGAAGGGATTGCCTCACCCTAACACAAATGGCACCCTGAAGTCGGATGTCCAACTTGAAAAGTCGCACCTCACCCCAACCTCAAAGTCCAAGATGACTGCTCATCAACAGAAGCGAGTTGAAATAGACTGTTCATGCACTTGTTACATCTTACCGTGCCACCACCTGCTCCCTTGACCCGATTCCCTCCTCTCTTCTCCAAGACATCTCACACGACATCTTGCCATTCCTCACCACCCTGATCAACTCCTCCCTCACCTCAGGTGTCATTCCAGCAGATTTTAAGACTGCTACAGTGAAGCCTCTCCTTAAAAAACCCACCCTAGACGCTACTGATATCCAAAGCTACAGACCTGTATCTCTTCTATCATTCCTCTCTAAAACCTTGGAACGTGCCGCCTACAACCAACTGTCATCCTATCTCTCACAGAACAACCTCCTAGACCCTAATCAATCAGGATTCAGGACTGCTCACTCCACTGAGACGGCCCTCCTCACAGTGACCGAGTCCCTGCGAGACGCCAGAGCCTCGTCCCACTCCTCCGTTCTCATTCTCCTCGACCTATCTGCTGCATTCGACACAGTCAACCACCAAATCCTCCTCTCCACTCTGGCTGAACTTGGCATAACTGACTCTACTCTCCCCTGGTTTACATCATACCTGACAAATCACACCTTTCAGGTCGCATGGAATGGCTCTATGTCCAAACCCTGTTCTCTGGACATGGGTGTCCCTCAAGACTCAGTATTAGGACCGCTTCTGTTCTCACTATACACCAGATTACTAGGTTCTGTTATTACATCGCATGGATTCTCCTACCATTGCTACGCAGATGACACCCAGCTGTTCCTCTCTTTTCCCCCAACCTCTGACACTCACATTGCAACTCGCATCTCGGACTGTCTGGCTGACATCTCGGTCTGGACATCTGCACATCACCTCAAGCTTAACCTGAATAAAACCGAACTTACCGAATGAACGCATGGACCTGTCGGTCTCTGTCGAGGGCATCACAGTATTGCCGTCGTCAACTGCGAGGAACCTGGGTGTAATCCTCGATGACCAACTATCCTGCACCCCCAACATCACTGCTGTGGCCCGATCCTGCAGATTTCCCCTCTACAATATCCGCAGGATTCGGACCTTCCTCACAAAGGATGCAACGCAACTCCTGGTCCAAGCACTGGTCATCTCCCGCCTTGACTACTGCAACTCTCTCCTGGCCGGACTCCCGGCCTCTGCGATTAAACCATTGCAGCGTATCCAGAACGCTGCAGCACGCCTTATCTTCAATCTACCCAAATTCTCCCATGTGACCCCCCTCCTCCGTGACTTCCACTGGCTCCCTGTTGCAGCACGCATCCAATTCAAGACGATGGCACTGGCCTTCAGGGCCATCAATGGAACGGCACCCATCTACCTTCAAACACTGGTCAGACCTCATGCCCCGAAGCGAGCACTTCGCTCCTCTACTTCAGCTGGCCGGCTGGTACCACCATCGCTGAAATCAAACAAATGTTGCTCAGCAAAGTCCAGACTCTTCTCTGTTCTGGCGCCTCAGTGGTGGAATGAACTCCCGACTAATGTCAGGACAGCAGTCATTTGCCATTTTCCGAAAAAGGCTCAAGACTCACCTGTTCAGACTTCACCTCGACTCTACATAGCATGACCCACTAACACCCCCAAAAACAAAACAAAAAAACACTCTGATCATAGCACTGTTGCTCTTGAAGTACTACTTTACTCAGATGAGGACCTAACACTTGTTCTATTTTTAGCTCTTACTTTATCGGCAATGATACATTGTGGTTTCTTTGTTTCCTTCTTTTGACAAATGTACTTATTGTAAGTCGCTTTGGACAAAAGCGTCTGCTAAATGACCTAAATGTAAATGTAAATGTCTCATGAGATGTTTAAATTGGGTACAGAGGGCTTTGCACCTGCCCTGCAATGCTGCAGCATTCCTGACCTAAGATTCTTTAAAATTTAAATTCCTGTGCTTAATGCTAAATGAAAAGCTTCTCCTGGGGCTCAGTTGCTCAGTTGGTAGAGTTGGCGCCCCACGCACCGAGGCTAAGTCATTTTTTTTTTTAATCCATTTTTTAATCCATTTCTGCACATCGTCCCCTCGCTCTCCACCCTTTAAAAAAATGATATATTTTCATACAACTGCAGCTCTCTGAAAGTGCTGCGCAGGCACCAGAGCACAGTGCTGCGGCACACGGCTGTTCACTAAGTTTACCTTCATTAAATCCTGAAAACGACATCAGGCAGCTACAGTATCCCCACACAGGCTCATAACTCTATAGGGGACGTCTGGTTACGTGACTCGTCATCGCCTCCTTTCCAAGTTTCTTTTCTGCAAAAGCAGTGTCTCCTGTTTTCTGTCTTGAAACACATTGCAGTCCAAATTACTAAACCATAGGACCATAGAGGAGTGAAACATTCCTAAAATAATGTTGCAAAGGGGTTTCGCCAAATAAATTTCTTTGGTGTATTTTGTATATCTCTATTCTCTATCTATCATACTCCATCTGTCATAGGTTGGCTGGAGGTAAGAGAATATAAACAACACACCACTGATCTATATTCTCCTGCATGCAGCCCTTCTGTGCTGTACATACCTGAACCCAAACAGAATAAATAAACAAAATAAAACACTCCCTCCTTGATGACTATCTCCTTATGCCTGCCATCCATTATTCAAATGTTAAATTAAATGCATGTTTTTTCACCCTCGGGCCTGTTATTGAGCAGGGCCTTACACAAGCTGGCACAGGACCCCCCCCCCCGCAGCAGCTGTGAAAACTTGGTGCACACATGTCCAACGTCTATCTGTTGACATGTTGATATGGTTTTTGTATGCACATAATGCTGCTAACAAAGGCTAACCTGGTATTCCTAACTTTTCCGACTTGTTGTACTGGAACGTGGTCAGTTGGGTCGTGGCGTGATCCCCAGCTCGGATTTGTAACTTCCAAGGTCGAAGCAACACCACAGTCAGCACTCGTCAGCTCATTTTGTAGGCAAGGTGCCACCACACAGTCATTGCTAGAAAGGTGCGAGAGTGAGAAAACTGGAAAGAAAGGAAAATGGAGTGAAAACTAGAAATAATAAGTGTACGATGGTGATTTGGGGGGCTGGGCCCTGAAATCTCACTGGCCAGGCCCTGTGGCCACGCTGGTCTGATAGGTAGTTGGTCAAATTTAAACAACAAGAGAAATGCTTCAATCAATGTTGGCAGCTCACGTGATCCGCTGACTTCGGGCCAGCTTCATTTCCACCTATTATAGCAATGGTTGGAAAGAGGCTGTGTGAGAGCTGATTTCTGGTCAGTGGAGCAGACTGAGTTTTGTTATCTATTATATTTGCACAGTTTGAAGCAAAACGATGCCATATTCACATCTTTTTATCACCTGCCATTCATGTTGCATTAAAGATGTCCGGATGACCAATATCCGGTGGATTGAACAATCTTAAATTTATGAAGGTATCTCCAAGATTCACGTGGAGCCAATGTCGCAAAATAATTATTATGATGTCTACGAAATGAAAGTTTGCTCGACAAGAAATAAATGCACGTCCAAATTATAATCCAAACATTCATTGTCACAGTCCATCGCCTCTGTAATTGTCTCAATATTGACTTTGCAAAGATTTCCAAAATGTTTCAATCCATATTTGTTAGGTTTTAGCTTTCTAAAATGTCAGTGACATAACATTTAATTTACAGTCCTTTTTTATATGCTTTTGTTTTTTATGTTTCAAAAGGTTGAGAAGCCCTGATACGTAGTTATCTATCCCTCCCAGAATAGGCGCAAGCTTTGACATTTTGCAAAGCACAGATATGTGCCGGTCTCACACACGCCATACAAAAACGAAGGCAACTGCAAACAGGTAGCAAATACCATCGAGCAACAAAAGGAAAAAAGACAAACCAAACGTGAAAAGACCGACTAGAAGCAAACAAATCAACATGACGCAGGTGGGCAGATGCGAGGGGAGGCTGGAAGCAGTTGGGTGGTAGAAACAAAGGGAACAGCAGAAGGACGCAATTCAACATGTCATTTAACAAATTCAGACGACAGTGTTGCCTTGGAGCTGTCATTTTAAAGTCAGGTCAATTAAATGGGGAATAAAATTATATTTTCCTCATCATTGATGCATTATTTCATCCACCCACAACCCTCTGCTATTCATTAAACAGATTGTTAAGTTTTATGACCCTCCCCCACAGATTAAACGCAGCTAATCATGTTAAACATGGTAGTTTCAGTTAAGTGTTTTCTTTTTCCGTTACTATGTCGTGTCTCTGTCTTCAATTAAGAGCACCGTAGACCCCGGTGATGTGTGTTTAAATAATGACCTGAAGATCCTGCTGTTATATGAGCAGATGTTATGGGCTGATCCAAGATCTGGTATTTTGTCAGAAAATGATTCTAAAAAAAGCAGCAGGTTATATGTTCTAAAAGCAGAGCTGTCATACTGTTTCTATTCAAATTGCTTTATTTATTTTAGTTTTGTTTCACTCTAAAGCAGCTATATCATGTGTCAGTATGAATAATAAATCCGGATCGAAAAAGAAGTGATCTTTGAATCCTGTGACTCTCCAAACAAGAAATGTTAATACTGGTCCTTTAAGGGTCCCCCCTGTGCCTCAAGTCCATTCAAGCACCTGGCATTTCACATCCAGTGCTGTTCAACAGATTCCTGCTGTGTTATATATTTACTCATATCTCTATCTAAAGCTGACAAGTTCTCTTTGATATGATGTTTTGAGGAAAGTCTTGAAAGATTTTCAAGGATTTTAATCCTAAAAGCAGTTTTCCCCCGAATTCACACGAACAACACTGATCTGACTCTTTCAAAGCGTCTTTTGAACTTGTGCTCGATGTTCACACGGTTTAAATTGCCGTGCGACTCCATCAGAGTGTGAGGGTTTGCCAAACATTAATAAGGTTCTTCCATGCTGTGAATGATCATAAATAGGATATCAGTTATTTCTACCAGTACACATCTGGTCCCATGTTCTGTGAATTTAGGAAGAATATCATATGTTACTGATATGAATTGATAATAAACAGAAACCCAATGTGTAAACCGTTAGTACACTCTGAAAAGACTCACCTATACAGTCAATAAACAGAATATAATTGCTCCAACCGGGCATTAATTCTACATTCATCTTTGAATGCTTTAAGATATCGTCCGTGTCAATTCATACTGAACAAATTCAATTCCAGTTATGTTGATCTAATTCATATAGTCCTGCAATCATTGTGCAGCAGTTAAAATGTCTCAGCCACTCAAACGTAACCGGAAGGCAAACGCTATTTACCAGCAGCTCCCAGTGTGACTCTGTAATGGGATTTGGAGGATGGCAATCTGCTCAAACGAGATGGACTGCAGTCCAAACAGGCATAATAATGGGCATAATGGGCATAATTACGTTTATGTCTTGACTTTGCTTGGATGGTTTTGTTTTGACAGCACTGTGTTTGCGTTCCACTCCTTTTCCATCCAGGGTTTCATTCAGTATCTTAAGCAACTCTTAGCAGCAGCTCTGGTCCTGGAAACAGCTCGATGACGAGAAAAAATGCCTACATGCAAATGCACAAACTCTAATAGTCACCGGACATCCCTGTAGGTCCGCTTGTCCTAGCACTTGCCTGCAGGGGAGACATAAAGGACACTTTAAATACATCCTACATAAAAGACATTTCTATATGGATTACTCGCCCCATGTCACCTTGGGCTCTCGATGAAAGCGCTCTTTTTCTCCATGCATTCAAGGCGAATGAAGAATCTTAAATAGAGAAAGGCCACAGGGGCTGCCTTTAACAACAGCAAAAAAAACCCCCATCAAAACATCCGCTTACAAACTCTCACACAACTCATGCAGTATTACCCCAGCCTCTTCTATCCGGCCGTAATTCTCCTTCCCAAACACTAAGAGAAACTCTTTTCAAGAATTCAAGGTGACACATGGTGAGTAATCGATACACAAATGGTCATTATGTGGGGGAAGCCCTGCAGTCTAATCCCATCAGATCTCATCAGCTGAGGACTTTGAAAAGAGTGTTTTGAAAACAATCTTCAGTGCCTTTTTGTTTTCATTTCAGTCATACTGTGGTTTAAGGGAACATCATTTGAATGCTGTCTTTTGATGATCATCGCCGCTAGGCATAAGCCTGCAAGGGATCATGTGTTCGGTTGTGTGTGTGAATGTGTCAAAGGCCTAGTTTTCATTTGAACATTAGTGGGAACACATCATTTAAACCATCACACACTTAATTTCCTGCATTCTGGTCATTTTCGATTTACAGTATAAATTCAGGCGAATCAAACTTTGAAATGTTTTGTTCTCTTACTTTCAAATATCGATCCTCCTGTAGATCAACATCTATTATGTATTTAATGTAATCTGAGATGAGTCCACTTCTGTGACTTTCAACCAGTCACCCCATCAAATGTGCATGTGGCACCGATTCCATTCAATGATGAATATATCATTTTTTTATGAATTCATAAACCTTTATAATTTCTAAAACTGGACTTTAATAGCTCATCTGTGTTTCAGCACGATGTACATTTGAAACATATCCCCTTTATGTGTGTTCTCTGAGGAGTCTTAATATTTGCTGTTTGTGGAGTTATTGCTCTGCTGATATGGTGGTATTCCCTTCGGACTCTCGTGTGCGCTGCAGTATAGTAGCGGCTGCAGCTGCCGGTCCACTCAGCACTTCAATCAATCAAGCAATCAAACAAACAGCTAGGCTGTTGTGCGTTTATCTGTCTGTCCATCCACGGCTAATCTTGGCTGGCAACCGCAAGATTGCCGGTTCGATCCCCGGCTCCTCCTAGCTGAGTGCCTGGTGTCCCTGAGCAAGACACCTCACCCTAATTGCTCCTGACGAGCTGGCTGTCGCCCTGCGTGGTTGACTCTGCCGTCGGTGTGTGAATGTGTGAATGAATGGGTGAATGTCAGTCATTGTCACCTGAGAGCACCACTGACCCTGGACACTTTTAAAAAAGGCCTAAAAACTATTATTATTATTGTTGTAAAGCGCTTTGGACAAAAGCGCTATATAAATGAGGCCATTTACCATTTTTATTTTACCATTTAATCTCCCATACCACTCGACCCATCAGCCTCATATTTTTTCATATTGCATATCTTTAGAGCTAGAACCAACCAATCATGTATTGATACCCATCCATCAATCACGTATTTGTGTGTGTGTGTGTGTGTGTGTGTGTGTGTGTGTGTAGCTCCCTATTGTACTACCTTCTACGCCCACTTTCTATCAGTCCAATCAGATGCGAAAGATTTAAATATTCTGTTTCAGTGGGGGATCCTTACAGAAGCTAAAGACCAAGCCTTTAAAACCGTGGTCTGCAAACCAATGAGTGACGTCATGATGACTTTGCCCACTTCTTGTCTGCAGTCAGAACTAGAAATATGACACAGTCTCACTTTGACGTCTGTGATCCTTTGCAGCCTTGTTTGAAAGATGGCATCCACAATAGAGCAGCAGTGATCTGGACGGAGACACAGCAGGGATGAATCTGTCCAATGTATCCTCCTACCAAGAGGAGATGCTGCTGGGTAACTCCACCGTGGCTTACTCCTACTACCACCAGAACTACACCCTGCCCCCTGTGCTGCTGCCAGGCAAGAGCAGCACCTCCAAACCTGCAGCATGCGAGCAGGTCCACATCGCTGTAGAGGTATGACGTGTGCTGCTGAACACCCAAATGTTGTTTCGTTTCATTTCTTAAATGCAAAGTGAAGGGAACTCGATAGATATCACCACCGACCTTAGTTGATAACTAACGTTTAAATATGCAAATGAGGTATTATCTTACTTACATTTTTTATTGTGATATGTTTTGTAAATACATTTACATGGATACTAGAGGTGAATAGGGCAAAAATAATGTAATTAATAGAGTTAAGTAAGTTTAACCTGTTGATTCTACATTAAGACAATACATGTTTGTCGTACAAGTTTTCTGAAATGTTAGGTTTAGATATTCAAATGAGCTTTTTAATGCCTGCTAACTTTTTGTGAATTTGGGAGAAATCTTGGAAGAAAGAAAGAAAGAAAGAAAGAAAGAAAGAAAGAAAGAAAGAAAGAAAGAAAGAAAATATCTAAATTGTTTCTCAAAATTGAGCAGTGAATGAAAAAAAAATGATGGTTTCGATATCATTTTGTTTTTAAATTCTCAATTGTGCTACTATAATTATTTTTGTATCTATTCCACTGGCTCTTTTTTGGCATGAATAGATGAGCCCTCTCATATTGATTTTAATAGTAATAAAGTTCTGATGGATGTAAAACAGTGATGAGTTTTTAATCAGGAAAAAAAAACACCCAAACGAAAGCCTGACATTTTCCACAGTCTTATTTTTTTCTTTTTGTTAACAATCTTGTCCCCCTTTGGTGCCGTTACCCTTCTAATCTGTTCATCTTCCATTCTCCTCTGTTCCACTGTGTTCTGCTGTCCTCAGATCTTTCTGATCCTGGGTATCATCTCCCTGCTGGAGAACATCCTGGTCATAACAGCCATAATAAAGAACAAGAACCTCCACTCACCCATGTACTTCTTCGTCTGCAGGTAAATGGTTTGTCTGTTGAACAATAAAATAAAATGTTAGAATGTAATAGACTCAAAGCGATCCTAAAGGAGTGACCTTTCTACACTTGTTCATGTCATCCTATTACATGCAACCTCATAAAATGCTTTAAATGATAACCTACGGTAGGTTTGGATATTTTTCAAGTTTTCCCAGCAACGCAGGCGATCAGTGCGCCTGCCCAAGCACCTGTGGTTTTTAGACAGAAAAGTTTGATTAGATTTAGGAAAAGATTGTGGTTTCAGTTCAAATAAATGACGGAAGTGGCATAATTTCATTATGGAGGTTAAATGACAAATAAGTCTCTATTGTTAAATGGGTGCACAATATGATCGGGCATTTTTCATTGGAGCTCAACTTTAACGCTCTTCTGCATCACCTGTTCTGGCTCAGGAATACATGGATTATGTGAGAATTAATTTCATGGGTTATATAGACGAATTATAGTGCGTTACATTTGTAGATAAAGCTACGAAGAGTGATGAGAACAGAGAGAGAGATGTAAGAACAACATTAAGTCAGGCACATTTGCAAGATAAAGAATATTAGGTAATAATGTAGATGTCTCCTTCAGGCCTTTGATCATTTCAATTTATATTGTGTTTTTGTGGCTTTCCTGCACATTTCTGTGGGAGACTGAATTATAACATCACATATTTAAATGATAATTTAACCATAAAATTCTGTGACGGAAATGTGGGTTTATTTATAAAAGTGGAGATAATTTTATCGGGAGCCTGACAGAACCTCACTGCTCAAACCATCATATCTGTCACCACTTATTCGTCTCACTGATAAAAATATCACAGTATGCAGTGCCGAAAGAAAGAAAAATAATTCCGGAAACTGTTACGAACCACAAATGAAAAAATTGCGTGTGGGGAGGCGGAGTTTCTGAGACTTGTTTTGGCTTTATAATCTCCCTGTCACAGGAATAATATTATGTAGTTAATGGAAAAAAAACAATGATTTACTGTTTTCTCCACTTTGAGATTGCTCTGCAAACATGGATTCGATCGGGTGTCACAAGTCAAACATTTGATGACTAACCCATGAAATGAACTGCACCTCCGTTTTGACATTATGACCAATTATTCTGAGCTTTCATGTAGCTGTTATTCTTTGGCAGCTCTGGCAGAGCTTTTCTGAAAGGTTTATCAACTCCTCAATGGAGAAAATTGAAAAATCAAAAGAACAAAAGCCACTATAGGGACACTTACTTGTGACTTTGCTTGGGTCAGACAGTCATGACTAAAGACCTTCACCAAAGCTAAAGAGTATCAGCTGACATGCCAGCAGCATGTTCAGAGACAGAGCAGACATTCAGGTCCCTTAATTGATAGGATAACAAAGGTGCCGCTTGCTTTCATGAGGTTTATCTACAGTGAATGACAGGAGAGAGAATGTGACATCGCTGTCTGTGTCGGTGTCACCAACACTAAGGAACTGAAACACAAGACCATCCATCAACAGTGAGAGCCAGTTGAGATCAAGAGCTTCAAGTGTCAATAAACTCTTATAGCTTTGATCATCACACATGCCGACATCCTCACGGCGCTTTCCTCCATTCGGAGACTCGGGAAACGTTTCTGATTTTTCATTTTTTAATAACAGAAGAATAAGAAATGTAGATAGATAGATAGATAGATAGATAGATAGATAGATAGATAGATAGATAGATAGATAGATACCCTTTTAACCCTTTAACATCACATCTCTGGTCATGTTGTGCACCTATTTTCCTAAAATAAAATATGACGCATGCTTACATAAGCTAGTACAAATGTCACCCAAAAAAATATCACTACAGCCATCGTGACATTTGTGAGTTCATCTATTGAACGAACAATGCTGTTTCAGATCGGTTCAGATTTTATCTTTATTTTGCTCAAAACATTATACAATTATGTAAAATACAAAAAATAAATAAATCAATAACATTTTTCAACTTCGAGGAGGGACAGGTGGAAGCTATGCTTATCATTACATTATCACTTATAATTTACATGTAATTTAAATTTACATAAAGCTCTGTGTGACATAGTCATTATCCAAGTTTTGAATATGAGCTATATATCCAACACAAAATAATAACAAAACTAAAAGCAAAAACGAAACATACCTCTAGATCACTTTAAATCTCCAACTCCATTCCTTTATATTTGTCCATAAATAACTGTTTATAACTGCGTTTGAATGTTTTTATGTTTACACTGCGTTTCAAAGCCACCTCAAGGCCGTTCCAAAGAGCCACCCCCCCCAACGGAGATGCACGTGGTCTTTTGAGTCGTACGTACTAAAGGTCATTTTAATATCAGCTCCCCTCTCAACCTATAACCCCCCTCTCTACTAGAGGACTTCCAGTTTTAAATCTGACCAAATCCTTGAATTTCAACGTTAGAGAATTTAAAAACAGATTATAGGTAACCAGCATGATGAACTACCCTTATAGCTCGTTTCTGCAAATTGTCTAATTGTTGGTTGCTTTTTTAAAATGTTCCTCCAGACTTCAACACAATATGATAGATATGGTACAATGAGTGTGTAGGACAAGGTGAAAAGTGATTTCTGATTCAGAATGTGCTTCGTTTTACTCGTTTAATATTCCAGTGCTTCTTGCTATAAGACAACACTGATGATATCTGTCTGGTGATGAATGGCATTTAACTACATTCAGTCGACTTAGAAAACAAGTTACCTGAATCTTTGCTGCCACAAAGTATGGTTATGTTTAGCCAGAGAATACCAAAGTGACCAAAGACTTGCAATATAATTGGGCTTCGAGATTTTTCAAGCAATTCATTTAAGCACTTTCTGGATTTCCAGCTCTGCTTGAAAATGTCATCATTCACACTGCTTTTTCTACCGGTAATACATTTTCTCCTTTAATTGTTGGTTGTTGGGGGGGGGGGGGGGGGGGTGGGGGGGGGTTCCTGGATTCATGGGTGGAACAGAAAGAAAAACATACAGATTTGTGAACGTCTACACATACGACCGGAGCTTAACTTCACTTTGGTTTGGTTGTTGCAGTCTGGCGGTAGCGGACATGCTGGTGAGTGTCTCCAACGCCTGGGAGACCATCATCATTTACCTCCTCAACAACAGACAGCTGGTGGTGGAGGATCACTTCATCCGGCAGATGGACAATGTGTTTGACTCCATGATCTGCATCTCGGTCGTAGCGTCAATGTGCAGCCTGCTGGCCATCGCTGTGGACAGGTAATGATGGAGGGAGGCAGTGTTGTAGTTAAGACCACCTAAACAGAGACCGAGGTCGAAATGATTTAAACATTCACTACTCCCTACTCAAAAGTCAGGGAGTTCTAGAGGACTCTGTAGAGGGCTTTGTAGAGGACTCTGTAGAGGGCTTTGTAGAGGACTCTGTAAAGGGCTTTATAGAGAGCTCATCGGCAAAATGAAAGAACACTTTCAGACACTCAGGTAATTTTCCATAGCAAATACTGACATAATTCAATGTGGAAAATACTTTTTCTAAGCTATTTGGTTGAGTTGCCTCTTATCAAAACGTTGTGAGTGAATTTATGTTCCTCATAAACAGTGATACCTAAATGTCTAGGCCTTTTATTGTGAAAGGTAAGAACGTCAGGAGCGGTACACACTGCCGTTGTCATTATGGAGGCACAGATACAAGCATGTTTATCTCTGTCCTGAAATCCAGGTATGAGAAGCAACCCAGTCATATGGGGAGGCATATATTTTAACGTGCCATGAGAACACATATTTGGCTTTTGCTTTTAGTTTGAGGCAACAAAACCACTGACTTCCGTTGAGGAAAAACATCATGGTTGGGCTTAAAATAACTACATCAATTAGGTAAAACATGGTGATAAACAACATAAAATAAGTATGGGAAAAAAAGTCTTGAACACTGGTCTCCTGAGTGTACTTCCTGTGTTTGTTTGACCCATCCACATCATAGTTATGTGGATGCATTTACATTACAGTCAGTATGTACTACAAATGACAAGCGAAAAGCAAGAAAGGCTTCCTAAATTACCAAAAAAGTGTCTGAGAAGATTTGGCTGATTTTCTCAAAATAGTCAGTGTGAATATTGATTTTGCTCTGTTTGTCCTGAAACAAGGCACAGGGTTTTAGTTCAGCTCATTAATACTGGCACCAGAAAACAAGTTTCATAAGGTTTTCAAAGAAGAGAGTCTCTGCAGTATAATCAGCAAACAACCGCAGCATGTATCTCTATCATTCATCAAAATATTCATTGAGTGGAATTTCTCGGAGACTCAACACTTTCTCTTTACTTTCCGCCCAATTAATAACTGTGTAATGCCCTTTTGATTCTGGTGTCTGGAACTTTAGTTTCCTCATCATGGTTAGTACTCAGCCTTTGAATACATTTGTAACAATGTCTTCTATGGCTCTGGAGGAGCTTTGACAAGTCTGGGAAAATAACTCTGGGAATGTCATAGTGATGTCATGAAGGCTAATATTCAGTAAAATAAGTTCATGATAAGTCAGCCAGTGAGGTAGGAGGGGATCTGGTTGTGGAGGGCTTTGTGCATGAGTAGGAGTTTGAAGTGAATGCATAGTGTGACAGGGAGCCAGTGGATGATCTAGAGGACAGGGGTTATGTGGTCATGGTGAGGAGGTAAGAGGCATAGTTCTGAATGTACAGGATGAACGGGAGAGGACCAAGCACTGAACCCTGGGGGACACCTTGGGACAGGGGAGGAGCAGTTTTCTATTATGTTGATGAACTGATGTCTGTTGGTGCGATATGACCTTATGCCATATGCCTTGCCTTGTCTAACCAGGAGAGGGCAGAACCTGTGATGTTGAGGCTGGATTCAAGGCGGAAGCGAAGGAGGTTGTGGTTGTGGAGGATAAGGATTTCGAAATTACCCGAATTTTAGGAGAGGAGGTGGTTGTGGGTGACTAGTTGGAGGGCTGCTTCTGTGCTGTGCTGTTACTGGGAAACAGATTAAAATGTCTCAAACAGGTCGTTGGAGGTGAGGTGGGTTTTAAATTGGGTGGCAACAACTCGTGAGTATTTTGTACAGAAAGGGAAGGTTGGAGATGGGCCTGAAGTTTGTAATTAAGTTCGGATTTCTTGATATTGAGGATGACATCGGCCAGATTGAATTTGTGTAGAGGGATCAGAGCCAGAGCTGAAGGAAGAGTTGATGATTGCAGTAATGAGCAGGGAGATGGCAGGGAGACACTTCTTTATGAGATTAGCCAGGATGGGATCCAGAACACAGGTAGAGGCTTGCATCTCTATTATGAAGTTGGCCAGCTCCACAGGGAGGAAGCATTTAGCAGAAAGTCTCCATCATTATATTTATTGCACTAAGACTTGGCTGTTCACCAGGAATTGGTGGCGTAATGAAAGATCCTATTTCCACGATTCACTGCTTTTGGGGGATAAAAGTCAGATTGTAGAACCTGCCCTCGGTTTCTATAATTCCTTCCTATAATTCCTCGCAGAAATTAATATACAGTATGTATCTACAGGTACGTCACGATCTTCTATGCACTGAGATACCACAACATCATGACAGTGAGGAGAGCCGGCTGCATCATCGGTGGAATCTGGACCTTCTGCACAGGCTGCGGCATCGTCTTCATCATCTATTCAGACACCACCCCAGTCATCATCTGCCTGGTTTCCATGTTCTTTGCCATGCTGCTCATCATGGCCTCCCTCTACAGCCACATGTTCATGCTGGCGCGTTCACACGTCAAGCGCATCGCCGCCCTGCCCGGCTACAACTCCATCCACCAGCGGGCCAGCATGAAGGGGGCCATCACGCTCACCATCCTGCTGGGGATCTTCATCGTCTGCTGGGCCCCCTTCTTCCTCCACCTGATCCTGATGATCTCGTGCCCGCGGAACCTCTACTGCGTGTGCTTCATGTCCCACTTCAACATGTACCTCATCCTCATCATGTGCAACTCTGTGATCGATCCGCTGATCTACGCCTTCAGGAGCCAGGAGATGAGGAAGACGTTTAAGGAGATCATCTGCTGTTACAGCTTGAGAAACGCCTGCAACAACATCTGCGCTCTGACGGGTAAGTACTGAGGGACACTGACGGAGAGGACCGCTGGCAGCATCTGAAGAATGTGACACTGGAGCAAAACCATAAGAGACTCTATCCGAATACACCTTTTCAGAACAGTTTCATTGAACTTTTCAGCCACTACAGTGCACAGGGAAGCACATTTTTTGTCTTCTGTACAGCATGAAGTGGAAAGGGGAGTCTCGCAATATGTAGGAAAGTTAAGCTACTGTATTCGCCATGCGCACAAAGTGGCTAGTTTACTAGGTACGTTATTTGAACCCAGTCAGGAGCATTTTAAAGCCGTCCCTGAACACAGTTTGTGTCCTGCTTCTTCATTTTTACATATTATTATTATTTTATCCCTCCACTTTGACCTTGTATTTTAAAATCAGTGAGCTCATTTTATACGTTGTTTATTGTATATTTTTATTTTCACCTCCAACGTTAGTAAATCATAAATGCTATTGTGTAAAACCTGTACAAACTTGCTTACTACACATGTTGGCTACCCTGCCGACCTGTTCACACTCTCAACTCAACCAAAGTGCTCCTATCTGACACCGATGCACTGAGGCTCTAATGCAAGCCCATGAGAGTCCTATTTAGGTTCGGTCAAAAGAACAAATGGCCGCTGTTTCCTGTGTGAAACCAAGTCAATTTTTAGCTATTTTACCATAGTTTTGTTATGTAAATTCCCTACATAACTAACGGCAGTTGTGTAGCAAACATAGTCCATATAACAAACTCAAACTTTTGTCGCTTGAGTCAACCTGCGTTGAAAGTTTATTTTGAAAAGAAAGCATGTAAATACTTGCCACCACCCATCTGCTCTTGTCTGATGAAGGGGAAGCCTCTGGGTCCGTACTGGGCTCTATTTCTGAGGTTCCAGTGAAGCCAGCGGATATCTGCAATGCAGTTAAAAGAGTGTGACCAGATTGTTTCACACAAGTAGCCAGTTTACAAGCTCATTTTAAGCCAACAAAAACCAAATCGTCACCAGAAGACAGTCTGTGGGTTCCAAGATTGCAGCAGATTTCAGACAATGCGATGTGCTTCTTTAACAACCAAAAACTGTTCAAACATGACCATTACAACTCTGACTACAAATGCAAACCAAAAAGCTTCACATGGCAAAATCATCCTATCGTCACAACAGGGTTTTTCTAACCATTTTTTGTGCCATACGGCACATTGACATTGAAAAAAATCTGCCAAGGACTTACAAAATATTGTTGGTTTGGAAGAAGAAATTGATGCAGATTTTATGGCTGTGACAGACGTAATGGTGTGTGTTGATCAGACACACTCCCAGACAGGAATGAAGTTAGTGCAGTCTACTGATGATTTGATGAGCAATGACAAGTTGAACAGTCTGAAATGATTATGAGTTGATGAAAGAAAGAAATACAATAATATAACGCTGCTCCGCGAAATGCTATTCCAATCAATATCAAATCAAATCTAAATCATAAGCATAAATCCAATACTAGGATACAATGACAAAAAATAAAAAACAATGACACCTGCGATGAGAGCGGTTCTCTGCTACAAAGGATAAAAGGAACAAAGGGGGCATAGTCTTGCCATGTAGGGGCTGTAGTGTGGGTGGAGTTTGATGATGTCACTGAGGTAGCCATCCAAGTCAGGGATTTTTTACACTTATAGTTATACTCACCCAGTGTGAAAGCAGTCGAAAAGTGCAAACACAGCATCGGTATTTGAGGAGTTCGGAGTGAGAATGTATGGCTATATGCGAATGATTGGGGAACTTTTGAGGGTAATCTAGTAGTGAGTTGCCTCAAGTGATGTCACTTGAGTCAGTGTTGACTGGCTGAAAATCTCATCCCCTGATTAATTTTAATTAGTCGGCGCAGAGGGATCTGAAAAAAAAAAAAGCGCAAGTTAATCAGATTAAAAAAACATTCTTACATGTCATTTTTAGAATACAATAAAAAAAATGACTTTCTCATATAATACAGAAGAAGCAGCAGCTTGTTAAACACCATAAACAAACAAGAAGCACACAGACAATCTCATGTTAAAAAAAGAGAGGATGGGGAGCACAGAGGTTTTAAAACCAATATGTACATATATTTTTAGTGATTCACTGTTGAACTGATCATTTTCATCATTATGTGTTCACACCTCTACCAACCGAAGAAGCCACACAGCTGTTTCCATGACCTGTGTGGGTGGGGGAGGGCTGGCTGCTGCTGAACTTGATTGGCATCACTTTGCCAACGTTCTACCACTGCGGCCCTTACTTCCATCACGGGTGTACAGTCACTCTCCTGTCTGTAACCTTAAATCTTAGATGTTTATTATAGCTGCTTTTCTCTCTTCTGTGAATGTGTGACCATCTCTTCATAGTGCATTCATGCCCTGTAATAATGTTAAGATGCCATGCGTTTACACTTGAAATGTAAAAGTGATTGTATGTGTAGCTTCTAAGTGCTCTCTGTAAGTGTGTTAGTGGCACCTACCTCCCACCTGGGAAGCTTGACAGAATCAATCACAAAGCTATTAACTATAAAACCATTTTTTTTCTCTTGTTGTAACCACTTTCATTTCTTGGTGGCAGAAGAAACCATTTGATTCCAAGTGTTGCATTGTAATATTTATTACAAAAAAAAGCAGTAGTTGTAGTATTTGTATCTTAACATAATGACATTTTATGCATATAAATATAGTGAGAAAAGAGCTTTCTTTGGACCGCACATGTAGAAAACCAGTTTGCTGTTGTAATCGCCTTACTGCAGTTCCCATCGATGCTTATTGTGAGCATGTTGCGATCACAAGAAGAGCATATGGATCACACACACTCTCATTCACACATGAAAAAGAGCTTTTGATAACAACCAATGATATACTTGGAAAATGGAAAATCGCTGTTTTCCTCCTATAAATAAAGAGATATGAGAAAAACATACATTTTCCATTTTCATCACTGTACTTTCAACTCCAACATGACATATCTGTGAAATTATGCAAAGTGATTCACTGTTATTGTTAATTATAAATACTCAGTGCTCGTGCCCACAGAAACGGCAAAAGAAACGCTGAATATGATGTGACGCTGGAGAGAGGTGAAGCTCACATTGCATGCATTGCAGTCCAATGTTTATGTACAGCGACATCATGTCAACAGCTGCAGGGACATATTTCATATTAGCTAATGGTAACATTGTAGCAAGCAAAATATAAATGTGAGCTTCAATTGAAACAACAGATGTCCATGTTGGTCATGTTGCTTCAAGTTATTTATTTTATTTATATGCTTCTAAATAAAAGCAAAAGGTAAAGTGAGCTTTTTTTTTCATCATACAGCTGTGGGGATTTGTGGTCCTGTAAATGTCTGTAAATGGTAAGTCTCAAGATTATGAATGATGATCCATGTGAGATAAAAATAAAATTATATTATATGTATATTAAATGTCCTTTGAATAAAATAGATTCTGGGAAATTTTCCCATGTGAATGTGATGCAGACGGTTCATTTTAAACAAGATTTGAAGAGACTGAAGCTTTGTGTGAATTGAGATTGCATCCAGGTCCCGAGAGAAAAGGTCAATCCGGGAGGAATGGATGGTTATAGTCAGCAAGACAGAGAGGAAAATAGTGAGATAACCATTATCCAAAGAAAAACGACTTACAGAGAAAGACTGAGGGGTATAGTTATGGCTAGAAAGGATCCATCTTGGCAGGCAGCCTTGCAGTTGAAAGTCCATCCATCCATCCATTTTCTTCCGCTTATCCAGTACCGGGTCGCGGGGGCAGCTGCCTGAGCAGGGACGCCCAGACTTCCCTCTCCCCGGACACTTCCCCTAGCTCCTCCGGGAGGACCCCAAGGCGTTCCCAGGCCAGCCGGGTGACATAGTCACTCCAGCGTGTCCTGGGTCTTCCTCGGGGTCTCCTCCCGGTGGGGCATGCCTGGAACACCTCCCGAGGGAGGCGTCCAGGGGGCATCTGATGCAGATGCCCGAGCCACCTCAACTGGCTCCTCTCGATGTGGAGGAGCAGCGGCTCTACTCCGAGCTCCCCCCGTGTGACGGAGCTCCTCACCCTATCTCTAAGGGAGCGCCCCGCCACCCTGCGGAGGAAGCTCATTTCGGCCGCTTGTATCCGGGATCTTATTCTTTCGGTCATGACCCAAAGTTCATGACCATAGGTGAGGGTAGGAACGTAGATTGACCGGTAAACCGAGAGCTTCGCCTTTCGGCTTAGCTCTCTCTTTACCACGACGGACCGATACAGCGACCGCATTACTGCAGCCGCTGCACCGATCCGCCTGTCAATCTCGCGTTCCATCCTTCCCTCACTCGTTAACAAGACCCCAAGATACTTAAACTCCTCCACTTGAGGCAGGAACTCCCCCCCGACCTGGAGGGAGCAAGCCACCTTTTTCCGGTCGAGAACCATGGCCTCAGATTTGGAGGTGCTAATCCTCATCCCGGCTGCTTCACACTCGGCTGCAAACCGCCCCAGGACATGCTGGAGGTCCTGGCTCGAAGGAGCCAACAAGACCACATCGTCCGCAAAAAGCAGGGATGAAATCCAGTGGCTCCCGAACCAGATCCCCTCCGGCCCACGGCTGCGCCTAGAAATCCTGTCCATAAAAATAATGAACAGGACCGGCAGTTGAAAGTGTAAACATGTTAATGTGAATGCAGTATGCAATTTGATTTCCATGTAGGTTATAATGAAGTCATGAATCAAGCGTTAAGGTTTACATTTTATTATCTGAATGTTACAATGACCTCATTTCTGTGTTGCCTCGTGTTTGGCATTTTAGCCATCTTGGATGTTTGCAACCAGTGAAAGGAAGAGACTATATTTGGAACAGCAGAGCGGCACCCTGAGCAGCAACCTCACTGCATGTGTTAAAACAGCTTACATTATTCGAGGTAAAATAACAGCTAAATGTTGAAGTAATCTTAGTAGTTAATTGCATTGGTTGGATAGTGATGGTATAGCGTCTGTAGTGGCGACCTATCAATCACAAGGTAGTCCCGCCATAAAGCATACCCTGCTTTATCATCTATTTTACTCAAAATGGGACCATGATTTATTAAATCAACACGTGCTCATTCAAATACAAAGGACACTAAATATAATGGCCTTGATTTGGCCGTCTTCAAATACAACGTGCAGGACCTACGGTGGCCCTTTAGGGCAAACGACAACGACATTAACAAAAACATGCTAAATAGAAAAACACGACATTAACAAAAACACGCTAAATAGAAAAACACGACATGAACAAAAACACAACAACATTAACGTTGTGTTTTTGTTCATTTTGTTGTGTTTTTGTTAATGACGTGTTTTTGTTCATGTGGTTGTGTTTTTGTTCATGTCGTGTTTTTGTTAATTCGTTGCCGTTTGCCCTTCAGGGCCACCATAGGATCCCCTTGACCACCACAGCTGCTCATTGGCAGTACAGGTCTGCGCATTGTTGACTCCCAGATGTAGATGCAACCCCATGAATATAAAGCAGTCTGCAGGTAAAGGGCAACTGGGGACTTTTAGTGGATAAATTGAAGGCTAAAGGTGTAAATAGAGTCTAGCCGGAACAAAGCAGCATCTTCCTGAAGGTGTGTCGGAGCTCAGCGCTACGGAAGGCGTAGATGGCCGGGTCGATGAGGGCGTGGCTCATCAGCAGGATCACATGCAGCTGGAACAGCGATCGGTAACACTCACAGTACGGGTTCATGGGGCACACCATGAGGAGGATGAGGTGGAGGAAGAACGGAGCCCAGCACACCACGAAAACCCCAAACAGGATGGTAAGAGTCAGAGCCCCTTTCATGCTGCTGCCCCACCATCGCCGACGCTGGCGCTTCCCACCCCCGCTGGTGGACAGAGTGGCGATCTTCCTCGCGTGGATACGCGCCAGCATGAACATGTAGACGTAGAGGAAGCAGATGGTTGCCAAGGAGACGACAAAGAAGACAACAAAGCAGATCATGATGAACTTGGACTCGAAGGACCTCACCATGAGCGCGGCCGACACCCCGCATGTGGTCCAGATGACGCCCAGGATGACCTTTGTGCGCCTCATTGTCATGACGTTGTGGTAGCGAAGAGCATGGAAGATGGTGATGTAACTGGAAGTGAAAACAAAAATAATTTCATCATCTGCTCATTTCAGCTACACTCGGATACTTTAACTGAAATCACATTCCCCGTTGATCCCGTTATGCAGACGGCGTGTTGTTAATGGTATTAAAGTTTAAGGATCAGACCCAAGTGACATTTGCAGGTATGTTAACGCTCTGTCTAATGATCTCCAGCTGAGCAGCCAATTAGCTATCTAGCCTGCCGAATAACGACAGCAGCGCAGTTTTCCTCACTGATTGTTTGTTTGTTTGGGTGCTCATTAAGTCAAGATGCAGGATAAGACGCGTGTTCCTGTTCAAGTTAAATAAGAACGGGACGCCACTTATTTGTCCCCAGAAGGGCAATTCATTTGCATCTTACCCCGTCCTCAGTCACACAAACAACAGCAACATTGTGTCAAAAACGCACACAAAGGGAGATTGGTGACATATGCTGCCATATCAAAGGCATAGCCTTCTGCATATGGAAATAAAACTAAAACAAAAAAAGTCATCGTTTAAAATAGCTACTGTAAATTTAGCAGCCTGATGGCTATGTCGATTTGGTGGATCGTATCCCGGTTCAAGTCAAAATACTGGCAAGATACTGGATGCGTGTGAATGTGTGTGAATGAGGGCATGCACATACCATGTATATATAGACACACACACACACTTACCATGTTTAAAGGTGCTATATGCAAGATTGGAAGCATTTTAAAATTGCTCTCAATGGCACATGGTAATTGCTGAGCCGGTGGCTTGCAGCTACCAGTGCTAACAGTGGTCAACAGTGAAAACTTGCTGACAGAGCTAGCAGTTTCTACTTGAGGGGGAAATAGAGGGTGGGCACAACGTCTCTATAACACCATTGGTCGGGACGATATTATCAGCTGTAACCGCCTATCAGTGCAGTGCAGAGTGACAGCTGTGAACTAGTCATGTAAACATGGAACAAGCTCGGATCAAAACAAACACACAGAGGGCAAGCGCCTTCATTCTCTGCTTTGGTAGACATAACTACACTATATCTTTACAAAGCAAACCATTGTATGGTGTTACATTAATTCTGTATATTGCACCTTTAAGAAAAAAATACTGTGATTACTTTATTTACTGGTATTGATGTTATCACAACAGCAAACACATCTAAAATAATTTGTCTTTGTTTTAAAGCCTTTGGTATACCCACCATGGTTCTGGTTTCCTTTAAATTTGTGATGAATTGAAAAATGCCTTTTTTTTTAACTCTTAGATCACATCCTCAGTCATATTGTCCAACTATTTAACAGTGTATGCAAAACCATTTGCAAAAGATACATTTCTTCGCATTTTTTATGTCAAAATCCTTCCATCCATTCTTCCCGTAGAACAAAATGTAATGCGTGATGCATAAACTACAGTAGTAGCAACCAATGTCATCTAATAAGATAAAGACCTCAACCTTTAGTCAAACTGAAACGTTTAGTGACAAGGCAGTGTGGAGCCACTGTAGCTCTGTATCATACTACAATATAAGTCTTTTTTGGCAGTCAAATGCAAAGGATTTCGCTTTAGTCCCTCTTTTAACAGCGGTGTAAGCTCAAATATTCACTTTCAATGGGGACCACTTACTTCCATCTCACTGGGACTTTAAGTCACAAAGGCACTTTTTTCCTTTCATGTAAAATAGAGCTAAATAGCTTTAAAGGGGATTAGGGGGCTGGAGTTGAATACATTTCATGGCATTACAGATTCAAAGTAATCCATCACACTGTCAAACGTAGGGTTTAGAAACACTGTAAACATCTAAACTCTTTCTATGTGCAAATCCAAGCCCTGCAAACGTACCGGTCCGCGGCAATCGCCAGGAAACTGAAAATGGAGCCCACGAACGACATGCACAGCAGGGAGTCCATCAAATCGTCCAGCTTCCTCTCAGAGTAGCCTTTCTTCTGCAGATGTCCCACGTTGGCAAACACAATCATCAGGTTCTCCCAGGTTTTGGTGAGACTGGCAATGGTGTTGAAGGCCGCCAGGCTGCAGATGAAGCAATACATGGGCGAGTGGAGGTTCCTGTTCCATATGACAGCCACCACAACCAACAGGTTCTCCGTCAGGCTCACCACACCGATGGTGAAGAAGAGAGGGAAGGGGACCTTCACGTCAGGGCAGTCCGACAGATTGGCCCTGGTCGTGTTCATGCTTAGCCAAGATGGTGTACTGTCTATGTAAACAAGGTGATTAAAATAAAGCTCTAATGTTGAGTTCTAAAGATGAAGACAACCATATGAGGAAAATCGATCCTGTGGAATCTTTAGTCTTATCTTCAATGTTGGAATAGACTAGACTGCAGCTGTATATTGTGTATAATGTTCACAGTATCTCAATTTTTCAATCTTGCCTTAATCCTCTACGACCGACAGGAGATTCAATCTGACCTGGTGGTGGTGGTGGTGATGGAGGAACTCTCACCTGATACAGTGTGACTACTTCCACTCGTAGTAGACAAGCAAGCAGGAATACATGGCAACAAGCTGCTAACTGCAGCCAATTTGTTCGTCTTCACAAAATGTTCTTTTGTACTGTACGTCTTATTTTCAGCTGGCATAAGGGGGCTAAGGGGGTTTTGAGACAGCTCAGTCATAATCTATAGTCATCTGCCAAATACATCCGCTTCTGTTTGGCTGTTTACATAAGGGCCATGCCTTCGATTTCTTTCTGCGGGTGACTTTTCAGATGGTGGGTTTGTCCACAGCTCGAAGAAAGACAGACAATTATTGCCAAAGAGAGATTGCAGTGTTGATAAATTGCTGGTCTTTTGAGCTGTGTCGATTGTTTCCTGTCTGCTTCCTCTTAGAGCCTGGTATGAATGTTTGCCTGATGCGTCACCTGTGGAAAGAAAAATCAAAAATGATTGAAGTTCATCATACTCCACAGGTACGGCCATCCTGCTTCTATTGACTGCGTTGCATAAACAACCTCCCTACTAGTGTTTCACACGCTGCATTCAGCATGAATCATGGAGCGTTTTGAGTTTGTCATTTGCGTGCCACCTGTTTTTTCTCCCCGAAGAGTAGTGCAACCTTTTTATTTGAGGTTTAACAGCTTATCTGAGTATCCTGCCCTTCAACTTGAACATGTTTTGTTCCACATTTATAATTGAACTGTGTTCCAGTTGTGAAATTCATTTGACAAGGGAACATGTTCTCATTATCATAATCATTACTAAAATGAGTTTAATTTTTTTTATCAAGCTGCTTTTTTCATTATAGTAATTATACCTAGCTTTTTGCCAACCCACCCCTCTTTTCTCATTAATCCCAAAGCAATCTCAATGTCAGCAGAATAATCGACGATGCTGCATTAAGTTCAATTAAAGAACCTGTAGGAGGTCCATTGTTTGCCTCCTTAGCATAAGAACCAAAACGGCTAATCAAAGAGGTAAGACTGAATGTCATCTGCAAGTCTACAGGTTTTTCTGTATTTTACTGAGTTCTCAATCAAAGCGAGACTAAAGAGCAACATGGACTGGACCGAATTGCTTCTTTGGACTAGCGTCACTTGACGACTGCTTTCCATTTAGTTCAGTTTCAGGGTCCTGTTGTTCTGGCTCCCTGTCGTAGATTTCACTCAAGGACAGAACCCAGAACCCGAAGGGGGCCGGCACCCTCCTCTGTGTCCGGACATGACTCAGATTGTTTTTGTTGCTCTTAAAAGGCTACGACACTGTGACACTGTACTCGGACAAATAGTGCTTTTAGCAGCTAATGTTTACCATGGTCACGTTTAGTGTGTAGGAACACAAACATGTGCCTGTTGGCAGTAAATGCAAAGACGAGCAATGGTTGATTGGAATATCTTTAAGTTAACAAGTATAACATTCAGCGCCTAGACTCCATGGGGAGGTTTGTGATCGGCCCTGAGCAGCAGCAGAATGAATCCCCCCTGTGGAGACCAGACACTGGTGGTGGAGGATGTTTCTGCTCAGACTAGGCTGATGAAATGATGAATCTGCCAAGACTCGGCGGAGATGGGAGGTTGACGGGCAACCTGAACATACTAAAGGCAGGGAGAGAATCTCATTTTAAAAAAAGGAGAGAAGCAAGACGATAGGCTAACAAAGTAGGTGTAATGCTGTGCTATGTGGATGGATGTGACCAGCTAACCAGAAAACCTGTTTTGACATTTGACAGCAAGGGAATTATGGGCGAGCATGCGTCAGAGGAGTGAATGGCAGTATATATTTGAAATAAACCACAGGCCTTAGCATGCAAATATAGTCTTCCTAACTGGAGTTACACTAGAGCTTCATTTTGGTCGAAGTTATTATTGTGTATCCTGGGGAAGTATGTCTGCACCAAAGTATATGGCAATCATTAAAATATTATAGAAAGACAGCTTTTGGTTAGTACATTATTGAAAATCACAAATAATAACAACCCAACAACACCAGCCTCAATAGACAGTTGAGAATGGATTTATCTTGTTGGTGTGAACAGTTCAGGGAATAATGTCATTGTGTTTGATGTCTCTCTCTCTCTCTCTCTCTCTCTCTCTCTCTCTCTCTCTCTCTCTCTCTCTCTCTCTCTCAGTTAACACAATAACTACACAACACCTGGTGAATGCAGATTGCATTGATGCTTCGTGATGTCTCGATCTTAGATTTAGTATTCTGGGAAAAGAGTGAAGTCTGCAGAAATACCTCAGTAGTATAGCAATACAAAAGCTGTGTTTGTGTGTGTATTTTAATAGATCTCTCCCTGGCAGAGGGTCAATATGTCTCTGTCAGCATACGGTCAAATTAACCTTTGAAGGAAAATTTGCAGGCCAAGCAGGTTATTGGTTAAGAGACCCCCAGCCGTCATTCAAGTGTTTTCACTGGCAAAACAACATTTTTCACGCACACACACACACACACACACACGGTGTGTAATATTGTATGTGCCGTGGGTTTTTATTGTTATTATGCAGTTCTGTCCCATCTTTAACATGCTGTCCTGTTGACGTGTCTTAACTGTGACCTGCCAAGGGACTGCAGATGAATGCTAGCCTTATGCTTACTCTGATGTGATGCACCAAATGGTAACATTGATGTTTAATATTGTACATGGTCCCTTAGAAATAAAATAAATAAATAGAAATATATATATATCCGGCCTGCTATTGCCTTGGGATCCCCCAGGAGGAGCTGGAAAATGTTGCTGAGGAGAGGGATGGAATACTTTGCTCACCTGCTGCTACTGTTACCTGACCCTGAATTAAAATGGATGAATGGCTGGATGAATATTTAATTTGGTAGCATTAAGATTTCCCTTTCAGAACTAAATCCAGCATGCAACAGCTCACACCAATAATACGTGTGCACAAAGGTGACTACCCAATTGGGTGACCACACAATTTTGGCCAGGTATTGCGTCTCCCATGATTGATAACGTAGGTTTACTTACTATTGATCAGGCATGAAAAAGAAAAGTATAAACCATCAATTTGTCAACTTAAACAAACCTTCATCAGCAGTTGTGTAAACACGTTCTTTCAACACAGGCTCCTCTCTCTCTGCCCGTCCCCTTCACTGTGTCAAAGACTTCACAGATCTTATCTGCACTCCCCTCCCTCGCAAATTAAACCTTTTCTGCATGTCTTCCCTTTTTTAATATGCCGATGATCAAACAGCTGGTTTTACAAGGCCTGACCTGGTTATTCGATTGGATATGCCTCATGATCATATGATCTATCATCGCACGCTGCGTAACGACAGATAAAGCCCTGTGACTTTAGTTTGAACAGCAGTGGTGCCAAACTGACTAATCTTTTGGTCTTTACAGCAGATTTGATCCCTAAATGTCATTATACGGAAAAGGTAAGACTGTAGAGTTCTGTGTTTGTATTTTGTTCCTATTTCCTCAAAATATATTCCAATTCGTATTAGTCCAAATTGTTAGAACCCATGCTTAAGTTGCCCATGACGATGGAAAGAACCATCACAATGAGCTCCCTTTGAAAGACGATCAAAGCGTATGAATCATCCAGAACTGAACAAAGTGGGAGAATGAACGGTAATGCATGAAGCTTTAGTTACATCTACAAAGGTTCAGTCCTGGTCACCTTTTTTTAGACAGTAGTAGATCCTAATGGGAGTTCTTTTCTACTTGTACTTTACTGGTAAAATGTTTCTCACAGATAGACTCCCCTAATGTAATATTGATTGGTTTTTTCTCCTCTTCAAAGACGGTCAGACATACTGATGCACTTACAGTAATTCACTCACTATGTACTCTATCCAACACATAGAGGAGTGTACCGGCTGAATCCTTGACAAGACATTGTAAATGTAAAAGCTGGAATCAAAGGAAACATGCCTTACTTGTTTGTCAGCTGCTGAAATAACCTGGTCCTGATTTAGAAGCCTTTTAAAGATGATTGGTCATTGCCATCATTTCTACAGAACATTTCAACAAAAGGCACTAATAGAGCTGAAGTGAAGGCTCATATGCAGTGGCGGGGGTTTATGTGGGAACGGCAGGCAACACTGTTGTTGTAGCCTTGAAAGTCTGCCTAACCAAGGCTGTGACGCATGTTATTTCGTCCATTTCTTCTTTTTCTCTTTTTTTTGTTACTATGTCCATTTATGATATGATCAAAAGGACTCTGACACTCTCCCCGTGTGTTTTTCTGTCTGCCATACATTCTGTTCAAGGCTGTAGTCTGGATTTTTAAAATACAGAGGTAAACAAATGTCAGACATGGGTATTGGAGTTCTTGCGACCTGTGAGAACACATGTCTGTGCACATGTATGTTTGATTACATGTTTAAAATCCAACCAAGATGTGGTGTCAATGGAAGGATCTTAAGTTTATTCTCAATGAATGAAATGAAATCTGCAGAGAAAAATACAGAGGACAAGACCTCAAAGTCGTCGATGGTAGACACGGCATGCTTCTGTTACATTTGATCTATTAAACACTGGTCGATGGTACAAGTCTTATCTACTTTTAATAGCAGTAAGAAAGGAAAAGCCAGGTATAAGCCTATTTGCTGTGCGAAAGCTCATCATAATCACAGGTTTTCACCTGGCGCTGACATAAAGTTTCATCTTCAAAACATTTTTTTAAATTTTCCAGTGGAAATTTAGCTCCAACATTGAACGCTTTTTGGTGCTGCAGAGCGACTAATTGTAAGTCTGTGATTTGCACGCAGTTTGTCAACAGCAAATCTTGTCAGGCATGTTATTCAACCAAGAAAAGAAGTTTTATATATTTTCTGCTTGTCGTAATAATAACACTATTTTTCTTTTTTTTTAATTAAAACTTTCACACTTGTGACAAAGCAGCAAGTGCTCGCATTTGATAAGAAACTAGCATTAAAAACTTCAATAATGATGAGTCAGAGCCCAGTGATGGAGCGTATCATCTATCACTGAACTCAGAAAGTGTATTTGATTCTATTCTTCTGTTTAGTTAATTTTGCATTATTGATTGAACAGCGAGCCTCCCCCTCTTTTCTCTGGTGTGCTGAGTGAAAAGCGTTACAGAGATTACTGCGACTGGATCACATGAGAGTCTTGTTTGTGAAACACATAGCAAAAAAACTTTAATTAGACATACACCCACATCTTCCCATGCTTCCTTTAACATGGCCAGAATTCACACAGCCTCAATATTCTCTGTGGAGTTCAGCAGATGTATGTTAGTGCATGCAAAGAAACTTTCACATGAATATCTCGACCCCCAGCCAGTCTGAGTGCACTCTATGGGAAATATTATTTGAATATTTACCCCCTGCCTCTACTCTCCACATCTTTTTTAGCTCCTCCTTGGCTTCTCATGTTCCTTCTTCCTGGTGTTGCTGTCTCTTGGGATAGCTACATCTATCACTACGGCTGTCTTCTGTTGTTTGTCCACCACCACCATGTCCGGTTGGTTCCCCACCACCAGTTCATCAGTCTGGATCTGGGAATCCCACAGGATCTTAGCTCGGTCATTCTCATCCCTATTTTTGGGGAGTCTTCCCTTTTTGAAAGACGCCTCTAGAGGCCAACTCAAAGCCAACATCAAGTGTGGCATACCAAGGAAATGCTCTGTCCCCGCTGCACAGGCCTGAACCCCCTCAGCCAGATCATCACCAACAGTGGCTACGGATAACGGTTCTGAAGAGGAGTTACCATCAGCCATGTCATTCAGACCAGATAAGTGTGGTCAGATGGTATCCAAGGGAGACAAGATGATTTATCAGAAGGTAACATGCAGATCCAGGAAAAATACCTTGGAGTCCCACAAGGCAAATAGCAACACAGAGTAAGGCAAGTCCTGAAAAGTCAGCTGAATGGAAAGAACAAGATCAGAGCCATCAACACATACACAGTCTGGCAGTCATCAGATACCCCGCTGGTATAATAACCTGGCCACAGGAAGAGATAGAAGTCACTGATATCAAGACAAGAAGCTCCTCACCATGCATGGAGGGTTTCAACCCAACTCCACTCTGAGATTGTATAAGCGGCAGGAGGGAGCCCGAGGACTAGTGAGCATCAGAGCCACCATCCAGGATGAAACAACCAAGAGTGATTACCTGCTAAGTGAATAAACCAAGACAGCATAAACCCGAGGAAGAGGTGAAAAAGCACAGGTTTTACTGGTAATATTAATAATGGCTCTGTTGTTTTCAAGTGTCCCAGTAAGCCACGACTAGCATGCATAACATCCCAAAACTAAAGCAGCTAAATGGAATTCAGCCTATTTAATTTGATTATTTACACCACATGGTTTTTCCCGGTGTGTGAAAATGTCTTCTGTGGGAAAAAAAGCCTGATAAAACCAATATAACTGATATATAACCAACAGATGAATAAGCAATGATGAGTGGGTTATTATTTGCAGTGTTTTTGACAAAAATCTAATTTGTTGTTGATATCTTTCATTTTCATTGTGTGAAAAAAAGCCATGAAACCTATTTAGCTCACAATGGGACATTAAACTGTTCACTGAAACAAACGGATTGCTTTACCATTGCTGCTCAGCAAGGCCCATGTGAGAGGCTGAGGGAGACGGAAGGAGTATCTTGAAAGAGATGAAACAAATCTGAGGAGAATATTTAGGAATTTCACTCTGTAAGGCATTCCTTTTCGAATTCAATAAATTGGATCACCGTGCAAATATCATAGTTGAACTACCAGGAAGCCACTGCAACATGTAGTAAAACTACTGGTTTAGTTATAGTTTCAGTTCAATTTCAATTCCAGTCAATGAATGTGTGTTCAGTCTGAAATCACAGCAACATAAGAATGAATCAATGTAGGCTGCTGTACAGTATATTTGCCCAAAGCCTATAAGAGCAATGAGTCACACAGTCATACAGAAAGTCTGCATGACACTGCTCTCTAGTGGTGACTGAGGTGTTTGGGTCATAATTATTATTATTTTTTACTTTAATGATGTATTGAATCATTATTTGTAAACAACACATTGCAACTGCTGAAGTATAAATCCTTGGTCTGAGCAGAACAACATGAATGATAAGACATTTAAGAATGGAACAGATATCAAAGGGGAAATAAATAGTAATGCTGTTACAACATTGTTCTAACAGTAAAGACAGTCATGTTCTATTACAGTAATAAGTTCTGACTTAAGGTTAATATTTTACAGGTCTTTTTAGAACAATGCACAGAAGCTTTAGATCAGTGTAATTGTAAATCCATAAAACCGGCCAGGTTTTATGGAAAAGTTCCCTTCCTTATGAAACTCCAACATAAATCATGAAGGACAAAATCCACAGTCTTTGTTTTGTGCAACTCAGCCAAAGCTCATATGAGGATTCGGCTTTTGACTTATCAAACCCAAAGGAGTGTGTGTGTGTTCAGTAGTGTGCAAAGGGATAGAAACATAAAGAGGGAAGATTGTGCTAAGTGGACTAAGGTTTTCCACCATACATGATATGTGAATGAGGTGTAATAGATAGGAGAAATGGCATAGCTCTGCAACACACTGACCTGAAGGATCCAATAAACCCAGAAAATCATTACCACAGAAAATATGCTTCTGAATATGCTTAATTCTCATTAAAATATACTTGGTATGCTGGGATAGTCTGAGCAAATTGATCTGCCATTCAAATTAGTTTTTTGTTTCATTTGCATTTTCTGATTATCGTGGTGCTGCATTTGATTAGTTACCTTTCCCTGTTGGTAATCTGTTGGTAATCTCACCATGGGCCATGATAGAGTTTGCCAAATGCTTTTTAATAAAGGCTGTCATAGGAAGCCTCATAACATCCTAAATTCTATTAGAAATGTTCTACAAATACATTCTGACATTTGATATAACATACTGATATGATACAACGTACGCACCTGGAGTTATCTTTAAAATAGTTTGACGATAAACAGATAAATGTGGAAATAGGTGTGTCTGGACGTGTCCTCTGACGTGAAAAAAAGGCTGGAAACCTTTCCGACGAGCCCATTGGCTCGACTCCCTGCGTCATGACGTCATGTTGGTGAAGGGGCGGGGTCAGGGTGTGCAGTCGAGGCAGGGAGCTACCGAGCAGCAGCATCCGAGAACGCCAGCGAAGGATGCCCGTCTTTCAGGTGAGATTCAGCGGGCCAGAATGCTAATTAATACGAAGTGAAGGCAGACAGACGTTCCCGAGCGTTTACCGTTTACAGCTGAAGGAAAGGACACTGACAGGGTTAGACTAAAACGTTAGTAAACGGTCACTCTGAAACATTAGCTAAGCAGCTAGCGTCGGACGTTAGCTAATGTGAAGTGTGTCGGCAGCTTTTAGATGCAGTCAGGTTTCCGCAACGATACCCTTATAGGCCAATAAACGGTCTGACCTAATAGAAAACCCGCCTTAGCTGGGTTTAACGCAATTTACCGTCACTATGATGTGATAAAAGTACCCTGACTGGTGAAAATGTAACGCTGCTTGTTTACGTACCGGTAGGAAAAAGACTGCATCGCCCACTGGGACAAGGTGAGCTGGAAACCAGTGAGAAGACAGCAATAAATACCCCCTTCTTTAACCTGGCATACGTGGTGATGTCTTTGGACGATATGGTATATCATAGCTAATCATATACACTATGAACATGTGTCTTGTAGGGCTAGTTGTTGTGTTGTGATGAGCCCAGACACCGGGGTCACATCCTTTCAGTGACCTCTCCTATAGACCTCTATATAGTGAGACCAGCAGTGTTTGTTTGGAATGGTATGAACATTTCATGTCAGGTTATCCTGGGGGAAATCATTGCAACTAATAATAATAATAATAATAATAATAATAATAATAATATAACATTATCCCAATAATGGAAATTCATCATGATCAATGTATTGTTTTATCGGGATCCTGTCATCCCATCCCTTCCACTTACTGTCCAGTGTTTTCACTTTACCTTTTTTGTCCTAATTTTGAGAGTTGCAGAGCTGTATGAAAGGTATTTTTTTTATACATATTGCAGTCGATATGAGGCAGTTTCGTTTGCCCATTGACACAGACGTGTTTTACTGTAGAATAGGGAAGTTCAGTTTCATGCAGAATACAGTATCTGGTTTTGTGTTCACACACAAATGTGCTGTGTCATATACTTAATTTCAGGTGTAGCATCACAACACATTTCCAATAGATCATAAGTGATGATTTAGAGGGATTATTTTTGTCAGTCTACACATTGTTTTTTAGACAGATGCATATTGTAACTTCCCTCTGACCTGCGACCCTCCTGCTCTTCTCCTCCAGTATGCGGTGACTGAGACTGAGGCCTGACGGCACAGTGGATCTGGTGGCAGCAGAGGCAAGCGTCCAGCTTAGATGAAGGATGAAGAGCCCGGTGCACAGATGCAGGGATGTGGAGCACGGGCGTGGGCAGGGCAGGACCAACTGCCTACAGGCCGAGCAGCGCATCCCCATCTCCAAGGACGTCATCACTTCCTCCTCGGCCTCCGCTATGTGGTTCATCAGGGACGTCTGTGGCATTGTGTGTGCCGTCATCACGTGGATGCTGGTGCTGTATGCCGAGTTCGTGGTGCTGTTCGTGATGCTGCTTCCCTCCAAGAATCTGACGTACAGCATTGTAAACGGGACCCTGTTCAACATTCTGGCCTTCCTTGCACTCGCATCACACCTCAGGGCCATGTGCACCGACCCTGTAAGTGGCACTTGTTTGGTGTTATTTTTAAACATAAATACAAAATTAGGTGACAGGCTGTCAGGCATTAAGGAGAGACCCAGATACACCCAGACAAAACCATTTTGAGATTTTGGGCTGTTTCGCTTCCATAACATGTCTTCTTTAAGACTAGTGGAGAGAAAACATCCAAAATACACAAATAGGTATTTATTTTATTTGTGTCTGTCACATAATTTCTAAAAACATGCTGAGAATGGATTTTTATCCATTTTTTATGGCTGTTGACGGTATAAATAAATTCCTTTTTAGGTTTTTTTTTACAGCATATATTATACACAATATGACGGGGATGTGATCTAAAAGGGTAAAAATATGAATTTTAAAATTGTAATAATATGCAGAATTGTTGGGATATTTAAACATAAATAATATTTCCGAACTTGTGAGTAATCAACCGGAGAAGTTTCATTGTGGTATTTATTATTTTTACTCTATTCATCTGGGATGTCATGCAGACAAGTTTGGTTCAAGTTTTATATAGACTTGATTAATGGAGCTGAACTTTCATAAATGTATGAAATTACATTTGGCCTCTCCTTACTTACTTCATTAGGATTAATGAGCTACAAATTACACTGAAGTCATCTGCTGTGTGGTCGTGTTTCTTGCTAGGGGGCGGTGCCAAAAGGGAATGCCACTAAGGAATACATAGAAAGCCTTCAGCTGAAACCAGGACAAGTGGTCTACAAATGTCCCAAGTGCTGCAGCATCAAGCCTGACCGAGCACACCACTGCAGGTAGGGCAAAAAGGGCATTCACAATCCCAATCCCATGCTTCTAGCTGCAGTGTTTTGGTGCAGTGAAATCTGACAACATTAATTGTGACTTTTGGCAGTTGTTATAGCGTACGTTTTTTCTCAATCTCTCACAGTGTTTGCAAACGCTGCATACGCAAGATGGACCACCACTGCCCCTGGGTCAATAACTGTGTTGGGGAGAACAACCAAAAGTACTTTGTGCTTTTCACAGTAAGTTCACTGCAGGAAGAAAGTTGCCATCAGTTCCAGCCTTTAATAACAAGACGTTGCTGTTGTAAATGCTGTGTAGATGCAGATTAGAGGGATTTATCAGAACACTTTGTGTGCAGTTCTTGTCTGTGATGAACGATCTTTTATTTTGTCCTTTTTTTGTTTACCTAGATGTACATTGCACTCATCTCTCTCCACTCTCTGCTCATGGTGGTCTTCCATTTCCTCTACTGCTTTGAAGATGATTGGACAAGTGAGTGTTTTCTTTAATCCTATGTGGCTCTCAAATCCCCTCATTCATTAAAAGAAAAGCCTTCGGTCAGAAACTCCAAACTGGAGTTTCTAAACTGACAAAAGTCCTTTGAAATGTTTGCGATTATAAATAGCATTTTATATGCTATTGAAACACAGCTGCATTCATGCATGTGGTCAGCACATTAGCATACTGAACTTTCTACCTGAACTGCACACGAGCTGACTGAATAGTGACGAGGAACGTTTGGATCTTGTATCCTTCGTGCAGGTTCCTCCTCACGGTAAACCCACATTATCCAAACTCCTCAAAGTTCTTCATTTTCTAATGTTTGCTGAAATAGTTGTTAAATATGGAAACAAAACCTACAAATCGTACAGTGGTGCCCCAGACTTGCATTCGCCATCTATTACGCTTTGCAACATGTCCACTAAAAGTGCTTCTTTTTGGCACAGATAGATTGTTGTTGTTAAAAGTGTCTGTTTAAAGGACCAATCAGAGAAATAAGATGTATTTATTTACCTTTTGCTGTTCTTCATTGTGTCCAAGTCTCGTTGTGAAATCAGCACCAGGTCCCACTCTTGACCGCATTCCTCCTCTGTTGGCCTCATAGCACCCAAAGGAACACCACCAGTCTCCTGAGCTTTGTGGCCTTGCAGCAGCTGGTTTGCCCTCTTCTGCCTGTTGGCCCTCCTCTCTCTCTGTCCTCGTCCGCTCTTCAATTTGTCTTCTTCAATATACTCAAATACATATGGGCAGCTATCTAATCCACATTGTGGAAATCATCTTTATATCCAGCCCTAAGTAACCCATTCTGTACTCCGTTTCTGCCGCTCTCTTCCTGCAACATGAGAAAAGATGAGACTCTTTCCATAACAGTTACTCAGACACAAACATGGTAAAATAAGGGCCACCTCTTGACTTTTTCTAGAAGTTTCCCATTGAATATTTACTTAAACTATAGTTACACTTTTCCCTTCCCGTCAATGGTCACACTTAAACCTCCTGATCCCGGATCACTCACTACTTTCCCTTTCACTGAAGCAGCATCAGCAGGTGACAATAGGACAGACCTGTTGATAGAATTGCTTCAATGCTTTACATCCTCACTGTAATGTGCAGTAGTTCCCTTTACTGTAGTGCGTAGCAGTTCCTCACATGGTCCTCTCTTTTTTGCCCCTTCACATCTCCTCCTCCTCCTCCTCCTACTCTATGTCCCTCCTCCATCCCCCAGAGTGCAGTTCCTTCTCTCCACCAGCAACAGTCATCCTCCTCATACTCCTGTGCTTTGAGGGTCTCCTCTTCCTCATCTTCACCTCTGTGATGTTCGGCACCCAAGTCCACTCCATCTGTACCGACGAGACCGTAAGTGATCCATTTAGTGACCCAAAGCCCTCCTTCCTCTTATCTCACGACTTCCTTCTGCTCTTCTCCCTGCTTCAAACTATTAGCAGCCATGTGACACCTCTCATCCTCCAGCCTGATGTAGAATAAGGGGCAGCACATGTCCTGCAAGTCTCATCTTTGACTGAAAAGGAAGTAGCTGCCAAAAAGAAACTTAAATATGAAGTGCTTTAAAGGGAAATGTGTGGTGTCTGTGACCACGCATCTTTTTCTGTCAGACATCAAGGATTAATTGTGCAAATCGACCACTGATGTCGTTGTAAACGTCATACTTTCTTGCACTGACGCGCGTAGTAGCAGCAGTAACCGATAATCCTTTCATACAGGACACTGACCTGTGAACTCTGCTGAACACATTCATACAAGACCGCCTTCAGAGGTTAATCTCTGGCTGTCACTGTTGGCAAACACTTCAGACAGCAGTATAGAAATATCCATAACTCCATACACCAAGCAGAATTACACTGAATCATTACCAAATGTAGTTTAATGTCCGTTGCTATGCAAGCTCTCTGTCTCTCATATGGTTAAATGACGTTTACACATCAGTGTCAGGTAGACATGTCAGGTCTGCAACATTTTAAACTCCTGAACCTGCTGTCACTTGCCAAATTGATGGTCTTAATGCTAAATTGAAACCAAACAATAATAATTTAATCTGAATATTAATGGATTTATCAGTTAACACAAACAGATCTCAGTTGAGAAACAAAGTGCTTACTTTTTTCTTTTCTTTTTTTTTTTAGTCAAACTTTTGGATATTTGAATATAATGTGATTTACAATGTGCAAACATATTGATCGGGCCATTAATATCTACCAAAATTCAGAATTGTGTGTGTGATCTAACATTGTGTCCACGGGCAGGTGGCAGTCGTCTTGAAAGTCAGTATTTCGTGCCAAAATGTAACTTACTTACTTTTAACTTGGCAAAACGGTAACAATCTGCTCATGGAATCAATCTGGGTTTCCACTTTTCGCCTCAGCTGCAGAAGCTGAGTAAAACCACTGAATTATGTACTTGAAAGATGTAAAAGTAATTTGAAAGAAAGGTAAAATTGTCCATGTATCAGTGGAAGAAGGAATCAGTACCCTCTCTATGGTGCCATCCTAAAACCAGTCATCGTATTTGGAGCTCACCAAACCAAACTGCCTTTCCTGCTTTGACCTTCTTTTTGTCTGCAACTCTAGGTCAGATATCATCTGAGAGAAATGTGATCACTTAATCAAAAGGTTTGACATGTAGGGAACACATCGCGGTAAAGGCAACGGGACACAAGCAGCTCCAATATAAACATATATATGGGTTTGTGGCCCGGTTTACTTTAGTCTTTTTTTAATCTATATATATTTAGTGGGCTTAAAACAATCAGTATTTGGAATTTGCTTTGTGAATACTGACTGGGTCACAAAAGCACACCAACTGAAGTTTGGTTGTCTCTCATTTTCAGGGCATAGAGCAGTTGAAAAAGGAAGAGAGAAGATGGGCTAAAAAAACTAAGTGGATGAACATGAGGGCGGTATTTGGACACCCTTTCTCCTTATTGTGGTTTAGTCCCTTCTCCACCCCCGACCACGGGAAGGCTGAGACCTACCAGTATGTGGTCTGAGAGCTCAGCGCGTTGAACGAGGCGGCCCGGGTCTAAACCAAAGTGGGGAACCCTGTTCAGCCCCATAGAGCTCAGCTATGGCAGTCTGTCGCTCCCAATGCTGAACACGATTTACGCCGTGTCTCCCACACTAGCCATGGACGGCTTTCCATCTGCTTTTTTTGTTTTGCCATCTTAAGTGCGCTCTACGTTTTTTATTTTTCTGTTGCCTTGAGTGAGTTGAGTTGCAGAGAAAAAGAAAGCACTTTCAGTTTGCGAGTCTTGTTTGAAAACACTGTGATAAATCTGTATTTCTTTTTTTTTTCCTGAGCCGTTTCTTTTTCTGTTGTATCAGAAGCCTTTTCTTACACTGTTTTTACTCTGGTCACATCAATTCCAAAAAACATCTTCATCCCGTCTGGCCATGCTGTTTTTTTTTTTTTGTTGTTGTTGAAACTGCCACACCAAAACAATGAAAGAGAACTGAATTGTGTAAAGGGCTGCCTCTAATGATTACTATCATTATCACTAAATCTGACATCTATAAATCTGTAAAATCACATGTCGCCCCGTGTGTGTAAAGGCCTTTAGGCCAAAGCACACACAGGAACCGTTTGCTATATTATATTAAATACACCCAGTTGGAGAAAAAAAGTTATTTTTCTCATAAAAATCAAGAAGTTGTTTCACCCATTATCACAAAAAGAGATTAACTTATTCCACATTTTCTCCCGATATCTCAACTCAGGGCAACTGCCAATACCCATTCCCAACGTAATACCAGTGCTTTGTTTGCACCCCTTCGTAGAGCCAGTGTTTATAGTAAATCCCGAGATCTAATCGAGCCCTAATGGTGTTGACAACGCGTTTAAACCGAGGCCATAAAAGTCCTACTGCAGTTTAATTCTCTTTTTTAATTACTTTAATACCCACATGTTGTCCAAGTGTAGAACAGTCTCCCTGATTCCTCTCTGATACATGCCTGACCTGATGCAAAGCCTTTGTTAGAGGGCTGAGCTCCAAAACAAACCAGGAGGTTTTCTTACTGTTCCACCAAAAAGAATCGAGCCAGGATCAAATTACCAGCTTGTGGTTAGCTTGGCTGAAACATTCCTGAAATGCTCAACAAGGAAATTAAATTGTTTCAGTGAGTGCAAATGTCAACCTCATCTCGTCTGTCAGCAGCAAATCATGGTTGTGAGAATGTTGTCGGGAGAGTTAACAGGCTGTCAACAACCACATTCTCCCTTTTTTGAGGAAAAGCCTCCCACCGTAACACTAACGCTGTGTGTGTGTGTGTGTGCTTGTACATCTATCTTTGTCATCTATCCCTCTCAATTTGAGTTTTAAGAGGATGAGGACATTGAGGACATTTTGGTCCGTCCTTCAAAGCTTGTTCAGGTTAGAATTAGAATAGAAAAGCCGCGACGAAGGCCGACTGTAACATCAGAAAGGTTTCTACATGTCATGGAAAGTATGGCCAGTGTTCAAGTACCGCTGCTGAAATTTCACACAATGCGTCGCTCTTCTATGCTCTGTTCTCATGTTTCAATTGAAGTGACGTATTTTTATTTTTAAATAAGTGGTGAATCAAATGCCGATTCCGAAAAGTGACTGCTAATAAATATTCGGAAAATCAATTGATATATATGTAAAGAAACTGTAAAGTGTTAAATTTCAGAACTGAATTTGGTCAGAGATTCAACATGCTCAATCGATTGAAAATACGCTGACAAGGGCCAACTCACTGACTTTCAGGTTACGGGTCGGGGCCTTTAGGGTTCGGTTCGGGGCCTTTAGGGTACGGGTCGGGGCCTTTAGGGTTCGGTTCGGGGCCTTTAGGGTTCGGGACGGGGCCTTTAGGGTACGGGTCGGGGCCTTTAGGGTTCGGTTCGGTGCCTTTAGGTTACGGGTCGGGGCCTTTAGGGTTCGGTTCGGTGCCTTCAGGTTACGGGTCGGGGCCTTTAGGGTTCGGTTCGGTGCCTTCAGGTTACGGGTCGGTGCCTTTAGGGTATGGGTCGGGCCTTTAGGGTACGGGTCGGGGCCTTTAGGTTACGGGTCGGGGCCTTTAGGGTTCGGTTCGGTGCCTTTAGGTTACGGGTCGGGGCCTTTAGGGTTCAGTTCGGTGCCTTTAGGTTACGGGTCGGGGCCTTTAGGGTTCGGTTCGGTGCCTTCAGGTTACGGGTCGGGGCCTTTAGGGTTCGGGTCGGGGTTAGGTTGTGATGGCTAAGGTAAAGGGTATGTGTTTCGTCAGTGTCCTCACAAAGACAGAAGTACAGTGATGTGTGTGGGTGTGTGTGTGTGTGTGGGTGTGCTTGCATGAAGACTTGCCAGTGAAACCCTCCCGTGCACTTTGGTGTGTAGATGTTGTGAGCGTGTGCTAAATTCAATTAAACCCAGATTATTTGGGAATTCCTGGAGTTGAAATTCCTCAAAAAAGGACTCTGGCTTGGCCTAAAAGTGAAAATGAAACCTGTGTGGAATCAAAGGGAAGCACCATCAAATGTATAACTGCATTCATGCAGCAGCAAGATATTTTGTTGTTTCTCTGCACTATTTCAGCCTCGTTCAAAGCATTTAACAAAAGTATTAACTTTCATCTTTCACATTTACACAAGTACTCAAGATGCTAATTCGCACTTTGTATATATCATGTAAGATTTTCTCCTGTGTGAACTGATTATTCTTCTATTCTTTGTTTACATGCTATTTTATGTATCCTTTGTTATCTGAATGCATGGTACAGGTGAAGGTTAGTTTAGTCATGTGTGTGACACACTGCTAGTGAGTGATGACGACGGAGATGATTTGTTTTTTACGGAAATTTAAATTCTTTCTAAATTATCTGAATATATTTCAGCACATGCGCAGAGAATAAATACTTCTCGGTTGCAATGCAATAACCTGTTTGCTTGCCTTTTTTTTAACATTGATTTCTCTGTGGGTGTGGAGGGGCTACTGTGTGTTTCCCCCTCTCAATCTGTTGTGTTTCAGTAAGAAACTGTTTCTGCTCTCCCTGCATACGGTCCTCTCACTCCCCACATTGTTGAGTTTCCACCGTGTCCTCGTCTTCCATCCTATTTCGACCCTCCCGACTGTAACCTGCCTCTCCCCCCGTGCCTTGTTCTATCCACACTCATGCATTTGCTTTGGTTGAGAACTCATTCTGCCGAAGGCTTTCTGAAGCAGACAACTCTTTGTAATCTTGAGAAGAGGTAAGCTCGCAACGGAGGTCACGTTAGCCGTCTCATCAAGCTTAACACATCGCAAGCATGCCGATTTCAATTTGTAGGCAAAAGTGCGTTTTTTTAATTTTTTTTATTTTGCTGTTTCAGATTCAACCAAACATTATGAATGAATGAGTGAGTTCTGTGTGTAACAGGATGCATGCACCATATTTACCGTTTACTTGTTTGCTTCTTCCGCAGGGGGTTTATTCTTTTATTTTTAAAGTGCATGTTAAGTCATTTTGTTCGGTGTTTGTTCATTTTGGGCGTGTTTCTTCGAGAACAAATGAATCAGACTGGATATAAAAGCATTTAGCCGATGGACTCAAATGTATTATATCACATTACATTGAAAAAGTCCTCCTGTCGGTGGCCGTGAAGAGATTAGTTTACACTGTAAAAGATGGAGGACAGAATCCGGAGCTTAGCCGAGGTTAATGTTAGGCTTCAGGTGTCTGACTCAGACAAACCAATCAATCAAATGAGGACTAACTGATCTGTTCAAATTCATTCAGATGCAAACCAAATAGCCTCATCGTTAAATACACTGCAGAATTCACATCGTCGTTGAGTGACAAGCTATGCTAAGCTAATGCTGCAACACATAACTTCTCCTATGGTGTTGGAACTATCTATTTAGGATGCGTTCCACCAAATGCCACATTTGAGGGTAACAGCATGCATTAGATCAGAGTATCGGCCATTTCATTCTGCTTATCGGTGCAAATCGATTCTCTTAATAAGGCTTACACAGATTTTCAGCGTCGGCACAGCTGTTTTATTATCTCTGAACACTGTGGAGAATGTCTGCCTAATAACATTTGAACCGTTTGATGACATTAATACTGTGAAAACCCTTCCTGTAACACAAGGAAAGGATTACTTCATGGCAAATATGTACAGGAGGACTGAATACAGCAACCGATAACTGATAAATGCCCTCATACATACAGAAACTTAGCGTTTAAGTAAATAATCTATGTTCCTGATGTCTATTCCGGATGTCTGATTCATGTCTGAGAAGCAGGACCAAAGAGCTGCATCATTGTGTGTTGTCATCACCTTTGTGTCACAGTTGTGTTCGGTAGTGCATGTAGAAAAAGACAGTCCTTCTTTGGCTCCGGCTCCGTTCACCTCAGAGCCTCACTGTTGTGTCTTCCCCAGGGAATCGAGCGTCTGAAGGGAGAGACGGGGAAGTGGGGGAAGGTGCCGTGTTGGGAGGCCATGCAGACGGCGTTCGGCGGCCCGTTCTCCCTGTCCTGGTGCAGCCCCTTCGCGGGGCTGAGCTGCGAGAAGGGCCCTCCGGACCACGACCCCATCCCACAGGGGAAGATCATCGAGGAGGACGTGATTGAGATACCACTCAACTAGCGCCACCTGCAGTCAGGAAGATAATTTCTCTCAGTCTGGCAGCACATCTCCACAAGCCAATTAAGGGGACTTCATCAGTGCTTCCTAAACAGCGATGGATAGCTGGAACTTTAACATATCTATTTTTTTTTATATCTCCAACTTATATATGTGAAAATATAACATGTCCACTTTCTCTCCCAGTGTAAACGACGGGGGCAGTGAACTTACCAAACTACTTATCTGAGTCCTTTTCTGAATATTCTACCATTGCACTCATGACAGGAAGGAGTCACCTTCACTTCTGGTTCTTGACTTGAGGTGAGAAGATGATGGATTCTACAGGGTCGGTGAACACCACTTATAGTAGCATTCGGATTTCAACCACTTTGCTGTCTCCGATGCCTTTTTGAGGATTTTTATTCCCTTTGTGCCTTATCCGTCTTGACGAGCAGTTAACGTGTGGGGAGAAACTCTGTGTGATATGTTGATAATCAGCTCCTATGTCCAGTTCTAGAGTCTGGAGTTGATATTTTTATCCGTATCGCTCGACGGTCATTGTCTTTGTGTGGAAGAGATGATTGTTTAATTGAGCAGGTTTCGGGTTAAGGGCTTTTAAAAGGGTGCTGAATACCGTGGGACCATAACTTTATTTTTTATCCTGTTCACATTATTTTTAACAATGTTTTGTCATGTCGGTTTTATATTTTAATTCTGAAATAAATGGCAATATTTCATGTATCTGTATATTACAAACAGTATCATTTGTAAGATTTGTTTCGCTGTTTATCATCAAAGAAACAGCATGGAAGGGGTGGAAATTATTTTTTCCCCCCCAAACTTACATGACATACAGAAGTATTTACAATAAAACTGATAGCTTCACTGTTGCTTGTTTAAATCAATACAACAGCAGAAATGGTTTCAGTAGTTAAAATAACATGGTGATCTTATCTTCACCTGTGGCGTCGGCCTTCTGTGCGTTAACTGGGCAGAAACGGGAAAACGACTCACAATTTCACCTCCTCCAGAGGCTGACATTTTTCATTTGTCTTCTTCGTTGTTTGAGGTAAGGCGTGAGGTGTTGGGGAGGCACAGCTGACCGGATGGAGGCGAAGACGTGAGGAGAGGTGGACCTGGAACAACTCAATCACTGTCTGCACACAGCTGGAATCTGCAACAGTCAAATATATATACATACTGTAGACTCCTTCCTTGCATTCAGAGCACAAATGCAAATCTTTTTTCTAACTTTAATTAGAATAATTCCATACATTACAATTTGAAGAGGAATATTGCTTTTGCATTCCTTGAAACGACATACAGATTCAAATTCAAAACGTATAAAAATTCAAAACATACAATTGGTATGCTCTCCTCAAAGCCAACAGACTTCATTGGAAAAACAAAGCAATTTTCTCTCACCGAGTGTAAAACACACTTAATTCAAACTTGACAGAAGCACAATAAAAATCATCTCGGGTCCCTCTTTCCAATATTCCAATGATCACCAACTCGTTTGGTCAAAATTAACTCATTATTCAGCACAGAAAAGAAAAGGCTGCTTTCAGACTCCATTGAAAAACAGCATTTTAATCTTGGGGATTGTGACTTAATTCAAACTGACAGAAACAATAAAAAACTCATCACAGCCTAGTCTGTCTAGTTTCCAACAGCCACCAAGTCTGGTTTGGTCCCAATCCAGTCTCATCTTTTATCATGTTCGATATGAAAAAATGCTATTAATATCTCACCTAACAAGTCTTGTCACTGTGCGATGGAGCAATTTGTTCAAACACACATTTCCAAATCGAGTGTGGAGGATTAGCACGTGTCCTTGAAAATCCTCAGAATCAAAGGACTCGGTAAAACTTGAAGGATCCTGGACATTGGAACCGTCCTTCAGTGGGATTTCATGACGTTCTGACATCCTTGAAATTCTGCCATTCCTTTTCTTTGAGAAACACCCAGAGATCCGAGTCCCAAAGCTGCACACCGAACAGAACAACAGGCATCATCTCATGACGTGTAGCAATGGTCCAGCGTGTTATTGTCCCTGATGGGATGCTGCCTGTATTTATATAGTTCTTCACTGAAGTTTACTCCATTACAGTCCTGGAGAACAATGAGCAGGAGCCTGGATTTGCTTGTTACACAGTATTGATCTGGTCAGCTCAGGCCTGAGGTGGGATGAAATCACTCACCAGAATTAATGAGGAGAAGTCAAGTGATGAATGAGTTTGAACTGCATGTTTTCGTCGACCCTGTGACGTCTGTATGTACATTAATGTACGACTTGGTCTGCTGTTAAATTACACCAACGTCCAGAGTTACTTTCTGTAATAAGTAATTCCGTTCTGCGTCTGAGTGACTCTTTCACAGCTTGTTGTGGCTGAAGAGATGTGGCTGCATCCTTGTGAGGAGTCACAGCTACATTATTGGTCCTTCTTGCCCTCGTCCTGCATGAGTGTCCGAGGTGTGGATCCATGGAGCACCATCAGTCCACACAGAGTGAGAGAGATCCCCACCCACCATAGAGCTGCATGACTCTCTCCAAAGATCAGCCTCCCTAGGACAGCCTGGGCGCACAAACGAGAAAGACTCAACACACAGTACGTGTAAATGCTTTCAGACGTTTTGATGCCAAGTTGCATTTTCAAAGCAAACCGATGAAAGGTGAAGAGCCGACAACGCTTACCGAGGAGATGAAATTGGATGCAGTGGTAGTGACCGTAGCCCTGGCCGAAGAGGAGGAGTGTCGGAGAGCCTTGGAGAAGAAGGTCCACATGACAGCGTTGCAGGCGAACAGCAGGCCTCCACACAGCAACCGCAGGGGGATGTGGAGCTGCAAACACGACAAAGCAGCAGACTTAACATATATGTAAAGTTTAAGTTCACGCTTTAGTTTCTGTTACAGGCAAATATAGTTCTTCAAAAGAGCAGGACCTCCCCTGTGAAGGCCTCGTTCCACAGACTGTATCCAAGAAGTGGACGTAGACATCGTGACGTCACCCGTTGGTTATTGGACTACGGTTTTGAAGCCTCAAAATCGTTATTTTGGCAGTCGTCATCTTGGAATTTTTGCAACCACTGAACAAAAGTGACTATATTTGGACTATGGAGGGGCGACGGGTGGAACTGGCCCTACTGCATCTGGTTTCTGGTGTGAAGCTGTTAGCTGCATAATTCAAGTGGAACTTTACAGCAAAGTCATCTTAGTAGCTAATTGCATTGGTAGCTGTCAATCACAAGGTAGCCCCGCCCTAAAGCATACCCTGCTTTATGGTCTATTTGACTCTAAATAGACATCGCTTATTAAATCATGCTGTATTGAAGAACTTACATTAGACATTGAGAACAAAAACTCATGTTTTCTGAAATAATAAATCAAGAGAGAAGTAGGGTCATTCTCTCAAAGACTTCGATACAATCAGACTTCTTTTTGCAACCAGAGGAGTCGCCCCCTGATGGCCAGTAGAGGAAAGTTTAAGGCACTTCCACGTTGGCTTCACACAGAACCGGAGGTTGCCGTCTGCCTGGTTCACGAAGACCACGGGAGTTTTCTTTATAAAGTCCAGTATGTCGAAAGTGTGTTATGACTGCTGCGTGCGTCCATTTAAATGTAATTACGTGCAGTTCGTCTCACCCAGTCACAGGCGGAAGTTCGTGTTTCGGTCCAGCCGCTGAGCCCCGACTCGCACATCTCTGTCAGGTAGTCCGCACCGAGGGACAGCTTGGCTGACAACGAGGCGGCGGCGCCCAAAAAGCCCGCCAACAACGCGTAAACAGACCCTGAAATCATACTCAACACATCACCCGGACAAGTGTCCGTAGTACCGACAGCAGCGTCAACGTGTAAAGCTGCAAATATGCACCGAGGTAGAGATTTTCAAAATAAAATCCGACTAAAAGCCGTCAGCTTACAAAACATATATATATATATATATATATATATATATACATATAATACTATGAGAACCATATATTTCAGGTAGTAAGGGTCATTTTATGCGCTGTCCTCTGAAAATATCCCCTTCGACGCAGCTGCATCTATCATAACATTGACGTCACCCGAGTGTCCAACTGGTTATTACCGTGTCAAAATACATTTAATCTATATCAGTGCTCCAAATTACTCCCATGTTATAATTCTTCAGGCGTTCCCTGATGGTTGACAAACAATTATCACAGGGATATTTTAATTTGAAGACAACTTCCGATCACATTTTCGCCAGCTTTGCTTCTACTCTTCACACGTCGACCAATTGCAGTCGCGCCTGAGTCACGTGGTCTCCGCAGCGGCACATCTTAATGACGTACGTTTATGTTTTGGTGAAACCGTGTGCTTGTCGAAACATCTCTTTTCGGCCTACGTTTGGTTTGTGTGTCACTTCTTTGTCATGAACAAAAACAAGGCCAGCGGCGTGTCGTGGGTGAAACCGGCGGAGCCGTCCTTCCTGAAGAAGTTTAAAAGTGACGTCGGTTACAAAGAAGGACCGAATGTTGACACTAAGGTACGCGGTGGTTTAGCTAGCCGTGTTAAGGGTTAAGCTAACAGCGCAGATCCCGGATAACGTTACGGTTCGCTCAATTGAGTGAAATCCTATCGGTGGTTATTTGTTTTTACCAGCGTCTCGTTACATGTATTGGGTTTCAGCGACAGTCTGCCGGTTAAATAATTCACTGTCGTCGTAACGAGACATTCATTCAATCTACGTCCATCCTCCCATTCATCCTGTGCGCTCATACGGCCTCTTTGTGATTTCTACCCCCCCTCTCAGCGTCAGTTGATGCCGACCCTGGATGATGACAGCGGGAGCGACCGAGAGGACGAGCTGCCCCAAGTCGTGGTCCTAAAAGGAGGAGACCTGAGCGCGGACGACGCGAAGAAGCTCAAGGGCGAAACGCGTAAAGGCGCCGCAGAGAAAGGTCAGTGAGACTGAATGAACCGCCATTGTTACATGAGGAGGCCCCTTTGTTTTACTAGACGTGCACAATGGTGCGGTCCAGTTAAATGCTTTTGAGCCACTGCTGTTAGGCTCGATCAGATCATATATAAACTTAAATTTAAATTGTGTGGCATCTAAAAAAAAAACCCCACTGCTGTTGCACACACTTTGCAACAAAAAAAAGTGTACCTTAATGAATCAGCTGTCCGTCTTATCCACAGACGACGAGCCTCCTCCTGATGGTAAAATCCTGTTCAAGAAACCAGCCAAGCGCTCCTCCTCAGACAAATTCCAGGGCATCACTGCCAGCTCCAGCAAAAAGAAGAAGAGCGATGGAGGAGGCGAGCAGCAGCAGCAGCAGCCGGAGGAGGAGGAGAAGAAGGAGGTGAAGTCTGGGAAGACGGTAAAAAAAAATAACAGCCTTCTGTCATTTGGAGGGGATGAAGACGAAGAGGAGGACTAAATGCTACTGGTGAAATGTGATACCGTCACAAACCCCTGTGACAGAAAGGAATGGCGGTGACATTTGAATATAAAAGGTAAAATATTTCATAATGTTGACAAATAGCAACAGGGGTAAATTAACAGACACTGTATTCTAAACATGGCGTCTGGGTTTCATCAGTGTGCAGCCTGTCCATTCAGCAGTTCTTTTTCTTCTTCTTTTTTAAGGACAGTGCCTGTATTTTTGCATGTCTGAGCCCACCGTCTACAAGAAGTCTATTACTGACAGCTGTTCTATTCATTTTAGTACACTGTAAAAAAAAAAAAGTTCCATTACTGGTGAACAAGAGCACAGGGATTATTTCCAACTCCACTTGGTACATTCAAAGACAGTCAGACATCCTCACATCGATGTTCTGCGAGGGCTGACTGATTTGCTGAAACTAGCTAATTGGGATTTTTTTCTCCCTCCGACAAATAATTAATAATTGTGACTTAAATTGCAAATCCTTTCTTTAGGTCGGTCTGCATGCCGGTGTTTGTGTTCTACGTAATATATATCAAGTTCCATGTATTCTCACAAATGTATCTAAATTCTACATCGGTATATGGAAAATGCATTTTATATAAAAATTACTTGTACATTTAACATTACTGGAGAAATAAACCTTAAATTTAAACAATGAAGCATTCGGACCAGCAGGATATCCTAAACAAAACATGCAGGGATGTCCGATAAGTGCTCTTGAATGCACCAACGGTGAGTTTTTTTAGAAATATAGCTTCAGTACGAGACAACGCTAATTCCTCTTTGCCAAAAAGGTTGCTTACCTACCTCAAACAAATTTCAAGTCTGCAAATTGTGAGTGATAAAAGCCAATTAGGACGCTTTTTTTAGACATAATAAATTCTACTATTAAAGTTGACATGAAGTAAATAGTACTAAAATGAATAGAACCCATATAAAAACCTTTGGTCAACAGAAGTTAAGGCAATTTGTAGTTAATGGACTAAAAAAATGGAACAAGCACCGGTGTGATTCTATGTGTATGTCCTTTTTCATCAAACATCTGGCAAGAGATCAGCAGCAGCAGTTCATGAAACAGAGTTAAAAAAAACAAGACAGACAGGCGGAAGCTGTGCTTTTGCCTTTTCAAGGTGCTCCTGAGAACAGTCGGTTGGCACTCAGTTCAAACTATGCAATTTAATCTGATAAATGCAAATCAAGCAACACCAGGTACAAAGACTTGGAGCTTGATTATTGGTGATTTGATTATTAGATTTTTTGGGGGGATAAATTCTACACTGACCAGTCGTTAGTCACCCGGGCGACTGCAGCCGTTTGCAATAATCTCCTTTACTGAAAGGGAAATTAAAACAAATTCTTTTTTTAAATAACTTAAATGGATTATTCTTGATATTCTTTCTTACTTTCAGGAACAATAAAGCAATCTTTTCCATAAAAAAAAAAAAATAATCTGTTCCGACCAGTAATGGGGTCATTAGCTCCCGGTGACTCGACTCTGCTACAGACTCCACCTCCTGATATATGGAGTCAGAACACCTGTACAGGTGCTTGTCATGTGAAGGTGAAACGCCTGCCTCATCCACATTAAGATCCTCAACTCCTGTTTATTTGTGTCCCTTTGTGGTGTCATCAGACCTGCAAGTAGAGTGGAAGCGCTCATTGTAGAATTTTTAATACATTCAATGGTGTATTGAATGTATGAATTCTAGCTTCGACAAAGGAGCTCTTAACAGTTAATGTAGAAACCATGCATTCTTGTCAATGCAATTGTATGATTTTGTTTGTTTTTTTTAAATGTGGATTTGTTTTTATTGTGTGCATTTTTAAAGAATGGTCGTGGCTGTAACATTTGAAATATAAAACATTAAATCAGCTGTACAACATGCCGTGTCATTGTTTTCAGTGTGCGGGTCACAGTGGCACAGATGAAGATGACTCAGCACTATTAATATCCTGAGAGCCAAATAGACTGACGGCCCAACGAGTTCAAACCAACTCCACCTATAGCGCGTTAACTCATTTATTCTATTCTCAGGTGAATGGCACCATCATTACTGATTGGTCATCAGTTTAGTACCCTAGATCTAGGCTCGCTGTTTAACCGATTCAATCTTAATGCTATGCTAAGCTAAGCTTCAGATTTACCACAGGGCTGGATATGGCCAAAAGCTATCAGGATATAGCACGTTTTCTGCTAATTCAATGAATAGCCTCTATTAAATAAGCACATGGTTTAGTATGCTCTCGAATTAAGTAATTGACAAAATGAAAAGTAACATGTACTTTAACATTTCATTAAGAACTTTAGTGCAACATAAATCTGATTTCCTGCAGACCTTTCAGGAACATCAACATCCTTAAAGCTGTGTATTGGTATAAAACGAACTGTGTCCGAAAGATGCATTTTAAATATACAGTAAGCTACAAGTAATAAAACCAGCAGTGTTGAACAGTTGTGTTATTTCAACCTCTTTATTCAAAAAGGCATGTTTCATTCTCACACCTGCATCCAGATCATTACAATTGATGGAAGAAACCTCGACTTAGAAAATCAAAACTGGACAACATCCTCACGTTTCCTGATAGGACACTGCCCTCGCTTCAGTCATCGCAGCCTCCATCGTCCATGTAATAAATACACTCGCCCCTGCTGAGCTCTGGAAATCATACAATTTTTTTTTGTTATTTTATTATTTTTTATTTTTTCTGTTAAGGCCAATGCTATCCTCTTCCACCTGGGTTTGCTTAAGTAGGCGTTCTGACAAAACCTCACAACAGAATCAAATCAGCTCAAGCAGAATGGATTCGTTTCTCAGATTAGCTTCAAGAAACAAGAATAACCGAGGGGTTAAATTATAGGGAACGTTTGTCTCACAGAGGGGAACACACTTCACTCTCAAATCAAAACAGAAGTTGTAAGCCATGTCATGCCGCTGGTCGTTTAGCTTAGACATGAAAAAAAATAAAAAAATCAGCCAATTAGAAAGAAGCATTAGAGTGTAATGTTGTTTGAAGCCTCCTGCTGACAGAGCCAATGTTTTTGTAAACTCATGAGGGAATAAGCAGCAGTGGGAGCTGAGCGTGTTCGACGCCGTTAGTCTAGCTGTGCAGGGAGAAGCAGTCTGGGATCTACAGAGAGCAGTGGAAGAGATCAACGGGAATCAACATCCGAGTCCAAGACATTCTGACGGGAGGAAACTCACACTTCTACAATTCAGCTGGAAGAGTGCCTTTTAAATGCTCCTGGCCACCGCCAGCTGAACGGGTTCATAAATCTGAGCAACACTTCAAATGGGTTTTTAATGATCGCACTGGCAGATGTGGTTGAAAGCCCGTTAGCGTACGCTCCTAGCAACAAAAAGAGAGTGCTTTCAGGTGGTGGGTTTGCAGTTACACGGTCGTCACGGCGACACTCGATCTCACTCGGTCGAACTGACCTTCAGGCAAAGCAGGCGGCTTGGCGACCGTGGTGCCAGAGGGATCATTAAAAAGGAAACACCTTTCTAACAGACTGCACACACACACATATGCATTTCGCTGCTTCAACATTTCTCAACATGGAGCTGAAGAAAGAAACGTCCTGGTGGACATGTCCTATTCTCTGCAGCTTTACAGACAGAGGGACTCTGCTGGACTGTATGAGCAACATGTTCATTCATCCACTGAGAAAGCGTAGACCTGGGTTCATGGCCTGGAGTCCCCGAAGCATGTAAGACAAAGATATGTTCCGATGTTGCGCTAACCGGGTTGTAACTCAACACTGATGATCTCTCTACGCCCGGCTCTGTTCAGAGTTCAGTGCGGGTCAACATAATGCAGATTAACACTCGCACAACTTGAATGATTATTCTGTTTTTTTGCACAGCTCGAGTCTTTCTGTCAGTTTAGATAATATTCCATTCGTCTTAGTCGTTGCTGAGATCTGGGAGCGCGGTGACATCATCGCAACAACAAAGTGTGAAGGGCGAGAAACACGAGCGCTGGGCCGATCTGAGAGTCGTGAAACGGCTTTCCGAAGCCTGATTAATGGTTCATTAGCAGTTTGGGTTGGCGAGATTACACATCGTTAAGAGGAAGCCTGTGTTACACGGAGGATCTGTTGAAACAAGCATTATGGGAACTGTAGGATATTAATTGAAAACCGGCTGCTCGTGTTTCTTGGTCAGTCTGTCGCTGCGTTCTTAGTTCTCAGGAATGACCTTGCGGAGCAAAACGTCACTATTATTGATAGAAACTATGAGAAAAGGCCCAAGTTGTAATAAAGGATGGCGTGCAGTCTAAGATAAAATGGCCCGTCAGTGCAGCAGAATGAGGTCGTGTGAAGAGCGATGGCTTTTCCTCGTTGGCACGTGTGTATATGCACACTCCTGTTAATAACGGAGAATTTAAAGGAACTGGAACACGTAAAAAAAACAACAAAAAAACAACACAAGACTAGTGAGGTTACGTTCAAACACCTAGACTTTCCAAAAGCAACCGGGCACAAGCTCTGAAAGGTGCTGGGTGAAACTGGAGGAGCAGGGTGGTACATCTGGTTTCTCTCCTTTTCCATTCCATTTAATATCTATGAAGAACTGAACAAACTGCATCGAGGGGAACCGTTGCCTCAGTTTGAGCAGGTCTTGGGTCTCAGCGCTGGATGGGGGACGTCTGTAGACTCTACAGGGGGTTGTTTCTAGCTGAATGATGCGATGCATAGAGCAGTCCCGAACCGAGTCCCTGCATTAAGGACAGCTAATCTCTTGCTTGCTCCGTCTCCCATCGCATTCAAGTAAAAAAAAAAAGTAAAGAAAAAGCGGGTCAAAGGTCACAGTTCCTCGGGTTAAAAACCAGTGTGGTGTGGATCTCGGACTAGCCAACGTCTCCCATTCTCCGCCTCCTTGACCCCGCTCATCAGGTCAAAAGGTCAGCTGGGGTTCAACACATTCTCTCCGGCGATGGTAACGTTTCCAGCCTGGACCTCCAGGTGAGGGATGATGGGGGGTTCTGGAGAACCTCTGGTGTTCCGTATTCAAATTAGTTGGTGGATTTACTGTTGCTGCTTGTTTTTTGTTGAAAGTTTTGTGTTTAAGATCTCTCTCCTCTCCGGTCCACAGTGTGCCCTCTGTCGGTGGTGGACGCTCTATAAAGACTTCTTGGTCAGTTTCTTGCCCTTCTTGAGGGAAAGCTTGTTCTTGACGTATCCACGCTTCCTCTTGGCTGTCTGCAGAGGGGGAAATTAATAAATAACACATATTTAAAATCACTCTTCAGTTTCAGAATGCAAGTAAATGCTCTACATAACAAACAAACCTTTTCAATTAGATCGAAAGTAAAAGCCAATTTTTATCCAAAATTGTTGCATGTTTAAAAATCACATTTTCACAGAAACATTCATCCTTCATTAAAGATTTTTGGAAAAAGCCTTAGTCAAAAGCCTTTGGAGAGACATTTGACCAATCAGAGGCACCGTACATGTAAACATCATCAACCAAAATGGCCTCTGATGAGTTTCAGGACCAGAAAAACAGAACCACAGTCGTCGGTGCAGAGCTATAACAAAAGCTGTGTATCTCTTTTAAAAAATCCCTAAACTCCAATACAGAAAATACAACAGGAAGTTTTGCCAGGTTGGAAAAAAATCAAGTCCAAATCTCAGTGGGCTCAGTTACAGGATTGGAAACAAACCAACCGAACGGTTGTGTTGTGTTATTAACATTAAAAGCTCTCTTGGCCATGTTGCACTTTAAAGATCTTAACTTCAGTTTGTTCGTTTCTCGTCTTCAATCAAATAACACAGGTCTCGATATCAGATCAGGGGGTTAAAATAACTTGGAAAGCTGCTTCGGGGAGGGCAATCATTCCTGTGAATGATTTAGACGCCGTTTGTGTCTGTTGAGAGCTCGTTATCTTTTTGTTTACCACACGGTGCAAATTGCATGTAGTTATTCTGGCAGTATTTTTCAAATCAACTCTATTTCAGTGTTCTCAACTGTAAAAGGGCAGCTTTGATCATCACAGAGCTGCAGTCAACAATTTCACTTCTCCGTCACCCTTATCATGAATTAAGCTGCTTGACCTGCTTGGATCAGCTCAAACAAACACCGCTGCTGTTAGACCAGACACAGTCCAGTGGCTGAGGACGATCCCGGCTTACCTTTTTGGAGGTGTACTTCTGCTTAGTGGCGTCAGTGCCTCGCATCTTGTGCTCTACACGGTCTCTGTTCTCCAGCTTTTTGACCTTATAAATCCTGACCAACCAGTGCTCGGAGGTGAAGGCCTCCTCCAGGTGCTTCAGCTTTATGTCCTTGTTACCGATCTCAGCGTTGCGTGTCCGGTCAAAGCCTGGCGGCGTCCGGAAGTCCAACTTAACACAGACAAAGACAAGATGAAGGTGTTTGTCTAAATCTTATTTGTGCATTTGAAATGACTTTGTCGAGGTCAGAGTAGCAACACAGTGTAAGGCCCGTTGTGCCGAATGATCATTGACGACGACATACCTGCATTTCTCCGAAGCGGTAGTAGGACATTTTGTACATAAGGCAGTTGAGTAGGGTCGGGGAGCCAGCTTTGTCCACTCTGAACTCTCCCTGCGGGGTAAAGTAGTCACTCTCCTGCGTTGAGAAGCAGATGGAGGGAGAAAGAAGTGAATTCGCACGCTCTTTGAGCCACGATTTTCATTTGAATTTGCAACCAAACAACTTGGCAGATGTGGTTACAGATCCTTGATTTACCCAGCAGTCCCCTCCCTCGGAGAGCACATCAAACATTTATACGGATTCCACTTAGCAGTCATTCACCATCTCGGCGATAAATATTTAACGACTGCAGTACGTTCATCTTCTTTTAGGTTTCTCCTGGTAGAAACCACTAAAGTGACTTGAGAAGCAGCACGTGTGATGCCTCTACTCACCCTGATGTCCCTGGGGTGCTCCCCCTCTGCAATGCGCACCATCCACAGGAACTTGTTGATGTCGTCGCCCGAGTAGCCGATCACCCCTCCGAAGATGATCAGGACATAGTCGACGTCCAGCGACCTCATGATTTCATAGGCTGCGGTCTCATTGGATGACATGGCTTTGCCCACCTGTAGGAACACAAAGACACGGCAGTTTTACAAATCACTTCTGTTCAACAGAACTGGCATGAATGTTGAAAGATCAGTGGTGACTCCTCAGTGTGAACACCGCCGAACCATGGCTTTGGCGTAGCTTTGTCAAGTCTGAGAAAATAAACTTGATGATGTCATGAAATGTAAAATAAATGAATAAATCCATTTTTGTATCCTGTATTTATTTATTTTTTTTAATCTGGCTTTATCATGATGGTCACACATGACGATATTTATCCTGAGAATAGAAATTCACCACGATCAACTTATTATTTAATCTTATATCGTCCCTAAAGTGTACACTATCATGTTTTTGAGATCCCACTTGCACTAGTGTGCAGTGTAGTGTAGCGACACAACATTATCTCCACTTGGTGGTGCAATACACAAACAAAAAAATCACTCAATGAAAAATAAAAAACATGTAACCACGGAAGATGTAAACAAGCTTATAACTACCATCATGGGTTTGCTTGGGGATCTTTGCCAAGTGATATTTAAAATGGGTATAATCAATATTCTTACAGTATCAATCATATAAAATCAATGTGATCTTGTGAAAGATGTCTCTCTTTGTGATGATGAACCTGGAATTATCAGCTGTCTGACCCACAACTTTAAAGTTTGGGTTTATCCTCACTGCAAACCCTCTGTTCACTACCTGCTCAGCATCCGACAGCAGGAAAAGAAAAGCCGGTGAACAAAGAGGATCATTTAGCAGCTAAAGATAAAAGATATTTCCCTCCACAGTCGGGACCAAAAACGAGAGAGAATATTGGACCAACATTCATCAGGTGGACACAAAACCGACTGGGAATGATCGTGTTGCTCCTTAACTGCTGGAACAACTTAAAAAGTGATGGCATGTCAGTTTTGTGTTGCCAACTTTTGTCTGTGTTCCCCGGAGGGCAAAGAACAACAATTTTGAAACCAATATGTTTCAGCATTTGTGTTTTGACTTTAAAAAACGCTTGTAGTCTCCTTCGCCCAAGCTCAACATCCCTCAAGAGCCACAGCAGACCTCATGCAAGTGTTTTCCCGGGCTGTGTAGTTTCCCTTTCATTAAAGGCTGTTTTGTTTAAATTTGTTGCCAGGAAACAGAGATGAAATGCACTTAAAGGTACGGCAGATCTCACCAGCGCTATGTGACTGTTGTTCCACGTGTTGTTGTCGACTAGCGTGGTTCTGTTCGCCATGCCTGCTATCTGGTAGCCGTAGTCCCACCACGACATCACTCTGGCGTGCTCGTCTGTGTTCTGCCTCAGCCAGTAGTAGGCCTCCCTGAAGTCATCCAGGATGTTACGGGACCTGGTGGAGAAGTGTCGATAGCTCAGATGGTGGTTACATTTTGGTCTATTATGCTACAGTACTCTGTGTGACGTTGAGGAGTCAGTCTGGATAAGCTGTGAGGGGAAGGTTTGCAGTATTAACATCTACAGCATGAACAAAATCCTTTAAACCAACAACAACAGAACTTCACGGTGAGCTTTAAACAGTAAAATAACAAGGGAATAAGATGCAGAACTATCTGTTAGGACGGAGGAGAAGCTCATAGTACTGAAATAATTTGTCCAAAAAGTGATGACAGCGATGGGAGCATGGTTTCTGTTAAAGAAACATAACACTGTCATTTTTCATGGCTGTGTGAGAGCTTCAGACAAAACACCAATGTAGTAGAGTGGAGGCAGAGATACAGTTAAAACCTGAATGGCTACAAGTGTGAGAGGGGGAAGGGTTGGGGTTTGGGTGAGCTGAGCTGCTGTCAGTGGTTACCTCACGTAGCCTAAATGTTGCCTCACTGGTTCGTTGTGAAAGACCTGTAAACCAGAATGGAGGGGTGTGGACGTGTCTCACCCGTCATTGTTGTATGATGCCAGTACCACACTGGGGCTGGAGTAGGCGTTGCTGGTGACCCAGGTGCAGTGGACAGCGAACATCATGAGCAGCATCAACATCAACATGGTGACGATGGACTTGATGTTGGGACCCAGGCCCTCCTCGGCCTTCTCCTGCTCCGACACGTGTTTGCGCACCTTTCCGGCCTGCAGGGGGCAGCACAGCACACAGCGCCACCATTTATAAAGGTTAGCGAAACTCTGATAAGACGGGGGCTCTGGAAAAGCAAGCCGAGGATAATCATTTTCCCCCATTGAGAGGATATTTTTTTATGGTGGGCATTCAAACAGCGCCTTTCAGGAGACCTGTGATTATTATCGGGTTGGTAATGCATCATTTTCCATGGTTGACTTGTAAGAAAGCAGCAAACGGATGACTAAAACATTGGAGGGCAGTGGTTTGGTTTCACTGAGGAAGGAGGAGAGAGATGATGCTTTTAATCACAGCCAAACACACATTTTTAAATTCCATTCTTTTGTATATTAAGATCCTTCCAACAAGTGCTGATCAGATTGGATCAGAAAATAATTGAAAATGTATTATTTGTAATCTATTTTTTCTATCTTGTGGCCTGCTGGTTAGATATTGTACATCGATGAGAATAGGGACAAAAAGTCTGACAAGATTTAATCACAGAAGACGTAACTGTAAATAGACCATCGAAGCTAGATATTATAATAAAACGGATAATATACAAGATAAATGGGTGTATATTAAGGTGAGGCCTGAACAGATAATGCATTCGACTCATAGCAGTACTAATTGATTTTTGGCCTCTTGGGGGCAGTTAAATGCAACATTGACATTAGTGCATTTCTATATTAGAGCTTCTGCGCTGACTTCAGCTGCTGCTAGAAACCAGGCCGGTAAGAGAGCTTTGAGAGTGAATCACAACCGTACAGCTGCAGTCAATAAAACCAAAACAATATGCTGAAAGATGCTAAAAACGCTCAATAGAGCTGAAGGGAATTATATGGAAATACTGGTAAGTAAATCTTGGTTATGTTATATATTGTTTATGTAGTTAAATTATTTTTGTATTAATAAATGTGGCAATAGTGCTTTTACATTACAAAGTAAAAGGTTGTACTGGCTTTAGAATAATGACACCAGCAGCATTCACATTGGTTTTCTATAAGCCTCGCGGTTCTATCTGCCTCCGGGTTCGATCTCCTGGGAAAATGATGTTATGATTTACGCCACAAAGGAAGTGCGTCAAACACTGCGCAACAGGAAGAGGGCACTATCCCCAGGTAGGACACGTCGGAAAAGTGGAACAACCAACTGGAAAGAAATTACCCACAAGGCCCTTCAACATCGTGTCTTCCACCTTTACATGGACATCATTTCAGAGAGACAACAACCACGGAGATTTGGTAGTTGCATCTACGTCCAACCACAGGACATTCTGATGAGCACTCACCTTGTCATAGAGGTTTCCAGCGTTCTTCCTGTCGTCCTCGTCGCTGCTGTCCTCTGCGGGCGGGCTCTGCCTCTTCATGTCATCTCCCAGGTAGTGCTCGAAGACGCTGGAGAAGGCCACCGCCGACAGCATGCACACCACCGGAGTCAGCGTCAGCATCAAGCGCACCATCACGCCGGCGAAGTAAACAGCGCTGATGGCGTACAAGGCCACTGCAGTGAGAAGAGCAGAGCGTGATCAGGATTCTTGATTTAATTTGAAATGTAACTTGATTTTCTGTCATTTAAAGCTGTCGAGCCATCTTGCAGGTACACTGCGTCCCTCCTGAGACTCATGCCTTTCCCATGTGCCGATGCTACAGCACTGCTTCGGGTGCTCACCAGCAGGTGGAAACAAGGTCAAAACAGAGAACGTTACCGCTGAGGGAAAAGTCTCAAAACACCAACTCAAATGTGTTTGTGTGCATCAATGGAGTGTTTTCAGCGGAGATGAAAGAGCCACGGTGAAATGATTAGGAGGCAACAGGCAGAGAGCAAGGGAGAGAAAAAGCTGACTGATAAAGTGAAGCACAAAAAAAGTGGGTAAACAAGAAAGCATTACAAAGCAGAGGGGGGGGGGGGGGGGGGGGGGGGGGAGAGCCTCCATTCAGAGAGGAGAGGACTTTATGTTGGCAAGTATTATTATTAGGTGTATTTATTTGCATATTGGCTAATAAGTAACAAGGAAATGCAGAACAGAAATGTCAAAGAAATGTTTTGAAAAGGCATTTTTGGTTGGCATAATGGTTGGGAGAAGCTTTTCTGTAGCTTGCATTGAGAAGACCGAACAAAGAGCAGCGGAAAATGAAGCATACATATAAATCAAGAATTCCAATATGTGATTTCCAAGGCCCAGAAAAGTTCCATTAATATGTGTGAACATGAACAACTACTTCTCAAAACATTTTTCTTTTTAAGGTCACAGTGACTTTGACCTTTAGACACCAACATCTAATCAGTTCTTACTGGAGTCCTGGTGGATGTTTGTGCCAAATTTTAATACATTGACGGCCGGCACAAACAAAGCTTTTACAAGCTGCATCTTTATATGCTATTCTTCTTTTCTCAACTTAAACACTGTCTCAATTTACAAACAAAGCACATTCATGAAAAGGTCAGACAAAACTACTGAGATAGTGTGTGAACAGAAAAGGAAATGGGAGAGAGTGTAAGAACACAAGGGTATGTCTGGGTGACATCTATGGAGATAAAGAAACACAAACAGACAAATGCCCACACACCACTGCTTCAGCTCACTGCTGCGGAGGCAACACATAAATATATCTACGACAGATGCTGCTGACAAATACATTACGAACAAATACGTCCTACATATGTAGCTGCTCCAGCTCTCTAGTCTGTCACTGGAGTAATTTGATTACACTTGTTGTAGAGATGTTTCCATTTAACAGGGAGATGACTTGATTTTACACAGCGCTACAGTTCCAGTCAATTTGCCCGTTCTGACTTCCAAGCAGTACTTTGCAGACCGAGCACTAAATTTGAAAGAAAAAGTATTTATTCCACTCTTCTTCTTACCAAAGACACGCTCATCGTTGATGTTCTTAATGCAGAACCAGAGGCCTGCTGGGAAGGTGCAGACGAGGATGTGGAGGTCGAAGAAGAAGGACACCCAGGTGGTGGGCTGGTGCTCAGACACCGATGCTATAATGGGAATGTGGATCTTGGCATAGCTGTGGGTAATATGACACACAGAACGAACGTCAGACCCCACAGAAACAGCGTAGTAAGGCAAAGGAAGAGATAAACGGTCCTAATAAAGGCAGCTTTAAAGTGTCCCCTTTGTTTAAGATGCAAACATTGGTTCATTGCATTTTAATTTCCACTCCACTCACTCTAAAATGAACAACTCTTTTTTGACCGTGTGAGATCTCTATTCAGATCCGGAGAGAATCAAGGTTGGCTGATGTCAGTAATCTCGGGTCTCATGATGACCTCATTACTTTTACTGCACTGCAGCAAAACTTAACTTCCTTTAAAAACAAACAGTCCGACACACAAACATACATGCACTAAATAAGAGGCTTTTTCTGATGCTGCAGTCTGGCAGTTTGCTGTGAGCCAAGATCTGGGATGGCAGAAAGGGAGGTTTTTTTAGGATGTATTATATTTTTATGATGGGGCTGAGTGACGGGCTGACTGACTCACTCTTTGACCATGAAAACATTTTGGCAGAGTGAACTCCTCTTGGTATACTAATCAAATAGTCATCAGCAGTGCTGTGAGGTACCTCATCCAGTGCAGGAGTCCAACTGTGATGACTTACCCAGTATCCCAGAGGGAGTAGAAGCGCCCGCTCCATGGAGCGATGTACCCTGAAGGTGAAACACAAACCACATGAACTCAGTCACAATAAACATACAAGTCCACCGGAGAAAACACGTGTCTAACCCACGGTTAGTCGTCTGTGTACTACGCCACGCGTCAGCAGAACGCTTAATTGGTTCACCACATTCCACCTGCACGCATCGACCATATGATCATCCTCTAACCTACGCATGCAGACACGAGGAGCTGGAATGAGATCTCTGCCGGCTGTCCACTCAGCTCGGCAGCGATAAATGAGAACACAAACTAATCACCACTAGCAGGGGGTCCTCACATACACACATAATAGATGTGTGATGTCAGCGGAGGGGTGATTCCAACCACGACTAGCACATCGTAGGAGAAAAACCCCTCTGGAATGGATTAATACGGTGATGTTCATACAGACAGCAAATCCCATAAAGGACCAAAAGCAAGAACAAACAGTAACAAGAAGTTTGTGCATCAACATATCGTCTTCCTCCGCGCAAAAGAGCAACAACGTTGTCCACAAACTAATAAAAAACATCACTGTTGCACCGGCTGGAGTGTTTATTACCATGCAAACACACACGGTGGTTTATTTTAATACCACATACATCGTGCATCCTGCAGCCACAAATACTCAGCAGGACACCAAATGTGGATTAATCCCCTGCTGAAAATAGTCCCCGGCACATGTTTTCATTATCCCTTGGACATCGTTTGATAGAAAGTACAGCGCCCAGATGTTTGTGGAAACGGCCGGTGCATTGCTGATTATAGCTCATCTGTATAACAGGCCTATTATCTCTAAATAGGTTACGCTCCATCATGAAAATAGCCATTACCGATTATTGGGAATGTTTTAATGTCTGTTTTAAAAAACCCTCACAGGGCCCCTTCAGGGCACTGTGGACTGACTACAGCATGTCTAAATCCTCTACTCTACTTTTAAACTGTTTGTGGTTTTATTCATATTTGTGGTAATATATGGAAACGAACACTGCCGGACAGAAATGTGGTTTGCTTCATTTTCAAGTTTAAATTAGTCGTTTGCATAGAAACAACCTTATAAAAGACGACGTGAACCAACCTGTGTATGTCAGATAGATGACAGAGAGGAAAACCACTCCAGCAGCCAGAGAGACTCCCAGGAAGAACAGAGTCTGGAACTCCTGCCGGGTCAGTCTGTCCTTCAGGTACTGCAGGAAGGCGTAGACCTGAAGCAGCACAAACACACCTGCACAGAGTATGAATAAGATTTGGGGTTAACATTTGAAATAAACTTGTTCAACGAGTAAATATAGTAGATCATTGTTTATTGAATTTATTGTTCTCATTAAGAAATTAGGACGCTACAATTTAAGGCATGGCATCCTCTTTCCCAACACTTCACTGGAGAGTTTCAGCCCTGTGCATGTCTGAATGATTTAAAGCTTCCCTGCAGGTAATATCCTAGTCTGCACTTTGACTTTATTTCCACTGCACCCTCATTGTCTTCCACACTGGCACTGCCAAGCTGCTGTGGGCCCCGACATAATGAGAATCGTCTCAGGTGAACGGCCCGAGATTAACTCATCATTATGACAAACTCTGCTCCGAGGGCTCAGGCAAGATTGCATTTATGCATCACATTTCCGAGCAGCTATCTATGATCTCAATTTCACATTAAACAAATATATATAAACGTTGATACTTATAAGGACAGGTTCACATTTATATATAGTATATATCTTAATTAATGCACACTGAAAGGGTCATTGGTCACTGTACTTGTTCCTCCGGTCCATACTAATGGCCAGAGAGCTTCCTGAATCAGGTTCTATGTATGAGAGGAGGACTAATATACTTCCATTCTGAAGTTCAACTGAGGCAAAGCTTGGGCAGGCTGAGGGAGTCGAATCAAGTGGGTAAGTTGAGGCAGTGTTTTTGTATGAAAAGACGTCTTTGTGGCTCCAAGAACGCTGTTCTTGACTCATGACTAAACTGCTTTGAGAAGGGATCCTTGTGTAGACAGGAGGGACATTTACACTAAACAATTACGATTCTTTTAATCTGCTGTGCGAGGGTTATACAGGTTGAATGGCGTTATTGTAGTGAATGTTATTGGTTACTGACCTGCTGCAGCCATGTGCTCACTGGTCCTGATTGGCTGAAAGCCCACAAAGGGGATCTGCATGGACAAGACCAGGCCGATGATGTAGAAGGTGCTGTAGGCTGGAGGGAGAAGCAACCAGTTAAGACCAGTTCAAGACAAGAGTCCACGACGACGACACTCACCACGCCGCCGAAGTGCAACAAAACCACCACCGGCAAAAAAGCTATCAAGAGTAATTTATTAATGTAACTGCACTGAACAACAAACACTGGAGGACACTTGGAAGGAAATTCCCTCGAGACCAAAAGATCACAGAGCGTTTGTTAGTTTGCAAAAACAATTTAAATAATAAAAGGAAGAGCTTGGGTGGAGGCATTATTTTGTCATTGCAACACAAAGCCATTCAACTGTCAAGGATATACCGATTGATCAGCTTTGATGAACTTGAGCCTTCACTGTGTGAAAACAGAAGTATCTGATCGGGTTATCAGCAGACACTCAATAAGAAATGACCCAGATCATCCAATCGTAATTACCTACTTACACATGAGCACATTCAAAGGACTCCATTCATTCACCAACCTCCATCAATAACTAACTTTCACTCGTACTTAAACTTACTCTGACAGTAAACGTGCACATTGTAGAAGAGAAAGCCTTCTTAAAGTCTGTGTAGTATTGTGTGCATAAAAGTCTGATATATCGCCTTCCTCTGTGCCATTTAAAACACATCAACGAGCCACGCTGTTCACTGGCTAATATCTTCCTTCACTATATTGAGCATGCAAAGTCTGTTAAGGTCTATATTCCCCAGTCACTACTGTAGCTATTTGTGGAAATGTCATTTTTAAACAACTTGATAATGTCAGCAATTTGATAAATTCTACAAAAGATTCATTAAGGGAGAGATCAATGGTGCATAGAAACCGGCAGTGTAAGTGATTCTAGGACCCCCCCCCTCCACTTACACAACCTCACAAAGTCCTTGATGCGGTACACAAGAAAGAAAATGCCTTTTGAGCCTAAATCATGACTGACAGTCTAAGAGCGATTAAACTTCAGAGTTCAAACGATTTACACACTTGGGAGTCAGCGGCACAACCAGACAACAGGCTCGCTGTGAAACCTGAAAACTCTTTCAAACAAGCCCTCGGGGGTCAAAAACGCTGAAAGACAGCTCCAATAACAAAAGTCTCCAAACCAGCTCTGCTAGCCAAACACTGCTGATGCACGGCCGACTATAGAGCGGCGCTAGTTCTCTTGAACAAGCCTGAGAAATGTAGACATTCAGAATTTGCATATTTCTATATTTTAATTAGCTGGATGACTTGGCTGTCTACATGTGTGGTTATACACTGGATAACTTCCAGCAGTCTGTAGGTCTGCAATGCTTCATTAAAGGGGACATATTATGCACAGTTTTAGGTTCACTCAGGTTGAATTTGGGGTTTTTACCAGAACATGAAGAAACATTATTTTTTCTCCCATCTGTTTCAATATACCTGCATTCACCTTCTGTCTGAAACGCTCTGTTTTAGCGCCTCCATAATAACCTCCCTCCTGAATAAGCCCAGTTCGCTCAGACCGGCTTCTGAGAAAAATATATCTCACCTTTGCCAAGATAAGCCGTGTTCCAAATCGCATACTTTCTTTTAGTGCATATTGCAGCAGCACAGTATGTACTGATGCACGCAGTCGGAATTAAATTGCCACATACTGCCTCCTCATCACATTGCACCTTGAACGCTGACCCTCCTGCTCACGCATCCGCTGCACGGACGTTTGGAATAGTCAGAACAGCATGCTGGCTTTCATACTGCAAACAGGGATGGGATGCAGGAGTACGTCTGGCATACTGGATTTGACATACTATGTATCAGGTCATAATAAATCCTTTACTGGCAAATTTAATAGTTTGGGCGCTCCAGATACCCAAATGTATGAACACAAGCACGGAACAATGAGATGTGAGGGTTTTTTTTATGATACGTCCTCTTTAAATCAACAAGAATAATGACTGAGAGGTTATCACAGCTCGTTCAACTATGGAGACATTCTGGGATAAGACGAAGCAGAAATAAGAAGTGCAAGGTTGCTCTTCGCTCTGAAGGCCCAAACGCATTGACAACGGTAAATTGATGTTCCTGTGGCGCACTGCAGGCTTCAGATTGGAAATGTCAACGATAGAGAACCAGCAGGATTTAATAGACGCTATTTAGGCAACGTTTTTTAATGCAACAGATATCCCTTTAACAGCTACTTTGAAATTATTGATATGAATAAAAGTTTATCAGATAATGTGAAATTGGTGCTAGACGGAACACGGCTCACTCTGTTGGAGTTATTAGGATGACAAAAAAACTCTTGCTTTGTACGATGGTGTGACAGAGTGATGCTTCTCTTGCCTCATAAACCATCTTTGGTTGAGTAGAGATACTGTCATGCAAAGAGCATAAAAGCTGGTCAGAAAGTTATAAAGTAGTGACCTACTGCTGCCATCGAAGGCAACAATTGTATTATTATTATTGATTACATATGTTTTGTTTTTTTCTCCGTTACATATTGATCTCTGGGGAAAATTCTATCCTATGGCAGTTTGTGTCTGGGCATAGAGTCAAACTCCCTCCACCGCTTGATTATTAGTGGTATTACAAAAAAAGATGTACGTTTTGTTGTGAAAAAAGCCGCTTTTCTGGAGCAACACATACTTTCAACTGATTTTGCATCTCATTGCCTTGACAAGTCTGGAGGGAACAAAAGGGGGAAAAATATTTAGCTGAAATATTCTACAATCAAATCATACCTGCGGCCTTTAGACGTGATTTATGAAGCCCCACACGCCAGACTGTTATTTACATTTTAATCAGCCGATCCAAGGTTGTTCTGTTTCTGACTTCATCCCCTTCTCCCTCCACAGACGATGACAACATTATTAGGAATGCCAGAGCGAGGAAAATGGAAAAAGATTACTGCTGACCCGACCCGTGTCACACACTGCTCTGTAAAAACAGGCTCCGGCTTTCCTCGCCAGCCCGGACCTGCCAATTTATATACGCCTGTGCAATCTTATGTGATCACATACAATTAGACCTGCAATAGATCTGAGCTTGGAAACCTGTAATATTCAGCTTTTATTGACATTGTGTCGGATAGATTTTGATTTAACTCTATAATTACTTCTGGTGGTACACTGCATCAACCTGACAAGTGTTTCTCATGACGTCAATGAAAACCGAAGGTAGGATTTTCTGCAGGGCTGTTGTATTGTTATTATATTAGATAATCTAACAACTACCAATGGAACTACAGAACTTTAACTGTAATTAAATGCACATGGGCATTATGCTATTACTAGTGCCGTGCCTGTTGAAATTGAAGACGAGTGTATTATAATACTCTCGTGTTCATGAAAGCAAACAAAAAAACCCACCAGGGACAGACTTCACCAGCAAGTCAGGCGACTTCCTGGGCCCCAAACAGCTATAGATTTATAATCATGTTTATATGAAATATACTGAATTATGTTGCGTGTTTACTCATTGGAACCAGAAAAGGCCCCCAAAGCACTAATATGCAACTCAACAGTATACTACTTACTGTGTACTTCGGATAAACACATCATAGTACTACATTTACCTGACGGAGATTAAAATTTAATTTAAATGTGATGATTATTACTCACTAAGCTCTCCTGCATTATATTAGAATCGAAAGCTCCACTTATAAATAGACGCAAGAGCATTGTGCTGATGATGCCTCTCTTTCGCTCTTAAACATTTGGATGCAGAATTTTCACTTTGTGGTATTCATAGTTTAACTAAAAGTTAGTTTTACCTCAGAAAGAAAGTTTCCAGTACTGTTGATAAAAGCTGCTAATTTGGCACTTCATAAAGTTTTAATATGTTTTTGTGCAAAAAAAAAATAATTCACAATATGTGGTCAGTGTATCCCAAAAACGCCCGTTTGAAAATATGCTTGCGATCCCTTTTTGATGTTGGGATGTGGGAGTCGCGATGGGGTGCCTTGAAACCGTCCTGGCCGTCGCTTTGCATACTTCAGTGCACCCATGGTGTGAACAGTCTGCTCGAAATATTAAGTGTGATTCTACCAGCACAGCCAGCTGGGCCCGGCTTAGAGAGTTGTTTTCCCGGTGGCGACATTATTAGTGTAAAATTAGTATGGCAGAGATGTGCACAACGTAAGCTACAATGAGTGCTCCTATATTTCTCTTCGGCCAAACGCTTTTGCTCATTGACTCCAGGGAAATTAAGAGAGTTTGGTGGTAATGTTTTCCAAAATCCACCTTTAGCGGGCTATATCCTGCTAGATTATCAGTACATTTGGACTAGAAACAAAGTGTTACCTTGTGTGTGGCCACTTTTTCTTCTCACAAAAAAAAGAAGAAGAAAAAGAAGTGAATCTGCCTAAAACCTGGCTTAATATATATCTGGTAATTTCTGCAATTTAAGCAGTTATATCGAGATGTCTGTTGGAACTGCAAACTGAACACTGATATGTTGGTCCTAAACAGACCATCAAGTCTAATCTAATCATTTAGAGCTGCTCCTGGCAACCAGGCAGCTCCATTCTGTAATGGATGAGCTCAACGTCGCCCTGTTAAAGTGTCCCAGCAGGCGGCACGTGGCACCTGCAATCTAGATGCTGAGAGATGTGATGGCCTTGAACTGGTACTGGGAACCAGCAGAGGCATCCATCAGACTCCTTTTTATTTTATTAAATTAAATTTCAGTTTTTTTATTATGGTATTTGTGCTTTATTAAACAGGGAAGATGGAGCGAGAGAGGGCTGGAACGTGACAGATGATCACAGACTGGACTCCGAATCACAGAACCAGGTATGCGTCACAGAACACGGCGAGCTATTCCAACTTTGAGCTAACTCAATTACCTTGCTGCTGTAGGCTGAATGCACTGCACTGGTCATCAGAGAGAGGCAGACACAGGAGGTGAGGGGGGAGGGGGAGAGGATGAAGGAGGACGACGGGGAGAGTGAGCTTGATGCTAAATTATTCATTTTGCCAATAATCCTATTTGAGGACACAGAATGCACCAGTCACTGCATCTCTTCCCCCATCGTCTCTCCTCTTAGTCTTTCTCGTCTGCACTTGTCCTCTTTGACTCAAATTTCACTGCTTCCTTGCCCGGATGTGTGCGTTTTAGTACGTCTTGATGTATCATCATATCCACATGATTATGAGCTGGTACGGTATGTGTGGGTTATTGATTTGGATCTGAAACAATGGTGTGGTGTTGCAGCATCAGTAGAGAGCCGCGAGCCTTGGGTCAGGCCTTAATTCCTGATCAGTGAGGGGTTCAGAGTATGAGACGAGGCGAGCTCTTTGAAGGGAAGGCGGCTTTAATCTTTTTCTTTTTTGTTCCTGCCTGCGTTTCCACTTTCCATCTCCCGTTCTTCAATCACGTATCTTTTCTTTTCTCCTCTGGTGGATTTGTGTAAAACCTGATTATCTCTCTCATTACAGACAAAACAGCAGCTGATAGTAGATGCTATTCATTATCAAGGAATAACAAGCTACTCTGTCACTCCGCCACATCAATGCACATGGCTTTGAGTTGTTTGAAAGTAGAGGAAATATGCGTGCGTGTGTGTGTGTGTGTGTGTGTGTGTGTGTGTGTGTGTGTGTGAGAAGCTGCTGCCCTTTATGTTATCCATTTATCCTGAATGTGCTACACGGGAATGTCAAATGAGCATGATTGTAACCCCCATCAAGTCATCAGATTTAATTCATGTCGACATGAATAGTATTCGTGTGTGTGTGTGTGTGTGTGTGTGTGTGTGTGTGTGTGTGTGTGTGTGCTGCGTCTCACCTATGTAGATTCTCTTACTGAAGCGCTGCATGAGAAGCAGGACGAATACATGAAGAGGAATAAGGTTGATGATGAACACGTAGCCGCCCCACGCTGACACCTGTGAAACAAACACATTTTATTATTCATTTGAATCATTAATAACTGCACACAGATGTATGACACACAAATACCTATTTTTATGTACACGGTTAGTTTACTGCTTCCTGTCATAATGGGATTTTGATCTCTGCTAAATATGTGCGGCGCTCTGAGCTGCATTAGAGAATCAGTATCGTGTCCGGCCCATGAGTCCCCGCAGGCTGGGAACTGAAGGGTGGCTGTGTTTCCTCTCTTATTCACAACACGCACGCACTTCCATAATGAGACGGGGAACAACAAGAGGGAGGGTGCAAAGCTGCACAGCCCACCTGAGAGCTATGAAATCATTATGAGCTGCAGAGTTAAGACTGCTATTGAGATTATGTTACAAACACACACGCGCGCCTGCACATATTCAGAACAACAGACACATGCACCTCTTTCCAAGCTTTGTGCTCATTGTCTCTCAGTGTCACGTAATGCCGGAGCAGCTGCCAGAGGAAAGGCGTCACAGCTTATAACGTGGGACCATCAAGTGATTCAGTCTGAATGACAGGCGACTAGGAAAGATTTTCCCAAAAGATTGTTTTTTTGCCTGATGAAAATGGTTTTGAGTGAAGTGAGGCAAATTGGATGTACATCCACAAAATGCTCGATGTTAACCATCCGCGAGGCGCACGGTGATCTTTTTTTGGATGCTTCTGTGTTTCACATTCAGAGTTTAGGACTTGTTATTATTGACATTAGCATTAAGATTATTCTTAAAGTGTCAGATTAGGACATGATGGTTGTTGTATACATTGCCCCTCAAATAAATACAATCAGCAATATTGTTCTAATTTTAAGAACCCTTTATGCAAGTGATATAATAAGGATAATATAATAGCGTAATAATGTAAATACACCCCTGCTTTTTATTCTGGTTTCATGTTGGCTGAAATGTACATGACATTCTTATGTAAACAAGCACACATGTAAACACAACAATACATTTTTTTTAAAGATCATGTCCATAAATGGTACGATAAGCCCGTTTCGTGTGTTCTCACCATGTAGAAGTAGGACAGACAGCATCCGATGGTCCAAAAGACAGATCCCGTCTTCACCGACTTCACCTAGAGTTTACATAGAAGAGCATTAACTAACACACAGACAAACACACACAAAGTCCAATCTACATCAACTGCTTCCATTAAGCTGAGCTTTTCCATTCCATTTTTCCTTGAGGATTTGCCAATTCCCCGACACGACTGTGTGAATTATTCATCATGTTTCCCTCTTTAATGACCTGCACAAAGCAGGGCACAGTGTCCTACACATCCTTTACCTTCAGCACAGTATACAAGGGCAGCTAACGAGGGCTTAACGAGGCCAACGGGCCCTGACTCAACAAATGCACGGATGGGAGCTGTTGTTATTGGCTGAGTGAAAATGGATAAATGCTGAGCCAATGAGACGTGGTGGATGGAAGGAGGCAAGCGATTTGAGGTCGAGTTAGTGGGAATTAAAGGGGGGAGAGAAAGAAACGGGTGAGGCACTCACTGGAGACTAATATTTAAGTTATTCTGTCCAAGCTGATTTATACACAGGGTGATTTATCACCAAACCAGAGTATAGAAACTCAATGTTAATCTTAATCAGGTTATGTTATTCCCAATCTCTCCACGCCGCCAATATTAACAATACCACTGGGGCTTCATAACTAGATTCCTTCTTTAAATATCGGCCGGCATGCATGAAATGTCGTAATTGATCATGTTCACTAAGAATAACATTAGCTCACAGAGCCACATGTAGAAACCACTAAGGACCAGCAGGCGGACTTAATGTGTAGAAGCCGATAGAAGGTAACATCTGTGGTTAAAGGGAAAGGAAATTCACACACTATGTCTGTGATCACAAACAACATGCAGTGTTCTACGGACTGTAATGTGTTTCACGGATGCTGTTTTGTGACAAATAGAATGTTTATATGTTAAAATAAAATGTATCTGCAAGTTGCATTTCCTGCTCCTAACATTAGGAACCATCTGAAATTACACTAATAGACGACGATAGCTTTACATAGAGGTTTAACTTGTTACTTTTAGGGCTATATATGTTTTAATTGGGAAAAAAGATTAGCTGTACTGTGATCGGGGGATTGGGATCGTCCTCCCCCATATAAAACACTGACTAGTTCAGTGACTTTTTCACGTTATTCCCAAGCTTCTGACAGAGCGGCCATCTGAAGCAGCACAGCGAGCTGTTATAAATAGCTGCGTGCCGGAGGGTCAGGACTAAAGACTAATAAAGTATGTATAGGTGTACCCAGAGGTAGTAGGTGAACTGCAGGGCAAAGATGGCGATGCCTTCGTTGTCGAAGGACCCAGCCACGGAGCGGGAGATGTAGCCGGGGACGATGGCGATGAAGCAGGCCGCCAGCAGCCCCGCCCCCTGGTTCCACAGCTCCTTGGTGAGCAGGAAGGTGGAGATGGACGTCAGTCCACTGAACACCGGAGCCAGGAACACGCACACGTCCCGGATGTGGACGGTGATGTGCAGCAGGTTGAGCACATAGTGGATGAGGCCCGCCGTGACCATCAGGCCTGGGTACACCTGGGGGAAGATGGGAAACAGATCGGAAGGTAAGTGCAAGTGTGGAACCTCTCCCCATAATATGCATTTTCTGCGCTGAGAAGAGAATTAATTTTGATAAAGAGTTCTGTAAAACTGAAAATGCTGCATTCGCATCTTTCCACTGCTGCGACTGCCATCATTAAAAGTTTGAAAGAGCAATTCAACGATTGCATTACGAGCTTATTGCTAGCTTACAGGTGCTGGCATTTAGCAGCCTGTGTCATTACCTCGACAAGAAAAGGCCTGATGATGGCAATTGTTGAATCTCCTGCATCCAAACAATCTGTTAACTGGTTATTTGAGAAAAGCCTATTCGAGTTTTCGTTTTTTTTTTAATATATATTGAGGATGACACCAATGCCGAGCAAAGAGAAAAGGAAACTTCACCTATTGTTTGCCATTGAGTACTTCTTGTTAACATTTTTGCTGACTCCAAAAAATAAATAAATAAACTGAATAAAATACTGTTGGAATTATATTGTATATATAAATGCATACAAATGATTCCTGCTGCTGTTTAAACCTAACTATTATGTGCTGACTCTACCTATCTGCTACAGTATTCACTTCCAGGCTCACTTAAGGTGGACTGAACTTTAAGGTGGACCAATTGTCATTTTCCTCCTAGTTTTGCACACAGTAACATTGTATCGCGATGAAATGTGTGACTTACATCCCTACTTCAAAGTCAGAATAACGTGCTAAAAACTGCAGTTAAAGTGAATTCCCCCACAATAAGTGCACTCTGGGGAACAGATAAGCCCACAATAGCTCTCCCGTCATCAAGCCATATAGAGAGATCACACAGAGGGGTTTTCAGATATGAGTTGTAGTGTAATGACGTGTTAAAAGTGACCCTGGTCTGTCTGTCCTTTGGCTATTATGAAGACAAATCTACTTTATGTCTCCAGACCAACTCTCTGTCTCCCCCCTGGAGCCGTTCAACCGTCCAGCTAAGCTGACTGAGTGTGTAAGACGTGTAGCCGACAGTCGCTTTAAGAAGATGAGTGATGATCCATCACCGTGATGGGCCTCGAGAAATGGGGACGAAGAAAGGATGGGGCTGAGGCAGAAGATGCTACACATGTCCAATACCCCCCCCCCCCCCCACACGCACACACAAACAGTAGAATCACTCACCGTGCCCCCTACTATCCTCCCCAGAGGGTACCAGGCTCTTTCATCAAACCAGTTGAGGAACTCATAGAAGCCATTGGTGGTGAGATGATGAGTCGACCTGTAGTTGAACCTGCAACAGAGGAAGAAGAGAGTGGGGCGTCAGACAGGGCACACCTACCCAACTGGCAACTTTACACCACATTGGTGTCTAATTAAGAGGTCAACATAAATCATTCCACATTCACTTCATGCAAATGTGTACAAATGCCGCACTTATAGGTTGCAAACAGATCTGTGTGTAAATTCAGAACATTTTTCTGCATCATTTTGTGCCATTTCAGCAACATTTCTTGAAATTACATCATCTGCTAAGTAATCCATTGATTCAGCAGACAGGTGGCCTGCAAGATGCAGAGAATACAGCGCAGGGAAATGTTTGACGATATCCATGGAGGATAGATCCTCTCTGGTAATGCATCTCATACTAATTCAAGTAACACAAGGTAACCAGAATGCAGCCTGCAAGTTCACAGCATGCCTTCAGCCCTTAAATAAGAAACTAAAATATATTTTTCCATCAGGGTAAATTGCAGCGCTGTCCTAAACACACATTAGTAAAAAGTACAAACACCGTGCACCAACTGAGCAGGTTGAGGAAACGCCAACATCAAACCAGCTTCGACTTTCTGCATTTAACTGAACGAACAACAAAAGCATCTTTAAAGTCTGAGCTATGAGCGAGGTTGAAAGTTATGACACACCAAAGTCACAGCACGAAAAAATGTCACATAGACTGATGAAATAATATCACCAAGATGAATTGTAGAATAACTTCTACCACAAGCTGAAAAGACTGAGGCTGAATGTCCAGCAGGCATGAAGAGATACAGAGGAGATGTGGTTTTAGGAATGTAAATGGAGAATTCAATCATATTTTCTCATTTAAGTAAAAACTAGTGAAAACAATTTGAGTTAGTATGTTCTCAAATTACCAGCGGCTGGTAAATGACTGCCGAGGAGGACAACAAGGGCCTCCGAGCTGAATTAGTTCAGCTTAAGGCAGAACTCCAGCAGAAGACCCTGGACCAGGAGCTGGAGAAGGAGGCCATGGAAGATCAGGTCTCTGACAGCCAGGAGCTGGTCACTAAACTCCAGACTGCCGAGGAGGACAACCAGGTCATCCCAACTGAGCTCCACCTCGGACAAGTTCAGTCACCAGCAGACGTCCAGGTTGTGAATAGTGGTGCTCTTCAGGGAGCTGAGGAGCTGCACCAGACCTCACCCGACCAGCTAAAAACAATCAAAGCCTCACACCGGAGCTCCTCCCAGTCACAGAGGAGCTCCTGGTCGAAGGTCTGGAGCATAGTCTTCCCCAAGAAGAAGAAATCCCTCTTCAAGAGGTTCAGACACAGCATCGGTCTGCGAAAGAAGCGTTGAACCGGTGATATGTCCCCAGGAGGGGAGAAACAAAAAAAAAAAAAAAAAGGCGGCACAGTGAATTGTACTGTATCGCGTGTGTTTTTCTCCGGGAGCTCCAGACCCCCCCCTATAACAAACCAATTTTGCCCCAAATTATATATAAATATCCAGGTGCTCAGGTTTCCCACAACTACTGTAATAACAAACCAAAAAAACTCTGTGTGAAATATTAACATAAAAACAAATACAATTCTAGGAGAAATACGTAATCTCCTTTGGGTTGGAATTTAAAACATGGCACATCTATCAGCCAACTGCTGCCAGAGGTGTGAAGGGGAGATCATAGAGGGAAGGGGGGCAGATCCCAACAACACACTGCTTCCACCACCAGCATTTGGAGTCTCCAAATGGCCATTTGCAACTCCGTCCGGATATTTCCCTACAAAAAAAATGCTAAACACTAATTTTTGGTGTTTTTTATCTACTTTGTACCAGTATTTGGTCAGGCATGTGTCATAGGGGTTCAAGAACAGTACGTTTTCAACCTTTTCTTCAAAAATAGGACAGCCATGCAACTGGTTATTAAACCTTTCCCAGCCCTTGTCTCCCCCTTGGGATCCAGCCCATTAAAACACAGGGACACTCTTTCAATGTGCAGACCCAGCAGATAGTCTAAGTAGCATTTCTTGAGCCAGACAAGGACGCGGAATTGTCCTTATCCCCAACTGCCAATCCAATACTTTCATAGTTCAGTGGTGGCTGCTGAATGCGTCTGTCCTACCAGTATCCATTATATGAATCATGTTTTGTTACTTTTAGTCACTATTTAACTGGCAAATTTGAGGTTGTTGATGTTTAGATAACGGCGAACCAATGACTCAGCTCATGTTTTTTCTTTCAGCATTCCAGATAAGATCTGATCACAGACTCAATAGATGCAAATAAATAAATGTTCCTCAAAAAATGTTTCCAAGCAGGCATCTGAGGCAGTTTACGCTCCTTCACGGGCCCAGCCTTTGTCTCCAGGCCGTGCCGTTAACCACCACAGGGCTCGTGATGTGTTCACTGACCATATGTTCTGGCCCCTAGTCCTTTTCTAAATGGAAATGAGCTTTCGGGGAATTCTTTTGTGTGCATCACTGATTTATGTACTGGTACTGTAATCCAAAGAATAAGTATCAGAGCTCAAGTTTCAATTTCTTGCTCCGTGGCCCTTGATCAAAGTCTGCAACTTCACAACTAAAAGACTGTTGGACTCCAGATGGGAGCGAGCGGCTGTGTTCTCAAAAGGTCAGATGGCTGTGGTAACTAAAAAATATTCTGTTAAAGAGGCGTTACAATGGCTGTTTGTAGAGTAGAGGGAGGAACCAACAGATCAATAGATGAGCTCTGTTCCAATTATATTAAATCAATGATGAGTATTGGCCCGAAGAAGCTTGATCAAAGCATCCGTATGGGGTAAGTAATTAAGTGAGGTGTTCGGAGCAGCATACTCAGCCAGTGACTACTGCTGAGGAAGATAAACTTGTAAAACAAATATATGATGCCTGTATTCAATGAAGAGTCAATGAAGACGGCCATTTGTTCCAATCCACAGAGAGAAAGTTAGTGTTTCTCTTCCCGAGCCTCAAATCCAGTGCAAAGCTTCCATTAGCGACAGCTTTCTGGGTTAAATATGATTACGTCTCGGGAAGCAAAGCACTGCCGCATTCTTAGTCATCTGTCATTAGATAAATCAAAGTCTGTAATTAAATCAGAGAGAGCCGAAAGCTTTACTGCACAAAGGTAAATCTATTCAACCACAGGGCCCACACTTTCTCACTTTAATGCATTTGCTGCCCCCAGAGGGCGCACACTCAAGCAGTGAATGAAAATAAAAATGCAAGCATCATTTGGACTAATCACCTTGGCATCTACACTTGCAGCAGCCAGTCACCACATATAGAAAATCATTCATAGTGCGCCGAATATACCCGCGCTGAATTTAAATACGTTCATAAATTCCTCTGGTCGAATCTGCCATTTTACCTCAACTGTTATGCCTTTTTTGGCAGTTGCGCTTTGGTGATTTTAAATTGCTGCAGTGCAGTGGTGATGTTCAAGTGAAAAGAAAGTTGGGGGGAAAAAACCCACACATTATTTATGCATATATTTTCAGTACAGGTTAAGAGTCAGTCCACTTTGCAATAAAAGTACTCTTTCTATATGCTCATGTCTTCGGTCTGAAAGTCAGATTTGGGAGTTACCACCCTGCTTTATCTGAAAACAGGCCCGTTGCCAACAGTTTCTCTTCCCTGTGTGCAAACTGACAATTGCTCCGCTGCATCTTTATCACATGGCAGATGGCCAAAGAGCAGCCAAACCGAGGGCTGAGTCACCCTTTAATGACCCGTGCTACTATCTGTTCCAAGGACGGGAAAGGCAGCGGCAGCCTCTGCAGGGTGATCGTGCTCCCTGCTGGTTTCAGATGGTGTTTATGGGAGCACCGGCGCAGGAGGACGGATGAACACACAGCTCTGAGATGATGACAGGAAGTGGCATCAAAGAGACTAAAGCACAGCTGCACACTTCCATCTCACACACAGCTAAGCAACACTATGAACACAGGGGATGATATGCACACACACAAAAGAAATGCATGCAAACAATATTTACTCAAAAATGGCCCAAAAGCATCCTGAACAGGCCTACAATGAATGTATATAGCATACAATCACAATACAATAAATACAACAAAAATATGTTCGCTTCTTTTGATTTCTTATAGTGTCCTCTCACTCATATAATTATCAATAAATGAATTAGCCTGCACCATTATTGGTGAATGCCATTTATTTTATTACATTCTACATATTTATCCATAGTGAGACTAATGACTGTGGTACACACAGCACTTGAATTGTGATTTGAAGAGTTGCAATAAAAATGCAGGGATACATAATTTCTCACAGCTTCTGTGACACCGAGTTAGCTCTGTCTGACATGCTACAGTGCTAGATTGACTGCTAGATAGAGATAGCAAGACAGAGAGAGAGAGACAGATAGCAAGAGAGAGAGAGAGAGAGAGAGAGAGAGAGAGAGAGAGAGGGGGGGGGGGGGGGGGGATGTGTGTAACAATGCGTAAGAAACCAGCAGTTATGTTATAGCAGTTTATCCATCGGTAAATAATTTTTTTTCAATGCCTCAGCATCAAAGCAAAGTTCCCACACCTTGCTCACTTAAGGTGGGCTGAACCTTAAGGTGGTACAGCTCTTAAGTGAAAAGCCGCTCCTCTTAGTTTTCCACTATTTTTTTAAAAGTTGCACATCACAACATTTGTTTGGTCCAAAATCGAGGCAAGCAAAATGACCACCAATGGAATTTTAAAATAGTGTGGGGGAAAAAAAGGGTGATATCTCTCAGCTAGCTACATATATACACACAAACAATAACAACCCGAGATGTATTACACCTACTGCTACAAGCTGCGTCTGAGGAGGACCATTCAGCCAAGTAGCTCAGTGTGAGGTCAAAATGAGAGACGAACAGAGATGGGTGAGGAAGCATCGGTCAAAGTTTGTATTATTGCTGAGAGGAAGATTGAGCTGGCACATGCAGCAATGGTTTCATACCATCACTGGAGGCAGGAGTCAAAAGGGCAGCAGGCCAAAATATCGGGAGCCTCATACTGCCAACTGCATGTATGAGGTTTGTGGACCGGGGTCAGAGGCTCAGGGAAAAATAGACAGAAACTATTTTTTTCTTCACCTATCTGGCTTTTGTTGGCTTGTAAACAGCCACGTCGTGTAACTGGGCAGAGCCCTCTGAATGCTTTATTAGATGGGAGCAGCCGACATGAAAGAAAAGACGCTCTCTTCTCCTGCGTCTACACCCGTCCATAACTCCTAACAACAATCCCCTCAATCACCATCATGTCTCAACTCCACTCGCCCCATTTTAAGTAAAAGCTCAAAGACATCTGTGTTACCTCTTCTGTGTGAACCGTTGCTCTGTTCTTGGCTGAGATGTGAGCGACGGAGAGAGGAAAAAGTGAGCAGATAGGAGATGAGTAAAAAAACAAAACAATGTCCCAAGGAGCAAGTTACTTTTTGACGCAGTTGTATTCCCTGATAGCGATTTCAAGAGAACTTAGTATCAATAATTGTGGAATATTACTGTTATTGGCACCGACTTTTAAACTTCTGGTATTGTGAAATCCCTTAAAAGGAATGGTTCAATATCAAAATCGTTATGGCTTAGTAGAAGTGATTTTGGCCAGAACGGGGGGGGGCTGAGACAGGGCAAAGAAAAGAAGCATAAAAACGCCTCACAGACAACAAATGGAAATGTAATTAAAAAAAAAAAAAAAAAAAAGTGTAATCTGGCTGTGCTGCTTATTAAAAAGTATAACTTACAACAGTGTTCACACCTGTGTTTCATTAAAGGAGCAACAACAGTTAGTAAATGTAACCCAGGAGCAAAACTGGTTCTCATGATCTTAATTAAAGCCATAGAAAATGTTGGCTGGGGGAAGAGAGGAGCGATAGAGAGAGAGAGGGGGTGATCTGAGCAGAACAAGCTCACAAGGAGGTGAGGAAGCAGAGGCTCATCTCATTTTCATGTGATGCCCGAGTCCCTCGCAGACAGTGCCAAGCAAACCCTTGTGTTGTCAGATTTAGGCAATAGACAAAACGTACTACTTACTAGAATACTACAGATACTCGCATGTACTATATGTGTGCAATCACTGAAAAAAAATGTTGTTTTTTTTATGATGTGCCACGTGCCAGATTTAGTTTGGTTTGGTAGAAAATAGATAGTGTGTAGAAATCAGAGCCAGGGAGTGACAACTGAGCCGATTTAGAGCCCAGGGGAGGAGGGATAACTTACACAGAAACAATTATATAAATCTGGTGGCGTCTCATCAAAATCCAACAAATCCTACATTGCGGTAAGCAGGAGCAGGTGAGGAGACATAACCAGTACGACTGCTCTTGAGTCTGACTGGCTGATTAAAGAAAAACAACACCTACGGGTGAGTATAGGCACCAACCAACAATTCCACAACTCCCCTGCAACGTTCCCTCGCTTTCCAAAAGTCAAATAAATCAGATCAAACAATTTCCAAACTAAATTACCCTCAAACCCTTCTGCACAGAGGAGGCTGCGGACCAGATGAGAACATTTGCACAGACAGTGGTAACACTCATTCATTCTCTAAATCACATACAACAGGCGACGGGAGGTAGCAGCAGGGGGCGAAAGGGTTGGAAAAGTGGCCAGAAACAGAAGCAAATTTGGTTTTAGTTTTACTGCAGGGCCTGCTCTGATGAAAACCTGCTTTGGATATGTGGGGAGCCAGAAAAGAGGATCTAGTGTCATGGATTCTTTATATCCACATACGGGAAAACCAACAAAAGATGGAGGAGCGGGGCTTATTGCAGATAGGTTACAATTTCACCTCTAGCACCAACGGAAAAACAGTGAAGCTGGTGCATAATGATTTTTTTCACAAGAGCAACCAGTTCTTTGTTTTCAAATGGTCCTCTCTTTTTTTTCTTAAACCAAGCCCACTTCAAAAATCCTATTCAAAAAGTAATTTGAGTTAGTAGCCTATTTCATGGTCCAATTCTCCGCACTTCAAGTCCATATCAGAAACTGATGAGAAACAGAAGAACACCTTTAAAAAGGAGCTTGCCGGCGCGGCCACCGTTCTCCCCTCATCTCATCATGTTAATCTCATTCCTAATCTTGTCCTCTGTTCCAGTTTTGCTTGGTTTTGTATCAGAGCTGTAATCTCCTTGGAGATGAGCAGAGTCCAGTCCGGTTTTTCATTTTTAAATTAAATTGCAGACATCAACAGAACAGATCGACAGAAAAGTCAACCATTTTAATGATCACTCAAAATCTGCATTTGTCACAAGCTCATTATTCAAATAACTGAGGCAACAGAGAGTTCACCATGTTATCTGAAGGTATAGTGAGAATTAAAATAGCCTATATAATAAACTCACAGCATCCCACAAAAGTGGTGTACAACTGATCACTATCTGAGTGTTATATACCATCATGCATTGAGCTGAAGGAAAATGACGAGAGAAGAGAGAGCAACGTGATTAAGATAAATCTATGAAAATAATATATTTAATGCGAGTAGAGAAGTGCATCCCAACACAGACGGTCACAAAGTACTCTGAATTGATTCATTAATTTGAGGAAATATGCTGATTGCCCCATATTGACAACAGAATCCTATATCGCCTTTCACAATAAAAGTCCTAGACAGATACGTAGCATCACTGCTTACAAGGGGAACTTTAATTGCAACAAAATAGTTGAAAATGTGTGTTTTTTATTGTGAGACAGCAGAAAACTATATACTATATACTACAGTCCCTCTATAGTTTGGAGGAGAGAATGAGTGAGGGATTTCGGACACAACTAATGATGTGGACACAGACTGTGGTGCAGAGCTGATGGAAAAGTATTCAAAAACCCTCCCAAACAGACCTAAATCTTTTATTCCGAGGTGGAGATAGGGCCTGCCAAGTAGCCCAAAGGAGCAGCAGAGCCCCCGTTGTGTTTGGCTGCTCTCCCTCCACAATTCGCACTATATTTGTGCATTCGTCTCTTTCAGATATCTCAGCAGGTGGTGCTGCCTCTGTTTCTCAACAGAGATGCTGTGCTGCTTCACACTCACACACCGGGGAGAATATATTCTCCTTGAAAATCAATATGATGGAGATAAACATATTGGAAAAATCAACACAGTTATACACAGTATATATGTGTGTGTGTGTGTGTGTGTGTGTGTGTGTGTGTGTGTGTGTGTGTGTGTGTGTGTGTGTGTGTCTGTGTGTGTGTGTCTGTGTGTGTGTGTGTGTGTGTGCACCTTAGCATCCCAGAAGGGCTTACTGTACCTTGCTGCCTGGTTACCTTGGAGACCTGGACACGTGTCTAAAAAAGACTACCCCCTGGATAGGAGACACTATCAATTGCACTGCATTAAGGAAATGTGTCTTCTTGGAGCTTCAGTCTGAGGGGAAAAGGTGAAGCGCAGATTTGGAGCAGCTGAAATTTCAGCACTGTATCGATTTCACACTTTTTGACCTTTAAGTTTGAGGGATGTCCAGTTTTGGCGCGGGCGCTAAACTGTTTTTCTTTTCGAGGAATATTAGATGTGCATTTTGTCGTCGCATGGAGAATTGCAAGTCATGGACTACAGCATTTACATAACTGCTATGCCTTAATGAAAGCTGAGTCAACAGGGTTGGTTTGAGCTCTTTTTCAGCGGCGCCGGTTGGTCAGTCAGAAGCACTCACAGCCTAACAACAACACTGTCTCAGCCCATTGCAGTCATGATGATGATTTAATGAGGAGTTGCTCTGCTTCTCCAACCAGCTGCTCAACACTTCTTCGTGCCTTAGGAGAGTATCAAAGGAGACGAGACACACCAGCTCTGCAAACTATCATTTCTCACACACACAGAGAGAGAGAGAGAGAGAGAGAGAGAGAGAGAGAGAGAGAGAGAGAGAGAGAGAGAGAGAGAATCATGGGCTATTCACACAGCCTCTGGGGAAAGGAATAAAAACGTATGTAGCACACCGTGTGCAGGGCACCTTTTGTTTCTGACATTTTGTTCTTGTACCTCATTTTGGTAAATGGCTACATTTCTAAAATGCTTTCATCCAAAGTGCTTTACAAGTTTTTTGCCACTCATTCACCTTCATCATTAGCTGGCAGATTTCAAGTTTCTACCGCCCACCGACTCAAGGACCGTCCCCCTGAGCTGCCGCACACTTTTCCGGCCAAGTAGTCTCCTGGTGGCGGGGAGGGCCAAACAAAAATATCAGGTTGTTGTTTTCTAATTTCTGCCACTTTGGATTTACTTCAATCAGCCATCTATTAAACCATACAAGGACTGTACAGCCCAGTACAAAAAAGCAATGTTTGGGTCACAGTGTGTACCGAAAAGATGTCTCATACCGAACTGAAGGGCCTGTACTGAATGTTTCTGAATGTATATGCACCATCGCCTGCCTATTGCACACACTAGCTTCCTCTTAAAGTTCTCTATTCTGTTGTTGCTTGGGGGCAGAAATCCGCCTTCTGCACACTGTGTCTGGCAGTTCTCAGAGTTCAATGGCTGTTTTTCTCCATTATTAAGAGTCAACACAAAGTCTTGGTGCTGAACAAAATGTCCAGCTTCCACCACGGCTGACAGGAGGAGGAAAAACTAACCAGCCACAGCAGAAAACTGACCTCCATTTAGCTGGTGACTCGGTGCATTTATTCACCTGTATGTCAGAGCAGGTTATTAAATGCTTCGTACATCACTCGGTACAAAAAAAAAAGCCTCCACATAAGGAAACATATTATAAGCTTACATCTTACACAATTCTAATTACTTAAACGTCCTCGCTATGGACATTAATCCGTCACCAGCTCTCCTCATTTCAATATTGTGTGCCTCCTCGCCCCCTCTGGCTTGTGACCTACAAATAGATCTCAGCACTCCATCTTGAAGGACGTCCCGATTCCTAAAATGCATCTCGAGAGGAAGGAAGCTTGCCGGAGGATTTATAAGTCAACACCTGTGACATATAAAAGAAGCGTGGCAGCTGATACAGCCTGTGTGCATGTCACTTAATGCACGAAACTTAAAATTCACAGCTCAGAGGCAAGGATGTCTCACTTAGTTAAATGCCTGTTGCCTGAACTCCTCTCTCCTAGCGTCTCTTCCTAGACGCTGACCCATCTCCCGTGGGCGGGACTAAGAGGCGAGGAAATAAATCAAATGAAGTCCTGGAGTTCACATGTACAGTACAGCAGCACAGTGAAAAATGTAATCACTAAATTAAATCAGCAAAAAAACAACACATTCAGAGGTTACTCTTTATATTCCAATGTGTTCAAAACGCCCTTCTCCTTGCAGCGATTTCCCAAGTCATATGACTTTGATCGATGTTTTCATACAAATGTCAGTAAAAGATTCACATTACAAAATTTCACTTGCTAAACAAAATCATACTGGCAATTTTGTGATCCATAAAAATCGGATACATGCCCAGATTGTGTTTGTCAAATGTTCTGCTCTGGTAGCGGGCCAGCTTTGAGCTGTTTGAAGTGTCTGCTTTGGTCTTTCATATTTTCCACAGAGACGTGATGAGTCTACTTCCTCTCATATCGCTGCAGCCTTGGCCCCGAGGACTGCTGCTTTGTGACTACCGTGTCCTCTGCAATAGCACCATAATGAGGTTTTTCATTTTTTAGGGAAGACAGCAGGTCTGTCTGTGTGTTTGTGTGCTGTGGGCGATTAAATGCAGACAATGAAACTTGGTTGGCTTGTTTACTGTATTACTGATGTGACCAATCATTCCTTTGAGAATAATATGCTTTCTCTTTGACTTTGACTGTGACCATTAACACCTGACAGCACAAGCAAGACCACGCATTCACCCTCTCTTGAGAGCTATAGTGGTGGAAATGGCTGCTGCTGTATCCTCATACTGAAGGCCAGCCGTTGACACACATGCAAGGCTTCTCATCAAATTGCAAATCACAGAGCCGTTGCCAATATGGAGCAATGGAGCACGTAGAAGTGGAGAAATTGCAGTTTGTCATTTAAAGGCTGGGAGCTTTGTTTCTTGAATTAGAGGTCACAAGCCGATCTGTGATCGGAAGCTGCCTGTATGACAGAGGAGGCAATATGTTTCCATGAGTCTGGCTTCTGGGGCAAGCCTGTCCTATTTGTCGCTTGGCTCTCAGGCTGACAGAGAAATTCACAGCCGGCTCTTGACAAAGCTTCTCCATCAACTGGGGCTCAATGAAACACTTTTACATTGCTTCCAAAAAAGCAGGTAAATTTATCCTGGACTGGAATAAAAAAAAAAAAAAGACAGGGATTCTGGACGTTAAGATCTTAACCCCGTCTTAATACGACGTGGTCCAAGCACATGAGAAAATTAGGTGTGTTTATAGTTATCTCAAACCTCAACACTGAGGTAGAGTGAAAAGCTGACTGTCAGAGAGGGGGAGGGGTGTTTGATATGGTAATCACACATGACACATGAAATGTGATGAGAAATGTGATAGAAGCAGCTGTGTCAAAAAAATATATATAAAAGGAGAGCTCAAGAGAGAAGTTCAAACCTGCTTACTTTCTCATGCAGGTAAAGGGCCAATCGCGGTCTGAAGTGGGTGTGAATGTCAATTAGTCCGTTTTGGAAAGTTACTGATATTTTTAGACCAAGGGGGTTTATGAACGCCTTGTACAACAGCTGGATACTCGCGAGAAAATCTTGTCAGGCTTCAAGTTATGCCTTTTTTTCCTGACCAGCAGTGGTAAAGGAGCCTGTAAACGGCTCCTTAAGAGAAGAGCGTAGTTGCTGGAATAGAATCAGCTGTATCAAAACCGGAAGAAGAGCAAAATGGCGCAGAAGGCCTTTCCTGATGGGAAAGATCCTTTCACTCTTTCACAAGTTTCATTGGTCCATCCAAACACCTGCTATGACATTTTTGCAAGTTCCTGCCCTTTTCCACTGATGGCTACAGAGAAGAAGCCATCAATAGAAAACTGTCAAGTTAGGTTTCCGAAGCTATTGTACCATTCGACAAGCACTAATGATGAGGCATACTGGCATAGATTTTTAGAGATATTTCACCACAATACTGTTTTAACTGATTTATGAAGGATTTTAAAGGGCAAGTCCACATTAAGTCTTATTTTTGACAGGTAACACTGGTGGTTGAAATGATATTTAGAGACAGTGGTGAAAAAAAAAACTGCTATCACAAAACAAAAAGTATTTATACCCACTGATATGACTCACTTTTTCTGCTGATCTGATCCATTACTCAAAACTGTAATACAATCCGTGTTTTTATCGCACACATCCATTGTGGGTCATGCTTTCTGGAAAGAGACATTGCTGTTGAGTTTTTCCACATCTATATTTTAGCCGCGTTGAGCACCACAAGCTGACCATATAGTCCCATTATATTGGAGAAAAGGCAGACACATCTCTATGCTCGATATCTCCAACGAACAGTAACTAATGAAGAGTACAGGGAAGAGGGAAACATTTATTTGGGATTTGAACTCTCCCTGAAAGATTTCATGAGGTGACTTTGCTGCAGAATATCTAAGTGGAATACTTCTAGTGGATACAGACAGGCTAAAAGACTTGAGATATTACTGATCTCCTATAGGCGTTCGGGGCACCAGCCAGGATTCAGCAGCATCCAATCACCAAGACAGACTTGTCTCCTCTAATCACTTTATCAGAGAAATAAGACAACCACTGCCATCTCCTTCAAAAACATCCTTATTTCTTCACTTTGCCATTCATGTCACAGCCAAGCTAGCAATGTTAGTGCCTGTCACTCTGCTGGGAGCCAAGTCATGTGGCAGGAAAAACAAGGAAAACCTGAAAGAAAAAAGGAGCAGACGGAAATACAGGCCGAGAGACAGGAAGATGAGAGAGAGTAAACACAAGAGAGTAAAAAAAAGAGTGAAGGGATGGGCTGGGTTACATCAAACAGGAATATTGCGCAAGAGCAACACTCTGGGCTAATCTAACCGGCAGCAACCTACTGGCAGGAAGCAGGAAGGAAGGATATAGAATGAGTGAAGCATGCACATAAGAAGTGGACCTAGTCAACGTGACATTGATTTGTGGACTGCGGATTTGAAAACTAGAAAAAAAAATTTTAGGCAACCCAAACTGTTACAATTAATTTACATACAAAAACACACCGTGAAAAGGGTTAAAGGGTTCAAAAATACACAACTCCCAGACTGGACAACACTGAGTTATTGACAAGGTAGCAACGCCCTAAAGTGTTCCCTGCATTATCATCTATTTGAAGCTAAAAGGGGACTATAATCTACTAACATCATGCTGTATTGAAGAAGACTTAAAAGTAGTGATTGAGACCATATTAACAAAGTTAATCGAGACTTCTCTACAATCCGACTTATTTTTGCTTCTAGAGGAGTCGCCCCCTGATGGCCAGTAGAACAAATACAAGTTTATGGTACTTTAATATCGGCTTAACACTTTTCAGACTTGAATGTTGCTGCCTGGCAAAGCCCAGTGAAGCAGAGAGGTTAAGTCACATTTATCGATTCAATTCTCCCACTTCATTACCGTCTTGTGCAGCGTGTTGCAATGTTAGGTAACAAAAGGCAAACAACCTCCTTTGTCTTTTTTTTCGTCAGTCATCAAACTGGGACAAAGAGTGTTTAATCCTGATAAATATTCAACAGTGACAGCCACAGAGACTCTGTTGTCACATTAAAACAATAATCAGCCTTGAAAAGAAGGCGAGGCCTTTGTTTGTACATTCAATCAGGGTAACAACATTTCTTTGCAAGGGAAGTAAACTGTGTAGTCACTTACTTTAATTGCCCATTTATGTGGCTCTTAAGTGAGAACAGTGGGGAGTAATATCAAGGATACACAGCAGAGGAGTGGGGAAGGAAATCATTGCTGTCCTCTACCGTTTTCTCACCTTTATCTATGTTGCTGTTCTGTTCTGTTTCAGGTTGACTGAACTTGCCCTTTTCCATTGTCACCGTTATTCCATTAACACTCTGGGAAATCCCTCTTAGCCCATGATGAGAAAATTGTCTGTTGTGACCAAACTACAGTGTTCTTTCCACACTTACTACAACGGAAATATAAGGGTGTAAGATATTGTAACATAATCACAGCAGCTGGGAATTCCTCTAACCACAGCACAAAGACCAGCAAAACGCATCTACTGCACTGCAACAGACATGCAGAAAAAGGTTTCAAGTTGTCATGTTTCTAAGTGCTTGGACATTCCTTATTGATAAACCAACTTCCGCACTGAACCATAGAGCAAATCTAAGATTGAGGGGTTACCTCCAATGTAAAAGTACAAAAAGCTTTATTTATAAATCACCCATCTTCCATATCTATATGTAGGAATATATAGGAGCATTGGAACTTCCAACACAGCTTATGAAAGTTCAGCTGTAAGGCTGGTGTCACCATTTCAATTTGTTCCAAATAAAATATAGACAATGACAAACTGTTTGACCAAAATGAGCCCTTGATGGCCAAAATATTGATATTAAAATGAAGACATAGTTAGCCAAAAATGGACTTCCTGCATCTTAATGCATTTTCATATAAATCTTGATATGATTAAATCTGAACTCTTTTTTTTTTTTAGAGAATAGGTAGAGATAGAGGAGGGACTCCTTCCAGACTATGATTAAGCTGCATCCGTTTACTAGTTTCACTACAAAGATTAACATCACTCTTTATCTCTTACAGATAACAAATAGCCAGAAATGCTTGCAGATGACTTTCTTCAATGTCATGGGATGATCTGCAAGTGCAGCACAATTTCTTTAAACTGATTCTGTTGGAATTGGTTGGAGCTAAATCAGACACGCCGTCTGATTTCAGGCCCAGCCCTTGAAAAATTTGGCAGCGAGCTTGTCAGCTTCTCTTCACTGACTGAACAATAGGTGCTGGTGATGATACATGGGCAGATGTGGGAGATGGAGACATGTGATGGTGCCGGGGAAATGGGGAAATGAATACAGATGCGTCAAAAATGTTATCAATTATCTATTTCTGAGCAAATGGACAGTGAAAATAAGCTGTTGAGAGCTGGTAGAAATGATGCTGTCCGTGTAGACGACATAAGTGCAAGCACTTCAGCCAACAAAAGGACCAGCGAAGTGAACCGAAGCTGTCAGACTGAAGAATCACATCAACAGGGTAGCATCTGGAATGAAAGCTCTCATCAAATTCAATGCAAATTATAATAGAAGTCTTTGTTAAACCGTGATCACGGAGCAGCTTCTCTCTGTGCTACTTTTTCCTGCCACCTTTCTCATTAAATCATGATCAATTACACTTATCAAAAAGCCCATGTGACAATGTTGTTGTTGCACAGGCGTTGTGGGGTGGATTTTTCCGGCAGTGGCATTAAGCACTAATGGGTGATAAGAGACAGACTCATCTGTCATGGTACATGTGATTTTAAGTGAAATACACTTTAGAAATGGTTTATGGATAAAATAACCATAAACGGTGTCTGTTTGGGACTAATCCTGCAAATCAGCATAAAAGACAGACATACTGCACATTTTCATAAAACTCAACACATTAACTTCTGATGAATGTGCATCATCTTCACAACACGATAACTACGTCATGGACTTATTAATATTTCTGACCTTATGGACATATACAAAGGCATGACCTCAATCATTGTAACGACTTATCGTACGATTAATTGACATGACCTGAATATAATAATATTTTAGCCAACATAATGCCAAAATACAATGCTGGATCATTAGAGGATCTGGGCATTGTGCAGACATTGCAAACCTTCATTCACAGAGCCCGAGAGGCCATTCAATTTATTGTTGTGATTTTCATTATTAGTGTTATTAATTTAGAATATTTTAATTTTTTTTTTTAAACTTGCAAAGCATTTTCCCCACACATCTAGGGTAGGTTGAGCAAATATTAATATTGAGTGAAGCTAATTAAGTTAATATACAGATAACACTACATGCATTATATGAAAAAATAAATAAATAAATAATCAGGCAATAAAAATCAGGCAAAGGATTTCGCAAAAAATATAAATATAAATATGTCTGAAATGTTTGCATGAAGAGGGAATTTGCAAGGAAAGCAGTGCATCTAGTCAGTGTCTCTATAATGTGATTAAAAAAGACTGCATAAATGAATGCGTTAGTAGTATAGAGGCACGCTGCCAGGAGTAGCAGTCAAAAAGCATGATGAAAATCAAAGCAGAAAAATGCCTTACTCAAAAAGAAGAACTCATTATTTTCACTACCTTTTAAGTTTCACATTCAAATAATCTAAAGAGTAAAGAGTTAAAAAAAAAAAAAAAAAAAAAGCTAAAATCGTTCAAGAGAGTATTTTCTCCATGTCATGTCTGACTGTAGATGCCAAATGGAGCTTCGCTACAAAGCAACTGTTTGTAATAAATTATGTTTTTAGATAGATAGAAAAATCCCACACCTCACAAATCATGAAAAAACTCAAATGACAGCTTGTTAACGTTCAAAAACAGCCTCAGCCATAAGAAAGTAGTACCGATGCGGAGACATTAAAACGTACACTGAAGGCTCCTATTCACTGTGCAATTTTGGGTTGTCCCAGACAAAGGTTGAGCCTGAAATTTTCGGGCATTAATCCAAAATGGTGGTCTTAAATCTCACTGTGGGACTTGTCCACTGACAGACAATTTAGAGCTTTGGTGACCAAAGACAGCCTGCATCGAATAACCTGACTGTTTGACAGGGTAATTTGCACAGCTGCTGCTGCCATCACCCATGTCCACAAACCAACCGAACGGCACACTGAATGAAGGTGAACAGCAGGAACCCACCGATCCTAATATTCCCTCAATATCGACACCAATACCCCAACTCAGGATGTTTGCTGATGCCAATGACTGACACCTCAGGCTGGGTAGCGGTTGAAGATTTAAGATACCAATTCTGATACCTTGCATTCGATATAGCTACCACAACAATACTAGACGCACCCTTTACACTCTGGTGCATCTAGTGCAAGCGATGCGAATAAACACAAAGATCCTGCTGTCAAACCCACACAGGTTTGTTGTTGACACTAATCACTGGGAAACCAAATGATGCCACACTGGTGACTTCGGGAGAGCAGGAGGATTTTCCAGTTCTGTTGTTTCTCTGTCATCCGACTCTGGCAGTGGCCATGGTGTCACAGAGTGCAGCTGCAGGCTATGTTGTATTTCAAGTTTGTTTTTTCACTATTCCTTTGGACATGCTCATGACACCTTTAGTCTATAGTATGCGCCAACCTCCAAAAATGTGAAATCATACACTTCACATAATCCAACTCAATATTCTTCCATTACACCCTCTCTCTCATACATGCCCACGTATTTAATTCCCAACAACTCCAGTTGCAGGCTTCCTATCAGAAACTTGAGAAAGTCCCCTTTAAGCCACAGAAGGCTACGGTTGGCTGAGCAGCACTCTCCGGTGTCCCTTTAAAAACAGAAGAAGAGTCTCCAGTGCTGTGGAAATAAAGTATCCTGGAAGCCATGGAAACCGTTTGCTTGTCCAAGGAAGTCAGTTGGATCCACGCGGCTGATAACCAGAAGAGTTAAAAAAATAATCTGGAGAGGCTCAGATCACAAGACTAGGGTTGATGGACACAGCCAATCAGAATAGGACTATAACTCAGAAATGAAGACTATTTTCCAGCTGCATCTCACAAGTCACATGGCTTTTTCATGTCCTTTGCTTTATTGATGAACAGTATTCTGATTGTGAAAATACAGGACCTTGGTAGCCAAGTTGTTACAGCGCATGCAACATTAGTGCATTCCAGGTTCAATTGCAACTGTGGGACCTTTTTTAGCACGTCATAGCTTTCTCTCTCTCCCCGTTTCCACTCTATCATTATAAATAATGGCAAAAATGCCCCAAATGTATGATGCAACTGTCAAGAGGTATGGCAGCTATTATGTGTGAGCTGAAGAAGATGGCTTGCTCTGACCTTACAAGGTCGTGAAGCTTGCCTCCACACGGAGCAGCTACGGTCATAGGGTCTTTGATGCCGGCATGGTCAGACCAACGCACCGCCACACACTTAGCCAATTCCCGGAGAGACGTAAAGAGAAGCCAATTAGCTGCAGACAGGGGAAAGCACAGCGAAGCAGGAGGGAGCTCCAAGAGGTGAGAGTGGTGGGGTGAATGGTAAACAAGTGAGCTGACATTCAGAGGGGTGTGTGTGCGTGCGTGTGTGCGTGTGTGTGTGTGTGTGTGTGTGTGTGTGTGTGTGTGTGCCAGACCAGCTAAATGTTGGGCGCACTGGTGCGACCAAGGAAAATATTGAGTCACACTTGACTAATTTTTGGTCGCGTGTGCACTCTGGAGCCCTGTCATATATCAGAAAGCAGTGATGGAAGAGGAACTGTCAGGCTAACGTTGTGAGATAAAGCAGAGGCCACGGTGCCAACAACAGCCAGCTCAGTTCAAGTTGTGCAAAGTGCAACTAGTGCAACGTTCACACATACACAGATCTATCACTGTGATAACGGCATCTACTTCCCCTTACTGGACTCTCACGCTCTAACTGGTGGAGAGATATTAACGGAGAAAAACTAAAAAACAAATGACATTTTACCTTAATGACTCAAAGCCATAGAGGTCAGTCCCTGAATGTGACCCAGTTGGACATATGAAGAAGCCTGTCATCTTCCCATTAAACAAATGGACATGAGTAAAATGGTGTGATTAAAGGTTAAACTAGTGCCAAGCTATTTCACCATACCATCTGAATGGTAGCTTACAATGACTCATCTCCATTCAACGAGTGGCATAATGAAACACTAGAATTATGTAAACTGAATAAAGGGGATCTTTTATATGTACGTGGTGGGAAGGATCCGTTCATCCATCGTCTACCGTTTATCTTGTATTCAGGGTCGCGGGGGGGCTGGATCCGATCCCGCCTGACATTGGGCGAAGGCAGGGTACACCCTGGACAGGACGCCAGTCTATCAGGGCCGACATGTAGAGACAGACAACCATTCACACTCACATTCACACCTACAGGCAGAGTCATCAATGAACCTATCCCCATCCTGCATGTCTTTGGACTGTAGGAGGAAGCCGGAGAACCCAGAGAGAACCCACGCTGACACAGGGAGAACATAATCTACCATAAGTAGAGTCAACAAACAGCTGGGACTGAGAGTCTTCTCATAATAGTGTTAGGGCAGTGCAGGCTAGCTGTTCAGATAACCCCACAAACATTTTACATTATCATATCATGTTATTTCCATGCATGAAGTGAGGCAACATCATTCCCATATAATGGAGAGCAAGAATTACTGGATGTAGCAGCAGTGATGACAGTAATGAGCTCAACTCTGTGGTTGGCATCGTATTACTGCAGTAATGCAGCAACAGGCCCAGCCCCTACTGTCAACAATTGACCATTTAAAGCTTCATAAAGAAAGATTTATAATAGGACAGTGAATATGACTGACTTTCATTGGACAGGGGCTACTATTTTTGGGCCAGTGTGTAACAGAGCAAATACAAAAAATCACCATCAACAATTGGAAAAATTACAGTCTGGCAGCAAATAAACTGACCTGCGCAGAGTGTAAGTTCCAAACTACACAAGGTCGCAGCCATGCAGCTGGTCTGTGGAGCGTCAGCCTGCCGGTGTGTTAGCCAGGCAGCCTATCTGTCCCTTCATCTCCGTGCCTGTTGGCCCGGCAGCCAGCAGGACAGAACGTTTGCTCGCCCGCCCAGCGAAAGCCCTGGTGTTTGGCAGAGTCACTGCCACTAAAGGGTCAGGTTTCAGGTGGTCTGTCAACAGAGCCGGCCAGAGGCACAAACTGCTATGACCCCTGTGACCGAGCAGAGTGCAGCACTGGAGGCACCTAACAGGAGGCAGCAGGACTGCACTTGCTCTCATGAATCATCAGATATAGCCTTGCACTGCACTGCTGACCTGGATGCAATTTTTTGTTTTACACAGCGTGTCTAAGGGCACTTTCTAACCGTCAACTACAGCTGGGAATTAAAAAAAAAACTAAAATGATGAGGTCAACAACAGAGGAAGGATTGAGACGATTAAGCAGAAATACATGTGAAAAGGATCAGATCTAAAGAGGCAGTCAGTGTAAATGAAGCCAGCGGGGCTAAATGTGGGAGCTACTTTACTATTCTGTTTCAAGCAGGCACTTTTCTTTTCTCCTCCCAAGTCTGCCTCTCTCCCTTCGTTTTAACCCCTCAGACGCACCTTTTCCCTCTCAAGAAAGGGACGAGGAACAAACACGGCCTCTGCCTATTACAGAACACAAAACCTCATGCTCCCATTCTCTGAGTGCCTTGTAATGTGGAACAACTGATGATGACCCATTCTGCAGCCCGGGCGCAATAACGCCACACACATCATCAACCCCTTCCTTAATAAATAATGGGCCATTTTCTATTATCTTCCATTTGTGCATGTGAGAACAAAGAGAATAGTATCCTCACATTAGACAGGATCCATGGTAATCCCACTTACAATTCACTTTGCTGGCATCAAACATAATATTCACAAAGCCAAACATTGATATCCATATGTCTAAGTATTGATTTTAAAATGTTTTAGTACTATTGTTGTTACCAAGGTTGAGGTTTTGATTAATTGTGTTTGCTTTACTGTCTAAAGAAGAAGAAGTTACACATTTGAGCAGGCAGTCAATGCCAGCTTTTGATGTGACTTTTTCCAACATTGGAATCAATATTAATGTTTGGTCAGTAACAAAAAAATGTATTGAGGTTCAACATGCAGCCCTCGTTATGATCTGAGTGACTTACTTGAGTTGTGAAGCAGATATTAGATGAAGTTGATGACTGCTATTGCTTTAATTGGATCCCCCGATTCTAATGGTGTAACAGTTTCCCGTCTGCTTTAATATATCAACCATGTCATTCTTCATAAAAAATACTGGCCACCAAGTGACACTAATCATATTTAAATTTCCTACAAACCATTATTCATAGAGCTGCAGCCTCGAGGACAGGTGATGAAGATGACAGGTGGATCAGATGCCGTCTCCCTGCCAGACCTCTCTCTGAGGGAGGTCCAGCTCACTAGAAAGTGCCTCAGACAGGGACATAAGTACTAATGAAGATGTTTTTTTCTTCTTCATGATGATGTTCCCTTCATGAATCACACAGCCCGAACTGAAAGCATAACTATCTATGGGCCGGCTGCCTAATACCGGTCCCGATCCGCTTTGCTGTCAGATCTAATGGCTCGATCTATCACTTCTGAAGCAAAAGGATTATTAGCTAGCCACATCAAAAGGACACATCAGAGAGAGTTTGGTTTGTGAGGGAGAGAGAACAGACGGAGTAGTGGAGGAGTGAAACAACTGCGATCGTCTTTTAAAGATAAGCCACAGAATGACAGCAACCTTGCCAGTGAGGTCACGGGGCACAAGTGGGAACTGTCATCAAGCAGTGATCAGAAAAGTAAAATGTGATTCTTTCATCTAGCTGAATGCTCAACAACCTTGAGGTGTCTTTAGCGTGACCTCTGAAACATTAAGAGTCATTCCACGCATTCAAAAGGTGTCTGTTTGACAGAAAAACAGTGTGTTCAAACTGCAGCCTGTTGTAGGCCTACCGTAAAACAGATGGGCGAAGACGAGCTACTTCCCTTTCATGAAGGCAAACAGCAGGTGGTTCCCCTTCCACACATGAGGCGAGGCAGCCTAAAATATTGTGATCACTATTTGGAAACGGATTAAGTTTCATGTAAAAAAAAATATATATATATAAATGAATAAGCAAGAAATGCATGTGCATAATTAGTCAATTTTATGATACAATCAACGTGTTAACGACAAATATTGCCTGACCTTTAACATTGCATCATCAGACACACACACACACACACACACACACACACACACACACACACACACACACACACACACACACACACACACACACACACACACACACACACACACACACACACACACACACACACACACACCCCTAGTTTACATAATGCTGCTAGTCCGATAGCAAAAGGGAGTATGATAGAACAATGAAGCAGTGTATGAATAAATTTCACTCCTTGCCATGCCATGTTAGGCCTTCAGACAGCGACATGCAGAAAGTGCAGGAATCTCTCCAGCCAAAGCTTTCAAGCCTCCTCTTTTATTCAGCAGACAGACATGAAGCTGGCAGTTTAATCCACACTGCTGGTCTCAGAATAATCATTAAATGCTTTCGGTGATGCAATGCAGGCTTGGGCCAGGCAACGGTCCCTTGGACTACAAATAAAAAAAAAAAGATTGGACAATATCTGCCTGAAGTCAGGCTAGCAGAGACTTTGAAATCAAACACAGAAAAAACATGATGGCCGGTGCAATGAACAGCATTGAATGTTCAAAAGCATATGTATAGAGGGAGGGAAGACAACCGTGAATAAGTCTAAAATATGACTGTTTGGCTATGAATCCTAATGCTGCCCTGACCTGCAAGTCGAAAACTGTGGACGAGGTAACGTCAGCTAATCTATTAGCGTTGTTATGGATAGAACGATAAATAGCATCGGCCTGTATCAAATTAAAGTTATAATTAGTTTTAATTATGCATACAAGCAGCAGCTAATAAACTGTCCTCTTCTCATCTGTTGAAAGGATCTCACCCCAACTCAGGAACTCGGGAATCAAAATGATCTCAGTTTCCCAACTCGTGATTACGATTTGAGGGGTCATTCATGTGCCATCTCCAAGTCAGCAACTCGTATTTACCACGATTCCGACACCACGTGAAGGCAGCATTACACCTTATCTTGCAGCAAAGTCCGATGCACTGAATGTCTGAAACACTGTGAGGAAACCCAGCGGCATGTACCACAAGTACTGAAGGTGATCAAAACTTCCATGGCCATATGAACCTGAATATTCAGTATTGTCACAGAGAAGACAAATTATGGTTTCATACGCTTCAGCAGGACACGTGCAAATGTCACAGCAAACCCTAACAATAATGGGAAGGAATAAGGTCACTACTGACTGACACGCAGGACTATATTACACCCTGTAAGCAGTGCTGGTGCAACAAAACAAGAGCAGAGGGGATTTCTGGGTCAACAAAGGAGAAATCTGTGTCAGAAGGACTTCAGCAAGTTACCTCGCAGCCGCTTCTTTCCGGGTTCAACCCGCGTCGGGTTAAGCTGTCACCATTGTCCTCGTTTACTCTACTGTGATACACCCCCACACCCCTCCTTCTCCTCTGGCTGGTACAACGTTGCTCCTTCATAATGAACAACAATAGATAGGCAGGCATCACTTGGCACTAAAGAAGGTGAGCCCTAATGGTATGGTGCGTCTTTAATTACCATACTGGTTAGGAAAGACACATTGACACTCCAAGATACACAACACACAATGAGCAAATACAAGCTTTGTAACCGTTGGTCCAAGTTCCTCTCAGCCAAAGCAAAAAGCAAAGACCTCGTTTTTTAGTCAATTTAGGCGCGAGGCAAGTCTTTCTCTTGATATGCTTTAGAAGAAACGTCCCACAATGCAACCCGGCTTATCTATGGATTTGCAAGCAGCCTTGAGAAGCAATTCAAAAGGGCTCCGTGCGTGCGTGTGTGCGTGTGTGTGTGTGTGTGTGTGTGTGTGTGTGTTGGGGGGGGACTCACCAGGGGTCAAACTCGTGAATGATGCTCTCGAAGCGAATGACAGCGAAGAGTCTGGAGCTGAACCCGGCCAGCCAGGCCAGGAACAGGATGGTAAAAGACAGCAAGGACTGCCACCCAGCCGGCTGCGACAGGCCGCCGGACAGACCTACTCCTCCTGCCCCGGCGTTGCTCTCTCTCTCGGCCGCCGCCGCCGCCGTGGTGCTGCGCCCGTTCCCCGAGTACGACGCTCCGGAGTTCAGAGAGGATTTGTGTTTGTTATCGGAAACCGGGTGATGCTCCGCCATATTCTACGTCAGTCCCGTCGTGGCAAGCGAGCGAAGCGAGCTATCTGGTATCACACGGGAAAGAAAAGCCCCCCTTTTTCTTTTCGCTGCCACGCTCACCTCTTCCGAAACCTCTTGCACCACCTTCCCTACGCGGCCCGCACCCCCCGAAACACCGGCTGTGATCACAAACTTCCTAACCTCGCTTCCCACCGACCGCGAAACCAGCTAAATAATCCCGAGGAGTCACATAGCAGCACGGTTTTGCAGCATACTGGAAGTGTCACATGCGGCTCGAGCAGTTCCTCCTTCCTTCCTTGGAGCTGGATGAGGGGGGGCGGGAGCTGCGCGTGGAGCAGGAAGAGCTGTCAGCCTCTCACAGCGAGACAGGTACGGCCGACAGGGACACGACGCCGGGAGGAGGCCAATCCCGCGGTAGGCCGCGTTTGACAGACAACCGGACTGACCAATGAGAAGAGAGCCGCCTGACCGCTGAAGAACCGCTCCGGTGAAGACGCCTGGTGACGGACAGCGGGGAGAGCGTATGGCACGCGAACAGCACAGGGCCAATGAAACAAATTAATTTAACTGAAAATATTGAATATATTAACACAGCAGCTAGCATGACAGCACTCAGGAGCGGGAATTCATGCAAACTTTAGGCCCCGGTTGAAGCAAGTAGTTGCTTATTCACACCGGAAGTGTTGAGCTACAATTCCTAGTATGAAGATGAAGTCATTTGTGGAAACTTATTTCTGTGAAAAGCCATGTTTGATTCCACTTTCTGATGCCACAATTTAAGTGGCATGTATTGTTAAAGTGTATGTTCAATGTTATATTGCATACTAACAAATAAATCTATCATCATAATTCTATCATCATCAAGTATTTATTCTTAATTTTGACACAACTAAAATACTCTCAGTACAAAATGAGTTGTTACAACATAACAACCTCAAGTTAACTAATCATTAACACACTTGAAGTATACTGATGATTAGTCTGTCTGCAAGTACACTCAACTATTAAGATTTAAGTCACACAGTATATTTATTTTTCCATCAGGGTGATTATAACAAACCATTCACTAACATTTAACTGAACAATTATATTCATTAAATTGCTGTTCTAGTAATTTTGTGTTGCACTCGATTAAAGTTGGGATACTCACAACAGAAACGTAAAAAAAAGAAAGTCGTCAAATGTTTCATTAGAGCTTCTTTGTAGCTCAATATTTAAATCTGATTGAATCCATCAAATTCTTTATTCTGTTCTATCACTGTGCATGCTCTGAAAGAAGCAGGGCATCAGTGGCACAATGAGTCAAAAGATCTACTTTATTGACAGTGCAGGAAACATCTTCACTGGCTCATGAAACAAATCTGGATTCCTCCCGCAGTTTGAAGAATCCGAGACCATTATATTAGGTCTATATGGACACAAGCTGACAGAAAGAGAGGCTCTGCGAAAAAACCCATCCTCACAAAGAGAAAAGAGGAGCGGGATATGGGTTGAAAGAGCTGAGCTACTTTGGGAGGAGTTCCAGAGCTTGATAATTCATCAAGTATCTGCTGCAGCAAACAGGAGGCTGTCTGAACAAAAATGAAATGGGAGTCTGCAACGAGGTTCACCTCCATGCTGAGCACAGTCGGCCCTCTTGAGAGGAAGTTCTCAGAGCAGTGTACTTCAGTGTGCACGGCTAGTCATTGTTTAACTGAGACGGTGGATGTAATATAGTCTTTATCCATTTGAATGTCTTAGCCGTTGTAAATGATTCATCATTCCACTAACCTTTCATGATGTGCTCTTCCAAAATCGTTCATCCAGAACAGTGAGAAGAATGAGTAAATATCAATTTTCACATCTGTTTGGGGTTTCATTCCCCCACTTCTCTTAAAGTTTCACTTAACCTCACAGCTACCTTTGACATGATTGAGCTTGATATTTTAAGACTTGATTGAGTTGGCCTGTCAGGACTGGCTGTTGTCACTGGCTTTCTCACAAAAACCCTGAAAACCTGTTTTCTCAATCAGCTTTTTTACATTGAGTGTTCAGGTTCTCACATGACCACAATATTTCCTGCCAAAGTTTTTGTTGTTTCACGGGAAATATGTTCTTTTGTTTTTTTTTAAAGAGGGACAGTTAAAACAGACCTACATCCTGATGGGGCTGAGTTTTTGAATGTTACATTTTTAGTAAAAATACTAAATATGATTGCTTTACAGGTAATTGATGTTTAGAATTATAGAGAAGTACCTGAAAGAAACTTGTATGTTACAAAAGTAATAGAAAAATATATTCAGGGTTCCACAAGGGTCAATTCTTGGACGACTGCTTCTTAAATTATTTAAATTCCAGATTGGCAACACATTAGGAAGTATAATCAGCTGCACATTTCTCTCTCCTCTGAAAATCCTCTTAAACAGGCTGGTATTGTGTATTGATTTATTCATATTTATTATATTCACATTTGATTTGCATTTTTTTTTTTTTTTTTTTTTTTTTGAAAAGTTGAATAAAGACTTTTGTACTTAGGTTGTAAAAACCACAAAGAGGAAACGCTGAATTAACACTGAGAGTAACTGTCAGGAACCGATGAGTAATATCATGATCTTAACTTTAAAGGTGACGTCAGTAACCATGGCAGCCTTTGACATTATAGGGGCGTAACTGTGGTTTATATCTGTGCATGCAAGCTCTTTGTAAAACATGAGTTTCGTAGTAGTGAAATACATTGTAATTGCCTTGCCTCCATGTGTAAAAACACACGATGCCCACAAGCAAGGCACAGAAAGTGAGTTTTGTTGCTCATAATAACACTCTTGGAGCAGAGTACTACTTTTCTCGCATAAATTACTACACACAAGCATGCACGTGCAAAGAAACTGTGACATACTGCAGGGTTCACCTGCATCTTCCTGTATAACCTCATATACCAAACTTAGCTCTTTATGCAAGGTAACACAGTTAAATACAGTTTTACAGTAATATATAAGGAAGCATAGACTGAGAATGTGACAGTACGTTCACTCAGTTTGCATAATGTGGTATATTTACCTCATTAAAGATGAGTTTCATTCTTCACATCACATGTTTAATAGATCTTCTTGTCTTAAAAAAAATGCAGAGCTGAGCGTTAACCTAAAACAGCTTTATCTCTTGCCCATTAATACCAAAGCTGTTGAAACTAGGATCTGAGATTGAAGTCTCAGTTTCGTTATGAAAATCTGTTTAATGTCCCTGAGGATTTCCACCTACCTCTGCAGACTCTCGAGTATAATATCTTGATGTCCTATGATGTTCACTGTTTTAACAGTGACAGCGATTAGAGTAATTAATGTAGTGGTGGAAAGTGACCTTTGCAGTTAATGAGACAACTTCAGCCATTTCTCATTTCATTCATCTGTATCGTGCTCTCAGGATGCTGCAGAATCGGCAGATGTCTTAAACACATGACGGCGTTTGTGGTGAGCCGTGTTCCTGCTGCTAGTGCAGTGGTAAACCATTAATGTGTACTCCTAAGTGAAGGTGTGATAAAGCTTTCATCGTTTCAGTTGCATGAGATCACTGATCCTTTGGAGATGCTGTTTGAGTCAGATTTTAGCGCCCACACATCCTGTTCTGCTTCTCTGACAGCATCGTTAATATGCTAGTTAAAACAAGATGCATTGTGTTGGCTCGTGGCTTTCTTGGTTTAGTTCTTCTTGGCTGTACCGTGTGGCAGCTACAGAACTGCATCTCAGAGCTGATTGGTGGATCCATTCTCATTCCCTCTTACTCAAAACTATCCTCACTATCAGTTGGAAAAGACCCACTTGATCATGTTCCTTTCACTTTAGACCTTAAAATATACATTTGTCCATGGTTGCAGTTATTATTAAAGGGTCCATATCATTAAAAATGTTTTCTGTAATTATGCAGTATGAGAAAAAGTTAGTATTTTTGTACACGAATGCATGTAAATTTGTTTCAGTCGAAACCCCAAAAACAAGTATGAACCTGAAAATATGCATGATATGTCCCCTTTCAGCAAAAATGCTGACAAGAGTCACCATTTTCCATCATGATCTCCATTATCAAGCATGGTCTGACTGCACATTTCCTTGAGGAAACAAGGAATACATTTAAAAAGTAATTTATATAAAATATCACACATGTATCACGTGCACATGTACCATAACTCTGTAATGCAGTACCATTTTCAGCCACCTGATGGCAACCTGAACACTTTTTTTGTGTGTTCACTATGGCCAGAAGGCTATCTGAAAAGTGAATTGGCAAATAACGCTAAGGTAAACAATTTGTTTGTCGTGACTTCCTATCCTTGTTTTCTGTTTCTGTTTTAATGAGTACTTTTAAAAGATGCCCATGTATTGGGCTCCTGCAGTTTTACTCGATGGAACTATTTGGTTGATTTAGAGTCACACGGGGTGAGGGGGGACACTGTAAGTCATTTTGAAGGGGACAGACACAGACAGTGTAATAAATAAATTTGAATTACATTTATTCAACCATTATTTTGACAAGGGCGAATATAATGAGACCCAAAGTCTCCGTATGCTTTCATACTGAATAACAAAGTTTGAATGACTGTGGGGTTATTTCTGTTACTTTATATCGGGGTCAAAATGACCCTGGTTGGGTACACCATATAAATAAAACACAAATAATGTTGATGTAAATGAATTGTAACTTTCCTTGATTTTTTCCAGATGACATTAATGACACAGTTTTGAAAAGCAATAAGCATTTTGATCGGGACTACAGACAAACCAGAACGCTTCTGATACCAAAATCTGCACACGAATGCTGAATCTGTTGACAGAGATTATCCAGTCGCTAATCCTTGTATGTTAAATTTGTTGGTAGGTTAATCTGTTCATCAGCTGGATTTGTACACATGACGCTTGTGCTTTATTGTTCTTGTGAGTGAACATGTAAGGTCCCACCCACACACAGCAGCTGGCCAAAATGCAAATGTACACTGTGCAGTAAATAGACACTGAAAATAAAGGATTCATGGATGGGCAGCTTTGCTCAAATCCTCTGGTTTTGAGAGAATCATTTACTGTCTGTGTCAAGGTAAAACCATTGAGCAGATCATGCAAAGAGAATTTTATTGAGGCCTGATTCTTTCCTGTAGAGCATATGGGCTAAATTAACCTAGGCATCTGAACCAATCCTATCATCTACCCATCAACCCAATTATGCAAATTGCCTGCACATTTCTAAATGCTAAACTCAAGATAAACTAAATTTGAGGTAACATTATTATATGACTCACAGACTGGGTTTGAGGGCCTTTGCGATGAAGCTTGCCCACCATGGGCTCTGTCTGTGTGGTGAAGATATTAGTTGACAAAAGAAAGAAGCAGAATTGGATCTTTTTCTGCACAAAGTTGAGATAAGTATGAATTACAATTTGCCTCTCTGAGTGAGTGTTGCTTGGCAACAGTACAAAAATCAATCATAATAGTATGAATAATCCTCTATGTTGGTGCTATTGCAGAAATCTACAGTACATCTCCACAGACTTAAGGGAAGTAAATAATTATATCTTTGCCTCTTCTCTGACATCAGCGGCCCATTTCACCACCATCTATCATCGTAAAAATGCTTGAGTGAAATAGTTATATTTAACATTGTCTCAAGACCGTTAATCTGGACATTGGATGAAGCCATGGTTCAAAAATCTTTGAATGTTGGACAGGTCTTTGTATCACTCCATAAATCAGAAAATACTGCCCTAAAAAAAAAAGAAAGAAAAAGAAATCCCCCATGTTTTATGGAATAAATTAGGCCAAAAATGATATATGAACCAGCACCTCTGTACAAACCGTAACAATAAAGATACCCTATCCCCCTTAGGTGCAAAAACACAGTTGTTCAAAAATATCCATCAATTACATTGTCAGAACTATGGATTTAAAAAGTCTGGCTGGCTTCTTAAAGTGCACTATGAGAAACTGCTGGTAAGCCTCACATTCTTCCAGCATGACAACAACAATAAGAATGTTTTCTCTGTAAAGAGCATTTTAGAAGACAGAGTCCTCAAACGAACCTCGGACAATCAAACTTAAATCTGTTTTATTGATGTAGCCCAATATCACTTATGACACATTTTCCCCAAAGAGCTTTACGTCGTAACTCTCAAAGTGGGGTCTGTGGCGCTCTGTCATGAGGTTTGCAAAATAATTTGCTATAAATTATAAAATTGTGCTAAATCATTAAATATCTACAGATGGGGACCATTCAAGGCAAAAAAAACAAAAAAACAAGCATATTGTGTTCATTAATCGCAGCCACGTTAACTTTTGACCGATAGAGACTCTGATATGTTCATAACAGCAAGAAGTTTGTACAATCTTCTTTCCCATCAGAGGAAAATTGGAGGATATCTTGTAATTAAATTAAAAATGGTTGAATGGACAGAGATAATCGAAATAGTTATAAAAAAGGTTATAATTAGGGATGGGACAATACAGAACGTTATCGTGGCTCGCTATAAAGAATGCTCACAATGAGTCACTCGTGGTGTATTTCCATTAACAGGATAATCACGAATATCGTCACATGAATAATTTGAAATTAAAGTCAAACAATGTAATTCATTTTTAAAATATCCTACAATTTTAAATTGTGATATTATAACAATAAACATATTTGTTTTTCAACAAAATGTAATTTTAAGTGATTTCAGTATGTTTTAGCTAAATTTGAAGAGACTTATGATGATTATTGTTATTATCACATCATCCCATGCCTAGTCATAATACCCTATTGTGGTATTCAATAATATGCAGATGATGCATTTTTTGTTTATCACAGATCTTCCCAGATCCATAAATAGCTACAAACTGATTTGATTACAGTACATTTGGACTATTTCCATGAACTGCCCAATTCTTCCGCTGTTGGTATATTTTGTGATTCCTACTTTGTTACATTTGTGTTTGACTTTGGCTCTTTATCCTCTTGATATTAATCTCATTAATCCTTCCCCCCTGTGGATGAGTCAGTCTTCTGGCATTGTCTGTCCGGCTTTTGATGCATTAAAGCTAAAAGCTTCGAGTTTGACAAAGTTAATGGATGATGTTTTAGACCAAACTGGACACAAAAATATCCTGATTGTGTTCAGAATGACCAGGGTCATCCATTAGTCACCCAAACATTGGAGTTAGGAGAGGATGGGAGGAAAGCATGAATGGACAGATGGAGAGTTTTGCTTCTTTTTCACTTCTACTTCAGAATTCTGCTGAAGTAAGACGACACATTTGAGTGCCGTTTACTGCACATCGCATTTTCTGTAAATGAATCGGAGACAATGGGGAGAATTTTCTGTATGTTGATTTGAATGGAGTTTTAACCAACTTAAGGTGAGTTTAACAACTCTACACTACTACAAGTACAGTGCAGTAGTTATTTTGTCATGAATGATGCTGTATGGAGACTTGAGCTAAAATATAATAAATAGTATCTACAAAAAAAAAAGTCTATGATTATGGGGATGGATTTCAGTGATTAAGGAAGGTTTTTAATTGGTGAATGTGAACTCTTACAATAATCAGCTTTTTAGGTGTACAGCAACTTTAAAGGGGACATATCACAATTATTTTCAGGTGCATATAGTACCAAGATATAACTTTGGTTTCCTACTAGAACATGTTTATATGCTTTAATGTTCAAAAAAATATATTAATGCAGAAGAATATTCCTTCTGTTTGAACCACTCTGTTTTAGCGCCTGTCTCTTTAAGGCCCCCTCCCACAAAAGCCTGTGTGTCACACATTCACACTAGGCCCAGTTGATCCATAACGTGCCGAAGCACGATTGACATATAACAATTTTATTAAGTTGTTACTACTATTATATGTTAGCGAGATTTAGCAGATACAGAGCAACATTAGTATTTAGGGTTGTGTTTCTGGCCACCTGATGAATGTGAGTCCAATATTCACTCACCTTGTAGCTCATTAGTTGCTAAATTATCCGCTATTTTCACTAGCTAACCGCTAATGTTGGCTGCCTGCTGTTTGGTGCAAGAAATTAGATAATAAATAGTGTATCGGGTTTATTAGGGCGTGTTAATAAAAATACTTTAATACACAAATATAAGAAAAGTTACATACTAATTACCATTATATTCCATGATTTCAGGGTATTTCTTCAAATCTCCAATCAGACGCAGTACTGTAACTACAGTGGAGTTGTTCTGTTGAATACCAAACTACCACCATGCCGATCCTCGGGGGTGGCTTTGATGACCACTCCTTCAGTACGGAAGACAGTTACAGTCACGTCTTCACTGACACACCGACTGAGAAAGGCTTGTACTTTCAGCGTGTTGAGCTTCTCTGTGGGCCGGCGGCGTCCTGCCGGTACCTCGATCCATCCCAGCAGGCCCTGATCAACGTGGGGGGCATTCGATACGCCTTCCCCTGGAGCACCCTGGAGGATTTCCCCCAGAGCCGCCTAAGTCGCCTTCGCTTCTGCACCACCCTGAGAGAGATAGCAGAGTTTTGCGATGATTATGACGAGATGCGACATGAGTTCTTCTTCGACCGCGACCCTTTGGCCTTTCGGGCGATTGTCAACTTCCTTGCAAAAGGGAAATTGCGTTTGCTGCAAGAGGTCTGCAACGTGGCCTTGCACGGCGAGCTGCTGTACTGGGGCATCGACGTAGGACAGATGGAGCCCTGTTGCCGCCTCCGTGTTACCTGCTCCGTTGAGGGTGTGGCCGAGCACCATCGCAAGGAGGACGAGTGGCGGCAGAGAAGGATCGAGCTGAGGAATCCTGTGGCGGAGGGCAGCCTGTTCCACATGCTGGGTGAAGCGGTGGAGAACCCTCACTCAGGTGTAGCAGGGAAAGTGTTTGCCTTCCTGTCCGTCCTCATGGTGGTGGTCACTGTGTCCACCCTGTGCATGAGCAGCATGTCAGACCAACAACAGGAAGAAGCCATGGTATGTATGAAAATTTGATAACATTTCCTCAAAAGCGATTTTTGTCTTTTTCAATAAGAATTGATGGGCTAAGTGGATTACACTTGTTCTTGACAAATGTAATGGAAACTTGACGTACCATGGCAAGTTGATTGGGAGCTTCATTCATGTGAGTGGTGTTATTCATAAGATTTCCCACACATCGATGGAGTGCTTGTTGTGTGAGATGGGTAATGGTGATAGCAATGGAAAGGCTTAGTGCCAGGGAAAAGTCAAAACCAGGCAGGCAGGGGAGCTGAGGCAATCTTATCTGATAGCGGATCAGCATCGAGAACAGGAGTCCATTAGGCCGGCAGTAGCTCAGAGGGATAGTGGATAGTGGCAGCCTGGAATTTGAACAAAAGAGAACAAGGTTGAATGTTGAATTTTTTCCCACCATCTACCGGTAGTTTAAATTTCAAATGAATCGTGACGGCCCTAGCAGCAACCATGCTGATTGATGTCAACATTAAAGAATGCCCTGAAGAATGCATTCAAGAGCTATGCTGCCACCAAGTAAATTCGACAATCAATTGATTCAACTAGTTTTTCACAACAAGTGTACTGAATATTAAGTGTAAAAATGTATTGCATTTAAAAAGTTTGATTTTAGTCACCCATTTCTACGTTATTATTATTTTTAAATAGTTACTGCTTGAAAATTCATCACTGCACAGGGACATTTCCTCGACTGTGATGAAATAACCTTGATTTTATTTATATTGCCCAATATCACAAATTGCAAATGTGCCTCAAGGGACTCATAGTGTTCCCCACAGTATCTCTTAGTATCTGAAAGTATATTTTTGTGCCTCCTTACTGTCAATTGTACATTTATTATAATAGTATGGCCATAGTGTCGATTTCATTTTTATGGTAATTTTTCAATTTATGTTCTTGACTGCAGAACTTTGCTTTATTGTTTATTCTTTTTAATTATTGTGTTCACTGTACACCAAGGAAAATTGGTACTTGTCAATAAGTCACAAAAATGATTTAATTACTTACTAAAATTAGCAGAAATGAGAGTTATGGGGGTGGAAACATGCAAAACTACTACTTAAGCAATATAATTCTACCTTTCTACTGAAACTTCACCCCATTTGCATGCCTGTCAAACGTCCTCCGTGTCTCTGTCTTTCATTGTCTCCACAGGGTAAATGCTCCCAAAAGTGCCGCAACTTGTTTGTGGTGGAGTCCATTTGTGTAGCCTGGTTCTCCTTTGAGTTCTTGGTGCGATTCTTCCACGCAGAGAGCAAGCTGGAGTTTGCCCATGGACCTCTGAACATAATTGACGCTGCTGCCATCTTGCCCTACTACATGTCACTGTTTGTGGATCTCAGGGATCCGGCCGTTCAGGACATTGTGGCCGACGCAGGAAAGAGCGTTTTGGATAAACTGGGTCTGATCCTGCGTGTGATGAGAGCCCTGCGTATCCTGTATGTGATGAGGCTCGCCCGCCACTCTCTGGGCCTGCAGACCTTGGGGCTGACCATCCAGCGGAGCATGACAGACTTCGGCCTGCTGCTGCTCTTCGTGTGCGTTGCCGTGGCCCTCTTCTCCCCGCTGGCGCACCTGGCCGAGAGCGAGCTGGCTCCGAACGCCGCCAAGTCCCCCCAGCTCAGCTTCAGCAGCATCCCGGCGTCGTACTGGTGGTCCATCATCTCGGTGACCACGGTGGGGTACGGTGACATGGTGCCGCGTAGCATCCCCGGCCAGGTGGTGGCGCTGGTCACCATCTTGTTGGGGATCCTCATCCTGGCATTCCCCTCCACGTCTATCTTCCACACGTTCCACCGCACCTACATAGAGCTCAAGGAGGACCACGACATGCTGTGGAAGGAGGAGAGGGGGGCCGAGCTCGCCACAGTGGCTGAGGAAAGCATGAGGGAAAGAGACACGTTGCCCGATATCTGGCCAGAAAAAGATTTCCTACCAGGTCTCGATGATCCTTATTACCTATTCATGAAAGACATTACAGTGCTGGCTCAGAGCAAGTCTCCAGTGACTTGTTGAGTCCACATGGACTCCCCTGCCTGACCTCACTGACTGCTGAGTGGGAGAAAATTCCTGCAGCGACTTCAGAAAGGCCTCCTCGAAGAGTGGAGGCTGTTATAGCAGCATGCGAGGTTGTAGATAGTGATGATTTAGCTTCTTCAGTAAAATCTTGTAAACTGGATACTTGTATTTTGGGGTTGTACTAGAACATGCTTCAATGTTCAAAGAAGCCATTATTATTCATTATTCACATACTGTCAGTTGTAATATAGCTGTATTTACCCTCTGTCTGAAACGCTCCGTTTTATCACCTGTCTGTTTAAAACCTCTAGTCTGCTCTGATTGGTCAGTGTTTCTGGTCTTCTTCATCTGCTCTGTCACTGTCTTGCTTCACTGAAGCGAGATACTCACTAGCCTCTTTCACAATATTGACGTAAAGAAGATTTTTTTTTTTCACACTGAAACAAATCTACATACTTCTCATCTTCAAACTTCAAATCTTCATACTTCTCTCCCAGTGACATCACAACCGTGCGGACGTCCTGACAGCTTGTTTTAAAGGCACCATTTCTGAATACAGGTGTGCATTTTACCTGTGGATTGAGCTTATTGATACTTTTACAGTATTTATAAAGCATCTCGACATGCTTGATAATCCAAAAAAGACATGGAAATCTCACTTTCTACAATTTGGAACCTTTAAAGGGGACATATTATGTTCATTTTCTGGTTCAAAATTATATTTTGGGTTTCAACTAAAACACAAATACATGCTTTAATGTTCAAAAATCACATTATTATTCTCCTACTGTCTGTCTGAATATACCTGCATTATCCCTCTGTCTGAAACGTTCCGTTTTAGGGCGTGTCGCTTTAAGGCCCCCTCTTGAAAAAGCATTGAACTAGTTCCAGTGGTCATTTGACTAGTTCAAAAGAAAATGGTATTAGTACACATACAAATTGCCACTCTGACCACCCTGCTAAATTGTTTTGAATAGAAATGTAAGAAGTTAAGTTCTTCTTTCACATATATCATGTCACCATTGCAACTGTATTTTTTGATGTCTTACATAATGAATAGCTTAACTAACTACCGGTAACTAACTAACTAACTAACTAACTAACTAACTAACTAACTAACTAACTAACTAACTAACTAACTAACTAACTATAACAGCATATTAACACTGATGTCTTGGATTTAAGCCTCCTTATGAACAGTATTTATTGACTGAGACAAATTATTCAGTAGTTGAATCTGATTGTTGGCTGTGTTTTGTCCACTAGAGGGCAGACATGTTCTTTTTCTCAACAGAGCAGTCATGTGCTATGGGGAAACGATTGGCAGTCACTCAAAGACAGAGAACATATGTCTCCCTACAGACTGCAATACAATAATACCATGGTGATTACACCCTGAAGGGAACACATTGAAATCAAACTTGGATACACCCACAATGCCTTTGACTCCATGTGTTACATTTGCTGAACAAATGGAGCTGTAACGCATTAGACAGACAGGTGCATCACACCTGGATATAACCTGCAAAATAAACGGCAATAGTGGGAGGCTGACTGATCCAGACTGGTGGTAACGGCCTCTCGAAAATATACACAAAACACTCAGCAGCACTACTGAGGCCTATAAAAGAATGGAAGAGATGCCAGGAGTTAATTCTGGACACAGGATGTTTGCCCCTGAGGAGAGTCAGCGATGCCAGGAATACACCAACAAAGACGGCCATGTGGAGAGGCTTTTAGATGGAAAGAACAAGAGAGAGCCAGAGAGAAGGAGGGGGACCAGAGAGAGAGAGAGAGAGAGAGAGAGAGAGAGAGAGAGAGAGAGAGAGAGAGAGAGAGATCATGTGATGTGGTGCCCTCTGTTCCCTGAACCAGAGCTGGTTCTTGTACTCAGTAGGCCTGTCATTATATTTCTCTGGTATAATCTCTGGTCTGCAGAGGAATGTCTGCACCACACACACACACACACACACACACACACACACACACACACACACACACACACACACACACACTTTGTCTCACTACTACTCACTACTCTTGCCACTCCAAACACAATTCAACACACTCAATAAACGGTGTATCTGCTCAATTGATCGTTAGCACTCCACTTTGGAGCGTTGTACGAGCGACTGGAAATCCAATTTGGTGTCTCCAGCCTGGCTCTCCTGTGCGTGTTTAAAGGTCCAGATATTAAATAGGGCAGATGATCATTCACAATTATTATTAAAGCCTGCATGTCTGCTGTGAAAAACTGGACGTCTCTCGATTTCTTGCTCATAAACTCCAATAAAACTGAAATGCTGAACGCTGGTCCTGCACGATTAAACCAATGACCAGTAACTCGACAATATATAGTTGTCGAGAGTATTTTAGGAGTTGGAAGTGAGGCTGGGTTGAAATTAATAACTGCCCTTGGCGGGTTTTCTTTCTTCTTTATGTTAAATAACATTATGTAACGGATGAAACAATGCAGACCACGATAAAAAAAACTCACAAGTTGATAGTGGTTAAAATCCATTAGGATCATCGTTAAAATTGTCTTGAAAAAAAATGAAAATTTGACACCAAAATATTTATATATTCTTAAATGTATTTCTTTTTTTATGCATTTTGATTTTTGATCATCTTAAAGATTATTTGATGTTTCTCACTAAAAATTGTCTTTTTTTGATGCAATAAAAACATTTTTTTCTTCACAAAATGTTAAGTGTTTAGGGGTCATTTTAACAGTTTTACAAGGTCCGAGTGAGGATCCAAATGCAGCACACAGGTACGGTTGGTAATGACCTTTCGTACTTTCTTCAGCAGGTGGGTGAGCAGGCAGGTAAGAGGTCACTCGGATCAGAGGTCACTCGGATCAGATGTAGGCTTATATAGTGGCCTGATTGCTGATGCAGAGCACCTGTGGGCCCAGGTGAGCAGCATTGGCTGATGAGGAGGGGAGTGGCTTTGATGATTATCAGGAAAACATCATGAATCACCATTATTTTTTCCCAGTCAACATGGGACACGAACAGTGGTCTCCTGGGGGACAGTCTATTCTGGTGTTATTACAATAACTGATATTATCTAATGTTATTTTCATGATTTATTTCCCCTTAATTTTTACTTTAATTCTCATCACTTGAGAATTGAGAATTTGCATTGTGAATGAGGTGAGTGTAGATGACATTCAGCGTACAGTGAACAGAACACAGAGTGTTCTTCATAACCGGGCAAAGTTTTATTTCTTACCAGCGAACGATTCTGGCATCGTTTACAGTACGCGGATGACAGGTTGGGGTGGTGCACTTCCTCTGGTATTCCTACTGAGACCAATGAGGAGGACGAGAGGTAGAAAAGGCAGAAAACCAGTTGGAGTGAGATGAAGAGAAAGAGAAAGGAACGTTAAAAAAAAAGGAGGGAGGAGAGGCTGAAACAGGATAAAAATAATGAGGGAGAAGTGAAATGAGCTGAGGAATGAGCAGACTTGGATAAAACTAATGCAAGACAGATGAAGACAGAGCAACTGGACACTGCAGGAAACATAAAAGTAGGACTGGAGGTTCATAGTAGTTACAAGACCAAGACCGAGCCCAGAGACAACTTTAAAAAACGTCTTTGGTGAAAGTGCAGAGCGAAACCCAAGCTTACTTACATCCTCAACGCCGGAGTAACCGCTGCTTTCAAAGCAGTTTTCAGTGTGGTCACATGATTGATTGCATGAATACGCTCAGAGCAGGACTAGCCAATCAGACGCAATTCATATTCTGTTTGAAATGATTGTGCCTAGGAAAAAGGAAAATGTTAAACGGCATCATGTTGTATATTTATGTGCTTAGCTTTTCAGATTTGGATTTGAATGAGGAAGAAAATCCACATTTGTCAGCAGTTTTCATCCCGCTGCAAAAGGTTCGGTCCAATCACAACGCCGAGCAAGAACAGAATCTCAGTATACAGAAATATCTTTAATTCATAAAAGATTTACAATATTTTACAAATGACACATACTGTATTGTAAGGCAGGGTAAGAGAGATCGGCACACCCGTTGATATAGAAAGAAGACATACAAAACCGTTTTTTAAAAAATACATCTCTATGAAGTCTTTTAATCTCTGCATTCAAATATAAGTAGTAGGATTACGTTCCCTTTATTTTGATTTTGGTTTGATTTGTCTCTTATGTACAGTTATTGCCTCTATGTACATTGTGCTTGTTTATCAGGCAAACAAGGTTTAAGTATAGCTTGGTAAACACACCCACACACCCACACACACCCACACACACACATTCACACACGTTTACATTCCTCTGGATTCCTTGCTGGTGAGGATGGAGTCCGCAGCATCCTTAGTGTTAAGGCAACGTCTCTGCTGACACTTTGGCTCAAAGTCGGACACACAAAGACACTTTGGGGGGCACAAACTCCCCCGAACTCCGACACGTGAACAAAAATATACATAATGCACGAGTGCCACATGGTAAAGTGCACATCAAATATCTTTGGTTTGATAGTTATTGCCCTGTTTCATAAAGAGAAGTGACCTTGTTGCTCAGAGAGCAGCATGTTAATAAAAACACCGTCTCCATGCTTTGTTCAGCACATCTTTGGTTCCAGTTAACTTTTTGGCTTTTTTGGCTCCGTAGCTTTTTCAGCTGATTAAGGCGAGTTGTTACATCTGAGAAGTCACAAAGCGTCCCTCTTTTTCCTCGGCTAGAATACGATATGACACGTCCCGGGACGTCGGTAGCTCAACTCCCCGAACGTCACCGCCGACTCTCTGAGATCTCCGTCTTCAGTCTCGTCAAAGCAGAATAAGTGCCCCATCGTTGGAAAAAACCCCCCAAAAATCTCCCCTCTCACTTCTCATCGCTCACGGAGCAGTCCACGGCTATGACGTCCTGTATCTCTGTGATCTTCACCTCCTCGCCCGGGATCTCCACCTCTATGGGGATCTTCAGCTCGGCCGGGATCTTCTCCGCCGAGGAGCTGCGGCTGGACAGCTTGTCCATCTCGTCCTCCAGCTCGGAGATGCGCTCGGCGACACAGTGGGCGGTGAGTCGGGCCTCTGGGTCGTGGTCCCAGCATTCCATGATGGTGGCACAGATCACCGCCACGCCCTGCAGAGAGACAGGAGGGGAGCAGGGAGGTGAGACAGCGTGCTAGATGACACACCTGGAGCTGTTCGGGTGAAGTTATTTTAATGCAGTGTGGCCTTTTACACAGAACCACCTATATGTTCAGCATCTGTTTTCTTTAAAAATACATGATCCTCTATAATGATCCTCTATTTTGAGGTACTACATGCACAATATTTGCTGCGGAGCATGTGGCTGAGTTTGATGGAATTCATTTTGAAACACCACCGCACAGAGTCACCCAAATGTATAGCTACATGTTGCAAAATGAAACCATGAAAACGCAGGTTGTGCAACAAACTGGCAACCCATTGAGGGTGCGTGCGCTTTGAGCAACAGCTGTGTTGTGATGTGAATGCAATGGAAGGGGGGAGTGCTTGTGCAACATCTACTGGCTGGATGTTATCAATGTTGTAGCACCTTTAAAGGGTAACTTTGCTGTGTTTTAACCTACTTTCAGCTTTTTGCTGATTAATGTAGAATAAGGACAGTTAGTGTTCGTGTCTGTCTCACCTGATGCCTGAGCCAGGTGTCTTGGATCTCAGGCCTTCCTCTGTCTCTCAGCACGTTGTCCTTCATGCTCTCCACACAGGGGTGCTCTCGCACTTTGGAGCCGTACGCAGGCTCGTAGTCCTTCACCTCTGCAGACACAAACACAACCCATCAGATCAGGACTCCGCTTCATCAACCTGAGTCTCAGCTGCAGAAAATATCCTTCTCTTCACGTCATGTTCTCTTGTGTTTTGTGTTATTTGCAACGCTTCCTGGCAAGAACGTGAAGATTTGAGATGCCAAGTTCAACACAGATAGACAGTCACTTGGTTTGTGACACAGCGAGCGATTTAAGGTAAAAGGAGGAAGACGGAGTGGAACAGGTGGCCCGTCGAGTTAATGTGATTGGAAAGTGTAAAAGCATCCTGTTATGAGGTCATTCCACCCCAAACCACCAAGCTGTTAGTTTCAGCCAAGCTGCCAGCTTCGAGGGCAGGCACCAATAACGCTGACAGAAATAGCATTTCTTTTATGGTGTCTCCACAGGAGGGGAAAATGCTCCATCTTTTCTAGAAACAACGAATCAGCGTCCACCAACAAGCAATTAGTTGTATCCTCAGACCGTACACAACACCAAAATAACAATCTTTGCTTTGACTATTTCATGTCGAGGATGTAGAAAAAAAAGAGAGGGAGCGTAACGTCTGAAAACCATGAAAAATTAAAAGCAAAGTTCCCGGGATTGGGTCCAGACCTCATGAAACCGAACTCACAACAGCTGCAGTCTGTCTTCAGCCCCGAAGAGACGGCTCTCTGGGATCTCGCAGTTGCTGTGAAATTAGACACTGGTTGCTGCAAAGCCATCTTCGTTTACCCATCGGGGCCAGAGAATGATATGCAAATGTCGAGCAAATAATGTGAACATCGTGTTCTATGTACCCCACTCTTGTTCTTACATTGAAAACAATTCCGCGTCCTGTGTTTCACAACCTGTCAGACATCGAGTATTATTAACTTATGTGTGATGTCTTCACAGCATCTGCTTTTCTCTGGGCATGTTATGTTGAGGCGAAGCACTCAATAAAACACCTTCCATCCCGGGGGGATCTGGTGAGGACAAACTGCAGACCCTTTCTGGGTCTGGATCCAACTGACTTCTGGTGTGAAGCTGTTTACTTGCAATCAGACTTCTATTTGCAATCAGAGGAGTCGCCCCCTGATGGCCTGCAGAGAGTATGCAAGTTGAAGGCACTTCAACTTTGGCTTCAGTTATCGGAACCGGAGATTGTCGCCCGCATATTTTTATCTTTCAAATGTTCCTCCAATCAACTCGAAATTCCACGAGCTTCCTTACATAGTAAGTTAAATCAGGGTATGCTTAAGAGCGTGGCTAGCTTGTGATTGACAAATTGCTACCATGCCTTCGTTCAGCGTTCGGTTCTACTAGAAGACAAGCAGACATTTTTCCCGGTATGTGCATTTTCCCGGTACTTCTCCCGAGCACTTTTCTCGATGGCTGAACTGGCGGCTCGTTGCTTTAAAATCATTTGGATTCTAGATCGCCTCTGCGTCAGTCAGTGCTGAGAGCCTTCTGACTGCCCATAATCTGACTCAGCTTAAATTTAAATACATAGTTGTTTGTGCTAATGAGCAGAAAGGTGTGATGAACTCTAGGAAAAGCTGCAGGAGTTTTATTTAAGTCAAGGCCCTGTGGTCTCTGCCCCTGCGTCCTCAAATACAGGAAGTGGGAAGGTTGGAGTGGAACCCCCGGACAGGAAGTTGGAGGTCTGGGATCGGGGACTGTGTGCAGAGAAGCTGACTCTACAGGCCCACTCTTCCTGTTTTTGACATGTGGAACTTCCCTCTGTTTTTAGTATTTTAAAACGGGACCCAGCCGGGCCCGGCCGATTCCCCTGGAGGTTATTTATGCCAGCGCTGGTATTGTGCTCAGGTCTGCTGTTTAGATCTCCTGCTGCGGAGCTGGTATGAATACCACACATCTTCCTGGACTGGATACAGCTGAAACACGGAGCAAGTGGACGGCGAGTTGGCCTCAAGTAAGAAAGTTGATAACAAAATAAAAAAAATAAATAAAAAAAATTGGAGCGCTTTCTAAACATGTCATGCTCTGATGTTCGATTTGGCTCCCGCAGCCTTCACTTGCCCTCGTGTTTCTGAGCGCTATGTTGGAGACGCAGTCCAAGGTGCCTGCTTCCCTTCAGCAGCTCTGGACATTTGAAAGCTATGAGAAGAATTCCATCTTTGGTTTGAGAACATATTTCACAACCAGAGGCCCAGTCTCACTCTCCCCTCCACTGTCTGGGGCCCACGTTAAAGGCCTAGTATATCCAATCTAAGGGGCGGAAAGCGGTTTACAACAGTTTCCTTTTCAGATTATCTGTCTGAAACCTTTGTGGCCTGGAGGTTAGCAGAAACCTCTGTGGCTGGCAACGCCGTCTGGGATTTGGCTTCTAACGTGAGACCGATCCGACGAACTACGTGATAAAAAGCAGAAATGAACCTGCTTTTAACTAATGAACCACGCCGTCTCTTCAGAATAAAAATCTCTCCTCCATCCAAACCAAGCATCAGGAGATGGTTGTGGGTTGCATTTCTGTGGTAGGCTTTGTGGCCGGCACATATGGGTGCTGTGGGAGCTAAACGTCAGTGGTGCTCGTGGAGTTTCACCAGGCTTTTTGAGGCTAAAAGTAAGAGATGGGAACGGCTTCTCAGCAAACAGGTGACTCTAGTTCCATCTGCGGGCTTGAAAATGACGGTTGACTCCTGTGATTATTTGCTAATGACATGATATGTTGTGATGCTTTCACCGCTTGCTTGTAATGCATATGTTCCACCATACATATTGCTTTTTCTTTTCTTGTTCTTCTTTGGCAAACACATGGCAAAGAAATATTAGCCACTTAGCTAACATCGATATATATATGGTGATTATTGTAGTCTGTTCCTGTAAAAAGAAAAAAAAATGGCATGTTCTCATGGAGAATTTCGACATTTTGGGAAATAAATGTATTTGCTTTTTTGTGGAGCACAATGCTAGCCTAGCTTAGCATAAAGACTGGGAATAGGGAGAAACTGCTAGCTTGGCTCTCAACAAAGTTGAAAAATACTATTTATTTTGTTTTATTTTGTAAGACTACAGGAAGTCACTGTGTCTGGAAATAGATAGAGGATAGAGAGTAGCTGTCCCTTTGCTTTTCTGTTTGTGAACAACAAAGATAAACAACTCTTAAATCTATCAGTAACTTTTATTTTGTGTTGATTTTGGCGCTCCCTGTGGAACTAAACAGTAGTGTTTACACGTGTTTGACTGCAGCACGGTCTGCCGGTCTGTGGTGGTGGGGCCTGCTGGAGAAGAGAGGCTGGAGGAGGAGGAGCGACTGATGGCCAGCTCTCCACCTCCATCCCTAGCAGGTCGAAGGCACCAGCGAACCTGGACCTGGGTCTGTCTGCGGTGGACTCGTCGCTGCTTGAAGCCCCGCTAAAGGAGCTTCTGGTGAACCTGCATGATTTCTTCTCATTTCTCTGGAATCCAACCCGGTGGCACAGATGACCAGCATTAACATTAACTGTACAGCCAATCTCCTCGCTGATGGCCTGGCTTCCTTATGTAGGTCACATAGAGGCGTCGGCGTTTCATAACCGGTTAGGAGCTCCTCGTAGGAACTTCAATAAGCTTTCGAATGGTCGGCAAAGTTACCTTTGACAGAGCTAAGCCAGCTGTTTCCCCCTGCTTCCAGTCTTTACACTAAGCTAAGCTAATTGGCTTCAGCTCCAGACTTTACACACAGACATGAGATCGGTATCAAATGTCTCATCGTTCTCTTGGCAAGAGAGCGAATGAGCGTTTTTCTCCAAACATCAAAACCCTGAAATGTCTCGTGTCCCTCAGCCCCTCTCGCCCCATCAGGGTGTAGCGATCACCCCCTCACCAGCTGTTGCCTAAGGCTGTCTCCCTTCATGCACCACAAGCCTTTTGCTTGGCACGGTTCAAACTCTTCGCCCCGCTCCATTACCCTGCATAACCCTCCGCTCAGACAGAACATGCAGGCCCCGCCGCGCCCTGCAGGCTAATTCAGGATATGTAAATGAAATGCACAGAGACATCACACCGAGCATGTACTATAACTGACCACAACAACAACGCCGCTGCCGGGTAGTATTTCTATCCCCTGTCGTTGGGCTGGAGACAAGAGGACGGACACACCATCCCAGATTGAGACAAACAGGAGATACAGGGCCAGATGAGGCCGACTGTGCCGTGCCGCCCCTCTCTCGTCCTCGGTTTCTGTGTTTCTATGTCTGAAATAAACACGCAGACAAACACATGCATGTTGGAATGTGACTGTCTGGTTCTAAATGTCTCAGACTGTCTAGAAAAGCCCACTAGGCGGAGGGAAGGAGGTGGACCGGAGAGACTCCCTCTCTACTCCCAGGAGAGCAGAGGGAAGGAAACATCAACGAGTGTGTGTGTGTGTGTGTGTGTGTGTGTGTGTGTGTGTGTCCTTCTATCTATGTTTTTCCAAAGTCCGAAGGGTTGTTTAAGGGTTAGGGCCTGCTTTTAGATTTGAAAAGATAGGTTTGGATCTTTTATGGCAGGCTCACACACACCATGAAACAGTTTTGAGTCGCTACAATCATTCGGCCTCTCCACGCGAGGCTTGTGGCGGTAGTCAGGGTTACCGGTGTTTGGGCACACACCAATTACATAACTTTACCACCGTCCCCACTTAAAATAGAAATACAGCCCATTAAACCAACTCTAATTTGTAAAATACTAAGCATGTAATCAATACTTAGCTGGAGGACTAAACGTAACAAGGAACAAGACGACGGCGAATTTGCTGCCAAAGGCGAAAAGCAAAGGTGACGATTATTTTAGCTTTAAGCCCAATGCTATCTGATGAAATCTGCAGGTGGCAGCACCGTCCTTAATTAAGGTCCAGGGACATTTGGGCTCTAAAAGAAATTGTGAATCAATGAAATGTAATGTATGGACGGTATATACAACATCGTTCCAATTACCAAAAGTGTGAGCAATATATTATTTTGGGCAAAATTTTAAATTTGACGAGTAGAATAAAGTGATTTTTAAAAAATGGCTTTCGACACACATGATTAGTTCAAGGACCGTTGCAAATGTGAAAATCCCACAATAACTGTTTTTACCACTTCTGGCTATGATAAAATGTGTTATTCGACAATTAAAAAAAAAGAAAACATGCCTTTTAAACCCACCGGTGGGTATTGTGGTTCAGAGGGTGTTAAGCTTCACAAGCGTGAGCGCACACACACACACACACACACACACACACACACACACACACACACACACACACACACACACACACACACACACACACACACACAGACAGCTGAAACAGGTACAGTATCCATTCCTGCTCTCTCTCGCTCTGATTTCCTGCCCAAAGAAGGGCAACAGCAGAGTTCAGATTGTCTCCTTCACATATCAGACATTCCTAAGATTCCTGCTGCAGACCTGAAGCTGAGGTCGAGGTGCGGTCCGACAGACATGACCATCAGACTCTCCGTTGACACACAACCCCCCCCAGTCACTGCATAACAGGAAACAGTAGCCTGAACCTCCTGTCTGCGCTATGTAGGTCACACAGACGTGCAGTAGGCAGTCGGTGGATATGGACAAAAAAATTGCATTTAGTCTGTGAATGAAATAATAAACCAAACCCTCCATCCGAAGTTAGCTTCATAAGTAAATGCAAACTTTACAGCTATGAAGTGAAGCTCTGCTTTCTGGTCTATTTGACTCTAAATGGACCATCATTTACTAAATGAACATCATTGAAGAAGACTTCAACCTAGAGATTGAGACCATAAACTCATGTTTACAATGTTGACTGAGAAGAGAAGAAGAGAGAAGTTAAAGGCACTTCAGCATTTGCTTCACTTTTCAAAAGTAGAACAAAAGTATCAAAACATCTCTTTACAATACAAGTCTCCTCTCTCCAGTTCTGTGCTCCCTAACTTCTCAAACATGCATTTTTGCAAAAAAAACAAAAACAAAAAAAAAACAGGAAAGTGCTACTTGTATGGACGTGCCTGCGCAAGTGTGGTTTTTCATTCATCGTGGACGTCAGAAAAACGACGTTTTCTTCAAGAATTCAAGGTAAAACTGGGTCAGTGATTGATATAGAAATGGACATATGTAAAAAGTCTTGACGTGCCTTTAGGAATATTATTAAACTGCAGAATGGACAATGTAAATGTGAATTAGTAACAGAAGTAGAGGGCAAGCCGTCATGCATGTGACTTCACATGCTGCCTCCGCTGCTACATGTGAGGACCGATGAACTCCAACTCCATGACATCACTACCTGTTGAGTCATCTCAGTGGTCGTCACTGAGGATAGGACAGGATGTGTTTTGCTCCCTGCATGTATGCTTGTGTGTTACATGACATCACATATCCTGCGGCCTGAAACATTTAATAATGGAATAAGTGTGTTTGTACTGTGTGTGTGTGTGTGTGTGTGTGTGTGTGTGTGTGTGTGTGTGTGTGCAGGTACTGACCTCCGACGGCTTCACACCTTGACGTCATCTCCCAAAGCACAAGGGCCATGGAGTAAATGTCTGTCTGTTTGAAGGACTCTGTGTTCTCCAGATTGAGTCGGGCCTCCAGCACCTCCGGAGCCATGTATCGAGCCGTACCCACCTGCAGTACAGAGACACCAGGAGGGGTTAACGCACAGGCACACCCCAGGGTCGGGCACGTGCAAACACTTCAAACTTGTTTCCTATTAAGCCAAACGGCACACCGGATTGGTAAACAGACACAGACCACACTTGACTCAGCAGCTGCTCCGTCAAAACTCGGAGGAGCTTGTTCACTGAGATGAGAACAGCTGGTCCACCTTAAAGGTCAGTCCACCTTAAGTGAGCCTGAGCCAGAGTTGTCGCTAACTTAGAAGCATAGCATAGGAATACACTTGTTTCCATAATGAGGCAGACAGAAAGTAAGAGGAATTACTCAGCGCCCACACATGAAACACATTAAACGCGGTATCAGTCTGCAGGAGTGCCAACCTCTTCCATCGTCTGGCCTTTGAGTTGTTGCAAAGAATCAACCGTCGGGCTCAGTGACAGTAAACGTGACTCACCAACTGACTTTCATTCGTTGTTGGATGAGATCCGAGCCTACACTTGTTTGATGTGCGTGTCAGATTTCACACATCGACTACCGAGTACAGTTGAGCTGGAGAGGAAAGTTTCCATGTTGCTGTTTCAGTGTTTCTGTACAACGTGCATGAGTTCCTTGTAAAATATATACACATGAAAGGCTTATCTGCTGTTGGATGAGGAGTGGTTTTTAGCCGGGACGAAGAACATTTGAAGGCACCTCATGATTCCTTTTTTTTCCCCGAGCAGGCCCACTTAAATACACACCGAGGTTATGATTACAACCGAGCTGGAATTTCCAGTTGTGAGTGGAACACGATGTGACAGCCGCAGATACTCATTTGAATATTCAAATGGCTATAACAATAATTATAACGTGAATTATTGATGATGCAGCACCGTGTTTAACACCTGAAAGTCCTGCTAGTGAAAGAAAATTAGTACATTTAATCAAGTGGTGGACTTGAGTACTTTTTAGGGACTTGATTTGAGTATTTCCATTTTGTGCTACTTTGAAATTGCAATACGCTATATTACAATCTACATAGAGGCTTTGTCTCTGACCTGTCCACTGTTGGCGAGGTCGTCCACAGACAGAGTGCTGTCCAGGCGGAGAGCCAGGCCGAAGTCACACAGGCACAAGGTCATGTCGTTCTTCACCAGGATGTTGGAGCTCTTCAGGTCTCGATGGACTATGGGCACCTTTCAGTTCAGGAGAAAAACTATTAATTAAGTACATATACAAGTTTGTGCACACAAATTATGTATATAATGAGGCCTAAATCTAATCTGATCATCATAAGGACAGAACGATGTGATGTCTGCTGTTCCTTTCTGTCCCCTGTTTGACGATGATAATGGTTATTATGGACAGTGTGGACATTCAGTCTTACCTTCGGGCGTCCACAGACGAGGCGGTCACTGTGGAGGTGGGCGACGCCCCGGGCCAGAGACATGGCCAGCACCTGCAGCTCCTCCCAGCTGATCACATTACGCGTCAGGTGTTCCTGGAGGGCGGAGGGATTTAAAACAGGTTCATAGTGGAACTTATGAACGATGTTACATTCCACCGCTGGTGAATTGAAAATCACCAGCGAAAGTACATTTACTCAAGGACTGTTCAAGAAATATCTTACTTTTGATTGCACCACATTTATTGACAGCTTTCATTTCTGTAAAAATGAAGATTTTTCCAAACGCAAGATGTGAAAATGTACAAATACACAATATATATTATATTATTGTATTGTAATTATTGATGCTTTAATGCATTCCACCAGTCAATTATAAGATTGCATCCTACACGATTTATTAGTAATTTTGTTTTTGAAATTGTGCTCCAATTACATAGATTATCTGCCATCATGTTTGTTTGCTTTCTCCTAAACAAACTAACTAACCGGGCAAACGGAGCTGAATTCTTTTGAACCGAACCAAATGGGTCCAGTGACAAAAATGGACAACAATTTTTGCAATCTCACCTGTAGATTTCCTCTGTGGTGGAAGGCGGTGATGAGCCAGTACTGTTTCTCCACCTTCCTCTCCTCAGCTGTCAGGAAGTGGAGGACGTTCTCGTGTCGGAGGTCGGTGTTGGAGAAGATGTCCTTCTCATTCTTCCAGGAGGCGTACTCCTCATAGGGGAAGATCTTCACAGCGACCGTCTCAAACTGATCCGAGGTGGTCTGCTTCAGCTTAGCCTTGTACACCTGGGCGAAGCGACCCTTTCCCACCTGGAGACGGGATCAAAAGGCATGATTTGAGTTAGAATCTGAGTCCGGCGCCGAAAAGCTCCAGGAAAACAAACACTACGAGGTCTGTACCAGCAGATCCAGGTCTATGGGCAGCGGCTCCGTGTTGTGGTTCAGGTTGTTGGCGTGCGTCGAGCTGCTGTCGGACCGATCGTCGTCCATCATGATGGCGCAGGCGTCGCTGCAGTCCAGCCCGCCGGCTTTTGGCTTGCGCTTCTTCATGCTGCTCTCCCATTCCCGGTTTATGCGTTGGCGATAGGCTCGGTACCAGTAGCACATCCCCGCAAACACAACCCCCATCACCAGCAGGGGGAGCAGGCTCACCAGGATCACAGAGACCAAGGGATCGTCCGGAGTCGGGTCCACGACTGGAAAACAGGACAGAAGATGAGATGAAGTGCAGGGTTCTTCCTGCCCATCTGAAGCTCAGCTAAAGGCCTCACGAAACCGCCATTGGGGGATGAAGCACTGGTGGGGAACAAGAGTAGTCATCACTTTGGGACTGTGGGAAGACTGTTTCAATGTAAAAGCCTTCCACTGAAGACGACTGATTAGTAGCTCAGCAATAGCTTGGTTAGGTTGGTAAGGGGTTACCAGAGAAGTTAAATCTAGGTTTCAAAATTATTTTTGTTCTTTTTGTTGGCAAATTTAAAAAAAAGTTAGCAAGTTTGGTTTAATATCAACGCGCTTGGAGTGTCAGACATACACGTACAACATGTTTGAAATGCTGGATCTGGTATCTGTGAAAATCTAGTTTTGTCTTTATATGCTATATATACATTATAGACTGCAATTCTCCATTTTGGTGATTGTTTTAAAATCAATAGCCGGATCTTCCTCGGCACACGAGGTCTGAACAGACCGCATACTTTATCCGTTTATCCAGCTCTTCAATTTCTTTTTATGTGTCCCGTTGCTGTTGTAAACATTGGAGTGGGCTACTCCCATATAAATCGACTGACGTACATCGTCACCGTAACAACTAACAACAATCACCATGTGCCCAAACAGTTCAGTGTCCATTCTCCTTCTACTCCTCTGCTTCCTCCTCTATCCTTTCCATCTCTTTTCACTACTCTACGTTTAGCCCACCCAGTAAATCAAAATTCAGAACGGACTGTGACATTTTACAGCAATACCTTGGCGCAGTAACACTGAGGTAATGCGGTCACAGCTGTGTGTTAACGGTGCTTTACGACGCCGCTCTGCCAACAGCGGCCCGTTTTATAATACTCGGTTTGCGTTGGCAGTGACCTGATGGCTGAAATCAATTACGCTACTTGCTGCATTGTTTCCTGTGAAACCGTCACAGGAAACGGCAATTTGAATCCATAAAAACGAAAAGAAAAAAAAAAGACGATCCAGCAGTTGTTTGGAATCCAAACAGTGTCTTTATTCCAGAAACAAACCCACCACTTCCACAGAGAGAGAGCCGTGGTGGTGTAAAGACAGGTCTTTGAAGGACAAACCTAATGTGTGTTCTTTGGGTTCTGCATGCAGAAACAGCAGCACACTGCAATTTCCTCGCATCGCTCACACACAACGCCAGCGAGTCCAACACAGGGAAGTCATTCTTAAGGTCCCACTATGAAAACAAATGACATGTGTGCTGTAAATCACCTGCTTTCCAACTCAACAATAGTTGAAATATGAATTTTTTATATATATATACACATCTTGTCTGGATCTTTAGGTTTGCGTTGTAATCTCAGCAGGGAGACTTTCTACGCAGTCGGATGCCAACAGGGTGACCGGCCTTTACGGCTTCATGAGCTATATCATTAACTGCCTCCTCCAGCTCCGACTGCCAGCTCGGACAGGACGGCGGCCAACCCTCAGAAAACAGTCGAGGGCCTGTCTGCCTCGGCTTGGCCCGGTCCGACCTGGTCGGCTCGAGCTGGGCACCTTTTCAAAGAGCGTCTCACTCGGTCTCTCCGGGGAACAAGCTGCCACTTTGGCAGGCTGGACGAGCTCGGACTGAGGACTGACCAATGACTCGCGTCTATTCTGCATCCAGACTTTCCACGTGTTGCTTGTGACTCTGGTCTACAGAGCCCAACAAACGGATCCAAGGTTGTCAAACCAGTCAAAGGTAGAATTGAATACATCAATGAACGATACTGTCGTTCACTACTTCATCTTATGTTTAGCCTTGGCACACATCGTATCATTTTCCTCACCATATTTACCAGTTATCTCACACGAGTGGTGGAAAGTGCAACTTTATACCTCTAGTCCACTGCATCACACAGTGAAAATATTTTTGTTGTTGTGTTATTTTACTGCATTTATTTGATCACTCCACTCCATTACTTTGCAGGTGAAAAAAACATCAATAAATGAGCTCTAGTGCAGCCAGCTTTTACATCATGGGTCTTACCGCATCAATAAGAACAATCTTATATTATAATATTTAAACAACTTAATATCCAAATTGGATGCATATTGAGTACTTTTACTTTTATACTTTAAGTACATACTCTTGGTAATACTTATATACTTAACGACACATACATATTTTATTACTTGTTAAGATCTTTACGGGAGGATTTGGTATGATTGAAATTTCTCTTTAAAATAAATGATTTGAATCCATCGTGTACGCTGTGTGTGATAAGTGTTAAAATATTCAGTGGGATATCTTCATCATATGTGTGTGTGTGTGTGTGTGTGTGTGGGACTGTAAAGTAGTAAATCTAACTGAAATTGCTTTGGGCAAAGCCGCGGACACAATGAATCAAAAAAGAAGAAAAACAAACACTGAACACAGACTTTAAAGTCTGCTAGTGGAGTGTGTTGAGAAATAAGACCACCAGACAGTCAAACACTACTTCTCAAAGTCCACGTGTCTGTGCATGTGAGTCTGCTTAAAGATTTCTTTTTTTTAAGATTGCTTGGAGGTTTCTGAGGTTTAAGGGTTATTTCCTCGCCGTCTCTCTGCCATGATTAGAGTGTACGACTGTGTTCACTCGGCGTAGTAACACAACCAATCAGACGGTGCCAAGACAAACTGGTAATAGGACTCATGTTGCCTTTTCCAATCAGCATGCCAGAGTGTTTTCATGCAGCGAGTGTTCCTGGAGGTTTGACACATCATTCCAACTAATAGAGGGATCCTCGCCTCCGGCTTGCAATTACACGCATTATGTGTGTGTGTGTTACTGTGTGTGTGTTTCAGGATGTGAATTCTGGGATTTCAAACACTGCCATCTCTGACTCACACTCTAAAGGCTCTAACCGGTTGTTAATTACTTGGATCCTCACGCTGTTTTGCTGAATAGTAATAAAGTTGCGAGTTGGATATTAAAAGGGAACATTTTTCTCTCGGAAAAATGACAGAGCCAGACATGATTTCATGTTCGAAGCAGGTGATGGGCGGATAGATGGGAGCCATAATAAGCACAGAGGAGGTCCAAGCACACTTGAACGTGCCAGCTCGTCTGCCGACGCCAGTAAAACGATCCCCATGAGGCCTTGTTCACGTCGACTTGATCAAACATTCCCACTCAAAGCCGCGGTGGTGACTTCCTCGTGGGAAGGTTGCACATCAATCAGACGTTGCATCTTCTGATGCGAGTCCTTGCATCCCTTTAAATAAGTTGATGTAAAGATGATGTTGTCAACAGTGATATGGAGATGATAAGAGGAAGGATGATGTCACGTCTAGCTGCTTTATGATTTCATGTAAGACGCCATTATAGTTCCACGACTGACCTTGTGACGCTTTGATTTCTCTTAAAGCCAATCGTGACGGTTTTCACACTATTAGGACAGTAAAGGGCACGTATCGGATTCTTTACTTAAAATATGAGCATTTCAAGTTGTGAGCATCTGTATATAATACAAAATAATCAAACGAATGAATCATACTGAAGATAAATCAAGTGAGAAGTAGTCATTTTCTCCTAGACTTCTATACAATAAAATGTATATAGGGTTTTTGTAATTTCAATATAGGGCAAGTAAATTATTAATAATATATTTTTAGGTTTTTATATCACTCTGTAATGTACGTCGCCATGGTAGTTCAGCAGTAGACCTCCTGTGTTCTTCGAGGTAAAATCGCTGTTTTCCTCAAAGGAGTCTGGCATGGCTTAATTTCTCCATAGGAAAGGGTTTCAGACGGCAGCATAAAGCAGTGAGAATATTCTAAATAGCATACATTTAACTGGCATTGCTCTTTTTAGGTGGCATAGGTACATTTTTCTAGTTTTCTGCAGTTTTTAAAACTGTGGCCGTTTTATCGCTTCCTTCTTATCCACCAGACTCAATGGACAAAAACAGTAATTTTAACATGCAGAACACGGGAGTATATACATATAACCCCATTTCAAAAAACCATATATTTCCAAACTCAGCCAATGCAAGCATTCACATCATTCATAACCTAATCGATGAGCTGACTTTGGTTGCCTACATCACTGCTTTTTGCTGAGTGGGCGTTTCCATTTGGAGAAACCGTGAAAAGAACTCAGATGGAGTCTATCTTTAAATATTTACAGTTGTCAGTAGTTATACTCCAGTTCATGTTCGTCCAGCACACAAAAGTGCTCTTATGTTGTATTTATGTTTGCATGGGTCATAAGTCACTGCATGAAAAAAAGAAAAAAGTTGAAAGCAGTTTACCATCTTTTACTCTATATGTATATAAATAACCTGCCTTTATCCAGGCCGGTATCATATTATGGTGGAGCAGCGTGAAGGAATCCTGCCATGGGGAGGCTGGTGACACCGACTAAAAGTGAATATCACGCTCACTATTTACTTGTTATGGTAACAGCGCTGCCTTTACAACGCCGCTTAATAAACATGGCTTCCATCTCTCCTTCCACTTCCTCGTCCCGTCTCAGCGGTCCGTGTCCTGGCTGCTACTCTGTCTTGTTTCCCTTCATCTTGGAGTTGGCCCGCCTCTCTGTAAAGCCGTCTGCTATGTGACTGAATGGCCGGTGCATTCACTGACATCAGGCCAAGATTCCACAGTTTAGGAGGAACCGCAAAATATAGGAATTCAAAAAAGAGCACAGATCTTGGAAGACGCAAAAAGCCACTTTTTCCTTTATCGCTCTAAATCCATCCTCACCGCCTTCCTCTTTATCGGCCCCACAGAAATGTTAATCTAATTCATTCCCCTCCTTTTTTTAGTATTTTCATCCCTTCTTCCCTTTTCTTATCGTTAAAATAGAAACACCCCCCTCCCATGTCACGAGCAAGAATTCATTCATCATGATGGGATATCAAAATAACCCATGAAATGACTCGTATGCAACGATCAGGCGACTGTGCATTAAAAACCAGTTGAGGAATCCGTGTCTGAAACATGTGAGTTCTACCTTCGGGCTCATTCCTCACATAGCGTGCCTCCAAGCGTGTTAAACTAACTTCTGCAAGAGCACAGCTGTAAGTGCAGCACTAAAACAAATAGCATGTAACTATGACAAGGCAGTATTTACAATCGAAGCCTCCCTTCCCGCTGAAACGAGTCCACAGACTCCCAAAACACGTGCAACTGACACTGGAGCGGCGGCGCTAGTCTGCTTCAAATCATCTTAATTAAAAACAAGTGCTGTGTCATGGAGGGGGGGGGCAGGTCTCTCTGAGGGAGAGCACATGGATCCCATTCTACATCAAAATACTCACACTGATCGACAATAATGCTGATTGGCTGCGACAGACATGTTTTTTTGAAGAATACCTAAATTCTGTCCAGACTTTGTAGAGAAGTGATGTAGTTTATGTGGTCAATAGGTGACCATGCGCCAAATCCTCCCACCCGGCCCGCAGAATATTAATGAATACACTGCAATCGCTGCAGGTGCAGGCTGTTGAGCTCTCAAGATTTATGCCTACTACTTGCACAAGTGGAACAATAAATCTGAGAAAATATGAAATGATGATAACTTTTTTTAAATATTATTTGAAAGTCCAGACCCCCACAGCTGCTTGGAAAAAAAATCTTAACTCTTAGACAAAAGTATTTGATGACCCCTGATTGAGACAAACCAAGCTGCATTAATTACATTTTTGACCATTAGGGGGCAGTGCAACAAGCTGTAAACACATTCTAACATCCACTCTCCTTTTAGCGGCGTTTGTGTTGAATTATCGGACTTTTTAGTTGCTAAATGCTCCACGATGTTGGCCGACTCGTTGCTGACGTTGTCCCCGTGCTGCTCAGTGCTGGAGGTCGTGTACGGTGGCTTTGTGTCACTGACAGCTGCATGAGAACGGTGAGACACAACTGTGCGTTCCCCTTTGATAAACACCAGCTGTGGTCGTGGTCACACCTGGCATTAACGATCGTTATGGAGGATCTGATGGCAGGTGGACGGGTCAAAGGACGGCAGTTAACACCTGGAATAAGAATGCGTCCCAGTGTATTCAAATATTTCATTTACTGACTCTTGCCGAGCAAGTGAAGCAGTTAGCTAACCAGAAAGATGATTTAATTCACTGTGCTGCTCAAAGGCTACCGGCAGCAACGAGCAACTTTTAACGCGGATTGTTTTCTCGCATGTTACTTTAAGGGTTAGTTGATGTCATGAACCAATAAATGTGATTTGGAGACGATCGGTAGGCGGCCCTTAAATGTGGCCCAGGATACTTTCAAAGAATTGGCCATACGCGGTCCAATCTCAATGTGGTCTGAGCGATCAGATCTCAATGCGGCCTCAGTGGGTCTTGGGGCCGCGTCAATGACCCCGTCTGAACAGGGCCTCTGGTCTGCAATTCGATCACCTCGCCAGTGATAACAGGGCGCACATCTCCCTCTCTGAACCTCTGACAGATGGGCCCTTTTGGCATCACAATGTCCTCTCCCCTGTGGTGACACTTCGAGCACATATCTGGATGCACAAACACACTCGCACAAGAGAGACTCCACAAGTGCTCCTCTCACGCCATAAATCACATGCACACAAAACTCTATTACAGGCTCGTCATAAGAATGTAACGCTGGAGAAGAACAATGTGAGGCATTTGCGGAGGAATAGGCCAAGGCAGTGGTCCAATAAGCAAACAAGGACTTCCTGCAGCATGTGTCCTCAATGGGAGGAAGGAACCACAACCCTTACCCTCAGGGCTCTGTGTGTGTGTGTGTGTGTTTCAGTGAGAGATGCAGACTGACAGAAACAAAGATAGCTTATTCTTTACAGAAACTACTCATTTGTGAGAGCTACTGAACTTGCCACATTTTGAATGAAGCCTTCATGTCTTCAGTTCTTGGAGTTCCCTGTTCCAGCCCGTCTGTTCTGATACTCTGCAGAGCGCCGTTGTCTCATGCTTATCGATCGCTGTGGGAACACCGATCAGGGAGTGATAAATCCCTCCCGCTGACCTCATTCGCAGGTGTCACAGTACATAAGCTTTTGGTTGCAGAGCAGTTGGAAATTGCCATGCACTCAGCAGACACTTTATTAGGCAACCTAAGCAAGTGTTTGTCTTTGAAGCTGACTGATTAAACCAATGGATAAATACACTTTCATGGAAGAAAGTGGTAATGTTTATCAAAGAACTTCTGCAAAATTATTCTCATGACCCCAATAAAATATCCCACGGCCCACCTGCGGACCACAACCAAAATTGCTCTTTTTCCATCCTCGCTGAGTAATCTGCCTTAATGTAACATAGGAAGAGTATAAATTAGCCGCTTGTAGCAGCAGACTTGAGTCTACCTCACTGTCATCCAGTACAGAGGTGTTCTGTGTCTACAGGGCATGTTCCCCATGTGCTGGAGATGTTTCTGATTTGAGTTAAACACAGACAGGAAACCATATGTCTGAGCTCTCCAGCGTGACTGCTCTGCTCTACACCACACACACACACACACACACACACACACACACACGGACGGAGACAGACACCCGTTTTTCTTCGACCCAGTGCGAGAGCAGCAGCCAGCTGTATGTCTGCGACCACACTGAGGATTCCCCCGGCCGTACAGTGTTTACGTGTGATGCAAACACTGCCTTTTCACTTCCTGTTTGTGATGACGGTGCGCTATACAGTCATTCCGCACAACAGTAGCGACCACAACGAGACCTTAAAACACCCGACAGGGACTTCTGAAATGCATGAGAACAGCTTTACATGCCAAAATACACACAGTTTCCTTGTCGGTGGTTGGAGAGAAAGTCACAGATGAAGGAGGGAGGAGAGCGGCGACAAGACAACAGCGATGACGGGAATAATGATTTACTCATAAATGAAAGCAACCGCATAGACGGAATTGAGAGGCAAACACAAGCACGCTGGTTACTCATTTACAGTTGGAATATGAGGAAGGCTTGGAGTAGCGCTCTAATGAGCAAACGTTGGGAGCAGCACTTCTGAAAATGTGCAGCTGTCCGAACAGATAACCTGCTAACTTTACAGTTGGTGGACCAGACACCCTTTATCGGGGGTGCACACAACGTTAAAATGATTGCACTTCTTTAGCCAAGATTTAATGAATTTTGCAGTTAACATGATTTATCTGGCAGTCCAATCACATCAAATACATTCATAGCGGCTGTAAACAGACAAGCGTATTTTTAAAGGATAAGGGCTATTCTACATGGATATTATTGTCTCAAATCCCACGTTAAGGCCAAAACCAAGTATTGTGTTTGTTTTAAAAACAGTTTCAAACCAACTGGTGTGTGGACATCTATGTCTATGGTACTACTTTACTCAGATGAGGACCTAACACTTGTTCTATTTTTAGCTCTTACTTTGTCGGCAATGATACGTTGTGGTTTCTTTGTTTCCTTCTTTTGACAAATGTACTTATTGTAAGTCGCTTTGGACAAAAGCTTCTGCTAAATGACCTAAATGTAAATGTCTATGGTCCCAACTTGGCAGAACTCCAGGTTTTAAATTTACTATCTCAGCATTTGTAGTGTTGCCCCTAAAGGAATGAAAATAAAGATAATCCTTGGGCAATCAGAAGCACATAATGACAATGTATGAATCATGGTTGACTCCTACTGGCCCTGATTCTTTTCTAGCAATAGAAAATTACCATCATTATCGTTGAGTGCACTTTATTGATCTGGTCTTTTCATGGAATGTATTGGGGATTTAGGTAAAACCAGCCTCATCTTTTAAAGCAGCATTAATTCATTTGTTTTAGGCCACTTGGAGTTAGCAGACAATTAGAATGGAATAGAATGGTGATGTAAAAGGAACACAATGAGCTGAAAGGTGCTAAAATGCTCAGTAGAGCAGGAACTGCAGAGTTATCGTAAAATCTGTGGTTATAAGAAATCTATCCGTGCAGCTTTAAACTCAGGTGTTAGTTTCATTATGTACTCACTGGGGGAGAATAACAGTTTGTCGTTACACTCCTCCTCCTCGGTGCAGGAGCAGAAGTGAGCCATCCCACTGGTTGTGTTCTTCTCCTTCATCACACAGGTGGAGCTGTTGTAGTCCTCCAGCATGACACCATAGAGCGGCTTGGACGGGTCGTGACACAGAGTTTCGATGGAGAAGCCCGTCTCATTCTTCCTCCTGAGTCACGCAAAGAAGAGATGTATTAGTTCAACTACAGGCAATAATATTGTTTTTCATACACTGATATATTTTGAGATTGTAGACTATGTTGCTTCTTTCAGTCAAGTGGAGAAAACGTCCAAAAAACACATTTAGTTGTTTAGTTTACTACATTTTCTATTTGCATCCATAGATGTCGGCTAAATTCACCATTCATTCATTGGATAATGCCTTATTTTGCACATTAAAATATGTAATAAGTAAGTCATCAATTGAGAAAATATCATAGTGTTGTTAACTAGTTATTTTCAATACGTTTTTTTTTATTTTCTATGAATATTTTATGAAGTCATACAAAAAGAGAAATACAAAATCCCCTCTAAAACTTTACATTTATTACTTTTCAGGAAACTTGTAATGTATAAAAATAATTGTCTTAATGTCAGAAATCAGTGGCTGGAGTTTCATAATGATGTCTGTTAGTAAAATGTTTTACCCGCTTCACCTGTCGTGTCTCCATTCAGAGCAATGTGGCGAGTGAGTTAATTGCATCTCAGAGCTGAAGGCAGTTGTGAGCTCTCAGGTACTTACCAGATGGAGACACAGACCTCGTTGCTGTCCACACAGATGGATGTGATGGAGCAGTTGGACATGCAGGTCCCTGTACCACTACAGGAGGAGAGCTCCACATCACAGAACTTACAAAGCTGACTCATGGGGAGGAAAGGGGGCATACCTGCAGAACACACACAGAAGTATCCATCAGGTTGTGTTCTGTTTTCACACTGAAAATAGAGCCATGTTAAAGCCAGACATACACCTGATGCTTTGCATTTTTTTTGGAACATTACTTATCACCCATAAGGATGCACCGATTCAACTATCGGCCGATACGGAGTACCAATCTGATTCCAGTGTGTAATCAATACGCTGTATGCTGTGTGGAAGTGACCGTAATTGTTCTTTCACATGAAAGGCAACATCCGGCTTGACTTACACATTTCTCTCCTAACTAAGAGTGACATAGTCCACACAGGGCAGGCACTAAATGTTAGTTTTTTTATTTGATACATTTTGTTTTGCAAAATTAGAAAAGCAATGTTTGACTCGAGCCTGAAAGAATAATTCCAGTCGTCCTCCCAGACAGTTTATTAACACAACGCGGTATCACAGCGGTTCGCGGTGTCGTCCATTACCTAAAGCATAGGTATCGGTATCAGGACTGAAAAAGTCGAATTGATGCATCCCTACTGTAAGCTGCAGACTGTACATGACACAGTAGGTTTGGAACCACAGGAAAGCATCCATTGCCTGAATGCAACCAGGTCTGGACCTTAAACAACTGTCAACACAGACAACCACAACCAGGGACACACCCACAGAGCTGCACTGCGGGCGACCACCTCAAATGTGCTGGATGGGCCAAAGGAAACCATTGGGCCATACAAAAATAGGCCTCAGCCACACTTAACCACCAACACAGACAGCCACAGCTGAATCAATAGGCCGCCTGTGCCAAGCTACAGCGATCAAACCACTTCAGATACATAAACCCAAAACCTCACAGAATCAAAACGCTGCCTTCAAATACTCTGCGTAAAAAGGATTTCCTGACAGAAGAAATAAATCCATCTTCAAACTATTTTAAAAATGCATTCATGCACCAAAGACATGATGCGGAGGGTTTTCTGATCTGTTGTGAATGCTGCAGGTTTTCAGGAAGTAAGAGGTGAATTGTTTTCAAATTCATGGCCGATTACGAACTTGGAACTGGCAACGAACTGGTTCTTTTCATGATGAACAACTTTTACCTAAAATCAGCTTTCATGATTCATAATTATCCCTGATATACAGTTGCGTTGCTTGACATGGTTACCTTCAGTTGGAAGGTATTGCCTGAGGTACAGTTGATGGCGTGCTGCGTGTGCTGGCAGTGTAATCAGCACAATCTCACCCCTGTCATTCTTCTTAGCATGACTTGAGTCGCCCACGCCTCTGTGATTTCCCTCTGATCTGTGACCTGTTCAGACTTGCCTCTCCGACTCCGAGCCCCCTGACTTATGGCCTAGGAAAGGCTGTGTAAGAAACCCCGGTAAGTCTGAATGATACCGCGCTTAAATATGCCAGCAAAGAAGGTTTCTCCTTGTGGCTTCAGAGTTCACACAAGGCTGTGTTACAGGGTGGGTGGGAAGCTCTGCCTATAGTATACAGGTGTTGTGGTGCAGAAGGGTGGTTTTTGACTGGAAGACGCCCTCCTGCAGCTGGGAGGTCTGAGTTTAAGCCTCCGTGTCGCAGAGCGTCTGCGCCGGATCAGCTTCATTGAGCAGTACGCTGAATTCCACCCAGCTCTGCACCAAGTATATCTGCGTTTCCTACACTTCTGGTTGAAACGATCAGAAGCGAGTGGTTCTGGTTCAAGTCGTGCCCGGCGCCCGAGCTCGAAGCTGTTCCACTCGCTGCTTTAGCCCGAGGCAGTAATTCATGAGAGAGTCTTTTGGTCTTTCTGAAAAAAGTGAAATCACAGGCTTTTCTTTAAAAATACTACTACAGCAGTAGCTAATTTGAACCCTCTGTAATTTGGAACAGTTATTTTTTGACATTCAAAAAGCTCCCAGGTCAAATTGATTAAACCAGCATATTGCTGCATCATTGATTCACTCTCATCCATCATATCACTCACTTCTTTTCAACGTTTTAACTGCAGCTGTGCTCTCTAAGTAGCTTCTCAGCCCTCAGGGTAACTTTGGAAAGAACCCTACTGAGAAATAGAACATTTGTCTTTACCTTTTGCTTGATCCTGTCTGTTTCTTGTTGTGTCATGTCACCTTTTGCGGAACGGTGGACACGTGATTGAGAGTTACAGAGTGCCAAAATGCCAAAAAAAAAAAAGAGATCAAAAACCAAGATGGCAACAGCCAAAACCCAAGAATGCAAAATGCAGAACTCATGGTCCACAAACCAATGATGGGGACGAGGTACAAGGTAGCTTTATTATCCACGGAGGGCAATTTGCTTTACAGCCAGTAGTACTACACAAACAACAAAAACCACCAATAAATAAATTCAACAACAACATTTTCAGACACACCCACTCTCACACACTGCTGCTTGTCGCCATTCTTGCTTCACATCACCATAACAACGTCCACTTCTTATATACAGTCTATGACCAAATGCTAGTGTGCACATCATCAAACACAGTGAAGCTCAAACATTATGCAATAATTCAGTATATTCCTGTTTATAGGATTTGTGCTTAAAGAACTTATTCCGGCAATGAGATATTACATAAACATCAACATGTGTCTTCAACCTTAGCTGTGGTGTGGTTGAGGGATCGTTGGCACGATACAACTGGACATGACTTGTTAGAGCCACAGAGCCAGTGAACGAGCCAGTGGTTGTGAAGCATGAACGAATCCCCTGATGCCAATCAGGCAAGGCCAGCGCAGGTTCATGTCTCCGTTACTGGTTCCCATAGACTGAATCCGGCTGAGTCGCGCTGCAGTAAAGATGACCCCTTTGCAGAGAGAGGATGTCTGATATCAGCCCCGTTCTTACAAACAACAACAGCAGCCCTCGTACGTCTGGAAAACCAACACGTAGACAAAACAACTGCGTGCGGTGCAGTCTGCGCTATCGCTGAATCAATCGACCTGGCATCACGTCTGCACGGCCGAGCTGTGAAATCCGACCAGAGGTTTGACTCGCATGAATTCTCATTTCCCCTCCCTATCGCGTTGTCAGACTCTACACGTTCCCCTTTAAGACTACGCGGCTCCGGTGCACGTCTACATGGGTCGGACAGTTAATATACTTTCAAGACACATTCCGTCGCACAGAGTCTAGTTTGGTGCAGGACAGGGAGCGTGAAATAGCAGAGCGCTAACACCCACACACAACCTCAGAGACAAATAAAACCTGCTGATTTAGTGCAGCGGAGTGCCACAGAGGCTGAATGAGTAACGGGGGTAGAGTTGCACTGTGCAGCCAGTGAGCTCAGTAACTCTTTTATGGTGTTGATTAATCTTTATTGCGCTCCTGTGTTATACTGATTACACATTAAGAGCACATTTACGGTCAGCTTTTGTTTGTCTGTCTACTTTTGCTGGTTAAGGATTAACTCCGTTTAACCGTTTGAATCCAGAATCTGTGAAGTTTTAACTGTTTACGGTCCTTTAACTGTATTTACTGCCTTTGTTGGATGGTCCAACATTTCTAGGAATTTTATTCTATTTTGCTTTATTTTCATGTACGAGATGGGCAGAAAACTATTTATATGTTGTCCATCTGTTGAATTATTTATATACAGGATCCAGAGCATGTTTACCGGAGCGGAGAATTAAATTGCTCTCCCTCTGTATGTGTCCAAGCTTCTCTGATCTTTGTTTTTCTCTGTTGTTCCCCGCTAGCTGGCTGATTATTAGTGTAGCACCCACCTTCAAATTCCCCCGCAGTTAAACACTGTAAGCACTGTCAGTACCATTGTTATTGTACCATTAGCCCAGTTAGCTGCTAGCCACCGGCTCAACTGTTGCCATGTTAAATATGCAAACTGCTGTCATTCAAAAAAGTTTCAGTAAATGTGTACGATGTTTCGTTATGAGTCGGAGAAGAAGGGACGTTCATCTCTTCAAAGGGTTGCCAAGACAAAAGGAAAACACCAGTAAGTAAATGTCCCCATTTCTGGATTTGTGATAAAATAACAGTGCTGTTGATCTTCTATAGTTACAGGCTTCAGCTTTACGCCCTTTACTTTGAAGTCCCAGCAGATTGTGCTGGTGCGGAAAGTTAAAGCGTTACTGTGCATGAAGGTCTGTGGCGGTATGTGGGTCATTGTTCCAGCTGCTAAAACACTTTGACTTTCTCTTTTATTACTGCACTTTTTCCTGCTGCGAGTCCATGTGTAGGAATTATAGTATGAAAACACAAGTGACCTCAGTGTGTCACAGGAAAGTGTGGACTGCCATTAACTGTGCTTGTGATGGCTCCTGAAGGGGCTGTAATTGAAATGTGAGATTTCTTTGTGTTCCCATTACTGCAGAAGGGAAATCATGCTACTGTGACCTGCTTCCGTCTGGTCGTCAGACCTATGAATTACCTTGATAAATACCCATGATTCACTTTTTGGCACCAGACAAAGAGAATAAAAATGTCTACATTAAGATGAAGATGCATCATGTTAGGTTAAATATACCAATTAGGCAGTACTATTATTATTTATGTGTCAAAGATATGTAGGGTATATATTTTGAATTATATAAACAGAACACCAAAAAAGCACTTAAATGTAACTCTTCACTCTCTTTTTTGTAAATTAAACTGTTAGATTATACTTCTTATGATAATACATGAGTAGTACTTGACAAATTTTGAAGACTACCCTTCCCCCAAAAAGTAACCCCAGGTATTTATTGCGACCCCCACTATGTTTATTGGTAAGTGTTAATTAAGACGAGAGCAAAGGAGCAAGTCAGGCGACGCAGTGTAAATAGTGATGTAGTATAAATATGATGTAGTATAAATATCATCATCATCATCATCATCATCATCATCATCATCATCAACAAATCCAGCGTACTATTACATCATCTAAACAACAAAAAAATGGTGGTTTGTCCACCAAGGATGTGAGCTCACAGTGGACGGGAGGACAGACAGGAAACTCTAGTGCAGTTTATCATCCATATACTGTATATACTGGAAAGACTTCTTCAAACTGCTCCAATATGAACGGGGAAAAATCTGCACACCAGGCAGGCCTACTCTAGGTCAGTGTCACTCAAAGGCCCTGAAAACCCATTTTCTCAGTCAGCTTCTCACTATGATTGACAGGATCCCACATTCACACAAAATATTTGTTTAATGTATGTGCTTTTAATTAGCAATATTCAAAATGATGAGGGCAGATGTGGGGTTGTTCCAGTGTGAGAGGTGTACCCTTCAGTTTTTGTATGAGACACACCAGGCTTTTAACTACCTCTGGTGTAAAACCTATCCACGTCATTATTAGACAATCAGAGCAACTGGAGCAGTAGTAAAGAGAGAGAGAGAGTGCGTACAGTGGGTGGGTGGGAGTTAAAACAACACTCATGTCCCGTGTGAAACCACGTCAACGTTTACTTATTTTACTGTAGTTTTGTTACGCTGGTTTGCGCAGGAGAAAACACTGCAGACATTCATGATGCCATCCACACTTAGAGCGTGTGATCCCATTGTGAAGCTAAGGTTCCTCCATCTGAAATAGATGACACCTCTCTGGAGTGACGCAATGAAAATATCTCTGTGGAAACACGGATCCTTCTTGTATTTGGTCTGGTCGTGTCACTGAAACGAGGGGAGACAACTGGCAAGAGGCTGCGCGGGGCTACATAACTGCCACAGTAGGTGGCTCATCTCTCTCCCTCTGCTCCTGAAAGTTATCCTCCCACCTCCACAACTCCCTCTTAATCCACCTCTCTCCTGACTTGGCCCATAATCCTCTCATACCTCCTGTCTTTATCTCCCTCCCTCCCTCCCTTGACTTTCTCTGCTTCCCTCCATCCCTCCGCCTCCTTCCATCCTTCCTGTCTTTGACCCGGGAGTCAGCGAAGCGAGTCGAGAGGGGAGAGCGCAAGGGGAAGTCGACTAATATGGTAAAAATCAAAGGGAGACACTTCAGCGAGGTCAAAATATGACCCCCCTCTCTGCTCTGTATAAGTCCACTGAAGTCCGGGTAAACACAGTCGGACTTTGCAGGACTGATCAGTAACCCCAAGGGTTGTCACGAGAACGGTACTTCGGTTGAACATGGCGATGCTCATTCGTCTACAGTAGCGCAGGTACCACAGCAAGCAGGGATAATGGATCGCCCCGGGGATAGGCGTTAGATAATGATAACGCAACATTGTGGAGAACAGAATAGCAAACAGCCCACGAACACAAGACCTTTCTCTCAAATTCATCTGCATTTTCAGAAACGCACACGTACATGCGTCAGTGAATCACCCAAAACACAATACCTCTCTGTCTACAAGAACATATGTATCTGTTTCCCCATACCGCCTCGCATTTCAGCCATGATTTTTGATTGGCACCTTCAGAATAGCTCATGTCCGGCACTGTCTTGGCTCAGCGCGAGGATTGGGAAATGGACGAGTACAGACACGAAGATTCCCTGAAAAGGAAGGAAGAAGGAACCTTCCTGTGACAGCCCAGCGAGCGGATGGTTATCCACATCAATTGAAAGCAAACAAAGGAAGAAAATATAGAAACAACAGAGCCTGGCCCTGGTGTTTGGATAACCAAAATGTTGAAATGCTCGGGTACTGGGGGAGTGGTGAGGAGCTTCTCTGGACAAGTTAGACTAACAGGGAGCGTGTTCATGTGTATTGGCGGGCAGCATGGGGTTGTGTGGGTGGAAGTTTGTATGTATTCTTATGCCTGTGGGTGTTAGTGCGCATGCCTATTTGTGACACATACAATGCAGCAAGGACCACACAGTCCTTCTGGTATGCGGGATTTCCAGGTTCAAAATAGGCCACATGCACCACGGGAGGAGGGCAGGAACAAACAGCGGAGAGGGGGGGTAGAAGAAGAAGAAGAAGAAGAAGAAGAGGGGAGAAGGGAATGATGATGTGTGTGTGTTCACAGCCACAGAGGCAGAATTGTGCTTGTCGTTTTCATGCTGTGTTCAATCTACCCACCTGTCAAAAAAAGCGTGGGGGAGTTTCTGCGGTTGACTGCAAAGGGAGGTGTTCGGTATGACAGATGGAAAGTGGCCAAGGCTGTTAAATTGCCACTGTTAACACATTACAGTGTACAGGAGGGAAAGTGGGACTGTCTGCATCAGATAATGTCTCACTTGCATATTTAAACTTCAAATTTCAGAAAACTTGCAATACAAAAAAAATTTGTTTTGAAGTAAATAATCAACGGGGGGGAAGTTTTATGGTGATCAATATGAATTCAACTTTTTAGCCTATTAAGCTGTAGTATCTTCAAAATGTATTGCATTTTACGATGCATGAATTAAAAGGCCGTTTTCTCAGAATTGGGTTTTCTCAGACTCTGAGCCAGATATCTAACATCCACCCAACTTTCCAGTTTCATTCCTGTCTATATTCTGAAGGTTTCTACAGAGGGGTTTGTGCATAATATCATTCATAGTCTAATTTATAGAATATTTTATTCTTAAAAACATGGCCAAAATTGTTTTTTTATGACAGTTGACAGCATTTTCTGATTGATGCAGAGATATCCTTCTGTGAAAACCTCTGACTCTAATGTCAACAAAATGAAATGAGGAAGTTGAACCCGCCTTAATCCAATGTTCAGATTTTTGTAAATTAGCACAATATAAAAATACATTTTCAGAGACCTTGCATTACAAAAAAAAAGAATGGTCTGAATATAAGTGATCAATGGGAAGTTTCATGGTCCTGAAAACCCTCTTGCAGGAATTCAGCAACTACATTCAACACAAACTTGCACCGTGCAGCACACACTGTTCAAACCAAGATTTTAGTGGAAATCGCCCCCAAAAAATGACTAAGATACTCAATATTTGACATTTATATAAAATGATGCACAAGACAAAGTGCATAGTGGATGTTGTCATATGTGTTAAAAGTTGAGGAGAATATAAAATGTTGAAGGTCCAATCAATCACACAAATATCTTTATGTTGCACTTAATATCAAAATATATAAACAATGTTTAAAGAGTGTTGGAAAACTTTACTTTCAATTGATGCACCCGAAATTCCTGGCCAATAGATGATACATTTGACCTGCTTTAGAACCATAAAGTTCTCAAATCTGATCTGGTTTTATGGAGGGAAGATAACCTCTAACCGGTGTTCTGGTCTCATAGTGGAAATACATTTCTACTGTTCTCGTTGTGGGGAATCAGAGTAACACTGGTGCTGTTTCAAACGAGAGTCACAGCTAGTTAATGTAAGAGTAGAGCGTAGCTGCGCCGTGTGTCAGCCGCTCTGTGAGTCACCTGTTGCGCCTGGCTGTTCTCGTATCTGCCTAACGTGCAGGGGACCTTTTCCCAGACTCGAGTCCAGGTTCGCGAGGAGCGTCGCGAGCTCAAGACGTTTGTCAAAGTTTAGGACTCACCGGTAGTCCCGGGCTCCAGCAGCGCCGTGAGGAAAAAGAAAGGTAAAGCTCCCCGTAAAGATAAAGAGCAGCGCGCTCCCTCCATGTTTCTGAGTCCCTCCGTGTCCAGAGATTCTCCTTCACATGAAAGTAGACGAGAGTCCCGCGGAGGAATGAGTCTGACGCGTCCGCTGTGCTGCGCGCTCCACTCCGCTCAGCAGCTGGAGACTCACTGCTGAACCATCCACACACACGCACACACATACACACACGCACGCTGCTCTGACAGGAAGCTGAGGGAGGGACGGAGGACTCTCAGTGTGTGTGTGTGGGCGTGTATTACTGACGTTGTGGGGACATCTGTTTACACAGTCACATTGTGGGGACTCTTTCCTTGTGGGGACAAAAGTTTGTGAATGATGACATTTTGGGGGTGAAGGGTGGGTTTAAGGGTTTAGGTTTTGGTGTTAGGGTCAGCATCAGGTATGTAGCGGTTAAGGTTAGTGTACTTCTCCAGGAAATTAATTAATGTCAAGGTAACGTCCTGTGGAAACGGAACTGTGTGTTTAATTACATATCCAAATACTGGAAATCAGAACGGCAAACAGCTCTGAAAACATTGTCAAACTGTTCGGGCCATGACTGAAATACCACAGAGCTTCTAGAGATGTTTTGAAAGTGTAAACTTAAAGTGCTCAAAGTCAGCTGAGGAAATACATTAATAATAAATGTTAAAGTATATGAAAAATCTTTGTTGGAGTTCTCCTTTTTTTGTGCCTGGTCATCATTTTCTCTGACCTGGACTCATGATGCATGATGTATTTCTTGGAATCATCATGACTGAAATTATATAGCTCAATATAATTTGAATTACAGCTACAGTATGACACAAGTTGGGTTTTTTTTCTATATATAAAATTTACCAGTTTGATGGAGGTTACATATACTGCAGGGCTATTAATTTGTATAATATTTTACTGTACGTGTGGTCTTTTGTTGGTGTTGTTATTTCAAATGTTGAATGTGTTTTTTCTATAGTTATACAGGTTCAACTTTAATGGAAGTTTTGTAAAATAGCTACTATGAGGGACTTTCATTTTGTTTTGATTTTGGCGGTCCCTGTGGGCAACAGTGGTAGTGTTTCCCAGCACTAAAGTGCTTTTAGAAAACCTCTCATTTAATTGCAGCGGTTCTGACAGTCACTCCCTTGTACAGTCCTGGTTCCGGTTCTTCCGTGCCACCCTTCCCTCCGGGGGATCCTGGAGAACAGCTTGGACCTCCAGCAGCGTGCTGTCTGTGATGGCTCCCAACAGGGACTGGGGAGTGGCGAAGCAAAACTCTGCTCCTGGCGTGTAAATCTCCACCTCCCGCCCAAGCTCCGACTGCAGGCCGAAGGCGACAGTGAAGTCGGATCTGGATCTGTCTGTGGTGGGTTGGTCTCTGTCGGAGGCTGGACGGTGAGCTGATAGAGTTTCTGTTAAACCTGCATGATTTTGTATGATTTCATGCATGAATCTGAGCCAGTGGCAGATGACCCAAAGGTAGAAACAGACAACAATGTGTATTTGGGAAGTGGTTTTATTGCAGAGGTTCTGAGGTGACTGAGTGTTAGGGGGGTCCGGAGGGTTCTGAGACGGCAGCAGCAGGGGAGACCGGGTCTGGAGTGTAGAAGACTGATGAGTTGGAAGGCAAGTGAGTAGATTGGCAGCAAGTGGACAGGATCACAAGTGGATGGACTGGGTTTATATACTGGTTTTGATGAGGCTGATGGGATGCAGGGGCTTTCAATAGAGCGCCGATCTGGAGAGGAAGAGGGAGTAGCCACGCCCAAACAGAGACAGCAGGGAAATCAAGTGGGGGACAAAGACTAGGACAAAAAACTGACAACTGCCATAGTACCATGACAGTATGTCTAATCGTCATCATTATCTTCCAGCTGTAGAGCAGATGGGGTAACACTGAGATCACGGGTGTTTCCGGATGTAATAAAGTCCCAAATTAAGAGTTGAGTTGATTCCCAATCGCTAGAATGATGTATAGGATGTGTCAGTGTGTAGTCGTGAGTAGTTTCTTTAATGTTAATTCCAACTAGGCAACACACACACGCTTTTAAACACCTGCCAACTGATTATATTAAAACTCAGGAAACTTGCTGTACTCTTCATCAGAACAAGTTGTTCATGTTTGTCATGTCCCTGCTGTACATCCTCGTGTGAGGCGCCAGGGGAGTTTCACATAGTGGACAATTGGACACAGATGGGATCTACTTTTTGCTGCCATATTGGTTGAGAGAGTGATTAAAAAAATATTTCATTGTGATTCATGTGGCATCTGTTTTGTTTCTCTGGTCCAAGGAGACATATTAATATATATACAGAACACCATGTTTTTGGGGGGACTAGCTCTGGAACAAAACAATCAAGATGATTCATATATATACAATTACATTTCCACAGTTTTACATATTTGATATAATAAAGCCTTTTAAAAAAAAAATTGGATAATGACATCGAGATACGTAGGTGATTAGAGGTGTGCATCTAGACTCACCAGGAGGTGGCGGTACGCCAATTATTTCCCCCCTTGATCGGCGATGATGACCCGTCCTACTGCCCCCACTGGCTAGTACCCGTTGCCTTCGTTCATTAGGTCAGTTAGCCTTAGGCGTGTCGTGTTGGACGTGACCAGCATGTCGTCCGCAGCGGGCCGACTGCCACAACTTCAACTGAACTATTTCATCCCTGGAGCCAACACGGATGGAAAGCCAATTGGAAGCAAGATCGATCCAGACTGTATTTCACCAGTGTGACCAAGAGTGGGTTTGTGTTTGGGGTGTGTTTTTCCCCTGTGACTAAGACTGTATTTCCCCACTGTAAGACTTGATACTAACTTATAACTGCAGCGGTGACTAATGCGCCTATTTGGAAACGAGCTCCGCTGTGTATCTCACCGATGTTGTTTTTCAGGGGTGCATTTAGTGATTTGAGGTGTGGTCCAGCCCTCTCCTCTGAGGGAAGGCAATATGATGGTGACACAGCGCTGATTAAATGTATATTAATAATATTTGAGTTGGCTTAAATATTTCAATTTCACAGTTGAGGTGCTTCATGGCAAACACTGCTGGTCTGAGTGTTAATGATGATTTGGCTCTGTAGTAACATGTGATATGAAGTGATAATAAATGTGTGCCTCTCACATTTACCTTCTACAATCTGACTTTTTGCTCGTTCAGAAATGTAGTAAATAAGCTCCATTAAAAGAAAGAATAAATGTTCACCTCTCTAATATCCAAACCCTGGCTGCGGCACTTCTCTTGGTTCTATTTCTGTTTCTCTAACCATAATGGACTTGAATTACTGGCTGACAGCTGAAACTCTGTAACGTGGTTGAGGCTCTGGTGTTTGGTGTATCAATATGGGCATTAACGCTCAGTAGCATGACGTTTTAAAAAAAAGGGGCATTTGATGGATTGGTAACATTTTGCTTAGTTTGTAGGGTTTGACTGACAACACTGAAAAATGGAAAACACAGCACAAGTTTGAAGCAGAGCCGAACATAAACTGTTGACACCACTGATAAAAATGTATGAACTATCTCAAATTGATTGTGTTGGTTGTCTTGACTAAAGTAGATAATTTAAACATTGTTGGCCCATGACAAGTCAATTTTTCAGAGATTTTACAACACATAAAAGTCAGACAACATCTTGGCCTGAATTACATTCTCTCTCTCTCTCTCTCTCTCTCTCTCTCACACACACACACACACACACACACACACACACTCTCTCGCTCTCGTATGTTATGAGAACCTTATGTTTACAATGTTTACTGAGTAAATCAAGTAAATCAAGAGTTTTCTCATGGACTTCTCTTCAGTCAGAATTCTTTGCGCCCTGAGGAGTCGCCCCCTGATGGCCATTAGAAAGAATGCAAGTTTAAGGCACTTCAGCGTTGGCCCTAACTTTCCAGACCAGGAGGTTTCAAGGTGTATTTTTTCCTTAATCTTGTTACCTGTTATCTCCTCTGGGTCTGCAGCGTGCTGTTAAACTGGACCTGTGATTCAGATGTGATAAGCTCCATATATGCGTTATAATTATACTTTTATTTCCCTGTGAAGTGAATTACCAAGGGAGGTTTTCAAAATGGAGATAATTCTTTAAAGGCAACGTCAAATGGATGCTCATCAGGTTATTAAGCAACAACTCTGGACGAGCTGGCCAAAAGTGCTCTCAGGACACTTATCAGCGCACTCGTATTTATTCCACATGTCAACACTTGGCTGAAACGTTGCCAGTCACAGTCTTCGAGTCCTTGTTGTTCACTTCAGCTATTGTCTGCACTCGTGTTCATGTGGCCGGAGTGCTTGATGGGTGACATCATGGCAGGATGCTGTTTTTTGTTAACTGCTGACTGAGGCGAAGTCGCTGGCCAAAGGGATTTCCCAACCAAGACAATGATAACTCGGGAGCGGTCGATGCAAGTATGCTGTTGTTGATCAGATTAAATTAGATTAGAGCGTAATTAGAATCCCCTCATTTTGAGTATCTGGTTCTTTCACGCTGTGTTCTTTCAGGCTACCTGCTGTATTGTATTACAGGGCATATAGGAAACATTCACTTCAGACATAAAACTGCTCTTTCCACCACTTATACACCTCAGTGCAATGGAGGAGGAGGAGGAGGAGGTGTTGCATCAGTTTCTAAACACTTTTCTGAGGTGCTGAAGGGAGAAGAAGACAGAGGAGTTGCATGAAGTGTTTTTTTGTTTTGGTGTCTGGTGAGCGTGTGGTGTGAAGTGTGCTGCATGTGTCTGATTTTAGTCCCTATTTGTGATACACACACACTTTCACACACGCAGACACATCTCTTAAGTGAGTCACAACGGCCCGCTTTCTTTGTCTTTCTCTCTATCAACACACTTGCATTCCTCGCACCGGTTGTAATCACTTGTCGCCATGACAACCTAGCTTAAACAAGCAGCGACGTACTGACCGCTGTTTTTCGAAACCACCTACTGGATGTTCGCAGCAGTCGTCCCCTCGTGAAGTATGGACGCTGTGCTTCACCGTTGGCTGATGGGGCAACACAAACTCATGGGAAATCATAGTATTAGTTGGTGTTACTTTAACTTAGGCTGCCAAAGCACACGCTTGACCTTTGTGCACAATGGTATAAAGCAATGTGTGTGTGTGTGTGCCATCGTGAGGTTAGGTTTCTGTGTGAATTCTTTTAGTCATGTCCACAGCTGTTCTCAACATTCCATACTGGAGTCTGCTGGACTTCCTGGAGCTGCCGCACGCAAACATACGCAGGCACGTACGCACGCACGTAAGCAACGCACGCATACGCACTTCAGTCTGTGCAAATATTTCTGTGCAAACATACACCAATCCATCTTTTCTAAAGTCTGTTATCCTTGTAACAGTCGACGACGCTATCTTGCAACACTCCTCTTTCTTTCTTGAAATAAAATCTGCTGCATAAAATAACAAGCAGGAGCTGCAATTATCAATTAACTGCTCAGTTCAAAGGGATCTATGTGGGAACAATAAAACAAGACAAAATGCAAAAGTAAAACACTGTATAAACTTAGATTCTAATTTCCTTTACTTCGTGACTTTCTGCTTTTTGAACATTTGAGTGAGCGTAGCTGGAGGGAGCCTGAGATCTCAGATATCTCTTCTCTGTAGTCGTTGTGTTGATGATAATGAAGAACTTCAAACTTCAGGGCAGACAAGAATGGGTGACGCTAATCGAAGAACACACCAGTCAATCCAAGACCAGGCCAAATCTTCATCTCTTCAGTTGACCTCATGATAAAGAGTCATGCAAGAAGTATCCAAACATGTAGATAGAGTTATTGTAATACATTTAAAACTGGCCTTTATTTGGTTGCTGAAAGCCCCCCACATATTTACACTCTTTTCACACATTTTCTCTCTCTTTCTCTCTTCCGGACAAGTCCATTCATGCCATATTGTCATAGAGAGCAGTTTGTCTTCACCTTCTGATCGGGCAGGAAGAAGGAGGGTATGGAAAGAATTCAACAAGTCATATCCAAACACTGAGAAGTCAATACACAAATCCATGAAAATAATATTTGTAATGTGAGCAGAGAAATGCAACACAAATGGCCACAAAAAGTTTTTTTTTTAAATTATTAATTTGGGAAAATACATATAATATGCCCTCATAATGGACAACGCCACCGCTCCCACCATCTATACCTTTTAAAATAAAAGTCCTAGACATATAATCTGCATCACTGTTTACCAGGGGAACTCAAATTCACTCACAGCATTTCAATAAAAGGCAACTCAGCAAAATAGGTTACAATTTGTGTTTATTAAAAAAAAAAGACAGATGTATTGTTACTATCTTATGAATTTATCTGGCACATTTTAACAGTGCAACAGCAGTGACGTTATTACTGGCAAAAGAGTATCCAATAGTGTTCTACATAGAACCTGAAGAGTGAGCAGCCATTAGAGCATGAGCGAGTGATTTCAGACACAGCGTGTGTTGTTATCCTGTCATAAGACTCTACCGCTCTGCTTCCACCAGCGTTTCCTACAGCAGCTCCGTTATTCATTGACACACACAAGCGTGTTGCTCTTTAATCTACACATCTTGAGGCGATTAGTACGACACATGGGGTTACGAAAACGGGCGAGTACGTAAACGAACACATTCACACCGCTAATTGAAAGCAGCCTCTTGCAGCGGGTTGAAATGTGCGCCGTGTGAGCCCGTCCACCTGTTGTGTTGCAGCATGTTGCTCCGGGCTGAAATGTTCATTAAATAACCAGGAAGAGATACATTCTCCCGTTATAACCTCATCATCAATCTACCACATCCATCTAGGAAAACCCTACGTGATCATTTCGCTTCTCTGTCCATTGTTCACTGCGCTGTTTTGAGAACCTGGAGGTCGTTCATTTCAGATTGGCCCCAGAAGAAACTCAAGAGCCTTTCATCATATCCTCACTCAGCAGTTCTTAATGTTTTGGGAAGTACCCTCCGCCCCAGCCCTAATTCCTCGCCCACCCAGTGGTATTCTCCACCTAGCAGTGCTGAGGAAGGAGCATTGTTCAGCCAGATGCCTCTCCCCGTAACGCTTTATGAGAAATACAAAGGGGATTGTACTCCATTTCAACTCCATTTCCAGCATCCCTGGTTATGAGGTTGCTAATATCCAAAGTTTGTATCCCCTTGGGAGCGTAAATGTTCTCAGCGAAGTTGAGAAGATTAGGATATTGTGTATAGAGAAAAGCCCTTAAGTATCCAAAATGGAAAGCAACTCATTCTGTCCAAGTGGAAGATTTTTTTTTATCCAAGAAAGGTCACCATAATATGAATCATCTTCATGATCAGCAGTGTTGGTGCAATCTTGTCCTCACTCTGAACCAAAATGTTTGTCCTCAAATTACCAGTGAAAACAAGAGTCGACATGTACCAACTACCTAAAAGGCCCTTATCTATGATATCTATCATATTTTACTTTTACTGGCTTGTGTTGCTGCCAATCTCTGAATTGTCCAGAATTGAGACAACAAAATAAGTCATTTAGTCTTCGACGTATAGTCTGTGACTGAAGGTCTTACTTGGAGCATGACGACTAAACTTCCCAAACATGTGAAATATTCTGCTGAGAATGTTTTGCATTAAACCGATTTATACCGGCAGCCATGCAAATTTGCAACAGTTTTAACGCCTTTCAAATAAAAGTTTGGAATAGACAGGAGCAGGTAGATGTCCAGCTCCACCTATTGGGGTTCCTTTTAGCACAACTCAAATAATTTGAGTTCCCTCTGGTAAACAGTCATGCCTTGCATATGTCTAGGGATTTTATTGTGAAAGGTAAGAGAGGAGTAATGAAGTTTTCTGTCTTCATCCAGAAAGACAGACAGACATCCAAAACCGAGGCAGGAAAAAGGCGAGATGGTCCCTCCTGCATATGGAGCCGACGGTGTAACTGTCACAGGGTAGGAGTGATGCATCGTCTGGGAGGAAGTGGAAACGTGGAGCGTCCCAGAGACCACCCCCACCTCTGCTACATGACACCAGCGTGGAGGTGGAGGTAGTTGAGGGCCAGAAGAACAAACTGATAGCATTAGCATGAGAATCCTGAACAGATCAGAGTTCAAGGATGACCCCGGACTTTCCATTGTGTGTGTATGTGTGTTACTGTTTAGTCACTTCATACTCCAGACTTCAGGCCACGCATGCTGGCAGCGTTTGTCCAACAGCAGCCATCGTGTGTAGGGGGAGAGGTTCAGTATGTCCTATGGAATGTGGCTGACAGGAAGGACGAGACCGGGAGCCAAGAAGCAGGAGCAACCACCGAAGAAGAAATAAAGAGGTGACATGAGCTGCATCGGGTCGGAGTGAAGAATGTAGACTCGTGGCGTTCCATAAGTGACCATACGTTTCAATTCTCCTTCCGCGCCCCGGCAGGGAAACATCTGCTCACTTTGATCCAGCAGCTGTCTCCACGGAAACACTCACAAGTAATCCTGGGATCATCGTGTCTTCCTCTTTACTTCTCGATTGGATCTCTTCAGGATCAGAGCGAGTTAGCTGCTACCGGATAACACCAGTGTTTGTGTTTTTCTGAGAAACACACACAAATCAACCGGAAAAGCAAAGATGCATCCACACCTCTCTCTCTCTCTCTCTCTCTCTCTCTCTCTCTCTCTCTCTCTCTCTCTCTCTCTCTCTCTCCTGCAGCCGAATGCTGTACCACACCCACCCGCACCATCATTTTACAGACTAATAGGCTACATGCTGCGAATGGCTGCATCAGTTTTACATTCAAAACTTCCATTGAGGTTTTATAATACAGCTTTTTCATATTTTTTTTATGTCATCCTCTGAAAAAATAGGGAAAAGGTGATTCTCCGTAAACGTGGTACATAAATGTGCACTTTGATTTCTGGTATGTCAAAGAGCTTTAAACGCTGTGGTAGCGACCTGTCAATCACAAGGTAGCCCCGCCCTAAAGGTTATCCTTCTTTATGGTCTATTTGTAAATTCCAATTAGAGTCAAATAGACTCTATTTGACTCTAATTTGACCATAATTTACTAAAAATGAACATCATGCTGTATTGAAGAAGACCTGAAACTAGAGATTGAGACCATAAACTCATGTTTCATGCAATCAGACTTCTTTTTGCAACCAGAGGAGTTTAAGGCATTCCTTCACTTGTCAGGGGTTGCCGACTCCATGGGTTGGGTTGGTTAATACCTTTTCTTGTTATGGGTTAACAGTAGAGACAGACAGTAAAGAGAGACTGATATGCAGCAATGGACTCTGGATTTGAGTCCAGGACACTGGAGGGTCAAATGGGACAGTTTGCATTTCCTCATAATTCCTCAGCCTTGTGACCCTGTGTTGTCATCCTGCCACCGACCCGTTCAGACATTAGTCCCCTGGTGATTAAAAGCAGCCTGTGTCAGGCTGCCCTTATCTCTGTAGCATATGTGGGGTGGCCGGGAGTAATGTGAGTATGGGAACAAATAACAGCTGATAAGAGTGGGCGGGGGAAGCATGTGGAGTGTGCGCGCATGCGGTTATGCATGTGTTTGCATTTATGTGTGTCAGCGTAGAAGGCAAGCGTTTGTTCTTGAAGGAGTCGTCGGGCCCCCGCCACAATGGAATGTGCCTCCATGCACTTCACCGCACATACCATCCACTCTCTCTCTCTCTAACACACACACACACACACACACACACACACACAAAAACACATCGTCACTATGACACGGTGCATTAACAACCCACAAAGCAATTAACAGGTCACAGTTGCGTACAAAGGTCATAAACAGTGTATCCCCGTTAGAACACACAGGTTGTGTGTGTGTGTGTGTGTGTGTGTGTGTGTGTGTGTGTGTGTGTGTGTGTGTGTGTGTGTGTGTGTGTGTGTTTACATACAAACAGGAGGAAGTGACCAAAGTAAATGATGACAAAGGTGAATTATGTTTTACAGTAAACAATTAAACAACCTCCGACTTCTAATATAAATAGAATGATATTTATCTCTGTTATTGTTCAACACATCACAATAAAAACCGGACCTGTTAGCGAGGAGGAGAAAAGACTTTCCACATCATCTCTTTTGGGTCCTTCCTGCATTTCCTCTTCCACTTCATCACAACACAATCTTGGCTTTCCTGGCACGGACGCAGGAAAGACACACGTCAGCAACACAGCGCGAGGCGTTGTTTGGAAAGGCCGCGAGGAGGGCAGGGCCATTTTGGAGAGCGCGACAGATTCAAGTATTTAGTGCCAAACACTACATCACTCATGACAAATAGGGAGCGAGAGGAGCAGGAGTTTGGATGCAACGTGAAGGGCTATTATCATTAAGTTTAATGGATTGAAATCGCTGCGAAACTGCTCACTTGTCCAAACAGTTTTCGCTCACTTCAGGAAAGAGGCGGATGGGGGGGGGGGGGGCTCATTTATCACAATCGAGACAGGAAGTCTTACTTGAAGCCCCTGCAAACTGCAGGGATCATTCTGTATCTGGTTACTTAACTGTTATATATTTATAATGAGTGTTAATTTGTGCCCAGGCTATTATATAGAATGCCATTCATTTCCAGGGCATCAGATATCAACAGACACACATGGTACGCTTCAGCATCCGTATGGAAGGCAACATTTTGGTCGCCTTATATGTCTTCTGTTGTACTTAACTCCAATCACTCGTCTCGTCTGGTTGAAAAAAACAAGATGGCGACAGCCAAAAATCTACCAACAGCATAATGTGCACTTCTTATATACAGTCTATGGGTGAATTGTCAACATTTTTATTTGAGGGAGGAGGGTGGGGTTGCTGGTGAGGTAGAGCTGGGTGTCATCCGCGTAGCAGTGGAAATTGATATTGTACTTGCGGAAGATATTGCCGAGGGGAAGGAGGTAAATGATGAAGAGGAGGGGCCCCAGGACAGAGCCCTGGGGCACACCTGAAGTGACAGGTGAAGACTGGGATGTGAAAGATTTGCGCTGAGTGAACTGAGTGCGGCCTGTGAGATATGATTTAAACCAGTCTAATGGAGTGTGAGTGATGCCAATGGAAGACAATCTATTGAGGAGGGTGATGAAACGAGGAGAAAGACGCCACTCAGGTCAAGGAGGATGAGAATAGTGAGTAGACCAGAATCAGCTGCCATGAGGAGGTCGTTAGTGATTTTTGCGAGTGCAGTTTCTGTGCTATGGAGGGGGTGGAAACCAGACTGGAAGTGTTCATACAGATTGTTGTGGGATAAATGGGATTAAGTTGAACAGTAGTCAAGTCTAATAAAAATAAATGGATGAACAAGTTTTTAGAGGTCGTAAGTACGAGCGGTGAATGATCAGTCTGTTCCAAAAGTCATAATTCATCATTAAACATTAGCAGCGGTGTCATCGTTAAGTGAGGATTTTCCTTGTGGGGACATATTTAACACATTCCCATAATTCCTGTGGGCAGGACTTCACCAAGCCCTGAAGACATCTTGATGCAACAAAATGTTTCTAATCTGCTGTATGTGAAGGAAGAATGCAAACATACAGTATTGTGCTTTAACATGAGGAGACAGCGTTTGCCTAGCAGGCAGTATATTGACGACAAGGTTAGACATGTGCATCTGGGCTCCATGTGTGAAACGCTTATGACTGATAATGACTACGGTGGTGATCGTGGATATTGCTGTTGCTTGTATTGTGTAAATTCAAGTCCAGGATTATTAAGCTTCTTGGAATGTGTCGACACAAGTCTCTGCCCAGATGTGAGTTTGATCTTCAGGACACGAGCGAGACAACGGTAATGAACACTGACACTGTCGGGGAAATGATCGCGGGATTACCGTAAGATCACATTTTTGCTTGTGCAAGTTTAATAAATGGGTTGCTACACTCTTTCTGAGCCTGGACTCCTCCTGTCTCTTTGGCGCCATTTGCTGGAATGCTCCCTGTTACCTCCTCCTCCTCCTCCGGGTGAAGCGGCTCCGTGAGTGTCTGTGGTGTACCTCAGACGTCAGATGTCGCGGCTCAGCTTTGCTTTTAGAGGTTTGGCCCTTTGACCTCCGCTGTTTGGAGTCCTCAGACTGTGAGTCCTGATGGGAGGGACGGCCGTGTGCTTTCAGTATGATTCATGGAACAAAGAGAGAGTTTTCATGCACACGAACACACGGCCGATGGACACACTCGCATTTCAATGTAGACACAAACGCTACACGTGAATTAATGAAGCATGATCTGTGCTAATTTGCAAATATTTCTAGTACAGAAATGTAAACGTTGAACCTGGATTCATTCAATGTTCAAATTTCTGATCTGGAAACAGTCAAATAGTCAAAACATTTTCACAAGAAGGACTTTGGATATCTCTTTTTATCACCCTATTAATCAGAAAATACAGTCAAATGTCATAACAAATACATTTCGGCTTTTGGTAATAATATCAGACTATGGCTGATATCTGAACAACACCCTCTGTAAAAGTGGAAGGTTTGGATGTTCGTGCTACTAAAGCAGACATTTTTGGAGTCTGAGGATTAATTCATTTCCAAAAATATAACAAAAAGTATTTTTGTATTGCTGCTCTTAAATTTAAGTTAAATTTATTCAATGTTCATGTCTAAACTCTAATACAATGCATGGTCTAACTGCCCATTTTAAAGATGATTATAAAGATGTGTAAATCTTTTAAAGCATTCATTTAACATGAAAAAAAAATGCAGACACAACCAGCGATTCAAAAATAAAGTCTTTTAATGGAAAAAGGAGATGAGGCAGACAGGAAGCATGCCGGTAGTGTGGCTTGAGTGCTGTTTCGCAAACATTGCCCACCTGCCCATTTTTGCAGACTTTGCCTGATGGAATTACTCATAAATCATAGCGTTGTGACGTTAAACACAGGATAACCAGGGGAAGTCCGGAGGAATTAAAAAAAAATAAGGTAAACAAAGAGGATGGCGACATACGGAAAACACTGAGGTCACAGCCGGAGCCAAAAACAAACAAAACCAGGCAGAAACGCACACATATTGGTTTCTTGTGCTCATTTAAAAATTTAATTTAAAATTTCAATGTAAATGTCAGATGTAAATCTATAAGCGTAATTGTAGTAGAAACTGTGAAATATTGTTTTCTACTAATAGACAGTTAACCAGCATGAACAATATCAGCACCCTGAAAGTTGGTCAGCTAATTGGAACTCAGCCACCATTTATTGTATTATTGACACCTGAGCTTTATACAGAAAAGACTTAAATGAATAAAGGAAAACTTTTTCTTGTAGTTAATCTTCACGTGTGGCGTCAACCTAATTACGACTTAAATGACATTGTACCTTTAAGACGTTGGGCTATCCATGTCAACAATCATTTATCATTAATAATGTACAGATTTATAGCTCTATTCACTCTAGAATGACATTTCAACTTGAGCATGCTGCCCATCGACGGTTCTTCCATTTGCCACACATCATGAATGGATGATGGATCATGTTTTGAGGGTAAGACCTTTTTTTTCTTCGTCTTCTTCTTCATGCCATACAATCGTCGCATTCAGTTGTAGGCTGAGATGTACAGTGTGAGTCAGGTTATGGACGTACAACCGCACAACTTGTAAAATGCTTCCTCTCATTTCTCAAGCTGGCAGGACAGGAGTGCTCTGTGCTCAGCTGGCAAAACCATCTCTTTCACACACACACACACACACACACACACACACACACACACACACACACACACACACACACACACACAGAGAGAGAGAGAGAGAGAGAGAGAGAGAGAGAGAGAGAGACATCTGCTCAAACACTCACCCTACATGGTTCTAAGTGAAAATCAAGAGATGTTTTGATCTTAGAGAAATACGGAGAGAAGGAAATCCAGATAGTAAAAGTGTAGATCTGAAGGAAGGAAGACAGATTAAGATAGAGAATGAAGAGCCCAAAAAAACCTTTATAGTAACGTGTTGTGAGTAGTGGTGCAAAAAGTGGGTATCCACTATATGCAGCGCATAGACGTTACATAGAGTTGGAATTGACCAAAATTGTTGCTGCACACCCTTCTGACACTGGGTAGTTGCGCCCCTGGCTGTGCGGACGTGGAAAGCTGCGTGTTGCACACGTCTTCAACAATCCGCAGAAGTGACGGAGCTGCAGGGAAGCAGGGGGTCATCAGAACATGATCTGTGCACGTTGCCGCCCTGTGATTCGCCGTTAATCTACTTCCTAACCTCTGCAGTTCTGCTTGTGCAGCCAGAACAAAGCCCCCTGAGAGGGGAGGGGAGGGGAGGCAGGAGATGAGAGAGGAGGGCGTTCTCACGCTGCCTTCAATTTGGTAGGGTTCAATTGTTATATTTGGCTCTTATTTTTCTATAATTTACGGGTTTTGAGATTGCCTTTAATTGCCGTTTTGGGGTTTTTTTTTTTGTTACAATAGCTCAGAGGAGTTATGCTGCCCACATGCTTTCTTACAAGCACCCAGCCCTGAATGTTGGCAGATACGTTGAAGTTTAGAGGGAGGAGGTCTGAATGACTGCTGGTGTAACACTTTCTCTGAAGGATGTGTCTGCCTTATAAACATACTTATAATGTGCTATAATTTGCTTCTGGCACTGTGTGATTCTACTTATAGGAACCATCTTATAATTAGACCTAATTAACCTATAGTTGTTATACAGTATATTAGAATAATTTCATAATCCATTATTATCACTGTTGTGTCAAATTGGAGTACTCAATTGCCATTATGTTGTGTTAAACAAATGCATTCATTTTAAAACATTTTGTGTGTTTAAAGCTAATTATTATAGTGATTTATAACCAATTTGTAATGTTTAACATCTGCTTGTACCTCAGGAATTTTATTTCTACACTCGAAGCACAAAATGTCCATTTCATAATCACATTAAAATGGATTATAACCATTATTATAATCTATTTTATGGGAATGATAACACACAATGACAAAATAGATATGGACCCCATAGAAATTCCTATCCAAGAGTCTGTATGAAAGACAATATTTTATTTTCTTGTCTTGTTTGTTGGTTTCTCCTGTTTGTTTCTCCTCTTATTTTATGGTGTTTCCATCTAAATTATCACAACATTTTCTCACAATCTCATGTTCGTGTTGCCTATTGCTGTAAAATTTTCATAAAAAGCACATTTAGCTTGCTAACTTGATATGGCCATGCAGAAAAAACACAAAAAGCATTATTTCTTTTCTACACATAAAATATAACTTAGAAGATAAAGCTGATGTTACTTTATATTTGTGTTGTTGTGAACAAATCCTATTGAAAACAACATGAGACCAAAAGGTTGTTATTAGAGTTTTCTGCAAAACCCCAAAATGACTGTACAAACAAATACATTTTTTAATCCCTACACCCACAAGACGACTATGATAAAGTAAAAAGGGGAAAGGTTGTGGTTTAAAATATGTGGGATTTTCCTTCTGATGACAAAAGTCTTGAATCACGAAAACAGTTTGTTTTTTTGGGAAATGGATTCAGTAATTTCCCGAAACAGCTGGTCACTGCACGTATGAGTACAGGAGAAAATAGCATCTGATTGCTAAACATCTGGATGAGACCTTAATCATTCAGTGCATGGCTACCCAGAGCTTTACGATCTGTCCCACCCACTATTTTACTGTTGACATATATAAGTTAATGTTGACACCTGGACACACAAGTCCTGTGTTTTTGGACCGACTTGTCCACCCCGACCTCCTCCCTACGCACACGTTATCACTCTTCATCAACTTTGCCAGATGGGAATAGTTACACTGTTGTAACCCAGGCTTAAATGAATTATCGTATTCTGAGGAAAATTATCACATGCTGAGCCATAACCATGTAAACAAATAGCTGTAGATTTGTAACTGTTTGTGTGTCTATGAGACAATCAGTCTAACATCTTTTGGATACAGATTTCAATCACAAGACAGGAGGGCGAGAGAACGCCAGCCATGCTCATGAATCTGGATCATCAGCATCATGGCAGAAAGCAAGCATGATTGGCTGAAAAGAGGTCACATAACAAGGGAAGCGCAGACTCAAAACAATTGCTAATTAAGTGTCACAATATAGTCAAATTATTGTATATTATGTTGTATTGTTGATCGTTCATCATACAGACATTTAAATTATCATACAAAACATCTGGCACGGTGCATTATGTACAAATTGTAGTGCGTTAATTTCCTGAGTCAAAAGTTTGTGGTCATAGAAGATCCCAGGAATAAGGCCCGTCACATATGGATCAGCTTGGTTGTGTGTCACAGCGTTAGACTCCAGTGGGCGTAGGTCTCTCCATGAGTCACTGGTTGACTCAATATTTTTCTTCACATCCACATATTTACAAGAAGTAGGTAATAATTAACTGCATGACTGGTTTACATGTTTCCAATTATATATTAGAGATGTTTTAGAAGGCTTGAAATAATCATCGGTCAGATACTGAGAGCAAGAAATGAACCCCCACCAAAGGGAAACCTATACTGAACACACATGGAAAGAAGTGGGATGATCAATGATCATGAAGTCTACTCAAGGCAGACATACAGTTTACAGGCTTTAAATAACAACAGCTTAGGAATCATGCTCATATGATCATATGTCAAGGTCATATCACACAATGAGAAGCGGATGAGTCATTCAGGAAATATATATAACGATATATTTTAGGGAGACTATTTTCAGGATCAAAGAACTCATCGTCAGACTCATATACAGCACTGTTATGTTCTAAATAAATGATATTTACCCAATAGGAAATCAGACTGGTCAAAGGTTCTACTCATGTGGCAACCACCGGGCCTGAAAAGTCAAGACAATGTGGAAGTAATATTTGCATTCCTTCTAATGGCCAGCAGGCGGCTACTCCTCTGGTTCCAGAATGAAGTCGGATTGGCATCCATGTAAGGAGTAGAAAGTACAGAGATCTGTTTTAAAATGTAGGGCGTACAAGTAAAACAGAAAAATAAGTACAGTGACCGAAAAAATCTACTTAAGTATTTGTACTTCATTACTTCCCACCTCTTCCCGTCTACTTTCAGGATGGCTACAGTGTGATTGACAGGTTGCAACGACAGATGGCATTATGATGACTACATCCACTTGTTAAACTTAAGTCTACGGTCCTACTTTTAGGACTGAGTAAAAACAACTTTCTGAAGGATATCACCATGTTGTCCGCAGACGAGATGCCTTCAAAGCACTTTGTGCAATAGGGAAAATGCAGCTGTGTAACAGTAATCATTTAGTTGGAAGCAACAGTTTTCCGGCAGTCATAAATCAAACAGTGATTGCAACACGTCGGGCGCACTCACACTAGGCCATCCTTTCCTCGGCCCCTGACACGATTGGAAGAAGTGAATTTTGGCACGAGCACATGCACGGTACGCAACGTTGGCATGACGTAGGCTTTAATCGATAGGCCGTCCTTCTCATTATCGCTGAGTGCTCCACTCAGAACTCCCACCGGGCCGAGGCCCGGTTGAGCTCGGAGCAATTTGACTGCAGGCACGGTACGGATCAACTGGGCCTAGTGTGATTGTGCCCTTAAAAGCTTCAAAATTCAGTATTTACTGACATATTTAATATCACAAAAGCTTATATATGAACCGCAGACCTTATTTCAGACATATAACAAAAACCACACTGACTTCAAGATGAGGGAAACAGAAGTACAAAGAGAAATGGAGAAAGCAGGAAACAGAAGAAGTTATTTATCTACACTCATAAACCTAGACATAAAAAGCGGTGCTATTTTCTGCATCTGCCACCATAAAAATAACCAATATCATTTTTCCTTTGCGACTGACACTTCACATTTTCTCTTCAGACATCCAGTTACTCAGATCAGTCTCATGATGAGCAAGACACATCTCTTCAGAGGAAACAAACACTCCAGAAGTGCTTGAAGATTCTATATATGAATATATATTCCTATAGCCAGTGGATGTTTTTAATGTTGTGATGTTTTTGGTTCTCTCCTCAGTTCAGCTGGTTTCCTGTTGTTGTGAAACAGCTGATAATACAAATCACAAACACAGTTTCAACCATCGACCTACATTTCTTCATGAAGGAGCTGTTAAGTAAGGCAACACTAATGATTCTCCTCATAGAACTACATTATGTTGGTTGTTGTCTTTTTACAATGCACTTGCTGAAAACCCCAAAGAGAATGTGGTAAAGTGTCTCCGTGGAGGCAACGTTTCTCAGGAAAAAGGGAAACGAAAGATGGCAGAGAGACAGGAAGCGGCGAGGAAGCACTTGAAATAATTGAGCATGGGAAAGTGACGGAGGTCTGCGAGGGACGTGAGAAAACAAAAGAAAAACCCAGAGAGATGGTAGGAAGGGAAGTGGATATCATTTCATCGGTTATATCATCACGAGTCTGCATTCACCTTGCATGTTTTCTCTGAGGAAGGGCCCTCCCAACAGGAAAGGGATCATTTATTTCTCTTTCTGAACGATGCTGCTTCTAGTGGATCTATTTGTTTGGGGTGGCTCGGCTTTTCCTAATGAAACCCGATGGGTTGGAAAGAGAAGAGGAGCGGTTTGGGTGGATTTCTTCAAAAATACTAATGAATGAAATGGCCAAGAGTTATAGCAGTCACCTGCCATGTTATGTTTTACTTTGTTTACTTGCCCCTTAAATTCCCCACTGGGCTCAGAGACGAGTCATGTGTTATCATGAGCAAGCCGATGAATAAAAAACAGGAAATTATCCCAGCTTTCACTCTTTATTTATTATCCTGTTTCTTCTCTTCGGCCCAGTGTTGTGCCTCACTGTGTGTGTGTGTGTGTGTGTGTGTGTGTGTGTGTGTGCGTGTGTGTCTGTGTGTGCACATGTGTCCTCACATCCTCCCACGATGAGGCTTCAAAACAGACAGCGTTTCACTGTGCGGTTAGTGTGTTTGTCTGTTCGGGGCTGGATTAATGTCACTATGTCGCAGTGTTTTATGGAGTTGTCATGTTTCATGTTTGTGTGAGTGTGCGTGTGTGTGTGTGTGTGGGTGTGTGTGAGAGAGAGAGAGAGAGAGAGAGGGAAATTAAGAGAGTTCAAGAGAGACAGTGAGCACACATGGCCATAATTCAGCAGAATGAATGTGTGTGTGTGTGTGTGTGTGTGTGTGTATGTGTGTGTGTGTGTGTGTGTGTGTGTGTGTGTGTGTGTGTGTGTGTGTGTGTGTGTGTGTGTGTGTGTGTGGGTGTCATTACACTGTGTTTTCCCAACAGCTGTCTGGACTAGGTGGACACATTTCATGAACATAAACGCAATCACAATATTGCATCAAAGCACTTGTAAATGACATGATTGGCCAAAGAGGGAGCATTTTCTGTCTGACAGGATATCACTGATGAAAATGAATACATCTACAGATAAACATGGGATACATAGCCAAACACATACATAGGACACCGTGTCATTATGCCCATATGTATGTATTTGCATTATCAAACCATCAGGTGATTTTTGATACCTGCAGGATTTGCTATCACATGAGCATTAGAGGGGTCCGGCTCACGGCCGGGGTTCTGGTCCATTCCAAAGGTTTTGTATGGAGTTGAGATGATTATGACAAATCTGATTATGACAAATCAGCTTTAATTATTCAACATGTTGACAAACAAACCAGAGACTCACAGCAGTACAATGAGAACCAACCAACTCAGTTAGCCAAAATGTAGTTTGGACCTGGCCTGACTTGCATCCCTTGTCTTGTGAAAAGCTCTAGTTTTAGCATTTATCTCCATCATAATGAACATAAATAACTAGAAATGTGTACACAGCAGTACAGTGGATAAATGATAAATGACATTGTGGTGAATTTCCATTATGGTAGACAAGTGACGTTTTTTATTATTTATGATCATCATATTGAAGATTATTTCATTGCTGTTTTTACTAAAAACAGATGTCTGTGACGTGGAGTCTTGACAAAATTAAAAGTGACACCAGTATGTTTTAGTGCCAGTTGAAGCGTTTTAAGCAGGCGTGCTCATCATAGACGCTCAGATGATGTTTGTCAGTTGCAAAGCGATACAGACATTGAAGTGATTGATGAAAATAAACCCAGAACATGTAGCCAGCTAGTAGTACATCAATTAAAACCCAATAATACCCTACTATTCTACCCAGCTATAGAAACAACATCCTCATATAATTAAACGTACAGCAGCTTTAACTGCTTTGGTATTTCTGGGAATTGGATTGATTGGTGTATATTTTGTATCTATTTCTATTTGACTTCATTTTCTAAAGCATTTCTCTACATTTCGTTGCATTTCTCTGTATTTGGTGTTGATACAAGAAGCTTGCCTATACTCTACGTCTATACATGTACAACATAGTCAGTCCCTCTGGTGCTGCTGGCCAAGAGGCTCCATCTCCTCTGGCAGCGAGCCGTGGCGTGGTCAAAGGCTTAGTGGAGATCAAACAGTCGCTTTAACCAGAAAAGACAAACCAAAGCTCATTTAACCCTGTGTACACAAGTATCAGCTGACTGCAATCCCACCACAAGGGATTGTCAGCAGAGGAAGACCGAAACAGACTGGATTAACATGACTCTTCTCTTCTCGGCCGATTTTCTTACAATGAGCAATAAAACATTCTGAATGTTGAAGAACTTATCACACATTAATATTTGATTTGGGAATGTCTGTCAACTTAATTTAAATACGCTACTTATTCCCCTTGAAATTGAATAAAACAAAATCATGTATCTATTGTTTAGTTAGTCAATTTAAAATGAGACATTGGTTGAACATGTTGAACCCAGTTGTTATGACTTGTACAGTTAACCTTGTTGATTTAACTAAAGCACTTTGCATTGCTTGTACTTATTGGAATTACCTTACACACTATTGCAGCATTAACCCCTGTTTCCTACAAAATTATGTAACCAGACAACTAAACTGCATTCTCATTTAGGTTTCCAGGGAAACGCATTTCCTCCGGATTATGGCCGCAGTTTTAAACATGTGATCAACTTTGTAAATTGAAACAACATGGTTTGGCTTATTTCATCGAAATTACAGACCTAATTCTAAATAAATACAAATCTACGTAGACTTTTGGTTTCACATGGGATACAAACAGGTGGAGGGTGTTGACCCACCCCTCCACCCAGACCTCCTCCCGAAGTGAATTTTCACAGACTATGATTAGAAAGATATTCGTCATACGTCAAAACCCAATAGAATCTGGGATAAAATATCTTTACAATAACTTTAACCTAACCTGCAAGAGAACATGCAAACACAAAGGCTCCAACTATCCCATGGATTCACACCCTGGACTTCCACCGTCTCTCCCAACACATAGGTGGGACTTCAATTGTGTTTACTTTCACTTCCTCTTCTAATTTCCTGCTTATGTTTTCCCATCCGGCTGAAGGGGAGCATGATTAGCTACTATGAATGTTGGGTTATCGGTCCAAACTTCCTAATGCTTTTCAGTGCACGGACCTAAATTAATTCAGTTCACCGGACTGAAATCCTTCTTCAGTAAGCCATGGGGTTTAAGCAGGTATCTCACTGGATAAGATATGCCTTCTGTGTGATTTACACACCCAGACTCCCCATAACGTATAACCTTAAAATAACCATAATCGGTTCCATTTTCAAGGCGGTGAGGCTTGTTTGTTGCATGCTAATTTATTCCAGTTTAATCTGCATGGCAACACTATTTTTGAAATACTGTGTTCTGTTACTAATAGACACCAACACATGCTCCAAAAAACAGAGAGCTCGCCAGGAACTGATCAAAGCTGAAGGATGAACATGTGTTATGCTCAAGATGAATATGAGATTGAAACCAAACAAAAATGCAACAAAAGCACGTAGTTCCTAAGACCCACACCACACTGATTCCCTCCCTATTCCGTGCATCCGTTTGAAACACATTTCTGTAGAACATAACGAGCAAATCTAATCCACAACAACATGTGTTTACGTCGTAACTTAATTGACAATGCAATTTTGTTTTTAGGAGACCAGGCTGACAGAAAATGAACTTCCAATGTAGGTTTGCTTAGTTTTTAGGTTTACTGGTTAGGTTTAGGCAACAAAACTACTTGATTAGGCTCAGAAAAAGATAAAAGAAGTATGTTTGTAAAATAAGTTAGTAAGTTCTCTAACAAAAATAAGTAAATGTTTCCATGGTTCACACAGGACACGAACAGTGGTCTCCTGGGTGTGGGGCCCAGATATCCAGCCCCACCCTCCTTACTACTTGGACTTTCTTGCTATTAAAAACGACCGTTCACCACAAAATCCCCGAAACATATTTTTCCTCTTAGAAAATCTAGATAACTGCCAACCTTGTGGTTAAAGGACGACCCGCTCCACCCACTGAGCTACATCCACCCTGTTGTTGTGGTGAACATTTTCCCATTGATCCATTGGGTGGTAACTGTATTGTTAAATAGTTGGAAAAACGGTCGAAAATCAACCAAAATTATTTACTATGACACACTGTTTTGCTAATTTCGGACTGAAGTCACTATTGGATAAACTTTGTTTTATTTATTATTTATCAAAGTTATCCTCATAACCTATTGCTGTAGGGTTGTCATGGTGATTCTGCCCTCTCTTCCTCAGACTGTTCTCCTGCTTTTAGAAAGAAATAAACAACAAGGTGATTTTCACAAGGTGGAATTACCTAAACCCAGCGACTTAACAGTCTGGTAGAGTGTTTTTACATGAATGGCAGTGAACGGCAGTTAAAACAGTTAGCCTGAGCTCTTCTAAAGTGCAGACACTGATGCGCAAGACGTGAGTTTAAGGAAAAGATCGTAGTTTGGGTTAAAATGATTGAATAATAAAGTATGGAAGTTGCACAACAAATAAGTCGATGCTGATTTCTTTGGTCACGGGAAAATACAGATTTGTGTGCAGATCTTACAGAGTGTACCTTAAAGTCACATTTTTACCTAGGACTAGGACTTTTAAAAGTCTTTTGCTACTTTTACATACTGTGTTTACTTTACAACTAGCGAAGATACTGAATACTTTCCATCACACACACATATTTACACACTCAGAGAACAGAGCATGTGATAGTACTAATGTGGAGGTACTGGAAGTATTAGCAGATGTCTTTGATTAATGATTACCAATTCCAAACCAGAAGACACCAAACATACACACACACACACACACACACACACACACACATACACACACACACACACACACACACACACACACACACACACACACACACACTGATGTTTTCAGTCCAGGAAACAAATCCCAAAAGGAGCAATGAGCAATCTTCCCAAAGATTTTTTAAATTCTGACCGTTTCCCAGAATGATGTCTCCCTGAGTGGTTGGATGAGAACAAACACAGTTACAGTAAGTACTTAACATCTTTTTTTTATCTCTTGATATACTTTGCCGCAGGGAAGTAAAGATGGGAGTATTATTCACTTTCTCACACCAACAAAGTATACACCTGCTGCTTTACTGCTTAATGTGTTGTGTCTGTGGGTGGATTAGTGCCTGACAACCACAATCCAGCGGCAAAAGTACATAAACATAGCTTAGTCTCATTAGGTTTTCCATTCTTTAAATCAACGGACAGCTGTTGTATAGACTTTAGTAATGGCTTGACTCATCCACCTGTCATCATCCTGCCTCTACGTATATAATCTGTCACATGGAGCCGTCTGGACCAGGTCCCGCTCCTTCCAGTGGACCAAATCATCATTTTCCCGTATGATTTGTGGCATGAATGACACATATAATGTTTAGCAAGTTAAAATATTTTAGATTGATTTTAAACATCAAGAAATTCACATTTCGAAGTATAACAGTTGAAGTAAAAGAAAATATGTAATGAGAAAGACGACATACTCAGAAGTCGAATAAGTGGCGTCTCTCTCTGAAGCTACAATTAAAAAAGGTAAAAGGATAAAGTAACTGGATAAAAAAACATCCGGTTAGATAATGTTACATCCGTGCATTGAACAACCCAGCAAACGATTAAATAAATAAACTGAAACTGAACTCTCTTGTTTGTGTAGTTGAGGAAGAACCCAAGTTGTTTTCAACAATGCATTTTATTGTATGCTACATATTACATAAGTCGCAATGTCATTTTCATTTCCTACACTTTTTCCTTTTTTCAAAAGCTAAACCATACTACCGAATAAAGATTTAGTTTTTTTCCATCCCTCCAAAATGCTAGTAGTGTTTATGTAATAGTGTGTGGACAGTTGGGTTTTTAAATTCCAAATATTTGACCTCTTTTTACACTCAGTCGTGTTTTAAAGCGTGCAGTTAGGGTATCATGTGTCAAATTATTCTGCCATTCTGCATTAGCCCTGCAGGGTACAGTGGAGCAGCAAATGTAGTCCTCGTCTCTTCCCTGGTTCCCTCTTTAATGCTCTCTTTATCCAGCCCACCAGACTTTAATCTAACCCATAGAGTCCTGAACCACTTTGATGTCAAACTCACGCCCCCCATTGCCCCTTGCTCCTCCCCACATGCCCTTTAACCTTTGTTCTTTTCCCATCGCACCCTCCTCTCTGTCATTCTCCCGCTCACATCTCTGTTTACGCCTGTTGTTAGGTCCGTCCCCATGGCGACCAATCTGGGCCCCCGGACCAACATCTGGGCTCGCAAACATATCTGGGGAGAAAGAGTGGAAATGAAGAGGAGCGAGAGAGAGAGAGAGAGAGAGAGAGAGAGAGAGAGAGAGAGAGAGAGAGAGAGAGAGAGAGAGTGGAGGCCAGAGAGAGAAAAAGAGAGAGAGAGAGATCAGATCCAAAACACTCTGCAGACATGGCAGTGAAAAATACATCTGTCTGGGAAAGTGAGTGCAGCACTCCAGCTTTAATGATCTTTAAAGATGCACATGGGGCAAGTGAAAGAGATGAGGAGAGAACGCATGAAAGTTGCAGACCAACAGGAATAAATGGAAACAAAAAGAGCCTCCAAAGAAGATGAAATGAGTACCAGCAATGTAGGGGGGGGCACCCACAGGCAGGCAGGGGGCCCGTTTCAGTATCATCCTCTAGTTTCAGTATCATTCTCTACCAGTTAAACATGAGCGAGGCCTTAAATGAACCTGCTGTGCAGAGAAGCATCTGTTTGCCAGAGAGAAACGAGGCCTCCACCCTGGACCAGACCAACACTGAGCTCATTGTTGTTCCACCGCCCTTGCTGGGCTCCAGCGGCGGGGCTCCACTGTGGTAGGTCCTCGCTAGGATTTTGCAGTATTGCATTTCTACTCTATAAGATAACACACAACGGACTGTGATAGGTAGACTGGAGAAATATGCAAAAAAAAGGTTAGTTTTTAAAGGCAAAGTGATGAATATGTTGTCGTTCCCAAGCCGTCTGATACCGACGCACTTGAGCGTCTTTCAACTAACTCTGATGTGAAGCCATCCACTAGGTTGACTTAGTTTTTCGATTATCTTACTTGGCTTTGGTCAAATGAATACATGTTTTATGTAAATGGCGTTGGTTAAAGGTAGGGTGGGTCATGTTTTCTTTTTTAGAAATGTCTTATATTTGTTGACATTCTCATTACATTCAGACAGCAATCAAAAAGCAGGACCTTGGGCTGAATTAAATTATTCGATACCATAGATTTGGCTACTTATGAAGCTCTTGCTGCTAGCTGCTTTCATTGGAAAAGAGTTGGCATCACTGGGCTGGGTTTTTGGGTTGGGTGATTTATTAAATCTAGTGTACTCTAGTTTCTCCAATATTACCCACCCAAGCATTGCGTAACAACACTAAGGATGAAGTAAATCAACATCGACTTGTCTTCATGGAGGGCCAAACAGACGTCTCCTGGGTGAAAGTGCTGTTTTTGTTCGACCCGTCCATCCGCCCCAACCTACTCCCTTCTCAGACTCCATTTATTCACAACTCCATTTTCTCTGACCGTTTAATACTGACGCAGATGAGAACATCTCATACAGATGCTGAAGGCAGCCTCTGTGTTTCGGGTTCAGATGCCGAGGGGCACTGGCCAAGTGTTGGTATTTAATGAGTCGGGGCCAAGAGTGGGTTGGCAGACGGTGAGCTTCACTCCCCACTGATTGGTCCCCGCTCATTAAACGTGAACGCATCCTTAAAAAAAAAAATGCGCCGTGTACTGCACTTTTGTCTTCACTTTGAAATTCTCCTCATGCAGTGATTTTTCAAGGCATGAAACCATAGCATGTTTTAAAATGTGCAATTCTCAGTCATGGCTTTCTGCTTAATGTTGAAAAACAACTTCTCTAAATTCAATCCTATTGCGGTTTCCTGGCTCTCATTACAACCGTGGAATTAACTCCCACATGAATGAACACACACACACAACCACACATACACAACCACGGGGCTCATCCTGTTTTTTGTTCACTACACTACAGTGGTCTGACAGTTGTTTATGACATCACGCACACTGGTGCAGATTCCATGTTGCCAAGTTTAGTTTCTAGTGATGCTCTCTGACCTATATGTTGTTGTTGCCTATAGAATATATGTGTGACTTGGTAGTGAATTGAAATCATAATAACGCATTTACTTAAAGGTTTTTCGTCACCTGCTAGATTCCAGCATCATAAAGTCTAATATTTACTCTCCTTCACACTTTGGTCACCACACAAGATGTTTCTTTAGCTGTTAAAAGCTCCATTACGTTCACTAGCTCGTTGACATTTTCTTTTTGGTGCTGACTGTATATAAGAAGTGCATGTTGTCATCGTGAAGTCACCCAATGGTTCGTGAACTACGATTTTGAAGCCTTGTGTTTGACATTTCGGCCGTCGCTAGCTTGGAATTTTTGCAACCAGTGAAAGAAAGTGACCTTATTTTGACTTCAAAGTAGAGACGGTAGCCACATTACTGCATCTGGATCCATCTGGCTGCCATAATTCAAGTAAACTTTACAGCTAAAGGTTCAAGTAATCTTAATAGCTAATTGCATTTGTAACAACAATTTTCTCATAGACTTCAACAATCAGACTTTGTTTTGCAATCAGAGTTGCCCCCTGATGGCCAGTAGAGAGAATGCACATTTAAGGCACTTCAGTTTTGGCTTCACTTTTCAAAGCTTAGGCGATAATGAACCACAATAGTAAAGGCTTTGAAAACTAAATAATGAGCTGCAACAGATACTTGTCAGGTGACCGTTCTCTCTGTGTCACTACAAGCAACACCTTCCCTATTACACATTTGATTTTTTGTTAACATAAAAATGATTCATTCGTCCATGTTTGAAGTATCAAAGTTTTGTTATTAAAGGGGACGTATCATGAAAAACTATTTTTCAGTGCATAGCACACATATGTGTATCAGGAGTCCCTTCCAAGCCACAAACCGTGAAATAAGAAAAACCCAGTCAGTTTTTGGTGGCCTGAAAAGGTGCGCCATATTTTCTGGCAAGCGGATCAGAGCCTGAGCTTTTTTGGGATGTGGGCTTAAAAAGATAATTATACACAGACAGACTGTATGACAGAAATGTGTTAGCATTTTTTGAACACTAAAACATGTAAACATGTTCCACTAGAAAGTCAGAACAGAAGGATACACTTGAAAATATTCCACACTAGTTTGAACCAGTTTGTTTGGTAGTTTAAGCTTTAGCAGTGCATCATCATTTTTTTTTTTTAGTAAAATTGGACGTACACTGAAATATGAACAAGTAAAGTTCAGGTTTTTAAGAGTAAACGTACTACGATATGTTTCAACACCGGTTCAGATGTATTCGGCACAGCGTCAGAACGCATGACGGAACGACTAAGACGTTGCTAACAGACAGATTAAAAAAGGGAGAGTCGTAAAAGCTGAACGAAACGAGTGTGTGAACAAACTGTCACGGTTGTAAATGTCTTGGCCGGGGTTTCCCCAGACCTATCAAAGCATGAAATTATCTACACCAGCACCAACTAAAAGCATCTGATCATGGTGCAAATATGTGAAAAACGACCCCATTTGTTATCTCTGACTGTGACTTGTAGGTCTTGTAGGTTTTAAGGTGGGTGTTTGCTGCAGATTCAAATGAGACCGGCCCCCAACCAGCTGCGGCTCCTGCAACAAGAAGGTTACTTAACCGCAGCAGTGTTGACAAAGACGTTGTTTCATGTGCTTCTCACAGGTTAAAGATTGCTGGGTCCGCTCACACACCCGGCTCAGTCTGGGTTAATAAAAAAGGAGTGTGGGACTCAGTTAGGACAGGTGTTTTCCCCACTTTAACCAGCAGTTTAGATGTTCACTCATGCCAACACCACTCCCTGTATAGTACAATATAAATGAATGTAGTGTGAATGATGGTGCTGGTGTGGTTCCAAACTGCTGATAATGTACAGTAGTGTACAGCCAGAGGAATGCTGCCGGGGAACAAAGCTCTCACTGTGTGGCAGGGAATATCTTCTCTATCTGCCTCTCTGTGGTTTGGAAATATTCTCTGCCTTCCATAAAGCCTGTTGCAGTCTAACAGAAAGGAATGATGCAGTACAAGTGAGCACACATATGTAGTGTGCTTCACACACACAAATGTCAATGCTGCACAAAAAAAAAAGAGAAGAAAAAGAAAAATTCCTCCTTGTGTTTTCTGCACACACACATTGAGCATCCCGCTAAGTGGATCTTTTATCCAGCTGAAATGTCAGACAGCGAGAGCCGTAGGGGTCGCGTGGCTGGGAGGTCACGGCCAGAGGTCGGAGGGCAGCAGAGTCAGATGAAGCAGCTGATTGTGCAGTGGAACACTAGTCCTCAACATTAGGGAATGAGCGAGTTGGCGGACAGGCATCGGAAAGGTCAGAGGTCAGATGATTGATGATCGGTCTGGAGCTTTGTGTGATCACACTGTTTCACACAAACTACATCTTTGCTCCCTTCTCTATTTTTCCCACACAGTTTAACATCGTGGTTCTTTGCACACACACTTAGCGTATGAAAGTGTGAAACTTATCTAGTAGGTGAACTTTTGCGTCATGCAAAATAGGTAGGAATTCTAGAAAGAAGGCGCTGACGCCATCAAAGTATCTCGTAAAAAAGTCCCTACGTCATATCAAACGGCTGACTTCCTGTTTTATCATCATGACAGATCATTCTCAGTTTCGTTGTTTGGTTTGGTTGTTTGGTTTCGAACCATCACCGTTTTTTTTTTTTTTCTAAACGCAGAGAAACCAGCTACAAGGCTGATGTGCAACAGCTGAAATGTGTGTGAAGAACAAATAACGATCGATAGATGCATGAAAGTTGCATCGTGTACTTGGGCCTGGATTTGATCGATATTTGGTCCTAAAATGACCATGTTAAAAAAAAGCATTGCTCTCAAAGGTTTTCATGCTTTTGCAAAAACACACCAACATCGCCACCTAGAGGCAATAAAGTGATGATGCAGATAACTTTTATCAGGGAACAAGAGAACATGGCTATGCTAGTTTTGTGTTGATTTGATGACAGTGAATGTGTGTGTGTGTGTGTGTGTGTGTGTGTGTGTGTGTGTGTGTGTGCGCTTATGTCTCAAGTTTTGTTCACAAATGTTTTAAAATGTGTGTAAGTGAGCACTTCTCCTTTGCTGAGGTCATCTAGCCACCTCACAGGTGTGGCAAGATGCTGATTAGACAGCATGCTTATTGCAGGTGTGCCTGAGGCTGGTCACAATAAAAAAAACAAACAAGTGTTGCATTTATATTTTTGTTATGTCGTAAATCGTCTTCTGGTCTTCTTTTGGGTACTTTTCCGGACATGAAAAACATTTGCTATGTTCAGTGAAAAACATTTTTTTCTCACTCCTTTGTATAGTATCATGATACAGTTGAAGTCAGGCTGACTTCCTCAATGAAGTAAGCAGGCAGAGAAAAGACAAAAAATGCAAATGGCCTTGTTGAGCACAAGGGGGCACCATAATCCTACTATTACAATCAGTCCAGTATGTAGGCCACAACTGGCAGAGGTCATTTATACAGCAGTTGCCAAAACACAATTTATGTCATTTTTGTTGACACTACACACCAACACACACACACACACACACACACACACACACACACACACACACACACACACACACACACACACACACACACACACACAAACACACACAAATCGGAAACATGTGATACTGTAGGTATAAAATGTAGTTTTGGAGCATGCATCCTTCCTTCATTCAAACTAGTGGAAAGAAAACATCCACAAAACACACGTAGATGTTAATTTTGTTCTATTTTATGAAACACAATATAATGTTTTGCAGTCACAGTCCACTTACTCTCCTCCAAATTGGCCTCCGCAAACCTGAATCATCTCAATGATAGTGATGAGGAAAGCTCAAGTATGTTATTATAACAACATCATTATGCATGCTCTATTTATTACCATGCAGTCACCAGCAGAGGTAATTGGCAATGACACTTTTTATCTCTTGAGTTAAAAAGAACCGTTTGGATAACTGGTTGTGATTTCATTTCCGTTGTGGTTGCAAAACGAACTACTTCTTGCTTTCAGTTATAAAGATAAACCTTACATTTGACAATAATGTTTGCCTTAGTATTGACTTCTCACATTTCATCCAGCGTCCCTCCGGAAACACAGCCGGCTTTTACTTTGAAATCAGTTTTCCCAGACGCTCGCGCGGAGCTGCGCGTTCCCCCGGCGACGGGAAGGCTGGGCTCGCGACAGCCTGTTGATGAATTTCAAGTGTGCAGCGAAGAAAGTGACCGTGTGGTGATGTTACCCTGTTGCTCTTTTAGCTAACTTTGCACGCATTTCGTGTAGTTTATCCGGCGGAAGTGTTTTTCAAACAAAAAGTTGTTGAGTGCCTCGAGTGCGGCTCCAACTTCAGGACCAGCGGCTGTCCAGTGTTCGCCTGGAGCTCCATCAGCGTCCACTCGACGGGATGGTGTCTTGGCGTTAAATGACTTCTTCGGAGAGGCTGAAGTGGAATGCACTCTGCCGGGGACATGAACCATGGTAAGGCCGTCTTTAGTGCTCCCCTTCAGCCGGACACCAGAGTGTGTGTGCAACGCATTGAAGTAGTAAAACGTGGTTTCTAGCTGGGTTTTCTCCCATTGTTGTGGTTGTCAACGATATGTGGTCCAGTTTGACAGCATTACACTTGATAACTTTACTTTTGGGCAGAAGAGGAAGCAGTAAGATTCTTTACTTAAAAAAAGTAGCCTATACCTTTACAAAAAGGTACAAAACTGCAAGTAAATTTACTTAAAGTGAGAGTGAAATGGTACCTTATGTGATATTACTACAGATGGTCATGGTTTTAATGATGTCGTCCTATATATACCTTGTGCAGCCAGGTGACATAGTAGAAAGAGGGACAAAGTCCTTGGATGGACAGGACAAACAAACACAAACAAGGACTTTCACACAGGGGACCACTGTTACTCTTGTTGCATAAATGGGGTGAAACGGATCACAAGGCTTGTGGTTCGGATCGTATCACGGTTTTGAGTCACAGATCAGATCACCAGAAAAAAACAAGAGCAAATATAGCTTTTAGTGATGCCTCATCACATTTTTTGGCACCGATCCAGATTGCTGGTCTTTTTGTTGTAGTTTTTTTTAGGAGGAATACGAGACTCCAGACTCCCCCACCCCCAACGTCCCGAAAAGTTTGTTTCAATGCCCCAAAGTCCATGCAAAACCTAAAAATATCTAGTTCCTATCCTTTTACTTTGTTATAGTCATCCATAGTTATTTGCATGAAAAGACAATTAAAACATTATTAGGAAATATAATATTGTATTCTTATTGATAAGAAATCTTGACCTTGGTAGTTTTAGTTGTGAATTATAAGCGGCTTACAACAAACGTTAGTTATCCAGTCAACATAAAGCTTGGAAAACTGCGACTCCAAAAAAAGCAGAGGAGGAACAACCCTAAAATAGTTGGAAAAACAAACTTCATCATCTAACAGAATTCTGACGGAAAAATCGGAATCAGTTTAGACTGCAATCAGTGAATAATGGGCAGATTAATTGACACTGACAGCAGATGAATTGACAAAGATCGACTGTCCCACTGTGCCAGTCAATCTTATCCAGTCATCTCAAATTACACATATAAATCCAGGGAATAATACAGACTGAAACAAAAGGGAATACTCTCACTCTGTGACTCTATGCAAACAGGTAATACAATCAAGTAAAATATAAGGTCAAGTCATAAATCACTGTCACCTGACATTTGCATCCTGTCTTTTGTAGAGACCAACTTTGAACAAAGCTGGTCTCAACAGTGTTTTCCTATCTCCTGCCTATCACGCATCTTTCAAGAGGTCCCTATAGTCTCACATTTCAAATTGGTTCCATATGCAGAGCAGACAGGCTCCTGGACTGAACTGCCACATGGAAATCAAGAGGAAAACTCATTCTTCTCTCCTGTTTTTTCCTTCTCTCCGTCTATTTTGGACTATTTTCACTAGATAGACAGTGAATGTTGTCCCTACTGAAGGGTGTAGTGGACTAAATTGGTTGTGTTGTTGTTGTTGCACATTTCATTCAATGAAGCAACAGAGGGACTAAAATGTGTGTTTGTAGCATTTGTTTGAAACGTAACAGTCCAGTCGTCTGATCTCAGCTCCAACTAGCACTGGTTTTCAGTTACGGGTGGATTTCAATGCTGGGCGTTCAAAACCTGCAAGTATAGTCAGTCTTTGTACATTTAACGCCAGGGACTGCTGCTCATTGTGTTCTCAGCTGTGCTTTCCCGTTCCTCTGCTCCACGCCTGTGTGGAGAGAATAGAGGCTAGACATGCTTTGACTGATTCGAGTGATTGCGTCTGTCAGGTGAGCATGGCCACGCACACTCCCCTCAATTGTGAAGTGTGTGGTTTGGAGTCAGCTAACCTTCCTGTTTTCTGTTTTCTCTTCTCCCTCTCTCTCTCTCTCTCTCTCTCACACACACACACACACACACACCAACTATGTTTGAGTCAGATGGCACTAGGACCCAGAGCTCTGCAGTCGCCCTGAAGTCAGTTGTGAACTCCACAGAGGTGTAACCATAGTAATACACTAGGAGTAGAATGGACATTGAGTTCAGTGGTCATTTGACTACTACAAGAGAAAATGTTGATTGTTGTCAGATGTCATGGTGACAGCACACCCCCCAACAAGTGTTGTCGCAGCTTGGATGTCTGGCTACTTAGCTGGGTTGCATTGCACTGGAGGGCTATGAACTTGTATCACCTTTTTACATATTTCTCTCCAAAACTGTGAGGCACCGTTCTATGTTATGAAACATATTTCTCATGAAGCTTCAAAGTCCAAAAAAGTGTGATGCTGCCGTTATTTGGTTCAGTGTAAAAAGCAAAGCAGACCTAATTCCTAATTCCAGACATACACACACATATAAGTGCTTAGAACAGCTTCTCTGTCATTTATTATAGATATTATTAAGTGCACAAGCAAACACACCTGCATTGCTTTCAGTTAAATAAACCAAGCAATTTTAAATTACACGTTTAAGTCTCATTAGTAACCACCTTTCCGGGTGTAATTACTGATTCAGCCTTCACACACCACACGTTTATGTATGGATTCACCCTCCCACTCATGCCCTGTTGCATTATAAATGACCCATGAAATCTCAGCTGCCTTCACCTGTAAATGTGCGTCGTGCTGCCAGATGACTGGAGGCCCAACTGTAGCAGATTCACCTCAAAGCCGTGACTCCTCAGGTTTATTGGCGGCAGCATGCAGCCACTTGCTGTTTTTTGTGATAACTTGTATAATGACTTGTAATCACTCGACAGATGAACTGCAAGATACTGAAATTCGCTCAGAGTGGGTCAATTTCAGTTCAGATTCAGATTCCAATCTTCATCCGGCCTGCGAGACCTTTTCCACAGCGGATATTTGGACGGCAGCACAGGTGTAATTAATGACGCTGCCAGCAATCTCTTAGACCCTGAAACTGTGAACGGATTGCAATCATTGTAATTAATGTTGATTAATCACACCTGCGAAATGTCAACAGGTCGGCTTTGAGGCAGATACAGTGAATTCCTTTTCATGCACTGAACCTAGTTAGCCTGTTTCCTCCTTTTTCTTTTAGAACGTTTGAGACAAATATACAAGAAATTTAAATTTCTTGTGTATACAATTTGTGTCTGTGATTATTTTCTCATTTACATACTTATTTTTCTGAAATTATTCATACATTTTATTCAGTTTCTGTTTACAAACAATCATTTTCACTGCTTATTTTTCACTTTAGTTTTTCATTTTAACAACCCTGCCACCCCAACATATTACATGCTATAAAAACCTAATAGACAGTTTTTCTTCTGAAATGTGGCCACGATGCAGCTGTTGGAGCTGAATGCTGAATCAGCTGCATCCACAGGAATATCACCAGTTAAGCGTTATTCATATTATCATATTTTTATACCCCCTTACATTTCAGCTCATTCATATGAACTTCCACAGCGACTTCTTATTCATTTATTTAAAAAAAAAAGCATTCGCAGGGATTTATGCAATTGCATATTCAGTGTGTAGGGCGGCCAGCATTGTTGGTAACAGAATGAAAGATGCAGAGAAAGCACATTTACAAAAGCAGCAGCCAGTGTGTCTGACATTTGTTTAGAATGAATAAATTGCGTGTGAAGCTTCGTGGCATGGATTTTGTACAGTAAGATCCACAGCAAAGAGAACAATAGGAGACATTTCCTAGTGAAAGTGACTTCAGAGGCGCTTTGCCTCCCACTCCATCTGCAGCGGGTCCAACTGGGGGACACTCGTCTGAGTGGAGCTGGTTGGCTTGTGTATCGTTCAACGCTCATCGTGTGCAGTGTTGCTCATTGTTTAAGCAGAGCAGGTCGTGGATGGTCTGTCATGTGTTGAGCCTTGTTAGTTTTACTTAATTATGCCAACAAAATAAAGCAGTTGGACGCGCTAGAGAGGAGGGCACTGACACAGTTTCATCAATCATGGATGAAATTACCACTAGTGCTGCTTTGTGGTCCCAGGTTACGGCCGGGTAAATAAACTCCATCCTGTCTGAGTTCATATCATCACCCAGAGGTGCTCGGTGAATTTCACTGAGCTGTATTTACTGTGAATAACAAGACACACAAATGGTTTACTACAGCAGTATGAACCCAAAATAAACTATTTTGTTGTGATTTAATTGGAAGAAACAGATAAAAAAAAGATGCCAAAGTAACTACATAATGACGACACAAAGTCATGATTTGATAGGTCTGTCTGCATTACGATAAGCAGCTTTTCAGCGTTAGATCGGAGGTAGGCTATGCTAACATTGTAGCTGCTCAATCAACAGTAAAATATCGTCATGAAGACGTAAATACGGCAGCGAGCTTGTTGTTTGTACTATAGAGAGTCTCTGGTTTCTACACATAGTTTGGTTCGGTCTCTGTATGTGAGCTTCTGTCGTAGAGCTTGGGGTGACCACAGACCTTTTCACGTCTTTGCAACGACTTTGTTTGCAAAAGCTTGCCCAAAAATGTTCTCCGTGTTTGGTGTGAACATAGACATACTTTAATTGACACAAATGCTAATGGCTGCTATTATTAACGTGATAGTTTTCTTGCATTAGTTGATCAACAACCCTTAAATATCCTAATGACAACTTCGACCATTCCATTTGTTTCAACGGCCCTCTCTTGCATTATATATGTTTGAGTGATGACTGGATCTTCAAGCGCTTAAAAAGGTATATGAATTAAAACCAGGTTATGCAAACTCTTAATATTTCCTCACTTGGAGAGAAAGGGAAAGTGGCGTAGTGTAAGTTGATCTTGATGTGGCCGCTCCCCAAATTTAGCGTTAATTGTGTGTCAGCAAATGCTTTTGAAATTATTTTTGTTTGAGCCACCACTTTCCTCAGGAAATGTTCCCACTCACGCTGCACCTTCTTCCCAGGAGTGTGCTACACACAATGGGGAACAGATTCAGGCACATGTGCAGTCCCATAGCTCCATATGGAGCGAGGACTTTTTGTGCCACGGCAGAGTAATTACTTTCAGAGCTGTGATGTGATGTCTGGGCTTCGTTCTACTCACAGAGATGAGGAACATAAAGTACTGAATCCTTTATTCCTTTGCCAAAGGGGGGGGGGGGAACTCTTCCCGCACAACAAAGCTTTTCAACACAGCTTTTTCTTTTTAAGGTGCTATTGGTTTGCCACTCTAAGCAGAAAGAGATGTTTTGTGGCCGCCTGCGGTACACATTTTATTCTGAGGTAGCTTTTGGAAAATGGAAAAACAGTCGAGGGCTGTGGAAAAAAGATTCAGATGGATTTTATTTTGTTACAGGACAAAATGTTCTGGTCATATCTTAAACGAATCACCACATACAGTGAGTCTATAGAAGACAGGCTATATGTCCCACTTTATGTGTGTATGTGTTTTAGCACAGGTCAAAAAGACCTGACGATTTAGAAACAGGGATGTAATCAATCACTTTGACACTATCGGTAGAAAAGGGCTACATGTCGGTGCCAAAATCTGTCCATCATCAAGTGGTTGACGGCTGTCTCGCAGATATTTTGAGGTCTTCATGCATGTGTTTCTGTCGACTTCGCCCAAGGGAATTATTCACAAATGATTTGTGTTGTCACAACTCAGAAAACAGAGAAATGCACAACTTCAAAGGCAGTGTCCAAAAGTTATTCTGTTAATAAGGGGCAAGGGTCGCAAAACCAGCAAGACAGGCAGACAAAACCGAGAAGGGGCAGGCGAAAATCTTCAGACAGGGTATCAAGCATGGGATCAACTGGAGGGAAAACCACTGGAAACCTAGGCATCACACACTATATAATCTGGCATAAGCCTGGTGAAGCTGGGCTGGTATTTGAGTGAGTGGCTGATGAGGAAAATGGAGCTCAGGTGTGAAAATGGGCGGGGAAGCTCAGGTGAGGGGAATGAGGTGATTGCTGGGTAGATGGAGTCAGGACCTACAAATTAGAGGAGAGTGAATGATCAAGCAGATGCCCACAGGGCAAATAACATAAATTTAAACAGTCACTCAGGGTGAAGTGTTTTCACGTTAAACATGGAGATACAAGGGTGGGTGTTCACACTGGAATATTATATTTACACAGAAACATTAAGGGTTTAAGATGGAACATAACAACACTAGGAATGGTGCTGTATTTCACACGTAGTTTATCCATCATTTGTTTTAATTTTGTTTATTGGAGCTGTTTTGAGTAAAACAAGTAAATCGGTTATTTGACTGATTAACTTTTTAGGCAGTGAAACATAACTAAAACCCCCAAATAGAATTTTTGTAACGTGCCGTGTCAAATGCTGCCCCATTCATATGTATACTATTTAAGCCCTCACAGTTTCACACACTCAACCTTCAGGCTTTAAGGCCTTAGGGGGACGTTTGGATTGGACCATAAACACCTGGCATAGTACTCAAACCTCTTCCATGGTAGTTCCTGCTACAGTCGGTGTCTATAGGACCACGTTTTGCCACGATGACTCATACACAGACTCACCAAATGAAAACAATACACGCATCTTTGCCCAAAATGACCAATATAAAAGTCTAAAATCAGGCCACTGCTTTACATTTACCTTTTATACTAAAATGATTAAATCATGATGGCGTTTAAAAACGATCTACTTCTCTTTACTGTCGCTACCAATGCAATTAGCTACTTAGATGACTTCAACACTAAGCTGTGAATTTATCTTGAATTATGACGCTAACTTTGTTAACAGCTTCTCACCAGAAGCAGATGGATCCAGATCCAGTAAAAATTCCAAGGTGGTGACTGCTAGATCGAAGATGGCGACGGCCAAAATGCCTAACTTGAAACTTCAATACTGTAGTCCACAAACTATGGGTGACGTCACGATGATCCATCCACTCCTTACATACATTCTATGGGGCAGAGTGGTGTGTTATTGGTGCATTGGTTGGCTGTCTGGATGCTTCCGCTGGGCAGGAAAGTACCTTTGATTTAAAGAACGTAGGATTGATCAAAGCTTGATTTTGATCAGTACAACACTGAAAAATGAACCTCTCAGTAGATACAGCCCTCTGTCTCCAAACGTTGCTCTTTATAAGAAACATTTAACCTTCCTCACAAAGAACCGGCTGATTTAACCCATGTCAAATTTCACCTTCATAATTTCCTCCGACGGCTGCTTTCCAGAGGAGAAAGTTGCTGACAGAAGAGCAGCTCTGCTCTCATTTCACTCGACAGGAAGGGCAGTGTAAGGTTTCCTCTCCCGAAAGCTCCGCTGTGGAAATCATTAGATATACAGATGTTTACGTATTCACACGACAGTACTGAAATCATAAATCATTGTGCACTCTACATGTAAATATCCGGAAACACACACACACACTGGAATCCACACACATTCGTGTGCTTACCAATGCATTTGCTTGTCTACATGTGGCCCTGTATACATGCATCATCTCTAGCTGTGTGAACATTCAGTGGTGTGTGTGTGTGTGTGTGTGTGTGTGTGTGTGTGTGTGTGTGTGTGTGTGTGTGTGTGTGTGTGTGTGTGTGTGTGCTTATATCATATCGGTTCATATTACTCCGGCTATTCCACAACTCATTGATGTATTAATTTGCCTCAGGCGTGTTTGCCCTTGGGCTACTACATTATTGCTTCCTTCCTCCTCCGCTATAGTTTCATGTATTTATACCACATCCTCTTGTACTTCATAGCTGTGATTTCAGTAGTATACTTCTGAGCTGGGTCACTGGGGTCAAACATTGGAATGCATTGTGCCTTTCATGCCTAGCGCTGGTGTGAAGGTGTGGGTTTTTCAATGAAGCAATGAAATCATAACCACTGTATCAGTTACTCCCGCTGCTGCCTTGAATCCTTAATGAATTTTTCTCGCATGCCTCCACGGTGAACGGGGAATACAAAACGGAGAAGAATCTTGATCAATTCAAGTAAATGGAGGCAAAACTATATCAAAACATAGGTTTAAGAACTCAAGCACAACATGAGAAACTAATACAGTACATACATACATATATTCATATATATTCACACACATGTTAACAACGTGACAATCAGAAACAGGAGGGAAGCGTCCATTCAGCCAAATCCTCCATGAAAAATGGCTAAAAACAAGCAGGTTTGATGACAATTTCTGTTTTACTAATGAGCCATTACCAGTTAAAATCATAGTTTTAACTTTAACACACTTTGATTGACACATTGTCACCTATATGTGCAGAGAAGTTAGCGGTAATGTTTCTGTAGTATTTGCTGCTTTTCCTTTCAGACACCAAACAGATCATATTATATCTTGCAAAACCTACATTAAACATGTCAAACCTTAAAATTAGGTAAGACAGGAGCCTTCATCCTCACCTCCTCTTCTCTCGGCGGCAGCAGCGCTCTCATTATTTTCTACGGAGAAACATTGGATGGTATCACGCTCTCCGGATAGCTTAACTCATTTATTTTTCATCTTTCATGTGCTGTCATCATCCTCGGACTCAAACACAGCAGGAAGTGATTTGAGCAGTTACTCAGTACATTCCACGGCCCGGTACATCAGTCTGCTTTGGTTCGCTTTGCTTTGCATTTGTTTTATCTTTCCTACATCCTTGCCTCTGATACTGTGTGTATAGGTGTGTGTGTGTGTGTGTGTGTGTGTGTGTGTGTGTGTGTGTGTGTGTGTGTGTGTGTATAGGTGTGTGTGTGTGTGTGTGACAGAGAGAGAAAGAGGACCTGACTGGTTTCATTAAGGTCCCCTCTCAACTGACAGGCTGTTGTTGACAGCTGATGGACACACACACACACACACACACACACACACATTAGATGTTTATATGAGCTTTTGTTCACCTTGCTCTCTCATCTCGCCCCTCTTTGCCCTTTTCTTCACAGTAAATTTAATTAATTTTTATTTTAAGTAAAAATAACAAACATAAAAACATAAAATTAACAGAAGCATTTCCTTCTTCCCTCATGTCACTTTTCAGTATTCTTTCAGTTGCGTAGATTGCCATTGAATGCTTTTGTGTTTAAGTTGGTGTTTGAAAGATTGTATGCTGAAAGGAAAAGAAAACTAAATCTCTTCTTCTTTCCCCTCTTACAAATAGCTTCCCATTCAAGTCTGCTGAGTCTCACACGCTTGCCTCGTGCTCTGCATCATCGGTTCATGTTTTAATACAACCAAAGACACAACAGAGTTTTGCTCAGTGACATTTGGTTCTGTCTCTATTGTCAGAGCTGAACAAGTTCAAAACAACAAGTTTAATCATTGCTAGGTTGTCATCTTCGCTCTAGGACCTTGTATTTTGTGTGAACTTTTTAATAAATCCAAGAGCTTTATGTGCTTTGTGCTTAATGCTTATCAGCAAATGTTAGCATGCTGAAGCTTGCTTATTCCTGTGGGTCCTGCAGCTCAGATCACACACAGTGAGGCTCGCCCAGTGCGTCAGGGTATGCCATAAACACTGCTGGTATTTCCATGGCCACGCTCATGTGGAACAGCTGGAAATATCACAAAAGCGATCACTGACTTTGGCAGACATATTTGTTTGTGAAAAACTTGATAGTGATTTGGGGAACGTGACGTGGCTGGAAAGCTAGCTAATGTTGTCAAAGCAGTGTAGTGTGGATTTGTCGTAAGGTACGTCCTATTCACTGGAGCAGTGAACGTTTCCATTGGATGAAAACATTATGGGATGCAAACCAATCTGTGCATCGAGCGGTTCTGGCCTCCATGTCGTCCATTAATTCCTGATAATTGACCCCTCGTCTGAATGGTCATTTATGGATTTACAACCTTAATGATAAAATAAATAAGAAAGGTATTGTTGTCACTGTTGGGAAATATTGCTCAGTTAGAAGTGCTTGAAGAGGCATTCAGATTAACAGAATGAAACAGGACATTAGGATTTCTCTTGCTGGAAGATATTAAATTGTAGAAGTGATGAGATCGCTCAGCCTTCAGCAAGTCATTAAGAGGACCCCATACGTTCTTTGAGATCATCAAGCGATCAGTCCCTCCACATCTGCGCTTTTAACACTGGATAGTTAAATCTATCCACAGGGAATGGATTTATGAAGAGGACCTGTCTAGGTTTAATTGATTTAATCGCCCAATCATTAGGACCTTGTCCAGCTGTATAATAGATGATTAAAAAATCTGCCAGAAAGGAGCCGAATGGGCCTGGTCGGTAAATTTAAATACAATTAATTGGACATAGACAACCCACTATGGGCAGAAGAAGAAAAGTAAGGCCACGGCCCGTCAGCAGGGGTGTGCGGATCAATCACTTGTGAATAATCCTTATTTTACTGCCATGTTTCAGCCTTTAGATGGCTGTAAAGAGCGTCACCAGAGTAACAACCTTCATGGTATAGGCTACTAATTGTCTTGGATTACAGAGCTAATAAAAATACATCTTAAATCATTATTCTGTCTGATTATAGCCATTATAATCAGAAAAAAAACATGATTCCTCCCACTAAAGCCCATGGCGAACTAACAAGATACCAAAACGGTTCAGTCGAGGAAATGACCTCACTGTGCCCCAGGAGGATTCCAGTTGCCGGGGCGACATTGCGGCTCAGTGATTGGTCTGACAGAAGTTTGGTGAAGAAGTGGCTGCTTGTGCAGTGCACCCCAGCAGTCGTGGTCTAGTTTTGTGAAAGTTAAGAGAAAGTGTGATATGATTGCTTTCTTGATTTTGTACTCTGCATTTCCCTTTCCTTAAAGGTCACCGCCGCCAAGGCAGTTTACAGTTGATCAACAGCCTGAATTTGCACATCAAAGGTCACCAGAGTTGATTTCTCTGTGAAAGTACTGTTTAAATTTACCTCATTCAGTCTAAAACTTGGCCGTTATAAATGCTGGTGTGACTGAGCAGCGTGAGCTCCCAAATATAATGTTCCTGTGCAACCAAGCTGCGTTTGTATTTTTGTGTCACAAATATGTTTTATCAAATTCAGCGTTGAGTGCATATAAAGATTGGGGTGAGTCGCTGTGTAAAACAAGGACCTTCACCCAGGAGACCGCTGTTCCTGTCCCGGGTGAAACACAAGAAGCAAACTTTCAGCCAAAACATTGTCTTTTACCAAACCTGATTAAATAGCTGTGTTGCCTAAACCTGAACATAACTGAGAATGCAGTTTGACAGTTGATACACGTATCTGAAAACATTGATATGAAAAATATTATTGGTTTAGAGACTCAAGTTATCGAAACTTACAATGTCAAAATTTTATTCAGGCGACTGGGTTGGCCTGTGAACTAGCTTTCTCTTTGTCAGGATACATTGTTTCTCCTGTTTGTCTCTCTTTATTCTTTGTAACACATACACACACACACACACACACACACATACACACACACACACACACACACACACACACACACACACACACATACACACACACACACACACACACACACACACACACACACACACACACACACACACAGCATACTGATTAGTGAATGGCTGATGCCCATTAACGCACATGATGTCTTTCTTTCAGTGAGCTTGAGTGTTTCTCAGATTGCGTGTGTGTTTGTGAGTGTCGTGCTTATTTATATGTTTATATGTGTTTATATGTGTGTGTGTGTGTGTGTGTGTGTGTGTGTGTGTGTGTGTGTGTGTGTGTGTGCGTGCTAGCTAGTAATTGAAGTCAGTGCAGACGGAGGCATACTGACCTCATGCATTTCAAACATAATTCTAGCTTTGATGGCTCTATTAAGCCAGTGTTGACTAACGGATCATTTTAACTGCAGTTTGTAACATCAGCTCACAGCTCTCATATCAACTTCTAATCATTCATGTGGTGTTAAACCGGCTTTCTATTATGTATTTATTCATCAGTAGAACATCACATCTTGTGCTAATCTGTCTTGGACATCAGTTTTCTCTGCTGTGTAAATGTGACGGAGAAATTGCTTCATGACGACTGGAGCTAATAGCTGTGAAACAATATTCAAATGTCCTTAAAAGCAGTAGCTCCTGATGCTACCTGATGGTAAAAAGTCATGTGCAAGTATCAACTCATACAAAACACAGATTAAAACTATGCTCCGCCTCACCGTAATTAGAATTTCCGAGGAATGCATTCACTATCTTGTTAGTGAGGCACAGTGAGTTCTAGCTGTGTAATGCAAACCACAGCACAGATGGTTACACTAATGCACTCCCGACCTGATGGCCCTTTCCATTCGTTGTTGTGAGGGCGTCCATCTGGTATGTTTTAGCACCTTAAAGTTTCCTCTTGCAGGAGTTGAATCCAGTTTTGAACAACATGCTCTTTGTCACGGTTGTTTGTCTTGCTTCTTCAAAGTTGAGCTGAAACAGCATTTTAATAGCAGCTAGCTTCCGCACCTTCACGGTCACGTATTTCTGAGTGAAACGGGATACCGTTAGGCGGTTTTTTATTTGATCATTGAAAAGATTAGCTCAGGACCTTCTCTAGCTCTGGGAAGTTCCTTGACTGATGGATGGATATCAAGATATTGTTTAGTACTAGCATGATGTAAGCACACGTCGACTCATATTATGTTTTCCGGGATGAAAAAGTTATTCGATTTAAAAAATGATGTAGAGATTTTTCTGCATGCGTGTTGAAAAGGTGCAAAAAAAAGGGTTTAAAGGGCTTTTTTGAAATTCCATCTCAACTTTAAACAGACTTTAAAAAGTTCTCATGCATGAGACAGTTTTCTGCCTCCACAGACAGACGGACAACCTCACTCCTCCTTCTCCTCCTCTTCTCCTGAGGCTAGCTGCGGCACCTGTTGCGTGTCTCGACTTAATGCTGCATACCTCCCCTGCAGCCCTCAGCTGGGACAGAAGGAAAGGAGGCGTATTAAAAGACAAAGGAAGGCAAGAGCTGTCAGACACCTGGCCAGCGGGAAGGAGGTTATTAGGAGGAGATGTGTATATTTAAGTGTATATATATACACACACACACACACACAGGTAAATGAGTCTATGAGTGTGTCAGAGCTGCACAGTGAGAAGACAAAGAGGGAGGAACAAATACTGTGAGAAAGAAAGAGAACTTGGAAAGATAACAAGCGGAACATGTCTTTAGCCTGACAGAAATAGTGTCATTTTTCTTTTTGAAGGAACAGAGAAAATGTTACAAAACTCCGTAACATTGTGTCGTTTTAGGCAACAGAAGTGTTTACACAATGTTTTCTTTTATAGTATTTATTCTGCAGGTCAAACATGACAGCACAGTCAAAACTCAAGAAGCCTGAAGTAGCTCCAACCACATCACACATATATGTGTATATACACTGTGTTTTCTACTGTGAGTGCATCTCCAGCTGCGTTCATATCTGTGTGCAGAACTGTGGAGTATCAACAGCACGCTCTCGTGTTGACACGTTCACACTGAGCTACATGCTCGGACGCTCATTAGCCATGCTCAGCCCAAACAAGCGGGGGAGTCGTAGGGTAATCGGAGAGATGACATGCCGCTGGGAAAACACATCTAAGCGCGTTAATGCGCAGCGACTCGTGTTTTTGTCTTTGTGATAATAGCAGCGGTGTTCTCGTGTCGTGATTTATGTTTTTATTAACGTGTGTAATTGTGGTGCGAGTCAGTGCAGCGAGCAGCAATGAATTCATGTCCGACGCCCGCATGTAACGCATACATTAGCACAGCAGCCTTAAAGGAGACGTTTTCAGGTTCACACTTGTGTTTTGGGTTTCTACTAGAACATGTTTACTTGCTTTAATGCGTTTCTCATACAGAATAACCTGCAAAAGACCTTAAACTTGGCCTTTGTTCCAACCTTGTTTTAATTGCTTGTCAGTGCTTTTAATCATGTTAATTCTATCTGCATTGCTGTTTCATGGTTCAACACCACGGTAAAGATACCTCATCAATGGTCTTTCAAGGTTAAATAACGGTTGACTGAATGTTCAAGACACACATTGTTTTTCCCATACTGTCTGCTGCATACGTCTGTCTGCTGCCTCCCAAAACCCAGTCTCTGATTGGTCAGCGTTGCCTTTCGTCTCTGTGCTTTCTAGTCAATTGTCAAGTCTAGCTCAATTCTGTCCTCCCGATATACAGCATATCCCAACCGTCCATACACAAGCCAATGCCCTTGTGTTCGACAGTCTAAAACCTTCAGATATTCCGTTGAATGTCATATAACAAAGAAAAACAACAAATCACGAGAAGCTGGAACCTGCAGGTTTTGGCATTTTAGCTTGAAAAGAATTACTGAAACAACAAATTGATTATCCAAATAGTTGCCAATTAATCGTCTGCCCATCGACTAATGCCTTCACAATGAAGGACTCGAAGCAAGAGCGAGGCAGAGGCGGGCAGACTTGCAAATGAACTGTGAAATCCAACCCAGTAGCGTGAAATATAAAAAGCCATTAGAGGTCAGCAGAGGCTGCCAACCCTCTCGGCAGTGATCCCATTTATTCAGTGTGATTCACAAAAGCCTCTCACTAAATGCAGCAATGATTCAGTGACATTCAATTGCTCCGTGTAGCACCTTTGATCAATAGAGGACTCATTAGTATTCATTCTCACCCCTCCACAAAGTGCTGTGAGTGGACGTCCACCTTGTGCTATCCTTCATCGCCACTGCAGCACATTTCACTGTAGCATATTAAAAAATATGGTTAAGTATATACTTGAGCATGACACACATTGGGACCCTACTGTTTATGCATACGTTTATGTATGTCAGGCTCTCTCAGCACTTAAACTGCCAACACAGGGAGCCTAGTTCAGGGCATTCCAGTCCAGGGGAAGAATAATGGGATCCTTTCACAGGTGGAGGGTATCTGGGAATGCTGTTAACGGCTCTAGGATGAGGAAGACGTCTCAAGGGTCTGAAACATTCCTCAGCTCGCCGTTCACCTAAATGGAGGGGAGGAAAAAAAAGAGAGGGAGAAGCAGTCAGTAATCTGGGTCACGCCGGTGAGAAATGAAAACTTTCACCTACGGGTTTGCTTATAGGACGAGGGTAAGAAAGCAGGGCGTTCAAATAGAGCCTACAGGGCTTGGTTCAGGTTGCCTGGGCACGATTCCAAATAGTTGGAATGAAAGGGAGCTTCGTTTTGGCGATAGACGCTCTATGCTTCCTCTGTTACTGTTTATCTTTCCACTGAGCACCGAGTGTAGGCCACCCTGTCTGCAGGGGAACTGCCAGCCTTCCTCCGATGGGTTTATGTGTAATTCTGTTGCGATGGTTGCTGTCACATGAGTGTGTTGCTATAGAGGCAAGACAAACCCTGGAACAAGCAACAATACATCTTTATTTTGCTTTTATCATTTGGTGTCAAGGAGCTACATATTTAGCTGCCTCTGTTCCATGAAATCAAATGAAAGAAGTGCATTACATGCCAGGTGCTAGACAGTAAGGATTGTCAATTCCTATAGCGACATCACTTTTATAGAGCCTTCAGTGAGTACAGTAAGCTATACTCGTGGTGACAGGGCATTGTGTGAAATATGGGCCTTTTATTTCCTCTGGCTGTGCGTTGCATGCAGAAGGCAGCGCTGAATTATGGGCACGCCGCAATCGTATTGGTCTCAGCTGGATAAGTCCAATGCTGCTGTAAGCCAGTGGAAACACAGAGCCAGCCGACGCTCGCTTTATATTCAGATTTGTGCAGCGTAAACGGGTTGTTTAAGCTCTGCTCCCTCTTTGTCACCAAATCCCAGTTTTTCTCTCTCATTTCCATTTTGGGTAATAAACACTGAAAGGTCACACATCGCTATTATGATGCTGCCGCAGAACAGAACAGTTTGTTGTTTTTCCCTACTCCCTTCCACATTTGCTTCCCACATGTCTGGAGACGAGAGATCTCGGCGCAGCCTTTGGTTCACCCCGCAGGAATCCGAGTGCCCCGTTCTGTTTAGTGCAAATGCTATCTTTGCAATTTATGGTGCCGCTCCGTTATAATCATGGTGGCTGCTCTCCCTCTAACTGGTCTTTCTGTCTCTCTTTTTGTCTATTTTCTCCTTCCAGGCCTGGCGAGTGTGGTCAAAACTCTGCTGTGGTCAAAAGTGGCTGCTCCTCCTCTCCCCCCTCTTCCTCCTCTTCCTCACAATCTCCGTGATGACGATGACGCTCCCCCTCCCTTCGCCGCCTGCTGACATTGACTGGCGGTCGTCCCGTGCACTGAACTCCGCCAGGGAGTTCAAATCCAAGCACAGAGCCACGGAGCCTCATCAGGCCGCCGCCTTCCAGCAGCCGCTCACGCACATCCACAGCGGGGCCTGGAAATCCAGCGCGCAGCAAGAGGTGTCGAAACATTCGGTGCCACCTAAACCTCTCGGAGACGCTGTCGGCGACGACAAACACGGCATCAAAGAGAGAGGTCGTGCAGTCTTGCATAGAAACGAACACAAAAACAAAAGCATTGCTTCTAAAAGAAAAGAGACGGCAGGCGCCATCCGCCATCCAACCAGTCATCAACGTCCCCTTCGCTCAGAGTTTACAGTCAACAAAACGGGACCAAAGCATAGAATTAAGCCCGGCAACCACAGTGCTGTGGGAAAGCATTCTGCACGGACCTACATTCATCTTGAAAGAAGCAAATCCATAACAGCACGTTCCCCTGCTCCAGCAGATAGCCTTATAAACGGCAGGCAGGCAGGCAGATGGGACAGGAATGCAGACACACAAATGCATGGCAGCCACACAAGTGCCGAGCTGGCTGAACGTCACCCAGCTTTGGAAAAACACAGACGAGCAGCAAAGCACTACCGGAAATCTGACAAAGTCGGTAAGGAGCAGCAGGCTGTGAAAAAGCCCTCCTGGGATCTAAAAAAACACCCTAATCTCTCAGAGGATCCCTCCAAAGAGAGGAAGAATCCCAGGTCGTTGGACCGTAGGAAGGCTTTGTCCAAACCAGAGGCAGCCATGAAGAAAGATGACGGCGGCTGGTGTCGGAGCTTTAGAGACCAGGACTTCCCAGACGGCGACCACAGGAGGATCAGGATTAGCCTAGATCTCCGGCCTTTTCCCTGGCTCAGCGAGGATGACATCCAGAAGATGGAGCTCCTGGCTGAGGCAGAGGTGGTCAGTAAGGCCAGGGTGCCTGCACATGGACAGGTGCTCCGAGTGGCGCTGGATCCTCCTACACGCCAGCAGGTACACAGCTTTTAATTACATGGACAGGAGATCGTATCAAATGTCACACAATGTCGGTGGATTTTCTTTTCATAACTATTTTTCTCCCAACCACATATTGACGGTGAGCTCTGTGTTGAACTGTTGACATGTACATATTCAGAGTAGACTGTAGTACAATATAGAGAGGCAACACATATTACATTTCTAATGCTACTAAACTGAACTAAACTACACTTAAAAAAGGAGTATGGTCCTTAAATGGTGGGCACCATCTATAGACTGCTATAAAGATGACAGCTCCAAATAAGTGAAGCCAAATCCTCTGGAACGCCCCCTGGTGGCTCGCTGCTGTCCCTTCCATGTAAGTGGATGGGACATAGGCCAAATACAAAAAAAAAAACGCATGTCAAATATATTTGTTTACAAAGGTGGTTTCTGTCATTTTAGGCAGTTCTTATCAGGTTATCTGGTTTTAATCTGGGTGTGACATCATATCATATCCAGTCAGTTGGACCATGCGATAGGTCTATGAGGACTGAGGCACTACATATCGGGTGTGGTGTCCAATACTTAATGCTGTTTTTGTAAATGAAGACTAAGCATTACATAACTGCGTCTCTCCATCCCAGCAGACCGGTTCCCCTGAGCAACGACCTGGCCAGCGACATCCAGAAACCCACAGTGAGCGCTGCCAACAGGGGCACTGTTCCCTGATCAAACGCACCGACGACTGGTTTGAAGTGTTTGCCTTCCACCTGGACAGAGTGCTGGGACTCAACAGAAGTCTCCCCGCGGTGCTGAGGACTTTCCGCAGTGAGGTTTTACCGTATCGATACATCAGCGGCACCCCCAGACCCGTAGTGTGGTGGGATCCTGATATCCAGCACCTCGCTGACAGAGACAACGACCAGAACTCGGTACCGCTCAGCTGGGCAGAGTACCAGAAGCTGCTGCAGGTCCGCTGCGGGACTGAAGCAGACCTGAGGTCAGCACCTTGTGTGGGAGTTCACCATGCAGAGTGGGGGAGACTGGCTCTCTTTGACTTCTTATTACAGGTAAGTTGAGTGCTTCTTATGCCTCTTTTCCAGTCCTTCGTTGTGAACATAAAAATTTAACTTTGACTGAACGAAGAACTGATTAGAATTTGTAGGTCAGAAGTCAAGGTCACTTATAACGAAGATGTCACACATGTCGAACAGGATCAAATGAAGTGGTGGCAGTCATGAATGTAAACTGGTAGACTGGTGGGCAGAGGCATTCAACCGTGAGGTGCTAATTTTAGTTTTTCTCATGCTGTGGTTCCTCCTGTAGGAGAGAGCCATAACAAGAAACATAATCTTGTAATTGTTGTGTAGGCAGTACTGTGGAAAATAAATGTGTTCCATCCTCGTATAGGTTTAAGGTAACTGGAGTCAGGATTGATGAGATGAGGATTCCTACATGAAACTGGAAAGATAAGCTGTTTCCATTAAGTATCTACAGCATTGTTCAATAAAAAGCATCACAGACGTTAGTCCTGTCCCGACCATAGCCACAGTGTTATTACAGTGAAATATAAAAGTGGTTCTCAACCTTTTGTAACTTAAGGCTTACTTCTGTTGTAAACACTTGCTGAGAACCACAATAAATAACAAAAAACATAACATGACAAAAAAATAAGAAAAATAAACTGGACTGCACACATGTGTTATGCATCTGTCAGCTGTGATGACAACCTCGCCCATCACTGCCTGCCATTATGAATCCAAATCTAAAATCATATTCCCTCACCACATTCTTTGGAGCTTCTACTGGGGTTAGGGTTTTTTTTTATTAAAGATAACGATAAAGATTAATTTGTGTCTGTCCGAGAGGTCGTTGGCTCGCTAACTGTGGCTCGTTTGTCTCTCCCTGATGACGTGACGTGACTAGAATGGTGATTATCAAACGTCACACGGCTGCAGGTTGCAACAACTAGACTGATCTCACACATCAGAAGCACAAATCTTGTAGTAGATTAAACCTCCCACTCCGCAGAAAGTTTCCCAAAAGAGTCACACAAAAGTGCAGCAAGAGTTCACCAATAAGATACGCAATAGTAACGTACTGCAGGAAAATACGATGCTGTAACAGATTATTACATTGTACGTTCGGAGAAGCGAACAAATCAGGGCTATCAATCCGTCATTTAGGAAGCACACATGATTGTGAATCAATTTCAGCTGCTTTGGTGCAAATTAATGTGACAACAGTTTGCAATGGAGGCAAAATCAAGACAAACCCTCCAAAAAGGGAATGATTCTGATGTGGAGACCACAGACGTTTGCTCTCTCCTTCTCCTTCCTGACTTCTTCCTTCCAGTCGGAGCATGCAACCTGGGTCAGTGCTATGGATCAGGTTGCCCTGGCAACCAGAAGATGTGATTGACACGTGTATTCCTGCACAGCGTATTTAGGTCCACACAGCCTGTACAGAGTATTGTGTCCACACAGCACAGCGTCCCTCACGAGTGAGTTGCTATGGTTACGGGCATGGGAGTCACCAGGTCGCTTTGTCATCGCTTAACCTTGAACGTTTTCAGTGTATGTCCAGAAGTCATTTTCAAAGTAAGCCGATGTGAAGCGAGACAAAACGATGTTAATGTGTGTCAAAATAAATGCAGGTATTTTATTTTGTGTGAGCGTCTGGAAATGAAAAGCGGCCTGTTATGTTTACATTGGGCGCGCTCACAGAAATCAAATACCCGCCCATGATGTCTGCCAACAGTAATCCCAGGTGATTGTGGAAATAACCTCCAAGCTCCAAGCAGAAAGACCCGGCCAGCAGGGACGGGTCCTCACCCTGTTTTGCTCCTCGGCCCACTTTAATATCAACAACATTCTTGCTGATCGGCTAACATGGTGGAATGACTATTGATATTTGAACGCCTAAACAAATACCCCCCCTCCTTGACCGTCCCTCTCACTCCCTTTGTCTTTCTCATCATGCCTGCTTTCCCCTGCTGGAAGAGTGGAGATTTGAAGCGTCATCCATAACCTTGAAATTGGGATTTTGTTATTAATAAATAATTTATTATTAATAACAAGGCTGAAACTTAGAAAGAAAGTGTGCTCGGGATGGTTGTTATCTATTATTTAAGTGGTTACATTGTTAGATTATTTGAACACAAAAATCTTTTTCTAACCTTAACCAAGTCGTTTTGTTGCCTCAACGTTTCAAAACGCTACGAAGGTGGTATTGTGCCTTTGTGCAACTGTGATACGAGATCTGAAACATATTCATGAGACGTATTCTTGGTTCAGAAACTGTGTTTGTAGAAACATTTCACCTGCCAACTGGGTTGTATCTGTATATTTCTACAGGCTTAAGTGCCGAGAGGAAAGTCTGACTTTTCTGAATTCCTGAGTGTAATTAAATATAAGATTAATTATGTGTGTGTGTGTGTGTGTGTGTGTGTGTGTGTGTGTGTGTGTGTGTGTGTGTAAGCTTGTGTCTTTGGATTTAGGTTCTGAGTTGAACTTTTTCATATGGTACCAGCTGCTAATGATCGTGTCAGAGCTGTTGTTTCTAGACAGATGTTGGTGGTTCCCATGGCGACAGTAGCGCATAGAAAATAAGCGGTGTGAGAGAGAGAGAGAGAGAGAGAGGGAGAGGTGTAAATTATGTCAGCCCCGCTTTTCCTCGCAAGAAAGAATAGACTGCATTTAAAACAAAAGGGTACAGTATGATTTGAGAGAATTATGCCTGAAGTAAAATAACAGTATTTCTAATCTGGGTTTTAAGAACTTTCTACAGAAAGTCTATATTTTCCGTATTTTTCAATCCTTCATCCTGTAAAAATATGTACACAGAAACATTACGTGCTGAGTCTGGTGTGTTTTATTATTCTTTTTGTTGTGAAAATCTGCAATACAAGACAGCACTGTAATTGCATGTGTGCAATGATAGCACAGAGTAATTTCAGGTTGTTTGGCTGAACAATGATGTCTTGTTGCTTCCGGTAAAGTAAATTGGTAACTTGCAGTATGTTGCTGTCCACTACAGTGTTGCCTGTATTAATATTTGTTTACTCACGAAGGTTCCGTTATTCATATTTGGGTATGTTTACTCGCACACTATGAAGCCGCCAAAACAGTGAGAAAAGCCGTTCTGGCAAGCAGCTTAAACTCAAAGCTCTCCACGATAATCCTGTTTACACCACTGGAAATATCGCTGTGAACATCCAGGGGAAATGGTGTTTGACTTCTAGTTAATGTCCCAGCAGCTTCAATAGAGCCCAGGACGCAAATGATTTCACTGTATAAATGAAGCATCTGTGTTTAATTGTTCCCCGGTGTGATGTGTTTGAAGTTGTGTACCTACGGCGGCTTGTTAGACCCTGGTGGCTCCATGTAGGAAGATTAGGTAATTCATGCACTCAATCACGCACACACGTTATTATTTCTCTATTAAGGGAAGGGAAGAATATTCACCTTTTCATAAGCAGCCGTGATTTGCATTATTGGTAAGAATCACTCCATAATGTAACTCTGCACAGACTCATACACACAAACCTTTAAAACCTCAACATATATGAAAGGGCTGAAGGGATTTAGTTGGAAGTTTGGACATGTGTGCAGCAGCATAAACCACTAAACCACATTCTGGTTCTGGAAATAAAGCAGGTTGTTCACAGGTTCAGTATGAGCATGGCTGTAACTCAGGAAGTATTGATAAAAGCCTTTATTTTTCATGAGTTGTTATACAGCAGTGACACATTTGGATCGCTAATTTTTTGATAGGAATAAATAACACTTTAAATAAATAAAAAACCCTTTAATAATAATGAATACTTGAAAAATGAAATTATACTTTCGCTTGTAATAAATGATGCGTTAAAGGATAAGTCTGATACTGGCCAATGATTTAACTTTCTTCTATAGTTTTAATAATGGTCCAAAATTGCATATAGTTTTGTAAAAACAAAATAAAATGGAAGAGCACACATAAAGCAAACTCAATATATACTTTATCATGAACAACAGATAAACACAAAATAAATATTACACGTCCAAAAAGGAGTAGGAAGAAGTTTTCACTTGTTTCGTCCTAACCTTTGTCCATAACAATTAAATCACATTTATCACATAGACAACACAAACTATCCCAGTGATGTCCAACCCCAATTTCCCCCCAGTGAATCATATTTATATCTTCTTCCTCGTCCCTGTAGCTCTCACCAAATCTCTTCTTTTATTGATTTATAGTTGAAACCCATTCCAGAAGTGCTGTTGACATATAAGAGCCCATAATGTAAATGTATTATTGTCAGACTCTTCCAACGGGAGCATTGTTGAACATTTCACTGTTATTGTAACATTTCACCTCCGCGGTGTCACCGATTTCACAACCTACAGAAGTAATTTTGTCTTGCTGTGTTCGGTCCTACACCTAGACAGAGCGTGTGTGTGTGTGTGGGGGGGGGGGATATGAATAACCCATGAGGCAGCTCTCTCTCCTTCACTGCCAGAAGTCAATCCCTGTAACAGGGCCAAGCTCTAATAGCCTCCTATTGATCTGCTGAGAGCAGATGAGTGCGCCTCTGAACACTTGTTCCTACCTGCTCCCTTAACACCTCCCTGGGCTCCGATAGCAGGGAACCGGACACCAGAGGTGCAGGGAGAGCAGCGTGAAGGACATACCTTGACTCATTGGCACACACACAGCAGCAGGAGTGGAGGACACCCTGGGGATCACAGGGGAACTGAGGATAAGGTGACAATTTGAGTGTAGGTTTTCCAAAGTAAACTGCTTCAGAGTGCTACCGAGCAGCTACAGGTGTGAGGGGAAAATCGACCGGAACTCAGCACACTCAGCATGTGTGGGAGAGTCGGATCATAGCCTGAAATCTAACACAGCAAAGTGTGGACGGAGAAACACAGCGAGATCATTTTATTTTTCAGAGAGCGTTGTGAATCGGACTCTCCTCACCCATTTTAATATTGTGTTGACTCTGACCGCAGCAGAGCACCACATCTGGTCTTCCCCCGAGGCCCGCCGGCGTTCGTGGCAGTGTAAGTCAATATTGGCTCGGACCGAACTCCGAATCAGTATTTAGTATTCCAGTGTGGGATGGAGATGTGGCAGCAGGGTGAGAAGTCTCCTAAAGGCACCACGCAAGTGTGAGAAGAAACTGTGGAGGTGCAGATTTACCGCACAGTAAAACACACACACACACACACACACACACACACACACACATTACAGAGAGACAGGAAGAGCAAACACATAAACCCTCACCAGCAGCCAAACCCGAAACTGGATCTGGGGCAAATCTCATCAAGGTTACACTGTAAAAACTAACATATAGAATTTACCCAATAAATCTCAGGTAACAATTTGCATCTACTTTTTTTGGGTGGATTTAATTCCATATTTTGAGTATAAAATAATTGAAATAAAAAGCTAAAATAAATTGGGTTATATTTATCTAACATTTCTGTATATATTTAACAACTACTTACTCATTAAAATAACTTTACTGGAGAGTAAAATGACATGGATCACACACATACCAGGATTAAAAGCACAGTCATTTCACAACTGATATGAGACTGTAACTACAGCCAGATTTCTGTGCAATCAAAGTGCAAATGTATGATGGGAGTTTAATCAAAATGGCTTTATAAATGTAGTTGTACCAATGACTGAGCCAAAATATGAAAGGCCAGATATGGCCAACCAGCCCTTTACAGCCATTAGCAGTTTGGAGCCAAATGTTTTGGATGTTTGTGATAGTCACAGAGCTGAAACACACACATGCCAAACTGTATGTCATATTTAAGTGAATAATGTTGCTCTGACAAAACAAGACATCTAAGATGTCACATTGGGCTCCAGTAAACTAGCATTTTCAATATTTTCTGACATTCATGGACCAAAATATTCAAGCCTTGAAGAGCTGAAAACTAAATTATATGATTGTACTGCACACATAAATGCTGGTATTCATTTTGACATTTCTTAAAATTTCTTTAAAAATGCCATGGGTTGAAAAACATGGTTTGGCTTACAAACCTAGAATCCATCTATCTTGAGATTTATTGTGTTATTTTTGGTATACGCTTCATCTCTGATCATCGGAGCTATTTGGTTTCACGTGATTTCTCTTCACAAGTGGGTGTTGTCTGTTTTCATAGTGATAGCTGAGTGAGATCAGACTGGGAGCCAGAAACAGATCGTTAACGCTGGCTGCATATTTCAAAATGTTCATAAGCTTTTTTTCTGATCTTTGTGCCAAATCACACAGTCAAAAGGGTGTAGCCTTGGGTGGTGCACAATGAAGTCAAAGGCAAATCTTAATGCTTTTTCCACCATTTTAATAAATTCTTGTGTTTTTTTGTCACAGCCAGACTTACTGTCTGTTCTTTGTGTTTGGTTGCAGGTGAACGACCGGCTGGACAGGTACTGCTGTGGTTTCACACCTGATCCAACAGACCTCTGTGTGGAGAACCGACTCCACGCTAAGTGTGGGAACACCAAGGACCTGCTGCTGGTTCACATCCTGGTAAATCACAAACACCACTAGTCGATTCCACAGACAGGCAATTTGGGGTTGTTTTCCTTTTTGTGCCATTAATAAAAATGCTTTATGTCCTGAAAAAATCACAAGGCCCTTTTGGGCGTTTTTTTTCTTGATTCAGAGGAATTCATCATCCTAATTCAAAGGACACGTTTTTGATTGATGTATTTGTAAAATGGGAGAATACTCTCTGCTCCTGCCTTGCCAAATTGTTGTGTAATTTCAGTATTCTTTATTCATCATATCTGAGGAGTGAAGCTGATGAAATCCAACGCGGCTGCCCTGTTTGTTTCTTGTTGCTGCCATTCTTCCATGGCATCACATGAAAGAATGCATCTATATTTAAAACCACACAACAGAAGCATGCCTGGTGCTGCCAGCGTTGATGATGTATGTGTTTTTCACAGCGATAGCGAGTGAGCTCTCAGCCTGGCAGATGTGTCTGCGGAGTGGTTTTTATTATGTGGCACGTAGTTTGCGTTGTTGGCTACGATACGTAAAAATAGAGAGAGCTGTTTGTGTGAAAATCACAGCAGTCTTTTTGTCACCGGCTGCTGTTGGAATAATTGTATTCCAAGGTTTTTTTTGCAATGAGTGTCATGTTCAAAGCACAAGAGAGCAGCCGTTTAGATCAGCGAGGTTTCTGTTCTATTCAAGTATTCAAGTCCATTTATTCCTAAAAAGACAGTCGTACTACAAAGCTGTTTACAGGGCCAATGAAAAAGAATATTACTGTTTCCATTTCATTCCTTCAACCTGTCAATCTGCAAGTGTTTCATAATGTTTAAAGGACGTTGTGATGGGTGTGAGCTTTTCTTTTGGGCTTGCTCCGGATTTATCCTGTATTTATTGAGGATCTAGTGACGTATTTCTGAGTGAAACAGGATCGGCAGGCGGGATGTAATGTTGGGAGGAATTTGATTTGATGCAGATTGATTGATTGATGGATGTCGTGATATTATTGGTTGAAATGGTTGGTACTAGCTGACGTAAGCATGCGTCATATTTGGTTAGTATTTCTGGCTAGTATTAATATCTTTGGCTATCCCTCATATTTGATTTTCCAGGTAGAAAAAAGGTTTTGTACTATGAATTAAATATACAATTTACATTTATTTATTTATTTATTTATTTATTTTTTTTCATTTTTCTCAGCACATGTTGTTAAATAGGTCCACAACAATACCGGGGATTGAGAGCAGTATTTTGTACATACAAATGAGTTTGAGTTGTGTGAATTTTTATTCAGTTTATCATAATTCACACATAATGGAAAAAGATAAGAGTGATAATAAAAAATAATGTAATTCTTCAGCAATAGCTTAAACTCCCCCTTAAACCACATTTCTGTACAGCGCTCATGTGAGTTTCCTACCGACGGTCAGTGTATGTGTGTGTGTGTGTGTGTGTTGCTCAGGTGAGGAAAGCAGACCCCTCCAGACTGGTATTCATTGACAACGCCGGCAGACCAGAACAGTCCGCCGACAACCTCAACTTCAGGCTGGTGGACGGCATTGATGAGTGAGTACAAAGCACTGCTTTAAAACGCTCTCCATCCCAGCCGGCACGAAACACTGATGGAAGGAAATGTTTCAGGAGAAAATAAATCTTAACATCGAACAACATATTTCCCTGGTGAGCAGCTTTTACATCAGCAGCACAGAAACGTCCTCTGGAAGCTTGTTAGGGTTTGTTACAACGTCTGCCTGATTAGATTAGTGTGCATTCAATTATCCAGCTATTCAATATGCTGAATGGATCAGGTCTGATAGAAATTCCCCTTTGTCTGTCACTTAGGATTACTAAGCCTCTCCATAAAATACTCTTAAATATCTTAAGCCGTGAGCGTGAAAATGAATGGAAATAGAAAGTCTTGTGTTATTTCCCACAACTGTCATAAAATGGAGCAAAATAAAAGGAAAATTGGTTATTTTCCAGAGGTGGAGAGTGACTAATTTCAAGTGCTTGTTTCTGTAAACTTCACTGGAGTGTTTGTTTTGGACTCGATATGTTGTTTGCTTTCCAGTCGGGTCTCCTCCAAATTACGTTCCCACGTTATGAAACTGCATCTTCAATGATGTTTTGTTTGCATTTGACGCTTGTATTTGACATTTCAGAAATCTGTTTGATTAAAGTCTGTGTAGGGAGGAGGAGGAGGAGGATGGTTGGGTTCAACACGGGACCATGTTCAACCAAGGAGAGGTTCCTCATACATCTGGGCCTGAATGTCCTCAAAACCCCCAAATTAATAATTAGCCCATGGCCTCTTGTAATTCTACAATAGTTGCCCCTGGGCAAAGTAGAGTACCCTGCTGGATGAAATCATTTACAAGCAGCATGACAGCTGAGTCATGCTGGGGTGTCCAATCTCATCCAAGAAGGGCCGGTGTAGGTGCAGGTTTTTGTTTTTAGCCCAGCACTACCTCACCTGATCCACCTCATCAAGGTCTTGATTGAAGACCATGGTTGGTTAATTAGTTGAATCAGGTGTCTGAGTGCTAAAACAAAAACCTGCACCCACACCAGCCCTTCTTGGATAAGACTGGACAGCCCTGCCTTAAAACACACTTCATGTTCTGCAGTTATAGTTGCAAAAAGCGACCATTAGTACAAAAGATGACATTTTTGATTAAGAAGTCAAAGGCACAAGCCGGTACACATAAATAGATACGTTAATACTGTTATGTGCTCCACTAATGTCATGCAGGAGCTAAAGACTAAAAGCTAAAAATCCAATAAAGCATGCAGCAGTTTAAATCGCATCACTTTTCACTTTAATTCCTCAACTTTGGCACGCTGCTCTGGTTCTTGTGCCAAAGTGTTGCCACAGCCTCTGACAGGCCGAAGTAGCGTTATATCATACTAAGAGACTCCTTTTGCTTCACCGTTCAATATTGCAGATATTCTGAATTGGAAAAAACACGTGAAAAACACTTCCAGAAACAGCAGGAGGTGGAGCTTAAGGCTGCCGGGATCAGAAAGCTTTAAACAGCTTTAAAGTGTCATCGTCCAAACAGCCCCATCTCACCTGCAGCTCTAAAAATCACGTAGGGAGCTCGTGGTTAACAGATGGGTCACAATATCACAGGACTCTCACCCAGGAGAGCAGTGTTTGTGTCCAGCGTGAAACCAAAAATTAACCTTGACTTGTTTTAAGTTACGTTACGGTACTACATCTCTTCAGTAATGTAGCGCACTAAGCTGAATGGCAAGCATACAGATTTGAACCCAAACCAATCTTTTTCTAAACCAAAACAGCCAAATTGATTTTTAAAAGACAAGAAGAAACTGATGCGTGGAAAACTGACGCTGGAGGGGCACATAAAACGTCGGTTTCAAGCTGCCGTATTTAAATTAGAAGTGAGAATGTTAATAGCTCTTCAAAAGGCAAGGCAAAAAGCCCTGCTGTGATAGACGGGGCGAAATGTGATTAATTGGGATGACAGCTCACAATTACCAGTTCAGATTCCATATCTTTACACACTATTGGCCAGATTGCTGTAAAATGTGCTCCACAGAGGATCATTTCTAATGATCTTACTGGCATTTCCTCAAGAGCCTTAGTTCAAATCTGTGATTGCCAAACAACACAAGGTATCTCAAAACTAGTGCCAAGTTTGAATGAAATGAAATGTCCTCATCACATACACTGTTGCCCATAAAGTTGGAATATTTATTTTCAGACACAATCCTCTGTGTTTTGACCAGGTGTCCCAATTACCAGGTGAAATGAGTTCATGCATAACATTTGCTTGGCGCTTTAAAAGACAAGACATTATTCCAACTTCATGGGCGACCTTGTATATAACTCCCCAGAGGATGAACCTTTTCTTGGGATTTGTTACAGTTTTTTGTATTTTCGTTTTGTTTCAATTCACATTGTCATTCACATGATTCGGTTGAAAATATGTTTCTCTCAAAATAATAGTTTAGTTGTGTGGGGACGTAATTTGTAGGAGAACGAATTGTGATGAGGTTATTAAAAAACAATTCTGCTCAAGGTGCTGCTAGAGGCTTTAAGCATGTGTGGTTTGGTTTGTATTGAAGCTATAAGGCTATTCTCTTGTCAGGTTTCCAGAGAGAGCCGTATCGGTGCTCCAGTCAGGCTGCCTGGAGAGTCTTCTTCTACGCTCCCTTTACACAGACAGGGAATTCTGGGAAAGCCAAGGCGGGGCCGGCGGTCTCAGGCATCTCATCCATGCTGTGGAGCAGAGAGGGAAGATTCTTCTGCAGCACATCAGAGACAAGAAACTGCAGATCAAGAGGGACCTGTGACCGAACCAGTCAAACGCCTCATTCTGGTAGATAAGAGTTGGAATGGTTCAGTGAGCAGACAAGCTTGGATGTCAGGAACATGTGCAGGTTTTAAGATGTTTTAAATGTGCTGTAGCTGACTAGCTTATTAGCTGTCTGGCCCTGAGTGTTGTTTGTTAACATCGGAGCTGTTTCAGGCTGCTGTCGCCTTCTAAATGGTGATTACTGTTGAATGCAAACATGTTTATAATGAATTGATTTCATTGAATATTTGCAAAGAATTCTGACTTGAGAACCAGAGAAATTCTGACATGTATAATATATTATTTTTACTTTTGAGATTTCTTTCCCATAGGCCTTTAAGAACAGCTTTCCACTGAGGTGCTCCTAATAACAGCTTTCTAACTTGTAACAAATGGCTTTATGAATGATTCGCTAATGATTTTATGAATCAGTTCTATTCCATTAATAATGGGTAGTAAAAAATCTCTCTGACTGGTGTTATTAATATTGAAATCGCTTCTTAATTGCTTATAAGAAAGCAGTCTGCAACTAGAGCTAGAATGAAAAAGACAAAACATGAAAGTAGTCCTTATTTTTCTAAACATTAACAAAGCCAGTGTGTACAGCTAATAACCTCTTTAAGGAGGCTTTATTACAACGTGATACACTGAGCTACGGAGCTGATCTGTGTGACTTTAAGAGTGCACACAGGCGACAAAATCATTCTGCTCTTCAAACTAAATCAAATATAAACTTAAGTGTGTCAGCAAACAGCAAACACACACAGCCTCTTATGTCCAAAGTGTCTAATTCATGCTAATTGATTGCTTATCTGTGCTAAACAAAATGTCCCTGGAGCTCTTAATGTTGATAAGGGATGTTGTCACTCCAGATATATTCATGTTCTCCATTCAGCCTCTCCAAGCGACCGCTCACAGAAAGGAAATGTGAGACAAATTATTCCCGCGCTCCTCCTTGCAGCGACGTGCTGATTCTTTCCCCCCAAAACAATTTAGTGGAAAGCTGCACGGCCTATGTTTTTTTCCATTTGAATATTTTACAGAGAGCAAGCAGCAGATCGAGTGATCGATTCGGATGCCTGTTTTTATGAGATAAGCTTTTCTGCTTTTAATCGAGGGATTAAAAATGTCTGTCGGCAAATAGCTTCTGGACCAGATCCTGGAAGCCTTGGAAAATTGACCAAATATAAATATATATATATATTTCATTTATATGAACATGTCTCACTGTGTCTGTCCTTGCACATTGTTGAAATGAACAGCAGGGTACAAAAGCAGAAGATGAAAGAAAAGGGATGAAAATTGGATGAAAATCAAGTGTCATGGAGGGAGGAATGGAGCTGAAGCTCTTCTGTCTGAGCGACACATTTCTAAAGCTAAACTGTCACAAAACATTCTTTTAGAATTTGAGTCTTGTGAAAATCACTGATTGGGTGCTGTTTTATGCCTTTGAATTAAAATTCCAGTCGTGACTTTGTGGATTAACGACATTTTCTATGGCTCCCTCTTTCACCAGTGAATAAATGGCTCTAATGAGAAATGGCTCAAATGTGTGATCCTATCTTTATCCCCACTTGATCTCTCTCATGTTATATGTTTTGCTCTTCTTTTTTTTTACCACCATAAGTGAGCTGGCTGCCGCTGGTTTTAGATTGCATTCATTTCTCTGCTTGTATCTGAACACATGTTTACATCCAGCTCATTAAACCCCGTCTGGATTATGTTGGATTTAGTGCATCCACTCTCGCATGTATTATAAAGCCCGCTGCACTTCTAAAGGACATCCATTCAAAACAGCAGGATTTTGTTTGGCAATCTAGAAAAGACAGCAAACAGAATGGGAGAGAATGTTTGCAATGTAGATGAGACATTAACAAGAAAGAAACGAATTGGCTGAAATATAACTCTGGACCTCAGAAAACCCATTACAAACCCAATAACATTACAAAGTGGAATTGGAAATGGAAAGTGGGATTCAGAGGATATTTATTCCTTCCATGCAGGTCTCAACATGGTGACAGCTGAGCCGGCAGCTATAGGCTAACAGCGCAAATAGGGGTTTAAGTTACACAAGATGAAGAGATTTTAACGTTTTATTCTATGATGTAAAATATGTCATAGTCTAAATCTACAGCCTCGCATTTAGTTTTAGAGGTCAGCTCTGGGATATTCTATGTATCACATTCAGGATGGTAGATTCTGAACAGAGCATATTTTACCCTGTTACATGGATGACAAACTCCAGGATTTATGATGGCACAATTGTGTTCTGCAGGTTCCTTCAGGTATAGAAAGTGGAATACAGCCAGAAATAAAAGACATGGTTTGTTGTATAATCCCATTGAAATCGCAAGCTTAGTAACCGACTTTTTTTAGTGGCCCACGCTCAGTAACCAAACTTGGAGTCTGATGAAATCACCTTGGTTTTCAGACGTTTGCTCACCGCTGCCGAAGAGGGAACTCAGACAGCAGTCACATTTGGTTCGTTATTTTCTAGTGTGGTTTCTGTGGTTGCCATGGCGACACAGTAAGCCAGGGTGGCAAGTTAAAAAAGTCCATTGTCGACTCAGACAGCTGCTGCATATCATTTTGCACATTCACAACAGCTGGCAGTTACGTTAAGAGAAGGATAGTGTATTACAGTGAATTTGAGTTTTTTTTCTGTTTAAGAAATAAAAATAAAGACGAGGACTTCGAGCCATGGGGGAGGGGAACGATTAGGGCATCTAATGTAATAAAGGTCTTCTATGAGCAATCAGGGATGCAAAATCCATCAGCCTTTATTACCATGAGGCCCAGGAGCTCAGAGCTAATTCCAAAAATAGCAACGTGAGGACAATGTTTGAAAGGGAAAACGAATAGTATCCAAGCTTGGGGGAAAGAACATAATGTGTGCCAACTATCACACACATCATTCATAGCAGGGAACTACTTTGAATGGTCATATGAATCCTCTGAAAAGTGAGGTTTGCACACAAAATGGTTCAGTTCGCCCTATCCAGGTCATCCAGAGAGAGTAAGGACAACGGATGCAGAAGACAAGATAAGAAAGAAACTAGTGGAGGGAAAACATAGCTAGAATCTAGTGGGAATCCATTTGAGCTTTCCTGCTTCACATTGCTTTAATACAGCTGGGTACCTCATTAACACACCAGGGCACGTCTGGACAGTCTTCTATAGATAGATATTCAACATGTGTTCAGGGGGAAATCAATGAGGTGAGAAGTAGAGTCATTTTCTCCTAAGTTTCCATGCAATTGGACTTCTTTTTCTAACCAGAGGAGTCGCCCCCTGATGGCCAGCAGGGAGAATGCAAGTTTAAGGCACTTCCTCGTTGACTTCACTTTTCAGAACTGGAGGTTGCCCCCTGGTGTGAAAGGCGGCACAGTTTCAGGTCTGATTTGGCGATTATGGGATTTTACGCTTTTTATGACATTATGATTTAAATGAGGGCTGTTTAATTATTCCTACTGCAAACTTGAAGCGCCTAAACAAATATCCTCTGGTTTACAGACGTGTCTTTTTACATTCATGGCCACAGACTCACAGGCTGAAAGGGTGCGTTTGATGGGTGACGCAGAGAGTGGGACATTTGGGTCACGTGTGACTGAAGCAGTGCAGCTGGAGTCGACTGCCTGCGTTGGCCTGCAGGCTTTTCGCCATTTGCACGACGTAAACCTGCAGTTTCCCCTTTCATCTCCTCTAGGATTACACATACTGGTGCTATATATGCTGAATATTGACACACACAGGAAAGGGCAGCTCATGCAACCGCTAAATCGATGGAACCATGTGAAGTAGCTGCCGGAGAGGCTCTATTGTTATTACGTGGGTTCGCTCTCAAGAGTAAGTGTGTGCATCTCAGAGGTAAATCAAGTCTGGTGGACAGCACAGTGTGCACTGCTGCAGGAACACATTAGCCTTGTTCCTGTTTGTTATGATTTCCATTATGTGAATATATGTCTCCTATGCATGCTTAAAACAAATATGAGCACATTTATACATTTTAATGCGTAGGCCAGGGAGGGGCGGAGGGACCAGGGGAGACGGAGAGATGTATCGGGCAAACATAAACCACTAGTCGTCCCATGACTCATCCATAGTGGCTATCATCACGGAGCGGTATGGTGAAGGTCATTATCGGAGCAGAAAGGATGGGCTATTAGGAGAGGTGCACTGCTCCTCTGTTGCTTCCTCGAGGCCGTGACGTGAACACGTGAGTCACGGCGTCTGGGGAAATAAGAGAAGAAGATGTTAGATTTTTACATTAGTTACTTTTCACGCATGTTTAAATACAAAAAAGAACTGCAGAAAATAAATATAGTGGTGGGACACAGAGCATTATGGTGCACACAGAGAGTGATAAGGGACCCTGAAAAGTGCTTTTGTCATCCATTCTTTAAAATGACAATTTAAAGCCAATAACATCAAATAGAATGATCAATTTTGGCATTTAAGGTGTGTTGATGTCAACTTGTGCATTGCGTGACATGCAAGAAAACATCATTTTCGCCAAAGCATGTCATCGCCCCTTTGAGGTGGTTGTTCGTGCTACAAGCGCTGTTAGCTGCTAGCTGCCAGCTCGGGACACCAGGCAAACAATCTCTCTCTTGGCTGCGTGGGTTCTGGTTTCTGCAGCGGTGGGCCAACCTCTCCTTCTGTTTCTTGCAAAACCATCCAAACAGGGCATGTAAGTGGAAAAGTGTTACTGATTTGCTACAGCATGAACAGTGGTTACATAACACCAGAATGTTAGCAGTATTTTCCTTCTTCCTTGCCCACTGTTGCCGCTGGTTGTCATAAGATGTAGTTCATCAAAAAGCCACATTTCATTTTCTGTATTGACTGCAATAGAAAGGACATTTCTCTTTTGGAAGAAGTGTTTTTTTACCCACTTAAAAGTCACTAATAAGATAACCAACCTATGAGCAATTTCTTCTGGAAATAACAGAGCAACTACAATTCCCAGGTTCCCTCAAATGTGACTGAAAAAGTAATTGCATTGGAAGATGGGTTGGTTCTGGTTGGCACTCGTTAAGCACGAGCGTACGTATAAGCATTACTACACTTGTCTGATGTGAATGAAGGAAGCGAGTCCCCCTCTCGGTGATTATTGCTCCATTCATGCTTCACGCTGCTGCAGGCCGCCAGCGATTAAAAAGAATATTTACACATCTCCTCTTCGTGTCCATCAGCTAATAATGATGTTCTCACAGCAGGCGACTGCCAGCCATAAATAAATGCTGCGGCAGAGCGCTGAGCTGCTCTCCATATTCCAACCATGGAGCTAAAAGTGGATCAGAAAAGGTCAGCGCCTCAAGCCTCTGCTGTTCATTCTGCTTTTACACCCTGATTTCTGTTCCCTTCCTCCTCTCTTATCAGTTTCCCTTTCAGCCGTTCTCGGCTCTACATGCTGAGCGCTAAATCCTGATTTGAATACGACTGCTCCTCTGCGATATGATGCGATGGGGCTAACAAGTTTTGATTAACAGGCTTTTAGGCTTGTATCCTTATCTGGCTCTTACAATCCTATCCGTTACAAAGCCAATGTCTTTTTGACAAATGAAAATGCTGATGAAGCTAGCCGAGTCACCCAGAACAGATGTTGCCGTTGTATGTTTGTGGAAATATAGTAGGATGTATACAGCAGGCGATATTTAAGATGAAGTGGTCTGGTAATGAGCAGAAGAGGAGAGAAAGTCCATTAAAGTTGAGTGGGAGGGCTGGTGGATGAAAACACAGGACTTTCACCCAGGAGACCGCTAACTATGATTTAAAGTAAAAGTTGAGTTCATGCTTGTTGCATAACGTGATGTAAGAAAGCCCACAAAGGGTGGTTGTTAATTACTTAAGCTAGTTGTTGTTATGTCACATTGTAATGCTGCATCGTTGCTATGCTGCTGTGTTGTTACGTGTTATTATGTTACGTTGTTACGTTACGTTGTTACGTTAAGTTGTTACGTTACGTTGTTATGTTACGTTGTTATGTTACGTTGTTATGTTACGTTGTTATGTAACGTTATGTTACGTTGTTAGGTTACGTTGTTATGTTACGTTGTTATGTAATGTTGTTATGTTACGTTGTTATGTAACATTGTTATGTAACGTTGTTATGTTACGTTGTTATGTTACGTTATTAGGTAACATTACATTGTTACGTTACGTTACATTGTTAGGTTGTTACGCTGTTACATTGTTGTGTTACGTTGTTACGTTAAGTTGTTACGTTATGTGGTTATGTTACGTTGTTATGTTACGTTGTTATGTTACGATGTTACGTTACGATGTTACGTTACGATGTTACGTTACGCTGTTACGTTAAGTTCTTACGTTATGTGGTTATGTTACGTTGTTATGTTACGTTGTTATGTTACGTTTTTACGTTACGTTGTTAGGCTACCTAGTGACCTAGTGACGTTAATGATTCCATGACTTTTCCTCTGGCGCCGCCATGAGGTTTTAATTCCTAAATTCAATGCATTTAGGTGAGGTCACATTATTTTCATTTTCTCATCAGTAAAACAGACAGAATGTTGGCTGGCATTTCTTCTTTCTTTTTTTCTGCATAAATAAATGATTTTTCTCTAATTGGCACCAATTACAACTGTAATAATTATAAGTTCTGTGCAGAGTGAATCTATTACGCCAGCCTTTAATTAGTGCAGCGGCAGCATGCTGCTGGACAGTCTGATTTTATGGCATTTTCATTAAGATAACAAGGTGTGATGCTGCGTAGGATTCCACTGCCTTGTGTAAAGCTCTGCTAATTAAAATGAAATTCCCAGCTGTGTTTACTTTCCTCAAAGGTTTAGCTGTTGAGGAAAATGCTGAATTTTAGATTGAAACAACATCCAAATGTGGCTCTTGAAGTTGCCTGTTGGTGGCTGGAATTCAAAACATGTTGATTTTCTCAACACTTGAAATGCCTAAAATAGTCCTTTTGTTGCTTAAACATGACCAAGTTAAGCTAAAAACTTGTCTATATAGTCAGTCCTTACTAATGTCTCAGTCTGATCCTCCAACCTCTAAAAGTCCCCTGAGCCCCTGGAGGTCACCCAAAAAGGCACAATTAATACAGAATTAGCTCACTGACGTACCCGGTAGCATAAAAACAACACTCGGCACAGAGAGGACGAGTACACAGTCGGGTACAAAATGTTATTTCTCTCCTCTCGCAGGAGACTCAGGCCGGGAGCCAGACAAATAAATTGGGTTGATAGAAACCAGTTGGAGAGGTTTCCTGTCCCAACGTTAGAAAAGCCTCCACCCAAGAGCCTCTCCAAACAGTGCGCGACGGTACCACATTTGCAGCTCGAGCTATAAAAAAAAAAGAGCGGTTTGAAACGGTGGCTACCAATACAAACATAAATTGTGGTTATCATTCAAAAACACAATACACACACACACACATCCTTTCATGCGGCTTTAGCTCCTCGCTGAAACACTGCAGTGTGGATTCAACATTCATGTGAGCACATGCACCGCGTGGACCTTTGATACGACTGTGAAGCTTCGTGTGGAGTTGACTGCTGCTGCTACCTCTCTCTCTCTCTCTCTCTCTCTCTCTCTCTCTCTCTCTCTCTCTCTCTCTCTCTGCAGCACTGTCGCTGCTTTACAGGTGAGTGATGTGACAGGTGTCGACCCCCCTGTCGGCCTGGAGACAAAGCGTTGCCTCACGCTATTTTTACGTGTTACATGTCACAGTCTGCACTGAAAAAATACTGTGATGTCACAGTTATAAAAGGCGTTGTGAATAAATGCAACCATAAACAGTGCACGGCGATGATTATGTCACAGCTTCATCGTGTCATATGGTAGGGAACTAGGTGATGCCACACCACTAGAATAGTGGTGCTGGGTCTGTTTTGGTGGAGGGGAAGGTCTTGAACCGTCTGGTTGTACAGACTTTAACTGGGAGGTGGAGGTTTATACCTCAGTGTGGTAGTCAAAACCGCCTAAAGACCAAGACCAGACCAGTGCACATCCCACACGCTTGATAAAATAATCATGCAAGGCGTTGAAGCGGTGATCCCGCTGTTATGTTCTTGAACAGACTCCAGACTCCTCTTTGTCTGAGACCAAGACCTTCAAGTCTCGTGGTCTTATCATGAAGGCCAAGTCCTACATCAAACTTCAAAGTGTTAACAACAGGATGTCTTTTTTTTTAACTCCCAAACAAGGAATGAACATTGGATTTTACTTGCATTGCTGACAAAACTGGAAGTACGTCCATGTAAAGTTACAAACAAATGTTTTTAACTTCTCTTTTACACTTCGCTTCGCACACACAGTGACTTGAGAGTCACAAATATATTTTATTTTTATTTCCATCCATCCTTTATATGTAACTGCTCGATCCCAGCTGATATTGGATGGAGTTAGGCTAATTAATGCTCATGTTCACACATAAAGTCATCAATTTATGTCTTTAGATTTGGGGAGGAAGTCGAAGTTCCTGAACCCTTATTTGAACCCAGGTCTGTTAAAACTGAGAGAGAGATTGTTTAGATCGTTTTTTTAGCCAACCTCTCTGTATTGAAAAATAATAATAATATAAATATAGCCTGGAACATGAATGACGGCTTGTTAGCATCTCGGCTACACGCTTGTGAACGTATCGTTTGCCCCGGCTATAAGACACTTTGATGGAAAGAGATCACAGGGCCGAGTGGTATGAATAATGAAAATGAGCCCCAGAGAGCAGGCTGCTGAGTGACATGGAATCACCCCGGCTGGTCTGGTTTGCTCTCAGAGTCCTGGCTATTGTTGCACAAAGCGCTGCCAACCAGGCTGGCACAGCCGCGACTCCTGCACTGATCCTGAGTCTGTAGCGTGGCAGCCTGTCAGCCGCTGACCTCACTGTTTCCTTTAAGATGCTAAACGCTGCCAAAGCAGAGGGTCATTATTCCAATTCTGCCTTCAGTGCAGTGAAATATCCAAACCCTTCCTTTCATGTGTTCCCGTGGTACATTCAGTTCCTTCAGCCAGCGATCCGGCAGCTTTAAACGTGTGCCTTTATTCTGTTAGAAGCCCACCTGAGAAGATTTAAAAATAATCTTAACATGGAAAAAAACTCTGCTTTTGTGTGCTTGAGCAGTCATTTTCAGACCTTTAAAACATTTAGATCTGCAGTACACCTCTGAGCCACTCGATGGCGTCTGAATTTTGGTATCGGTCTGATAAATCATAATAAATGTATCTAAAATGAAAGGCTAGTTTACATTCTGTTTGATGAGAGAAAAGGAAAAGAATCAGTATTTAACATGTTTGTATGTTTGTTCCAAAGGGTGATGAGGAAATGGCAGTAGAAATGGTCCGAAATATTAATTTAAATAATGTATTTCTCTTCTGATGATTGTGAATTTGGTCGCAATGTAATTTTTTTTTTTAAATGCGAGTTCCCAGAAAACAAAGTTTAATATTTCTTTGTTTATGAAATAGAGAAACGTGTTTACTTTGTACTTCCATTAATATTATTATATATTTACACGACTGCATGTTACTATTAATGCATATTATGTAACACTTTTTCAGCCCGTCATCATGAATCTCCATAAGCTACAGCATTAATAAACAGCATTCCAACCAGTGCAACTCTCAACCTGACCCTCAGCCTTTCCCTCCTTGCCCCGCCCACCACCTGGATGCCCCGCCCATCTACTCACCTGTCGCCACTTTCCTCATCAGGCCTCCAGATATATAACCAGACCATTTTCATTCTCCCCTCGTCAGTTCATTATAGACACTTTGTTGGCTAGTTGTGTGTGTTTGTGGTCGAGTGTCTTTTAAATGTCTGTTTGGCTCCATGTTGATGCAGCTAATGAAGAGAAAAAGTCCCTGTAATGCCAAAGTGAATGTGGAGGCATACGTATTTTCCCAAATGAATAAATACATTCAAAGTATTTGTGACCAGCTGTGTTGTGATGATCTGCTCACATTAAATATAATATGCATAATAGCTTTTCTGAGAAATCTTGGTCTCAAAGAAGTGTCTTGTGCCAATTCTGGTTTGAAATCGTCTTCCAAATGTCATTTATTTCACCTCCATCGTGGGCCGCAGTGCTGGCAAACTGTTGAAGAGCTTGTGGAGATTCTTGTCCCAGTTTGTGTTTTTTTTGTTCTTGTGTTACAACAGCAAGATATGATTTTCATTTTTAACCACAGAATCCTGGGAGTGCTTGTTGATAAGGGACAATCAATAACTTACTCAAATTGTCCATTTTGCCAGCTCTGATTTTTGGCGATTTGGCGATCTATTTTATAAAGTTATATCTCTTAACGGGGTTGAATTATCATTAATAACTGACAGAAACATTGCATGTACTCTCTGGCTCCACGCAGACCTCGGCTCTGGAACATCTCCGTTCAAAAAGTAATAATTTATTGAAAAAAGATGTAATCTCTTCCAAAATCTCCAACATGTTTTTATCGAACCAAATACTTCTCTTGTGTATTTTACATGCGTGGGTTTTTGAAACTAATTAAACAACCATCACAGCACCAATTCGTCTGTGTAAATGTTATTACTAGAATATTGACACGTCTTCGCCAGGAATACCACAGACCTGCGTCACATGCAGCTGTTTAAAAAGACACAGCATGCATGGTTTCTGAGCTTTATCCAGCAGTCAAGCAAGTGATTCATGCAGCCGAGGTAATAACTCTCTGGCCGCCCAGGGGTGTGTGTGTGTGTGTGTGTGTGTGTGTGTGTGTGTGACTCTCCCTTTTATTTCCTTCTGATGGTCATTTGAAACAAGCACATCACGATGAAGGTTTGAGGAAGGTATTCAATCTTGTGACAAATTCAGAGAATTACATCAGAGCGAGGTTAAAATCCATATCGTGAAATATTCAAGCGGAACAGGCCTTACTCATCCAGAGGTGCTTTCAATAAGGTAAAATATTCATGACCCCCTTTATGGTTGTAAATCCTGTATTTATTTTTAATATTCATACTAAGACCGTTAATTGTCCTGTACATTTTTCCAGCACTCAGGACTCATTAGTTTTGCCTTTATAATTTCCTCATATGTAGTCGGGGTTTAAAGATTTATTTCCCATCAGCACGGTGGATTGGAAAGCGTGTTCATAGCTCGCCATCTGAATTCATTCCCGGTCTTTTTCAATTGTTTTTCTGGGCTTCTTTACGTCTCCCGGCTTCAATGAAAACATGAGCATCCTCTCCAGGGAACCCTTACCCTGCCCCCCCCCTTCTGATGGGAGAGTCAACGATGTCAATGCTGTGTGTGTGTGTGTGTGTGTGTGTGTGTGTGTGTGTGTGTGTGTGTGTGTGTGTGTGTGTGTGTGTTTGGGTATTTGGTAATGGTACACCACCTCATACCTTATTTATGCTGATGTCTCTGTGCTGGCTCTCTCGGCTCTGAGGGTAAAATGGAGAGATGGATGGAGGCTGCTCAGAACGGATGGATGGGAGGACATCACAGAAAAAAGGTGGCTAAATGAGAAGCCGCGTGGACAGAGAAGTGGAGGAGCGGGAGAAAAAAAAGACGTATACAGGTGAAGGCGGCGAGGAGCAGCAGAGCAGCCATCCACCGCCGGAGCCCGTTGGAAGCTGTCTCATTAACCACGCTGAACACACAGAGCCTCCCTTAGGTGCATTGCTTTAACAATGATGAGCAGCCTATCACCATCATAAGTCACCCTCACACACACACACACACACACACAAACACACACACACACACACACACACACACACATGCAGGTGTTTGCTGCCACAGTGGTAATGAGCACTGGGATCTGTGTCTTCTCTAATTCCCACGCAGAGCTGTGGAATTTGCTCGGAAACGATCGGTGGGGAAATGATGCTAATGACAAACTGTCTCCATCTGCCTGCGCCGAGGCTGCCGCCTCAGAAGCAGCACGAGGAGCCGATCGGATTCAAATTGAAAACATTCATCATGTTTCCAAGTGACATTTAGCGCAGCGGCTCCGGTGTTGAAGTTGGCTCTCAGCGCCGGGGAGCCCCAGCTTCCTGTTGAGCCGTCGTAGGGATGCTGTTATCTGAAGTCAGAAACCTTCACACAAAGAAACAGTGACACACCTGTCTGTTATAGCCGAGGGGGGGTTCTCTGCTGCTGGTGGGGGGGATACATTTTCAGAATACATTTACTGTATATACATTTAATAACATTTTACAAAGCCTCAACTTGAGTTTAAACACTGTGAAGAATTAAAGGTTGAGTAGGTGATTCTATTCAGAAACACTTTCTGTTATATTGAATCCTAACATACTGATAGCAATGAATAAATTAAATGACATAAAAAAAAAAAATTCAAATATCATCTGTGGCCATGGCAGGAATTTAAAAAACCCCTCCAATCAAAAAAGCTGGGCTGAAGAAAATAATTGGATGGCCTGCCTGTCTGTCAATGCTTTCTTTCTGATTGCACACTCACAGAGGTCTGATCGAAGGGGGCGGGACTTATTCAGTTCGGCGATGCGTTCAAAGTCTCTGTGGTTTTTCCGATGAACCAACTCAAACCCTGAAATGAACTGAAACTTTAGTTAAATGTGCTAAATTGGAAATCCAGAGATTGAAAGGGACTTAAGCGTCAGTTGAAGTGTGAAGCTGAAGTAAAAGTGCTGACTAGAAGAACACTTGGGGAATGTGTGATATCATGTCAATTACAGTGTCGGTACAAAGTGTACACACTGATAGAGTTAGTTAAAGTGTAAATGCTAAATGGAGTTGAGGAAAGAAAAAGAAATGTCAGCGTCAGTTGAAGTGGAAGCACTGAAAGGTGTTAAAGAGCAAATTCCTGAAAACAGTTCTAGTCAGTCGAAGTGTCGAACTGTGCAGGGAAATAAAGCAAAATTTGCAATTGATGTGTAAGCACTGGAAAGGGAAGGTGTGCTACCTTATGTGTCTGTCTCTCAGTGTTAATCTCAAATGTAATCGATTGAAGCAATAAATTCCTCAGTGGGTGTTATATTGACCAAGAGCCATGGAGCCATGCCATAGAAGAGCCTACATGTACCAGGATGCATTGTGTGCAACTTTCTGATGCCGTACCTCTTGCACAGCTAATTAAAAGCAGCTAAATAAAAATTGCCAGCTGCTTTTCTTTGGCTGTACACTCCTCCTTGAATAAATACAGCTGACTCAGCCAAAACACTGTATAATGTATTGTAGTCTCTAACATCCTTTTATTATTATTCACTTTTTCCCATTCAAAATGTTGAAAATGTATGTTGACGTGTACACATTTGACGTGAGGTAGTACTGTTGGCATTAGTAGTAGTAACAAGTAGTACTACGTGGACGTTCTGAGGTTCAGGGGTGTGAGCACTGTGGAAGTGAGAGGTCAATAAACGTTTTTCAAAGTAAATTGGAGTGTACACAGTGAGCAGCAAATACATTAGCTGTAGTATTCACAGAGCAGCAGCCCTACCCTACCCAGGCCTCACTAACCAATCAGAGCGTTTCCAGTCGGGGAGGAGGTATCTGACACGGACGAGTGCACATGAATAGCTCCATTAGATTCTGTCAAATGTAAAAGCTTCATATTCATGATCCTGTCTCTCACCTGTGTCACATCACTTTTAATGCCAGAAATATTGTCGCAACACTTTCGCAAATGAACGCGATAGTGCTTCATGCTAAGAGGGGAAAACTTCGACAGTGCAGCCGGCGGCACGGACAGAAAACTCTCTGACACGAACTTCACCCGCTAGCTGCCTCGCCCAGATCCCCCACAGTCACCTTAACCTTTTAACACGGATCAAAGGGGGGGCACAGAAAAAACAGAGGGAGAGACACCAGAAAGCTTTAGTCACAGTTCAAAGCACTGAGTGTGTGTGTGTGTGTGTGTGTGTGTGTGAGTGTGTGTGTGTGTGTGTGTGTGTGTGTGTGTGTGTGTGTGTGTGTGTGAGTGAGCAACAGCGATGGAGAGAGATGAAGAGAGCCAATGAGGCAAAACCCTGACTTCAAACACACAGATTAACCTTACACCCTTCTTCACAGCAGCACGTTGTTTCTGTGAAGAGCCAGAAACCCATTAGTGAGTCCAGCTCTCTTTTGGAGGATCACGATTGGGTTGCAGTTGCATCGTCTGAATACAAAGCTCACTGGAATAATCCACGTGAAAACTCAATCTCCATACAGTAGGTGGAGGCTGGTAAAACCGCAAGTCCTACCAGCGACTGACCCTGGTATATTAAAGCATGAACGTTTGACCTCTGACCCCGGGAGGTGCCTACAGCGACGATGGAGAGTCACCCAGATGTGCCGATCACTGGGACGAGAAAAATAACAAACAAAAACGGAGCCCAGCTGTGTATCCTGCTTTCAAGCAACTTTTAATACATAAAACCACAGGAGAAATTGCCATTTAGCTAAGCTGGAACTAATTGAAAAAGTCTGCACACACTCATTTTGTGTTGTTCTATTTATTCATTGTTTTTGTTGCTTTTCAGTTTTTGTAGTTTGGGAAAGTGTGCAGAAAAGAGAGGTGCAGTGGGGAAAAAAGGGGCAATCTTCCACAATCACAACTTTCGGATGAAATGAAACAGATTGTGTCACTTGTTTCCATGTGAAGCTCTTTCTGGCTACCATCTTTATCTGCTCGTATCCTGCAGGGTCAGGTGTCTGATGTTAGAAGCCGTCTCCACACACGGCACATAAAAAGTGATTCCATTCAGTGTTTTGCTTCCTCGCGCATGAATCAGCAGAGGTGAGCGATGCGAGCGACCTCACTCAGAAAATGTACACCGATTCAAAGAGCGCAAAACAAGGACGTCTTCCCATGACCCCTGGGGATTAGATGTGTCGTTCGAAACATACGTTACAATAAAACACCTTTTGATCACACGTGGCTGCTCCCTGCTCCCTCAACCTAAGTACATATTGTGTAATTTTGGAGTGTAATATTGGGGAAAATGAAGAAAACACACCAAGGTATTCCCATCTCCTCTGTGTAAATATCAGAGCTAATGAAACTCTGATGGAGGATGGGTGATACAGTTTGAGTAATTATGATAAATCTACTCTAAATGACCTCTGACCCACCTCAGGTGCCGTTTTACTAAACCTTATTCCAAACGTCCCGGTGCTGCTGGCGGCTCCCTCTCCTCGCGCTCCGGGGGAAGGCCACTGTCACTTAGCCGTGAGCTGCCTATCTGCACCTGTCAGGCAGCATCTCGTCTCTGAGGGTAAACGGGCAGAAAATAGCCCTGAGAACAGAGAGCACTATGGGAACTGAAGACAGGAGTGAGGTTGAGTCTCAGCTGTGACCGGGGGGGCGTCATCCTGAAGACCTGACGGCTCTCTGTGGACCTCTTGGAGAGTACTTGTACTTTACACCCCCATCTGTGGTACTTGTACTTAACACTCCCATTTGTGGTAATTAGACTTTGCACTCCAATCTGTGGTACTTGTACTTTACACTCCTATCTGTGGTACTTGTACTTTACATCCCCCATCAGAGGTACTTGTACTTTACACCCCATCAGTGGTACTTGTACTTTACACTCCCGTCTGTGGTACTTGTACTTTACACTCCTATCTGTGGTACTTGTACTTTACACTTCTATCTGTGGTACTTGTACTTTACATCCCCCATCAGGGGTACTTGTACTTCACACCCCATCTGTGGTACTTGGACTTTACACTCCTATTGATGGTACTTGTACCCTACACTCCCATCTGTGGTACTTGTACCTTACACTCCTATCTGTGGTACTTGGACTTTACACTCCTATTGATGGTACTTGTACTTTACACTCCCATCTATGGTACTTGTACTTTACACCCCATCTATGGTACTTGTACTTTACACTCCTATCTGTGGTACTTGTACTTTACACCCCATCTGTGGTACTTGTACTTTACACTCCTATCTGTGGTACTTCCACGTTACACTCCCATCAGTCGTACGTGTATTTACACTCCCATTGATAGTGGTACTTAACATCCCTCTGAGGGGTACTTGTACTTCACACTTACACAGTATGTAACTTCCACCTCTTAGAGGTAAATATTGTAGTATTTACTCCGCTACATATCTCTGAACACTTTACCTCACACAGTTTTTCATACCCTTCCTCTCTAGTGAAAACCAAGTATCTCCAGATGAGTTGATTTTGAATGTTTGTGATTCAGTAAACTGAAGGATGAAGTGTTCCTTCGTACGTTGGGAACATTCTCCTACTTCTGAAGCTAAATAAACTATTTAAAAAGCCTCTTGGATCAGCTGGAACACGAGTCATCACAAAGCTGAAAACAAAAAACATGGGCTGTTTTTCTGAGCTCATGCTCAAGCTGACTTTTTAGAGCTACGTGGTTCTCACAGGACAGTGATGATTCATGATCTTATAGAACATGATTCTTGCTCTGCTTTAGATTAAACTACACAACTGAGTGTAAACCCAGCATTTAACTTCTACATCAGCGGTAAATCAGAACAACCTTATTACTATTATCAATATTATAGCCCTCTTATTTGATCAATATATGACATCAAGTCAAGTATGGGTAAAATTGTAGTATTGATAGAAACGGCTGAAACAGAACAGATACTGTAAGAAATAAGCTTCTTTATTCAATCACAGTCACTGAAAAAGAAACTCCAACTATCGGCTAACGTAGAAAACAGAGACTTGTGCTCTCTCCTTTCACGTAACACAGAGTAAGATCTCTCCACGGATGTGGGATGGGGGCCACGCACAAATCTAACTAACAATACAAACACATACATATCTAATTCATCACATCCTGCACACACGACAATGGCTCAAAATAATCTCTTAAGCATGCATTGGCAAACAGAACTGCATCTGAGAACTTTAGAACAACAAATATCAGGGAAAACTGAAGAGAAGGAGGTGTGATGTCAGGAGATGGGTCTTCATAGTGGCTAGCAGTGAAACATGACACTGGTCATGAAGTCCAAGAAAAGATATCATCATCACAATGACACCATATGTTGGTGGCAGTAAACGTTTCATTCCACAAACATGAGACAAAAAAAAACAACAACTTCAAGAGCCACCTTTGGATGTTGTTTCAAATGAAAATTCAACATTTTCCTTAACAGCTAAACATTTGAGGAGAGGAAACACATTCAGGGATTTCATTTTAATTAGCAGAGATTTACACAAGGCAGTGGAATCCGACCCAGCAGCACACCTTGTTATCTTAATGAAAATGCCGTAAAATCAGACTGTCCAGCAGCATGCTGCTGCTCCACTAATTATAGCCTGGTGTAATAGATTCTCTCTGCACAGAACTTATAATTATTACAGTTGTAATTGGTGCCAATTAGAGAAAAATAATTTATTTATGCAGAAAAAGGGATGCTTAATATTTGGGGCTGGGCACTGCTGAAACCAAAAAAAAAAAACATGCGCGTTGGGGAAAATGTAATGATGTCGCTGTTTAAGAACGGGGTCTTTCATCCTCAAATGCTCCAAGTTTTTAACTCCTTTTACACAAATCCTTCATGTCTTTACACACAAGTTGTAAAACTAAGTATGAGCGATCTGGACTATCAGAACGTAATACGGTATGACTGATGGAAAAATGTTGCTTTGGTTTTGGCTCGGTTCTGCAAATAATGGTGCATGTGATCAAACAACTGGTAGGTAAACTAAGCCACACAGGTATCACACACAGTAGACATTGGACAAAGTCAGAAAATATTAAAAAATCTTGCTATTCTAAAATCTGTCTTGCTCTCCACAGAAAATCTATATTGCATACTGTAAAAGGTAAAGAACCAGTGTTTTGACTAATACTAAAAAAAAAACATGTTATATATTATTTGCACATAAATAAATCTGCTGATTTGAATTCTGGGATTTTCAGTTGAGACCATGTTTAGCACTTTCTTTTCTTCCATAAGTACAGGAAATAGACTTTCCACTGGAATCTGACTCTGCGGATCAAGTCTGTTGCAGCTCTTCTAGAAGTCTCTCTGGTGTCTCTGCTGACAAAGGAACTTCACTGTGCAAGAACTCAGCAGCCTGTTCTAGGATTGTAAAAATATGCCATATCACATTTGCCAACCCCACTGGACGAACTGTAATCAAACACTCTACTGTTCCAATTTGATTGTCTGGAACAAGCGTGACTCAAGCTGCTGTGTAAAACCGCACAGCAACAAACCGGCAAGGTGTTTGTACTAGGTCCTGCACATAAGAACGTCTGCAAAGGGGCCCAGGAGGTTCTTGTTGAAGATACACCTGACCCACACCAGGTAGGTGGTGAAGGGCTTTATGTTCTCTGAGAACGTGTAGTTCTGCTGGGGGAGGATATAAGGCATGTAGGTGTTCTCGCCCTGCTCCTGGATCCACACCTCGTACTTCACCTCTCTCACCTTCAGGTATTTCAGATTCCACGGGATCTGCCATGAGACTGTGAGTTTAGCCTCGTTCGTGGTTTGCACCGAGGTCTGACACTGGGGTTCTCGGACACGGCCCGGGTGGACCGTGCTGGCCGGCTTTGACTTCTTCACGCCAGGTTTTGTCTTCATACCCTCTTTGAGGGCTTCCAGGAAGGAAGGGATGTCCACTAAAGTGTCCTGGTAGATCCGGAAGAGCCACTCCGGGTTGCGGCAGCAAAGGTGCCTGGGGACATCTTTGCTCGCCAGGATTCGCTCTTGCTCCTCCTTCTCCAGGTGACTGATGCCCCCTTGTTCCCAGGGTCTGTCCGGGTAGGTGACGGTGTTCTCCTCCTTAGTGTTCCTCCAGGAGACGTAGTGAAGGTCCATGCCTGGAAGGGTGGCAAGGGTTTTATACGGGGTGTACTGCTCCGGGTTCACCGCAAACGGGAAGAGCTCCACCACAGCGGCTCCTCTGGGGAGGAAGAGCGAGGTGACGAGCTGAGCTCCGTGCATGCTGACTAACATGGAAGCGCCGCTGATCACCTGCACGATGCTGGGGAAAGACTGCTCCTCCAGGGATATGGTGACCACCCTCATCTGGAACTCCTGGGCCAGCGTCATAATTAGCTCCGCTTCATTCAGTATCAGCCTCGTTGTGGAGCGACTAAACACAACTATGTATTCATCCTTCCACTCTTTCTCATCTTCAGAACTGCTTCCATCCTTCTCTGCCTCCTCCACCCTTGTGATGTTCATTTTCTCCATCAAAGTCCTGGCGAACTGCCGGATCTCATTTCCTGAGACCAGCATGTTGGCTTTGGGCCCCTGCGGTTGAACAAAACCGTACTGGTACCAGGTGGTCATCTTGGACAAGCCAACGTAAGATTTGGTAAAACACATGAGCTTGCCAAAGTTCCTGAGCTGTTCTTTGAGCAGCGGCTGCTTGCTGCTGAGGAGTCGGTAGAGGTCAAAGTGTGGGCCCTCAGCCCAGCCCTCCATAAAAACCAAGCGCGCCTCGTCGTCTAGGTCTGAATACTGCTTCATAGTGTAGTAGGCTGGGATCAGGTCATCGTGGAACACATGCATTAGGTTGTCTGGATTAAACCGGTTGAGGATCAGTGTCACATCTGGTACGAACACAGGCTTAGGCATGAACTTTAACGCAGCAGCCGGGAGCTCTAAAAAGTTGAAGTACTGGGTGTTGTGATCCTCTACTGAGGACAAGTCCAGCAGGGCAGGTTGGAAGCGCCTGGACCCCAGGTTTGGTAACATGACAGAGGAATTGGAGTGGAAGAACACAAACTCCTCCGCCTCGGAGCAGTAGCAGAGGTAGTCGAAGCGGCAGACGCGGTCGGTGTGCATCTTGCCCGTGCAGACCATGCGGGTGCCCTGTTCCTGGAGGGCCTGGAGGGCGACATGGTAGTCGATGCGGGCTTGCGAGAGCTCCTGGGATTGCCGCGTCATGTGCAGCTCTTCCTCCAGGAGGGCGGCGTGCTCACTCAGCTTGGAGTACTTCCAAAGCAGGGCTGCGACTACGGAGACCAGCAGCCCGTTAAGGAGGGCGCCCACGCTCATCCTGCAGCCTGCCACCGACGCCCGCATCACTGCTGCTGCGGACCCACCTCCCGACTCCAGCTGGCCGCCGACCTCAGAGGGAGGCGACGAGACATCCGCCACCAGACGACAGCTTGGGAAAGGGAGAAGAGGCAGAAGAGGGTTGACCACAAGGGGAAAAGGGGGAGGATAGGACAGGGTAGATGAGGAAAAATAAGTAATTAGATAAGGTTAAATTAATCATAAAAACACAGCAAAATGTCATAATTACAGCAAGAAATTGATTCACAGTGCAGGGGACATGATGATATATATGCTATAATTAACACATTAGCCTATAGTGCTGCAGTGCTCTTGTCATGTCCGCGATACAATGCTGCATGAGAGCAGGTTTCAGCTCTCACCTTTGGGAATAGTGGTTGTTTACCTTGGTGAACAAATGAGACATTTTCCTAAACTTACAACCCCGTCGCCCTCCCTGGATATGTCAACACAAATTAGACTGTGAGCAGGCATAGAGAAAAAAGAACAAGTGTACTTCTCTCAACTCTACTCATCTGCATACCGAGAGAACAAGTGAGTCGTTGAGAGACTTTAAATCAAACCAACAGTTAACGGCCAGCAGCTGCCTGCAAACACGAGGCAGCTAGCATGCTAAATACCCATCCGAGGGGCAGCTTAAACAAACCTGCAGCAAGGGTTTCACATAAATTAATCACTTTGGCACTTTGTCCAAGTGCATGAGGTGCATGCACCAACACACAGCTGAGAGGAAGGGAAAAGGGATCTCAAGTCTGACAAAGTGGGATTTAGAGAGCGACTCTTCCCTGCTCCGAAACCGGCCTTCTGGCAGAGGGTCAAGTAGATCAGGTCATACTGAAACTCAACTGAAATTCATTCAAGCAGACATGAATAACACACTGACATGATTTTTAGTTTTAAATCAGATGCAAAAGGCATCCATGGATGTCACACAGGCAATTTTCAAGCTTTGCACTAGAGTCATACCGGTGAAGGAGTCTCAAACTACACTTAAATGTGCTTGTCCGCCACCCGGCTGAGGCCGCTAAGCTAGCACCAAGAGAAGCTGCAGTTGGCAAGGATCGAGGTCAGCCATCCATCATCGGAGCTTTTGCAAAAAGCACAACAGTGAAAGATGAGCTCAGTGCACAACAGCAGTTTCGAAGAACAATGAGAAAGCGGTTGTCTTCTACCATACAGTCGAGAAGGCAAGTTTTAGAGAACTACTACATTCTTAAACAGCACAAGCTGCCAGGACGCAAATAGTTCACCAAGAGGGCTAGCCTCGCTAAAACGAGGGAGAGCATCAGTAAAGATGTGAAAGTGGCCAACTTATTAAAATTCTAATTTAGTTATCTAGTTATTAGGAAGTTATATTTACAAGTGGAGTGTTGTCATATGACTTTTTATAGGAAAAAAATGTGGCTACTGACTCTGAACATCGTCTATCAGCACAACCCTACCTCCTTGGTTGTTCTCTCTTCTCCTTCTGCTCCTCCTCCGGTACAATAGTACAATATGTCACTGGCAACAGGGTCACTCTTTGTGATGAAACATGGCGAATGCACACGGGCGACAATATGCACAATTCATAACTTCAGCTGACGGCTCCAGAGACGAGAGGACCACGTCGACTGCAAAGACACGATCATGAAATGCATAACGAGAGTCAAATCCAGCACTTTGCATCTTAAGTGCAACTTTTCAACGAAAGTCATGACGAATATGGAGGAGAGATTTGTCCACACTTTATACACCCAAGGGAGCTTCATGTCATGTGCCACGACGAAATGCAACAGTGGATGTGAACATATACTGCAGTGTCGCCTTGACGCTGACGCAGCAGCCGGAAAAAGGTGAAATGAAGTGTGAAGAGGAGGCTTCTAGCGAGGCTAACATTATGCCGGCATCCTGCACGCTCCTCCAGCCCACAAGGACGAGTGCAGCACAAGGCTCACAGTGGCAGCAGTGCACACCGGCTCCCACGGGGACGCATGTCAATGCCCTCTGCAATTTGCAACCGAACGCTTTCAAAATGTCAGAGCCACTGCAAGACACCAAGCGTACGCTCACCTTCATTTGCATCAGCAAACAGGCTACAAGCAGAGACCTGTTCCCCGGTTCCGGTTGGGTTATTTAAAAACAAGCTAATCAAGCCAAAGGAAGACCTTAAAAAATTAGAGCACTCTCCCGAATCGGCTGTCTGTGTTGCAATTTAAAGTGACCTTGAAGAAAAGGTCAACAGATGCTGTTTTGCATCTCAACAGCAGTGTGAAGGGAGGGAGCCAAGACACCGGCCGGGAAGCAAAACGTTCAAATTAGAGAAAAGGTCACAGGTCAAAAGGTTCCAAATATAATCAAATGTTAGATGAGATCCGTCTCCCGAGCGATGCTAACACCGGGGAGCAGTCTCATATCCATACTTCATTTCAGAGTGAGCATGCTATTAAGTAAGCCACTGCTTCTGGAAACTGAGAAAATTCTGCTCTGAAGAGACACCCACTGCCGACACTTGTGCTGCCACGTCCTGTGTCATACAGCTCTAATGGAGAATGCATATTGTTACAGATGCATCTCTTATCAGAACTATTCAGACCCACACACACTCCAATCACAACTAAATAACTATCATGCTGAACAAAACTCTTAAAAACGACATTCTGGGAAGTTAGTGACGCACTAACACCATATGATCATCAGAACAGGCTTCCACTGAAGGCTGATGAGATCTAATAGTACCAGCCAGCCCCACTGTTACTTCTCTTGGCAACTTTAGTGGCACGGCTGGAGAGGAAGGATGACTCAAATGCAGACAGACATGGGTGGTCTGGGGTTGAAGAACGGAGGCAGGGAGTCAGGCAGCTTCGTGAGGATCTTTGAGTGCTATGTAAGAGAATGCATCTGAAGTCACTCACGACTCACTATAGTCCACTCGGGATGGGACAATTAAGGATTTTATCATGGCTGCGGCTAAAAAAAACACTCACAATACATTGATTACGGTGAATTTAGTCAAGTGACTTGAAAAAGCTGTCCAGCTCGCTATCATGGTAGAGAAGTGGAGAACAGAACCTGGTTTAAAAAATCCAGGATTATCAAGTTGCAAAGAACAAACAATGTTGCTATTTTTTTTTAACATTTATGTATCCTTATGGGACCTTATGATTTCAGATTATCAAATATTTTGCTTGTTTTTTGTTTTTTTTACAGAAAAAGATGTCATATGTGTGATACTATAAAACAATTTGTTGCAGTTTTTATTTCAAAATAAAAGCCTTAGACGTATACACAGCATCTCTGCTTACCAGGGGAACTGACATTACAACAAATTAGCTTACAATACATAGTTATTATAGAAATGTCGGCATTTTCAGCAGTGACATAATTATTGATGCGAGTAGTGTCCGAAAGTGTTTCTTTTTTTTTTTTTTTTTTTTAACAGATGAGCTCACTATACAGAACTTCCTGGATATTGAGCGGGGAGGAGTGAATGAGTGTGATTTTGGACACAACCTTAGTGAATATAGTCCCTGAGTGTTTCTAGTGAACAGGTTTCCCCAATACTTTACACCACTAAGGCAAACCACCTCTCCTTTACATGACATTTAGGACATCGGGTTATTGTGGAAAGCTGACAGTATCCAGGTTACTTCAATTGTGTCTTTTTTATACAAAACCAGGAAGTTAGTTAAATGGTATTGAATTTGAAGTCAATTTTTAATTTAATAAATCTTTTAATAGAGCTTTTAGATCTTTAGCTCAGATCTTTTTCTCGAGAGCTAACAGCTAAATTCGCTGCTAAATATCCCACTTTATTCATCATGTACTCGCTAACTTTGCACAGGTAGAGTACATTCGGTACATCGGAGCTTTTTAGCAAAAAATCTGCTGCTGTCAATTCCCCCTCATATCCAAATAAATCAGTTAAAAGAGGTTCTGTAGAGCTGCGGAGCTGGCTGCAAGTGCTTGTCGACATTTGATTTAACATCAATGTAAAACATATAATAGAGCTTTAAACGCATCATTGATTAAAGCACTTAAACCATGATTGAAGATCGGCACTTCTGCAAAGAAATGTCTATTTCTAAAGACACGGCAGCCTCAGATGAAGAACAGCGGTGGTTAGTGAGCCAGTAACAGCACCCAGTTCCATCAACATCTGACTTTGTACTGACAACGATTTTCTAACAAGGCAAATCATTTCGTTTTAATAAATGCAAGGGCTGGGGGTAATTAAAGGCTGACTGCATTCTGATGACATTTTTGCACCATTTTTGTCACAAATCAGAGCTGCAGAAAAAACAGCGCTGCACACCACTGTGCTCACACGCTGGCTGATCTGAGAAACACCAGAGGCGATCAGGAAAGTTAGAAAACACACAACCTTTCTGTACATCAGCACTTCTGCAGTTGGACTTCTCTGCCTAATAAACCCTGAGGCGGTCCGCCCACATGTAGAATACAGTACTGTACATCCAGCGACTTAGAAATGATATTTTCTGAGGGAGACATGATTTAGAAGCAAATGTGATTTAGTGTTAGAGCATAAAAGTGCATTTGGTTTCATCCTGGGCCTTGAACCCAAAGTAGAATGAAATGTAAAACTGTTGAAACGTTTGTGTCTGAGCTCTGAGGTTGTCGAAAAAGGTTCTAGAAAATGTGAAAACGGGTCAAAAATAGAGTCCATGCCCTTGTCCTTTGAATAAACTTTCCCTCTTATTGCATCATCGGAACAATACTGCAAGAATATTGCTTTCATTGAACATCTGCTCCTGACAAGCGAGCCTATAGTGCATCCAGGTCCACATCGCCGTAGAAACCAGAGCAGCTTCAGTCTCTCAACTGTAAAGCAGACAAAGTATTGTTGCTCTAAACCAAACAGAAACCCACAGCGAAACTCAATCTTGATAACCTTGCTCTGGGCTCAATCGATTCTCAGCGGATGTTTTTCAAGGCTGTGTGCTGTATGTCCTCATGCCTTTAAATTAACTTACAGTTTCTATACAGTCTTACAGTAATTATTATCCGACATGCTAACACTGCTGAACCCGCTTTCAGATACAAGAGATTGTATCTGCCACTTCGCAAAGTGCAGCCCTATTCATTTTCTACGGGTCATGAGCAAATCACTGTGTAAGCATTGTGAGAAGGTGACCAGCAACACACAAAAGGAGGGGGTTGAAAATGTGTTGCTTGATGTAAAAAGGGTGAACATGGCCTGTAAACTCTGTAGTATTTTGCTAAAAATGGACAAAGAAAAAGTGACGCATAAATTGAGACTTTAGTCTTTGCCAGGTGTGAATAAATGTCTCTGGAGCCTCTTATACTCTTTTCCCACCAAAATGTGAGTTGTAATATAACAGTCAAGCCTCTTTGAGCATTTCATTCCTCATAATCCTTAACAAAACGAGTCCAAGCCCACCACACCGCCTTTGTTAACTGTCTTTAAGTCACCGCGCTCTCAGCGCTGCCTGCGAGGCTGGCGCTAAAGCTGCAACTTCCCCAGTGTTACTGGTTAGCATATCCGTTGGCTCTGGTGACAATAAGAAGCCCAGTGATGTGGTGGAAGGTGGTGCGGGGAAGACTGGAGACTCTAATGCATTTTAATGAGAATCCTGGAAAGCTAAAGGGGCTCTGGGAGGGGAGCAACGGCAGCAGCCCCGCGCTGTGGCGGCTCGTTCTGCCCCTGGTGCTCATCATTCATCGCCACGCACAACCACAACCCAACCACAACCCAACCACAACCCCTCTTTGGAGGTAATCATCCCTCTTTCTCAACACTTCCTCCCTTTTCAAATAATCTCAGAGTGCATTTTTAAAAAAACTGACTGTATGAATCCTTTTTCTTCCTCCCTCCACCTGCATTTCCTTCCCTTCGGCCGCGTGATTGCTGATGTCCTCTGGCCGAGATGATGCGTCCTCATTCGTTGTCTTCTTTATTCCTGGACCAAATGTGGCCTGTCAGGTTGGATAAAGCTGCATGGAGCTCAGTGTGGCACGAGGGAGAATTAATGGCCCAGCAGCCATAATCTAGCTGTACAAAGACAAGTCTCATACCCTTTCTCTCACTTTGCATCTCTTTCTCAAACATGTTTGGACAGACAGGCGCGCGCACACACACACACGCACACACACACGCTCTGTTACATAAATGCGGTGCAATGCCATTCAGTCTACTGGCGAAAAATAGGCTGGCTGCTCCGTAATGACTGGCAGAAAAGGCCTCCGGTCTGTATTACACACATCGTCTGTCTACTGGCCTATTCCAAACTCGGACTGATTACTCGCGTGATTGATATCCCCTTACTTAATAACATTTACGTGCTTCTCCATGCCATTCGCCAACAGTGACCCGCTACGCCTTGTGAAACACAGCACGCTACATTGTGCTGCCTCTTCCCTCATAGGATACAAGAAAACCGATGTGTGTGTTAGTGTGTGAGTGATGGACAGACACAGAGGAACACAGGACGAGCCCAGGTCAACAGGTTATTTTCCAGGAAGAATACCGAGCCTGGATAGACACCGGAACGTATCTACCAGTGCTCAAGCTCCCGTATAGATTTTGGAAATTTCTGTAACCTGACAATTCAGATGGATTTCCGTCTTGTTAAATTTTGTGTAGGACACGTTAGTCTTAGAAACGATGCTACTCCCTTTACGCTCGTTTGAGGTGGTTGTTGCCTTTGTCGAAAAACAGTTGAGGCGCTAAATGGGTGATGGAAATAGCTTTGCTCAGCGAGAGCTTCCGCCCATGACACCAGCTGTGTTTCCGTTCAATTGTCATGCAAATTTTAAGGAATGAGATATGGTAAAAAATATGACTGTGAACGAAAACGTGATAGGATGATGCCTTTCATGTAGAAACGAATGACAGCCTCTTATTAGATGCACCTCTCAGTCCCATGTTGAGGTCATTGTGCCAGAAATCCTGCACTGCACATGAGGTCAGGTCCTTTAAAGCATACATCTCTCTGCAGAGACGTTAATGTACACCTTCAAAGAGGTATATCCACCCCAATGCAAAATATGTTTTTCTAACAATGCACTGAATCCCATACCGTGTGTGGGTGCATCTGCTGTGGAGTCTGCTCAGCAGTTACGGCATGTAGAAATACATGAATATCAGTTATATTAGAGACGCAAGAGTACTCACACAGGGCGGTCCAAACTCATCTTTTCCTGCACGGGTCAGCATTTCAGTTTTATGAAACGCAGCAAAGAATGGCTTTGAATTATTCCCACAGACGAGAGCAGAAATGAGGGATGCACAATTCATAAAAATGCTATTTAAAATCGCTTCATGGCGATATTTGTTTGCTCCACAGGAAACAAATTTAAGTGGAACAGGACGCTGCCAAAGAAATCACAATAAATGTGTTTCAATGAAAATGACGATAATGATGTAAAAATAAGCTTTCCTTCTGATATTGTGAATTGCTGTAACACAAGACCCTGTTGAACATCTCCACTCCTGTCAGACATAAAAGAGGACAGAGGGTAAAAGAAAGTGACAAAATCAAACTGCATGTGGTGAAGTGATGCAACAAGATCACATTTAACTTCCTAAACTGCCAATCAAGATAAAATAGTCAATTTTCCTCCTGTAAGTCTTTTTTTTATTTTTTATGAGGTCAACAACCACATTTGAAGGACAGGCGGGATAAAAATAAAAGTGAATGAAATACTGTCCTTTCAGCAGATGTTTTATAACGGTAGAGCTTTTATGAGTCTGAGATCCATCTGAAGAATTCAGCAAACTCCAGGGATATGAAACAGCTTCCCATCCTGGAGCTGATGGACCATAAATACCACACAAGCAGCATGGTGGTATTTTCATTATCACAGCGTCATATAGGTGTTATATAAAGGTATTGTGGAACAGACAAGGAGACCTAAAGATAAACCTCTCAGTCCAGTTTTTCATTTGTTCAGTAACAATGCAGCACACTGGAGGAAAATGATTGCAACAGGAGCAATTACTCTTACATTTGTGCCCTAAACCGTACCATTACATTGTACCGAAACACATTCTGGAGCTGGGTACGGATGCATGAAACTCAATTTACTCCTCTTTTTATTTGTGCAGTGGAGTTTCACTCTATTGAAGCAAAGATCCACAGACTAGACAATGGTTGCTATTATCAAATTGATAAAAGGGATATCACAATATTGTGAGATAAGCAATAGATTTTTTTCCCTTTCAGATCAGCTTTTACACCTATAGCGCAAAAGGGAGGGACGCACTGATCAGACTTTTTCAGTCCAGATACCAATACTGATGCCTGGGCTGTCGGCCGGCTGATAGTCCGATACCAGCGTGTAATTAATAAGCTGTATGCCTCACTGTGGAGGTGACTGCAATCATTCGCTTATGTGTAATGCAAAGTCACGCTCGACTTAAACATTGCTTTCCTAACTTTGTAAAACAAATAAATGCATGGATATAAATGGACCGAATTGATTATCGATAATACATCGTGCACCACTAACTTTGTAGGAAAATCTTCAAAATGAGCATTAAAATTCAAGTGTAAACCCTTTTAATTCAGCAACAAATTGGTAAAAACTTAAGCAGGCATTAACATTTTCAGTCTATAATGTATATAATAAATCATAGAATTGAACTGAATAGATTAGGCCCCCCATTGACATGATACCCATCCAGCTATTCGACTCAGTCGGCTGATATCAGATATTGGTGCATCCCAAGTAGGAAGGGATGCACCAATTTATTAAATTATAAAATAATGTATTCATATCCACTCAATCTCTCTCTCTCTCTCTCTCTCTCTCTATCCATCTATATAAACTCATTCATTCAGTTGAACTATTTTTTTATGATATGTGTGCAGATGTATATTAACAGCACTAAAGAGTTCACATGATAGATAATTAATTTGGTAATTTAACATATTGCAAGTCTTGAACTATACCTGTATGTCAGCTGAAGCGTCTCTCGTACGAGGTGGCAGCAGGACACACTCAAAGGCAAAGTGACAGCCAGGCTAACAGCAGGGTCTCGATAGGAACATGGTCACCCACACAGCCCATTATCTCCACAATGATGCTTACCGTCGGTGTCAGGGAAAACGTTGCTTTTGTCTTTGAAGTCAGTTGAGGGGGTTAGCTCGTCCAGGCAGCACAGTGCCTCCCTCGGAGCGTTGCGGAGAGGAGCCCGAGCATGAACACAGGACGCGTGCCGGCGCCGAGGAGAAGAATAGTGGTCGGACTCGGACGCTATTCTCAAAAACAACGGCGTGTTCAGTCACTCAGAGTCTCCGAGACGCAGGCGCTGCGTTGCGGCGTTGTTTACAAGCTAGCCGAGCTGTCAGAGAGGCAGAGGCGGATACGGCAGCTGCCTGGAGACCGACTCCACTCTGCTGTGTCCAGTAGTCTCCACCTACCGCCGAGGGAAGTCCCGCGCTCAGATCTCGCGATGACACGCGATCTCTCGTCGTCATATGTGCCACTAGTGATTATTGCATGGTGGTCATATCTGAGCCAGCGGGGAAAGAATGACTGAGATCCTTTATTTGAGGCGAAACTCTGCAGGAAAAAAAAAAAAAAAAAAAAGTTTTTGGTCTGTTTGGCGTCCACAACGTGTCTTCTTTCAAAAGAAAACATGCAAAATACACATGTAGGTGTTTATTTCCCTACTTTGTCCATTTGCCTTAGTTAATACCTTATTTGTATATTTAAACATAGCATTTCAGTAATGTTTGCTGCATTAATGTTTTCCTGTAAAAATGTAAGTTGCGACAAAAAAATCGGAATATATGAGTGAGAAACATACAAACAGGTGTATGTGCTTTTATACAGATGTAGCGTACTGCATGATACAGTTCAGGTGAGACACAAATTTTGTCGATTTGCATCTGTACATTTCTTCTAAATTCACAAAAAGTTAGCATTTCCTAATACCTTATTTGCATATATAAACAAAACATTTCAGAAAACTTGCAATACTTAAATATTTGCCATAATGTAAGATGGAAGGTTCATGGTGATATCTATTTTTTTGTTTTTGTTTTACCCCATTCACCTGTAATGTCTCAAAATGTATGGAATTTTACAATACACATCTTTAAAGCTGTGTATTTTTTTTCTCAGACGCTGAGCCAGAAATCTCCACTTCAGTATAGTTCTTACAAATACCAAAATGTCCATCATCTATATTCTGAAGGTTTTTACATAGGGGTTTGTTTATATAAGAAATATATAATATATCAAATGAAACAATTTCTATTCTGGAAATGTATGTAAATTGGCACATATCAAAACCCAAGGGGGGTCACAGACGGGGCATGTTTGCAGAGAGCAAAATCAAATGAAGTAAGAAAATGAAAGCGACTGCATATCCATACGTAGCCTGTTTGACCTGAGTGTGGGGGGGGGGGGGGGGGGGGGGATCCGAATTAAGAGGCAGAAGGGAACCTCAGAGAAGAGAGAAAAATAAAGTGGATTAATCACGTTGTGGTGAGAGTGAACGGCAGAAAGACACCTACATGCCTGGAATGAAGATTCTGGGTTTGCTAGAAATAGCTGGATGTCAGAAAAGCACACTGTGGCACGATGGGAGAAGTTAAAATGATCGATATCTCAAAATGATCGAAATCTGGCTTGAAAGTTGTCGAGTGCAAGTCAAAGACTCAGATGGGAAAAGTTTTGAAATTCTCGATGTTTGGTGAGGGGAAGAATACACAGGCATGGTTTCAGCTCAGCAAGAAATCTCCAATACAAGGTGGATGGAATCGTGGCAGAGAGTTTAAAGTGGTGACAGAGTGCTGTAGAATGAAGACGTTTGACATTGAAATTAATGATAAGAATGAGACTTTTTGACTTGATGATTGACATCATGCATTTGTCGAAAACAACTATTGGAACCCTCTTTGTCATTGTTGAAATTGTTGAATGGCTCGTTTTGTGAAGGGGAAAGCAATGTGATCACGGGATACAAGCTGGTCATTTAGCAACAAAAATGTCAACATATTTTAGAATCTTTTCTGAATCTTCTTCTATCAAACAAACAGTGTATAAGTAGCCCACAACACAGTGTGGTGGCAAATCAAATGCAAAGCAACACTGCCATCTTGAGTTTAGAAAAAGAAAAGCAAGCAACACTGACAGCATTCCGTGTATTGCTGTGAGCAGGACATCATGACCAAATCATTATATTCTTGTAGATGGATACTCAGTTAAACAGATATATTAAAGGCATGTCTGAAAAGCTCAGGTCACCTCGCTATTGTCTTTCACATTGCAGTTAAACCCCCAAATACCTCCAGATGGATGACAAATAATAGGATAAAAATAACATACGTCATAGACATGAGAATCAGTACTGGCGTGAGGAAACGCATTACTTTTGAGAGACATGCATACAGAAACAAATACATTTGCTTAATGCAGGGAGAGATTTCTCAGGCGAGTCAGGCCAAAACAAACGGACTGTCCGTCACTAGATGTCACTGCACGCCGTTTATTGGGAAGACCAAGCAACACTGACAGGCAACGTACCCATCGCACAGAAACGTGGGCTATGTAAACCTTGCAAGTATCCAAACATAAAAACACCATATCATCACCATATCAAGTGTTGCCTGATGTTGTAATTTAAAAACATAGCCTACACATTTAAAACAATTCTTTCATTAAAGCCAAAAAAACATTACATTTATAAATTAAATTGTAGCAATAATAAAATAATTCATTGTTGTGTAAATAGAATAACGTTTCAGCAACAGAAAACAGTCCCTAGAAATCAAAAGACTTTGTTTGACGTCAGAGTTGATGCGGTTGGAGATGCTCTTATGCTGCCTTTCAGTCATCCTCGTAAGGACCCAACTCCGGGCAACCAAATAGTGACTACAACTTGTCAAACTTGTCCCGCAGGAAAGCCTTTTTAGACAATCAATAATAGCAATAATAACAGAAAAGTTAAATGAAAAAAACAAAGTTTTCTCGCTTTTGTTGGTTCTGAATAAAACATTAACATCCCACCATATGATAGATTTAATGGTAAAATGATGGCTTCGTATATTATACTTTCATTATTGTATATAATTAAACATGTGTGATGCATATCTCTTTAATAGTGTGAATAACGTGCACGGTGCACGGTGCCCTATGGCAATCCTTGCAAACGCCTGGCGGTGGTGAAAGTCTCGACAGTTTTTATCGACACGTGAACGCAGCATCACAGCCCCACCGCCTCCACTGGGAGGATACAACGATTCCGATTAGGGCTGCCGTTGCCAACGATGCAATACCTCGTTTTACAGATGAACCCTGGGCACGGGCACCTTCTAAGTGCCGCGGTCACCTCCTCGTCTCCTCTGATAATCTGCGTTGAGCTACAGTAGAGAGTACCCGAAGGAACGGAGGTACCCGGCAGAGACCGGACACGGGGCTTTATGTTTACCGAAGCGAAGCTGGAGAGGTGAGCTGTGCGAGCCGTAGTAACTTTAGCTTGCTACGTGCTAACGACTGCTAGCCGTGTGATATGAAAAGCACTCGTGTACCTGTATGGCCAGCGCTTTGTTACAAAGCTCAACGTGTTTGTCCAGAGATTACTGTGGCGTGGATGTGTGTGTTAGCGGGCGACCTTCCAACGTTAAAGAACGAAAGCAGTTTACGTGAGTCAGCCCGTGAGCTAACGTTTATTAATCAATGAACAACGAGCTAGCCCCCTGGTAACGTACGGCTAACGTTAGACGTTTTGTGCTACCGCTGGGCCCGTTATGCAGCTGACTTCTGGACTGCTCTGTCAAACTCTCCCGTGGGAGCACAACCGCTGTTTACATGCGACCACAGGAAGCCTTTTGTAACAGTTTAGGAAAGTTTTACTTGGTTCATTGTAGCAGCACGAGGCGGTACGCCAGGATAAACCAGCTAGCTTTAGTGCAGTAGCCATCCTGTCAAAACAAGCTCAACGCCTTCTCTGAATAATCAGCAAGCAGTGTGAACTTTTCATGCGCTATACATATTTAATAATGTGTCTGCTCAATGCTTCACTGTTAATAAGAGAGGGGGCAGGTACCTCAATTATCTCATTCAAATATCACAATGATGTGAACGTGATGCATTTTACATTTTATTCGTCCTCGTCATGTCTTATTTAGTTGAATTGCCAACTTTGCCCATGTAATGTCACCAGTGTTTATTGAAATTGTAATAATTGTGTGTGTTTTGTATCCTTTAGGAAGCAGGAGCCATGGGTTTCTCCTTTAGCCTTCGGTGAACTGAACTAAGCTGGACCCACGCCACTCAGCCAAGCTGCCCCTGCCTTCAGTGGGGGTTCACCTCTCCCCGTCGCCCTCTCCAGCTATGGCAGGCTTCAAACGGGGGTATGACGGCAAGATTGCTGGCCTGTACGATCTAGACAAGACGCTGGGCCGCGGCCACTTTGCCGTGGTCAAGCTGGCGCGCCACGTCTTCACCGGGGAGAAAGTGGCGGTGAAGGTGATCGACAAGACCAAGCTGGACACCGTGGCCACGGGCCACCTTTTCCAGGAAGTCCGCTGCATGAAGCTGGTCCAGCACCCCAACATTGTGCGCCTGTACGAAGTGATAGATACTCAGACCAAGCTATACCTCATCTTGGAGCTAGGTGACGGAGGGGATATGTTTGACTACATCATGAAACACGAGGAGGGGCTGAATGAAGAGCTCGCTAAAAAATATTTCGCCCAGATTGTCCACGCCATCTCCTACTGCCATCGGCTGCATGTGGTGCACAGGGACCTCAAGCCAGAGAATGTGGTGTTCTTCGAGAAACAAGGACTGGTCAAGCTCACCGACTTTGGATTCAGTAACAAGTTTCAGCCGGGGAAAAAGCTGACAACCAGTTGTGGATCTCTGGCCTACTCGGCACCGGAAATACTACTGGGTGATGAGTATGACGCTCCAGCCGTAGGTATGCAAAAGATGTAGGCTGATGAATGGTGTTAAAGTAATGAAATGAGTCACGCTGTTAATTAGAAAATGTCATTGAGATGCAATGCCGTACCTACCAGACAGGATTTGAGCTAAATCTTTAATTCAACCCATTTATGCCTGGTGCTCTTATACCGGCAGGGTTGTTATTTTTATCTTTTATGATGCATCGATTGTTTTAACTTTTGGGGACTAGGCTTGTTGCCCTTGGCACCAACTCACTGTCCAGTCCACCTATTCATTCCCTCAGCCCCCGAAAAGCATGTTCCTGTGTCAGAACACAGGCTTTTGGCACCAAACTACACAGGACATCTTTATCAAAGTCATATTAAAGCCCAGCTTCAGCACAGTGGTGTAATGAGGTTGGCAGTGTGGCCAACACTTGTTTCACACATTTTTGTCACACCTTGCTGTAACACCTTGGCTGTAAGTTTGCTCACAGAGACTGGACACGTGGCTTGTTTTGGGTTTAAATTGTGTTAAATCCAGACGGCCATCAATCCTATGCCAGGGCCCTGTGCAATGCAACATGCAGAGTTGAGCTTGTTTTAAATGCCACGCTGTGTCTCCCAGTAGCGTTATGCTGCTAACAGTTCTTGACGCCGCTCATTTTGTGCTACAAGGTCAGCTCTTCTAGCACTGATGTCCGTGGGTGTCCCATTGCTGGAAATTAACTGGCTCATTGATTTTCTATGACGGTTGACAGAGTGCAGACAAACAGATTGCGTGTCTTTCCATTACTGATATGATATCTTTCACATATCAGCAGCTTAAATTATGGCAAGAACACGGGAGTAATTCTTGAATTGCATAATGACATGCGCCCAGTTAAGCATGTTTTTTCGGCAGGTGCGGTTGTTCATGTGGTGCTAATCCTGAGGCAGTCAGAAATCTGTGTCATGATTGTTTATCCATGTAGAACATGCTTTCAAAGGTAGTCAACTAGGTATTAATTTGCTTCTCCTTTTCAGTCACGGTTCCAACAAACTTAATAGGTGCGGCACAGGCAATGAGGAAACTGCGGTTACTCTTCTCATTGAATTTCAACACACAAACCCACACATACTCACTCACCCTAAGAACATTGATACAGTATGTGTGACCCTGGACAGTTAAAGAGCTAGTGTATTGCATGCAGTACCGCTCTTTGCCATGTGAGCAATCGTTCATAGAGGAAGTCCCCTGCAGCACCCCAAAGAAGTGAATGGAAGCTTTGCCCAATCTCAGAGCTTGGTGATGGAGGGATTTATCATGAAACATGAAGAGTCTGAATGAATGACTAATGCCTAAGAACGCTATGAAAAGTGCTAGCTTGCTGTATGTGGTGCATAGGGAACTGAGGGTCAGGGCCCGTGGGCTTTTTACACAAGATGACTGACCCGTAGTCTGAGCTGTGATGTGATCGGCTACGAACAACTGGATATTTCACTTATATTTTTCTTGAATGTGAAGTTAAGCTTTTTTTTTATCAACAGGTTCCCATTTAGAGAGCAGGACTAGTCTGATTGAAGTTTTGTTTATGAGCTCAGACTCGGTCACCTCAGACTGTTGAACACTGAGATTGATCAGCATTTCAATCACTTTCTCTCATGGACACTATTTTTTATGACTGCTTAAATCCTACAGGCATCTGTTTTAGAGATGCTGGTGAAGCAAATGACGTTGTTTGACTGTTGGGTGAAACTTTTTTGAAATTTTGTTTTAAAACAATTAGCCATCTCATATGTGACCAGTTTTTCTGGCAGCAAACTGATTGATATTTGACACTATCCCTTGCAACATTGTACCATTTATGGACATTTAAACAGCATGTCCATTTTTCTCAGTCCAGTTTGTGATATCTAATAGTTCAGAGGCGTTCAGAGCATTAATGTAGCAGCAAACAACATTTGTCAGGTAAACGATATAGTGGAGTAATGTCTCCCTGAGTCCATCTCCCTCTGTGTGTTTTGGTATCCCAGCTTCTCCTTGCTTCGTTGACACAGCCAGGCTGGCCACCCTTGTTTTTAGTGCATGTGAGCGTGCCCCACTGGCTAGTTCACGGCTGCCGCTCTGCACTGCTCCCATATGGCACTTACAGCTGATAACGCTGTCCCAACCAACAGCGTCGTAACAGAATCTAACACCCACCCTCAGGTAAACACTGTTGCCTCAGTCAGCAAGTTTGCAGTAGTTTGGACTGTTAGCAACGAGCCACCGGCTCAGGAGTTGCCATGTCAAGAGCCATTGGAGGCAATGAAAATGCTCCCAATCCACCTGTTAATATCCTTTCAGTAGAGCCACTGTCAGGTCAGCATCTGGAGTCTACGTGTCACCAGTCTTCTTGTAACAATCTTCCCAGTAGCTGTGTATTCAGCTGTTATAGAGCTGTCATAAGCCTTTTCCTTTCCTACACTGTTTGTTCTGGAAGGCTGTTTGCCACCCTGCACTACTCAGTATTATTGATAGTCACTGTATGTATGCGATTCACTATACTTTATTGTGCTGAGCCAGGCTGTTTAGTGAGCCTAACAAGCAGTGCTCTCCGCCAGGTTGTTTTTGTGTATCTGATGCACTTAGACACTGATAGCAAAGGTACTACTTTCAGCTGTACTATACAGCCACAGGCCTCTACAGTTGTTGTGCTGAGAGTACTTGGAGCCACTGATGGCCACTCTGTTGTCTGTGCTCTTCTGTGCATCACGGTGCAGTTTAGTTAAGTGTTGTAGCGGCTGTTGTGGGGCTTGTGATGCTGTGGTCGGAGCCATTAGCCTTGTGTGTTGTTGCTCTGAAAATTAGTGTAATGAGAGTGAAAGTGGTCACTGTTTGCACTAGTGTTGTCAAAACTGGAATTTCTAACTTCCATAAAATACCTTGAAAAATATCAATACTGAATAGAATTTTTACAATTAATAGCCAGTTTGACCCCTTAGGAAAGTCAACATTTTCAACATCACATGATTGCATACAATTATATAAATTATTTTATTATTGTGTGCAAAACTGAACTTATTTAGTGCATGTAAGTGCCATATTTTTTTCTGGGATTTAAAAAAAACATTTGCTGAAATGCAACGATACAAAAATGTAAAATTCTATTTACTTTAAAATAAAAGGTAAACGTCTTATGGTTTACTGTGATAAAGATACTAAAACTATAACACTGCTCAAACTGTGATTATGTGTTGCAATCCAAAATTGTGGGCTCTCGCTTTCTGCAACACTGCTGTAGACTGAAGCTGCACTAGTTATCAAAGCTGTATAAATCATGTGGGTACAAAACCACAAAAGACACGGGAGCTAACTGTTACAAAGAAAAGGATGTCTGTCATCTCATCAGTCATGACGTTCATTCGCTAGAAACAAGTGTGTTCTATAAGAGTAAGTGTGTTCATCTACCTTGTTTGGGGATTTCTTGCCCTAGCGTTGACCTTCAGTTGCACTCGCAATACGTAAACAATTTTGTGCTCTAGTAAGCCATGTGATCACAAACTTATTGGTTGTCTTTGAATGAACATGCACTGCAGTGGTGTGTGTTTCAACACAGAGAGAAGAGAGAGTGAGAAAGCTCAGCTGGTGTATCTCTAGTGCAGGAGAATTGAAGATAATATTCAGACTCAACTTGTATCAAAAAAAATTGCTGTTTTACAGCCCAGGTTGACTGAAAGGCTTACTTTTGGTTTTCTAGTGGCCATCCGTGGAGAGTGAAGCCCCTTTTTCATCTGCTAGGCTCACTTGCAGCCAAACAGGCTCGTGTTTTCGGGGATATTTTTTGGAGATAAAAGTGAAGTTCGTCCTAGCATTGTCGAGAACCACCTTCACGTTCTGCTGATAGTGTAGACAGGTTAAAGCTTGTATTCTGAGGTTCAACATGTTGTGCTCTGGGTGCTCCATTGCTGGTGGAAAGCCCTCAACGCACACAGGCCTTCCTGTCTACACATAGCCATTGATGACCAATATCAACCTCTTCACTGTGCTGTGTGCCTGTACCATGCAGAGCTGTTTGTCAGGCCTTGGCGATTACACCACGAGGGCATCAAAACTGTGTCTAGAGAGCAGCCAGCCAGAGGGGCTCATAATTACATTCCTGGTTTCTGTTGGCTGCTGGCAACAGATGGGAACAACAGTTAATCCATGCTATTGTTTGGACTGGTCCAGGAGACCATACTTCAGCCCAGAAAGAAACACTTAATGATGACAGCAAAGTTTGGTGTCAATACACTTACTGTGCGCAATGATTTTTTAAAATTATAAACTGCTTAGAGCTAATTTTAGAAAGCTAAATGGGTCATAATTTCCCCACTAATATCTATTTTATATTGCTGTGAAAATAGCTAGGTTCACAAGATTACATTTGAACATAATCATGATAGCATTATAATTTACCTACACTCACTATTTCTTTTTACTGAATAGGGAATTCATTACAAAAAGTGTCTGATTATGTTAGTTGTTCCAAATGTTTTTAAGGATCTCCACATCTTATTTTGGACTTGTGACAAATAGTTTCTTTTTGTGGTGCATCTCCAGTATCCAGTTTCTTTACATCCAGGGGTACTGCATGGCCAAGACGAGTTCAAAAATGAATTCTCTGTACAAGCAGTTAATCCCTCTGGACTGAACTCCCATTATGTTATTACTTCTACTGTGAACAAAATGTAAATCACAACCCCTTCTGTCTTTGTGTCTGCTGTGCCTATTATGTAATGCACTGGTCCTTTTCCCTCAAATCTGTTAAACGGTCAAGGTCACACAAAGCCTTCTATGGGCTTGCTGGCCTTTTCTGTTTGTTTCCTTGTCATTAGAGTATATCCAATGGAAACAAAGACACTTGGATAAATGTTGTTTGGCTTAGCTTCAATGTTTACACTTGAATTTCTCTCCTAGTAACTCTGTGTTGCTCGGTGTCTGAGGCATTTTGTAATGGCAGACCCTGATGAGAAGATGTGCACAAATATACAGTCTAGTACGACAGTTTTTCAGTCACGTAGAGGTGCTAGTACTAGTACTATGTGTTGTATAACTCGGCATATCAGTCTGACTGACGGAAGGTTTGTAGGAATTCTGCATGGACAAACAGGTCTGTCAGGATTTGACCAAAAAACAGTAAGTGACTGCTGTTTTCTGTCCCAGTAAGTCACGACACCCAACAATAAACCAGTAAGCACAATAACAACTAAATACAATTCAGCCATCATTCATTTTTATTCAAACTGGGACATGTCAAATTTTTTTGTTGAAAAATGGCCTATGCTGCTGGTTTTCAAGCTTTTGGTTTGGTATGTTTTCGATACAGAAGATAAAACCAACATAATAATAAATATGTTTTTACTGTTACAGCTAATACTGGGAACTGGCAGACATTGTATTGCTGGTTGTTTTTATTTGTACAATGGAAACCACTTATATAAGGATCTCGTCTGTCCGGGTCAAATGAATCACTATAAATGCACAATTATTATTATAATCATCATCTAATTGACATTATGTTGATTAAATGCTTATAAATGAATGGTTTACAGGCTCGCTGCCAGTTCTTCTGCCTCACCAAGGGTTTGCTTGGTGGTGAGGCTTTTCTGGTTTTTGGCGGACTCTGTGGAAACGAAACTTGAATTAAACTTAGCCTGCTGTAGTTTTAAAAGGTTTTTTCACATGTCCTCATGTATGAAAAGACCCACAATGAACACTGTAAGCAGACGACTTGATTACTATATTTAAATGATTTAAACATTTGTACAGGAATTATTCTCTCCCAAGCTGATCACTATAAGTGGTTCATCACTGTAACCATGATCACTATAAGTGGTTTACAGTGTAATTGCTGTCTTTTTTATTTCGGTGTGTTAATGTAGAGCTTGGTCATTCATGAAGACATTGAATCCCACGCATATCCCTGTTTGAGCAAGGCCAATTCCACTGTTGGCTCTTGATTTTTGGAGTTGCAGTTATTTGTATCAGTCATCAATTCAATTTCATAGGTGCTAGCATGTCTGCAGCCAATATCCATCATTGTCTAACCAAGCAATTTGGCGCGTAAGCTCCTGTAATACCTGTCATACCAAAATATTTATATCAAAGTAGCTTTTGAATGGCAAAATTAAAGTATAATGTAGTTTTGTTGCTGCATTTGTCTTCATTGACTACTATGGAAGTGGTATGAAAATGTGTTGAGGACTATTGCATTACTGAATAGGTGGTCCCGTCTTAATTAAGCGGCTGAGAAGCTTTGGGCCTATAGAGCCGGTTAAACTGCCAGAGGAATAAAAGTGTGTCTGTGTGTGTCCCACTTACACTCTGTGAGGTGACACTCAGGAGAAGAAGCTAATTCTCAAGGGAGAGAGAAAGCCGTGGATGCGTGTTGCATTGGAATGAGGATGGGAATGCCAGAACACAACCTATTTCTGTTAAAACCTGTTGGCAGGTCTGCTGGAGTCGGGCTGATTTCTGGTTTTGCTGGTCTGGTGTGTGAGCTGAAACCAATTATATTTCATGCAAACCAGCTGAACAGCTACATGCCTCTCTGTTACAATAATAAACTGTCAATGTGATAAACAGACTAATAGAGCCACTAGTGTCTTTACAGGTTGTGTCCCATGTCCTGCCCAGTCGATGCCGGCAACATGGTTATCAAATTTCAGCAGAGGTGGAACGGGAGGAAGATCCACATGTCACACATTGGGTTTGTTTTCTAGAAAGTTCATGTGTGTTTTGTGGAGACAAGCCAACAAAACTACAATAGCACACATTAGGGATTTAGAGACGGGAAAATTTGGGATTTGAAATCGACATAAAGAGATGAAAAATGTAGACAAGCCGGAGTGTAAACGCTCTCAGTCTCATGCTGTTCCACTTACGTCCGATAACCTTTTTCTCGTCCAGTCTGGTTTGACTTGCTCTCAAATCAGCACAACCCTTATATCAGGTACAACATGAACATCCTATGTGCATCAGGAGCAGTCTGACAATTGCTCCTTTCAACTCCTATATATAGTAACTTGTGGATTTTAACTAATTGTGGGTCTTAAATGAAACCGAGACTGAAACCGTGGACATTTGTGTCGTGGTCTCTTTGTAATTTGTAAGTTTACGAATGGACAAAGTCCTGCCCCCCCAATCCCCCACAACAACTGTGCATTTCAAGTATCATTAAAGCCCCATGACCTTTGAATCTCTTGCAATCATTTTAGAGAATGCAGTAAAAGACAGTGGGGAACCTGATATGCCTTTGCATTACTCTGTGTGTGTAAGTGTGTGTGTGTGTGTGTGCGTGCTTTAGAAAGCAAAGGAAGGATTGAGGCCTAGTCATTAGGCACGGTGGCTGAGAGGGCAAATGGTCAGCTGTCAGTCAGTGTTGGTGGGTATTAGTCAAAGCACACACACACAGACAGAGAGAGTGTGTGTGACAGGTGGCAAACATTGTGAACTGACTGCCCTCTCAAGACACTGAGGACATGCTCTGCTAAACTTATTATCAGGATGAGACCCCACATTGCAGTTATAAGGGAGACATTTTTCATATTGACTATATCTGCTGACACATTCTCTTGCCCTGCTTATATATCAGTCTGAAAATCAAAAACAAAACTTAGGCCTGAGTGCCATTTTCTAAGCACCACTATGTATAATGAATCATTGCTAATTGGCCTAAAAGAAAAATAAGCAATAAGGCAATTTGATGAGATTGTTCCAGTTTTACTTAATAATGCGATAACATGATTGATATACATACAATTGATTAATTTTCGTGAAGATGAATTCCACTGACTGACATGAATGTTCATTGCATGTTCTCCCCGTGTAAGCGTGGGTTCTCCAGCTTGCTCCCACAGTCCAAAGACATGCAGGATGGGAATAGGTTAATTGATGACTCTAAATGGCCCGTAGGTGTGAATGGTTGTCTGTCTCTACGCGACTGGCACTCTATCCAGGGTGTACCCTGCCTTTGCCCCATGTCAGCTGGGATCCAGCCCCCCAGCGAATGGAATAGAGTGAGAGTGGAAGGATGGACATTACGGTGGGTAACCCAGGAGGGGAGCTCGACACACCTTTTATCCCAAAACCCACTTTACAAAGGCATATAAGGAACAGTGCAACATATGAGATGTGATCTCCTTCCCTGCACTCATTCCTCTGTAGCCACTGCACTCTAAACTGCTTTAAAGCCTCTTTTAGCCTTGGCCATGGAAAGCTTAGAGCCCACTTCAAAATGATTAACATGGGGGGTTGGAATAGGCCTTTATGCTGCGAGTTAGATATGTGATGCTGGTTGTGATAGGCTGTGTATTTGCATTATACTGTAGTCAGTATTAACACGTGACCTGTGATCTTCACCAGGATAAATGTCAGTATACGGGTAGCTTGTCTCTGAGAATGCTGGCCGACTGGTTTTGAATCCAGATCCAATCTAAATGTTGCCCATGTTGAGTATGAACCCTTGGTGATGTATTGCTTTTAGTACGATATAGGATTTTACTGCAAATCGCAATTCATAAACGAATTTCCATTAATCATAAATGTTGTCTCGGGTGATTTAAAAATGCTGTCTTGTATCCTGAAAAATAACGGGATACAAACACCTTTCAAAATGTATTTATAATCAAATTATTTTGAGATTATTACAAGAATATTCACTAAAAAATATGTTTCTTATCTGTGAAGCAACTAAATCATTTGTTTCATAACATGTAAAGTGATACCAGTATGTTTTAGTGCCATTTTAACTTTTAAGAATATTTGGTGATTATCGGGATAATGTCCTGAATCATAATTATTTTGGCCAGAATAACTGAGTTAAATTTTCATATCTCCCCATGCCTACTAGGGGTGCAGAAAATAATCGATTCAAAGATGCATCGAGATGCTTAATGGGACGATTCTGAATCGATGCAGTAACGTCACATAATCGATTTTTATTGCGTTTCCCGTTTCTGCTGGACAATAAAGTTGTAAAGTTCAAGTTGCATTGTGGGTGAAGGACGGACAAGCGAGCGAACACCGTAAAGCCACCATAACATGGAGGAACGCAGTAGCGGTAGCCGATGCGCGATAAAAAAAAATCCACACAATTTAAAAGCGGATATCTGGGAACATTTCGCATTTCATGAAGTTGCCGGGACGCGACGACAACTGGACAAGACCCATGCTATTTGTAAAACTTGCCACGCTAAAATCAAATACTTCGGTAACACCGCTAATATGAGGAACCACATTAGCCCGTGGCACGCTGAGCTAATGTTAGCCTCTGGTTACAACGGAAAGAAAACTACTGAACCAGCACAGCCAAAGATCGACGAGTCCGTGAGAAAGCCATCCAAGTCCAAGAGAGCCCAGAGGATAGGTGTGTAGGAGCTTATAGTGAAGGACTTACGGCTTTATAGCGTCGTTATTAACGTGAATGAGGAATTAAAATTAAAACACATTGGTAGGCTTGGCCTATAATTATATTTTTGTTTACGACTTAATGTAACAAAACATGTGAAATTTGTTAATATCTGAATTTAAAAGCAGCTTTCTAAATAAAGAGTTCATATTTATCTGACTGTTTGTTTTAATTGATGAAAAAGTGTGGTAATATAGAAAATTGAGAATGAAATGCATTGAGATGCATCAAGAAGATGCATCGAGATGCATCGTAGAATCGAATCGCATCGTAGACTGGTGAATCGTAATCGAATCGAATCGTGGGGGCAGTGAAGATGCACACCTCTAATGCCTACACAGAGTAACAAACACATCTGTATGCAACGTTAGTGCCGTTTACTTGTACTTTAATTAGGTATTGTTATTCAAGCTCTTTGTTTCAACAGTAGGAAACGCTGCTGCAATTGGAGCTTGTCTTCGGCTACGTTCACACCGCAGGTCTTAATGCACAATTCCGATTTATGGCTCAAATCCGATTTTTTGTTTGGCTGTTCACATTACCTCTTTAAATGCGGCCTGTCTACGGATTGCTGTGTGAACAGCTCACGCTCCTGAAGTGACCCGCATGCGCAGTTGATCATTGATGACATCACGCCACAGCGGTGTTTACGGAAGCGAACATGGCAACGGCAACCGGTAACGTGGGACTGTGGGCTTCATGTCCTCCATGTTTGTTTTGGCTCCCGCCCGCTTTTCAATCAACTTTATTTGTCATTCATTTACAAAACAGTGCAGCGCGGGTCAGAATGACGTCAAAGTCGCATTAAATGCGACCTGGCTGTTCAGACTGCGGTCGCATTCAAAAAAATCCGATACGTATCCGATTCAGTACCACATTTAAATGTGGCCTGAATCTGATTAGAAAATGTCAGATTCAATGCGACTTGTGCTGTTCACATTGTCAAAAGCAAATCAGATATGGGTCACATATGAGCGAAAAAATCAGATTCAGGTCACTTGTAACTGCGGTGTGAACGTAGCCTTAGTCTGTCATATTGGGATCTGTTGCTACCAATTGCTTCAGGTTGTCTGTCAAGTTACGTTTGCTGTTACTTTATATAAGTTGGAAAGTATATACATTGGCATTGCTCTTAATTAGCTTAATGGGCATCATTTTTGTCCGCACCAGCCGAGATAATACAGTATCATCATGTGAACCACTGTTGAAAATATAAAGAAATTCTGTTCTATACTATAAATTCAAGATGTGCAATTCATGCTACTTTGATCTGTAGCCAGCCATTACAACGTTTGGTTGGCTGTGTGTGACACACGGGATGCTGCTGCACTCTGCACCAGTATATGTTTTCAACTTAAGTGTGACATGTTTCCATCTCACCTCGGCTCACCCTCTCCTCCACTTCTCTGTCGTCTTCTCCCTTCAGCTTCTCTGAAACAACAGCGCAGGTCTGTCTGCTATTTATACACCCACACGGACACTGTGTGAGTGAAGCACTCTCTGGCTGAAAGTTCACACCCGAGATAAAGAAGGACTGTGCTGGCCATGCACTTGGTGAGCCAGCCAAACAGTGATTCTCTCAGATTGTACTCAACGGCCAGTCGACATGGCTGTGGTGAAGATTTTAGAGTATTTTATCACAGCCACGTTAGTTATTTTCTTGATCACAGAACTTGATCAAAACTTGGAGATGTTTGCCTTAGTTCTAACCAAAGACAGAGCAGCTGGATTTGCTATTATTCCAGTATCACAACACAGGTGACTTCATTTTGTTGAAACCAACCCAGAGCTGTTTCCCTGGTTTGGTGTGAATGTAAACAAACCAACCACAGGATTTTATGATAGCACGTATGTGATTGTTGCACAATTTCCGAAGCCAATATCATCACGTTTGTGAAGGTTGGTATTATCCCTGATGAATAGGTCAATAGCTGTTAAAACTGTGGCGACTCTGCATACTATGTCAGTTTATTACGTCTATTAAAAAGTGTTTGACAGTGTTCCCACAGTAATACCCCTCATTGACGTGTCCCTGCTCTCCCACATGTTCTCACTATGCGTTCGCACCAATCATATGGTAGTGCAGAAAGAGTGTTTTGTGCAGTCCCGTCTCTACCATTATTCATAATAATTTGGCCAATTGCAGTCTGATAATGCTTCCAATGCTTGAAATCATTTATTAATAAAAGGGCATACATTTACACATCAGAAGTGCTACATAAGCTTCTGTCAGACACTGGCAATATGATTTCACCACCTGATGAAGTGATGATGCAGGATGACCATCGTCTCGTCAACAATTTACCTTTTCAATCTATGACTTCATGTCTCTTGGTTTGTTTGTAAAAGGTCAGTGTGAATAGGAACTGGACCAGAACTAAAATGTGCAAACGTATAATCACGGTCCAAATGAGCCTAGCTACAGGTGTTAAAGCACCCCAAGTGTGATTATTCCTTTCAGTGATCCATGACTAATGAGAGGTGGTGATGCTGTTAGCAACGAGGCCCATCACTCTGCATCATCACAGGCCACTGGGTAGTCCTAGCTGGCTGTTTAGCATACCAACTGACTAACATGTTTGGTTACCTCCCTTCTTTCCTTGCAGAAGCTGGCTCCCTCGTCTAGTAGTGTAATGGACCATATTGATCCGTCTGAATCATCGGTATGCTTAAAGAGATTTAAAACTAAGTCAGATGGCGAGGGTGTATTTTATTGAGAATAGTGAAAGGAGCAGTGCATTTTGACACAATCCCAGAAGTGCTCTGGATCATGGAAACAGAATATCTACAGTTCCATGGCAGTGAAGCTCAGTCTGCTGATGAGGACAGTGTGATACAGTCGAAAACTTTTCAGAACAACCTCTAAATGAACCTGAAGGTCAAATACAAATAAAATGCAGGGGCCTTGATCAGATAAGTGCTGTTGCTAAGAAGAACTACATATAAAATCCATCAAACGATTAATTCTAGTGTTTCTCAGTGTTGATCCGGTCCAGTTCCTTCAACATGGTTCCATTATTGGTGCTCATTTCGAGCTGCATGGTGGTCTCCCCGAGCAAATCGCCTGAATGCAGAGCAGGAGAGGAATGGATGCCAAGAGACAAATCCCACAGTTGCTAATTAAAGCATCATGATGCCACTGTGTGTGTGTGTGTGTGTGTGTGTGTGTGTGTGTGTGTGTGTGTGTGTGTGTGTGTGTGTGCGTGTGCGTGTGTGTGTGCGTGTGTCGAGAGAATTTCGAGGGTAGAAGATTAGGAGAGAACGAGATAGCTGGAGTGAAGGACGGGAGGATGGTGGTGCAGGATGCCAGGACGATAGCTAGACGAAGAAATAATGAAGACAAGTGGACTTAGGTGTATGATTATAGAGAAAGACAAAGATATAAAAGCAAAGGAATCAAATAATTGGGGTTGAGTAAGGGAGGGGGAGGGGAGGAAGTCAATAGAGGAAAGAGAGGCTGGGTTCTCCCCCTCCTGTTTCCTCTCAGAACATTCGGAAAGAACATGCTATTTTAATCATTTTCAAGTCGTAACTATACAGGCAGAGTGATTCATTATCATTGCCGACTGCTTGCATTACTGGTGCAAATATGAATGTGAGCTTCTTCTGTTTGTAAATCACTTAAGCACATTGCACCCTAAAATGTAAAGATATAGGATTGTAATCTCACAGGCTTGACTTTGCCGGACTGCGTGAGACAGAGACATTGTAGACAGACGTTGATGTGTAGAGCTGCCATGTTATTGTTTGCCAGAGGGCCTGGCAAAGGCACGCTTCTGTCTCTCAATTGAGACGGATATCGTTGCTATGGTAACGCATGCTCCTGTGAGTGAGCCAGGTGTGAGGTAGTATCCCTGGGGGTCTCTGCCTCTACTCCCCTCCCCTCTCAATCTCTGGCTTAGGCCAAACTTCTGGTCATGTCTACAATATAGCCCCAAAAACAATATCTCCCATTTTGTCACACCACACCGACTTACAATTGAAAATTTAAAACAAACTAGGGCTAAAAAAGACAAATGAATTATTAAAATTATTATTAACAAAAGCAAGCTTAATGGACCTATTGGGATAAATAATGTGCAAATTGTTTTTTTCTTTAATGCGAAACTTATCTAACTTGCACTGCACGTTTCTCCCACTCAGCTGCCGTGACTCGAACCGCTGCTGCTTTTAGTTGCCACAGACTTTAGACAAACTTTACAGTGGACAGTGTTTGCTTGAGGTGCAACGCTGAAGAAAACTATCCCATAACTATCTTCTACGGGAGCTCAGGGAAGTGGTGGCGATTCCTTTCTGTACTGTAATTTCTTTTCGTTTTTAAACATCCTCCTAAACCATTATTTTTGTATTAATTGATAGAATCGATTTATCTCGCAGCTCTACATGCTGGGGTTCAGTGTTGAACAGCATGAAGATAAACGTAAACTGATTAGTATGAAGTAGGAGTACCAACAGCAGCTTTAATACTAACCCTTGAGGTTTTAGATTAAAGAGAAAAAGTATTTCTGTGCTTGCGTGTATATGCGGCAGATCACTCCCGGGTCCATGACAAAGTGAAATATGTTTAGAACACCAGATTAAAAGCACTTATGGTTATGGGAAACTGCAGCTGGAGCATAAACTGTAAATCATTTCCTTCGTAACTAAACACTCCAAGAATAAAATTGAGGGAGCCAGATGTTTTTGTAACAGTAAATGTCAGTGTGCATGGAACATACAGGCCCTCGCACACTGACTGAATGGATCCATGTAGCGTTGGTCTCCTGCTGTTAGACACCAGGAAAGTTCACAAGTATTTATATGCTATTCGGTTAATTAGATGTGCTAAGGAGAAAAGCTGGATGATCACTGCTTGGAATCACTTTCATAATGGTTAGGTTTACTTTACTGTTAGAGTAGTAGTGGTAGAGTTTATTTCCACGTTGTGTCAGTCAACTGAGTGTATTTTCAGGCATGCCTCAACATGACTTTTAATAGCTTTGGTAATCTTTAACTCGTTATCTAGTGCCATCATCATTTTCACGAAGCGATAGAGCAGTGATGAAAATCCTCCATTGTAAGTCACTTTGCAGAATGGCCCGTCAGTGTTATATTTTTATATTGTTAGGTAATCATTGACTATTAATATTATTAACATGCAAGCAGCACTTTATAAAGATTTTGGAGGGAAGGCAGACATCATTATGACTGGCATCTTCAAAACTGGCACAAAAACAATCTAGAGTGATAAATATAACTACATGCAAGACGAAAAATATGCATTTAGATTTTGAGGAGAACTGTTCCTTTATGTACTGTACTTGACTTAAATGTTCTATGTTACTTTTACTGAGGCAATTTGAATATGTGACATTAATGTGCTAGATGATTAATGCAGGAATGAACTTAACTATATATCCCTTGCATGTGAGGGATTAGGTCTGGTCCGACCAGCATTCTTTTTGCTACGTCACCCACTTATTGTCTCCCAGTGTCTGTAGCATTCTTTGAGATGTCCAAATGATTACTTGCTCCATTTACTACCATCACTTTAGATGCCACAGTTGGCTAATGGTGTAAGAAGAGGCAGTAGAGAAGTCGAGAATTGTTTAATGGCAATGACAAGTGATTCAGACATGCTGAATGGAGGCTGGGAACAGGAGGGAGGCGGAAGAATTACCATGCTGTTGTTTGAAATTCAGATGTAAAGTGAGTATATTGTGCAATGCCCCCAGGTTTTAAGGCTACTGTCACACACTGACTAATCCAGACAATGTTTGAGCTGTATCTGCATGTGTGCATGTGTTCATTTCTACAATTTCCTGCAGGCTGTAACAGAAGCATCAGCGCATTGAGACATGTCAGGAGGAGGTATGTGAGGAGGGAAGGAGGATGCTTTATGAAAGCATCATGGCAGTGTTTCATCTTTTTCTCTTTTCCAATGACTACTGCTGTTGCCTGAATTTCCTGGGTTGTTGTAGTTGGGAATGCGCAAGAATTTTAAGTAGTTACCGTCATTTTAAATTGAGGTTGAGCAACCCTCTTTTATGCTGAAGAATACTGTTATTTTGTGACATTGTCAACCATTGATTTTTCTAAAAAAAAATCAGACCATGCTCTGTTAATTTCATTGTGAACACAAATACAACTTCAGTTTCAAGAATCTGTCATTTGGAAAGTTTTAATCCACTTTTTTTGAAGGCCTCAGGTCTGCTGAAAGAACATACTACCGAGGCTGAAAAGTGTCAGACAACCCTGGTATTTTGAAGTACCTTAGTAAGTGACTGAGATTATCAGACTGTGCTTTTGAGGGACCACATTCTGTCGGCAATCAAGGTGCTCACTGGGATTACTCTGAGCAGCATGTATGGGAATTAATTACTGTAATAAATGTCTGATTATGTTACTTGTTCCAAATGTTTTTAAGGTTGTTTCTCCATGCCTTATTTGGGACTTGCAGTTGTGACAAATTTTGCAAACGTTGTCTTCTTCACTCATGCTGAATATTTCATTATTTTTGCGGTTAGCAGCTTAGAGGTGCATGAGCTGCTGAGTCAAGTGTGACTTCTAGTTGTAAAATTCGGTACACCAGTTTGCAGCTCGGTTTAATATCAAACCGGTTTGAAATGTCGCACACGGGCACAAGTATACCTTCATTCAACCCGTTATACCAGACTGCTGTAAATAAGCCTCGTCTCCTGAATGAACAGCATGAGCCGGTGTGATGGGAGGAGGGAGTCCGTAAGTTGTTGCAGTAGCACTGTGCTAAGCTGCCACCTCTGTGACCACGATGTGCTTTTCTGCTGACGGAAGTAACCAGATGAAATAGTCTCACTCGGTTTGGCTTCTCTCACTCACCCACTCATGTTCTCTCTTTTTTGTCTCTTGCAGTTTTTAGACTTGTCGGGTGTTAGGTTACATAAATATAGTTTCAACATAAGTAACGTGAAAGAAAATCCCCCTGAGCTAAATAGCTAGCATTAGTTAGCTGACAGTCAAACTCAAGTTAAGTGGCTAAAGTTTCTTCCTTTAAGCAAGTGCATAATTAAACTGAGTACGAACTCTTCGAGACAGAAAGTTATCGGAATCATAAATGCTAGGGCCGAAAAAATAATTAATGGAATAGTCAATGGAATGAAAATAGTAAATAACTTTCTTCCTTTCAGCAAAAGTGACAAAAGTGCTGTCGCTCAGACAAAACAAGCAATCTGACATCAACATGGGTTTTTTGTAATTGTCACTGTGAAGATCATCAAGGTAAATGATTAATAGGAATAATAAAAACAAAACAATCTGCAGATTAATTGATAATGTAAATGATCTGGGATGCTGACCTTGTACACACCACCACCGGGAAGTAGTGGATGCATGCTGTATACATGAAAGTGCTGAAAGCTTATCCTGGAGCAGCGCGCTGTTAAAACACAGATATAATTGATTAATGAATCCTGAGACTCGGCAGTAAACCTGCCGTCTCCTGCATGTGGAGCTGCAGCAGGTCTGTCTCTGACAGCAGCTCTAACAGCTGTCACCCAGAGTGCTCTCTCTCCACTCTTATCTGCCTGCCAGTGACACAAGCATTTATGTTGATGTATGTGTGAGTGCTCTTGTGGTTGACAGCTCTGTATATGTTGGTGACAGCCTGTAGAATTGTTGTCTATTTACGGTACTATGGATGGTCTGTGTACGTCCCTTTTGCATGTTTATTTCATATGTAGATACCTTGAAAACCTTTTAAATACTTGAATTGATCAATTGGCTGCTTTATCAGATGTCTGCACTTTACTAAAAGTAATATCAATCTGCTGTATGTAAACTGCCTGTCAGTAAACCTTTGAGCATTTAATTAGCTGTGAGCAGAAGGTATAAGTGGCGTTGTTCGGCACAACCCTAAAAAGCTATCATCATATTTTTATTATAAACATTACCTGCAGCCCTAAATGACTACAGCAGTAATTGTGCCCTTCATCTAGCCTCTGATGATGGATGCAACCAATTGGCTCAATTATGTGTAAAGTGAAATGAAAGTGTTGTTGTGCTGGTCATTGTGACTGAATACTGTGAGGAGACAGCAAGAAGAGGATTGTAGTGAAATCCAAAGCATTTCGCAGCACTTCAAACTTTTCTGCTATGGCTCAGATTATTTTTAGGTATTGATTTATTTTATGTTGCCTTTGCTGGAGTTAGTTGCCAGACTACCCGGCATCTTGTGCAGGCAAAAGGCAGGGAAAATAAATAATTGTCTCCATAGCAGCCTACCAGCATTACGTGAGTTTGCTTCAACGAAATTGTTAAATTAAAACACGTTTAAAGCACCCTTCCAAACTGCTTCACAGACTTTGAAGGATATTTATTTTCGAAGCAGTCAACTTGTCCCTCAGACCAAACGCAGACCTGCCACAAATTAGTTACTGTCTATTTCATACACCATACACAAGGATCTGAACAGTGTGTAGAGTGGGATAGATGAATTTGTGTATTTATTGCATCCGTAGACTTGTGTCAACCTGTTGGAGGGAATACAACATGCAGGGCAAAGCAAGGCAAGGCTCCCACTGTGAGAAGATTCAAGAGACAAGGACCACATTTAAACCTGAAGGACAGGTTAAAAGCTGAGTCCAGCCAGAACATCTCCAGGGGATTTCCATTGTGCTGTCAACCACGCTGCGCCAATTACCACGTTTAACATGCCGAGTCACCTCCATAGTGGGGCCAAAGCATGTCCGACCTGCTTTGTTGCAGTGACGGCTCGCCGACCACGGCGTCATGGGACTCAAGTCATGTCTGTGGAGGAGATCAGAGGGAAAGACAAAGTGTGTTCAGCTTTCAGAACTTTTGTAGTTTCTAACTCGATCACTAGTCACAACAATCGTTACACATTCTCAAGCGGATAGCCCCTGACGTAATGGAAATGCTATCCAGCTCTGCGCCGTAGACTTCTTTTTGATTTTCAGGCTGGTTTTGTAGATTTCAAGGTTAAAGGTTGTGTAAGGGTGATACAGCTTCTATCTTCAACTATTTAAGCTGTTTTCAGTGTTGGATCAGATTGACATCTTGGATATTTTCTTCAAACATTTTGTCAACTCTTCTGTCTGTTTCTTTCTGAAATCGCCCATTTTGTTTCTTAGATAACGTATAGTCAGGGAGTGCAGCAGCAGTGGGGGCGGGGCTTAGACAAGGGTAAATTATCACAATGAACAGCGAGACGATGATGCTGAATTAAACTTTCTCATATTCTAAAATAGTGCAGCTGTGGTGATGCTGAGCACATTGAGCTCCTGGAAATGTATGCCAGCCGTTCTTTGGACGTACTTTACACCCGTTGTCACGGCAGCTTGTATTCAGGCAGTTAATGGATATTATTTTTTATCCATTAACATGCCTAAAAGGAAAGGCTGGTTTTGGTTGACTAATACCCTTTACACACACTTTGGTCAAGTCAAATAATTGCAGGTGCTTTGTAAATGGGGCTACAGACACAGTGATCATGATGATGCATTTTACTTTTTAGACAAAATCCCCAACTGCTTCTGCTATCCCTGTAAAATCCCATTTGTCAAGCTTTGGCAGTGGCTAATGCCTATTAGCTAATGCCTTTTGCTTTTGCTTACTCTCACTAATGTCATCTGGAAGTTAGACAGACAACAGGAATTATGCTCTAGTCTAAACCACTACATAGCCTGTGTTTTTGACTCTGCTCTCTGAAGACATGTGGCCCGCTGCTTCCTTATGCATGCTGTGTCCGGTGTTTATATTGCTCTGTCTTTTCACTACTGCTGAGTGAACGCGGACAAATGGGATTGCTATAAAACACACCTCAGGGACACTCCTCTGCTGTACTGTGCCATGGTTGATGTGGCAGCGACCATGACCCTGGTGTCTATGACAAACAGGTTGGAGCGGAGCCAAGAATGGCTCCATAGACATGATCTGAGGAAGGAGCGTCACTCAAGCATTGTTGGTGGAGCCCAGACGTGTCTTGGGATTGATTTTGATGGTTGGTATTAAAATCCAAACCAAACAAATTACATTTAGGTCAATCCACTGAGATTTCCCTTCAAATGAGTGCTCTTAAAAGCACTGTGAGCTCAAGACCAGCTCATTCCGCTTACTCTGAATGATCACTCACTCAGTTTAATTAGACACAGCACTACTTAGCCAAACGCTAAAGCCCGCAATGCAGATACTAGCCCAGCAAAGCCAGGTCTAAAGATAGGGCCAAGCCTGTGGCTAAAATATTTTTTATAATCAGTGTGAAAAGTATTAATCATGCTTTTCAGCCACAAAAAGAAGTTTGTATTTTTTCCTATGTGGCCTTTTTTCCTGATGCATCATCAGGGCTCCATGCTGCCAACCCCATTTATTATCTGAGTGCTTGAGCTGAATTGGAAAGTTACTTAAAAATGTATTTTTTTCTGCCTGCCAGCCTGAGTGATTTTGCTTTGCTTCTCTGCTTACGGAGTACTGGAGATGAAAATGAATTCACAGATGTTTGTGTGTGCTAGGACGTATACCTGGGCTTTTTATTTAGAAGGAGTACTTAAATATGTGTTTAATGAACTTCCTCAACTATCTGTGTGTTTAAGAGAGAGAGTTAAGGACACTGTATATTATAAGCAGTGACAGGAAGGTATTTGCTGTCTTAGTTTCTTCTCACTCCTGCCGTTAGTTCTGTTCCCACTGTTAACGCTGCTGTAAAAAGGTGTGTGTGTGCGTGCATGCACAATATGTCTTTGCTTGCATAAAGTCTGGATGGCCCAGTGCTTCGGCATGTTGACAGTTTGCCTTCTCAGGGTGCAACAAGCCTTGCATATATGCACACTTGAATAAGCCCACATACACACATGGGAATTGATCTGACATTCATTATACTGTTGACACACACACTCTTGCATGATAGCATTGTGCATGCAGGCTTGTTTTGGGTTTTGGTGAAATTGACATATTGTACTCGCAAACCCTTGACCTCTTCTTTGTGCGACAGCAATTCCACATTACACCTGTGATTAGACATCCCTGTTATGCACCACACTCTGAATAAATTCCACTTCCATTTATTGTCACCCTGTTTCAATTCAGTAGCGTCTTTTCCATTATAGTCGCCCTTTCTTAAGGCATGAGGAAGAGGAAAGAGGTATCGAGGAAAAACACATTTGTAAAAATGAGATGTCCTCCCCACTCGAGTGAATTGGTCACGACTTGTGCACAGCAGAATCAGCTGTCTTTCAGCTTCTACCTCTCTGTAGCATTGATCGATGCCTTGGAGTTTATATTTGAACGGATAATATAATCTACAACCAAAAGAATAAGCATGCACGGTCACCGATATTACCTCTCCCACAAAATCTCAGGACCCCTCGGTTATCAGTCTGCATTCGCCTGCATTCATATGCAGAAGCTGTTTAGAGAGAATACTTCCGCCGTAGCTAAATTGACAAACTCGCATTCAGAACAAATCCCTATTTGGACTGTGTACAGATTCAGAAGTGTATTTCAACTCCGCCTCAACTTTTCCAGTCGGCTGTTTTATTGACATCTGAGTATATTAAAATTGTGATGGCTTTTTCAGTAGATTCCACAGTGTGGTTAGATTGGGCTTTAATTACTATATGTTACAAAATATATTACTAAAGTGCAGCTATTCAGTCTAGGAGAAGAGTCTGATTTGAGCTATTTCTAGCACCCTTGCATTTGCATTCATAGATGTTCTATTCTTTGCATGTAAATCTACGAAATGATAATCCATATTATTAGGACAGCATTTCATATTTTGTCGAAATAACTTGGTATTCTATTTATTTGGGCACCACAAATAGCACAGTGTATGATTGCTCCATTCTTGTAATACGTGTATATGGTTTGATGTTGTATGCTGTAATAAATCAACAACATGGATTGAGATTGCATTTCTGTTTGGTTTCCTCTGCCTCAGATATCTGGAGTCTCGGTGTGATCCTATTCATGTTGGTTTGTGGCCAGCCACCCTTCCAGGAAGCTAACGACAGTGAGACTCTCACCATGATCATGGACTGTAAATACACTGTACCGGCCCACGTCTCCAGCGCCTGCAAAGAGTGAGTGATGCATACACAGCATTCAAACAACAGCAACACTGACCTGCTCTGTCTGCTCTGTTTGGGATGGATGCCACTGGACATAAATCTGAGTCTGTCTGTGTCAGGCATACTGTGGTTAGGAGAACAACAAATCACATTAAGCTGATGTGGCCTGTTGACCTGTAAGCATACTGCAGTTACTGTAGCTTGCACCAGAGACATGATCACAGTGTGGTCAGCTCACAATGTGCAATGGCTGTGTCTAAAGCATGTTTTATATGAAATCACGGTCAGTCATTTCACTTTGCAGTAAAGCTCAAGTAGCATGTGGGTCAATCTTCTCAAGATATGCTGAGTCACATGATTATCCCATGGTCTTTGGGTGAATGGAAACCATGACTCATCATGATTTAGTCAACATTCAGCATTTGATCCTACAAAAAAAAAGCAAACTGCACAGCAGGATATATCTAATGGTAGCACTGTACGTTCATTATGTTTCCATAAGTCATTGTTTTATTACATTAATAAACAAATAGAAGTAATGTGAAATAGCCTTAAACTTTCATTATTTATCATAGCCAGCAGGGTGCAACTTCTGTGTCACTTCTGGTTGCCACAACACAAGATGGTCAAACAAACAAAAAGCTATTTTCATCACAATTATTTGTAATTTTCTGGCATAACCTGACTATCACAACAGCGTTAAAATAATAATATATGCCCACCTGTGAAGCTTGACCCAGGCACTGGTGCACTGCAGTAGCACACTTATTTATTCCAGGCCCTGCAGACCAATTTGCTTAAGTAGCTGGCAGAGACTAAAAGCCTTCAAGCAGTTTGAGCAGCCCAGCTGCAGAGCAGCACAGTCCAACTACACACAAAACACATGTCCCACACTCAAAATAAGTGAGGCAGTAAGGCAAATAAATTAGCAGTTGCGTAATTAACCATGTGTTAGAAAACCACGCTCTTAATTTTGTTCTAATTAATTCTCTCCTGATACACTGGGGTAATTTCTGAAGCAGTATAAATGGGCAGCTTTTTCACAGCTTTTGGACAGCAACTGTGGCCGGGATTAATCAAGAAAATATTGTGTTCTCCACACAGAAATTAATCAGGCAGTGTGTGCTTTTATATCCAATACAAACCTTATCATCTACAGTTTTCGCATCACAACATTTACATTACCAGCTAAGAAGACATTGATTGTAATTGATTGTTTGATTGTAAAAGGTGATTGAATGATTTTGAATTGAGAGAGAAGAGGCACAAGAACAGAGCCCTGCGGAACCCCGTGGGTAAAGGGGGAACATTCCTCACAAAAACAGAAACTTTTCCATGACATGCATCGAACATTTTAGGGCTCTTCTCTGAATTCCAACCCATTGCTCAAGTCTGGTAATAAGCAGTTTATGATTGACTTTGTCAAATGCTGCACTTAGGTCTAAGAGTCTTAGATTAGCACAGACCACCACATTGTCTGCTGCTGCTGCTAACAAATTATGTATTTTTTTAAAAGAGCCGACTATGCTGAATTGCTCTCTAAAGCCATATTTAAAGGTTTCAAATTTGTCATTCTTGTTTAAAAGAGTTTCCACATTCTCACTGCACATCAAGAGTATTTTTAGACACAGGAAATAACTGCTTATCTCCTCTGAGTCCAAGGAGAGATGTGACTAGATTGAAGTGCTAAGCTGAAGCAGCTGTGAGCAATCTGATGGGCTTTGACTTCAGTGCAGGAGAGCTATTTGTCGCATGCTGTGTCTCAAGCTTATGTTTTTAACCATTTTGCTATCGGATGCTGCAGAGCTTCATCTTACTAAAGTGCAGGATTTTACTGCTTCACCCAGTTCCCTTAACATTGCCAATTAGAGAAACACAAACAAGACCAAGGCATGATCAGACACTAGGTGTGGATTTGGTCATGAATTACAAAAGAGATGGGATGAGAGCAAACAAGTAGCAATTCAGGTACAACCATATATATAAAACAGTAGATGTGACATATTTGAATAACTTGCCATTCCATGATGAAACCTGCAGAAAATGAGTGCCCAAAATTCTTAAAATTGGCCAGTACATTGATAATTGTGTTTCAGCCTGTAGTGTCTCACCTTAAATGATATCAAACTGATCTATTTAGGACTCTAAATGACTAGTTGGAGTATTGAAATGGTTACAGGTGGAGCTGGTAGCTCCATCTACAGAGCGCAGACAATGCAAGAGGTCTTTTGTTTCATATGCAGGTAGCTGCACACCGGCTGAGCTTTTCCGTTAAACGGATAAGTGATATGTGTTTGACCTACTTATATGATACAGCGCTCTTTGGAGAGAAAATAAATGGAGAGCAAAGAGTCAGAAGCCTTGTAAGTAATGAGATTAGAGGGACAAGTTTTGGTTAATGGACTCAGTTTTAGACATTAGAGCCATAAAGATCAAGGTTCGTTGTGAATCTCATATTGGGTTGGGTTTTGATGTTCCCATCCTGTAGATAACAATTCCTACGAAGTCCACAGTCCAGTCCTGCTTTTTGTCACTGGATCAACACAATGGTTTCTGTTTGTGTCTTGTCTCTATGTGAGCCGATGCTTCTGTCTTTCTGCTCTCTATTCCCTGTTGACTCACCAAAATGCATTTACATGTCTCAATTAATTAATTATTCACTAGCTCGCTTTTACAATCCCACACCCTCCTCCTTCCCAGCTTTGTTTGGTTTTGTCACCCTTGATTTTTGATCTCTAGGGACTAGATTCAATACAAAATGTGTTTGTTTTGCACCCTAGCACCCGTTCCTGCCATAGCCACCATCATACCTATCGACACATAGAGACAGACGGCTGTACTGCAGCTCCCGTATTTGTCACAGTGTGACGTGTGGACCGCGATCATGTGGACTGTGTTTTCGAACCAATCACATCCAAACAGAACACCATGTTCCTTCGTTTCCTGTCATTACTGTACAAACCACACAGTGTGCAGAGTGCACACACACACACACACACACACACACACACACACACACACACACACACACACACACACACAAACACTCTGCCTCCTTTGTATTTCCTTCACACACATCACTGAGAGAGACGCGTCTGGGCTTTAGGTAGTTCACTGCCTGCTGATTTCTATTGTTTGAGTAGAGAAAATAATATCCAGGCCTGTTTTGATGCTAATTTCTCTCTCACTGTCCTTTTCACACACTAACACTTTCTCTGGCTCGTGGGGCTGTTGGGATGGCATCTCTCACACATGAGGACACACACCTTCCTCTGAGAATGTGTGAACTAGCTATTATACATGAGTGCAACTTGTAGTGGAAGAAGATGTACGAGCAGGCAGCCCTGTGTGACTGCACGTACCATCTCTCTGCATAGGTCCCAGGAGAACAAGGGAGAAAGGGATGGGACAAGACAGCCATTTGTAAGGAATTCAAGAGGGCATCCTTCACCATGTTTGTGCTGTCAAGCCAGTGAGCTGTCATTTGCTTGTAAGATATAGCGTGTTGTGATGTGTGCAAACACATTCTTCCAGTTTTGTGACTGTCGTTCCTACTCTAGGCGCTGCTGCAGATGTGTTTTGCACTTTACTAGGGTTCTTTTTAGTCATTAATTAAACTAATTGACCGTCATACTGTACTGAAGAAGAGTTGAAACTAGAAATTGAGACCGGATGTTTACCGAGATAATAAATCAAGTGAGAAGTAGGGTCATTTTATCATAGACTTCTATACAATCCAAAAAAATTTTTAACCAGAGGAGTCGCCCCCTGATTGCCGGTAAAGAGAATGCACAACACATTTCTTAATTACAGTGAACACAGCCAGTGAAGATTAATCCTCTGAGCAGTGAACATTGAACTGCATCCAGAGCCTGTTCATGATTGATAATGCAGCTGACCATGTTCAACACACCAGCCAGTGGTGAAGTGCGTCTCGCTGGGATTCTGCTTATTGATTGGCTGCGGGAAGTCTCTTGGCTGCACTTTGAGTTTGGATGCACTTTTCTGCGGAATGTAACAGCCGCTCCTCACTGAGGAGACACCAACGCTTTCAGTAGACAGTGAATGGCAGCTCGCCGCAGGCTGCACTTCATCGCCGCTCCGAGGCGTTTTTGGTGCTCGTGTAACAGTTTGTTCCCTCGTGGGTTTTGAATAGATTTTAATAAACATGGAAGTCTATGGCACGGCTACAGTTTTTGAAGCTTTGGCTACACAGAGTATACTAGTTGTAGTGGAAAATATTGGTTTTGATCTTTTCAGTGAAATCTATGAAATAGATCAAATAATGTCACTGTTTAAGTATTTTTGAAGGCGGGAATTCAAACTGAAATAACTCAGGTTTTAACTAAATTGTACCATACATTATGTTATAGCCTATATTAATGTTGTTATACCTATACATTATTTGGCTATTTAACATCTTGCCAGAGATGACTGAGGAAAATTAGCTTTTTATTCGACCTCAGGCTAATTCGCATTGACCGTGACCTATAAGCTGAAATAATCAATCATCATCATTGATCAATAATTTGTCTCGGCGTGTGTTCATGCTTACATATTCGGCGCATTAAACATGTGATTGTTGAAGCGACCTTTAGTGCTGCTGCTGTTTACCATCAGTGTGCAGATAGTCGGGCCTTCCCTGCTGCCTCCACCTCCCCTCCACTGCTGCTGCTGGTTCTGCTGCTGCTGGTTCTGCTGCTGCTGGCTGTAGTCCTCGGGGAGCCTGGCTCGCTCTGACTAATCCCCAGCATGACTGACAGACGGCGGAGCAGCGCTCTGCCCAGCCTGTTATCCTGTAGCCTCCATCCCATGGTCTGCTCACACTGCAGCACAAATACACTTGGGGATTGGATAGAGCTGGAAAAAATGAGTCCAGTAAAGCCAAAATGAGTGGAAAATGCACCAGCTTGGTGGCACAGGTTTCTCAGCTTTAGTCTCTATGTGCGAATATGTGGGTGGATGTGCTTGTTTGTGTGCAGCTGTCAGACCTTATTAAGACCTTATTTAGCTGTATGTGTTACATATCCCTTGTCATTAAAATAGTTCACGTAGCTTACTGTATGTATCATATTGTGGGTCCTGTTGTTTAACAGAGGCAGCATCTACTGTATCAGTTCCCCTCATGATGATTGTTCCCATATATAGCAAGTTAGCTGCACTGCTTTCTTGTCACACATTGTTTCCTTTCTCCCTTTTGTCAGTGTGTCATCTGTCTAATTGTCTGACTTATAATGCAGATGATAAAGATGGCTTACTCCTGGATGAATGATGCCCCCCCCCCACCCCCATATTAATTTAAGTCTTCTGACTAGATTCCATATCCCACATAATCCTACTAAATTGCAATCTCAGCTTTCAACGGCGTCCTTTGCGTTGAATTTAATCTCCCAGTTGACCAGCTGTAGTTTCACAACCTCCGCTCTGTCAAAGCAAATGTCTCGCAGAGTATGTCACCATACATTATAGCCTATGTATTCTGCTCTTACTCCACATGCCGCGTGGATAGATTGTACTTGGGACAACAAGTCCTAGTTCAGCAGAAAGCTCAATCGCGGGATATACTTCAGTAAGAAAGTACCGTAGATGACCATTTAGTAGCCCGGGCGTTTAATATGCTAAATCGACTTGGAGCCCAGGCGTTTATAAGAACCAGGCGCGTATTTGCAACAGGCTACAATTTATTTTTGCAATGAGCAGCACCAGACCATCATGCAAAGAACAAGGAGCTCACCATAGCACCACTGGAACAAAACTACTTTTTCCCCCCGACGCATCTTTATTGACATCAGACAATAAATACAAAGACAGTTTGTCTGTGTTACCGCGACACAGGGAGCTGATCAGAGCAGTGTTATGAATGATAACGGAAGGGGGGGTCGATCGTGGTAATTTCAACACTGTACATTAGCGCATTTATCTATATCCCTATATCCCTCAGTCTAGCGCGCCTGTGTTTGTGTGTCTGTGTGTGTGTGCGCGCGCCTGCATGCGAGAGAGAGAGAGAGCGCGAGAGGAGGGGCTGACTGACAGAAGAGGTGAGAGCCGGTGAAGTGCTGTTAAAAAAAAAACTTTTGTTTTCTGTGCAAGACTATGGTAAACACTTAATCGCCCGGGCGTTTAATTGAACCGGCGTTTATTATGCCAAATGAGGTCGGACCCCCGGCGGCTATTAGAGCACAGGCGCGTATTTGCACGCGGGCGATTATTTGGTCATCTACGGTATCTGCTCAGGCGGACTGGGGCAGATTTACTGAGACCAACTAGGGTATTTACTACGGATATCCTGCATCAGTCCTAAGGATCGGTGTTAGGACCAATCTGGACATAAATGTATGGATCGGTATCAGTGAAAATAAAGCTGAAAATGTAATAGTTTCTTCACTGATCTCAGCTGTGTTTTGTCCATCTCAGCCTGAGTGTTGCAGCCTGCAGGTCTCCTTTACGGCAGCCGGGCTCTACACTGCCGGCATTTCAATCAGCAGCTTTTCAGCTTTAGCAGGCACATGGCATCGCTTTCACCATGTTAAAAGAAAAAAAATGTTGTTGCCAGGAGGCCTGTCGCAATGATTACATAACCACGATTATTTGAATTTACTGTGACTATTTTGCATAATCGTTAGATTCCACAATCAAGGAAATTTTAATGACAGTGATCCAAATTGGCAACAACTACTGATTGAATTTGGTGCATTTGGGTTGAGTCTACCTGGAAGGTTCCGGTGTCAGGAAGAAACATCCGATGGCTGTTGGATAGGTTCTTCTGTTTCAGCTCATGCAAGACCCTGTTTATTGCTTTCCGTAGCAACACGATGATTCATAGAGCAGAGTTTCCCCTCCGGCTGCAGCGGTGTGTTTGACAGCTCTGGGGAAAGTAACACTGGAGTTTTTGCTTCCATCCAGCTTTCCTAATTAAATAATTCACATAAGCAAGTTTAAATGGGAACATTGTGTTATTGATTGATTGATTCTGTTTCTAGCACAGTTTTGCTTTACTCTCTTGTACTACATTAGCAAACAACAACAGGGAAAACAAAGGGGCCATGTAGAATGTTTGTATTGTGTTGAAAAAGCCTGGACTTCCCACATCTCCAAGAGAGTGATACATCTTTTTGGGAACTCACAATCACCTATCTTTCATCCATATCATATCATTTATTTAAGTTTTATATTTTTGAACCCGAACCTTTTTAATTTTAGCCGCACAATTGTAGGTTCATATCCTCTGCAACAGCTCAGCCAGAAACAATCCTATCAGACAAACTGAAGGAACAAGCCGACGCTGGCGTGACAATGTCACCGTCGTGAGAAGCAGAACAGAACCAATTGTCCTGACAGCAGGGTCCTGATGGGTCCGTTCCCTCAGGCTGAAGAGGCAGCTGGAGACTTTCAAGCACCTGAGAAGCAGTTAGTCAGGACCGGTACTTCACAAGCATGCACATGGGGTCATCAAGTGCATTTCTCCTCTAGTCACTCAGCTAATCTGCTCTCACTTTAAACATATCTTGTCTCATTTGAGATCTGATGAACAGGTAATTCATCATCTCACCCGCCGGGTTCAAGGCTTTTGTCATTCGGAAACCAGCTCATAAAGTGTAGCCTTTCACAGATTTCTGTGTCTTATCAATTGATAAAAATGTTAAGTTTGTGCTCTTTCTCTTTTTCCCTTCTACTCTCGTCTCCTCTTGGTTTCAGTCTTATAGACCGCATGCTTCAGAGGGATCCCAAGCGACGGGCTTCCCTGGAGGAGATTGAGAGCCATGCCTGGCTGCAGGGGGTCGACCCTTCCCCAGCCACCAAGTACAACACTCCCCTGGTCTCCCACAAGAACCTGTCAGACGAGGAACACAACAGCATTATCCAGCGCATGGTGCTGGGAGACATCGCCGACCGAGAGGCCATAGTGGAGTAAGTTGTGTATTATTTGTCTTTCGCTCTGGTGTACAAAGTGAGTATAGACTCCAAAGACTTGCATTCATTCTGTTAGTTGGCCTCCCAGATGCAGGACGCCTACCTAGCCTACGGTTCAGTCAGCCCCAGGCAGTTCTCCCTGAACCAGTACATTCATACTACTGACGAAGGCATTGGGCAGTAAAGTCAGATTATCCTGCTAACCATCAAAATATGCTTAAAACTCTTAAAATGAGATTTCATACAAATATATAATATATGTCCTTCATTTTTTAATCAGTTTCTATTTCTCTAACATGATAAAGAGCAAGGCAGCTTTTTCTAGATACATTTCATACAAGATACTAAGGCAGGATGATTTCTCCTTTACCCTTTCACAGTTCTCCTTTAACCCTTGTCTATAGAGCTACCAGTTGTGTGAGTGTCCACGAGCATCGTTAATATTCAAGGTGGAAACTTGACATGGGAATTAACAGGAATAAAATTAATAAACAGTTCTTTGTTTGTTTAGTTGAGTGAATGAGTTGACTCATTTAACATCATATTGAACTCTCAAAAAAAAAAACACACAATTTCCCTCTCAGGCCTCCATCTCCTTTCCATTTCAACGTTTGCGTTAGTGTGCGTGTTCCCACACAGAGGCAGCTGTTGTTGCATCTAGAAGATGAGACAAACCGTACATCTGTAGCTCACAGCTTCCCCACTGAGCATCACTCTTTGATGGATCTGTTGTGTCACTGTGCATTGTAACGACAGTTGTGCTCTACTGTCTGTCGTAGCTCTTTCATAAGCTAGATTGTCACACAGCAGAGACCTTGCTTAACTATTACAGATTATGCTGGTTTTATTTCTGTCAATGCAACTCATTTCAAAAGACTGAGGGCTTGACTGCAACAATCAGGGTTTTAGTTTGATTTTGTTTTTATCATGTCAGAGTTTTATTGTAAATGTGTAGCTGTAACTGTAATTTGTTGTTTTATTTTAGTGGGGCATTGCCGTTTCCTGTAGTGATTAAAAGACAATCAAATTGCTGCGCAGGGAAGACAGAAGAAGGACTTGATTGCTATTATTTATTTTATATTATTTGTTATATTATTTTTTTAGAAAGGATACTAGGGATTTGAACTTGGAAAAATACGATATATACCGGTATGAAGATGTCACCTTGGGAAATTATAAAATAAGTTTTTCACTTTTTTCCAATAAAGCAAAGTAATTATTCTGTGTTCTGGTGTTTGAGGTATTAACTGTTGTGACATGACATGTTTCAGAGCCCTGGAGACCAACAAATACAACCATATCACAGCCACATACTACCTGCTAGCAGAGAGGATCCTGAGGGAGAAGCAGGAGAAGGAGGTCCAGACTCGCTCCTCCAGCCCCAGCAACATCAAGGCACAGTTCAGGTAAAGGAACAAAAGCACAGCTTATTTTTTAACTTAAGATCCACCGTCCTCATGCTGCACGATTCCAGAGTTTGAGTGAGGAGTGTGACTAACAAAGATCACTGTTCTTCATCATAACGACTGACTGAGTCATGGTATGAGGGTAATTGATCTGTTTCGCTCCACTGCCTGCCCGGCTCCCCTTGGCACAGCCCTGCCATAGTTGCTGACGACGTGGGTTAGTTCTGCAAAGGTTTCATTTCCATTTCTGGGTTCACTGGGCTTCCACCTGCTGGGCTCGGGGGACGTGGAGCAGAGGAAATGGGAGAGAAAATGGTTCTAACTGTCAAAAGAGACTTCATAACAATTTAAAAGAAAACAGGCGATCGTGGTTAAATTTCCATTATGGGGATTTTCATGGATATTATCGCAAGTGACTTGAAAAAGCAGAGAAGTGAAAAATAGCCTGATTTTAAAAATAAATGATTTGTCATCTAATAAAGAACAGACACACCCAATGATGCTATTTTTATATTTATCCTCTTTCATGCAGGGGCACCTTATGATGTGTGATTGATGCTAGTTTGATTGTTTTACACAAATAATTATGTCCTTTATTTAATGCTATAAAATATTTATTTCTTTACATGTAATGATTGCAGTATGTTTAAATGGCATATTTAAGCATGCTTCAATGATTGAAGGGATAATACAGGACAATGTTGAGCTGGCCTCTATGATGAGACCTTATATCAGAATGATGTCTCAAAAATGGAGGGGTGTGATAACGGCCACCACCTCTATCCTCATGCTTTACAAAGTGCTTGATATGGAGGTGCTTCTCCTCTTTCCCTCAGTAGTGCTGACGCAGCCTTGCAGCTCGGTGTAACTGAGCTCTGGTGAAATGAGCCTTTAGTCTCTTGTGCTACGATCCCGGTGCAGAAGATAGTAACTAAAGTGTTTAAGGGCGACTTGCTAATTGGCTCAGACTGACCCACATACCAGCGGCTAGTCCACTGCCAGGCCTCCTTTACATGCACACACACACACACACACACACACACACACACACACACACACACACACACACGCACACACACAAACAGCCAAATGCACACCAACACGCCTGCGTATTCAAAGCCTGATTATAATCAGTTATTTAAACAATGTTGAAACGTTGTGCCTCTGACTGTGGATGAGGCCCCTATCAGATAGATTACAATGCAGTCGTGTGTGTGGGTGCGTGTGCAATCATAATTTTAAATGTCAGAATGCCAATTACAAATCGTTGCAGTGTGTTATCATCCATGTATTCGTGACTTATGTTAGTCGTTAGATGCAACAGAATGGATGTTGAGCCCACTACAACTTCTGTTTCCCTCCATAGCAGGTAATTGCTAGAGTGCATAACTTTATTTTTTGATGACGGAAAGTTTTGTTTTGGCATTTCAGTAAAGACGGTAAAAACTTTGGGAAGCACCTGAGTCTCAGACGTTCAGCTGTGTTTGTAGCATAAGAAGTGCTTGCCATGGAAGTTTGTGCCGGAGTCAGAGAGAGTGCATTCATGTGTGTTGGGATTTGGGACTCTTGATTGTCAGCCTGAGCGCTTCCAGCTGGGAGCAGCCTTTCTTAGTGCCTGGGTCTGTATCGGTAGTTTAAAACACTACTGGCAGTAAAGCAGTGTTGGTGTGTGTATGTATGTATTAATGAAATATTGGCTATATTAACAGAGACAAACTGTATGAAAAATGTATTGTTTATCTCTCTCTCTCCTTCATTCCTTGTGTCGCTGACAGATCGACTTTACAAACTCCGTTCCTCCTTCCTTCCAGGTCTAGAGAATGGAGGCACATTTTGTTTAATTGGTGCAAAGCTCGCTGTCAGTGAACGGAGGAGCTATGGTTGAGCCAGCAATGAGAGCACATCCACACTTTGCAGGCAAACGAGACGTGATGAGACACTGACCACAACTGAATAAAACACAGCGTGGACATAAATGGCCTGTAATCACATTGACACCTGTTGGGCCGATTAGATAAAACGGGTCCTGATTCCCGTTAAACAAAGCAGAGTAGAGTGATGGCGCATTGTTACAGAGGGGGTGGATTTTCATCTAATTTAGGACAGAAACCATTTCCATAATTTCAGTGATCACAGCATCATGAAAGTGCTGTGTAATCTCCCTCCCCTCTCTTCTCTGCTCTGTTGTCCATTGGTCCGTATAATCTACCATGTAGGGAAAGGTAGATGGTATTGAGGAGGGAAGACGTGAACTTTAAATTTTGTGTTTGAACCATATATAGGCCTTTTGTGATCAAAGAACTAAGAAAACTTAAAGTTGGATCCTCCGTCTTATCTCTTAAGGCAATCATGGCCCACCAGAGTGGACATGCACCAAGACATCGAGGACAGCTTGGCAGCATCTTCTATCTCCCATGCTGGAGGTCCCCAGTCCCCGGCTCGGAGCGCAGAGAACCTGCTCAACGGACATCGCTCCAAAGGCCTGATGGAGCTCGGCCGACGTGAGGAAACGGTGACCGACTCTGCAGGACCGTCAGCACAGGTACGCTCATCTTCATCACACTTCATTTTAAATGAAATATTAGAGGAACATGGCTGGATACATCACATCCTGTTTTGATTTACTCTAATGCATGTTGCTGCTCTTTTTTTTTCTTCTCCATGTCATTCCAGGGAGCCTGTGCTGCTGCATCGGGTCCTCCTGGATCTGTTTCCGGGACCACCAGGGCCCCAACACCATCCACCTCAGGGGCAGCCAAGCAGAGAACCTGCCTGTTCAGGTGTGATTCCATTTCAGCGGAGTGGCATTATTTTGCTAACGTAATCATGGTGTTGCTTTGGGATCCTATTCTCATTTAGTAAATAAAGTCATGTCTCATGTTTTTGCAGGGTGGAGGAGGATGAAGAGGAGGAGGAAGAGCGTGACGCGTCTTCTCTGCCGACCCAGGTGATCCTGAGGCGCAAGCCCCCTTCCATCACCAACCGCCTCACCTCCAGGAAGAGCGCCCCCGTGCTCAACCAGATTTTCGAGGAGGAGGGGGAGTCGGATGACGACTTCGACATGGACGAGGGCCTGCCGCCCAAACTCAGCCGTCTCAAGATGAACATGGCCGGCAACGCCGCCAACCTGAGCTCCGGGGCTGGCTCCGCTTCGTCCCCGGGGTCCACGCAGAAGCGCTACCACAGGCGCAAGAGCCAGGGGAGGGGGTCGTCGTGTTCGAGCTCCGAGACGAGCGATGACGACTCGGAGAGCCACCGGAGGCGTCTGGATAAAGACTCAGGCTTTGGTTACAGCTGGAACAGGAGGGACAGCAGTGAGGGTCCACCTGGCAGCTCGGGGGGCAACGGGGGAGGCAGCAGCTCAGGGCAGAGTAAACCTCCCGGGGAGGGAGGGGGGACCTCTGGTCCAGACAGGGGGAGTCCTCCTGGAGGTGGTGGGAACGGAGGAGGAGGGGGTGGCGGCGGTGGAGGGGGCGGTGGGGGAGGAGGAGGGGGTAATAAAGGACAAGACAGCCCTTCCAGTTGTTGTAACAACAGTAGCACTACTAACCCCTCCCTCAGCTCTTTGTCTCGCTCCTCCCGCACGGTGAGCCGCAGCACAGAGCTGGTGGAGAGCCTGAAGCTCATGAGTCTGTGCCTCAGCTCCCAGCTGCAGCACCACCGTGGGGGGCGAGCGGTTCGAGGAGGAGGAGGAGGGGGGAAGTTCATCATAGACCCTGGCAGCCTCTCAGGCGGGAGCGTGAAGATCCAGGAGAAATCCTCCTGGAGGATGTGCATCGGCTCCACCGGGAGCCTGGACACCATCACCCTGCCCACCACCACCGCCCTGCCTCGCTCCCACGCCGCACACCACCACCGCAAAACGGCGCCGCACGGCCCCCCCGGCCTGCAGGTGGGGCCGGGCAGCAGGGACGCTCACAGCAACCTGAGCGCTCTGAAAAACGGCGTGCTTCAACTACCTCTGTGTGAGAAGACCATCTCTGTCAACATCCAGCGGGGCGGAGGCTCCAGGGACGGCCTGCTCTGTACCTCAGCTCCAGCCAGCTGCTGCCAGGTCATCTAAAGCACTCTTGACTCGACCAGCTCCTCCCTCCTCGTTCGCCTCTCAGCCCCCTCTGCACATCGGAGGACTTCCTGTGTGTAGCTGCAGCAGGTAGCTGAGCTCACACCACCTCACCATCAACACACCCGCCTTGTGCTGTTGTCTTCACCGTCCTGTCACCGAGGTGTATGCCGTCATCACTTGTTTTTAACGATTATTAGTGTGATTAGTACCTTTTTATTTGATGTCTCCCAACTGCCCAAAAACATTTAAAAAAATATGAAATAGATGATTCTTTGATTAGATGGTCACTGGATGGGAAACATAATGGTAGGAGTACATTTCTTTAACTGTTACGAGCATAAATTATATATTTCTAAGAAAAAGCCAATATAATGAGTAGTAATTTTAGTCAACCGTTGTAAAAAAAAAAATTGAATAAAGTCATAATTTTACTGAACACTTACTCTTACAAACAAAATTTTATTTTGAGGTTAAATTCTAATTGTTATTTCAGGAATAAAGTCTGACAAGAACTTATTCTCATAATATTGCCACTTCCTTGTAAAGTTATGACTTTTTTCCTCAAATTTAAAAACTCTATTCCCAAAACACAGCAATGTTTATTTTTCTCCCTGAAAATGTAAATGTTTTCTTCTTAAATGTCGGGTGATTTTTCTTCTCCTAACAACAATCCTCGGTGGAAGTGTGCAGAAGTTCTAATGAACTACTGGAATAGTTCCAGTGCTGTACTGTAGCAGGCAGGTGACTCTCCAACAGAAACACTCCCCTTCCTCCCCCTGCCTCGCTCCCTGCCTCCCCTTCCCTCTGAATGTTTGCTAGAAGCTGGATTATAAAGCGGATTCCATTTCTATGAATCCATGCAGGAAGAGAAACGGTTTTAATTTAGACTCCAGTCTGGACTCCATATTGCACTCAGACAATCTGTTTATGTTGTTTTAAAAAAAAAAAGAGAATGAATCCAGCTTATCCATCAAACCCCTTTAAATCGTGACAGAGGCATTTTAAAGCGGCAGCACACTTTAATAAGTGAGACGGCGAGAGAAAAGCTGGTGCTTTATCAAAGTGTGTGCACTCCTCTGTAGCAAGGTAATGCTACTCACCAACGCGTTTGGAAATGTTACTGCTGACCATATATTTAACAATGAGGTGTTCCTGTTTTTTTTTTTTTGTTATTCAACCTTTAATGTGTAGCTGTAGATGCTGATAGAAAACATTAGTCGTGTCTGGCTCTCACTACCAATATCCAAGTAGTCTGTTCTGATTTGACCTCCGCTGGCTTCTTTCGGGTCCCGCCTGCGCCCACGTGTCACCCAAAGCTTAACCGCACACGTGGGCGCAGCGTGTTGACCAACGTGTATGGAGTATGTATATACAGTATGTTGAAAAGTAAAGTTTATTTTTAAAACTTGTACATTGTTTTGGAGCGATCTGCTGTTTGGAAACGTGGACACGGGGGCCTGTGTGAGGTCTCGTCGGGTAGAATAAGAGCTCAGCTGTGTAGGAGAGAAGAAAGAGAAAAAAAAAAAAACTCATGACTTCCAGCTTTAAAAGAATTGGCCGACAGACGGGGAAATGGGGGAATTCTCTAAGGGCATTGGCAATAAACTATAAGGTGTGTTGCAGCTATCTGTACAGAAACATTTTTATTAGTTTTTGTTTTGTTTTTTTTAATTCCAAACGTGTGCAGCCTTACAACGGCCACACCGGACTGAACAGAATAGAGAGAGAAAAAAGGAAAACTGTTTGAAATATTCTTTCTCTTTGTTTGTTGTCTGAGTTTTCTTTTTAAAACCAAATGTAAATAGAGTTGTAAATATGGTGCTCTTTCTCTTTATCTAGAACAGCGGAGTGAACCCTTTGGTGCATAGCTGTACAGTAATCTAGCCTTATGATAATTAGTAATACTGTATGGGTGTCTCAGCTAAAAACAAAGCCTATTCATACTGTCAGGTCTGTTTGACTGTCGTCTTACTCAGCTGTATCCAGGTGAATGATGTGCATGTGTTTCAGTGTTGGACATTCAGTGACACCGAGGAGAGGGAATCAGCCACAGAAATGTTACTGGACCAAAAAAGCAGCAGCAGAAAAAAAAAAAAGAAATAAGAAGAGTTGGAACTGACAGAAATATTCAGTGTATTATTCTGTAGTTGATACCTGTTGTCAGAAGTTACATATAGCTATGGTAATATCCAAAAAATAAAATGTGGAATACTGTCTCATATGTTTGGTCTTCTGGGTCTTTCTTGGTTGAGACGTTGCTGACATGCCTTAAACTTGCATTCTCTCTGCTGGCCACCAGGGGGCGGATCCTCAGGTTGCAAATAGAAGTCTGATCGCATTAAAGTCTGAGAAAATGATCCTATTATTCACTTGATTCATTATCTCAATAAACATTGTAAATGTTTGAAGTCTTCAATACAGCATGATGTTCATTGAGTAAATTAATGTTCCATTTAGAGTCAAATAGACTAAAGCAGGGGATGCTTCAGGGCGGGGCTACTTTGTGCTACTCCATGCCTCCATGTAGTTTAGTTGCTACCAACCCCCGGGGGAAATGATCCATAGAAGTGCGAGTTAGAGACCGGAGGATGTGATCCAGGTCATTGAAGGTGTTGAAAAGCAGTCGCTTGTGATCGACATGCTTACGTGACACCGAGGAGGTTTTGCTCTCTATGCTTGGCACGCTCGTCCCTCAGGCTCCGCTCAAGTAACCCAGGAGCTTCCAGGCCAGATGGCACACTCCCAGTTTATTCACAGCCGATCTTTCTATGAACCCGCCTCTTCACTTGGAGCGGTGACTTCCTGGTTCACGGAGCAAAGCTGGATCCTCATTTGATTTCCTAATAAAAGTACAAGTATTACCATCAACATGTCCTTAAAGTACCAAGCGTAAAGCTGCTCACGCAGAACGGCCCATTTCAGAATAGTGTTTATTATGATATTGTAATTATTGGACCATTAATGTGTTCATCACTTTTATGTTGCAACAGGTGGAGCTCATTTTAATAACTTCACAAGCTGCTGGGTAGTGTGATCAATTATAATACAACTTAATTTATTAGCTGATTGTGTTTTGTATTATTTCATTAAGTAGCTTAAAGGTTGAGTAGGTGATTCTAAAAACTAGTCATGTCATAGTATGTGTAAAACATCATATGGCATGTCATGTCTTTTCACCACTTTTTTCGACATACTTTTTTCACCACTTTTTTTTCGACATACAATACTATGACTTTTTTCAGCAATTATTTCAACATACTTTTTTCACCACTTTTCAACGTACTTTTTTCAGCATTTTTTCGACATATACTATATTATGATTTTTTTCGACTTACTTTTTTTTAGCACTTTTTCGTCATACTATATTATGATTTTTTTCACCACTTTTTTCGACATCCTTTTCAGCACTTTTTTCCAACATACTTTCTTCACCACTTTTTTGACATACTAAATACATACTAAACACTTTTTTCGACATACTATATTATGATTTTTTTAAGCACTTTTTCGACGTATTTTTCAGTACTTTTTTCGACAAACTATACTATGATTTTTTTCCGAGATACTTTTTTCGGTACATTTTTCGTCATACATTATGATTTTTTTCACCACTTTTTTCGACATTCTTTTTCACCAATTTTTTCTAACATACTTTTTTTTAGCACTTTTTTGACATACTATAATTTTTTTTCAGCATTTTTTCGACATACTATATTATGACTTTTTCAGCACTTTTCCGACGTATTTTTCAGCACTTTTTTTCGACATACTATATTATGATTTTTTTCAGTAATAATTTCAACATACCTTTTTCAGCACTTTTTTCGACAAACTATATTATGATTTTTTTCGACATACTTTTTTCAGCACTTTTTTCCACATTTTGCATACTTTGTTACTAACAAGAAAAAAATTACAGGTAATAATAAATAAAAATGTGATATACATATTGCTTAGAGGTAGTATTACTGGATATTTTAACAAAGTCAAAGCAATAAAAGTAAAAGTAAATGAGATTAAGTAGGCAGTGCTTAAATCCAACAACATGACACATTTCATTTACTTCTTCAATCTAATTTATTCTCCACAACCGTTTCAATACATGAGGTAATTTAAATACCAGAACATAGAAAAAAATGTAATATTCAGATAGGCATTGCAATTGAAGGCACCAGGGGTGTTAGGAGTAAGAGTGCATGGTTTATCTTCAAGTTGTATGCATCAACACGAGAAGTAACAGACATATTATGTTATTATTACATTAATATCACATGCTCAGATAAGACACCCTAACAAAAAACAACAGTTGTCATGATCTCTTGTCTATGGAAGCAAAACACAAAGCAATATTTCTGATAAGCAACTGAATACCTGTTTATGGGATTTGAGCACTAGCTCATGCTTATTGTTGAAATCTAAATACCACTAAATTCAAACTTTGAAAACCATCTTATGTAAATGTATGTGGTTTGAATTCCAATAAATTGATTTCAAATTTCATTATTTCACAAATTCAGTTAGAAAACTTGATGTTCTTCGGTAGCCCCGATGTATAACTTTTAATTTTCAAAATTGCCTTTTAACTAAAATGTATCAAAAATGAACAGTGTTTGATCATCATGATAACAGCTTTTTATTTCTTTTAGATGAGTGAATTGTCATTCTGAATTTATGTGACCTTAAAAAAATCAGTTTTCATACATGCAGGTAGATGGTTTTCAAAGTAAAATACTGTGTTTAACATTTCAATCACATTGATGCCTTTGGAAGTGATTACATTTCATAACTAGGTGTTCTGTTGCTTAAACAATTGAAACTCTATGTTGCTTTTTGGTTTCATACTTGGAGTGCAGAACTTGTGATGAGCGTATGTCGTCGATTACAAGCAGCTTTAATAGCATCAGACAGTCAATTAAGCCAGTAGGCCATTAGAGGGAGGCTTTGGCTTATTGTGTAAACACCACCAACCTGTAGAACTCATTAGTCATCATAATTGTTGCAAAATCCCACCCAAACCATAATATTGATTAAACTCAACCCAAAGAGCAGAACACGCATAACAGAAAACCCTTTCATCCACACTCATGGATACAAAATCAATATTTGCTACAGTATAGTATGTCAGAATACAGCATCCGTCTGTGATTTCAACACCTGTTTATCGCACCCTGTCCACCAACCCGACATAAACCCTCATTACAGTACATCTCCCCTAGAGACACATCAGCTACACAGCTAAGTATCTAAAACAAATTACTGTTTGCTGTGAACGTATTGCAGATAAGCAGCACGACCGTGCGTAATAAGCAGCCACACAAACTCCATAGTGGTTTGATACGTGCGTGTGAGTGTGTGATCTGTTGAAGCAGTGAAGCGGCTGCCGGCGGTCCATTACTGTCTGTAGGTCCTCCTCTCCTCCTCATTTGACGTCCTTACTGAGCTCCGAGGCTTCCAGCATTTTCTGAAACACAGCAACAGGTTCACGTGGATCTGTTTCACTCCAGAAAAGTGCAGTGTGTGTGTGTGTGTGTGTGTGTGTGTGTGGTTAGAATGATTTTAAAGGAGTTGACATCCATCCTGCTTTGTTACAGTAGCTGTCCATTTTATTGCCATAAGGAGCAACACGCCACCTTCCCAGCAGCCCTCTGGCTGACTGTGATAATGTGGAATCTCCACCAGCGTGGCTGTTTACCTCCCTTGGTCACCGTAATGGATTGTTCTGGTTTATCACAATTTGAGTCTTTTTTTTATTTTCGTTTCTTTCTCAGTGGCCCTGAGTGGTATCATTAACAAGAACACTTCATCAGGTTCATTGTTGAATTATTCACTAATATGGAGTCAGACAGGTTGGAAACAAGTGGACTGATTTGGACGATAAAAAATAAAAGGATGAGACTAAAATCATTGCGTTGTAAAACATCCATCAGTGTACTTTCTCTCCGCAGTGACTTTCTGAATGCACAATCAGCGGGGCCTGTGTCCAAGAACAATCTGCTAATCAAGTCCACTTAATGCACCAACGTATATTATAATTGGTAAAACCAAGTGAGGCATCATTAATTCCTTCAAGTAGAGGGTTGAATAGTTTACTGGGAGCGCTACAAGAGACTCTAACAAGCCGTTTAAAGAAACGTGATCATCAAACACGCCGACACGTGAATGACGTCTTCATATCTCTGCAACACAATACACAGACATCTTTGACAAAACCTCGACGCTGTAACCTCTTCACATTCTGTTGATGCATGCATATAGTTTGGTTATATTTGCTGAGAATTTACTTCTTCTTAGAAGAGAGCTAAATGGAAGTCAACTAAAGTCAGGTTTATTTATAGCTCCTCTCTGTCCTTTGATTCAAGGCAATGGATAATCCAGTCTTCATTGGAATTTAGTTTAACTGAGATATTGTTTCTGGTGTACAAAGATCAATAACATGCGATTTAAGTCATTCTTTTTTTAGTTAATTTTTCAAAGGTGCTGTACACCCTGAGGTTACCGCAGAGGTCGTGTGAACACCTGTTCACTGTTTCCTAAGCCACCCAGAGGCACATTCTCTTATTTTTAAACAGCATTACGTGCGAGTGAAAGGCTGCAGGGTCTGGAGCGTCTCCTAGACCGGGGACGAGCTCTCTGGATCACACAGAGACGTACAGGACTGGCAGGCAGGTATTGTTTGTAGCGCTTTGCTGACAGCACACAACTCAGCCAGGGAGCGGGAGGGCAGAGCTGGAGTTACACTGGAAGCCAAAACCTGATCCTGAAACACAGATCTGATCTTTTCACAGCTGTCCAAACACCGCCAGGGTTTTTCCCACAAGGTTACACAGGAGAGGAAAGAGCAAGTCTGTGTGTACACCTAAAGATGGAGATGGACGTGTACTGTACTGGTTGCTCTTTAATAACTCAGTCGGCCCGCGACTTTGAAGACTCCCCTCTTCCCTAGAGGCTCATGTTGGCAGAGTTACTTTTCAATCAGCTTCTGGCAATCAGTTTCTGCCTCACAGTCTGGTCGACGGGACCACAGAGGGGTTTGTGCTGAGGCAGCTGTTTAGCTTCAGAGCTGATCCTTCAGGGAGGCTGAACACAAACTGAATCCTCCAGGAACATAAAGGGTCAAAAGCAGAAGAACTGACTCCAGAGAATAAACAAGGTGTGTGCAGCTTTTTAGAGATGTTTGATGAGATTGGAAAAGTAAAGTGAAGAGATGGATAACAACCGGATATCTCGTAGTATCCCGAGGTGGAGCCTCAGTTGTTTAATTTACCTGCTCATGAGGTACACAAATGCTTTGCTGACAGTTTACATCGTTGCCTGCTCGTTAAATGGGAATTTCTTTATCTGTATCGGGGTTGTAAGGACATTGTAAAGGCTTAATGGTTTGTTTGTTTTTAACAAATCAGCAGGACCCAGGCTGACAGAACGGTGGCTTTGTTCCACTATAATGCAGTATATTACAGAGGAAGATGAATGACCAGCTGGCTTCAGGGTGTAAACCGATTTAGAGTGGATTTTTCTTCAGTGAATAAAATCTCTGCTGTTTTGAAGGAAATTGATTAATCCATTCACAAAAAAAATGAATGGTCAGCTATTTGTCTTATTAATGTCAACTGTAACTGATTGTTGGATAAAACAAACAATTTATAAAATTAAATTACTTTTTAACCCCTTTATATCACATTCTGGTCATATTATGCACCTTAACAATACTAATATTAATCTATTTTTTTTGTATTTTCATACCAAAATGCAATTGTATTTTCTTGATGTAAAACAAAAATATGTAAAAATATAATTTCTGCTAATGTAAGCTAGCACCACCCATTTTCAAACAACAATCTCTGCTCAACATTGTCCTGATATGTCAGTGTTGATCAGAGAGGAGAGGAAGCAGCCTCGTTTCATTTCTAATAGTCTCTGTGTCGATAGAGAGAGAGAGGGAGAGAGAGAGAGAGAGAGAGAGAGAGAGAGAGAGAGAGAGAGAGAGAGGGAGAGAGGGGGGGGGGAGATGGAGAGAGAGAGACAGCTGCACATTCACATGCATACATTGAACCATGCACTTCTGCATACAAATAGAAACTCATACAGCTACTTCAGGTCTGGTTTGATTTGACCCTCTTGAGTGTGGGAGCTACTCACTGGGATTACAGGATTAGTGTGTGTGCGTGTGTGTGTCTTGCTGTGTGTGTGTGTCTCTCGCTGTGTGTGTGTGTGTGTGCCTGCTAAACTGTAATGACTTGTCAAAGTGTGCACCCTACGTATGAAGTGTGGAGCATGCAGGCTGTGAGTGTGGTGCTTGTTATCCCTGCATGACTGTCTGATAGAGGCTTTAAGGGCACTGTTGCACCTCAGGCCTGCCTTTCAAATTCTCTCAACACCTTTAGCATTAATTCATCATAGTAAGAGTTGCCACTTGTTTTTTCGTCCATCAACTAACCCAATAATTAATTCAGCTCTACATACTTGCCTTCAACTTATTTGTCCAGCCCAATATTGAGCAAAACAATGCGGCAACAGCAATCCAGCCGGGGATTGTAACCTCTGCTCCACTCGCAGTGATCCATGATGTAAAAGCCTACAACGTACCCTCCTCTGATTCTGTAGCATCACGCAACCTCTGCTGCGATATGGAAACAACTTCCTTCACCATCTTACTCCACTGAAATATCCGGCCCTCTGAGAATTCACATCGACTTTGAGGTCTTTTCCTAGATCACTAGAGAAACAGCTTTGTTCCCTCCGTGGCCAAAACTAATACATTTAACAATAAACAATACATTTGTTTTCTCTTTTTCTTATTTTAGGTTGTTGTTATCACGCTTATGCATATTCAAGTGTTTTATTAGTTCTTTTGGTGCTATAAAAGGGAGTGTGACGTCATGATTGACAGCTGCTCTGAGTGAAGAAGTCACAGAGCCGCTGGCTCAGGACATGTACGTCGATAAGGAACGTCAAGAGGAGATGTAACTTCTACCTTTCCATTTTGTCTGTTTCTCCAGCTTCCTCCCACAGTCCAAAGGCATGCCGGATGGGGATAGGTTCATTGATGACTCTAAGGTGTGAACGTGAGTGTGAATGGTTGTCTCGGCTCCAGCCCCCCTGAATACAGGATAAGCGGTAGATGGATGTTTTCAGGAAGTACTGCAGGCATCTCTTCATACATATTCACTGGGATGATATCGAATGTATGCTGCCACGACTGTGTCTCTGTCTAATGAAGTCACAGTTAAGGTATGAATCTGCTGAGATTGATCTGCTCAGATGTCGGCGCAGAGGAAGGTAACTTAGCTGGAGAAGCGCAGCCAAGAAAGTCACTTGTCCGTCTGATCAAGTGTCTCCAGTGTGAATGTGAGATCTCCCTCACCACTTTATCCCACGTACCCTCCTGTGGCTGCATGTGGGTGCACAGAGTCAATGAGCATGTACATTCATATCATAGAGGAGCTGTCTGCTACATTTCCCCAGCAACAGCTGAACTGTCCAAGTTGCTGTGCTGTAAGCCGAGTCAAAAAGAAAACTGATGATGATTAAGGCTTTATGACTCTTTAGCCTTGTTTGTTCAAGGTGGCAACCTCTGGTTCTGAAAAGGGAAGCCATTGCGAAACCCGCCTTCTGTCTAATGGCCAGCAGGGGGCGGCTCCTCTCGTTGCAAATAGAGGTCTGATTGTAAAGAAGCTCCTGAGAAAATGATCCGACTTCTCACTTGATGTATTACTTCAGTAAACATTGTAAACATGATTTTTTTCTATTTTCAGGTCTTCTTCAATACAGCATGATAGGCCTGTTTGATTAATCGATTTTAAATCGTAATCGCGATTATGTAGTTAGGACGATGTCAAAAACGTGAAAATCGTAAAATCGATTTTTTAGTTAAGTTAAAGTTCTGCACTTTATTCATTCATTTCCTTAAGATAGATGCGAAAGTGAGGTTTTTCTCTTAATTCCAAAGGGATTGTTTTTTTGTTTTTTTGTTTACAAGAGGTCCACAAGAAGATAACATGGAGCAAAGCCAGACGGCAAAAGTTCGTTAATTGTTCTTTATATTAATCCCTTGAGGGATTTTTTGTTTAATAAGAGCAAGGTTTGCGCTCAAATCCCAATGGGGAAATTATTTGCAAAATTTTCAATAAAAAACAGCATATTTGAAATAATTTCTTTGCCTTTTGTCATTTCACAAAATAATCGTAATCGTAATTGAAAATCGGATTTTGAGAGAAGAAAATCGTGATTTCATTTTTGGGCAAAATCGAACAGCCCTACAGCATGATGTTCTTTTAGTCACAGTGTGTTTTCAGTTTGTGCAAGTTAATTAAATAATTTTGTTTGCCTTAACAATGTTGAATGTAATTAGTCAGTGTTTGGTTGTACTTAGCTCCGCCTTCTCCTGTCACTTCTGGTTGCAAAAAAACAATAGAGCAATGGCCATAAACCAAAATGGCGATGACCAAAATGCCGAATTGGAGGCTTCAAAACCGCAGTCTACAAACCAAGCTGCTTAACTAGTTGACTACACTGTAAAAAGTTTCCACTATAATTGTGTTCATTTGGCTTCTTCTAACCAAGCCGTCTCAACTGTGTGTTGTATGTCTACTTCAGTCAAGAGACTGAAACATTTCGCATTATGTACCAGTTTAACCACCTTCATCTTGTTCTCACTCTTTGCTTTCAAACAGACCATCATCCACTGCAATCGAGGTTCATCAACAAGCTAGGAAAAAAGGATTTAAGCAGCGGTACACATATTTAATCTCATGTGATGTCGTTAAGTATTATGCAACGCTGACTGTTAAATCAACTGGTTTTCATCTTGGTTACGACCAAATATCCACACTGTCATGTTAAATCACATATTCACAAACAAACCATCGGAGTTAGGATATTAGAGGAGTAGTCAACAATATAAAGGACTAATAGCATCCCAAGTGCTCAACAGTCAAAACACAAAACCCTTTAATAAAGTCACTGCAGTCTACAAACCAGCATCATCCACAGTGACAGAGCCGGAGCTACTCACCCTCCACGGGGCTGTCTCTGCAGAGCCAAGAGACCACAGAACAACACGGATAAACCAAACATCACTGGCTGATAAAACAAGAAAACACAGCACACAGTAGCTAGAATGTCATCATGACTGTGCAGGACTGGAAATAAACTACCATTTTATGCAAGCTGCAGGGGAACTCATGACCTTTCAGTTGGAAGAATAGCAGAAATCACCTCATTTGTGTGTAATCTGTATCAGAAGGGCCGGATGACGTAAACTGGGATACTGTCTCTAAAGAGTTAAACCTGTAAAAGTGGCTGCATACTGAGCAGCAGCAGAAGTGTGGCGAAACAAACACATGAGAGAAATGATGAACCTAAAGTCAAACAGCTCATCAGAGAAGCACTCAGCCCCGTCAGTCCACATCAAACAAATGGCTGCGGTGCCGAGCAAGCTAATGCTTTACTGTGGAGCCATATCAATACTATTAACATGAGGCACACCATTCGTCTTCAGCAAAGTGCTCTGGGACAAGCCTCAAGAGCTCATTCTTAATGCTAAATGGGAAGCTATGGACGAGCATGTCAGAACGGACACGTGAATAACATCAGTCTGAGTGTGTGTGGAGGCTGCTCGCTCCGATAGGGAGTTATTATAGCCTCAACAGGGCCACCAAGTGTGTGTGTGTGTGTGTGTGTTTGTGTGTGTCCTAATGTATATTTGAGTAAATCACCATATGATAAATACCAAATTAATAACATACACTAGACAATGTATTCTATTAGCATAAAGGCTGCACTGAATTCATATGTAATATTTATATCTCCACTAAATAAACCATTCATATAGTGATGAATGGAGTACACTGCCATTTGGATTTATTGGTCACACATGGAGACCTTGTTTAAAGAAGACATATCATTTCCAGGTTTATATTTGGATATTACATGTTTACATACTTTAATTTTCAAAAAACTCTTTTTCAAGCTGTCTCCCTAATATGGGTTCATCCGAGCTGATGTCAACACGTGTTTGATTGTATTTTTCCTTTTTCGGCATCTACTGTTAAAAATGTGCAGACTATGACCCAGGAATGTGATCTTAAAGGGTTAATGGCGTTGCTAGGCAACAGCTTGGGTGCATGTTGTCAGCTGATGTCATTCACATACACGGCAACAGCAAATTAACTGGGACACATTTAGTATGTTTAAGACATGGTCTATTAATTCTCTACTTGTGACATCACAGCTGTACAGAAATCTTGACGGTTGTTTCTAAGCACAGTTTCTGATCTGATATCTATGGAAAATGTAAAAAAAAAAAAAAAAAAAAATGTGTTTATTGTGAGGTTTGTCTCTTTCACAAATTAATTACACTCAAATTATGAGTGTCGGGAGGTGGAAAGATAATATGTAACCATAACCATACAAAACCATTTGTTCGTAAGAATAAAAGCTGAATAGTTTGCTAAAGTTAGAAAAGGTGTGAACAAAGGTGTTCACGAAATAAAGGCAGTCATTCGAAACCATGCAGGCCCACTGCCATCTGTTTCCCTCTGTTATCAGTCTGTGGAAGTTTCAACTAACCGGGAATCTACTGAACATCAACAAACTGAATTTCACAGACAAAGTAAGGAGATGTAGTCAAAGTATCTCTACTACGCCTTTTCATGAGAAATCTCTTCATGCTTTTCCTTTGATTAATACATTTCAAAGGCATGTGTTTGTGTATGAATATGGATGCTTGGTTGTAATTCATATAACAAGCCAGAGTCCCCACGCCCACTTTAAACATCAAATTCAAAGACTTTTCAAGGACTTTCCAAGCCCAATTTCCTGCAAAGATCCAACATGGTGTGGTTTGAAGTAAGTTACAACAATGAAGAACAGAGAGAGCCTCGATCCAGTCCACCATCTCCATTGCTGATATCATTCATCACTGAATTCTATCATAAATATTGTGAGTGCTAATTCTTCTTTAATTATTGATTTATTTATATGTTTGTTTTGTTGCTTTAGTTATATTTTAGTACACTAAGATGGACACACAAATATATGAATGGTCTTTGTTTTAGTAGCTGTTGCTGTTGTTTGAACTGTTGAGTGACTTCATGTTGAAGTTGGCCTTAGATGTCATCAGGTTTTACCTTTTTCTTGAGGGCCTCCAGGGATTCGAACTCCAGGCGGGCCAGATTGATCTGGATGTGTTTGGGGACATCTGGGATGAGGAAGGTCAGGATGAACTTGATGGCCAGCAGCCCATGCTGAAATCACAGAATACCACACGCGTCAGACGGAGTTAAATACTTTGACTCTGTTGTCTTCAACTTGTATTAGCGTCCTTAAAAACATCGTCCGGAGAACAAGCTTTGAAAGAGGGATCGATATAACTTGATCATGTTTGTGATATTGTGCTGTAAAATCAGAGAGGACAGGAGAAGGGAAGGGGAACGTCGGGGCCAGACACACAGCTTCTGTTCAAAGTTTAAAAAGGACAGTGGGCGTTGGCTTTGTACTCTAAAGTGCATATTAAACATGTCATTCAAAATTGTCGTATTTATTCTTGAGTTATGGCCAGAAACGTGTTTTGCGAGGTCACAGTGAGCTTCGTCTCACACAGTGTCATTGTCAGAGCTGAAGAAAGGTCTGGCCTGTTTGTCGTTCTTTAATCACAGTTGTCTTGGGTGGTGCTTAGAACATTATGGTGCCATTCGAAACAGATAGCACCGATAGCAGAAGGGGAGGAGAATGCCGTGTCTGCATCGGGCGAGTCAGACTACAGTGGCCTTGACCTTTGGCCACCAAGCAAGTTCACCCGAGAGTCTGTGCCAGATGATATTAAATTCCCTCCTGGCCTTCCTGAGATATCATGTTCACGACGAAGGGACAGACGTGAGGTCACAGCGTCCTTGACCTTTGATCACTAAATCCGCTCAGTGGATTGTTTGTACGCCCGTCCTCGACCAAAGACCTTCTTAGTCGACAAATATTCAAGCAATTTAATTGAGAGATCTATAAAACTGAGTTTCGCCCACAAAGACTCTCACAAAAACACCACTTTTGGTCTGGTGTTTATGAAATGAGTCATTCCTGTTCTTTTGTAAACAGTGAAAATGACTTCTTAGAAGCCGAATATCACAATAAAGCGCCCTTTATGCACCCTGGTGTTTCTACACTCTATGGTTTATTCATATACAGAGAAGTGCCTGTACTGTATGACATGTGAAGACTGAATAACAGACCGCCAATTACCCAGAATGCCATGTGCTTATGAATGTGTTCTCTTCTTCTTTACACATGTGCTTCTCTGATCTCAGCTTATCAGACACAGACGACCTGCATCTGAATCAGCAGAATGTGTGCGTTTCCCATGAAGACGACGGGACACATTCATTCCATTAATGCTGAGCAAACCCAGCTCTCAACTGCCACACACACACACACACACACACACACACACACACACACACACACACACACACACACACACACACACACACACACACACACACACACACACACACACACACACACACACACACACACACACACACACACACACACACACACACACACACACACACACACACACACACACACACACACACACACACACACACACACACACACACACACACACACACACACCTGTGCCAGTCCGTCTGGAGCACCCTTTTCCTCATCATAGTAATGGACTGGTGCACGCTCCAGCAGACAGGAGGGCAGACTGCTTCACACAAATGGGTTTCTGGCTCTGAATCATTATGAGCTTCTAGTGGTAATATGTTTCCCTAACTCACCCATACAATGTGAATCCACCAGGCATGTTACATGTTGACCGAATGCACCGACACCACCTTTGGCCAGAATGTCACATATTAATTACGCACAGCTAACAAAATATGAGGTTTCTGGAGAATTTGACGAAAAACTGTGGCGCCTCGATTTTACTCCCACGATGAGCTGCTAAAAAGAAAATGGTGGTTTTGAGCCCTGAAAACGAACATTTGCACGTTGTAATTCTGGCTCAAAGAACCACCGACTAAGACGTTTTGCCATTCCAGTCAGCACAGCCGTTCCACTAATTAACAACAGAACGAAGGAAGAAACCCCTGACCTTAGTGACTTGTCACATTTGATTGAAAGTGCACAACAGACCCGCCAGCCCTTCGTTGATTGCTAATGCTATTCAAGGCTAATTTATATTTCTGAGTGTTCAGCAGCGGCACAAGGTTGAGCTGAGACTGAGAGGACGCCGGCTAAGACAAGGGAGGGAATGTGACTTCAGAAATGTTATTTTCAAGGTGTGACAATAAATTTTGGTTTTGCCTGACATAATGGATGTGATGGAACTCCCAATGCTCTGCTTGCTAGGTATTTTCATTGTCATTGTTGCACTAAACTGGCATGGGAACTTGACACTTGACGATCTTCTGCATTGACAATGAGTGAGTCCTCCTCTGGACGACACAAAACGCTTCCAAAATGAGTTTTCTACCATCCTTAATGTAATTTTAGGCCTTTTTGGAATGAGAATAGTAATCCCCAGACCCAGCGGGTGTCCTAATCTGGAGACTATAATCTTAAACCAGGAAGAGCAGACAGGTCTTTGAGCATGCAGCTATTCCGCTGACTGAACAGTTTTTTTCCCCACTTTTCAGTATGCAGCACTTAATTCTGTTACCATGGCACCCCTTCACTGTTAATTGGAAAATTAGCATTTCAATCCACCATCAATCCAACTAATGAGGAACTACTAATTCTGTCGTTTCATGTGTGATCTGACATAAGCAGAACATTATATTCCAACTCTGGCATGTGTCACGGAGTTAGCACTATAGTCTTCACATTCACTTTCCCTGGATGATCCAAGGTAATTATGAAGAACATGATGACTATTAAACAGTAGACACTTCTGTAAAATCTAGAGGGAAATGCCACTCAAAATTAATCTACATGCTACAAATCTTACCTGAAAAGGGATTAAGAAACAAACAAAAGAAAAGTCCACATGCCTGATTTCTCTACAAATGAATATAATAATAATAAAAATACCTGAGGGCAACCGATTACATGAACTAAGGTTGGAGGATTAAACTCAGGCAAACAGTGAGATGCTAGGCTAGGCTAGACTACTGGTGAGTCCAGGTCTAATGCTCCTGTAGTTGCCATGGGCGAAAGCTAATCTGATTATCTAAAAACACAGTGTAATGGGATTACTGTGTGGTGGGCTGCTGAAAATAACCTTGGAGGAAACAGACAATTTGGCAAACCCACATGAAAATGACAAACAAGGGCACCTTTATTACCGAGCTCAGCTATAATAATGATGCATTCTCTTTGTTGCTGTTATTCTGAAGGACGTCAGTCTAGACTTTATTAAACAGAACAAGGATTTCAGCTTTTACACTAAAGCTCATCAAATCAACCTTTCACTAATAAAGTCTTACTGTATATCGTCACAAAATACTGCAGACAGACCTGTGACTCTGACAGAAAGTGTCTGTTTCTGTAGCAGGCTGGTCGGTTGCCTGGTTACTGCTCACTGATGCATGTAAGCCCTATATAGTAATTACTCAGGTATCATAGCACCGCTGCAGGCAGCCGACGAGGGGCTGCCCACCCTCCACCAGCCCCCACCCCCCAACCAAGATAAGAGGGCCCCGATGATTCGATTCCAACCCCTCGACTGTATGCAATCCGTCGTCCTTTCAAGAAGAGGAGATTCAGAGAAAATGACTTGACTAAAAAAGCGACATTTGGAACTGTTCGATGAAAAACGTATTAAAAAAACGCATGCATTCTCTGGTCTGTTTCCATTAAAATGGTGCCTCTCGTAGCAATGGACTGGATGTTGTGTCAATAGGCACCATCTGTGTGTGTATCTGTGTGTCGCTCCCCGTTGGTCCACTAAACATTATACAAGCGAGCTCTCATTATTCTCGGTGTCCCATCTCTTTAATGGCTCTATTCTAGGAAATGTGCTGGATGGTTTTCAGGGAGGAACGTGCTTGGATGTACAATCAGCTAGTGAGTCAGGTTCATAAACACACATGCAAAGCTTTTCCCTCTCAATCCATCTCTCTCTCTCTCGATCGTTTCTTCTCTCAACCCTTTCCTGTTTCTCAATCTCATCCATTCTGTCATTGCATTTTCTCACCTTTTTCCTTTTTTTTTTTACTCCTCCCACCTCCATTTGACCTGAGCCTTCTATCAAGTATAAAACGGGAGCAAATTCATGTGTGGACAGGTCTAACTGGTCACACACATTAGTGACCAACAGTTCAAAAAAAGAGAGAGTCCAACACACGCTGTGAGCTGCCCTCGATTATATTTTCTCCTGTGCTCAGCAGAGCAGCACCTCCTCTCCTTATTCAGGTGAAGGAGCGGAGAATAAGTCAGACGGGGAGCATCGCCCCCAGGGCCGGACGTGTAGTCTGTTTAAAAAAAAGTCAGTGTGAAGGAGACGGGGATGGACTTTCCCATCATCTCCTTGGCTGAGGTTTTTAAACCAACAAGACTAAAGCAAGCACCTAGAGTCTGGACATTAACCCCAAAGCAGACGGTACAAGTGTATTGGACAGGACGATTTAACACCCTGATGATTTTATCATTCTTACAGCAGTGATGTAAAAAGTATTAAAGGGTAACTTTTTTTATTTCTCAACCTTTCCCATCTTTTAGCGTGTTTAGTGACTGATGGGGTCAACGGAATCTGGATTGCTCCAATGATGAGGGAGAACGCTGCAGACGGCAGCTGCTAAATGGGCTGTAATGTAATCGCTCAGGGCGACTCCTCACCGTGTCATGCGACTGGTTGCCAGGACAACGGTGGAAACGTCAGTGAAGAGAGGAGTGCCGGTGAAAGCGTAGTTAAGTGTCATCTTAAAGATTTTTAGCGGGCGATATGACAATAATCATCGAAATATGCTTAACGTTCTTCAAATGAAAGCAAAACATACTGGAATCAGGTTACATTTAGTTAAGAAGCACATATTTGTATTGCATGATAGTTTTTATTATTAAGTGAAGAAAATTCACCACAATGAATTTCTTGTGAGTGTTTTTTAAAATCCTGATCCAAGATAAAAATCCCCTATCGTCCCGTCCCTAATCATGGCTGAATATCTAACTGGTTTCAACGATATGTCTTCTAGCGAAACACACGGGATGGAGTGAGGAGTTGTCCCTAAAATAGCAGTGCAGATTGAAAATACCAAACTTAATATAACATCTATAACATGTCTTGTGTAACAGTTGATTTTTTGGCGTGACGATGGCTCTGGGGTAAAGGTCAGCAGGTAAAAAAAAACGTTTTTGATGCCCATAGCAAATTCCCTGAAAAGGTCTGGAAAGTGTTGGATGGATCAGCGATTCTGAGCCCTGCTGCTCGTCACGCATTTAGGGATTGTATTTCATTAAGTCATCATATTTGACTGTTTACTGTGTCACCTGGATTATGTAGCCACTACTCTATTCTACTTGAATTGATGCAAATGCATTCATTCAAATATGTACGACTGATATGTGTGTGTTTGAGTCAGACCACTGAGAATCTATGTTTTATCGTAATCCATCCAAAAGAAATCAAACATAAAAGGAGACTCATTTTACTAGAAAGTGCATCTCCTATGTCTTTGCTGTCTGCATGACCCAAAGCTGTGGGCTTCTAGCTGAAGGGCTTCAGTGCACCATCTAGTGGGCAGTAGAGGTACTGCCAAATTATAGGATTACATAGAAGAAAAAAAACTTGGTTATTAACACAGCTATTTATTTTATCTTTCATTTAAATGTTTCAAGAATTACCATGAATTAAAAAAAACATAAAATCAAAACTCATAATTTCAATGAGCAGTTGCGTTTGAATATCACCAAATCAGTAACGACACATCATCAGGTTGAGATAAACATGTTTAGCCACTGTTAGCTAGTTAATGTTCCCTTGCATGCACTGACACAAAACTGATTTTTCAGTAACCAGCGCCAGCAAAAGCTGACAAAGCGTGTGGTGAGGGAACATGACGCTGAATACATTCAATTTCATTCATAATGGCAAGCAGTGATGGGTGAGGGTAAGCAGAATATCTTTTTCTACTTTTTTTTCTCTGTTATTTGTGAAGGTGGCCCTTGGAAAATGTTTGTTAAGAACCACAAATGGGAATTAAGTTACAAAAAGTGTTGTCATCGCAGTGGAGACTTTCCTTTATAAAGACGTCTGGTGGGTCTGCAGCATGAGTTTTTTCGACATACAATACTATGACTTTTTTATCACTTGTTTCATGGTTTTTCTGACGTACAATACAATACAAGACTTTTTTATCACTTTTTTAGATGAATGAATGATCTGCTTTAGTCACTCCTAAGATACATAAGTATAAGCTTTCACTCATCTCCTTGTCTTACACTGTAAACATTTAATTCTACACTAATAACAGTGACAAAAGTCTGTCGATATGGGAGTTCCTCACACTAAGTCAGTGCTCTAAACCTGCAGTAGCTTCTGACGTGGAGTGACACTAAAACAAATAGACCCATCGCTCACCAAACGAAGGTTTAATTAAACAAAACGTTATCCTGACAGTTTCCGAAGGAGACAAATCACTTACAGTGAACGGCTTTTCCATGAACGCTGGAGTTTATCGTATAGCTTTGTCTGCAGAACACGCATTCAATCAAACACGCGGACGATCAATATGACCCAGTTTCTGCCTGAGCATCAGCAGAGAGCGGCCGTACAGTGAGGTACAGTATGACTTTATAGAGCGTTTCACAGTCTGCTGGATGGTTAGAACAATCATCCCTCAGGAGCTCGTTAAAGCAGCTCAAACGTACAAATGTTTTCTCTACGAATATATCCTGAAGAAACCTCTCCGCATCATCCCCTCTATTCACTACAGCATCTCTATTTCTCTGTTTGTGTGCTGTTATTTTGAGCTTTTTCTCTGGAGGCATGAGGTGTGTGTGTGTGTGTGTGTGTGTGTGTGTGTGTGTGTGTGTGTGTGTGTGTGTGTGTGTGTGTGTGTGTGTGTGTGTGTGGATTGAACACGGAGAAAAAGGGAGCCGGCTGATGTTCACTCACGTTAATAGAGGTGGACTAAGGAGAGGAAGGATGATGCATATAATAATATACACACAAAAGCCAGAACAATGATTGGCTGACAGGAATACACACACAAACTTATGCAAATAAAGTCTCTCCCTCTCTCCCCCTCTCCCTCTCTCTCTCTCTCTCTCTCTCTCTCTGTCTGGAGTCTGGCTCCATCTAGTGAGTAAAACTCACCATCAGCTCAACTACTGTCGTGTGGTGTTGTGGGCATATCTACAGGCACAGGGGGGCGTACCTCCATGTTTCAAAGAAAGGCTGCTTACACACACAGTCTTGTTTTTTCCGGTTGTCACGGTACAGTCAGAGCAGATGTTTCCCTCATTCATTTCAATGCACATCCGCCTCATTACCAAGAAACTACCAAAGACAACAACGTGCACTTCTACACTGCCATGATTGCATCCAAAGTCGCCTCCTCCATCATCATCTCCCACACTGCCAACGACAGAGGCAGACTGCACTTCATTTTAAAAACAAATATATTGTGCGTATTTTTACACAGATAATTTTATCGTCAATCTTTCTATTTTGTTTAGGTTTCTTAGGTGTTACGGTACTTTTAATTTCTCTTACTATGTTTATATAATGCAACCTGAGCAGAGGTCGACTCAGAAGTCACTGCCGTTTACAGTGTGAGCTAAAAAATCTCACAATCAAGTTTCTTAAGCCTCCGGTCCTGATATAATCCATCCTGCTAATAACATGTCATTATGTAATCTTCCTATTTCCCTACATTATATGGCTGCACAGTACTCACAGCCTAATAATATCTGTAGGAGGGAGTGTCAGCGTGGACCAGTTGTTGCTTTGGACGTATTGCTCTCGGTCTTAGACTGGGCCAATATGTTTGCCCGTTGAGCTGCTACACTATTTCTTTCTCTAACAGACTGATTCAGCCTCGCTGTCACAAAGACCAGGTAAAAATAAATCCTTCCTGCCCCGAGCAATAACCCTCTACAACACCTCACCTCTGTCTAACAGAGAGCTCTCAGCTTTAATGTTGTGTTTCAGTCTCAACCCGCCTCCTTTCAAAAACATCACACATCTTTATATAAAAACGCCTGCACATGCCTAATACACCAAGTTATCCTTTGTTTATATTCTAACTGTAGTAGTTTGGTATATTTATGTTATATTCTATAACTCTGTATAATATAATATAAATATATTATATAAGTATAATACAATATAGATATATTTTGCTCTTCCAGTATTGATATGTTTATTTATTTACTGTGGATTTACTCTTGAGTGATGCCTGGATAACGTGCTGCTGTAAAAAAAGAATAATTTCCCAATCTGGGAACAATAATGTCAAACCATGCATCCGTCCATCCATCACACCATTGGGGGTCCCAGTAGTTTAATGCAGCACACTGCAAGATTGTATAAGGTAGTGTACCCAGAACACAGTGGGTTAACATTAACCAGACGTTTGAAGTAGATCAGTATTTTCAGAGTCAACACTGATCAAATAAAAAAAATCCACGATCCTCATTTTGAAATATGGACTTGATGATGAAACCAGACAAGCCTAGTTTTATATAATAAAAAAAAGTTGCACCAAAACAATTAGATACTGTACGGGATGATTCATCTCAGAGAGTCTTTGTGTTTGAGTGTGTTTATGGATTACCTCAATAGCCACCGTCCACAGTATGAGCTGCGTGTCTGAGCCGGGGAAGTAAGCCTTGACTTGTGGAGACATGCCTATCAGCGAGCAGTTGGTCACCACCGCGATCACGCTCATGGCCTCAAAGGCAAGCTGGACACAGAGAGAGACAGCAACGGTCAGTGACTGGTTTACAGCAACGCTGGACAGCTGGGCACAATGTAGAGTATGTGATACCTTGTTCTTAATAAACCAACGCTGTTCAGATTAGGAAAGTTATTTAGTCCCTGGGGTGTTAATTATTGGTCTTAAATAAAATGCAGGTCATGTGTTTGGCTTTTTATTTCCTAATAATTATACCAACTGCCTTCTTTGTCTCAAAAAAGATCTGATAAAGCCATAAACCTTCCTGAAACAACCTGACATAGTCGCTCACACAGAAGCTAGCAGTCTGCCTGTCTCACCTGCCAGACGCCGATGTTCGCTGCCGGCTCGGAGAAGGGACGTTTGAAGACGCGACACATCTTGAAGGCGTCGGAGTAAACCTCTGTGATGTTGTTCAGCACCACCAGGACAGCAGCCAGAGGGTAGACGCAGGAGAACAGGCTGACGTAACCAAACAGCAGGAACAGCTCCAGGTAGTCATCAAAGGTACCCTGGGAGAGGGAGGCACACGGTCATATTAATGAACTGAAGGAATCATGAAAAGAAGAATCACGTGCAGCGTGCACCTACCAAGTACGTGCTCATGTCGGCCTCCAGTCGGACCTGCTCTTCCAGAGGAAGCTCTTTGTCCTCCAGAGTTCTTCTCTTCTTCTCCATTTTGCGTATCAACTTCTTGTTGCGTCTCCTCTGGAGCCAGTAAGGGAGGAAGGCCTCCATGATCTGATTCAAGATCTGACTGGTGATCAACAACGTGGCCAGACTCTGGATACGTAGGAAGGGTGGCATGCATGGAGGGAAAGAAAGTGAAGGTAGGAATTAAAAGTGGAATCGGAGGTGAAACGGGCAGAATGATGGAAGAAAAGAAGGAGGAAAGATAGGACACAGGGGGAATGAAAGAAGGGAGAAAGTGAACAGAAGTAAATTAAGACAAAAACCAAACAAGAAAGTTTAATTACTCCCACGGATGGCAGCAGGCCTACCTGTCTGAGCAGCACCATGTCTTGCATGACGAAGGCAATATAGAACAGCGAGGCGAAACAGTTGAAGAAGTTGAACTACGGGGGAAAAAAAGTCAAGACAGTGTTGACAAGAAAAGCTGCTCTCTGACCACTGAGGGGTGAAATTGGCCGTGTTATGTATGATTTATACTCACTACTAATACTTTGAGCACCAAGTGATTCTGATATGAAGACTCGAGCCTGTGGTTTTCTAAATGGAGGAAATATAGTTGTGAATATTATATTATACGTTTTCATTTCTATCTTATAGACTATGGTGTCATTTTTGTGGTATATTCTAATCAGTAATCTATTGCACGTCCATCCATCCTGGGGAAGGGATCTGTTGCTTTCCCCGAGGTTTCTTCCTTTTTCACCTGTTAAAGGGTTAATATAGGGAGTTTTTCCTCACTTGATGGAGAGTCCCGGAACAGAGGATGTTGTGTTCTGTACAAATTGTAAAGCCCTCTGAGGAAATCTTGTGATTTGGGGCTGTATACATCGAATTCAATAGTGTTCTCAGGAGTGATACTCAAATACTCAGAACACTCTGGAAGCTCTCAGGGTCATTCATTGTCATTGGAGCAGCTCCACTTTATACTTGACATCACAGATTTGAGTTGAAGCACTCTGCGTTCTGGATTTGGGAATGTTTTTCAAGACTGTATGAATATCGTATGAATTTATGAAATGGGTGTGATCGGGATTATCAGTTATAATAATCGATATTAATAATAAAAACAAACAACCGAATTAGTGCTTACGTTGGAACTGCACATAAAACAAGCAGGTCTACTCACCCCACTCAGTGAGAAACTCAGCAGCATATCTGTAGATGAGATTCATAATCTCTATGACCACAGCGTAGATGATACTGGGGACGAACAGCAGGATTCCCGTCCAGAACGTGGGGTTCTCATCGTGGACTGACAGCGCCCATCCCTCCATTAGAAAGTAGATCATCATGATGAAGAGGGACACGTAGAGGCAGAACAGGACAAAGGGCAGGGACACAAGGTAGATACGCAGCTGCCTCTTGGCGTTGGGGTAGAGCGGCTCCTCGCGGCCCGTCACAGGGTTGAACCCGAGGACGCCGTGGAAACCAGGCCGAGGTTCTTCAAAGGCTTTCTTTCTGCTCAGGGTGCCCCAGCTGTAGGCCAGTGAGGCGCTGCGACGCTTCCATAACTGGTGGAGGAAAGGTTCGGCTCATTGGTTAACTCAGCTTTCACTAGACTGCTACTCAGTCACGCTACAATGAATTATGCCCCTTTCATTCATCTGCGTTATCACATTTCAGATTATTAACTCCATTTCAGAGGATTTATAATCATAAAAATCGTACCTCCAGGATAACGGTGCACCAGACCAAGTTGAAGGCAGCAAAGAGGACATATTTGTCGTAGTCCTCCCAGTCAAACAGATAGTAAGGCACTCCAATGAGAGCCATAGGCACCAGGGCAAAAGTGAAGTACTCTAGGAAGCCGAAGTAGAGGGCTTGACCCTCGCCGTAGTAATGTCTGATCTCATCTGGGATTACAGAATGGAGAAGAAAGTCAGTAAAAAAAAAAAAGGAAACGATAAGGACTCTGAGCTGCAAATGGGGCATCATGTAGTAACCATCATGTAGAGTGACAATATAACAGTGTGTTGTGTTCATAGCTCACAAGGTTTCACAGGCAAGGCAACGAGAGACAACTTCTACTTACCAAGAGGTTGAAAGGACAGCTTCACCTTCTGGTACCAAGAAAACGACAGCCTCTTCAGTTCCTCCTTTTCGTGGAGAGGAAACACTTGGATCAGGATCCCCTTGGACAGCAGTCTGCGAACTAGGGTGGAAACAGGGTCATTACTTGTAACATTTCTCTACAACTGATTCACCATAATTGTCTAATACGTATATTTAATACTTATTGTAAAATACATGGACATGATTTTGGTCATCCTCTATGTTGGTGAATCAGTATTTGCTCAAAGAAACATATGGAAGATGTTTCATGACGTTTCAGTGACATGGAATCAGTCTTGTTGCATTTTTGTCCCTGACTTTTGTTTGGCTGAACTTTCCCAACCAAATAAACATGCAGCTTCATTTTCTAAATCAAGGCTGGGCAAACAATAGCTGTGAGCCAACCAATTGTACACAATGCACTGTCTATACTAATCATTTCTATTGTCTAATAGAGACCTGCTAAATACAAGTTCATGAAAGCTCTATCAGTCCATCTGCCACTTCTTGAGTGCATCATTTGTCGAGAATGATTACATTCTGCTTTAACACCATTTATCAAATAAAGTCGCTGAATAGAGGCACCATATCTCCCCTGCAAGTTCATTGCTTCCTTATCTGGCTTTGGGGTATTTCACTGCATTTGCATATTTATTGTTTCCATACTGCAGTCGCAGAGAGAGTGAGAGAGACAGAGAAAGACAGAGAGAGAGAGAGTAGTGAAGGAGAGGAGAGGTGAAGGCAGAGTAGTGTCTCCTTCTTTTCTTGCAACTTCAACATTTCACTACTAAAAAACTGAAATATACTGGAGGAAAAATGGAGGCGTGCTAAGATATTTAAATCTGATCTGATCTTACCAATAGGGCTTTTTGCTGGCAAGAACCTGACGATGCGATATGTAGCATGACAAACGGGTTACAATTCAATATGTAGTGATATATTGCAATACTGTCGATATATCACACATTTAAAAAAAAAATGGTTTAAAGAAAATTACACACCACCATATGCATGAAATCTGAGCAGAAACTAGAATTACCAATAAAATGGCATCACGTCATAATTTTATTAGACATTTGTGTGAAATTGCCATAATTAGCATATTCATTTTTGAGTTTTGGCCAAAGCTTTCACCATCACGTTGTAATCTGTTCATTCTTGATTCCAGCTGGATGTTTGTGCCAAACCTGAAGAAATTCCCTCCAGGTGTTCCCGAGATGTCACTTTCGAGATAATGGGCCGGACCGACGTGATTCCACAGTGACCTTGACATCTGACCCCCGAGTTGTAATCAGTTTACCCAGAACAGAAGTGAAGCCAGAGCCAAACAAAATAACTGCATCATGACCTTTTCTGTGGTTCCCCCAAGGTCTTGGTGTGTTAATCTGTTATTTTGGAGATATTTTTTATCAAGTGGTAAAATAAATTGTTAAATTTAGCACCAGACTCTATATTGAGAGTCCATTTATGTATTATTTTAGTTTTGTTTTTATATTTTTGTCATATTCCACTTTCAATATATTTGGTCTTTCTACTTGCCATTATTTACTCATAATGTTACATATTTAATTAATCAATGTTTGGGGGTCAACTGATTGACTTTCTGTTAACTAAGCGACTACCGGTGGGTGACGATCTTCCATCATGGTGTTTGTAGCATCTCTCTACTGTATACGCCATCGTGTCTGCTTTTGTGTGCTCCAGTGCCGAGCTGATCCGCCTACCTGAATGTCAAACTGAGAGGTGGAAGGACACTCACTGATAGATTTCCCGGGGTAGAGCTTGACGTGCGTGTGTCCTGGTACGTGAGTCTCATCTTTGGCACGTAGCGTGTCCAGCTCGTGTTTAACGATGTACTGACACTCGGCCATACTGAGGAAGGAGTCTCCGTCCCCTGGAGAGACAGACAGACAGACAGCGTTGCATCAGACACAAACAGCAAACACACAGACGTTCACAACAGCAGCATGTTAAACGGCTCGGACGCAGCAATACTGAGACGACTGATTTCAAACTGTGACCGCACCGGGAGCGTTTCAATGACCGGACAATTCATTTTCCAGCTCTTTTGATTTAGAACGGCATGCTTGAACACTGGTTATAAAGCAGCAATGATCCTAATATTAAAGAGCACTTCACTCCATGAGGGATTATCTGTGTTACTGATTTATCTGTCAGTTATTTACAATTAATCGTCAACATTATTTCCTAAAAAAAAAGTCAGTTTACAATTTTTTAAATTGGACAAAATTAGCAAAGCAATAGTTGATCATTGAATCAGGAAAACCACTCATTCCAGTTTATGTATGTTGTATTCATTCATTACAACTGTGACATGTCATCACCTTTAAAGTTGATATAGCAAAGTTGCTCAGCCCAGCAGTTACAGAACAACATTGTCATGGAGTCATCTTTGTACCTAAAACTCTGTTTTTGGTCTCCACCAACACCAACAACTGAGAAAAATGCCCTTCTCTTCAGCTGCCACTTTGACCAGCTTTTTTCTGCCGACTGCGGCTACAAACAATGAGAAGAGTGACAGTGAGAGTGAAACGGGACAGTAAAGCCGTGGGTCAGACATCAAAACAATGAGCTGAAACTCTACAAAGCTCTGTAAAGCCGAGGGGAGCTGCAGGTGATCATTCTCTGTGGCAGCAACTGCTTTCCCATTTTCACAGTATGTTTGGATGGACCCTAGCAAAGCCTATGTCACTGAGTGATGAACTTACACCAGTGGTCTGTCGAGTTAGAGTTCCCCAATTGAACACTGCTTTTGCAACATGACTATCAACTGTGTTGTATTTAGAGAGACAAAACCGCAATCATCACAAGACAAACAGCAGCCTCCACCTGGATTTTACCTTGAAAGTCTTTGAAGTTGTGTTTGTTGGCGCAGGTGAAGCCTCTCATGGATCCGTCATTGAACTCCTTAAAGAGGCCAACATCCTCAGCACCAGAGAGCAGCCTCTGCCATGTGGCCCCCACCAGGAACATGTTGGGGTTTTCCTTCTCCTGAGCCCCGACTCCGGGGCCCAGTTGCTCCACCAGCAGCTCAGCACCTGGGACAAACAGCAGGGTTAGTAACACTGAAAGTAATGGACCGACAGTGGGAACCATTTAACTCATTTGGGCCTGTCAACTTCCTTGTTGTGGAAATATAATAATAAATGATATAATAATGCAAGTACACCTATCAAAGAGCAATGTACTTTACATTCTTAAGAATATTTAGAAATTGAAAGTGGAATAATAATAACAAAAATATTATTATTATCCTAAATGCAATAAAACTAAACAAAAATAATACATAAAATTAACACTAAGACTAACACTTTAAAAGGGATGATGTCACCTGAACGTTGCATCTTTTCCTCTGAAGAGTAAAATCTAAATAATAAAACATTGCGACAGGCCATACCTCCATCCTGCTGTTTGTCTCGTATCCTGCTCAGTAACCATTTGATGGCTTCCGCCTTGGTGTCCGAGGCCAACTCCACCACCACCAGAGGAGTGAACCAGGAGCCCCGGCTGTCTCCTGACAGCCCCTGCAGCATCCTTCCGCCTCCCTGGACACCTGCACGGGTCAAGTCAAGTCAGATTATATTATCATTCCATCTACATGGTACGCAGTGAACTGAGATACTCTTTCTCAGGTCCTAGGAGCTATACGGACACATTATAATAAATAGAAACTGTACGAAAAGAGCTATTTCTACCTAAGACATTGACGTAATAAGTATTAAATAAGTATTAAATGGAGGATATCTTAACAAAACAGAAAATACAAATCTGAAATGCTCTCCCACATGTCTAGTTTCGGACTTAGGGGGCGCTGTTGTGTCACCTCGCGTAAATAGCAGAGAGAAAGATAACTAATGAGAAAGGAACAGAACGGGAAGGCCGTCATCATAACAAAAAAAGTCATGAAGTTCATATTTCTTAATTCTCCCTGACAGCTGCTCCATTTCTGCTATGATCTACTGGACGGGCTGAACGATCGACTCCACAGTCAGACCCCGTAGTGACAGAAACAGCTGACACAGAACGGGAGGGGCCGCTGGTGTTGGGAAGTTACACGACGCGATTGGGAAAGGAGTGCAGGAAAGGCGGCGGGAGAAGAGGGCCGGAGCGCTGCACTGTGACGGAGGTCTCGGTACTCACCCGGATCTGTGTCTGCGAAAGGGAAAAAAAAGGTCCCGATCCCGGCCTGGGGGGGGCTGATCTGCGAACGGTCAGATTAGATCAGAAACAGCATGTCAGTGCGGGTCTAAAGGGTGCCGGGGTCGGGTTCCACGTCACAAGCAGCGCAGCGAGCTCCAGCTGTCGCGCTCACAACTCTGTTCGTGCTGCTGTGGACGTGGAAGTCCACATGAGACCCGCGTTGGTCTGCGGGGAGAAAAGTGGGTCATGGAGACCCCACTAGACTCTGACATGTATCACACAGGTGGACATTCATTCACAAATATGCATCATATCCAGCCTCTTCTAGGGAAATCTGGCTGTGGTGCTAAAGATTCTGGCTCCTGACAACAGGTCAACTGATTTGAGAAAGAAATGATATATTGTTTTCACATGATCGGCTTCAAACAACTACTGATGAAGGAGGTATACTTGGTTTAGACATATGATATGAAAATGTCATGTCACGATCATCCTGGCCAATAATAATAATAATAATAATAATAATAATAATAATAAATAGAATATACTATATTATCATCACATAGACAAGACATATTTTTTAGTGAACATCAAATAACAAAAATGTAAATGAAATTAATATAAATCATAAGGTCTCCCTGCATAAATAAAAACAGAAAATGTGGGCCGTATTTCTTTAAACCATTTTATTTTCACTTGATTACCATTTTTAAAGATGTGTCCCATAATGACAATCCACCACTACCCATTTACTATGAGATAATTGTACTGACAGTGGGATTCTGCAGAGTTTAGTCTCACAGCTCGAGCAAAAGCACGAAAAGCAGGTGGAAGAAGCTAATAATCCCATTAATTAGGCACTTCCACTAAAACCACATCAGTGAGCTACACAGCTAAATGCAAAACATAGCATTTAAGGAATTTACTTAATTACACTTGGGCTTTTTCATGCTATGACAAGTCGTGAAAACAACTTAGATTGTAAAATTAAAATATTAATGTTTACTTTTCTAAGTATAATACGTCCTCCTCCAACCACTGCAGTGTATAATGGTGATCTAATGTTCTATGGTAACTAAGTATATTTACAGGTAGGTAGACTGTTATTGCGTTGATGTTATGATACATTAAAAGACATTTTAAAACGTAGATTAACCTCACATATGTTTGCAAAGCTATTCTTGTCTTTGAAGCATTGGCTTGATAATTAGTTGAATGGACGTGGGGAGGTCTTTAATTGAAGAAGACACGTTACTTGGTTTCAAGCGACTCACAGTGTAAAATGTAAGCGAACTAAAGTTATCAGCGCAAAATAAATGCGGTGTGTAACACATATGTACCATTTATCTACTTACCAACTCCTCTCTGCTGAGCAGCGATGTTTTGGGAGAACTACTTCCGCGGTGCCTCACGCCTTTGAAGCAGGGTGCGCTTGTTTAATGTCACAGCTTAATAAAGAGAAACGATACGCCGAGCGGGGACGGAAGCAACGTGGACCGCGCGCGCGGCACCGCTCGGCGCAGTTATCTCAAACAACAAATCGAACGTACCCTAATCCCTTTGAGGCGACGTCAGATGTCTCGGGCCACGTGACCGCGAGAGTTTCAGTATGGCCGAGCAAGCGGTGACAGCGAAAACAGGGTGAGTGCAACCCGAAACCCGGCTCGTGTCCCTGTTTGTGAACTAGGCTGCGTAACAGTTTTACAAGCCATTTTCAATATCGTCACATTTAATATGTAAATACTTTAAATACGCGAGTCTGTGTGACGCGTGTTGTTATTGTCATACACCTGTACAGTTCAGTAGTCATAAGTCCGGCACTGCGCTGAAGTCCAGGTAAACAAACACAAGGTTAGATGGCGTATCCATGACACCAACGCACAGACGTGACGGGACAGCCTCGCGCGTGACCTCGAAGATAGTGTTTCAGCCACTTCTGCCAGAGTACAGAGTACTTCTGAGTTTGTGTTCAAGAAGCTGCTACCGACAAGTGTCACCCACTGACCACAGCAGTGCTGCACCTACTCTCACGTCCGGTTTCCGTTTTGTTTTGGCTACAGGGTCGTCCAGAGAATGATGACGGTAGTCGGTGACAACGGTCTGGTCAGCAGCGCGTGGGGCTACGTGGACAGCACGATAAGGTAAACCGAACACACCACACAGACCTGTGGTGTAGCAAGACCTTGTGTTTACCTTAGTGTGGTCCGACTTGCATCTTAAACACGTGTGATGTGTCTCAGTGAAAACATCTTGTGTGGAGCAGGTATGCTTTTGAAATGAACCATATTTGCATATTCATGTTTTGTTTTGTTTTTATGAGGGAGAATATGCAGATGGAATTATCAGAGTATATTTCTTAAAACGTCTATTGTGGAAATTTGTAATAACTAATTGGTTTCTAAAGTGATTTAGTCTTCTATAAGCACATTTATTTAAATACAATAATCCAAAATCAGATCTGTCTGATAAAAAATCTCTGCAATAAATCCCTTCACGGAGGTTATAAATCTTTGCCAGAAGTAAGCCTGTAGGGAGATCATGCGTTTGTGTGTGTGTTTCTGTCTGTCTGTCCACGGCTAATTTTACCTTAATGTGTATTTGTCATTATAAAGCAAATGTAAACGGAGCCATGCACGTGGCCTGTTGGCCTTCCTGTTTTGACTTCTGCTATTTCTTCGTTTGTTTCCTGTGCAGAGATTTCGGCACATTGTCCTGCAAGAGTTTCGCAATTCTGCAACCTGATGAATGAACATATAAAAGAGTAGATTCTGTTTTATTTGACTTCCCTTGTGAAATAGAGACGAAACCAAAAAGCTTAAAGATGAGTTTGGTCATCAGCGTTTTAGTTACAGCTTTGCTCTCTCTGAAGTTCAGACCCCTTAAACTGACTCCGCATCAACAAAGGCTGCATATGAAGGCTTTTTTTGTACAGAATGATACACACACTGAGCAGCTGATGCGGAAATGATAAGATCAGATGTGATGCTCATAAACATGATGATTGCTAACATTCAGCCCTTGTGGATGCTGTTTTTACCATATTTGACCATGTGCCTCATGATGTCATTTAGTGGTTTCTGTGTGAATCCTTTAAGCTGTGGCATCATTTGCATGGACCCGACGAGTGAAGTTTTTTCCGTCCGTGTAGGTGGTGCTGGATCCCCAGCTGGCTGCCGTCATGGTGTCCCACCTCCCAGATCCAGCTGCAGACTGCAGAGGACATGATGCTGCGATGTAAGGATCAGCTAGTTCCCACAGGCGACCGTCAAAACGTGGGATCCGTATTAATACAAATTATTTCATACTGTACACCTTTTGTGGTCCTGGTAGAACCTTTCCACCTGGAAACCTTTTAGAGGATTTTAACGAGAACCCGACACAATGGGTTCTTCCTCAAACCATCTGTGAAACGTTCTACCCTATGAGAGGTTCCACTGAGAATCCTTCTATGATAGTTCTACCACTATCATGGTCTTCTAAAGGGCCCGGGCTGATGTGGAATGGAACCCTTTTCATCCAATTTTACAAAGAACCTTTAAAAAACATTTCTACGAAACAATGTTCTTCAGACGGTTCTGGGAAGAACCTAAGCCCGTCAGGAAGAACCCTTTTGGAACCCTTATTTCTGTCATTGTCTGAAATAAACGGTGGTTTTGGTCGGGTCTTGTGCGAAACCATCATACGCAAACAAGATTTCATTAAAAACAGAAACAAAACAACAATAATTGGTCAAATGGACCAACTCGCATGAAGAATCGCTAATCACGCCACATAATAGTGAAGCTGTTCAACTGTATCTTTGACCAATTTAATTCATCCCTTTCAGCAAAAAGAAATAATCGCACCACTATTTGGGCGTTCCCTTTCAGCTCTACATTCCTGTTTTTCCTTCTCTCCCCTTGTTTTTTTTAGGCGTAGAAGGCTCTTTCTCCAAACAGTTCGTCCCCATCTCCAACGGCAACCTGCTGTGGACACTGACCTTTAGCAGCGACCGCGTCAAAGACAAGACCCCCGTGGTTCTGCTGCATGGGTTCGGAGGTGGCGTGGGCCTTTGGGCCCAGAACCTGGACAGCCTCTCCCAGCATCGACCCGTCTTCGCCGTGGACCTGCTGGGCTTCGGGCAGAGCAGCAGGCCTCGGTTCCCCGTGGACGCCCAGGAGGCAGAGGAGCAGTTTGTGGAGTCTATTGAGCAGTGGAGGGCTAAAGTGGGTCTGGAGTCCATGATACTTCTGGGACACAACCTGGGAGGATACCTGGCTGTGTCTTACTCTATTAAATACCCTGGCAGGTGGGTGCAGATTATGGGATTTCTCTTATCGTACTGTTGGTTTGTGTTGTTTTCTTTTTTTATAAGGGATTTGTTTGTGTTCCAGAGGGCAAAGCAGCGGTGTAGTTCAATCTGAAAGCTTCAGTGAACTAGACTTTGACCAGTGGAGGAGGATGACAGGTTCTTTTGATATCAATTTATTATCATAATCTCAACATGGGCTAGATCAATCTGTAGAGAAAGTATGAACATGCATAACTGAGTTTGACGATGCAAGGCCGGTTTGAAAGTCCCATAATAAATTAGAATTATGATTTCATGTCATGACCGAAGAACAAACAAGCAGACCCTGGTCAGAAGGAGAACAATGACTGTTGAATGATGATGCTGCCCTTTAGTGTGAACATGCCAGCATGTGTACAGGATATAGCTGTGGAGCAGCCTGGAGGTGCTGGCAGCCTGTGATAACAGCCAACGTCCTCCTAGCCTCTCTCCTCCCACTCGACTGTATCTCCCCCGAATCATCTCCTCTCACTGCTCGAGGCTTTCAGCAGGCACCTGGCTCTCCCCAAGGGACGTCTGATAAAATGTCCTCAATCCCTTATCACCCCCCTTCATCAGTAATGCTAAAAAATCCCTTTTCCTGTGCTCTTATCTTATTATGTTATCTCAGTGTTCCAAATAGCCCGTGCGTTGGATCAGGGACATACTGTACGTCCTTATTAAGGCCAAACCGTGCTCGTGTTCATGTTGTTGCCTGAGGGTTTGCTGTTCAGTTACAGGAAAGCATATTAAGTTGACATAGATGTTGGATGGTTTCTAATGGATAGAAAATATGAAGTTCTGCTATTCATTCACACTACTATCTTCATAGTATTGGTTATGATCTGTTTAGCCAAAACGATCGTAACTGCTTTATCTGGAGGTAAAACTGAAGATGGGTATTCATAGCCCCTCAAAAAATGCCCCCAAATCAGCACATACTGAGATTTAATTTGGCTGCATAATCAGTTTGACTGAACAAACATGACATACAAGTTATTGTTGCAGGTGAATGTGTGTTTTAAAATCTTTGTCCCCGGCCTACAGAGTAAAGCACATAGTGCTGGTGGAGCCCTGGGGTTTCCCCGAGCGCCCCGACACAGTAGAAGCGGACCGTCCCATCCCGGTATGGATCAAAGCCCTGGGAGCCATGTTCAGTCCCTTCAACCCCCTCGCTGGCCTGAGACTGGTTGGACCACTCGGTATGTACTCGGTATCTATGAGATTAGATGTAGCACACAGAAATCTGAAATATATATAATAATGTTGACTACAGTTGAATCAGGACAAAGGAGGGCACGGTTAAAATGGTTTGCTAATATCATTGAAGCTGACAGCATCTACAAGTATTTTAGATTTTTTAATTAAAAGATGAGGAGCACATAATAGTGAAAGACTTCCACTAGAGCTCATTTTCAGTGTTTTGCGGTTCCCTTTGTGCCCTCCAAACCTCCCCATGTCCGATGTAATGAAGCAGCGTCGTCTCTTAATGGCTACATGCTCCTTTTTTTGACACTTCCCCTCTGTGGCCCCCCGCAGGGCCCTCTCTGGTCCAGACTCTGAGACCTGACTTCAAGAGGAAGTTCTCTGCCATGTTCAGTGACAACACAGTGCCAGAGTACATCTACCACCTGAACGTGCAAAGCCCCAGGTCTGTCTCCTTTTTTCCCCAATAACACGTCCTTGTTGAAGTCATTTCTTAAGATTACTCCTGGGTTACTTGTTTGTCTTCGGTTGTCACAGTGGGGAAACTGCCTTTAAGAATATGACCGTTCCCTACGGCTGGGCGATGAGGCCGATGCTGCAGAGGATGGACCAGCTTCAGCCTAAGATCCCCGTCACCATCATCTACGGATCCCGCTCCAGCATAGACAGCAACTCAGGCAGCACCATCAAAGAGATGAGGCCGCACTCTCATGTGGAGATCATAGTACGTTCACACTGTACTGGATTTCATTTTTTGTGTGCGTGTATTTTTGTTTTACTGATGGAATTTACTTGCAAGGTTGTGGTTATTATTGGGGGGACTGTTGGAATTTATACAATATCATAAAAGGTCAATTAAGTCCCAGTGTTTCCAGGGAAACCTAAATGTTTCCTGGGGGAAAATCCCTGGGAGTGTTTTCTACTGAGAATATCAGACGTCTCCTGTAAACCTCTCTCTCACTTCCATGTATCCGCTGTAGATAATCTGTCGAGCTGCCAGACAATAATGGTTATTATTAATAAGTAGCCACGTAAAAAAATAAACACCAAACAATATAGGCACGGAATTTAAATAGAAATAGTAAATAATGAAACAATTAAAGAGTAAATGAAGCAATTAAAATGTAAAGCGATTGAGCAAGCTGAAATAGAATGGATGGATTGATGGATGGAAGGGTCAAAATTAAAATGTAAATTGCCCCAAGGATAAAAAAAAGAGAGCTTTAGATTCTACTGCGTGCTATTCCTGGTTGCTGGAGCACAATTAGAGAAAGTGTATTTTCCCAAGCTCAGTAAAATCAGCCGACACCTGCAACAAAATCCAATAAGGTGTGCGCGTTGGGTGAGGGCTTAGATTAGAAGACAACAATGAAGTAATGTCGGGGTAAACAGGGGAACAGCCTTATAAATAATATAAATCCCAATATCCCTTATAAATAAATAAATCCCAGTGCCCATCACGCTATAAAGTGATAAACAGCATCCAAGAGCTTCATGTATAAAATGTCTTTCCCATTTTCTTTCCTTATCACTATCAACTTTGATAACATAACAAGTTAAAGACTAAACAGATCGATTATTGCGACGATTATTAGAGATTATTCCGCCTGCTATTCCCAAGGTCAAAGAGGAACCTGCATGCTCACAGTAAGAAATGTTGACCCCAAAAATATACACTATATATAATTAAAATGAGGGCTTACTGAGATTAACAAAATAATAATAATATATGCTAGTCTAATTCTATTTTCTATAATTTGGTATGTAATTAATCTTCCAAACAAACAAACTGTCTCCAGTCTCTTGTGATTCATACTGCTGTGTAGTTAAACTCTCCATCTACTCTGACTATTGTCCGAATAAAATATAATAATGAGATCATGTAGGCTTATGAAACTAAAGTGTCCATTGCTGTAGCCGAGTGCTGCAGGAAGTGGCCGAAATCCCAGGAGTGAGTCAGTGTTTTTGCACTTCAGCTTCCCTAGTCCCTAGTCAATGGACTAGCCCACAGGCGTGTTGCTCTCCAGTAAAGCCTTCTCTTAATGTTCCCTCCTGTCTTTAACCAGGCCATCCGTGGAGCCGGACACTACGTGTACGCTGACCAGCCGGAAGACTTCAACCAAAGAGTATTGCAAGCGTGCGATGAAGTGGACTGTTACTGAACTGTGGAGGAAAAGGGGAGCCAGCACCACGAATAAACTGTACTTCAGCAGCCGCTGTGGAAACACAGGATTCCTCTTCCTCCAAGCAGCAATAAGGGGTGTATCTTGAAATCATCAAGGGTGAACAGATATTTTTGCATATTTTTGTGAAGAAATACAATAAGACTCGATGTTTAAGAACAGTCCTTTCTAATATGATGTAATATAACATTAAGCCACATCTTAAATGATATCAAACTGAATCGGTTTAATTCAAAAAGCTCAGTGCCATGTGTCAGGTATTTCCTGTATAGTGCTTCACCTGCGGTTTTTGTGGTTTTCCGTACGATTCTGATGCAGACAGGAAGCGTTCTCTTTAGTACATCACTGCATCAGCACCAGGAAGCAGCTATGGATCTATATGCAGCCAATAATAATGTGCGTCTGCATTTATAGCATATGTCCTTTGTTTTTTTTTTTCTTACTCAAAAGTTAATTTTAGTTTCATTAATTATGAATGTGAACCCAGATCAGCTCTAGTCTCAGGCAGAAGGTGTCAGTTGAAACCTTCGAGGCTTCTGAAGCTTTTGAATGCCGTGTACAAAAAACATTGCATACCTCAAATTCTATTTTACGTGCCATAGATTTTCTACTGAGCAGTGCTGACCCATACAGTATACTTGTAACAACAACATGCATGATATTTGCCTTGGATGAAACAGAATAGCCCTCAGAGTCTGAAAATAATAATTCAGATGCATTTAAACTGTGGACGCTGGAGCTCCAGATGTTTGATATCCACCTACACTCGCTCCTAACGTCATCTCTTCAACTTTGCAACTAGACCAGGTGATAACCTCTGGTTCTGAACAATGAAGCCAACATTGAAGTGCCTTAATTGCATGATTTCTACTGGCCATCAGGGGGCGACTCTTCTGGTTGCAAAAAGAAGTTTGATTGCATAGAGGTCTATGAGAAAATGACCCTACTTCTCACTTGATTTATTATCGCAGTCAACATTGTAGCAAATTATGACCCATTTAGAGTCAAATAGAACATAAAGCAGAGTATCCTTTAGGGCGGGTCTACCTTGTGATTGACGGAGCAAGGTTATGTTTTAAGATGGGATGTTAGTAATTTCTGTTTTTACAAATGTCATGTGATTATGATTTCTTTTTTCACTTCTAAAACAATACCTAGACGTTCCGGTTGTTTTCTGTGGCTGTGAAGCAACTTCATGAAGTCATCAGGATAATATAAATTTGGGCATGTTCATGTCATTTTTAGTTCATGACTAACAGTTTAGTCAAGCTGCATTATGGGTAGTGAAAGATCCAGTGATGTATGACTCACACTATGGACTAAAAATCTGAATTTCTTGACATCAGCTGCATTGATTTTGAGAATTGATTTTAAAAATGTCTCTTGTATGTCACCTCATTTAATACAAGTGCAATACGGAATCACTTCAAGTCAGTAATTGCAGTGTTTTGATGTGAACTAAAATACTCTACGTATCAAAGAAACCAGTGGAATCTAATGCCTGTCTACCTCTTCTGGTGCTAGTTTAGAAAGAATATATTCAGCTGATTACCGAATTGAAATGCTCTAATATGTCTGCGTCTGTATGACACTCAAAGAGAAGCAGAAGGAAGAAAGTCACATCGATGCATAACTGAAATGTTATCATTCGTAACAGGGAAATATGTTTTTGTAATTTTACAGAGTTTCTTGAATTAGTTGCTTCATGGTCATGTAGATGCGTTAAGTCAGAAAAAATGGAATTGTGCAAATTATATTGCTCCAAAATATGTTCCCTACTGTGACAGCTTATCCTTCTAAACAGCAATAAAATGTTAACCACGATCACGGTTCAGTTGCTGCTCTGTCTCGTGTCACACATGAATAATGCAGGTCTAACTTGTGTTCGGATCATATGTTTAATCTGCAATGCAACACTGTGATTCTGCCTCCACCCCACTTCTTTTGCTTTCCGATCTAATAGAGCAAGATGAATGCCCCCCCCCCCTTCTTTATCATTTCAGAGCTGTCAGCCCCTCCGTCATTTAGAGCAATAACTCCCATTTGTGTCCTCCGTAGTTTCCTCTCGCTGCCACTAGAGAGCACTCATATGTAGATGAGGAGACGTGGAGCTCTTTCCCTCCTTTGCACGAACATCGCCGGTCATTTCCACCCTCTTTATTTTGTTATTTCACTAACAGTGAAAGCAGTCTGAAACATGATAGGAGATACGATTCCACGTCGCCACTTTCCAGAAGGGTGTGTGAGGATAGCGGGGGGGAAGGACACCGAACACTGCTCCGCAACAGTTCCCTGTCCCCCCCCCCTCTGTTTCCATCCTTAGATCCAAACTCAACATTAACACAGATATCGACCGTGAAAGACATCCTAGCTGTGTTGATCTCTTTTGGTCGATGCAGGGGAAATATGCAAGCTCATGTAAAGGTATTTCCGAGTCACATGGAGGTTGGGGGGGGGGGGGGGGGGGTAGATTGTCCAACTCAGCTGTTTGGAGAATGATTGAGGTAGGGTGCGTTGACGTTCATCATCACTCTGCTACAGTAGATGATCCTTAACCTCGGAAACAGAAGGAATATCATTCATTCCATGAAGGAAATGCTTCATTTGTTTAAGAATATAACACCATGCATTATATCACATCACATGGAGCCTCCCCACCCACTAAACAGCAAAAAACGAGAGCTTCATGAGGTGGTTTATCAGCGGCATTAAGCTGGATATCCAAGCAATTAACTCGGAGCACACCTCAGGGCACACGTTGTAAAGCTACAGTAATGCCATCACTCCTCTGACATGAGACCATTAAACACAACGTGGCAGGGTGGGGCCTGTGAGTCACTCCGCTCACTGAGAATATCTCGCTGATGAATCACAGGATTGATTACTGGAGCTGCAGATTTCATCCAGTCATGGTTGAACCGAATGGGAGTTGCTGCATCGTTAGTAAGTGAACGGTCCGGATGGAGGCCACGGATCTTGTGAGGTCACGGGGTGGGGGTGTGTGTGTGTGGGGGGGGGGGACTTCAACTGTATTTGAACGCAGGTGCCACTGATGCTGCTGTTCCAGTCATTTAGAACATTTTGCTGTGTCATGTGCCAGATCATACAATCTGGGTTATTATGTGATGCCCCAAATACTTTTTCTCATAGATTTACAATAGTCTGTAAATCAATGGATCGTTTCCCGGATTGATCACTTGAATGGACCCATTCTAAATCATTACGTTCTTAAAGTTGTAAAATGCAGTTGAATCCAGTTATTTTCACTCTGTGAATAAGCCTGAGACTGAGGGCTGGGAGGCGGGGTTAAAGGAAACGCTCTGTCCCCCATCATCGGGGAAGGTCATCGGGAGTTCCAGATCATTTTATACAATAAGATACACTTATTGTCCCCTGAGGGAAACTTGTCTTAGACTGAAAGGCTGCACTCATACATGCCTTGACAGTTGCAGTAAACATCTCAAAAACTTAAATATATATACTGTTTTGGCCACTGAGCAGCTTTCATAGGGATAAACGGCTCCTGCCTCCAACGGCGTATCAGATCTCCTTATACATCTACGGGACTGACGTCACCATGGTGGCTCCTCTGATTACACGATTACCACTAGCAGTCAGGCAATCAGACGTGTGTATCTTGTTCTCGAGTATGGAAGTGTGTGTGTGTGTGTGTGTGTGTGTGTGTGTGTGTGTGTGTGTGTGTGTGTGTGTGTTGACAGAGAACCCGGGTTACACATGTAACCTTCCGATCCGAGCCACAGTCTGCCCTGGTCTGTGACACGTTCAGAAGATGCTGAACTGGATCATAACTGGAACCGCAACTAGCCACTCTGGTTAAAAATAAAAATTGTGTAATGCAGTGCATTACATGTGTAAACCATACTAATTGTGTTTATCATTCCCTAGAAATATATAAAAAAAAAGATGATATATTAATCTTATTCATTCATTTTCCTTCGTAGTCACACCCATTGTACATGGCTTGTAACACATGGGGCACAGGCGGAGGACAAACTGCCAGGACCCGCATCAGCTGGAAGTCTGTCTGGGGTCAAATGTTGTATAACCTCATCTACTGTAAGTTATTTTATCGAGTTTCCTTTTAGCAAAGTGCTCTGAGTGAATTTTGAGTCCTCTCTGTTAAACAGTTACACAGTGCACATGTCGAAGGCTTTTATTGTGAAATAGATCTGGTAATAAAGTTTGCCATCTTGGACTTCAGAGTCTCCAGTGTGTATTTGTAATACATTGTTGACCGATGCCTTTATTTGCCGTGCGAACGGTCAGAATAATCAACATTTCCTTATTGCTGCGTAATATCCCCGTTCCATGTGTAAGTGCTCCTGACGACAGTTTGAAACATCATATTGTGGTGCTGTTGTTTGGCATTACAGTGGCACATTTTCTCAGGGTAAGCGTGATCTTGTGGGTGTGATCAAATATTATAAATAAAATGCTCATAACTGTCAGTATTTTTATTTCTGAAAAGACGAATGAATACAGATTTTGCTTTCGGAGCAAACTACAAGATCTGTTTCCATTCTATACCTCAGTACATGAATCTGCCTTTAAATACTTCCATTAACAATGACTGTGTGAGTGATTGTGTCCAGTGCTGATATGAGTGAGCGGAGGAGGAGGAGGAGGAGGAAGAAAGGCAGAGGGAGATGGAAGAAGAGGAGGAAGAGAAAGACCTTTACTCTGGAGCACAGACCAGGCCAGACCAGGCTCGTCTTGTCTGGGTTGCTAGGAAACCGGCGAGGCGCCTGATCTAATTTATTAAATTCAGCCTCTCGCCTCCTCTATATCTCTCTCTTTCTCTTCCTGTGTCTGTCTCGCTCGCTCACTTTCGGCCTCCGTGCTGCTTTCCCTATCTGTCGTTATCTTTCCCACCCTCTAAGGCGCTTATCTCCCTCCCTCCCTTCCTCTCCTCTCCCCCCCCCCCTCTCTATCAGGCGCTCCCCAGCTGCATGTGTGTATGTGAGGATATATATTTCTCTCTCTCTCTCTCTCTCTCTCTCTCTCTCTCCTTCTCTCTTTTTCATCCTCCCTCCATCTCAGACCTCAGACAGCGTATCCTCTCAGGCTGTGCGGCAGTGCCACCCCCATATCTTTCACACCGAGCCGTGAGTACCGCCCTCAGGCAGGCCAGACCTTCTGTGACTTACCAAGCACACGAAACACACACACATGTGTACACACACACACACACACACACACACACAAACTGCATTACCATTTAGACTGTGACTTTGTCTACACTCTGAGCTTTTTGCTCTCGGAGTGTAGATTCGTAAATGTTGATGTATCAGCCAAAAGCACTCGGCCGTGCTCATTACCTGAATTATTCAACATCGCCATCGCTATCTTCAACCCGATCAGCGAGCGTTCACGTTCAAGGTTATCGATAAAGGAGTGAGAGCCGGCGTTTTTTTTCCCCCTTCCAGGTAGAAATTAGAAAACATGTATGTGTAGGTTCTCCAGCGTTTCTGCGTCACTTTTACAGAACTGGTGCAGACAGAAGTAACGGCGTGCTGCAACAACCAAGAGCTGGAACATATAAATAGTTTCAGATGAGCTCCGATGCTCCAGCTATCTGTAAACTTCTTATGCTTTTCATCCACTGGCAATGATAGGATAATGGTAAATTCTAAAACATCATTTAAATCAGGTTTTTGTTATTTCAGGTGTTTGTTCGACATTGATAATACACACATTTTTGGTGAGGTACATTGAATGTGACCAACTTTTTACTCCCTTCACACGGAGCCTGGCATGCAGATAATAATTGGAATCTACAGTCATAAAAATGGGAAAGATGTACAAGATGGCACACTGACGACAGCCACAGTTACCCTCCACCTCCCGCTGCCAGGAAAAGAAGACAGCTGCCCCCTGGGAAATGTGGTTCTTTTCATCATCAAGGGTGTAGTCGATCGTGACCTCAGCAGAATGAGATCAGTGGCACCGCCATGCACGCAGGCCTCAGTCATCATTTTGTCAGCCACAGTGACACAGCAAACTGGGAGGTAGCGGGTCGCCCAGAGGTGCCGTTACCCGAGACCAGAAGTAAAAGGCCATTAAAACGCTTGTTAAACCAGAATCTTTGGCCGTCCCCTTACCGGTCTCTCTCTCTGGTCTCTGCATCATCACCACCCTTAGGTGCTCCTGTGTGTAAGACACAATCAGAGGGTGATGAAAAAGAGAAATAATACCCACCCACTGCTGTAATGCCCCCGGGGAACTGAAGGCTTGAGTGAAATTTGAATAAGAAGATGTAGTCGCTTGTGTGGATGTGCTTCCATCTGAGCGTGTGTGTGTGTGTGTGTGTGTGTGTGTATTTGCTAATGCTTCTTTGTGAGGGTTTGGAGACGTGAAAGCCATAACGTGGGAACTCGACTGCCAGAGACTAAATGGAGGTGGAAGCTTTATTACTGGTGAACGAAAACACCGTCTCCTCTTCAGTTTCAAACCGCTTCGATCCCCTTTACAGCCCTGCATTTAAATGCGTCTCATATCCAGATTTTGTCCAGCTTAAAGCACCAACACCAGTCTAATTCTGACTTCTCTCCATTAGCAGAGACTCCTCCTGGCTTCAACACATTTTGTGTGCATCAGTGTCTGCAGTGTTTAATTTAGCAGAGCTCAGCCTACCTGTCTTAACCAGCGTCCACTGCGTTGTTTATTTGATCTAAAATTACTGTATAAGTAATAGTGTACGTACGTATAAGCGGCATCCCATTGGTGAAAAGTTCTCTGGCAGGCTCTTTGTTTTGTCAATTTGAGTCCTGGCAGGAAAGGCGGACCCTGCCAGTGGCGTTGAACAGTTATTATATAGAGAAGCAATTATAGAAGATTGCACTAATGTTGTAAAACTGAGCATAAACCGTTAAAAAAATATGTGGGCTATAACCTTAAAGTTGTTTTTTTATCATTTTATTAGCCAAACATCTCAGTTTTATAGCAGTATTATTGTCCTTTATGATGAATGTGACACATTTGCCTTTAACCACGTTCAGAAGTCATTTGGAATCCTGCGTCTGGTGATCTGGTGAATACAAGTTTACATTTTCCTCCTGGAAAAATATGTACCTCCCTAGCCGTTAAATGCAACTATGTTAAGCAGCATGTTGGTAACTTTGTCAGTGTGTTGTTTGGTCCATTTGGGTTGATGAGAACTGCTTCCTGTGGCTTGAATCTGTCGATGCATTGAAACAAACCCACCAAAATAGTATGTATTGGTACAACTCCAGGATGTAGGATTTAGTGGCATCTAGAGGCGGGATTGCAGATTGCAACCAACTGAATACCCTTCCACTCACCGTGGTAACATGACCTGCCGAGGGCAAAACCGTGGCAACGCCATGGCATCTTTCAAGATCTTCGTCTCGTCTACTTTAGCAGCAATGTAGCATAGTTCTGAATATTATACTCCATTCCAGCCAATAGATTAAATCCTGCACAATGGATCTTTAAGGGGAAATTCAGATCACATTATACTCAAGAAATTGGGCGAATTGTTACGTTTGATCAAAATGTCATTATGATTTTTATCTATTTGTCATTGTTTTAATTTAATCCCTGTCTGCTCTTGTGTTTTGTCTCCTCCGTATTCTTGACTGTTCTTCTAATTTCTTTTCATGTCTGACTTTCCTCGCTTCTTCGGAAATCACAATCTTGCCATTTTAAAAGCTTTTAACGGTGCCGGCGATGTCAGGGGAGCATCAGCGCTCAGCCGAACAAACCTCTAGTTTGTCTCATTGTGATTCCTCACCAGCGACAGTCCTGCCGAGTTCACAGAGAACTGTCAACCAGATTAATGAATTAGTTCACCGGCCACACGCACATACACCAAAACACAAACCTGTCTGAGGCGTTGACTTTGTTGCGAGCTACTTTCCCTTCCGTTGGAAAGCATTTAAATTCACGCCCAGTACTTTCTGGTCTCGTCCGTGCGTTGAGCTGCAGAGGGAAACAGCAGGACGGCTGGCGAGCCGCAGTGTCACTTTGTATCAGGTTGCATCCATTTCATGCAGATGGGACTCGAGTCTGTGGCGTTTGCTGTCAGCGGCAAATTGTCACGCCGCATCACTCCTCATAATGAATGCAGACATTATCAGTAACGTGGCGCTACGCTGCTACCTGCTGCTTAAAAATACCGATAAAGCTATGTTAGCTAATGTTGCGTTATTGTGGAACGGGCCCTGTGAAATTCATTTTATTTTTTTGCAAATTCTGTGTTTTCTGTTTCACTTTGGCATAATTTCACAATCTTAGGACAATCCAAGTTTTTTCTTTCTTTTCTCCTCAAATTAAGGAGGCTGTCGGACAGAAACCTTGTTTGTCCAAACCAATTTTCAGAATTTAGTTTTTTTGTTAAATTATTTAACACTTGTTTTTTATGTATGGTCAGGTACAAGGTCGCTTGTCTCATTATATTATTCGTATTTTACCAAAATCTCAAATGGAGTTATAAGGTTTTTGAGCAACGGATATTGGGATCCCCGTCTCCCCGTCCTCAGGGTGTTAAAATATCTCAATGTGAAGCCACAGAAAAATGCACAGCCACAAACAAAAGTCAATGTAGCCTACGTGATAAAAACATATTATACCCAAACCACACTCTTTTACTAACCAAGTCTTGTGTTGCCGAATGCCAGCGCATTAAAAAGTGACACCAGGGAGTTCATACCAAACGTCTGTTGAAAAGCTGAGAATGAGAACGGGTTGGAACATACCACCGCACAACAAAAACAACCAAAATATAAGGAACATCCCCGAAGGCGGCTTCTTTCTTCAGTGCTGGAGAGTTTCTGGATGCTTTTTTTCCTCTAACTGCAACATGTACGGATATCAACGCAGCTGTGGTCTGGTCTTATGCTGCCTGTTGCCGCATGAAAAGAGAACAATTATCCAGAGGCCATCCTGGTGGGATTTGACAGTTTGAAAAGCACAAGCCTACAAAACCCGAGTGCAAACATCGAACAGAAGAATTCAGAGAAGCATAGAAAGCTTTTGAAACAGAGGTGTATTTTGAACTCCCCCCCCCCCCCCCCCCCTCTCTTTATCTCCGTTCCTCCATCATCCCCACCCCTCCACATCCGTCCTTTCTTTGTCGGATGTGTTTTAGCACCGACGAAAAAACAGTGTTTGTTGCCCTGCAGATGTTGTTTGTGCCTCCCAACCCACAGGAGTGATGGTCTTATTGTACACACTCACACTCGCCCAGGTACCCACAAGATTGTGCTCATGGCAGGCCTCGCCTCGCCACTGTGACACGGCGCAGAGGGGATATGAGATGCTGAGGAAGCAGCGAGAAGAATAGCAGACGTGAATAGGAGAAAAGAGAGGCGCGAAGACTGCAAAGTGCTCGAAGCAGCGGGAAGGAATAGAAGAGGATGGGCATGGTGGCCGAGGAAAACAGATGGAGAGAAATCTGTGGAGAAGAAATGGAGATGTGAGCGCTGATGGGAAGGCGTGTAGAAGACAAGAGAGAGCAGGAGAGACGTGGCACGCCAAAATCAATGTGAGGCTGGCTGTGTTGGGTTTGTGTGCAAGCGGAGAGAGAAAGCAGAAATACACGCCTAAAAATACTCTGCGACTGCGATCGACAGCAGGGAAGCAGCGAACAAAGGGGGGGGGGGGGGTTGATCCATAATACATGAAGGCGATGATATTGTATAGGTGAGGAGGTGTGTAGTCACGCACTCCAGCAGCACATGCACCCCTCCATGGCGATATCTGCATGGAGGAGTCGGATAATGATGAAGGTGATGATGACACACACCTGCCCACAGCATGTCTGTCTCTGTCTGACAGTCTGGAACTGCTCAGGTGAAACATACTGGGGTTGCCATGGCAACCAGTGGCGTCCCAGCTAGAAAGCAAGGATGTCGGCTGGCGACAGATAGACAGGCAGGCGTGTAGACAGATATGCAGGGAACAGGAAGGCGGACAGGCAGCAGCCGCAGAGAGACAGTTCAGCCGGAGAGAAAAGTCTTCTCCAACATCTTTCGCCGTTGTGCTTCTGCTGGTCAAACGCCAAGTTGCTCAGTTGCACCTGGCAACCACACAGGGTTGTAGCTACCATGAAAATGAATGTGTATATTAGGATTTTGGTGGACCTTGAACTGAACATATCCGTTTGCAATGGGGGTATAATGACAAAATCCACGGCTCGGTTTTTGTGTCACGGTTCAGTGCATTTTTTTTTTTTTGGTCATTTGCTCACACACAACAGTTAAAGTTAGAATTATGGCCAATGAGAAACAGCTAAGACAAAAATAAAACAGAGAATGTCTGTCATATAAATTTAAGGTAATAATAATTACTTTTAATAAAGACTATCCAGGCACGCTAACATTAAAATGTCTTACCATGTGTGCCATATGTGTTTTATAAAAACATTGGATGAAATGTACTAAAAAGGTAAGGTAAGTTCAGTTTACAATCAGCGAATGAGTCTGACAGTGTGTGTGTGAGTCAGAGTGAGATCAGACTGCAAAGTCACTCTTTACTCTTTGGGTTTTATAGATGACTGACACTCGACTGGTTGACACAATCTTTATTTCCCAGTATCACGTCATGATGAAGTCATGGTTGCAGGCTTGGCAGCTGCACAGGCAGCAAGTGCATCTTAGTGAATGGATGATCACAAAAACTAAAAGTGATCTTTGTTTAAAGACGACCCAATGCGACCTGACGAGAAGCCACTCTCTATGACACGGGACAGAGTACCGCTCTCGCTGTAAAACTATCTTTTGGAGATGTTGCTCAGCTGGCACGTTACAAGGCTTGATTTACAAAGCAGAGAGAGAAAAAAAACAGCTTGATTTGATAGGACATTCTCCAGGGATTAAAGTGCCTATTTCATTGCATATTTAGGTGACGTTTTTTGACAAAAAAACAACCTTGCATTCTGCTAGCAGAACTGTATTCCTGGCAGCGTGGAAACGGATTTAAAAAGTCAGACGATGATGTAAGGAGATTAAAAAAAACAACATTTCAACCAATAAAACCTCAAGTTCTCTGGGCCATTGATTTATTGTTGCTATTGATTCATACTTTTTTTTTTTACTGATACACCGACTTTTCCTTCTCAGCCAAGCTTAGAAACTGTTTTAGAAAGAAACTGTCTTTCCGGTGTTTCCTCTCAGGCTTTTTTCCTATCAACATATTGAAAATGTGCATAAAAACAGGTGGATTGAAACTTAGTCTAACCTCCGCTGAAGCTGGGGAGACGTCTTGGCATTCATTCAAATAGAAAAAGGATATTACAAATTCTGCATTTGACAGTGTCTTTTATTATATAAGCCAGCAAATAAGCGATACACTTCTTCCCAAGGGAGACATATGTGCTTTAAAGAAAATAGTTCAACGATATTAAATGTGTTCATGCAGGACTTGAAGCAATTCAAACAATCAAATGGAGTGAAAAAACAAAACCATGACAACAAGGCTAATTAAGTCGTCGGGAGAAAAGAAAAGTTTCGAGCCTGCTTTAAATGATTGATGTCGGAGCTATTCTGTTTCAGTCTGGCAGAATGTTCCAGACCATAAAAGCTAAAAATATTTTGAATCAGTGCAAAGACAACTTGTGTCAATCAGGGAGAAACAGCTCAAACATTTATTGAGGATAATTCAACAGGCTGCAGAAAGAAAGTCAGTATTTCCTGTCAGAATTTAGAGCTTTCTACCTCTAGATCTGGAAGAACCTTGTTTGTGCTGCAGACAAACCTGGAGGTGTGCTCACCGACACAGTTGGATGTGTGGGGCCACTGACAAAGCTGCCGAAATTTAGGAGTTGCAAGTGTTGAAATACATGTATGCAAAGCAAAGAAAAAGACAAATTGAAAAAGAAGTACAAAGCTTAATGTTGTCAGGGGTCAAAGGGATCTTTGATGTCAGGATGAGAATTTCTCGGGATTCTCCTGATGGATGCAGAGGGGTCTCGGCTGACGACATCCACTGTAACTCCCGACTACTGAACAGAACGTCCAGCCCTCCGCTACACCCCGCTGACTCAACAGCAGGTGAACCCATTGGTCCTGGAACTTCCCGAGTTCAAACAAGAACTTATTCTTGTATTTTATTAGCATGCACAGAAATGAAACGATGATGCACAATCAAAGTCACGTCAAAACATTTTCCCTCAATCTAGACTGAAAGGAGGATAGCCATCACACATCACTCAGTCATAGTGTTTAAATGGTGTCTTATCTGTGAATGGCAGTGAGCCACAGCTGCTTTCAGTGGAAAGTACGTATTGACTACAGATGCCCAAGAAATGCACAAGCCTTAAGCATTATTGTTCTTTTTTCTGTGGGAATGTCTATGCATGCAGTATCAAACAGGAGATAATGACAATCACGGCAACACCATGAACTAGCAGCCATTAAAGGTACAATGTGCAAGATCTGGCCAAAATTTTAGTTTAAAACACTCAAATAATTAACTAACATTATCAAAAGTAGAAGTAACACTTTATATATATTATAGATAGATAGACATCTACAGCCAACCAGCAAGGTCCATCCCATAATTTCTTGTCATACAATGTGTTCCTCAAGGGGCGATAGTGAGTCACCGTAGTGCCAGTCCAAGTCCAGATGTAGAAAACGCTTGCCAGAGCACAATCGTTGTTTGGTTATTTTCCAACAGCCGGCTGCTGGTTGCACAAGATTAAATCAAGGTCACCACAGTGGATCTGGCCTGTGTAACAATGATTTGACAATTTGTGTCACTCATTAGAGAGTGCAGATGGAACACATACCTGCCTCAGTCGGATGGCTAAACAGAGAGTTAATCAGCTGACAAGGAAACTCCACGTATGGATGCAACATGCCGGACAGAATCAGACATTAATCTTTGTCTAAATCAGAAAGATTGCCTGGCGGCGGAGGAGGGTGAGTTGGAAATTAGAGACAAGAAAAGCAGACCGTGCACTAAATTGTGCTTCACCATTGGACTGGCACTTCCACCGAAATGCTCAGGAAAGAAAAATAATAATAATAATATATGTTATTTTGCAGGTTATAAAAAGGATATTTCTTTAATTGTTGCCAGGCAACCACAGAACAAGTGCTAACGTTACCTTAACACAAACAAATAACTGTTCCACAACAAATCAAGGACCACTCCTGCTGGTTCAGATCATGGTAGGCCTACTGCGGTTGATGAAGTCATAACACAATAACGCATCTCTTGTGGTGACAACCACCCCCCCCCCCCACCCCCCAGAGCATTATCAGCTGACTCTCCCCCTTCAGGTCGGTGGAGCTTCTTAGCCCCTCGGAGCTCTATGGTTTGGTATTACATCACCACAGCTTTGCTGTTCAGGATCAGTCTCAGTGCTCTCATTTGCCTCATTTCCAACTGCAGCAGGCAGCTGCATTGAGCGACTGGTCAACATAGTGGAGCATTTAGCAGCTAATGAGCCAAACTTTCCCTTCAGGAGATGGTGGAGACCAAAACAAAGCTAAAAGGAGATTAAATATCGGTTTAGATTAAAATATGTGCGTCTGTTTTGTCATTTAAGCTACAGACATATTCTCATGTTAGGTCCTGTGTTTGTGTGACTACACTTTCTCTTTCTTTAAACTAAGTCCATTGCTCTGAGCGTTTAATAATGACACAGATGGAGTTACAATGGAGTTAGTTCGCCTGATGCGTTTCATACTGGTGTCCTTATGCATCAGTAGCCTATAGATGCTGTTGGCTACTGCCCAGGCGTTGGTAGTTTACGTCCTGGGAGTGGGCTGTTTTTGTTGTATTTATTACTGAGGAATCACTGAAGAAACCTTCATCATGAAGCTGTACGTTCATTGTTCAGAGCAGGACTGCTTCTGAGAGACGTCTTTCTTACTAAAAATCCAGTCTGCTGGTTGCACTATCGACAGCTGTGAATGCATGTGTATGCAGCATGCTGAGAAAAGTGTCCATGCACAATTAACCTTACCAGAGCGAGACAAACCCAACAACAGCAGACCTCAGTCACAGTCTCTTTCAAGCAAAAACCTGGAAAATGCTGTTGCTCGAAAAATGTTTCATCCGCTGGAAGCGAAACAGCAGCTCTAGACATCAATGTCTGAGCACCCAGCTGTGTGTGTGTGTGTGTGGGTATGTGTGTGTGGGTATGTGTGTGTGTGTGTGTGTGTGTGTGTGTGTGTGTGTGTGTGTGTGTGTGTGTATGTGTGAGTCAGTGTCCATATTTAATAGCTGTGTGGTTTTCTATGTCGCAACCCTCGACTGTTGAGCTGTGATTCAGACAAGGGGGGACAATCCACCAACAAAAGAGAGGGAGAGAGAGTGAAACACCCGCCCACTCCAACACACACACACACACATTCAGACAGTGAGTCACATGTACTGGTTATACACAACAGCAGACAGCACAGAAACAGATGAGTTCTTCCTTAAACTGCAGCCGGTAGCTCAGTATCTGGAGAGATGCTTAGTGGACTGTGAGAATTTTCCATTCTAAACAAAACTGGCCATCAGGGGGCGACTCCTCTGTTTGCAAAAACAAAGTCTGATTGCGTGGATGTCTATGAGAAAATGACCCTACTTCTCTCTTGATTTATTATGTATGTAATCTAATATAAACATGAGTTTATGGTCTCAATCTATAGTTTCAAGTCTTCTTCAATACAGCATGATGTTCATATATGTGTGTGTGTGTGTGTGTGTGAAATGTGTTTTTTTTATAATAAATAATTAAAAGCTCTTAGAAATGTGTATTGGCAAATGCAAAATACAACCATTTTCCCATTACACTAAAGTATGCTTATTTGAACTGAACATTTTTTACAGTCTAATCTTGTCGGAAGTGATGAAAAAAAAAATCTAATTTTGCTTGAAGTGCTCACAGATCAGATAAATAAAGCACAATAGGAATTTGGGATTTTGCTCTCCAGTTGTTGTAAAATATAAACTCATCACCTACAACAGAAAAAACACTTTCGACTTCACACAGACTAAAACATTGACTCGTGTCGAGCTCAGCACACACATTCCTGCACAGGCAGCATCTGCTGTCACACAAGAGTTAACTGCAAGGTGGAGGAAGACCTGCTACATCAGACCTCATTCGGCAACATTTTCACCAAACCAAATCTGCTCCCATCAGAGGCCTGTACTCCATTTCAACATACTGAGGGCATTTTAGATGATCTGGCTTCACTAACCCTAACAAATCTGATCCGGATTAACGGTCCTCTAGTGGTGGTTATCCACACGGTAAACTAACCCTATCTAGCTATAGGCTTGTTCGCCTAAAAGGGGGCGGGGTTTGCAGCATATGACCGATCACAAATATGGACAAGTCTACTGGCAGCAGAGTGGCATATTTTATAAACGAAGAGCAAACTATAATATTAGACGAAGATGTTAAACACATAATCCAGGCTAAAAGCAACTCGGTTGCAGCTGCCAAATGCAGGAAGGACAGCTGGCAATAAATCACCGAGTGTGTGAATGCATAAATGAATAGACTTATGATGTCACTGCCCCTATGGAGCGAGGATGGATTGGACGGTAGTTACATTTGTGTAATTCATCCATCAAATTAACGTGTTACTTAGATGTATTCTTATAAAACAGAAGAGACTTCTTCCATAGTTACGGGAATATGAGAAGGCATGTAAACCATTCAGAAGCTGATCACACACGATGTCATCCTAGAGTGTATAGTCTTAATTAGGATTAATGGACCAATAGTCTTGCCCACAAATACTAATAATCCAATCATTGTGATAACTTGAAAACATCTAATCATCCCATGAAGAAAAAAGATGGAGCGCTGCATACGCTGAAGGAACTTAGTGGTGTCAAAGTAAAAAATGAGGTGCTCTTCATGGATGAGGCAAGCAGTCAAGTAAAAACAAAGCCTGTCTGTTTGAAGGATGTCCTTGGTGTTAGTTGGCAGTCTGGAAAAACATCCGAGGCACTCTCATTTTTAACAAGTTATGTTAAAAATCCTTCATTAAAACCACGGATGCCCAATGCTTTATGGCTGAAGACATCGTGTCTGAAGTGTGATGAGGACAATTCAAGAACTCATCAAGCCGTCATGTGACCTGTGTCACATGACATGAGAGTAACGTCCACTTAAACCTTGGTTTTAAAGCCTTTATATGTGTCCTGTCATGTCTTATGTCATATGTGTTTAGGTGGGGAGTACTCTGATGTTATGTGACACAGGTCACATGATCCATGGATGAGGTTTTTTGAACACCTGTCCTCATCACACTTACCCTCATGGAAGACAAATGGAAACACGTTGTTCATCCATAATTTGAAGACGATTTTTTAACTTATACAATCATAGTATCTGTTTTTGAGACTGCCAACCAATACCGGGGACTTCCTTCAAATGTTGCTACGACAACAAGGCAAAGCTACTGCTCTTAATAAACACCCATAGGATGACAATTTGGGCAATATAAAATTAACCAGCATTAACCATCAACAGCCCTAAGGACCTTAGCAAGGTGTTGTTACATGTTGTGATGTATTCATTAGAAATATAAATGCAACATTCATGGGATTTTAGTTAGCATAAATGCAGGTTGTTAGCATCGTAATAAAATAGCATATGTGCAACTTTAAACTAGCAAATATTGCCCACCTCTCTCGGCTGCGTTTGTTTTTGTTTTTTTTCTACAGTGGCTCTAATACACTGTCGTAGAAAACTCTGGTGAATCCCAGAAATCAACAAAATAAGAACAAATCTTAGGTATGAACAAAAATAAGAGCCGATGTCACACACAGCCCAGCACATACATCACACACACACAGAGGCAGCTTCACAGACAAGACGATACACACAGAATGAGACAGACAAAATACAATATGTGCACACTGTACAAACATGTGCACACACACACACACACACACACACACACACACACACACACACACACACACACACACACACACACACACACACACACACACACACACACACAGCTCCTTCCCTGCTGTGAGTGTTGACCCTGCAGATGTAGGTCTAGTCTGGTGTGTTGAGCTTTGGCCTCATTGTCTTGTCTGCCACACAGAGTGTCTCTCTCTCTCTCTCTCTCTCTCTCTCTCACACACACACACACACACACACACACACACACACACACACACACACTAACACAAGAACCAGCATGAACACATGTTGAAAGTGCATTTATGACTGATTTCCAAATTTCTTCAGCTCCTCTGCATCCTCAAATAATGGGAATGCATCAATGTGTGTGCATTCACAGATGGGCAAAGTACACACGTGTGTGTGTGTGTGTGTGTGTGTGTGTGTGTGTGTGTGTGTTCCTGCCAGGCCTGCACTAATAGTCTTAATGCTTCCTGAGGAGTTGCCCAGTGCTGCATTAGCCTCTGGATGGGCCATTGATTTGACGCAAAGAGCCTCAGCCCTCCACCATCTCTGTCCTCAACACACACCCACACACACACACACACACACTCCGCCCATCCAGCACCTTAAAGCTCTATATGGCCAAGGCTTCCTGTCTCGCGCCCACAGGGTTATCTCCCCAATGCAATTAAGGTGCTTTAAAAGTGCATTTTCAGGAAGAAGGAGCATGGGGGTAATGAGGGAGAGTGCTGGCTGGACAGCTTCGCCGCTGAGTGCGATGGGAAGCCCCCGCCACACGCCAAGAGCCCGGCCAGACACTGAGATGGATGGACACACCCCGAATAAGAGGAGAGCGAAGAGGGCTGGGGGGAGGAAATGGATACATTACTAGAGAGATGGGGGGTGTGGTGTGTGTATGTAACATTAGAAGGGTGGGGGGATTATAGTGCAATAATACTTAAAGGAAATAGGTTTTACTATCATCTTTTCTGCTAGAGTAGGCACACCTTGATCATTGTTGATGTGCCGATCAATATGCAATTTAAAGTTGATTATATCACTCAACTAATAGGGTTTATTGGTTAGATAACTCCATCAGATGTCATCTTCCAACTATTTCAGGCCAACGCTTGTCAATTTGCCTTTTCTCTGCAGGGAAACGGCCTCGTTTTGATTTTTACAACTTTTATGACAACAGCAACAGAGTGAGATAACATGACATGATTTCACTGGTAAACTAGAGAGTTGAATTTTAATATCTCACAAACATCCTTTATCCAAAACCCTAAGATATTCATTTAGCAAATAAAGAAGATATAAGAAAAGCAAGTGGGAACGAGAAAATGTTGTGTACTTGTGAACATTTAAGGATCACAATGTTAAATTAGTATAATGTTTTAAACTGGTATTCCTTCATTGGCCAGCTGTTTTTGGAAATTACTGAGCCTTTTTGTAAACACTTGCTTCATCTTCAGCCACTTCCTGATTAATCAATTTACGTTTTTGTAAATAACTAATCAATTACTCAACTGCTATTGTTTGCAGATGAAATATCTTGATTGCAACGTGGGTCCATGTCTGTCATAAAGTAGGTTTGCAGATTGAAGCAGGCCCGGTAAAGTGGTGCACCAGCTTGTGCTCTAGAGCCAGCCATCTCCCTGTCCAGATGATTAAGACACATGAGGGTTAATGGGCTAATTACTGCGGCTGCTCCAGCTCTCCGAATGTTATGCAATATCTGGGAGGATCCACACAATTGGGTTTTAGGCATCTGACACTGACGGAGAATGTCTGTGTGACTGCTTCCCTGCTGCCCTGAGCAGTCATCCAGCCAGTCGTAGAAAACACAACACTGTGATTGGGTTAGAGCACTTTCTAAAAAATATGGGTGCAATAAACACCGCCGTTTGGCTCGGTGCGAGGGTCTTCATCAGTATGTGTCTTTGCAACGTAGCCCACCTTGAGGCGTGACAGAAAATTGTGTTTCCTCAACAAGAAAAGGAAAAGAAATTGAAAAGAGGCTAGATTTAAAGATAACCTTTTTTTTTTTAAAGAAAAAAATGATGCACAAATTACAGCTTTGAAGTTTCAAGGAGGGTAAAAAGGAATAATGCTACTGGGAAAATTCATGTGAGGTCAGGAGAAAATGAGAGGAGAGGAAAAGCACTAGGAAGCAGATGAGGAGGAGGCGGCGGCGTAGCTAACCCACTATAAGCTAATAAAGTGGGAGTACTCTCCTCTCCCAGCCTGCCTCTGGTCCTGCTCTGCTGCTCTCAGTAAAACTGCTCTCTTTCTGCAATCAATAGCCCCATAATTTCACCCAAATAGCTGCCCCAGCTGCTGTGAAATGGCGACAAATCACGGGCACAGCAGCGGCGGTGGCAGCAGCACTGCCGCAGCCCGCTCGGCCCCACTGCTTTGATGGGGAGCCAAATATTCTATTTATCTTCCTTCACATCACCGAATGCAAACTGTGGATAAGATTTGTGAGAATGAAAAAGAAAAGAGCGTGTGCAGCGGGACTTATTTGGACGGGAGGTACACGCATGAAGGCAATGAGGCTTTTTATACCAGCTGGCTGGCCGAAGCAAGCAATAGTGTTTTGATTGCACGCATCGCTTCGGTGACGTCGTAGCCTATATGTTGCGCTTTAGCATTCTGAATTTGCACAGAGTTCATTTGAGTCCCACAACACAAGCCTTGCAGATCTTGAATAGCGGCGATAATGTACAGCAGAGGATTTCTCCTCTTGTGCATTGAGATGTTAGCTGTGGACAGCTGGCTCTGGAGTCTTAATGGAGCCCAAGAAGAATCAATTCTTTGGGCATTCTCTCCTCTAAGTGGGGCATGTAATGTAAAGTTTTTGTCTCTACCCCTGGGAATGCTAAATTCATCTTAATGGCATCTAGATCACATTTAGAGCTGTTACAGTGGCCATAACATCAAGCAGGAAACAGGCCAATATGTCGGACATGGCGTTGGTGCGTTGAAAAGGAGAGGCTGGTCCGGGGATCATTACGGAGCGTAAACCTGATATGCTGTTGGAAGGAGGACGCACCTCGTAGGATCAGACATAACATTGTGTGCATACGCACAAATGCAGACATGCAAGTAGTGTATATAATATATAAAAGCAAAGCTTTTATTGCATCCGTACCTCTGACTGTGTCTCACAGATTCTCCAAAATGAGCATTGTGCCCTGCAAGCCTCTCTGCACACTTCCCGCCTGTCCCCAGATATTACAATGATGATTACAGTCTTTCATATCAAACTAGACAACCCGTTCTCACTCCCAACTCCTCAAATAACAACGCTCGGTCAGTGCCTCTCGCCGTCTGATACCTACGCACCGAGGCACCCTTTAGCGTCTCTCTATTAGACGCACAAGGCTTTCAACTAACTAATTTAAATCCAGTTTGTTTTTTGGATAATGAGCTCCAACAGGAAGGTTTTTTAACTATCATGGTTTCCATAATAATGGGACATTGCTACAATGGGAAATCCCAGTATAAGGAAAGAGAAAGCTTGTAGGGTGGCAGGAGGGGTCAAATAAGCACAGAACTTGTTTTACGTAATTTACGTGCCCAGCAAACATTGATTAACATATATTCAGCTGAGCTGGTTGAAACACCAGATCACATGTAATAACAGTTGTAATGTGATGACACAATCAGCAGCTGTTTACTTCAGAAAATAGGAAAATATAACTCCTCGTATTAGAAAGGGATTGCAATTTGAAATCAAAGCCTTAAAAGGCTTCTGAAACGTGTAAAACCTCAAAACTATACTTTGCTAGCCTAGCTAGCTAACTTGCTTATTGAGGTAATTCAAGATAATTCAGAGAGAGACATCTTAGAGAATATCTTTGTGGCTAGACTTTGTCTATTTTGTCATTTGTGCAAATTGTAAAGATTATTTGCTCTCCATTAAGTAGATGTTGGTGAAACTCCGACACCCATATTCATCCCTTCATCCTTCCATCGTACCCACCATTCAACCGCATTCCAAAAGGTAATGTACGTTGTGTTTTTTTTTTTTTTTTAATGCAGTGAAACATTCACATAGCAAGCGGGCCTGCATCACTACATCTCACACCTACACACAGCACTGTGACGGGCAGACAGCCTGTTACACGATGAGAGGCTTCTCCCTGGAGAGGTCTACTAAAGACGGAGTTAAATCTGAAATGGCTCTCTGTTAAGGAGGAAGGCTTGTTTTTGTTACAGCCGCAGATGAGGAGGAAGTGATTGAAGGCTGTAGAGGAGGAGGAGGAGGACAGGGGGATGATGGGGAGAGGAAGGGACTGGAGGTTGGAGGATGATGAATGCAACAAAGGCACTGTGGTTTAGGTTATGATGAAGTGTCACAAGCGCACAATAACGTGAGGATTATTCACTCGCCAGGATACGCCATGCAGTGTCAGCCAATGCATTTCTAAGTTATCGGTCTTGGAAATTCTCCTGCTCCTCTTATTTTTGTTCCAGTGTGGTAGCGAATGTAAAACAGCATCTGAATGGAGAGCAGTGGTGTGGAGGTGGGTTCAGGAATCATCCCAGATTAAAAGTGCACACTTGTTTTTGCCTGCAACAAATCTAATATATAGGAATATGTGTGTTCATCATGGCGTGAGTACCCAGCTAACCTGGCCATTTCCTGGAACATGTTGTCTTCGTGCAGTTTGGGCATTCTGAAGCGAGATGTAAAAGGGTTTTATTGTCGATTAAAAATCAGAGTGCCGTGTGCAAAGCACTGAATGGACGTAACAGCAACACAAGGGCTCCTCCAGCTTTGGCGATTGATATTAGAAGTGTGGAAAAACACTTCAGACACTCGTGAGGAAATTACCGAAGGTTAAGTAGGAAAAGGTTTTCACTTGGGAAAATAGCACTTTGATGCTGAAACACATGAACCATTACATAATTTGCATAAAGAACAGCACCGGAGAGAAGATGTTAATGTAAACATTAGTATCTGAATCTGTTGCAAAGAGGCAGAATTTTGAGGAAAAAGTCTTCAAATTAATTTGAAGTGAACCAGTTGAAGTGATGGAAGATATAGTATCATAGACCCATATGAACTCTATGAAGTCTGTGGTTGCATCACTTGCAAATTACATGGACATCTGCACAACAGACTGAGGGAAAGACAATAGTTTAACTATGCAGGCGCACATCGAGCATCAAATATTAAACACTAATAATGTACCTGCCGGCTCTAATGCTGGAATAGTAAAATGTGGGTCCTGGTTGAGAAGAGGTTCTAGGTTTGAGGCTACTGGGGCCATTTTTTCTGATGCAAGTGGTTAAACCGACCATGACGATGCGTTTTCACACACATTTTCTCTGGTTCAAATCAGGGACCGATTTTCTACAATGTTGCATATCGCCCTGAGTCTGAGTCTGAGAGATCATATTCGGCCCAAGCGCTTCAAGTTGGACATGAACCTTTCGGAAAAGTGATGGTGACGTCACCTTAGAAAATGGAGGAGGGGCTTGTTTTGACCGAGTGCATCAAGATGGGAGAAGATCAGCAAGGTGGAAACTCAATGTTGCTGGTGAGTGTTGCACCAATAAATGCACACTGGTGAGTGTTTCTTGCCGTACTGTCAGATTGAGCCATGAGGATGAAGAAGCATCAAAAACAAAAACAAAAAAATCCAAACAGTGTCAAAGAAATAGATGGAAGCCCAAATACTTCCACTAAAAGAGTGGTGATATGTTGTCAAGATATTGTTGTCATAGAAACATTTAAAAAAAAACAATGAGAGTTTTTTTTTGATGAAATGCTGGTATGAAGCGATCCTCAGCACGCTGCAGCCTTTTTTCTGCCAGAAAATCGACAAAGACTCTTCGGGTAGCATTTACAAGCAGCTGCTGTCTAATTGGTCAGAATTTCCAAGCGGGAGAACTCCCAGAAGTAAACAAAGAGTAAAAGAAGAGCAGACACCTGTTCTCTTACAGGAAATGATTTAAGGCACCACTTTCCGATATCACAATGGAGGGACAACTACAATCTTGGCTGTGGTCATCATTTATTACATTGGTTGCATTCATCACATGAGGCCAATGATACGGTTTGAAAATGGGACCTGGCAGCAGCTGTGTAGGACTTTGTTTAATCCCCCCAAAAAGGTGGAATGCTTCCTCCAGTTGGGGCGGATCGAGGTTGGATCATATTCATACCAGAAATTAACCGTACCAAGGTTTGTTGGCCTCTTCAACAAGGTCTCGGTCTGATTATTGTTGTTCCTCTACTTTCCCAAACAAACCTCATCATGGGAATAGACGCTTCAGGGTTGGATTCCAGCAGGTGTGAAGACGCCCAGAGAGGTCTATTGCCTGATACAGTACATCCCTTCTCTCTTATGTCTCAGTGTCTTCTTTCTACCAACTGTTCAATAAAGCAGAGATGCAGCAAGATCCCTTAAATACTCAGGGGAGTCTGGAGGCATGAAGTATTCTGCTTTCTAAATATCATCTTTGCAGGGCTGTGTGAAATGTAGAGTATTCATCACTGTACAGGTGTGTTACCAAGAGTGGAAATTGTTTCTGACATATCAATGACACATAATCCAATCTAAAGATAACAACTTTAAAATATGAGACAACTAACTCATGTGTTCACGTATTCTTTATCTGTTATGCATACCTTATTGTTGATGAGTTGATTTTATTAAAAAAGTGAAATGAAATGTTCATACTACTATATCATTGTAGAGGAGACATAACTGAAGGAGTGAGTGTGTGCTTGTGTGCATCTCTGTGTCCGTCCACAGCTTATCACACACATCGTTGCCCCAAACGGCATGATATCTTGTGTGCTCATGTATGGCTGCACGCTCAAGGACCTTTCATGGTGGCGGTGTTTCGCATCTTCACAAAACACCTTTCATTGCCTATTTTATACTGGTATTGACTGCCTGCTAACTCCTCATACACTTACCTGACCCCTGGCTGGTGGGGGGCGGTAGTGATAACATAGTTGAGTGCATCTCCGACCCTGAGCCTCTGCTCTGTGGCAACGTAGCGAAACAGCGGGGGAGAAAACATGTTGCTCACTTTTCTTTTTCTAACGGTGTGCTAACAGCTAACTACCAGAACACACGGACTTGAAGCTTAAAGGCTGAAGTCACGGTTTCTCCCTTAAGACGGAGCTGAGAGGCTCGCCCTCCCTTCACTGAGCTAGTGCCGACAGCAGCGTAGATGATACTATATGTTGTGTGAGAAGTGAGAAGTTGCTGTGTGGACTATATTCACTGGCAACATGTATTCCAGTCCACTAAGTTGATGTGGTTGTGGCGGAGGGCGACAGGACTTTGGCACCGGCTACTGGGGTCGTGTCCTCAGAACGTGCCCGGTCTTTACTTTGATTTATTTTCCAAAATGTTCACCACTGGTTTGCTGCTGCAAATGAATAGTGTGAGTGTAATATTTAGGTGACAGGGTTAAGGTAGCACAGTAGTGAAGGGAACATTTTTTAAATCACAGTGATATGAAAAAGAATGACAGTTGCCTCAGAGTCTTCCTGAAAGGAGGGAGCTGTTGTAAAGATCTCTATAAATAGTTTTGTGTGCTATTTAAAAACCGGGACCCATATTACAGAAAAGGTTGATGTAACACATGATTTCTTACCATTTGTCATATTTCACATTTAGATTGGATTAAAATAATTGTTACTGTACTATTAGCTGCTGATAAATGGATGAGATATGTGGACCAAATTTTAATAGCCTAGAGATGATAAAGTACTGTGTTAAATGCACTGTGGGCTGGATAGATATATTAACTGTACAGCTTCGATCTCCTCAGGTTATGGTGATGCACCACTTATCAGAAAATCTGAGTCCTCTATGACAAGGTTTTTTGGTCCCATGCAGAGGGATCCATGTCGCACAGAGAGCCAAGAGATGGAGGATAAAGAAGAAGATTCAACAAGCATTTTCAGATGGCTGCAACCGTAGCCAGACAGATGAGCAGAGAGGAGTGCAGCGCTGATGGGAAGCGATCAACCACCACAGAGCCCTGTGCTCATTGTGCTGCCTTGATTAAAGCCTTCAGCATCCACTGGCTCAGTTAACATGCAGGGGAGGGAGAGAGAGGGAGGGGAGGGAGGCTGGATGATAGGGGAGGCAACCTGAGACAAAAGACAAGTGAGAGAGAGAGAAAAACTGGATGCATCTGTGTGTGTGTGTGTGTGTGTGTGCGTGTGCATGTTTGTGTGTGTGTGTGTGTGTGTGCAGAGAGCGTGGAAAGCAAGGAGGGCACCGAAAGGAGACTTCAGGTGGATGCAGCAACCAGCTTTTGTTGCATAACTGCTGCTCTCAGTCAGGCAGTCGAAACAACCCAAACTTGTCAGAGCTCCTCAAACCCCCAGAAGCCCAATGCTACACACACACACACACACACACACACACACACACACACACACACACACACACACACACACACACACGTAAAGTCAAAAAGCCTAAGCAAGTGAATTTGACCCTTTTGTCTCTCTGTAAATGTGAGTTAGTATATGTGTGCATTAGTGGATGTATGGAAGTAGGTGTATGTGTTTCAGGGGACTGGTGGAGAGGAGGAGGAGGAGGAGGAGGAAGAGGAGGAGGAAGAGGAGGAGGAGAGGCTAACTGCATATTAACAACACTCAGAGTAGAGGGGAAGAAAAACTTGCCTATTTTACAGCAATTAAACACCGCAGTGTTTTTTTTTTAGCCGACAGTCTGCTGCACATCCCCCATCCCTCGCTTTGTGTCTCCCTCTTTCTTTATCTCTCCGTCTCCCACCTCCCCCATCTCTCTCTCTCTTTGTGTCTCTCCCTCTTTATCTCTCCGTCTTCACCTTCCTGGATTTTTCTCTCTATGAATCCACCCTCGCCTCTCCTCGGCTCCCTGATCCTCCTCTCTCTGGTGTTTACTGCTGATGATTACACTCTTGATTTCCTGCTTCATGATGATGGCAGGGGATGATTTTCTTTAGGGTGTTTGCTACTATGAACATCTGTCACGTTTATGATTGTGATTGCAGCTCATACGCGACCCTGCACAGTTTATTTCATTAATGTATGTGAGAAGGAAAAGATTGGCTTTTGTTTGCCGTTACATTGGTTTATTGATTTGTTGTTAAAAAAAAGAAAAAGAAAAATGAAAGTTGATGAAACATCGCAGCTCCTTAATCGTCTATAAACAGTCATAAATGTCTTTTATTGACATTTACAGTTTATACTCATTACACCCTATTCTCAGTATCTTAATCATGTCTGTTTTTCAAATGTGCATCTCGGCTTGGTATATATATGTTTATTCTTTCATATTTCATATTGCTGCCACTGTGACAATATCACATAAAACAGACTGCTGTTTTCCAAGTGTGACTGTGTGTGTTAATGGTTGCCTTTATGTTCATGATGGCCTCAATCCCTCGGGGACCCTCCAGAGATAAATATCCATAATGGAGGGACGAATAGATGACACTTTGCGCTGCATCTTATCACAGCCGTTAAATAAAACTTGAAGAAATAGTTTGACATTTTCCACTTTCTTTCAAAGTACCGGATGAGAAGATCGTTGTCACACTCATATCTGTACAGAAATGATGGCAGTCGTTTATCGTCCTCAGCATGAAGACTGAAATGAGGGGCGAACAGCTAGTGTAGCTCCATCTGAAAGGGACACCTGGCAGAAACTCGACAGCTTATTCATTAACATGTTTCGTGTCATGTGTTTCATCTGTACAAAACAGATGTTAAAGCAAAAAAAGTGTTAAAGCAACAATTTGTGGTTCAACCTTCGTCTGTTTTCCCTCTGCTACCAGTTCACCAACATTTTTGCAACCAGATGCATTCATTTTGTGCACGAATCAGAATGTTGAGTTAGAAAAATAAATAGAAAGTTGTTATTTATAACGACAAAAATATGTCACTAAGAATAACATCTCAATAAATAAGAGACATTTTCACATTATAAAAGAGAAACTGAGCATTTTTTTGTCATTGTGGCAGCAACACTGCATGACAACGACAATAAAATAAATTGTGAATCATTGTAACCATGAGAGGTTCATGAGCAGAGAGTCACAAATAAGCACAAAACCAGCACAATGCGAGGTTATCCAAGGATAGACGGACTAACGCATGATCTCCCAGGTTTGTTTTTTTTTGCAAAGAATCCTAACTCAATATATTTATTCAAACCGTTGCTTTTTCATGAGTACTTTCCCATTGTATGCGAATATTATGCAGCGAAATAGCAACATTTTATTTTCCTTTCTGAGCTCCCACACCACGAATAAAGGCATCAACCAATCACGTTTTGCGGAACTGACATATTTAAAATGTACACTATACAGGCTCCGTTGTCCAAACCAAGACAACACTTTTTTACTCATTTCAACCTCGACAAAAGCGACGCAGACCAGAGCCACGCCTTTTGCGCGTACCTTTCACAATAAAAGCCCTACACATGCACTCTGTATAGCTGTTTACCAGAGGGAACTCAAATTTACTCGGGTCATATCACTAAAAAGAAACTTACAAACAGTAGCTTTGACTGTATAACTCAGACAGACTACGAGACGGTGCTCTGTAGTTATCAGGATTCTAGAAGTTGGTCTTCTGCCTGCGCTAATGTATTCAAACCTTTTATTGAAAACCTATCGCAACTGTTTTAAATTTACATAGCTAAATAATTGCTGGCGAGTATTTCGTATTTCCGTGCGGTTTATTTGTAACGTCCCTGGTGTGTAAAGGTTTGACTGTCTGACACCTCACTGGGACTGATGTTTCAAGGACGTAATTATAAAATGTTAAAATGACTTAGTACAATAGTATGCATACTGTGTGTGTGTGAGAGAGAGAGAGAGAGAGAGAGAGAGAGAGAGAGAGAGAGAGAGAGAGAGAGAGAGAGAGAGAGAGAGAGAGAGAGAGAGAGAGCACGTGTTTGGCCCACGGACATGCTCCAGTGATTCAGCCATTTCTCAGTGCCAGCTAGTCAGACCTGCACTGATCCAACGTTCCTGTCTCTCAAAATCTCTGTGAAGCCTCGCAGTTGCAAACAGATGAAACACGCCACCCAGGGAAATACCTTAATGAAATGTATTTCCTTTCATATGGTATATTATATTACTGAACAAGAGAGATTTCATCTGTGCAACGTCTCTGCAGATGAACTTTGCGCTCGCCGTCAACCCCGTTTCCCGTGCACTGTGAATGAGGCGCTGCCAATCGGCACACGAGTCATTTAATAGAGTACCGCACCGTCTGGAGCGGCGGAGACTACCACGATGTTAATGTTAAAAGCAAATAAAAGGAATCTGCCCCACAGCAAAATATCTGACAGATGTATTCATTGTGTATTGGTTTTGATATCGTTTCATCTTTTAAGCCTAAGACTTAATTCAGTACAAACAAGAGCTCCAGTGAAATAAGCTGGAGGATGGAAGCTGACAGTTTAGATCATGAAGAACACAGATGCAGTCAAACACAGTGTGCTTCACAGTAGGGTCATTTGCAGCCCTGTGTGTTGCCAGACTTGATTGATTGTTTCCATGGTGTTTCTTGATGCACCTTCAGGCATGAAACAGCAAAATGCAAAACAGAAGTCTCTGAATGACATTGATTGCTGCAACTGTCTAGTGCTGCAATTAAAGAGAAAATAACACATTGTAAACGGATCTGAAAGGTGAAGCCGATGCTGAAGTGCCGTAAACTTGATTTCTCTCTGCTGGCCATCAGGGGGCGACGCCTCTGGTTGCAAAAAGAAGTCTGATTGTCGGTTGACCCTACTTCTCATTTTTATTTAATATTTTTGTCAACATTGTAAACATGAGTTTATGGTCTCAATCTCTAGTTTTAAGTATTCTTCAATACAGCACAATGTTCATTTAATACATTTTGATCCATTTAGAGTCAAATATGACGCTAACTTTGTCAACAGCTTCACACCAGAAGTCAACTGGATCCAATGGGTGACGTCACAATGACAATGTCCACTTCTTATACACCATCTATAGTTGTTAAAGTATACGGTTCTCACTTTTCAATTCAGGACGACGTGTGGACAGCAAGTGTTTTCATTTGAATATGTAACTATTCCATAGAGCTGATGATGCACACAATCATTACATCAAAAGAAGTGTGGCTGGTGGAAGTAATAAGTACCTTTTTACACTCAAATGTGTATTCAGCACTTTTAAGTGGATCACTTGAAAAGCTTTCCTCCACAAAATTGATTTGCTCAGTAACGACTAATGCTTCTCTAACGTGTACACACACTGCACACTAATTAGTATTATTTATTTATACATAATTGCAGATTATATTCCTTTCAATTTGGTTGAATTATTATTCTATATTAACCCGTAATAACTTAGTAATAGTAGTAATGGATAAGTTTACTCTGGCAAGCTAAACACAGCCCTGAATGGCCTTAAACATGATTAGAATCCATTATCACAGTATATGACCACTTTTTCATACTAATCTATGTTATGATATGAGTAAAAGAACTGCTTATGGTAAAGCAGATCTATTTTCATCTGATAGAGAAAAATCTAATTAATTAAAAATTTAGTAAATTTACAGTCAAACAGAACTTAGAGCATCTTTATCCCTTGTGATGTGACTTCTTCGTGCAATAAAACACAATATGTGGACACGTTTAAATTAGTAGATGATGATTCAATACAATCTTTCCGATGTGATTGGGGATTTTAAAAGAAGGCGCGGTTTAGAAAATAGTGCAATACGGAGCTGTAGAGAGATGCTGACTTGTAGAACGTTGTCGGCCTCCGTGTTCCCTCATCTGTGGTCACGAGTCGTCTCTACAAAGAGATTCTTTATTAATGTGCATCCCTTCCATTGGCTGAAACGCAGGGCCTCTAGTCTTAACCCACCAACTATGGTCTGACAATGATTCAGCTTTTTATTGGTTTGAAACTGGGAACAGCTTGTAAACTGGCAACATGTGAAAAAGTCGTACACGTCATCTCAATTAGACTGTAAACAATGAGCAGCGTGCTAGAAAGGATGTCATGGCCACCAATATTTCATAAAGCAGTCGTGATTATTTATATATCACAAAGGTATCCGTCCTTTTACCAGCAAAGTAAAGGGATATGTGATTGATAAATATATACATTCATAATATAGTACATTTGCTTTAAATGTTAATGATTTTAATTTGACCTTTTATTATGCTTAGTTTTTATCACTAGGGTGTTACTCTTTTATTTTTACCCGGCTATATTGTAAATGAGCTCTCTTCCTCAATTTATTTCCGAAAGAATAAAGGTTGAATCTGGCAGCCTTACAAATGTCAACTCTGGACAAAGCTGTCATTCGCCTGCAAGGATGAGTAAGTCAAAGATGTCTTTAATTACACAAGTCCATCTTTATCACAATGTATTCTTCAGTGACCTAACTGGAGGAGGATGACGATTGCGATAATGATGATGATGATGATGACGCTCGTATTTCTTAGGACAATTTCACTGATTCTAAAATATGCACAGGCTGGTGTGCTTCGGCATAGAAACAGAAAGGGATGAAAAGATCGGGCTGAAAGGGGAGGCTGACTTACCGGCAGGTAAGGAGGTAAAGGAGATGACAAGTGGACAGCTGGTGGCTGGTGTCTGTCATATTAATGACGATGGAGGCTCAGAGATACAGGAAAGTTCCACCTGCAGTCTTCGTGGAGGGGTGTTTTGCAGAACACAAGCGCTCACAAGGGTTGGTTTTTTTTGTTTTTTCTTCACCACCAACGGGAAGTCACAAACACTGGTAATATTGATGGGAAGTAATGAGCCCTTGTTAAGGGCATTCTCAGTTTCGCCCAGGGTCAAGCTGATGTAATTCTGCTTCTTTATGACACTGCTGTGGCCACACCGTCCTACCAGTGATAATACAACACAATGAGTAGCAATCATTCATTAAGCTACAGTGTTATGAACAATCATAAAGTGGATTTTAAGGCCAGGTAACCTGAATGTAATGAAAACATTTTATGTTAACCAGAAGGGCAATTATCCACATGTGCTGATGTGGCTTAGAGACTATAGAGTTTCCACTAAGCCTGTGTTGAACAGCCTGCTGCAGTAATGTGATGACCCTGCTGTGGTTACATTTCAGTGCAAATACATTACAAATATACAGCATGTAGGCTAGTGTGGATGCAAAGTTATATCCGGTTGGCTTATTAAAAATGAGCAATCCTTAAGCCATGCATACAGTATATATTTAATATGTATATTTTCCTAATCACGTGCATCCATGCTATTATACTGTTATAAGCTATGTAAACTAGCATTTCTTTCGAAGCGCATAGGCGTTTCATCTGACCTTCCTGTTTGTTTCTCTACACATTATCATTCACTTATAGGGGAAATAAAAACTCTGGCTTGTGTGCATTTCTTTAAATCCATCACCAGAGTCGTCTTGAGTGGCCCTAAGCACAGGATGCAGCAATGGTGCCCAAAATATATAGCACAGATAATGGAAGGGGAGGAAAATGCGGCGTGAGATTCACGTGAGACTTATACCCTACATCTACCGAGTCATACAGGGTTATGGGCAGATTGGCAGATTCGGGCAGGACATGTACAATGCATAATAATTGTTGCTTGAGGAAAGAGTGTCATGACAGGGGACATTTTTATCAGACAGTCGTAACAATGGGCAGTCCCAAAATTCAACCCATGGTGAAAATTGTTGCAGCATCGCAGTCTCTAGTGATCAAGCCCACTGCTCTGGCTTGTCCAACTCCATTTCAGACAAAAATCCAATTTATGAACCCACCCTGTGGAAGTTGGAAATGTTCCTCAGAAGTTTAGGTAGCTTTGCATCACTCTTTGAAACAAAATCCATGGCGACAAATAGAATGCTTGATGCTTAATAACAAATAATATGCATAATGATTTGTATGGTGAGAGTGCTGGCAGAGTGAGTACTTGGACGTCCATGTGTACTAGCTTATTGAACTGCAGTGGTGCCCTACAGGCTTCCTAGAGAGAACGATGAAACTAATCTAAGACAAACTCCCCCTGTCATTCTGCTAACACTCATTGACATCATAACTGCGTCAGTGGATGAGAAAGTAAACCAGTTTGCTACAGTCAAACCTGGATGAGTATTGTGGAGATTACACACATGCCAGTGTGCCAAAACTTTTACTAGAACGTGTTTACGTGCTTAAATGTTCAACAAACACAATATTCTCTCATTCCCGTTATTCTAATTTTCTCTCCTTATTCACCTTCTGTCTGAAACGCTCCGGTAAAGTTTTAGTCTGCTCCGATTGGCTTGCAAATGTAGTTCCCAAGCCGTGAGTGGTATATTCTAACGAGCCTGGATGTGACGTAGGGAGGCGAGCCAAATCTGATCAGCTTGTTGAATCATGTTTTCTGTCATTGGATTAAGTCACTGGTTTGATGTTATGTCAGATATCCAGGTAAGTCCAGGCAGGAACAAGAGGTCATTAGCACGGTCCAGACATCCCCGAGCACCACGTGCACACACATTCACAAAACGCATGTTGTCTTCAGACATGGAACGGTTTCAGCAGCTACAAGTTGCTTCTACCTGCTTTTACGGCTAGTGGAGAAAAAATATTTTTATCTAAATGCTACTTCTAGCATCTATAATGTTGTGTAAACAAGACAAAACTTCATTATGAATATAGTCACATTAATCCCATGCAATGTTTTTTTTTTACGATGCTGAAGTCAGACATGGAAGCTGGAATAAAAGTTTAAGAATGAAGAACCCAGATGATCAACAACGTGCAGAAGTTGACAGGCAGGTCAAGAAACCAGATTCAGACAAAGAAACTTCAGGCAAGCCGACAAATTTACGAGCAAAAAAACACAGGAGCGGGCACAGAAGTCACGTTGTGCAACTGGCGCTTAAATACTGAGGTGAGTCTGGATTGAATGATTGGCAGCAGGTGTGTTCAGGAGAGGAGGGGGCGGGGACAAGCAGAGAGAGCCGACCTGCCGGCCAAACACACTCACAGTCAGGAAACACACTATAAAGTTTTATTTTTAATGACAGCTAACAGAAGTTCCATCAGGGACCACGAGCACAATGTACGATAATACTTCTACTAATCCTACCCTGTACTTACTAATACGACTTATAATAATAACTAATAATAAGAATAATCAGAAAAGTGCTGATCTCCGCCAGGGGGGGTCTAACTCCCCAAAAGAGTTGAATCCAACTTAATTTGTCCCTCCTGGCTCCCTTACAGTTAAGATGATGGCGAAGATATCAACAACAACAGGGATTTATTCATCTTGTATCATGCCTAACTAAGTGGATCACAACATCAGGGGTGGAATTAATCCGTGCCGGTATAAAATGAGACCAATCTTTTCTACAGATGTGGAGTGTGTAGTCATGGCTTGATTAACTTGCAAGGGGGTCAATTTATTTCCCCTCTCTCTGTGTGTTTAGAATAAACCTTGTTGGAATAGTATTACATATCAGCATGTTAGATTGAAGCTGAGCAGTGATTACTGATCACTATAAAATACTACTGCATTGCTATTTTTTTTAATTCTTTAAACTTGGTAGGTAGGACATTTTTTTTTAAAACGCAGAAAAACACCAAACTAAAAAAAGAACGAAAATGCAACAGGCCCTCTCGGTTTGTTAAAAAGGCCAACATTAGAGACTGCAGGAAACATGTTAACCATCTTCACAGCAAGCAATGCTTCATTTCAATAAGAGACGTTTACACAGTAAACACAATAAAGCCTGGGTAACCAATTTAACAACATTATTTCTTTACTTAAAAGCCACATCTGAATATGATAAAAGCACACAAACAGCCCATCATTACAGTGTCAGCGGAATCTTTCTGCATCTTGCTGCTCTTTTCTCCATCCCATTAGCATTGTTGGGTATATTAATATAGCGGCTAGCTTAAGTAATCACAACACAGGCAGAGTGGGATTACAGCCTTCTAATGGCCTCGTCAATGTAAGTCTCCATGATAATAATAATAATACGGTGAAACTCGGGTACATACACAAGTTAATTCTACACATTAAGAACAAAATGATGCCTCAAAACATGCTTTAGATTCAAATCTGCTGGATGGATTCTTCTCAGTTTAGCTGCTTGCATCTATGCTTCTATGCCTCAAAAAGTCCTCTCTACAATATATATATATATATATATATATATATATATATATATATATATATATATTGAAAGCATAGCTGCAGTGTCGTTCCAGTTGATATTTCCTGCCACAAATATAATATAAAGCTAACAATCACATCCACTTCATCTTCCACGGCAGTTTTCACACGAGTTGGAGGAGTACTGGAGTGTGTGAGATACAACATCACCTGGTGTGTATCGTGTGAGTCAGAGCACGGTCTGAGCACAAAGAGAGCCATGGAGGGAAGCTGGCGCTACACCCCCACTGCTGGAGCAGATGCACAGTCTGCATAATTCTTTGACAAAGACAAAGACAGCCCCTGTGTGGACGTGTCAATCCGCACGTGGACGTAAGGCATCTAAAAGGTGACGCTACGTCAAATTCTAAAATTGCAATCGAGCACTTGTTGAATTTCATGGTAAGATATGGTCTCGAGAGTATGTACATGTAGTGTGTGTGTGTGTGTGTGTGTTTCCATCACTTCGGTTGGGGGCAGGGAGCAGACAGACACACACAGCATCACATCTGGAAGCTCCCAGAGCACAAACAGTGAGCTGATATGAGGATGAGGAGCCTCGTCTCATTCGAGAAATACGGCTGAGAAACACAAACGCTCCTCTGCACGGAGCCCGCTGCGTCCGCATGGCGTTGGTGCAACATGCAAACACAACGCCACAGCGTTGTGTAAATTCATTTAAGGCTTGTGGGAAAAAACGGCCACACTCTTGAGTGGCATCCAACCGTGTCGTCTCTCTGTCAAGGGCGAGCTACTTAGCTCACCATCCCAGCTCATGAGGCTAAAATACGTTAAATGATACAATTAGTTACACAAAGCGTAGCAGTAAAAAATTGGTTTGCGAGCTCATCAACCCACTCGGCGGCATGTAAACGGTGTCGCACAGGAATATGGCTGCAACCAGCTCAGCCTTCGCCAGGCAGGGCTTCTTTGTGCGTCTGTCAATCACGCAGCCTGTCGATATGAGCCCTGGCGCCCATTAGTCTCGCCGTATGGTGCTAGAAGCTGCAGGAACAGTCTACATGCACACTGGTGTGTGTTGAAGCTCTGACATGCATCCAATCTGTCCACCTAGTTTCATCCGGGGATTGAGAACGATATAAAGCCATGGCTTTCTGTCTCTTTATCTACTGTATCTGATTGCTCACATTTTACTTAGTGAGTCGACTGACTGACTGAAAATACATTAACATTTTGATACTTAATCGTTTAAATTATGAATGAGCGCCACATGTTTAAGGGTTACAGCTGCTCTAATGTGAGCATTTGCTGCTATTCTTTCTCTTTTTTCCTCTCTCTATATGGGTCATTTAAAGGTGTCATCATGGCCTCTGGGAAATAGATGGGAATTGACATGGGAGTATACATATTATAGACTAAACGGTCATTTCATTTATTTATTTACCAATAATGAAGATAGAATAGAAAATAGAAATGTCTGAAACATATCTGCAGTATTTGAATAATATAATTTGTAATAATGTGATGCTCTACAGGCAGTGATTGCTTTGACAATGTGCCAGCTTTTCCTGCGTTTGAAGTGAAGATAGCTAATAAGTTGCAACCTCACCTGAATCAGAAGTGCAATAAGGTTAAAATAAGTTTTTTCTCCTCCATTTCCTGAAAGTTTATAGTTTCGGACATACAAGGTTTATGCCCGACAGTGATAATATGTTTCTTAGTATTTCATTTATCGAAGGTAATAAAGATGAAAACGTAGAAACGTACATTCTCTTGATAAATCTCTGTACTGTTATGTTGTATTTCTGTTGATTTTGCTCTTTCGTCTTCTATCCGTATTGAGACGAGATGAACATTTAACCAGGCAGACAGTTGAAACCAGCTGGAGAGGGACTTCACACACACACACATGCACACACACGCACACTTTTGGCTCACCTTCCTTCATGGTTCAGTTGTTATTCATTCTATCACACCAACTTCACTCTTTCAAACACGCACACACACATGCACACGTTGACACGGCGGCCACATTAGCATATCCCACTTCAGCATTTAGAAGCAGCCTACTGTAACATATAGGTAAAGCTCAGTCAATTACAGGAGATTAAAATGTGCTTACATGTATTAACATGGGCAGTTATGTGAAGCTCAGTTGGCTATGACCCCATTCTCCCTGCTCCAAAATAGTATATAGAAATAGCATGAAATTACAACGGAGCAAGTCTTTCAAAGGAGTATAAAATGCTGCGTTAAGCACAATTTCAATGCCAAATAATTATTGGACTGAATTATGTAGAATATTGCAGGATATATAATCTGACTACTGAGTGAAAGTTTATGGTTGTAGAAAATAAACCATGGTTCGGGTATTGTTAAAGTCGCAGTCGGCAACATTTGTTTGATCATATTCACTGAAGCTGACACTATGCTCCGATAGAACAACATAAATCATCCGGTTTTTAGAAAAAAACGCACCTCTACGTGCACGTAGAGCTTGTTTGTTTTGCAAAAATCCACTGCGCCCGTATCATCCTGTCCACTCAGCGCATGTTACAATATCACAGGCACACTCCTCAAGCTAGGCATATGCTAAATGACGTTAGCAGTTGCTATCTATGAGTAAGTTAGCCAGCCTACATCTGTGTATCGTGTACTCCATGCCGTTTATCGATGAGAGAAGACACCGGCGCGTTCACAGAAATCTGGTGCACGCGCACTGACGAGCACTTGACGGGAGGGAGCGGAGGAGCTCGGTGGTAGAGGCGGAGGGGCGTGAGTGTTGTAAACATTCGAAATTTGACTGAGTCAACTCGATCTGCCAGACTTGCCGACTGCAGCTTTAAGGTAATGGAAACAGGGAGAAGAAAAAAAGCATAAGTTCAAAAAGTTATTTACTCATATTTTTCAGTATATGCAGTGAAATCCAATCCAATCCAATCCACTTTATTTGTATAGCACATTTTAAAAACAAACAAGCTTCCCAAAGTGCTACACAACAGATACAAAACAGTAAAATAAAGAAAGTTAGAGTTAAAATACAATAAATTAAGACCATATCAAAGGCAATAAAAACCATAAGATCAGATAAATGAAATGTGGGGATAAAAAGTTTGCTCAGCTACTTTCACAGCCTAAACCTTGAGGACACACGTGACCTGCATTCGTCCACTTCTTTGGTAATAAGTCCCAAGGTGCCTGGTTTCTGGTTCGGAAATGATCTCTCGGCTTTGACGGAAGGTCTGTGACAGTATCTCCTGCATGTAAGTCAAATGTCTCTTCACCATCCAACCTCCACATCTTGGCTTCATCCTGCACTGTCACTGACCGTTGGCGGAATAATGAGGTGTGGAATCGTCCAATGTGGACCTTATTTCTCCAACTTGTTTGATCCAAACGTTTCCAATAACTGCATTGTAAAGTCCAACAGTTGACATTTAATGGGAAACGAGAGACGTAATCATTTCCAGAAATTCACAACACGTTTTGTTTTGTCCATTTTTGTTTGCAGTTAGCATTTTCAGAAAAAACTTTTTCACTGGAGGTTTTTGGGTGATTTCATGACATTAAAAAGAGAATCTTTGAATTATTCATTTGAATTCTGACAATAATTGATGAGGATGAAAGGGTGTCAATTGTCTTTTGACCAATGCCTAAATAAATTAACAGTCATGCAATGTTATTGTCTTTTTAAGCCTTTATTGATGAAGGTGGTTTTGATATGAGATGCATTAATTAAAGGTGTGGGTTTAAATTAAGACGAAAAAATTTAGCTAATAAAATATTGATGCATCCCGAATTTGTGCATGAGACGGACAGATTCAATGGATCGACTTAAATGAATTAAATTGCTCGGAATTGTCTGAGTATGTGTGTGTGCGCGGCGAAGTGTTGGTTAAACCTCTACTATCTAAAAATGGAAATGTAAAAAAGAACAGCATTTTCCTGGGCTGACTGAGGTAAAAGCGAGGATGAATGGACGGCAATTTGAGCATCTGTGGGAGAGACGACAGCTCGCAGCGAGGCAGACAGCCGGTCAGTCACCCTGAGACCTAACCTCCGTCTTCTCCTGTCTCTCACCATCGCTTTCTGTTTTAGACACACTCTCACGCACAGTCGGTGGCGCCAAGTGTGCGGCTGAGTTGTAACTTCAAGGATAAAGCATCACAAATTCATGACCGGGCTCTTTGTTCATTTTTTATCATACGTTTTATTCCAATACTAATTTCCTGAGAGCTAAGAGGCTTCATTGATTCAGTCCACAACCCTTCGAGGCACCCCCCCCCCCCCCATCCCCATCCTCTACTCATCTTCTCTGTCATTCCCATCCCTCCCCTTTCCTCTCCTCTCCTCTCTCATCCCTCCTTTCATTCCCACACTTCTTCCTTCGACTCCCTTCCTTGCTTCCTTCCTTGCTCATTCCTAAAGCCTCGACGTGCAGAGAGGATGTAGCAAGGCGAGACCTCCCATCGTCGGTGGGAAAAAAGGGAGAGACCATCAGCTCGCAGACGGAGGGATGCAGCTAAGGTATAGGTTTGAAGGTAGTAGTATAGGCCTGCTCAGTCCTCCCTCCCCCCTCCCCTCCCCCCCTTTCCCGTGCCAGGGTGGTATGACCTGCTGGATTACAAAACAGCCCTCCCATGTGTCTGCCTGTTCTCTGTGCCATCCGAGAGACAGCGACACCAAGCTCCTCCATGGAGCGCTGGTGAGGACGACGGAGAAGAGGTGAAGAAAGGGATGATGGAGGGAGGGAGAGAGAGATAAGAAATAAAGAGGGAGGAAGTGGGGGAAGAGTAGAGCGAGGGAAGTAAGAGAGTAAGTAAAGAAGAAACAAAGAAGGAGGAGGTGAAGGGAGAAAGACGGAGAACAGTACAGGAAGACAGGAGAAAGAGTGTCTGGGAGGAAAAAAGGAAGGAGTTTTGAGTGATAGCGAACATACTGTAGATGAAAGCAGGAACGCTGAGAAGCATCAGCGCTGTCAGAGCATGTTCAACCCTCAGGGACAGCCAGGGGTAAGTCACACACTACTCTGTTACACGCATGTGCATCTGATACACACACACATTTACCACTTCACACATCCATTCATGCATTTACACGCACCTTAATGTATGTCTACTACACCGCTGCCTGCAACACCTAGAGGCTAAATCCTTTGTGCAATCTTTGGTGTAGAAAATGCATATTTCACTGGGATGATAATCGCTCCAGTCAGATTCATGGCGTACCCAGAACTGTTCTGATCTGGCCAAACCTGCGGGTCAAAAAGATCCATGGTGCTTTTAAAGGCGGAGGACCTGAAAAGGTTTCGCATTCGCAGATGGACTTCTGCTCCAAAAGTGGCCCCGAGAACATTTTTCTGCACTTTTTTTTTTTTTTTTTACCCCTTCCACTCGTGTTTGTACTTCTCTTTGTCTTTGTTGGCCCCTGGATAGTACGAGGAGGGCCATTTCATAAAGCGATCAGAGAGACTGATCAAGTGCGGAGTCGTCAAGGGATATGGATAATGGCGTAGAAAGGGAGAGGGGAGCTGTGGCTGTGTGGAATCATTTTCATATGATGTCTGACATGCTGTCATGGAATCATTACGCAACCCCCAGAGACAAAGAGATGCTTTAAGGAGCTGTGTGTGTTTGTGTGTGTGTGTGTGTGTGTGTGTGTGTGTGTGTGTCCGTGTGACTGTTTGGGCTGTTTTATGCGAATACACACTTAAGTGCACACACATTCCTGTAGCGCACAATCGCCCTCTCATTTCTGCACACAAACAGCTCCGTATCGAAATAACCTACCAATTGGGCCCTAAACCAGGTTAAAGCAGCCATTCAAGGAATCTTCTAGCAGCCTCTGAGAGTTGAATTTTCTCCAGGCTACAAGAGAAAAGAGAGAGAAGCTACAGTTCGAGGGAGTTATTAGGTCCTTGTTTAGCAGCACTGTAGATCCAATTTATTCCCGTGTTGGCAGGGGAAAGGTCGCTTCACAGGGAGGAACCATGAGCATAGAGTGGGTTTTTATTGTGTGAATGAAAGGCACTTCCTCAGATTCAGTTGCTCTAACCTCCTGGGGGTGGAGGAGTAAAGAGGAGAAGGGGGTGGCGGTCTCAGTCTCACGGGGGCTCCGCGGCAGCCATATTAGCTCCGTTACAGGTCTCAGGAGGACAGCTGGGTGACAGAGGTCGTCATGGCAAAGGGGGGTCGGCATGGTAAGTGGTTGTCATGGAGATTGTGGAGACCCCTGCGGATGGGGCTCACCTGGTGTGATGAGACCATTATGATCATTTCCTACCTGGAGCTGCTTTTATTTCAACCCTCTTTTCCGAAGTCGCTTCCGCTGCACAGAAAGAGAGAAAAGAATTCAGCGTCATAAGAAGAAGTCACTCTGCTGAAAGTGCATCTTCGGCTGCCAAAAAAGGCGGGGTCAGTCTTCTTGTTATTTTTGTGCGAGGATTATACAAAAAGCTTTCTGCTGGTGTTGTTGACACAGTATCAACGCAGCTTTGTTGTGTGTGTATCATTAATTAATCCACAACTAAACTGTATTATGCTCAAGGCTGCAACGTTTCTGTTCCGTTAACTTCGAGTGGCATTCGACTGAAAGAGAAAGCCACGTTTTAACCCTTTACAGAAAAAACGCGGCTCTGTTTAAGCATCTGGGTGTTCTCATTGGAGGAAACGGTGCAACAAAAGATAAGAAAATTTATTTGATCTCTTTTGATTGGTTGCTTGTTTAGTTGCTCTGTGCTGAGTTTCATCTGGGGATGTGAAATATGGAACTTGTACTCAACGATTTTCTCAAAATCTCCTCTTTTGTTAAAAAAAATGGTGCTGCCAGAAGTGTGTGTGTGTGTGTGTGTGTGTGTGTGTGTGTGTGTGTGTGTGTGTGTGTGTGTGTGTGTGTGTGTGCGTGTGTGCGTGTGTGTGTGTGTGTGTGTGTGTGGTGCCATTTGATAGAGTTGGGTAGCTCATTAGTAGGCCAGGAGGGAGTCTGTACTGTACATGGACCCCTAGTCAGTTCCCTCTGTCTGCATGGGCTGATGGTTCTGGACTAACACACACACACACACACACACACACACAGGCATAGTTTCCCTCTAGTTTTCTTTTCAGCTTTTATCATAGCGACGATCAGAATATTTATTATTATTTTATGTATGCTTCATTTAGCAGCTTCTTTTATGTGCTAATAGTCGCCCAAAGCATTGACACTCATAGCATATGAGTTTTTTTGTGTTTAGCCTTTTTTTATGCCCTCACAACAAGCGAGCATAGTTTGAATATCTAAACGTACAAAGCAGTTACTGCATGCAACTGTGTAATGCAACAAACCCCCCACGGCCATAAAGCATTATCAACACTAACGCGCACTCTAAAACACGACAATATCTCTCATGAGTTCATCTCATTCTGCTGCATATTCATTGAGCTCTTTGTGAAATGTGCATTTAAAAATACCCCACCACCCTCAAAAAGTATTACTTAACAAAACAAAAAAAAAGGTAAAAGCAGCAAGCCACAAAGAAAATACATTTAAAAAATAGACGTCTCCAATTCAATTTGTTTTGTTTGATTTGATCAGCAGCCATTCTGTTTTTTTAGGGTTTTTTTTTGCTGAATGCTTGGTCATCCTTCCGTCTGAGGCTGTGAGGCGCCGGCCGCACTAGCCTGGCTGAGGTTTCTCTCTGCAGTGAATAATGTGAGGATACGGCAGTATCACCACACATGCAGCTCGTCCTTATGTTTCATACCGATCACTGACCCTGTGGATGTGTGTGAGCTGGGCATTGAATGAGAGGAGTGTAGTCTACACATCTGTGCATGAGCAGGGGCCCATGGGTGTGGCCTTCACTTATAACACAGCAACGTATCTGTGTCAACGCTGAGATATAGATTTTCAATCAGTTGATTCACGATGAATATATATGTATATACAGTATATATGTTTGTAGAGAGGACTTTTGATTTTCAGTTTTATAAAATGCATTCTTCATGATTCTTCTTACAGCCTCTTGCATATTTGTGGACGATGTATAAAAGCCATATCTTCAACTATGCAACATTTTAATCCGTAAAAATGTAGAAAATCAAACCAGGTTTGACACAAATACTTATATTAGTCAGTTATTTAAAAAAATGTATCGCATTTGTTAAAAGTAACTCATCTTGGAGAATCTTCTACTTTTCTACAATATATTTGTGTTTCGTAAAATAACTGTTATTTTCCCAATTGAATTATTCATTAATTTGTATTTGTTTGCATCTCTGTTCCTCAAAAGTTACCAAGTGAACCTTGAGTTAACTACTATTGCTATTATTGGTCAAAAATGAGCTTAATATGTACCTCAGTATATGCCGAAAGAATTGAACAAAATGTTTGTATTTTTTCTTTTCACTTCATTCCCATCAATGAAAGAAAATACCATATTAAATAAACTGTACATCAGCTCAACGTGAAATGTTATTTCTATGAACTGTTTGCATATGACAACCAATGCCACCAACAACGATCAATAATTTACATTAACATTGAACTCATCTGTTGTCTTATGCCTCCACTGTCACATGACCACTTCAGTGATAACCATGCATATGAACCCTGATGGAACTTCCTTTTTGCGTAGTATGTCGGAAATGACAGTGAACCTATGAGAGACTGTTTTATAAATAATTTAAAAATGAAGGAAATAAAGAGTAGTTTAGAGAAAGTTTTTTATAATTCTATATTCTAAAGTATGCACTGCCAGAGACAAAGGCGACTGGGCTATTATTTTAAACACAAGCTCAAATAAAAGTATTTTTCACCAAAGTTCAGCAATAGTAGAATATATAAAATAATAGATGGTGGCAGAAGCACGGTTAATGAGAGCGTAATGCTTAATGTAGCCTTTAATACAGTTTTACCAGCCTGCTGAATTAAATACATGCATGTAAAATTACTGTAAAAGGGTAATAAAATTAAAAAAAAACAAGAAATGGTGCATTAACTAATCAAATGGCAAATGATTACCCTTCACCAGCAACATAATGCACACATCAGAATGTGTGTTCCTGCATGCATGTGTGTGTGTCACTTGGAGGACGTTTTAGTCCTTTGTTCTTCATCACAGAGTCGATAACAAAGACAGTCCAATTTAATTAGATTTTTAATGAGTGGTTTAACACTTCGGTACTCTGACTTTTGTTGAGCAAATTGCTTTACTGAGTACTGAAACATGTTGTAAAATTGGTTGAATTTTACTTTCATTGCGGTGTTACTAATTACAAATGTGACTTAATTTGCCCCCTTTTATTTAAATTAATTACATATCAATTGAGAACTTGTTTAACAAAACTATTAAGGGAGGTGTGAAAGCATATCGGATGGAACTATAATTAATTTAGTCATATAATTAAAAAAATACAATTAAAAGAGTGTAACTGGTAAAATATGATTTGACAGAATCAGTCGTGTTCTTTATGTTAAAGACTGCTTTAAATTCATTGCCTTTATATTACAAAGGAAAAATAACGTATATTAGGGTATCAAACAAATGTGCACATTAACAATTAAAGAAGCATAAAGAACTACAAAAGCTACCCCGATTGAATAAAATCTAAAAAAGGCAATTCACTTTGATGCTGGAAAGGGCATTGTGAATGTCGTGTGTATGTGTAGAGAATGAAAAAGAGACACCAAACTCTTATGTGTGTATGGTTTAATTAATTAACTGGACAGATTGTAAATGTTGCTCCGATAGAATCATGACCTGACGACCTTTCCTGTTTTCACAGCACTCTTTGTACAAACACAGGAGGTATATGCAGGACTGAATGATTGTCTCTCTCACTCTCTCTCTCTCTCTCTCTCTCTCTCTCACACACACACACACACACGGTTGTGTCTCCATGACTTTAGAGGACATTACATTGACCTACATCCTGGATACTTACCCTAACCATAAGTGCTACTTGTCTAATTCTAATCCTAAACTTAAACAAAGTCGTCACAATATAATGTAATGATTTAAACCCCCCCCTCATTTAGACCCCAAAAGGAAATGAGTGCCCACAATGTGACTGTGTAAAAATATAAATGTCCCCACAAGGTAATACATGACAACACACACATGCATGCATTGGCATTTTCACCACCACACACACTGAGATTTACATCAGTCCACATTGCTTTATTTATTATTATTTTATTTTTTTTAATTTACACCAAGTCTCCATAGTCAGAAAAGACAGACAGCTGGACTCAAACACCTACAGTCAGCAGAAAATAACTAGACTGGCATGGTTCAGAACAGCACAAACTTTTCACACAGTTTGATTGCCGTACTAAAGCGTACTAGCCTATATCTCGTAGAGAGTAGCCTTGTTCAGTATTTCACCCACACCAAACATATTCTGTGTCCAACACCTCTGCCTCTCCCTCCCTTTTAAAAGAGCAGAAACGGGCCAATCTGACCTGGTGGACTTTGATTCCTCATCAGCCCTGTGTTAAAACATCCGCCAGCTTCCTATTCTGTTGTAATGGCACCATTACCAGCCATCAATAATGCAGAGGGGGTAAGTACATGTAGCCATGTTGCCCCTCGGGACTAATAGAAGGGACTGGAGCTGTTTCCTCGCCGATGGCCGTGCAGAGGGCTTGTAAAGGTGCCTGTTTGTTTATCCTGACACTGAACCCCTTGGGCAAAAAAACCAACACCTTCTCTCTCCCAACTTGTTAAATAATGACGCATATGCTTCAAATGATGGCGAGAGTCTCCTGGGTTAAAGTCCCATGTTTGTTTTAACCAACCCTCCCCAACAACATCCTCCCTGAGTGGACTTTCTTGTCTTTATATTGCGCCAGTTGATCTGATCGACGAGTAGTGACATTGGCGTCACAGATCGGTATGAAATGCAATACACAGACGCAGGCGTCGTGTGGAGCGATGCACGGATGAAAATGTGCATCAGATGTGATATTACATTGTGCACCGTTTACACAAAATAGCTGATGAGGAAGAGGCAGGGAAAAGCCACCGCATGCTCTCACATGCATGCATGTGTCGCGCATCACACACATCACATGATCACACGGTCTGTGAGTGGGAGTCTTTGTGTGCTGTGAGCATATAGGAGTGGAGGATGAGTGTGTGTGCGTGAATGTGTGTGTGTGTGTGTGTGTGTGTGTGTGTGTGTGTGTGTGTGTTGGAATTCCTGGAGAAGAGGGAGGCTGCAACAAGGTAGACTGTTGATGCTGCATGTTTTTAAGCCAGACACCGTGATAATGTGTGTGTGTTTTTGTGTGTGTGTGTGTTTGTGTGTGTGTGTGCTACTCCTACATGTTTCCATCCAGACAGAGCTACACATCCGAGAAGGGGAGGGGTTATGAGAACAATGATGGGTTCTCGTTTCTCCCTCTTCGCACACGGTGTGTGTGAGCACATCGGAGCGCATGTGTGATATGACTCTGTGTGTGTGTGTGTGCTTGTGTGAAAAGCCGTGGACTCTCACATGTGGCTGTGGAACTGAAAGGTAAGCCCTTTTTCTTTGTCTTTGTGATCTGGATTCCTATATTCTTGATTTATGTGACGTGGATTTATTATGCATTTTAACATTAAGATTTGTCTTTTCCACTGTCTCTGTATGCTTGGATATATATCATAATAACTATCAAAGTGATGGATTTTTACTGTACGCTCATGTTTCTTTGTTCCCATCGTCCGCCTAACACTTAGCGCCTGCTAACCTTTCTCTACTTTGAGCGCTTAGGTACTTAGTGTGGCTTAAAGAGCTTATTGGCTCATAGTAACTCCATCATCCACTCCTACCATTCGTCATGTGTCACTTTGATGTGTGGTATGTTCGCCGTGGGCTGCGACAAACCCTCAGAGACAACTTACCCTCGGTCCCAATTTGTCAAAACGCTTTATGGCAACGTTCCCTGAGGATACACCCTCCATTTTTCATTGTCTTCCCACGCTCCGCTCTCACACACGCACACACACACATGCACAAGAATTAAATGCTGTGTACGTATGTATGCATCCTACACCGCGGTGGCATATCAAAGATTGTCTCCCACCAAAAGCAGCTGTAATGGGCGGTAAACTTTCCATTGTAATTTGTTGCAGAGTAATATTAGCTCCCGGCTGTGTGTTGGATCACATGTTAGGGACAGAGAGGAAGAGCATGAAGAGGGAGGGGGGGGGGGGGGGGATGTCAGAAAGAGAAGAGGGTAAGGGGTCGCAGAGATGAGGTGAACACATGAAAATGGAGGAAAAGGACAACGGAATAAAAAAAAATAGAGCACAAAGGAGTCAGGATGAAGGAGAGAGAAAGACGAGGAGGAGGAGGAGGAGAGAGTCACTGTGGAGTATTTTCACACGCCTGGTTGCTCCCTGCAGACAGCATCACCCCCTCCCCAATCTACACAGACCATAGCCCCCCCCCCAGCTGGGTGTATGGACGGCTGGCAGGCAGGCGTAGCGGCCCTTTGTTTGACATATAGCACAAAGGCATGCGGACCTGAAATAGCGCTGGAGAGCAGCGGCACACACACACACACACACTCTCCTCAGGACCACTTCTGATTGGCTTACACTCTTCATGCTGATGCTGGAGAATAGTGCAACCATCACACAAAGCTTGGGGATAAAAAGCATTTTGGCAGCTATGTTTCTGACTAAAGAGAGAATGCATAGAGTCTATTGACATTACTTGTGATAATGATGCTCATAAGAGCAGCTGGATGAGACCTTTTCTCCTCAGACAAAGACAGAGTATTGACTATAGACTGCTCCTCCCGAGGCGATTTCACTCGAGTGTCGCAGGGATTCTCGTAGAGACGCGACGTGAGTCACTAGGCTGAACACAGTCTGCAATCTGATCAATTTTTAAGTTTTTAGTTTTGTATTCAGAAATTGGAGCCAGAGCGTCTGTTGTGGATGGGGGAAAAACATTTGATTTGTATAGATTCTGAACATCCAAAATTCCCATTACACAAGGCTGCATAAAGTGCAGTTTGCAGACTTGAACAATGCAGAAACTTTGCAGAATTTGGTCAGAGTGAGTATACCGAAGTCATATCAGGAGTCATATCCTCGGTTTAATATGATTGATGCACTAGTCTGTGTTTTTGATCAGGTCAGCCGTAGGTTAAATGCTTGGTGCATTGCCAGCAGCTCTTCGTGCTGAAATAAAATAAATTATAAACCCTCACTTATGCCTCTAAGTGTTCCCATGCCTCAGAGACCACGACTTCTGACACCTTTAATGAAAGATTAACCCTTCTGTGACAGAGCGGCCATCTTTGTTTACTACCAGGAGACACTTTGCTCTCACGGGAAATTGAACAATAGACAAAGGCTGAACTGAACAAATGGGAGAGAAAAATGGCAAGTGAAGAATATTATTCCTTTTTTTTTCTTTTTTTACATCGAAAGGCTTCCATATTCAGGGGGACCTTTTCATGAGATGACAAGCTTCCTGTAGGAATCTGTTGTAAATGGATTTCACACGGCACTCCTCATAACAGGGGATTTAGGGCGCTGGCGGACAAGAGAGCAATATCTGCCACTGGAATGTCAGCAGTTTCAAATCCGCCATTTGAACTGCAAAACACTGTGGAAAACACTGTACAAGACAGTTCATGGCATTAGTCCCGCTTGGTATCATGAAATCCAAAAAAAAACTCTGCATCAGAAATAAGAATATAAAAAAATAAAAGCAGCATGCTGGTATTTTACCACGATCAAATTGAAAATACAAGTAAAAGACACAGTCATGGTTTAAGTCCGGAGATATTTACAAAGTGTAAGGCAATTTCTATTTATAAGAGCCAAAGTCTTTGGGAACATGCGGAAGGCATAATCTTGCATTTTTTCGATATGGAAGTTATTACCACAGCACCTAATCCCACACACTCCGCTTAGCTGCTTTAGGGGGGGGGGGGGGGGGGGCTTTAATTCCAGCTGAGGATGGCAGGTATGTTAAAACCAGATAAAACGAGATGTTAATTGAGTGACAGAGTTTGCTTGTGGGTTTTATCAGAGTGTGCGTGCGTGCTGGCTTGTGAGCGAGAGAGAGAGAGGATTTATGTGTGTGGACTCCCTCTCTCTCCCTTTAATGCAGCCATCCTCTGCTGGTTTTCCGCCCTGTTCGGTTGAGTCGTGTGTCTTGTGGGACGCCGGGGGGTGAGGCGAGGTGAACCAGGTGCACGATTACATCCAGAACATCAGCATAAACGGCTGTCTGAAGAGCCTCTTGATCCCGGCACAAACGTGAAATCAGAGGGACTTGAAAAGCCGCTCGGGGGGGCTTTATAAGACGTAGGCCCTTGTTGGCAATTTTTCTAAAGATTTCTGTCAAATTTCTCGGTTCAAATCTCCTCAGCAAAGAAGAACAAAAATCCATCTTTTCAGCACTCCTTCGTAGAAGAATGCGTGTGATGCCCAGAACGAGTGGTAGTTTGTGAGTCAATACTCGAATGCTCCGTCACCTCAAAGTGATGCTGAAAGTGAAAGCTAATGCACTGTGCTATTCAAGGCCTTGCGTGTGTGTGTGTAAGCGAGCAGCCTTTGCCTGGTGCTTTTAGCAGAGCTGTGAAGACACATTTGCTTTCATTTAAGGAGCAGACTGAGGTTATTTTGACCAGACCCCGGAGCCTCGGCGCTCATCTTTCTATTCCAATCTCTTTTTTAGGCTGCCCTAATTCCATATCCTCATTTCTTGTGGAGGAGGTGAGGGATTGTTATAACACTAAGTACAGCGTTCGGCATGACTAGTCTAAAGATACATTTGAACATACTGTACCTCAAAGTGCTGTATTAGACTCTATTATGGTTAGAGGTCAGTTCATCCAAATTATGATGTATCTTCTCACTTAAAGGGATAGTTTGGATATTTGGAAGTGGGGTTGAATGTACTTATAGTCAGTCTATTATTTACGACCTAAGAAAAGGGTCCACCTAATGAAACAATATCAGTTTAAGGGTACACTATAATTATCTTGCTGTCAGAGAACCTTTCTGATGGGCAACTAGGCTGAAACTTGAACTATCTAAGCTCTCTTCAAAGCCACCAGAATACCTAACTGTATAGGTTTGTATCACATGCAGTTAATAAGTGACACATAAACAGATATTGATGCTTTAAGGTGGGCCCTTTATTAGGTAACAAATAATGTGCTGATTATGTAGGTGTCTCATACAACCCCACACTTTCCCTTTAACTGCATGCCTTTGTTCAGGTTTTTAGATTATCTGTGTAATCTGCTGGCTGAGCCAACATTTTAATTCTATTTACTGCCTTTGGGAAACAGAAATGTCACAGATAGATACCGCAAACTAAATTAAAATGGGTGAACTGACCCTTTAACACATTATGGAACATTCTCAGGTATTCAATTATTTTACAATTCAATGTGTCTGCCTATTTAAACTGGAAAGTGGGAAAAACAAGATAACTGTGGTCATTCCTTGTAGTTTCTAAGCCAAATGTATTATAAATATACGTATTTAATTAAAGCACATGTATATAGAAAAAGTAGACTAATAGGTTATTATATTCAAATGCTATTCATATTGTGAGAAGCCTGGCCTATAGGTCGAGGTGAGTTGAAATAGTTCAGTGTTCCAATAATATAGTTTGATTTTCCCAAAAAAGCCAGTAGAGGGTTAGTGAAGCAAAACTATGTAAATTCCTCCCGATCCGGGGTAGTAGTTCTTGTTGGGCAACTTGACGTTTCATCCTTGGTGTTATAGCCAGAAGAGTCCTGCTACATGTTTTAGTAATTCAGTCCCTGTACACAGGAACCAAGAAGGTGATTATTGGCCATAGTCAGATTAGTTTATTTCCATATATTTGCACAATTCATTTCGGCATAATGCGACGCACGGCCATGCAAAGTCAACAAGATCCGTCAACAGACGTGCACAGTGTGAATACCTTTAGTGGTGCAGTCACAATCAGCCGGATGAGCCACACCTGGGTGGCTTCCCTCAGCTCTAATCAACTGAAGTCCACTCAGCTGTTGCTGTTCTCCCAGGGTGTGAGCAGGTAATTAGGGAAATATTGGCCGGCCATGACTTTCCCAAGTGGCCTGCGTTGGGGGGAAGGGCTTCTGCCCATGGTGGTGGTGGTAGATAGTATTCACTGGTCTCAGAACTACTTAAGGCCGTTGTGTTCTGACTATTTCAATTATTATAGCCTATTATCCACAAACATTGGATATTTTGTCATATTGCTGAGTCAGTATAGAATGCGGTGTTAAAATGTGCTAAAAACAGTTTATGAAATCAATGCAATATATGAATAGTACAATAAGAGTAGGGGTTCATAATATAATGTATTTTATTTTATATGTATTTACCAAAATCCATCATTTTTCATCAAATAAATGTATTGGTTTTTCAGCAGGGATGCAAAGAATAAGATTAAACATTTGGAAACACTTGGGGAGAGTTTTAGTGTGAAGTCCCTCTCCTTGAGTCATTATATTTTAAGAATGAGTTTGATAAAAGACTTTCCATTCACATTCCCACCATCTTCTAAAGTTGCTCATGTTTGAATGTACAATTTTTATATTCAGTCCCACTCTGGTAGAATTTCCTGAATAAGAACCAAAACCTCACCTGACTCCATTGTGGATTTATCCACTACTGTCTCCATCTCATCTCAACATTGAGATTCCATATAGCATCCTTTCATGCCCAAATCGATAGTCTCCACTTGTCTGCTTTCACACCCTAACAGCATCTGCCTCCACTGGTCCAGACACAGCGGCGGCTGCTTTCCCCGAGCCAGTCAATGTTGATAATCTTAGCTGGGGTATAGAAGGCGACCTGGGGGCCGTATGGCTGCATGATTAATGAGCTTATTATCAACGCAGAGTGGACCTCATCACAGTCGCACCGCCGCCTGGGAGAGAGACACAGTCAATGGCTATAGGGATACAATACACATACACACACACACACACACACACACACACACACACACACACACAACAAATCAATGTACAAGCAACCACAACACACTTGCAAAAACATAAACATGCATTCAATGCCTGTTCGTATTCCCTGACTTAAGTGATGTATTACACTGAATTTAAAAAAGCTACAATATATGCATACGTGTGTGTGTAACTTGTACTTGTTACATAGTGAGGACCGGTGTTTTTAAGCGGCAGAGTGAGGACACTTTGGCTGGTAGTCACGTTTTCAAATGCCTGTTTGAAGCTTCAGACTTGGTTTCAAGGTTGAGGTTATAATTAGGTTTGGATTAGGGTCGGGGTGAGGCATTTGGTCATGATGTCATGAATTGTGTCAATTAGGATCCTCACAAAGACATATAGGACGAATGTGTGTGGTGTGTGTGTGTGTGTGTGTGTGTGTGTGTGTGTGTGTGTGTGTGTGTGTGTGTGTGTGTGTGTGTGTGAGGAGTCAGAAGACATCCTGTGAAACATGCACGACTGTATCTTAAAGGAAAACAAATTAATTACTTTGACATTTGCTTTCCTCTTGCAGGGTGACCGTCACCAGCCCTGGAATCAGCTGAGAGGTAAGGAATTACTAAAACAAAAACTGTTTACAGCCTTTCTGCTGCCTGTTTCCTTAAACAGTAGGGGAGATAAAGGTCAGCTTCATCTGGATTTGTTTGCACTGATTTGATCAGACTGAAATTAGTTTGTTCTTCAGTTTCTCCCTTTCAAGTACAATTCAGAAGTGAATCCTTTGTATGCATAGGGAATCTCTTTCTCAATAAATATATATTCAATTTCACCTTGTTTTTCAATTCCCAAATTAAGAATGACTTTTCACAGAAAGAGAGAAATGGCAGCTGTTTTACAGAAAAGACAAAAAGAAGATGAATTAAATACATTTCATCCAAAGCCATGTCTTTATATTTTTAACACATTAACAATTTAAACTTTACACATGTAATCCTTATTTCATACCAAAGTGGACAAAGTCACTACACATCTACCTGTTTGTTCTGTGCATAAAAAAGCCTGCTTGTTCAGTCAGGGCTGGTTTTCCACTACTTATTAGGAGGTCCCATGACCGACATGAGGAAACTGGAAACTCATATCACTTGGCTGAAACATGGCATGAAAGCTATTTAAGGGTTACTCTGACATTGGGAGTTGTCCCTTTGTTGTCAATACTTACAAGCAATATTAGAGAGACTCAATTAGATGTAGGCTATAGGAACTTTAAAATGAAACAATTATGACTGAAGTCAAACTGTTGAAGATTATGATTTCAACTAATTGAAAATGTACTTTGGTCCTTTGTTTTTTTTCTGTGAATATGAATTTCCTGCAGAGGCCTTTATATAAGTCCAATTCTTAAAAGTGCTGTATTTGGAAGTGTAATTATAAGGGGAAATAGGAATGTTTTTACTTGATACTGTTTAAATGCTTTTATATGATATATATATATAGGTTACCACAACCTAAACCTAATTCTAACCTTATCCTTAAAGCCAAGTCTCAACCTTCACATGGGACTGGCCCAAATGTCCTCACTTTGCAGGTTAAAAACTTTTGGTTCCCACTATGTAGCAAGTACAAGAACACATCTCCACACACATGGAGAGAGAGTGCCTTGGGAGGTTGGCAGACATCATACACAGATAAAAGTAAGAATAGGGAATGAACAAACTGTCGGGCACGGCTCTCAAGGAACCCCAGAATCCTTCACTTCTACTAGTATTACTAAACATTTTTACTTTATTGGCAAAAACAAAATGTGCTCATGAAGACTAAGTGATCAAAACTCGAGTGTCTGAGAATGTTCCATAATTAGTTAAGGGGTTCTGGTTTGGATCCAATCTGATAATCCAGCCTCTACTTGTGTGCACCTGCTTAGCAGCCATGAGTCACTGTATTCAATTAGCATTGGTATCCATGAAGTATTTAGAAAATGACATAATTGCATAAATGCATCAATATAGTTTTAGTTGTGCAGCTCACACATGAAGCTCCTTGTGGGATTAATCATTTAATCACCATCTGATCTCCTTTTTCTTCCATCATTTCAACATTAGGATTAATAGAGCAAGAGCTTTCTCCCTCACCTGACTCAATCAACAATGCTATATTTGAGTCTTATTACAGATCCTATCATTTAATGTAGCCTGGAAATGACTCCAGCCTTGGCACAGCCTAGAGGTACTTACCTCCCATTCCAATGATTGTAGTAAGTATCAGTGGCACACATTTTGGGACGGTGAGCCTCCGAGTTCACATGGAAGCTAATTAGGAAAAGCAACACATTTAATAGGTGCTGGTAATTCCACACCACTGGCTCAGCAGATGACAACTCAATTTGGTGCTGTAACACACAGAGAGAGAGAAAGGCAGGAATTGGATGATCGGTAGATGCTGGTGAGGCCCTGCAGAGACAGGTTTTGCACTCGCTCTGTCAGTCAGAGCGAGATATTACATTTCTCAAGCCATCTATTGTCTATCCTCTTTTCTCCCTTTGTATCCATTTTAACCACGGGTGCTTCATTCTTTCTCCGTCTCTTCATCTGTTTCCTTGCTGTTGCTACTTGCGTCCTCCTTGTCTATCTGTCAGTCTGTGGATGCCAGCTGGTTCAGTGCTGCTGCAGTGTGCCACGCCTGCCAAACATCCGGTCTAAACGGCGAACCCATCTAGGGTCACCAATCCTCTCTCTCTCTCTCTGTCTCTCTGTCTCTCTCTCTCTCTCTCTCTCTCTCTGCAAATGCAATACAATATCTCCCTCATCATGAAACGATCAGTAACTCCACGACCTCGCCTTGCCATTAGGTGACACGCCACTTTGTTATATTGGGCCTGTGATGCTGCTGTGCTCTCATCACAGGACTTCAGTCACAGAGAACCTGTAATTAAATAATTCAATGAAATACAATATATACAGTAGCAGGCAGGGAAATGTCAGTGAGAATAATGTGATGCATATTAGGCTTTAAGATAAATTACATGAAACAGATTAGATGAAAATGTGTGTTAGTTCGTCTCTTTCAGACCCTGTCAGCAACCTGTTCAGTGATTACTACTCAAGGTTGTATGTCTTTTTAAAAAAATATGTATTTTTTAAAAATATCCAATACATTTATCAAATAGATGGGTACTGTAGTTGTTAGAGTAGAGTTGTAGAGTAGAAAAATGCATTATGCATTAATGCATAATTCTCAAAGCAACTTTACACATCTCAATTATGTCCTATATAATGTAGATATCTACAATTGATTGCACATTTTCATGTCCCACATTAATATTTCCTATTCCATATATTCACGTCTATATGCACTTTTTAAATGACCTTCCTACCTTAATACCACTATCTGCAATGCACAAACTACGATTTGTACATTTCATCATTTCGACGAGGTAATATGTGTCGAAATGAAAATGCAAACTATGTTTTTATACAGCTGATTTGCAATGCCAAGTCTTGGTTAAATATTGAATAAAAATAATGTTGACTTGATGCATCAGATAGGAGTTATATCTTTTTTAAATACTAAAACCAAAATGATGATCCCTCCCCACAATACACGGGACATAAACCTCCAGTCACCAGATTAGCAGAGGGAAGTATAGGTATTTGTTCAGGGTTGGATTAGTACACATTTGATGCTCTAGTGAGATTTCAGGCTTTCATCCAAGTTCAATATTTGTTCGTAGGATCGACTCATTGTCGGTGTGGCTCTGCAGGTAAAGTTATTAGAGAAATATAGAGTATCATCTTTTAAGGCTATGGGTGTGTGCGCATACATATGTGAATGTATAGTTCTTGTGCATGTGTGTTCCTCTGTGCGTCTGTAGCTTCCTCTAAGCCACAGAGACTTTAATAGCAGCCCATGCAGAGCGACAGACACAGACCAGTGGCTTCCTCTAATGAGCAGACTGTTGTTGGTCTGCCTTGGGGACCCTGCTTCAGGGCTGGCACTCCCTACAACATTGAACTAATTAAGCACTAAAAGTTGCCTTCTTATACAAGAAAGTCGGAATTTAAACTGAGCTCAAAGAAAACTAAAAAAAAAAAGTCTTTAATTTGCGTTCAGATACAATGACGTGCTGGTTCAAGTTTGGACTGTATACCAGCCCAGAAAAATGTCCTATTCATAGGCGTTCATTATTTTTGCTGCTGCTCTGCCACTGTCCTAATGGACCTGGAGACACTGATATCTTCTCTTTGAATAGTAAATGTGGAGCGTTCCCATGCTGATGTAAGATCTCAAGACACATTGTCTCGAGACAAACAGCCTGCAGACTGAGCAGACAGTTGTTTGCTCAAACTTATTCTGATTTTTATAGTTTTAAATATGATTGGATTATTTTTACTCCATAATCTGGAAGTAGCATTTGACTGTTGTATTTAGAATTAATTGTAACCACAATCTATACAGTACTGTTGAGTACTATGAGATGAACTGAAGTTAAAGTATACCACTGTCAAAATCAGAAGGAATTTCATGATCTCAAACATGCCATATTTTCACTCAAGATGGCTTTTTTTAAATAGAGATTATATTACATCATGCCAGTTATTAAGTCAGATTTGGCTTTCGCTGGGTTACACAGTCAACTTGTGCAACATTTTTCAAGCTCTCCAAATCAGCTCAATCCCCCGCTCATAGCGCTGACTTTAACCCGACCGCCACTTTTACTGCACGGCTACTTTTTCAAACGTCTGTCAGTGGAGCTGGTTTTCTTTTTTCCTCTCGCTGTGGGAAGCCAGAGAGATGTTGGACTGGCAGGCCGGGGCTGCCGTCAGCATCATCTGTGTCACCTGTCCTGCTCGGCAGCCAGCTGCTCCTCCTGTGATAAGACTTGAGTTTATTCTGGGGCTGAAAATACTGGACTCAATCTGGCTGTCTGCCGATCGTTCAGCCTCTCTGTCTGTCTGCTCACAAACTGCAGCCCATATTCCTCGCTGTCAGTCAGTCGGGGCGAAAGCTGATCAGGCTCGTTTGTAAATCTCTTGTTTTTTCTTTTTAATTTCCATTTTACAGAACCAACTGCATATGAATCAAATTTGAGATGGTGTACATTTACAAAATAACTCAAAATGGGAAAACATCTGCTCAAGCAACAAAGAGAACATACAAATTGTGAAACTATAGAGCATGCATTTATTTTATACATTTCTGAAAAAGAATGGGGCTCAATGAATAGCATGATTGAATACAGCATCCCTGTTGCTCTTCTCATATCTCAGAAGTGTCAGCCATCTCCATCTCCTCATTTCCCTCCTCCTCCTTACAACATGAATGATGTTAAATCAATGATGCCAATGGCAGGCGCCGTCTGAATGACTGATCTAAATAAAATGGGCAAGGCACCATTAGGAAACAAAAAGCTTGCTTTTATCCAGTTGCATGCAGACTCTATTTCTCTCCCTGGCTCTTTCTTTACCACAATCTCTGTGTAGTGCAGAGTAAGCACAGCTGTCTGAAAGCAGGATGGACGGCTCTAAGAGGAGGGGGAGTGTGTCTGGGGGGGGTGAGCCATGGACCCCGGGGATACCATAGTTCAGGGTGTGGCATGGCCTGGTTGCTTTTTTGGCTGCACTGAGAGAAGATGTGGCCAAGCTGCAGGCTGCCGCTGAGTGTTTGGCTGTTGGCCATGAAGTGAAAACCCTGTAGAAAACAACTGGACTACCCACAGTGTTGCTCTATATTCAGTGGAGGTTGATGCACAGTCTGCTGTTCTGGTGCTTTAAACGTTTCTACAGGTAAAGGATAATTATTACATCTCGGCAGTGGTGGAAGAAGAATCTTTTACAGCAATATTTGAACATAAAATCCACAACAAGTTAAAGTTGTGCATTCAAAATCAATCCAATCATATCTGTCGACATTAAATTGACTGCTTGTGGTGCCTTTGGCATTTCAAAACTGCATTCTCGATTAGGTCTAGGTGAAAAAACTGAAAGCTGAAGTGAAAAAACTACTACTGATTTGGGAACATGTTTTAAAAAAAGTAAGAGCAAGTAAGAGAATTCAATTTCAACATTAGTCAGTCAGCCTTGATTTAAAATCTTCCACTTTGGTACTCAGTTGTTTACAAAATCCAACCCATCATGGCCTTTTTATTTTGCTTCCAAAAAACACAAGCACTCAGATGATTAAACCAATTTTACGTGAAGGTAAAACCTAAAGTGTGCAGTGCACACTAGAGATGTCAAAATAAATATTAGTTGCGTAGGAAAACTATGTCTCCTCAACTACAGCAACAGAAGGTCAAAGTTGTTCAGTTACTGATGTGATTTAAACCCTTACGCCTTTCTTTGCTTGCCCTGTTGATCTTCGGGATGGCAATGATCCCAGATCTCAGGAGTGACAATGAGGACACTCATTGTCAAAACTACAGAAATAAGGCCCATGTTGTATTAAACCATAATTAAGTTATTTGCTCAAGGACATCCTGTCCTGCCAATGCGGATTCTACTACGACCTTTAATAAGGGAGGTCGTAGTACTAGTACATTATACAGGTAGAAGGCATTTGATTTTAACTTCCTTATACTTTCACGTATTTATCCATGAAAATCAAATCAAATGTGTTCAAGGAGGATTAACAGACCACTATAGACTGAACACAAGCAACACGGCATACGAAGCAAATACGACGGCAATTTAAAAAATGTTGGGCTGATACAAAAACATGTGCTGTAGTTCTTGCTGACTCACCTGAGTGGCGAAAGCTGAACCATTAATTGCCATATTAGACTAAAAGGCATGTAGATCTGCTGCTACAGCAACATGCAAAAAAAAACCCAGATACACATTCGGACGTGCTGCATGTTCATAAAATTAGAATAAGTGAAAAAATAATTAAACGTATGCATTTTCTTTTCAGCCAAAAGACAGAAATTAAATTGTTAAATAATAACAATCAAATAAAGATTGGATTTTAGACTTATAGGAATATACTGTAATAGCACTGAAACATTAGCAAATAAAACATTTTAACTGTAAAAGACATGCATTTATTTATTTTGTACGTCGTCCTTTTACAATAATTGTGTGAAATAAGCTTCACCTTGAGAAGTTCTTCAATTCCTATTTAAAGTGGTGTTACGTCTGTTGTCTTGTTTCGGGGGAAGCCATCATTCCAAAGGTGTCCGCATAGAATATTGTGATGAATGGAAGACAGATGAAACCAGCAGGAGAGCCTGTCAGAGAGACACCCCCCCACCCCTGAACTGGATTCAATCAGTGGCCATCACAGACAGACAGCTGGGTTTTATACAGCAGACTCGGGGGACGGATGAGGATGACGGAGGTTTGGACAGACATTAAAGACATAAAATTACTTCATAGCTTTCTAAAAACAGCATGCATTTTGATAACATTTTAGAAGAAATTTGAAAGGGAAACAATTATTGCTGTAGGACTGAAAGAAATGGATCACGTTTCAATGTTTTGGGGGATAAAATTGGCAGATTGCTCAATCAAATGTAGAAGAATAACTTAAAAAATAGGATTTGCATTGCTTTGGCATCGTGCTTGGAAGTGAAACGATAAAATAAAATCCAGGATGTCTAGTTGTCAATCCATATATACGGTTAAATAAGCCCTAATCAGCTAATCAACTATTAAACCTTTTTTTAATGTAACTTCTGTAGCTACGTGACAAACAGTTATTGTACATAACAAATTATCTTTTCCTGAACCTAACCAAGTACTTTTGTGCTATTGTACTATTTTCTGTAAAGAGCAGAATCTGTACGTTTCCTGTGAACACGTAACCAAGCGCTGGTATTTGACGATTTGGCAGTAAGAATGTATTTTTTCCTTCTACCTCTTTGCATCGCATTAATGGCATTGGAACTGAACTCTGGCATTATACATCCATCGACAAGGACAAACCTTGCTCACCGAAAATAATTTCCTGACTTGTTGGATCAAACTCAATGGAAATCAATGAACTACTTTAAATACGCCATTGCCCGAAAGCTGCAAGCTCAGATCCATGACTGGTTTCACATTTTCTGGAACCGTGATGCACTTCTTCAAACAACTCACTTACACCGAGCCTTTCTCTCTGTTTCCATTCCCCAAAACACGCACACCGCCTGCTCCAGCTCATTATCCCTCAGGCGAGTTTTGATTGTGACTTAAATCTTTGTGCTTCCCCCAAGAAAATAAACTCTGAAACCTTTTGGCTCTGAAATTAGCTCAATTGTAAGAATTCCTTGGTGGCACACAAGGTGATATTTCCCCCGCGCTGCCCAGCGACATTCACAGTGGCTTTCTGCCCTACAGCAACCCCATGTGATGTCGGTTTTCAGCTAGATTTCACTGGTGTAACACAAAACACTACAACTACAATGTCTACATTTGAACACAAGCATGTGGGTGGTGGGTTGGTTCAGACACATTCAGATTAAAACTGTCTGGCAGTCCGGTAGAAAGTGCAAGAACATAGTGTCATTGGTTAGGTTCAGTTTTTTTTACATGCTAGCCTTGTTTCTACATGTTATACGCATCTTTGAAATATTGCAGTAGAGAAGTATGAAATAGTAGAATTCAATAAAATTGCAAAAGAAAACATTTTTACACTGTTTGGTTTTGCCTTTGTAGAAAAAGAGCTTTTTTTTGCAGCATTTCAAAAAATGTGCTTTAAATTTGCGACAATAAAATGGAAACACGGCTACTTTACTGTCATACTGCACACAGTGACATCCAAACTGCATTAAATATTCTTATACTGTACACACCTTAAAACTAGACACAATATCCCTCCTGCACCCATCTACTCCGGGTTTAGTTTCACCAAATGCTGTTGTTTGTTCTCTTTCTGTATTTGCTGAATTGCCTTTGTTACTTCATGGCTACGGTAGTTTCGGCACCTCTTTCCACATCTCCGTCCATTCTACCTCGCTGAAGTGTTTCTGTCCATTATGCGCAGTGACATTCTTTGTCTGAAGGACACTGGCGCTCAGCCGAGAGCTTCCACCGGCCTGACCGTTTAATTGAAACGGTAAAAGAATTTTCTTTTGGCACAAAAGCTTGACCAGAAAAGCCAGCGAATCTGATGAAAAGGGATTAGGAGAAACGTATTGTGGGGATATTATGTTAAGTGTGACACAACAGCCTGAGGAGGAATTAGTAAAGGACAAACCAGTGAAACCAATTTCACAACAAGAGCTGTGGAACATTGGGAACGCTGGTTCGACTGAGCAGAGCATGCGGGACAGTGAACGAGCTCACTCACCTGCAGTCAGACAGCTGCGTGGAAACAATGTGACTAATTAGAAATAAAGGGTTGTAGATGTTTAGCTCTGTTAGGTGCCTCATTCATCTTTAATCAAAGCTGTTGGTTTGCTTCACACGACTCACAAATAACCCTCAGCGCAAGCCGGATTATGAGAATGAGAAGGGAGACGTGTTTAGTGAGCATCAGTCCAGATATTACTATTTGCTAAATACTAAATGCCTATGAAGGAACTTGACTCAATGCAGTGCCTAATGTATTCATCTCCCTTTGTGTTTTTCTATTTCGATGCAAGTGAAATGAAAAATTCCAACCCCTTTGTTATGAAGGCAATAAAATAAGATTGGGTGCTACCGATTACCTTCAGAAGTCTAATCATTATTAAATTTAAGCCACATTATCTGTCACATGATCCAAATATCCATTAAATCCATTATTACAAACTGTAAATAATACGGCTGGAAAGAGAAAACCAGTACTTACAGACCAGCAAAGGAGGTAATTAATCAGAGGCAACAAAGAGACCAAAGAGAGAAAAAGTGTTTTCTTATTTTTCCTTATTTTTCCCTCTTAATATTAATTTACCAATGTTCACTTTTTCGTATAGGTCCATTACATAAATTCTGAATAAAAATCAATTTTATTTCCATGCAACAAAATAAGAAAAACACCAACGGGGGATGGATACTTTTGTATTCACCTTAAAACTACACTATTCAAGGGTTGTTGGTACTGACTCAAATGTGATATGAAACATGTCACAACATTATTGCCTGATATTATAACCTGACTCTGCAGTTTTCTCAACTGTACAGAACTAGTGTTCAAGCTGGTTAACATTTTTGTTCAAGCTCTATACAGAAAATATCCAAAACAGATACGGAAAATACAAATAATCTCACATTTCTTGCAAAAGAAATTACTTTAATTCCAAAGTGGTCTTTTTGCATCATAACTTCATACACAAACACCAAATAAATATCAATGTGTCGACTGCACACTGATGCAGATGGGAATAAAAGGCTATCATCTGTTCGGAGCATGCAGTAAATATTGACAATGAACACAAATGCATTGTCTTTACTCTCATGAATCAAAAGTATTGGATACAATGACTTTAACTAAGAACAACATGAACATTTCCTGTATTGTACTAAAAACAAAATATAAATAAATATAAAAAACACAATATATTGTATTTACAGTCTCCAATATTAACCTCCACTGTCGTTGACTACCGGCGTTCGCAGGAGTATTTAACCAACAACACACACAGTTTTAGTGTCAGTGTAAAGCAGACAATGTTCTTATGATTTAGGACACCTGTACTTATACCAACATGTGATTCATTTCTGAAAAACCACAAATCTCTTTTTCTTGTAAGCATGTAAAATTAGTGGCTCCAGACCGACAGAATGAAATCTGGGAGGGCAGATTCCCTTCTCTCATTACTGTCACTGAGGTGTCCTTGAGCAAAACCCTTAACCCCAGATGTAATAATTCAACGTCATATTATATAGGAATAGAATATAAGACAGGTCCATTTTGCAATAGTATGTTTTTCCTTTAATACTTTATTTTCATATTGTGTTGTTGATGCCAAAAACATCAATTACAAGTTGTTGTGTTTAATGAAATCTAACAGGAGAAAATCCTTCATTTGCATAGAATGACTCAAAACGCAGAATTGTGTTATTTAAGATGATTTTTTCTTCTTGATTCTCCAACTGATCAGCTTGTCCACAATCCTTCTATAGACCATCAGTGACATTGAATCTATTTACGAACACGACACGTTATACTTTAGTGAAACAGTGCTTGAAGATCATTTTTAGTGTAAACCCACTTCACCATGACATGCTTTGAGTTCTCACACACAGCGGGGCTGCTTCAAGGTGGATTAAGGCTTGCCGCTGTGAAACCAAAGTTATTCTCAGCTCCATCACGGCCCTGTCCTCAATACCAAAGCACTTTATAAATAGGCAACCAAATAGAGCACTGTAACATCTGAGGACTGCTTTGTGTTGTGCAGTCACGCTGCGTTTTCGTAAGAGGTTTGCCAAAGATAATCACAGAAGGTATTTTACACTCATATTACTGGGTTTCATGTGATTTTTGAGGCTCTCCGTGGGTCAGTTCTTGCTTCTTCTTCTTTTTAAAACCTCATTTTACACTATATTTACTTGAAAGCTAATATTTTAGCTTTTTATATTATAATGTTCCTCTTTTTTGTCTTTTTTCCTGCAGGTGTGTAACCAGCTTGCCATCAGTTCATCAGTCTCAAAGTGAGCGGGCAGAGCAACGAGCCCTCCAGTGGACACAATGTGTACTGCACCCATGCTGAGTTTACGCATATTGTCCAATCAGTGTTTCTTATAGCTAACCATCTCGATCACCACTGCAGTAAGTCGTATAGAGGTAGCAGACGATATAAGTGCACCACAGAGGAAAGGTGAGTATCCCCACTCCACTACGTTTAATGCTAATATGGCAGATTTATGGTCTCTTTCTAAATGGTTCTAATAAGAAAGTGGGTGAACTCCATTTCCTTCTGTGACTCCACGGTGTCTGCTGCCCTCTGAGAACAATAAAGGTACTGTCAACCCTTTCAGTGGCTGGGTTTCTGTCACTGAAGATGAACTCTGTGCTGCACCACACCACTGTGAGTGTGTGTGTGGGTGGGGAGGGTCAGCTGGTGTTGTGAATCAGGCCGCTGAAATGTCAGACACGGCTTCTTCACAACACCAGGGTTCCTTCTCACCACTTCCTGCTGCCGTGTATGACACGTCTACAAGATAGGAAGTCAATATACCCTGTCCCTGTAATATTTCGAATGTGTCCAAAACTGTTAAATTACAGATTGCCAATGTGCCATAACTTTGCATTAATGTTTGTGCTCAAAACTGTCATTATGTGATAATGAGTGAACTTTCTTTCCTTTTTGTAAATGCCCATTACACAATGTCACACAATGTCTCAGATTTTCACCTCACTGTCTTAAAAGAGTCTTTGAGTGTCGAGGACGGACAGATGCACAATAGTGAAGAAACAAAATTCTTGATTCTAGAAGCAAGCCAAATAGTTGAGGCACATACCATAACATCTATGGTTCGATTCTGGCTGGGAAATTTGTTGCATGTCCAGCCTGATCTTAAAAAAAAGATCACAACCTCCGGCTGCATATACGTATGTTAAAATGACACCAACTTACTTTAATTTTTTAGGCTGAATCAGTTACATTACACAACAAATTCAACACTGACTTATTTTAATATGCGCAGGCTTCGTCAATAATATTATGTAAGCAGGTTAATATTGTCTTATTTGAATGTCAATGTCAGTTATGTTACATAACAGTCCAAGTTGACTTATTTAAAAAAAATTTAGGCTGCGTAATTTATTTGAACCTAAACCATGATCTTTTCTTTCCTAAATCTAACAAACGGTTTTAATACCTAAACCTAAATTATTTCCATGTGGCATTCTAGTCATTTTAAGACTTATTATGTGACACCACCATGTAAGATGCTGTGAAGAGATTGTAGTCATTTTATATTTCTGTGAGATCACTCATGCCACACCCCCTCTCTCTCCAAATGCTACATTTGAGACTAAATGACTTGTTTAGATCGTTTTGCAACAGTCTAAGTGAACAATGTTGACGGTCAAATGCATCGTAAGGCATAAGCATCTGACTGAATGGGACTTAAAGTGCTGTAAACACTGTAAAGTGCTCTACCAGCCAGACAATGGCGGGATGCTGTCCATACATACAGTGACTGCTGGCAGCAGCACATCCATCTGTACAGCTCCGGTCCGATGAGATTTTCAGTCTTGGCTCTGAAATCACTTTTTTTTCCTTCTATTTCTAAGGGTCTTTAGTCCTGTCAACGTTTGAGTGGTAAATAAACGTCTCATAACTGTAGGAACAACATCTGTGTCTTTGTGTCGTTATTAACACTCATCAAGGAACATATTGACACGTGCTACAATGTAAAAGAAGTAGACGGTTGTTGCATTGTAGAGCTTTTACTACATGACACACATACTGTGATAGATAGATAGATAGATAGATAGATAGATAGATAGATAGATAGATAGATAGATAGATAGATAGATAGATAGATAGATAGATAGATAGATAGATTTTTTTTACAGATGCAGATAAATAAAAGCTTGGCAACACAGAATAATGAATGAAAATTAAGATAAATGCACAGTGAAATATCAGAGCAGGCTTGTGTCAGAGAGAGCTCACATAGCTGGAATGGTTTAGGAGGTCATTCAAAAATGAGATGAAACATCACACGCTGGTCTTGTTAATCTGGGATACTTCATTCAAGTAGGAGATGAATAACTTGGTTCCCTCAATGTAGTTGTACCTGGCAGAAGAAAGGGAAAGGAATTACCTTTTAAAGCTGAATTGTCACAGCCAAAAACCAGAATGTTGGGACAATCTGCTGCTTTGATTGAGACACATTGGGACTGTGCGTCCTGTTCATATTAACACACAAACTCAATAGAAAATACAAACTAATGAAGGTTTTTATCATCTGAAACTTCCTGTAGAATGAAACAGAAAGAAAGGAACTATATGTAAAAAAAAAAAACTGGATACCAACCTGCTCATTTTCTCATTCTGGGAGTGCAGCCCGTCGTCAAAGCCTCCGATGGGCATCATGATGATGCTTTTCCCCGTCACATCCTGGAAGGTTCTGGCAACGGGGATGGTCCCGCCCTCACGTATCAGATCAGGATCCATGTCAAAAACTGGAGGAGGTCGGACATTTTATATCACTGTTTAATGGACATGAACACTGAGGTATCTACAGAATAAACCACAGGAGATTATAAAATATGGACACAGGCTCTGTGACTTAGCTGGTCTACGTTTAGTATACTGTATAAGTTGGATTAACTACTAGTAGTACTAGAATACAAATATGGGGTACAGATCCATTACTTGATATTTTATTTGGGGAAACATTCAGCTTTTAGTTACAGGCCCCTGTAATTCAGATAGAAATACTCAGAGATTTTATTGCATCTATAAATGACCACTGTGGGATAAACTAGGCACAGTGCTATGAGCTCATACAGGATAACTCTCGAAAGATCGACTTTCTCCGGATTGTGACGCAGTGAGGTGATGGGTGTGTCCTGTACCTCTCTTTACAGCAGCCTTCCCAGCCTCATAGAGAGGATGCTGAGTGTCAGCCAGCCACGGCTTGGCCCCGATCACCATTGTGACTTTCAGCTTATTCGGACTCTTTCGCTTGGCGAACACTGAGTGAAGGTAGTCTGTCACCTAAAACATCAAACCGGCAAAATAAAAGCAGAGGTACTTTCAGAAAAAAACAAGATTTGTCTATTTTTTAAAGCAGAGCATTGGCATCCTGTCTCACCTGTTTCTTGACCATAGCAGGGTCCATGTTGGGAACTTGTCTGATGGAGAACTTAGCCGTAACCTTAGCAGGGATCACAGTCTTTGTGCCGGGGTCAGAGAAGGCCCCCTCGATGCCATGGATGGTGACGGTGGGGTAACGCCACATGTGGGCCAACAAGTCCACCTACAGGGAACAATGCCCATCACTTCCCTCATTATGTCCACCTTAAAGTCGATTACTTCCACCATTTTCAAAATTAGAGTCATACCTTATTGTTGTACATGAGCTGGTTGACACCGATCTTGGTCTTGTAGCCGTCAATGTCAAACTGGATGTCCTGATACATTTTCCATTCTTCATCTGAGAGGGGGGCCACGGCCTCCCTGATCCCTGGAATCAGGATCTTCCCACTGGGGCTGATCAGTGTGTCTAAGAAGAGAAGATATGACAAAATAAAGGATAATGTGGTTTTGACACTCATCCTACCAACCGATTTAAAATAGGAACAACTGAGGTCCTTGGGATGCCCAAGAATAAACTATTGTAAGAAGCAGACATCATAGCAAAATTGAAAATCGTATTAGTTATGTTATTAATTTGTGTTGCTCTCAGTATACAAATGTCTTTGTATACTGCTTCTGACTTGTGCTGTTGCCTTCTTGGCCAGGTCACCCTTGTGAAAGAGATTCTCGATCTCAATGAGTTTTTACTTGGTTAAATAAAAGTTTGATTAATGTAATCTGAAAAAGTACAGATTTATAATATTTTTGGAAAGTTACTGTGAATTTGCATATTGTACAAACAAAAGTAGACAGAACCCAGAAGGGAATCTGTGTCTGCCTCCTTCAAACAGTTGGAGCGTGTAAAAAGACTTCTTTCCCCTGATCATTTTGAGTTTCATTAAATGCACAGTAATCTTGGACATATTCTCCATTAACTTCGGCTCTTTACTAAAATAATGGTGCATTTACTTGTTGTCTGCCAATATATGGAACATAAACATCAAAAAATGTTCATGAATTGCATTGCGTAAGCCAATGGAGATGCTAACGTAAGTAGCATACTTGGTTGGTGACACCTGACTACAGAAGTTGTTATGCGTTCCGGGAGCCAATAAAAGGTGTGATGGGTTTTGATTCATCATCATCATCTACAGACTGGAGGCTATTTAAATGGCAGCATTCGTGACTTGGATGATGAATGTTTACTCCCTAAAAATAAACTCACCAAGAATTCCAATGAGGTCAGTCATTGGTTCAATCACAGTGCCCCCGTAAACGCCAGAATGTAAGTCCTGTTTCGGCCCTTCAACCTGCAAACACCGAGAAAATCTGAGTGACACACAGGTGACAGAAGAATTTAGAACTTATTTGAAACAAATTGTTTCGTTCAACCTCAGCAAAGAAGTAGCAGTTGCCTCTGGTGCCGTAGGTGAGGGCGGGCCGTCTGCTGAGCCAACCGCAGTCTGAGATGACGATGTAATCCACGTCAGCGAAGAAGGTGTCTCTCTGGGCCAGGATCATGGCGTCCAGGCCGTTGGAGCCCGTCTCCTCCATGCCCTCAATGACGAACTTCACGTTTACAGGCAGCTCCTGGTGGACAGAAAGGAAGATCTTCATTCGATCCGTCTGGCAGGAAGTGACAGCGACGGGGTCAGAACGGTAAGATGTGCTGTTGGAGGAGAAGCTCATCTGCAGCAGATTCTTTTTTGGATGATGCCTTTTTGAAATTGTAATGGCGTTACAACAGATTTTTGTGGACCTAAAAGCCATTAGCCACAAATTACTCTCTTCAACACTCACTCAACACCATTTCTGTTGATGCATCCAGCATCTGGCTGAGGCTTTTTGATGTGAATATTCGTGTGTGTGTGTGTGTGTGTGTGTGTGTGTGTGTGTGTGTGTGTGTGTGTGTGTGTGTGTGTGTGTGTGTGTGTGTGTGTGTGTGAGAGGATGGTGGGAACAGACTGCTGCAGTGACTTTGCAAAAAACAGCAGTGACTTTGCTAGTCCGTCTGGCTGAAGCTCAGCACTTCTCTCTCTCTCTCTCTCCACCCTGAGGGCGTGCGGTTTCTCCTTGTGGTAGCCGTTTCTATGACGCCCATGTCAGTTTGCCTTATAAGCAGGCTTAATGCATTATAATCTGCTTATGGCCCCGTACAATAATAGTTCAAGTTCAGTATCAATGCTTTATAACATCAATCATAGCACATTATAAAGCATTTTATAGTGACTCATGAGGTCAAGTATCACAATACATTATAACCGGACACTCACTGACTTTTTTGTGTGAATCATAGTCTATTATAATTTACATGGTTTTCATACATTACAATATTTATATAATGTATTACAATCGCTGTTATACCAGAATATTAGAGGTAAAAGTATGGATGACCTGCAGGGGAAAGGAGTGGCCTGATCTTGGTAAACTGGCTTCAACTTTAGTCACCTGAGCATCCAATGACAATTCTGAATCATAAATAATACCTAGATGCCACCATGTGCTACGTCTTTCATGATGGCGTGTACCGCAGAAGGTGTAACCCCGCTGCGTGGGAAGATTTTGACTTTGCCGGCTCTCTGCTTTTTTCCGAGGAGAGATTATGAATGCTGCCACAGGAGGGAATTCAAACTATTTCTGGAGCCATTCAGTAGAATTAAAATAGAACACAGGCCTGTGTCAGCTTCAAGCAGTAGTTTTCATGGGACTTCGACCAGAGTAGTTTTTAGATTTCATTGTATGTATATACAAAGAAATCACTTAATCTTTGATTAAAAAATGGCAGCTGAGGGCATCTTTAAAAGAGGGTAAGTGGTGGCATGTTTCGGCC